>NC_089161.1:2766675-4095008 GCF_009819655.1 Sylvia atricapilla | reverse complement strand
TGTCAAAGACAGCTAATGCCCATGATGGATGGTTTCCTCTTATAAATCTGAATATTATTCAGGATAATTGGTGCATCACTGTTATCTCTGTGACCTGTGCCTCAGGCTGGATGCCTCTGATAGATCTGCAGGCCATCATGTTATATCTGACAGAAGGATTAAACAACACTAAAATCAACCTTTGTTTCCAAATAAATGAGCAGCTAATCACAAAACCCACGTGGGGTGAGGCTTTTGGGTATTCCCACTCAGCCAGGTTACTGGGATATTCCTAGTACACCACGGGCTTCTCCTGGAAGTAGAGAAACAACAAAGAAAGGGAATTTAGTAAGGCAAATTCATGTTGGATCCTTCCACCCTGCAAAACTAAGCCTGTGTGTCATGGTGGTTTTGAGTACCAGGATCCATTGGATTGGAGCCTGCCAATAAATGTTCTTTATGGGGAGGGAATTCTCTCTGTGAGGGTGGTGGGGCCCTGGCACAGGGTGCCCAGAGAAGCTGTGGCTGCTCCTGGATCCCTGGAAGCGTCCCAGGTCAGGTTGGATGGAGCTTGGAACACCCTGGGATAGTGGAAGGTGTCCTTGCCCATGGCAGGGGTTAAGAACAAGATGAGCTTTAAGATCCCTTTGAACCCAGACCATTCCATGATTTAATGATTCTATCATCTGTGCAGAATTATGTCCACAATAAACCACTTTTTAGCCTTCAGGTGATCAAATACCAGCTGTTAAGTAAAAACAACGCATTTTGAATGTGGCCATAATTGTTTTTAATTGGTAGAGGACTGGTTCCCATGGAGGGATTAGGGTTTGGCAGCCCCTTTTTGCTGGTATTTAATGCCGTGCTCAACCTGCCCTTGTTCACTGTCTGCACAGATCACTGTGGTATCTGCTGTGCTGGAGCCATGGAGAGCCATTGAAGGGACAGAAAAGCCCATATTTGTCAGGAAAGCACCAAAGTGTCACACTGTGATTCATTCCAAGAGCCGTGTGAGTGACGAGAGGAGTCACTGTGAGCCCACCCAGGGCCTGGCAGCTCATGTTGGGGGCACAGTCCTGCCTCCCTCAGCCAGTTTGGCTCAAAAGCCCAGTTTCAAGTGGTTTTCCTGCTTCACTGCATTCCTGGTTTGGCTCAGCATCTGCTGTGGGAGCTGGGGGATTCCTCACTGGGGGTTGTGTTTATGGGAGACCCTCGGGCCCTCGCTTTTGCTGGAGGAACTAAATCTCTTCCATCAGGTTTTTGAGCACCCACTGCTCCAGATGAAATCAGTGGGGAGCTGCATCCACTTCAAGTTTCAGAGCCCATTTAGCTTTGATTTGCATCTGGTATCTAGGGCAAACTCTGGGAAGTGTCTTGTTTCATCCAGTCTCGCCGATGTCTGTGATTTTATCAGGAAGTCTCAGGGTATTTGGTGTGGTTTTTTTCCTTAACATCCCAGCTTTAACCATCAATTGATCACAGCAGAACTGAGTCACTCGGTTAAAAATAAAAGCTTGTGTCCCCTGAAACGTTGAGTAACAGTCAGGAAAACACAGAAGCTGCAAGGAAAAGGGAAGGGAGAGTGCAAGAACCCAGAATTTTCTATTGAGGACATTTTGTAAGGGATCCCTTGGCCAAAAAGCAGGATTTTGGGAGTTCTGGGTTTGGTAAACCTGCAGGAGAGCAGACAGTGTGCAGTGCTGGAGGGGTTCCTGGGTGTTTCCATCTGGTTTGGAAAGGAAGGCTGCTCAACCCTAGGTTGTTTTATCACAGGTGAACAATAAAAATATTTGGTTTATAAAAGATAAATGATGGTGTGTGAAAGCAGGGACAAAGTGGTAGAGAGATGCCAGAGACACAGTCCATAGCAAATCTGGGAAGAGCTCTGCTGGTCCAGCCCTTCTGGGTGCTGCTCCTGGGTGGTGTGTTTGTGGGAGTTCTGTACCAACCCCTGGAGGAGAAGCCTTAAAATGGAAAAATACTGAATTTATAAATGAGCTCAAGCATGTTTCACTGCAGTTGTGGAGCAGCTGCCCTGGGATGGGACTCACTGGGAATCAGACAGGACAGGGGGGGTGGGAACACTTTCTGAGCATCTTTTCCCATTGGAGAGGATAAGAGAACAGAGGGCTCCAAGGGGTTTGGAGCAGGGAGCAGGAGCTGGGGCTGGGGTTGGGCACCCCGGGATATCCCATCCCAGTCAGTCACTGGGGCAGAGTGTTGCTCATTTTCCACGTTTGCAAAGCTGAAATTTGCACTTTGGCCAAAGTATCCCCATCAGCATCAATATTCCATCAGGATCCCGAGGCTGCCACATCCACAGCTCCCCCAGGGCTCTTTGGGACATCCAGGCACCTGATAAAGGTGTGACCTAAGCTGCCTTTCCCATTTTTCACTTCTTTTCCTTCCTCTCTGCACAACCAGCACCGTTCCTCATGGGAAGGGAAGGGAAGGGAAAAGGGGGAAAAGGGAAAAAGGGGAAAAGGGGAAAAGAAAGAGGAAGAGTCCGTGGCTCTCCCATCCCTGCACCAGCCCTGAGCCCCCTGCCTGTCCATGCCATGCAAGAAGGAAAATTCCCTTTAGGAACACCCGGTCAGGAGCTTTTCCGCATGGACACTGCCCTTTTCTCCACACCACGACTGCTGCTCGTGGCTCTGGCTCTAATTACAGCTGTGGAATTGCAGAGCAGCTCTCGGCCATCGCAGCAAAGGCTCGCTGCCGGCAGCGCTGCTCCTCGGAGGAGCGCCAGCTCTGCGCTCCCAGCGCCAGCGGGATGCTTGGGAATATTTCTCTTCCCTCTCCCCCTGCCCCAGCATTCCCCAGGCTCCGCAAATTCTAACTTTCACACACCCAGGGAGGAGCAGTCATTGTTATCTCAGGCCCGTGAGCCAAGGAGAGAAATGAGAGGACAAAAGAGCAGCTTGTTTTGTTGGGGCTTTTTGTTTCCACTCCCCGGCTTTATCATTCCTACGTTCCTAACTCCATCTGCAGCTCCAGCCTGTTTCAGGATATCTCTTGCCAGCCACGGATGCCCTGTGGGATTACCCTTTCTTCTCCATTGTCTTTGCCTGCTTTTCCTGCAGATAATAGGGAATACAGCATCTTGCATCACAGCCATTCTTGGGAGAACACTGTGTGTGCAGTGCTGCGCTGGCTGGCGAGGGCTGGCTGCTGGGGTGCCACCAGAGGAATGTCTGGGGTAGAACCGGTGAATTGGTGCAATAAAAACCTCCTCGTTGCTGTTGGGGTTCCTCTGGACCCCCGTGTGTGGCTGTTCCTCAGAGAAACATCACAGGCACCACAGCAGCAGAAATAAAGGGGAGATTTTCGTTTCCTGCTAAAGCAGGTGTGACTGGGCTGTGCTTAGGGTCTGAGCCCCTCAAACTGGGGCAATGAGCTGCAGGGCTGCAAGGTTCCCTTCAGCATGGGCCCTGCAAGGTTTCCATCACCATGGGCACTGCAAGGTTTCCATCACCATGGGCTCTGCAAGGTTTCCATCAGCATGGGCTCTGCAAGGTTTCCATCACCATGAGCTCTGCAAGGTTTCCTTCATGGGCTCTGCAAGGTTCCCATCACCATGGGCTCTGCAAGGTTCCCATCACCATGGGCTCTGCAAGGTTCCCATCAGCATGGGCTCTGCAAGGTTCCCATCACCATGGGCTCTGCAAGGTTTCCATCACCATGGGCTCTGCAAGGTTCCCATCACCATGGGCTCTGCAAGGTTCCCTTCAGCATGGGCACTGCAAGGTTTCCATCATGGGCTCTGCAAGGTTTCCCTCACCATGGGCACTGCAAGGTTTCCATCACCATGGGCTCTGCAAGGTTTCCATCAGCATGGGCTCTGCAAGGTTCCCATCACCATGGGCTCTGCAAGGTTTCCCTCACCATGGGCACTGCAAGGTTTCCATCACCATGGGCTCTGCAAGGTTCCCTTCAGCATGGGCTCTGCAAGGTTTCCATCATGGGCTCTGCAAGGTTTCCATCAGCATGGGCTCTGCAAGGTTCCCTTCAGCATGGGCTCTGCAAGGTTTCCATCATGGGCTCTGCAAGGTTTCCATCAGCATGGGCACTGCAAGGTTCCCATCAGCATGGGCTGGGCTGTGCCTTTGTAGTAGACAATCATCAAGGATTGCTCACTCGGTGATTCTCTCTCCTAAGACACCCCATATGTTTGGTTTGGCTGCTCTGACCCGTGACCTTGCCCAGCTGTGCCGCGTTTCACCTGTCAGGAGGTGACACAGGGACACACTGCACTGGCCCCTGGCAGCCCTTCCTCCCCTCTCACTGGGTGCCAGGAGTGCTAAGTGCTGTGTGCCAGGGTTCTGTTTGCCTCCTTTTGGAATCGTAGATTCTAAAGCCAGTGATTAGAAGTCATTAAAAGCAACAGATTCCTTATTAACAAAGGCTTTGTGCCAGCTCTTGGGGCGTTGGGTGACATTTCCAAGCCTGGTTTGGCTCTGAGCCTCTCCAGCCCTGTGCACTTCCCTGGCATTTGCCACTTGCCCAGGGCTCTGAGGACTCACCTGTGGCACACTGAGAACTCTGGCGAGTGTTTAATTCAGAAACACTTCTCTTTATACAGCTATCTTATTTCCCATCTTTATTTATTTTGGTTGCAATTTGATTTGCTCAGGAGGAGAATTGGGGTTTTTCCCCCAAACCTTTCATCTGCATTTAGTGCCTGTGCTGGACCTGGGCTCGTGCCTTGCCTCGTGGTTTCTGGCAGAGGCAGGAAGACAGGGGGATATGAAGAGGTCACAGGAATCATTTGCTTAATAAGTTGTGTCTTCCTACCTACAGCTGTTAGTGTTATGCTTAGCCCCTGAACCGTGAAAGGTTATAAATTACTTGTTTATCTGCCTCATTTCTGGATGTTTCCATTCTCTGCGTGACATTCAGATCCCTTTTTCTGAATCATTCTGCTTTTGGGCACTTCAAATCACATGGTACTGGTTCTAATGGATAATTTTGAAAGTAAATTCAGGGGTTTTCAGTGGCTTATTTTTCCCCCAGCAGTATCAATTTCCGAGGCTTCTTTTCTTTTTTTGGGATGGTGTGTTGACTAGTAAAATGCCAGTAAAAATTTGGAGGGTATTTAGGGGGAAGACTCTTTCCAGGGTGCATCCTAGATATGAGGGCTCAGCTGGGTTATCCACAGAAGCCTGTGCATTCCAATGCCTTTCTTTTTCCACCAAGGACTTTTACACAAGTGAGTAAGGAGAGGGGGAAAAAATGGAGGAGGTTGCAGGATTATGTGAAATTCAGAAAAAGAAGAGCAGAGGAGGAAGAACAACAAAGTTCCCCAAGGCAAGGGAACAGGCTCCAGGCAGGGAAGAGGATACAGGGATATTTTATCAGTTCTTTCCTCTTCAAAATCTTCTTTCTCAAAACCCACCTGACAAGTTCAGCAGTTTCACTCAGAAAAAAAAAAAGAAATCCTAAAGCTATGAGAGACAAGTGGCAGAATTGGCACTGGGGGTTGTGAGAGTATTGGTCAGGCCATGTCCTGGGAAATCCAGATTAGAAAAAGTCATGGTTTTAAAGGTTGTTCTGAACTAATTAAATGCCACAAAAATCACTCCAAAACTGTTCTAAAATTTTAATAGAAATGCTCTTAATTTTTAAAGTTCATCTGAACATCCCTAAGGATGTATAAACCATATGAACAGACGGTGATGGGCAAAAAGGGACAAAAACAGGTGGTTTAATAAAATCAGGGACATTTTTCAGTATCTGGTTATAATAAATGGGTCATGCAAGAAGAGTCCCTGAATTTCCTAACCCTAAAACTAATGTGAGACATACCACAATAACCTGTTCATCAAACTGAAACCAGAAAATCAAGTGAAACTTCTAATAGAATATTCCATTTTCCTCTGGGTCAGGCTGCATCACCACAAGCAAACCACCTGGTTGTTTCAGAGGATACGTAAAAATTCGCTAAATACATTTTATTGCCAAAACATTTCAAAGCAAAGTTTATTTGCTCACATTCTGTTGCTAATTCCTCTTGTAAATATTGTGTGAAGTGTTTGTTGTTCTTTTAAACTGTGAGCAGCTGTAGTGGTCTGGGAGACAGCACTAATGAACAGATGTGTATGGCAGAAAAAAAGCTATTATCTTCCTTTTGTTCACCAAAACTTGTTAATTTGGGACTGTTTGCATTTCAAGCTGCAATTTTGTTATACACCAAAGGTGTAATAGTGGGCTTTAGAAGCTGAGATAATTTTTTTTTTTTTTTTGCCTTTAGTTTTTCTTTTCCCTTATTTACCTCTCTGTAAAATGAAAATCCATGAATTACCTATTCCAACCCAGCTTCCTACTGGTTCTTTATGGTCTGCAAGAAGCTCACATAAAATAGGCTGGGGAGAAGTCGTCTGTAATCAGTGGAAAATGAGAGTTCCCAAAACCCTAAACAATTTACATGAGCATCACTTACATAAGAAAACATAATAAGGAAAGAATTTGGCATCCCTGAACTTCTTTTTTCATGCCTTGAGCTGACTGTGGTCTAATTGTGGCCTTACCAAATTAAGAGAAGCTTTTCTAGTGTTCAGTAGGAGCAGACTTAGACATTGCTTGGATTATTGTGGTTGTTGCTGCTCCCCATGAGATATTTGGAAGCTCAGGAAGTGCAACAGGCAGAATTAAAAGGTTTCAGTCAGGCTGGAATTGCTGGGGTCATTTGTGTCTTTAAACCACCATCACAATTTACTAAATTTTGGGTTTTTAAAATCAAAATTAGGAAATCTACTAAAAATCCGTGTACAAGTGGTGTTGGTCATCTCAGGCCTTCAGCTCCTGTAGGAAACTGAGTTTTTGAGATGTTCAAGTCCTTGGGTGGAGATCAGAGGGATCAGTCTGGGAATGGCCTGTTAAAGGATTCATAACAAGAGATTGTGGAAAAGAAAATCAAATAATCTCTCTGATAATCCAGAAAAAATCTCCTGCAGATCCCTTTGTACTGCCACTGTGTGGAAATGCAGCTGAGCACCATGGATCCAGAGAAGTCCAAACCAGGGGATTGATTTGCACTCCTTTCCTCAGATTCTTTTGAAGATAAAACATCTGTACACTTATAACCATACATATGTCTATGTAATTGTATACACACACACACATATATATGTGTGTATATACATATTTATGTGTGTGTGTATGTAAAAAACAAATATATGTGTCACTTTGGGGTGTCTGAATCTCGCTTGATTTCATCCCTTTTATTTCTGCCTCTTGTCCTTCTTCAAACCATTCATTTCCTCCCTGTCTTTGGCACTGACATGTTGTCACCACATTTGGCCTTGTGTGTCACCCCAGCACCAGGGATCCCTTTTAGCTCTGCTGTAATTGAATATTCCAGTTACAGGTCACTGGGGTGACTCTGCTCCACCACCATGTGGAGGTGAGAGGATTTTAGGGTCACCCAAGACCAGGTGATGTCCCTCCCTCATTTGCAATGGGAACCTGTTATTATGCAGCTTGGAAACCTACAGGCAGTTCAGGCACCTACCTCATGCTGCAAACTCATATCTTATTTATTGTCCACCATTTAAATTAAGTCACATTTCCTGTGGCTCCAAGGCATCTTTTCCCCCTTGAATCTCTGTTTCCAATTATTTTTCCCCTAGATGTCATTAGCTGGTCTTTGCCAGGTTGCATCTCATTTTGTTTTCTGTCTTTTTGCTTAATAACAAAAAAACATGAGGGGTCACATTGGGGCGGTGGAACTAATGGGCAATCATGGATATTACGGAAGCTTGAAAAATTATTAAGGTGATGAAATCTTTCTAGTGCTACATGCTAATGAAAACCCAGCATGGGGCTGTTTCTGAGATAATCCTATTTCTAAGCTGATTGAAATATCATTGTAAGTGCTTTCTTCTAAATATATAAGTGCCAAGGATCCATACGTTTGGCTTTCCGTGAAATTGGAGTTTGCTTTTCATGAACTCGCCTATGAAATCCATTGGGGGATGCTGGTAAAATCTTATTAAGCTGCTGTTGCTTGACGTTTTGTGCATGTGCTGGAGGGACAGTGTGGGGTGGGCAGTGGGGCAGGGGCTTGGTTTGGCTCCTGCTGCCCACAGCTGCCCCCCTCACAGGGCTTTGCCCACACCAGACGGGGGCTGAGGAGCCTGCTGGTCTTCAAGGACCTGAGTCCAAAGGATTTTTAAACAATTCATGGGAAATGGCCATATTAATGACCCTATCAGAGTGTTTCCTCTTGCCAGGATGTCGTGGTGATGTGGGCACAGCTGGGTGATGTGGGGAGGGAATATTTGCTGTGTGACCCTGAGCTGCCACTTGAGAGCAGCTCCCAGCAATCACTGAGGGGTTGCTAAATGTGATTGGGGTGGATTTGTGGCACTTTGGTGGTTAACAGGTCACCCCTGCCTTGAGGTTCACCGAATTGTGCCAGGCACTCAGGCTCCTCAGACCTTGGCTCACGGGATCACCACGGGCTCCTCATGGGCAGGAGAGTCTGAAATAAAACACAAGGGAAGAGCTTTTCTCTGCATGACCCCGTCTCTGTGCTTTGGGTGACTTTTATTCACTCCACGGGCTGAGTAAAGCCCCAGTCTGGGCTTGGCTGGAATAAACATCTGTGGCTGAATAACTGCACTAATGCAGGGAACACATGATGAAAAGTGGGGATTGTGAGCAGGGATTTTTTTATTCAGTACAAGGAAAATTCTCTCCCCAGAATGAATGGCAGCTATTCATGTCAATGAGAGGAGAGATAAGGAGTCAGGACAATTTTACTAACCCTTAATAAGGTTCCCAATCTATTTATAAATGGCCATCCATGTGTGGCTCCGCTTTCAGCTGAAGATAGATGGCAATAGTTTAGTTCAGCCACTTTTTTTTCCCCTCAGTGCTCTAAAACCATTATGGACTTTGTTGCTGGTTTTCTTTCAATTAGACTCTGAAGCTGCTGCAGCTTGGTCCCTCCTCACCCCAGGAATGGCTGCAGGGCTCTTGGGAATGCCTTCCTCACAAGGCCAGGACCTCTTCTCCTCCTCCTCCTCCTCCTCCTCCTCCTCCTCCTCCTCCTCCTGCCCCTCCTGAGGAACCCTTGTGGTCACATCTGATCAGAGGTGAAACCCTCCTTTGATCCTCTCTAACCCTTTCACCTGCATCGTCGTCCTTCAGCTTCACCTTTCCAGACACACATCACCCTGCCTCATCTACTGAGTTTTAGTTGCATTTCCAGCCTCTGGAAGGATGAATCCTGTGGGATTAACACCTCCAAGAGCTGCACCAGCACAAGAGGAGATGGTGGGTTCCTCCTACGTCACTTTCTTTCCAGCTTCAGGGAATTGTGAGCTTGAAACAGTCTCTGATAGTCCAAGCAGATGAATCCTGTTTATTCCCCCAGGAGCAGGTCCTTTGATGCTGCTCTGACTCACTTTAACAACAGCTTTAACAACCTAAGTAATCTATGAAATGATAAAAATGTTAATGGTGTGTCAAAATACGTGTGTTCAGCATCTCCCAGTGCCATCCCAGTTCTGTCCAGGTGAGGCTGGTGGGTGGAGGTGGCACTGCAGGGTCCCCATGGCTGGGTGGGGATTGATGCCATCAGTGGGGTTTATTGACACTGAGGAAAATCTTTCATTCTAGGCTTCATATGAATTGTTGTGAGTTTGTTGGAGGGTTTTTTTGGCTTTTTGTTTTTAATATATTGAGCTGCATTCTCAGAAATCACCAGATGAAATCTCTGGCCTGTTTTCTGTCTCAGGCACCCATAATGATAAATTTGGGTTCTAAAACTGCAATGTTGTTATCATGTACATTCCTGTAGTGAAGTTTATTGGCTTCAAGGGTCCCAATTGTATATTTTTTTTCTCTTTCCCCCATATCTATTCACGTCCTTTATAGTGCAGAAAATGAGATTTGTACACTTACTGAATAATCCCATGCACCAAACCCCACTGGAGGGAAAGGACACCACTGCTGCACCTTCCACAGACCTTTCCTGGGTGTTTTTGTACCAGGCTGCAGTTTGAAATATTATGGGGAAGTTCAGGAGGAAGAAAGGTTTCTGCTTGGCTGCTGAGATCATTTTCTCTGGAATCATATTCCAGCAGGCTTCCCTTGATATTTTACATCACATGAAGCTGTGACCCCTTTGGCTTCATGGCATATGTGTCTTAAAAACATACTCTTTGCATAAAAGCCTTGGAAATGCTCTGAAGCCTGAGACTGCAGCAAGGACCGAATCCATGGGATGTTGTCATAACAACAAACAATCATTTGAAATGCAGATTTTTCACCTCTACTCTTTGGTTGTGATTGAAAGCTGTGGAGAATGAGGGATTTGCTGCACTGAGATTGTTCCTATTAGAATAAGAAGGTGATAATGGGAGCTGGTGGGATGCCCGAGGGATCAGGAGGATGATTTATGAATACTCCTAAACCATAACACAGCTAAACCAAGAATTAGATGTGTTTCTGTGGCCTATCCAGCTATTTCTGTTGAGCCTGTAAGACTGGTGTGACCACCAGGGAGTCTCTGGGATCTCTGGAACAAACAGTTTTCCTGCAGGTAAAGCCCAAACTTGCAACCCTTGGGTAAACCTGTGGAAATTGCAGCATCTTTGGTGATTGTTTCCAAACAGGTGTAACATCCCTTGGAGCAGATGAGGGGAGTTTGCTGGGTTATTTACAAACAGCTTTTGCTGCTAAAAAAATTGTGTTTTCTTTTTGGGGGGAAGGAGTTGTGTGATTCCCCCACATCTGTCACTTCATCAGCCACTGCTGCTGTCACCTCTTTTGTGCTGGTGCTGGAGGGTGGCCTCAGCTGCCAACCCATCCCACAGGTGCTCTCCACATCCCCTCTGTGAGTCCACACTGAGCCCACGGGGTGCAGCCCTTCTTCCAGATGTGGATAAAGCACTTTTATCTAAGTTATCCCATTTTTTGTGTGTTCCTGTCCCCACTGTTCAATGCAGGGTGCAGGAACAAGCCCTGGCACTGCCTGGGGAGGGAGGGGTGAAAGCACAGCCCAGGGCTGGCCACTGCCTCACTTTCATATTTCATATCCAGATAAGAGAAAATCACACCCTGCACGTGAACTCCAGCCTGTTTTCCCTGCCCTTTCTGGCTTCATTCGTGCTCCTTTTGTTACTTTTCATGTTCCGTGATGCCTCAAATGTCAGAAACCTTCTTATTTTCCTTGATAGGTTTTGTGATTTCCTTAGTCATCCATATCTGTCCTCTCTCTTTTCTTGTTCTAATATCTCTGAGAAGCCAACTCATTTCCTGAGCTGTACACAAGGGCTTTTTCTTTTCCTTTTTTATTTCTAATCTTCATTTCCTTTCTCTGTTCCTGTCCATCCTCTTTCCACTCCTTCATTTCTGCTTTTCCTGTTACACCAACACTTTCCTCAGTCTGCCTGGGTAAAATCCAGCCAGTTTGATTTTTATGAAAGAGTAATCACAAAGTGAATACTCTGCTTGGTATATCAACAGAGGCAAGATTCGTTCTGAGCACTGTAAACATTCTTGAGATCTCAGAACCCTCGAAATGAATCTTCCACCCTTTAGAAAGGAGGTGCCAATGGCATTTGTTGGTGCTCTGGAGATGCTGGGCCAAGCAGGAGGAGCACATCAGTAGCCTGCAGCTATTTCAGACTTATATAACCACATCATCTATAGAAACAGCTGTTAGACAGAAAAAAGATGGGGAAAAAGCCAGACACAAGCCTTAGCTGCAATTATTTCTAGTGGCAGGTGCAATCTCCAAAGCTGCAGAGATTTCTGCTTGCTTCAGATAAGTCTCTCAGCTTTGGATGTCTTTTTTGGAGCCTCTTTCAGTGTTGCTTTGCTGCAAAGTGCTGGGACAGACTGGTGGCTGTGGCCAGCTGGCCCAGTCTCAGCTCCAGGGTCCTGCCAGCACCCCTCTGCTTCCCCTGCAATCCTCCAGACTTGATTTGTACCCCACAAATTCGACTGCTTAGCTGCCTTGTCTTACTTAGTAATAATTCTAGAATAAACAACTCCTATTCAATAATAATTTGATGTTTAGGACAAATCACTGCTGCTGCAGCAAGGGCAGTGGTTTCATGAAGAGATTTTTATATGTAAAGTTATACTCTGTGTTTCACTCCTCGTGGTGGAATTTATTCCTTCTTCCCTCCCGTGCCTGCAGGGTCACAGTTGCAGCCTCTCTCCCTCCCATCTTTCTTAGCAAATACCAAAGCAACACATTCTTAATATTTCAGCAACATCTATTTCCTCTGTCAGCAATCCAATCCCACCATGTCTCCAGAGGCTACTTGAGTCTCTTTCAATGATCCTTTTTTGTATTCCACACTTGGAAAAAAAAATGGAGGGAAAAAGACAGTATTTGTGCTTGTCTTCAGCCTTAGCAATTCCCATTTTCTGTCTGATGCTGCTGCTCTAAACCCCCTGCCCAACTCTCCCTTCACCCTGTGCCCCATTTGCTTCTGCCTCTGATGGGTCAGGGCCTTCTTCCCACTTGGTTTTTCCTACAATTCCCCATTCCTGCACATCACACATTTATTTATTTATTGCTACATAACTCCAGGGCTTAACGATATTTTTTTTGCACTATTTTTGCCCCTTCTGTGGCCTCAGTTGTTTTCCCCAGTATTTTCATCCTCAGGCGTTTTTGTTGCTGTGTTTTGGCCATCAGGAGGAAGTCCCAGCCCTTGGCTAGTGAGAAGTGCTGGGTTTGTGTCACAGGAGGTGATGACTGGGTCAGGGGCCCTGAGCACAGGCCACTGTGTGTTAACCAGTGTAATTCTGTGGCACGTGGGTATTTCATCCCAGAGGTGGATACAGATGAATAAAATCAGCCACAGAGACAGAAAAACTTGGCAGGTTTCAGGTTATGAAATGCCTGAGATGGACTTATTCATCAGGCTGCATTCACAGGCAGATCCCATCCAGCCATGAATTTCTACTCAGAAATCAAATCGTCTCCTCCCAGTGAAAAAGGCTGGGGAACTTCTGCAGTCCTCCTCAAAAGGCTTGAACACACGTGGCAGAGTTGGGGCTCTCTGCAGTTTTCCTCATCTGTGATGGGAAAATGGGTGTATTTCTCAATGGAAAAAAATCAACATAAAATCCCAACACAGACAACACAAGTCAGGATGTATATATTCCTGTTAGTGGATCAAAGGAAGTACTAGACTTCCCATTAAGGCTTGCTTTAAACTAAAAGCGTGCTTTAAAAGCCCAAACAGGTTTATTTACAAGTAGTTTGATAACACATCTTAAACCACATTCCTCTTATTTCAGATAGGATCAGAGAGACACAGTTTTACAAGTGGGGCTGTGCTGCTCTAGCATTTCACCTATCAGGATCAGATCAGCCAGGCACCAAAATTAATTCCCTTACTGTGAATTCCTGGCCGAGGGCCCTGGGAGCTGAGCATGGGACACCCTGGAGGGGCTCATCTGAATTCACTGCATGGGCACCAGCAGTATGAGAAACAGTGCTTGGAAAAACAGTATTTTCTGATACCTCCTGGGAATGGATCTGAGTTTTGGTGCTTTGTCCTCAAACCAGAATTTGCATTTGATGTCATGCCCAGGATGTGTTTGATCCCAGTGTGAAGCGTGACACGGTGTGAGGCAGCAGCCAGGGAGCCTGGGGCTGGTTTTCTTTACCCAGCTCTGTGTTAAGAGTCTCTCTTTCAGCATTTTTGCCCTTTTCCATGTAATCAAGCAACCTCTCCAGAGCTTCCTTCGAGTTTGTGGGAGAGGCCAGGTTAAAGCTATTAAAACTGGTGGGTTTTTTAATCTGAGGCAGCAGAATTCTGTGTTTCCTTGTGCCAACAGAGCGAGGCATGTGGACAGGCAGTGCTCCACAGAGACAGGCAGCAGCTGGTCCAGGCCCTGCTGAGTCCTTCTAATATTCCCTTGAAGTGGAGAGATGTGGAGAGCCATCCACTGGGATCACAGACCGGCTTTCCACATCTGAAGCAGCCCTGGATAATCCTGGCGGGATCAAACACCGTGGCCAGGGCTGCAGTGCTTCCAGATGCTGGATCCCATGGCTAATCTGCTTCTGGGCAGTGCCTGGCCTGTTCACTCCTTGCTGTGTGCTGGGCACTGCACATGTGGGGTTGTGTTGGCCAAAGAGGACACACAGCATTCCCTAATCCATTCGGAGGGATGTCACAAGTCACTGAGAGACATTTCACTGCGAGCTGTGACGAGAATTTTTAATTCTCCTCTTTGCAGCATGAGAGAATTTCAGCCCGGATGGCTCTATTATGATGCTAAAGAGTCCTAAAAACAACAATTTGAATGCTGATGTCATTTTACATCAAACACAGGGCATTATCACTTCGGTGGCAGAACAGGGACGAGGTGTGAAAGTCCTGATGTCCTGTGCAGCCTCAGGGTGCTCTGCAGTTACTGGGACTTGGTGGAGTATTTCTGGCACTGCCAGCAGGTCTTGAGCTTCTGCAGTTCAAATAATTCGTTCATCATTTGAGAAGAGAGTAAAGTTAGGTGAGATATGAGAAAGAAGGAAAAGAAGGAAAAGAAGGGAGAGAGGGAGAGAGGGAGAGAGAGAGGGAAAGAGAGAAGGAAAGAAAGAAACAAGGAAAGAAACAAGGAAAGGAAGGAAAGGAAGAAAGGAAGGAAAGGAAGGAAAGGAAGGAAAGGAAGGAAAGGAAGGAAAGGAAGGAAAGGAAAGGAAAGGAAAGGGAAAGAAGGAAAAGGAAGGAAAGGAATGAAAGGAGGAAAGGGAGGAAAGGAGGAAAAGGAGGAAAGGGAGGAAAGGAGGAAAGGAGGAAAGGAGGAAAGGAGGAAAGAGGAGGAAAGGAGGAAAGGAAGGAAGAAGAAGTAGAAAGGGAAGAAAGGAAGAAGAAAAAGAATAAAGAAAGAAGAAAGGAAAGAAAGAAAGAAAGAAAGAAAGAAAGAAAGAAAGAAGAAAAGAACGAAAGAAAGAAAGAAAGAAAGAAAGAAAGAAAGAAAGAAAGAAAGAAAGAAAAGAAAGAAAGAAAGAAGAAATAAAGAAAGGAAAGAAAAGAAAGAAAGAAGAAAGAAGAAAGAAAGAAAGAAAGAACGAAAGAAAGAAAGAAAGAAAAGAAAGAAAGAAAGAAAGAAAGAAAAGAAAGAAGAGAAAAGAAAGAAAGAAAGAAAGAAAGAAAGAAAGAAAGAAAGAAAGAAAGATTGATTCCTGGCTTTGAGGGTGGGCAGGCCCTGGCACAGGGTGCCCGGAGAGGCTGTGGGTCCCTGGCAGTGTCCAAGGCCAGGTTGGAACAACCCGGGATAGTGGCAGGTGTCCCTGCCTGGCTGGAATGGGATGAGCTTCATTGTCTCTTCCCACCCAAACCATTCTGGGATTCAATGATATTTCCATCCAGTCCGAGAGCAAAACTATTTTTAGGCTCCTTTGTTCTGACAGGTGTAGCTGAGCTGCTGATAGAAAATTCCTGGTGTCCTGGGGCTGGCAGAGCTGCGGGCAGGAGGCCTCCTGCACCTTCCCTCCGGCAGCCCTTGACACCACGTTTGAGACAAGCGTCGATTTGTCTGTCAGTAATTTTGGCAGCTTCACAGCTCCTTTTAATCAGCTCTTTAAAGACTTCACGGCTGGTGGCCAAGCTCCTGCTGCAGATTCAATGGAGCAATTTACTCTTCAGCTTCTCCTGGATCTATTGCACGATGGCACGATGTGCTCCGAGGGGTGGGACAGAGCTGTGCTGTCCCTGCCTCTGTGTCCCTGCTCCTCTGTCCCTACATCTGTGTCCCTCCATCTCTGTCCCTGCCTCTGTGTCCCCATTTCTCTGTCCCTGCCTCTGTGTCCCTGCATCCCCTGACACCCCTGCACTGGCATAGCTTTGGGGAACATCAGGTTTCTGCTGGAGATTAAGCCAAATCCAGCAGCTGGGAGACAGCAAAGCCCAGGGTGCATCTTCTTTGGTTTCTCCTGGAGATGGTCAGCCCGGCACAGGAATAAAATAATCTTCTCCATCCCTCTCACACACCAGGGAACACATTTTGTTTAAATTGTTGTTGGCAGCAGCAGCACTGCTCTCTGCAGCCACCTGAGAGGAGGCTGGAGTGGGGTGGGGTCAGTCTCTTCTGTCATGTCTCAAGTGAAAGGACAAGAGGAAATGGCCTTAAATTATAAAAAGGGAGGTTCAGATTAGATATTATATTTTTTTTCCCCTAAAAGAGTGGTCAGGCATTGGAATAAGTTGCCCAGGAAGGTGGTGGCATTGCCATCTCTGGAAGTGTTCAAGAGGCATCTGGACATGGCACTGGGGGATGTGGGACTGTGCTGTAATCCAGGCAACACATAATCAAGGTCCAGCCCCAACTCTGGCATTTAAATAGCTCTTACTCCATCTTAAAGGTATGTTGGAATTATCTTTACGTTTCTGAGGACCAGCCCTAATGTTTCATTTTGGATTTTCTATGTTCAGCAGAACAAGTGCTGTTTTTCTGCAGCTGAAAAGCTTAATTTCTCTGACTAAACAAAGCCCCAAGTCCTGTTTCTCTGATCCTGGGCTATTTGGCAGCGTGCTGGATATCACTCTATTCACAGGAGACATTATTACCAGGAAGACAAGCAGGTTATTATTACTCATGCTCAGCCTGGGTTTTGATGGGTCTCTCCAGGATCTGTTTCTGTTCACTGTTTATTTCCATTGGTGGTTTGAAGGAGAGAAGTGATGATATGGTTACAGAACCTGCAGATGATTGGGGTGGGAGCAGTTTCAAGCCCTCTGGAGCCCAGGATTGTGACTCAGGTTGACCTTGGCTCGTGGTATTTCTCCTCTGCACAAGATGAAATTCAGTATCAGGGGCAGCAAAGTCTCTTTTCTTAGCAGGACAAAATCAGCTCGGAAAAGTGGGGGAAAGTGATCTTGGCAGAAATGTTTGCTGTAAGGATTTGAGGTTCACTCTAGATCACAGTAAATCCACCTAGAGTTCAATAAGCCTCAGTAGGTGGGTTTGGGCTGTGGTTGGAGCCTTGGAGCTCCTTTGCAGGGTCTTCAGGACTTGAATAAGAAGAGTCCACTGGAAATCGTGAAGGCCCACACACTGAAAAATGGCTGCAAGCTTTTGGGTTGGATTTTAAAGATGCATTTAGAGTTTTTATTTATTATTTAACTGCATTGTTGAAGATGAAGGCTATTTTCACGGGGTGCACGGTGTGCCAGTGCTTCTCTCAGAATAAGACAGGTTTTTACTGCATTTCTTAGCTTCAGCCAGTTAGAGAAGGTGTCATTTAATCATGGCAGGACTGACCCTATTATTAGGCAAGTCCATCTCTGTTAGGTTTTCACTGCAATGAAATAGTATCTGACCCCATAACAGATTCCCTTTCAATGGACTACGGGCAAAGCTCCTCGTGAAGGCTCTTTTTCGAATAAATTCTTGGCAGAGCTCTGGATAATGAGATTTCCATTGAATAAGCTGTTAGCAGAGCACCTTTTAACTCAATTCAGAGGGTCAGAGAGGAGCCCTGAGAGCCAGGACTGTCCGGTTGAAGCTGGGCTGCTGCAGACAAACGCTCCTGTCCCCAGGAGCTGAAGATGTTTCCAGGTTTACTGGCTGATGTGTGAAGTGGGATGACCTTGAGCATAATTTTTTGAGTAACATCTCTCTATATAATTACTTTAAAACTCTTCTTTCCTGTATTTCTGCAGATATTTTGGCTTATTGCCTCATTTGTGTCCTACCTGGGAAGGTGGTAACAAGTGTCCAGGCACTGTGAGCAGAACATGCCTCTTTATCTTCCCAAAGATCATTTGTTATTCCAGCTTTCCATCTGAGTTTGGGATTATGAGTGGTCAGCTTTCATGCTACAAATCTGTGTAATGGGATTAAGGAGATAAGGACATGTAGAAAATGATTAGTGCTCTCCTGGGAGCCATTAATGGTTTGTTAAGTTCCTCGCAGCAGTAACACCTACCGAGTGTGCAGGAAGAAACTTGCACCTCCTTTAATACTAATTTTAGAGAGGCTGTGGCTCTCTGGGCAATGAGTATTGATTCCTTGGAGATCTGCTGAGAATTGTTAAGCAGATAGATTTAATCAGGAGTGGGATTCTGGTTGTAGTGAAGATAATACAAAGAAAATCACACATTTCATTAAGTTATTGGGGATGAAGATAGGCAGGGAAGCTGGAAAAGCTCAATTCCCTTCCTTTGGATCCTGTGCTGTCTGCAGCTCTGCAGGACCAGAAGCAGCCTCTTCCAGATAGCAGATTTTGGGGATAAAATAGCCTCAGATTCCCTTATTTGAGATCTCAAGCCCCTCTTCAGCCTCACTGAGACAACCTGTGGGGGCTGCATTGGGGCACCTGCACTGCAGAGCATCATCTGCCACAGGCTTGGGGCTCCCAGTGCAAACCAGGGAGGGTGATAGGGAAAAAGAGCTCCTCCACAAAGACCTTAGTGAACATCCCAGACACTGCAGCAGGAGCCCTTGCTCTGAAGGCTCCAGCCATCCTGCTCTGCTGGAGATAAGAGCTGCAGGATTAGCCCCCACCAAAGGGAAACCCTGCTCTTGCTCTGAGGTTTTGGTGTTTGGCACCAGCTGCTCTGCCAGGGGTGAGGTCTGTGCTCAATCCTGTTTGTGTTGCAGCCAACGTGGGTTTGGGATGTTCATGCAGCACATCAGAAATCTGTGTCTAGCTGAGTTCTTGCTGTGCTGGCTGGGAATTACAGCTGAGCTCAGGCAGAGGGACAAGGACCCCCTCTTGCTCCCCATCCTGACAGCTTCATCAGGCTCAGTGTTGTGTGAGCTTTGACTAGAGGTACCATGTGGAGCTCCGTCATCTTCTGCAGGGAAGTCTGATCATCCCAATTGAATTTGGATATCACACAGTTTAAAACTAAATTTGGTGATCTCAAACTTTACACTTTTTTTATACTCTCTGCTTTATGGTGAAGGATGGATGCCCAGTAAATCATAGAACATCCCGAGCTGGAAGGGACAAGATGAGGACCATCTAATCCACGTAACTTGGTGAAGCAGGAAATGCTTTAAAATTCTGAAAAGTTCCCTGATTGGAAACGCTAAACTCAAATGCAAGGGATGAGAAGAGCAACACTGGCCAATGGTGAACAGAAAAAAATAAACATCAGCTCTCCAGGTTGGGTCCCTGGTGCTGAAAATAGAGGCTCCTTGAGGAAATTACATGGCTGGCAGCCAAAGGAGCTCTCGCTTCTTCAAATGCCTCCTAATTAAGTTCTGGCTATTAATCTGTATTCCTGGGTCAAAGGTGTTCTATGAAATAACAAATTATTATGAATCATCTTGAGGAAGAGGCAGGAGGTTGGTTTGATTTGAAATCGGGTGTCACCAGCCCATGTGAAGTGGAAACAGGCTGGTTTGTGGCTGAGGCAGAGTGAAGGCTTTGGGTCTTTTTTAAATTGATCCAAAAGCTCTTTGGGCTGCCCTGTTCTCCAATGCACTGATTAATGGTGATTATAGAATTATCTGGGGAAAAAAAATACAGCTGGATGTCATTGCCATGCGGAGATGCTCCTGTGTTCCTCAGTGCCAGGCTCTAACCCTCAGAAAGGCTCATCCTCTCTGATATTTTTCACAAAGCCATTGCCATGGCATTATTTAGCCAGATAACTCTGCTCATGGCAGAGGGGGACATCTCTACCACCAGCTGTGCCCAGGCAGGAGAACTTGGGTGAACTTTGGGCTCAGTCTTTTGGTAATCATCATGACAAAGCCAATGGATCAAACTCCTGCTGGAAATTAGGGACTTGCTGGAGCTGGGAGGTGTTTGGGACCAGGTCTTTCATCTCCTTTGGTACAGAGTGGAGCAGGATTTTTGAGGTGTCTTCTAGGCACAATTGTAAGGCTGCAACGTGACTCCTACATAATTTAGAGTGAGTGAGGTGGTTAGGAGGGAGTGATTCAAATCTCCCACCCTTTCATGAGTCGCCTGATGCTCTCTGCTCTGTTCCAGCACAGCAGCCACAGCTCATGTCAGTGTGCCCATCCTTGCCTCCCCTGTATCCTACTGCATGAAAAAAAACCACCTCACCACACTTAAGGAGGAGCTGTGTGAGTGCAATTTTCTCTAAACTCCTGATTTCCTGGCAGGCCAATTGCACCTCTCTCTAATATGCAGCTGAGACACTCTAATGACTGGTAAAGCCCCATTCTGGGTGCCCTCCTGTCTCCATGGTGAGCAGCCACAGCACCTCACCACTGCGCTCTGCCTCATCTTCCCTGACCCAAACCACTCACAAAATCTTGCTTTATTAGGCAAGAGAACCTTGCAGCAACTTGGGTTTTAAGTCAGGTCCTTGTTGTTCATTACCAACTGCCCCAAAGCTGAGTTCTGCCTTCCAGAGGCGTGGATCCTTCTGAACAGTCACTTTTAGCAGCCTGAGCTTTGACTTGGGAGGCTCAGGAGCCCAAAGATGGACTTTTTTTCTTAGGGTTGAAAATATGGGTGGAATTCAAAAGCAAGTGAGGAAAGAGGCTATAAAAGACCTCGCTGTTAGTCACTTCTATGGGGCAACACACGTGATGAAAAGCTGGGAGGAGGAAAATATATCACTGGTAATTGAGACAAGCTGTGTGAAGAGAGGAACAGACAGAGGCCAAGAGAGATTCTCGTGCAGGATTAAAAGAGCAGATTAAAAAAAACCAAAAAAAACCAAACAAACAAAAAAAAAAACACCAGCAGAGAAATGAAATTAAAATAGAAGAATGGAGGGTAGAGATTTATACATCCCTCATTTGGAAAACGAACATTAAAATAAGATATTGTGGGCAAGTAAGCATTAGTACATCTAACAGCAGCTTTGTGGAGTGGTTCATGGATCCAATGACTGTCCAGACTGTGAGACAGAAGAGTGGCCTTGTGAGTTCACCAGGTGGAGTTACCACAGAAATCACAGCTAGTAACTGAAGAGCTGGCTCTGAAAATCCTGGGTTTGTCTCCTCACCCCTCCAGCCCAGCCCCCAGGAGAGAGAGAGCCAGTCTGCTTCTCCTCAGCCCCAGAGGTCAGTTCACACCAGGGTAACCTCATCTTTCTGGGCCTGGATGCCCACTGGCATCGCCCCATTTCTGCTCATTTTTCATGGACAGAGGTGAGAACATGTCTCCAGGCCAGTGAAATGCCTGTGTGCCACCTCCTTCTGCACAGGCTGGGTGTGCAAGGAAAGCAAACCTGTTTTCCCTTCCTCTCCACCTCCTGCTGCTCTCCCCATCCCTAAATGAGATCTGCTGAGGGAGATGCAGGGGCAGCTTTAGACATGGTTTTCTTTAATACAGCTGTTGAAGGTTCCTTGGGTTCTGTCTAATCCTGTTTGGCCTCCTTCTGTATCAACTGTGAACACAAGCCATCAGTTTAATTAGCAGCAAACAGACAGGAGCAGCAGCACAGTGATCTGAGCAGATCACTCCAGTCTGGAGCTGCATTTTGAACTTTGGAGAAGGTGATGGGAGATGAGATAAAATGCAGTTCTACTATTTGATGCCACTTTTAGTTTCCACTGCAAAGCTGCAGCACTGGAAGGCTTTAACTTGGGCACAGCAGGGGACTGTGGATGTTCATGATCATTCCCTTCTGCTGGGATTTTATTTTGCAGGATATACCCCAGGAATATGTTGTTGCAGTAAAGGCGAAGGTTTGGAAGCCAAGAGAGGGACGGGAGCAGTTCAGAAATTCCCTTTATGGCCCCCTGGTTTTGGAGTGGAAGGAAAAAGCAGGAAAGGTGGGTGAGGAATCCATGCCCAGTGCACTGCTCCTTCTGCTGCCTTGATGTGTAAATAACAGATAAAAGTACTGGATAGAGTTTTCCTGAGAAAAGGGAACTTTCAAAATCTGTGGTGTTTGGCTTTGATAACCATTCTTTAGCCTACACCCAGAGTGTCCAGCACCACAGCGTCTCCTCAGCTTTAGCCCAAGGTGTGATTCTGTGATCAAAGTGCAGCCTTTAACCAGCCTGTAGCAGCGAGTTGTTTCTCAGTGTCTCTTTCCAGTAACACTGTTCTCTTTTAGTGCAGCTTTGTGATTCCATCCATGCTTGCAGCAGGAAATAACCCAGGTCAAATCAAGCCGTGCCTTTGCCCCCCTGCATCCTCACCAGCAAAAGTCCTGTAAACCTCTTACAAGTAGAGTTTCCTCCTTTTCATTAATCCTGTAGTTTAGAAGGACTTTGTAATGAATTTTTTAGGACTTCAGTTCATCATGATCTTTTGTTAAAGAGCCTAACAACCCCCCTCCTAACTGCCCCAGCACATTCAGACTCCAACCATGGGAGATTCAATCCAATGGGGAAAAACAAAGATTTCAAAACATCCCCAAAGGCGTGTGTGTTAGAGCTCACTTGTGGGCCCATTCCAGCTCAGAATATTGTGTGATCTGTAAATAAAGATTCAATGTTTCAGCCTCTGGGGCTGTAATTTTTTCCCAAGTAAATAATTTGACCAAGCACATGTTTCTGGATCTGCTCTGGCACAGAAAGCACGTGGGAAGATGCTGCTTCCAGGAGGCTCACGTGGATGGAGAAGGGTTTGTATCATGAAATCCCACTCTTTCAGAAACTGCTCAAATGCCATTACAGACAGCACACAATTAGTGCTCTGACTCTGAGCTGTTTGGGTGTAGCAGGATAATTCCCAGTTGCCAACTTTCTTCTCCATTTCCAGGCTGACTTTCAGCATCTCTTTGTTTCGTGCAGCACGACTTTCTGAGTAATAGGAGATGATTTGCTGGATGTCACATCTAAGCTTTGATGAGCTCTAAGGTGAATCTTCAATAAATTAAATGTTTTTCAAGAGCACAAATCTACACACAAAATTAACAACAAAACCAAACAACAAAACCCACCCTGGGTTTGCTGCCTGCCAAGCTCTTGACCTCCAGAATGTCAGTCCCCTCAGCAAAATGATTTGCACTACATGGTAATGAGCTTAGTTAGATACCCAGAAACGTTTTTTATAGTTAATATGTTTATTTTTAATAGATATAGATATGAAATAATTGTTATACATTGTTCTGTATAGAATTTATGATGGTTGTTTAATATAATTAACAATATTAAATATGATTTATACAGGGTTGCCTGTCCCTCTTGAAGCCACCCAGGAGTGACATTTTGCTCCTTGCAGCCAGTGTGGCTTCAGCATCTGCCCACTGATTTTTCATGACTCCCTTTTCCTATGAAAGTCCCTGTATTCCAGTCACTTCTTGGTCTTCCTGGCATAAACTGAACAAATTAAGTAATTTAAAGTCTGGATGACTCTTGATTAAGATTTTTAGGATCAGGCTTCCAATATCCTCTTTCTCCCTTTCCCATCATGTCCGTGCTGGGCTCTGTGTGTGGGAAATTCATGGAATCACAGTTTGGATCGAAAGGGACCTTCAGGACCCTGTGGTTCCAATCCCCAGTTCTGGGTGGGTTAACGGGGTGGCAAATTAAAATGAAGGAATCGATGTTCTGTGTCCGTGTCGAAGGATCAGCCTCTTCCTCTCTGTGCTTGCACATACAGATTAGGTGTGTTACAATAAATCAATGGCCTCGATTCCTGCCCAGGCACTGGAGGAATGGCAGGGCTGCAGGGCTGGATAAAGCCGAGGTTTTATCACTCTTTCATCAGTAAACATTGCAAATGATCGATTAGACAGGGAAATGTTCAGGACAGCTTTTGATTATCAGGTTGTCAGGTTCTTCAGCCTCCCCGAACTGCTCTGGGGCTGCCAGGGATGCTCCAGCTGGGAGCACGGACCGAGGGCTTCCATCCCTCCATCACCCCTCAGGGTGGGGCCTTTCTCTCCTTCCACCCATTCTCGGGCACGCTGCAATTATTGAAATCAAACAACTCGCAAATATCTCAGCAAACAAGGTTTGGAATTAATCACAGTTTTAATTTGACAGGGAGAGATCCCACTCCGCTCGCTGCGACGACGTCTCCTCTCCCCTCCCACCCACGGAGCCGCTGCAGGGTGTCTGAGGGAAATGAGACGTGCAGCCTTGCCCTGCCTGGTAAAAGCCTGTTTAAGTGATCAGCCATAGAGTTGGTTGGAATATTAGGCAGTAAAACAGGTTTTCTAGAAAATGAGATTGCCCCTGGCACCGGTAAATCCATTCAGAGATTCACGGAAGTCGGGTGGATATGGTGACATTTGGGAGGCAGTAGGTATTTTTCTTTCTTAATAATTCTGATATGGAGGGACTATAAATTAAGTAGTTTTCAAAGGTAGGACCTGATCCTGCTCTTGCTGTCGTTTCCTACTTGTTTTGGTCTCACTGATTGAATAGATTTTAATGCAGGGAAAGAAAGCCGGGATGTAATTTCTGAAGGAACACTAAAATCCCAGCATCTCTCCTGTTTTCTGGTAGGTCCACGTACATGGAGACTGACTGGCTCTGCTCCATCAAAACCCTGATGTTTTTATGGGAGGAAAAAGAACCAATGAGTGTTTTACCCAGACCAGGGCATGTCAGGGGCGATGCTTTTGGCCTCAGACATCTTTTGGGAAGGATCCTTATCCTGGCAGCACATTTAAGACCCCTGGGGTGGGTCCCTATCCAGGCTGGCTGCTTTACCCCAACACTTATTTCTCTGAATGAAGTGAGATGGGAGATCTGTGCAATGTGTCGTTTTAGTAAATTAAGCGTTACAAATGCTGCTGCCACCCTTCCCCCCTCGCATATGTTCCTGCTTTTCCCAGTATTAAAAAAAAACAAATAGTCTGTAGAGCAAAACTCCTGAATCTTAGTGCCTCATCCACCACTTCCCAGCCCAGGAGAAGTCCTGTGTTGCAGGTACCAGCTGGGTGCTCTTGGTCCTGGTGGCACAGGAGGGGTCCATAACCACGAGGTTCTGCAGGTTTGTGCCTCGTCCTTGCTCCATTTGCTTTTACATATTGCTGTGTTCCAAGAGGGAGAAACAAATAAACACAGAGCTTTTCCCCAGGGCTTCAACAACAGTCGGGAGGATTTGGATTACTGTTGGCTGGGATTAAGTGTCTGGTGTGGGCTTGAAGAGATGAACCCCAGCAGGGGCAGAGGAGTGGCTCTGGCAGCCTCCTGGTCCTTGGGTGTAGAAGGGGGTGAGTCTGGGCAAAGCAGGGTATTTCTGCTCCTTACATCCAGTATTTTATTCCTAACTGGGAATGAAGAAAGGTGCAGGGGTTTTTCACAGTGCCTAAAGGGGCTCCAAGAAAGCTGGAGAGACAGGACACAGGGAATGGCTTCCCATTACCAGAGGGCAGGGTTAGAATGGATATGAGGAAGAAATTCTTCCCTCTGAGGGTAGTGAGGTCCTGGCATAGAGTGGCCAGAGCAGCTGAGGCTGCCCCTGGCTGGAAGTGTCCAAGGCCAGGTTGGATTGGAGCATCCTGGGATAGTGGAAGGTGTCCCTGCCCATGGCAGGAGTAGAAGGAGATGAGTTTTAAGGTTCCTTCAGCACAAATCATTCTGTGATTCTGTGACTCCAAGGGTGCCAGGCCAGGCCCTGGGCAGGGAGGAGAGGAAATGGTGCATGGCTGGCAGGAGCAGAGCAAAGGGCTCTCTGGGTGTGAGGGGGATGCAGATCAGGTGTGAAAGGCAGCCCAAGGCTCCAGCCTTGCACAGGGGAAAAAGCAATTCCTTCAGGCATCCCCGCATCTTGCTCTGCATTACCCACTGGCAAATCCAGAGGAGCTTCAGCAGAGAGCAGACCTGGCACCCCTGATGCTCCCAGGGAGGATTGATGCTCCAACAAACCTGTCAGAGCACGTGACCTGGCTTTTGGGAAGTGCTGAAGTGCCTCTGGCTTCAAGCACAGCCCGTGGGAGCCGTGGGTGTTTGCACCCTGGGTCTGTGCTGGCTCGCTGTGCTGTGCCCAGCTTCCAGGGATATTAGGAGGCTGCTGTTCAGCAAAACTGCTCCAGCATCACCCTTGGGATGTGTGCCAAGGTTCAGCCTGGTGCAGTCTGAAATGGGAAGATAGAGAACCTGGGGAATGGAGATTCATCACGGAAGCACTGACAGTTGCTTAACTGAAATATTTTCAAGCCCTGATGGCAGGATAATTTTGTATATCTGACTTTATTTTTAGAGTTTGATTGATAGTCGCAAAGAGGGAAAAGGAGAGCTGGAATTTTCTTCCAAAGGAGCCTGCAAGCCCAGGTTTCCTGTTGTGCCATGCTGCAGTTACTTTCAACATGATTCTTGTTTCTGATTAAAATAATTCACCGTGTTGCTGCAGCTGGCGGGAGGTTGAAGCAGTTTGTGCAATGCAAAATGTAATAAATGTTTCGGAAGGCAGGGAAAAATATTTAGCAAATCTGGAGTCGAGTCCCATCTCTCTTAATTTGGCTAAACAAGGTGGTAGATAAGGCTTTTGCTTTTGCAGAGCAGGAATTTCAATTACTTGCAGGAAGTTTGCAAATTAAGAAGAAGGAGGTTAACAATGAAAATAATTTCCTTAGGTTTGGAGCTCTGCAACGTGATTTGGAAGTGATTAAAATGATAAGCAACTCTGTAGTCCTTGCCAGTGCCTGTGCACTCGAGTTATTTATGGCAGGGAGTGCTGGGGAGCAGGACTCTGTCCTCTCCCAGCTGGTTGCTGCTGTTTTGGTGCCTCATGTAGCATGAAGGAGCTGTTGGTTCCCATTAGGATTTTGGCTAGGGCCAGGCAAGCAGACAGAATATTTGAAAAGCAGAATGTTTCGAGATAAAAGCTGCAGGAGTAAGACATCAGCCTGTGGGAGCAGGTCTGACCTGCTGCCAGCCCAGGGCTCTGCAGGGGCAGGAGCAGCATGGGGCAGCTCCAGGTTGGGGACAGGATTGGAGGGAGACAAAGGTTAGACTCCTGGAGGCTTCAGATAATGCTGGAGTTATTTTTCCTGTATCACATCTTCATTCTTCCTGACCTCTCACCACTCCTGATGCTCTGCCCTGGGCTGTCCTGATCTCCTTGCAGGTTCCTCATGTCCAGTGGCAGAAGTGGGTGGCACAGATCAGGCAAGAGAAGCAGAGATTTTACCTCCAGCTGTGGATTAAAAGCAGATTTATTTCCTTTTTCTGGGCTACCACTGAACAGAAGGACTCAGCTCTGCCTCTGGAGTCACCCAAACCCTGGAGGGAGGCAGCAAACAGGCTCATGGCCAGCCAGCTTCTGAGGAGGTGCCATCTCCAACTCTTCTAGAGCCTCCTGGACTCACCTGGACACATCCAACACTTTGGCCTTTCCAGGGAAAAACCAAGGGCATGTCAGAGTGTGATACCAACCTTCTTGCTTTAGGACAAGTTCAACCCAGGCAGAGCTGCTGACACCAAAGAGACTCTGAGGGGCTTGATCCAAACCTAGATCCAGCCAGGGAGCTCGTACTCCTCATATTCGATCTGATAAAGAGGATAAAATAAGTATTGTTCCAAAAAGCTAAACATGAGCCATCCTATTTTAGAAAAAAAAAATTAGTATCAATTTCCATTAAAATGGAAGTGAGGTGATTGCACAAATGCTACAGGGATGGGGTACTTGAGGAAGGTGGTTTGTTAGAACCCAAAGGCCAGGTTAGTCTACATTTGGTTCCTCTGGATGCTCCCAGAAGCTTTTTACAGAGGTGAGGTAGTCCTAAGGGGGCTGGGGGGTCCCAGAGCTGCCCTGCACCCACTGTAGTGACATCTCCAGCAGCAGCAGCAGGATTTTTAGGCATTTTTAGGCATCAGGTTTGTGCATAAAGCTCAGGGATAGAAAGTTCACAGCCAAAGTAAATGAAGTTACCAGTGATTCAGTGTTGTTTTATTTATTTTCTGTTCAGTTTTTCCTCACTCTCTCATTAGGCAGCAGCTATTCTGTGGCCACTTTTATTCTCTTCACATCAGCTGGTTGCATTGATAATCAATCTTTTGAAGCTCAGGGTCTTTTCCGGGTTTGAATTCTTTGGATTTTATTAAATAAATGTGCATTTGTCTAGAATTGAAACTTTGCTCCTTATCAGGATCATCTGTCTTGGTGAAATGACTTGGAACAGCTGTTCCATGAAGCAAAATCTGATAGAAACACAGGGACTGGATATAAACACAAACATTAGTCACTATGGAAACTAAAGTTACTGCAAGATGCCTCCCAAAAGCTGTGTTTCTATATGTTTCTCATCCTAACCAAATATTCCCAAGGGATTTTGCCAGCCACTTCATTTAAAGCCGTCTGGGAATGTTCTGCTTGTGTGCATATGGATCACTGGGGAGCAGCACCACAGCTTTGGGTACCACAGAGCTCTGCTGTCAAAATTGATGGGTCATTGATTTATCCCAATTCCTGGAGGCTGGCGAAGGACAAACCAGCATTTAAAAACATCAAAGGGCAAAGCTGAATCTGGGGACTTGTGGAAATGAGAGCTCAAGCTTTAGGCTGTGGGTTTAACCCACTTCCAGCCCCATATCCCATCCCAGCAGGTATCTCTGTGCTATGGAGGGTCTGTGCTGGGCTGTAATCTGGATAATCAGGGGGCTTTTCTCCTCCATCTGCCACTCCTGTGACCTCTCCGTGCATTTAAAAAAATATATTGATGAAAGAAGAAGCTCTGTCCCCTGCCAGAAGGGCTGCAATTAAAATCCAGTTTCTTTGTTGACAGAGGAGCTGCATCTTCAGGCAACCCTTGGAGACTGTAAAAATAAATGTGATTGCTGGATGAGACTGGCACCTTGCAGAGATGAGCCAGCACAGGCAGAAAAGGAAGTTTTCGAGGTACAGAAATCACCAGCACAGGACAAAAACGGGTCTGCTGAACTTGTGCAGCCATGGGTGCTGTGATGGCCCTGGGGCCGTGCAGCATCCTGAGCACAGCCCTAAACCTTTCCCCTCTGCTTTCTTGGGCCTTTGTCTCCTTTTTGCAGGAGTTTTAAGAAAATCCTTGGTCTCCATAGCAACTGCTGGCTCCGTGGCACGTGTGGCTTCCCACGGCACACGCGGGGAACTGGGGACCTCCAAACCAGGGTGTGGGGCTCAGCTCCCGACAGAAACAGTGCCTGAGCCCTGCCCTGTCCCCCCTCATCCCTGCACTCTGGGCAGCCACTGGGATGCTCTTGGCTGGCACCTTGTCTCCCTTCTGTTGACAGCCTGGCCAAGGTTTGGGTGCCTGCAGGGAGCAGAGCTGCAATTTCTCATCATTTATGCACTTCATCCACCCAATCCTCACCCTCAGGCCGTGGCCATCCTTCCTTTGCCTGTCTTGGGCAAAGTGGGGAAATTTCCCCCACTGAAAGGATGTCAGGCATTAAAACAGGCTGCTCAGGGAAGTGGTGGATTCACCACGCCTTGAAGTGTTCAAAAATGAGTGGAGGTGGCACTTGGGGACAGGGTTTAGTGGTGCTCAAGGCACTGCTGGGGCAGTGGTAGAACTGGATGACCTCAGAGGACTTTCCCAATCTAAATGATTCCATGGTGATTATTAGTTGCTGAATTCCTCCAGCGGAGCTGGAAACACACCACAGCAGAGCAATGGGTCAGGCACTGTGTGTGAGGGTCTTGCTTCTCCCTTGGCCAGCAGTCGCTGCCAAAATGCAATTCCCATTGGAAATTTAGATGCTGGGGGATCGTCTCCCTGTGTCTTTCTTCATAATTATTTTATCCCTCATTTGCTTTACCCAAAATCCTCTTTTAAACTGAACCCCTCCTCTACTGATCACCCACACGATTTAGAACAGAAAACCCGAGAAGGAAAACAATCCCAAGCTGGCTGAATAGCCAGTTCCTGCTGGAGCCGGCGAGATTTGGGGATCTGATTCACTCAGACTCCTCCTCCTCCCTGCAAATCCCAGCCTGGCTGTTGCTGTAAGCCTGTCCCATGCCAGGCTGAGCCAACTTGGCAGCCACTGGGCTCAGCAGAATGAATTATCCCGGCTTGTCATCCCTTTCCCCGCGCTCCTTGCAGGGATTCAGCATCCCTGGGGACAGGAGGGTGCCGTGCTGGTGGGTTTGGCCTCGGGCAGCGTGTCCTTATACCCACAGCCAACACTGGGAACAGATAACCAGTGGTCCCACAAAGTCAGACGCTGTTTAGCAGCAGCAGCAGCCGGGCAGAGGGAGGAGGTTTGGGGAATTCAGCCCTCCCAAGGAGCCATTCACAGAGTCGGGGTTTGGTTGGAAGGGAGCTCGGAGATCATCTGGTTCCAGCCCCTGCCCTGTGCCAGCCCGGGGAGATGCCTCCTGCATAACCAAACGTGTTCTCTGTGCCTTTGGGATGCTCAGGCTGTGGGGACACCGTGTCCATCTCCGCTCCAGCCGGCGGCAGCGAGGGATGGGCTGAGAATTCTGCTCCATTTGCTTTGCCTTCTCTCTGATTTACTGGCCCTTGGTACCCCCAAAGAGCTTCCTTTACAAAACAAACCAGAAAAAAAAATAGAATTAAGCTGTCAGTGTAATAATAATTAGAATATTAACAAGAATAAGGGTAATTATATTTTAAAAATGGGGTCTTAATTCATTTACCTCCTTTTTTTTTTTTTGGAGTTGTGTTCAATCCTCAGGGCCCAGCTGAGCCAAGCGCTGCAGTGCCTATTTCAGTGCATCCCTAAGGGCATGTGCCTGCAGTGAGCTCCCAGGTAGCATCGCAGGTAATGAGGCAGAGGTGAGAAACATCCCCTGGCACATCAGCATAGAAGAAAACCCCATGAGGGAAAGGAATTGCTTCCAAGAAAATGGTTTCACAGTCATGGCTGGTGACCAGCACGGTTGTTGAACTGACTGGGGGCTCCTGAGTGTTTAATCCTGGGGTTTGTAATGATGGATTCAGGATGGGCAGTAGGCAGCTTCCTCAAATCCAGCATAATTGGGTCTTTAATGTGCTCATGAGATTCCTGAGCTATCTTCTCCTTTGGATGAGAGATGATACGAAAAGGAAAAGGAGGAAAAAAGAGGCACATGATGTGAATTTATTTGCATCTTGCAACAATAATCCAGTCATTCCACCCAGAAAATGCCTGTCCTGCTTAATGCCCCTTTATGCATTTTTTTTATTTTCATGGTGCCCAAGAATTTGTTTATTTATTTATTCACAGATTTCTTTTGCTGGGGTGGAAAAACGAGGGGCAGAAAATGCCATTCCAGTTTTTTTAATTCAATTTTATTATTATTTATTTTGCAAGCTGTGGGTGGCTGGGGGTTGTCTGATTCCCCCCAGGAAGTGGGAAAATTCCAGATCCTGAAGCCTCAGTTCTGCTGCTGCAGAGATCCATTAGAGCAAGTCCCAACAGCTCCAAAGCAATTCCATTTCCTACAGCAAGAATTGGCAGTTGTTGGGGTGGTCCCTTCCATCCCACCTTTACACCAGCCAAGACTCCAGCTCCATCCTCAAATGCCCCCGAATCCCAGGCAGAAAACTGCATGTAATGTTTTGCCTCTTTTGCATAAATTTCATCTGGAAAGGGCAGAATTGAGAGGATTTTGGAATGGGTGCCTTATTTCAGCTTCGCTTGCTAGAAACGATCCTGTTGCTCCGAGTAATTACACAATAAATTTGTGAGAGGGATATAAAGCCGTAAAAGCAGTGGTAATGGTTTGCAATTTAATAGCTGAATTGTAAATGAATTTTCCTATAGCAGCTTTAATGCAGCGGGCTGCTACAATTAAGGGAACATTCTTTGGGGTGCCTTTAATTTTTTGTTGTTGTGAAGTTCAGTGCCATTAATTCCCTGGTTTAAAGAAACCAAATCCTTAGCCACTTCAAGCCATAAAAGCCAATTTTGAATTCCTCTGCAGCCAACAAAATTTTGTCTAGGAAAAGGTGTTTTTACCCCATTTGGCTCTTGTGTTTTCTTACAGTAGTGAGTGTGGGGTTGCACCATGTATTGGGCTTATGCCCTTCATCCTCTTTTCATTCTCACCCGTCTTGCTCCTGTGATATGTGACACTGGGGTGGAAAGATTTGGCCATGCAGGGAGACCCTGCTCACAGCATTTAACATCTCTTCTTAATTTATTTTTGATAAAGGATTATTTAAATGAGATGTGTGTGTTTTTCAGTGCTCTGTGTGCCCCTCCCTCCAGCCTTGGGGCTCTCTGGGCACAGGGGGTCTGTATTTTCCCCCAGTGTGAGGCTGCTCATCCCCATCCACAGTTCCCATTCCCTCCTCTTCCCCTCTCCAACCCTCTGGATTTCAAATGTCATTCCCAAGCAGCTCCAGCTTCTGGAAACAAACTTCCAGGAGTGGGTGGCCCCGGCAGTGCCCCTTGCTGCAGCAGTGCCAGCCACAGCTCTTGGTTTGCCTCATCGGGCTGCTCTTCTCCCTCTCATTCCCCTAATTGCATCTTTGCTCTGCCATACCACATCCCCTCGGTGGTCTGTCCTTGAAGGAAAACGCCGTAAAATCCCACATCTGATCTTGGAAGCATCTTTGGGGCAACTGAAATTGTTGCTAATTATTGATGATGTGTAATTACCTTGCCAATATCACCTGCTGTCTCCGTGAAGGAGCAGGGAACTGCAGCACCAGGGTGTGTTGGGGATGCAAATGGACACAGGCTGCCCTAATCTGACTGTGGTGGGTGATAATTAAAAGGCACAGTCGTGTGTAAGAAGCTGGTGGAGACCTGAACCTGTTCCGAGGGGTGACTCCAAATCCCCTCCTCCCGTCACTGGATCCAGATTAAGGGGAATGTGTAAAATAGTACCTGTCCTAATGCAATTGTCTCTCTTGTGCATCCTTATTGTCACAACTTGAGCCTCAATTTCAGGGTCTTTTTCATTCCCCAGCCCCTAATAGCTGGGGCTCTTTGTGCTGCACTCCACAGTGCAATTCCTGCCCCACTCCCAGCAAGGGTTTGACATTGAAGTTATTCCTCCATAACCATAAAAAATCTGCTCCCTCCTTGTGTTCCAGGCTGAGGCAGGTAACAGAGAAAAACGATTTAGTTGGGGTTGGCCTGGAAGTGTGGCCAGTCAGTGCTGGATCAAGCAGAGATAGCCTGGCCTTGCCGTGGGGCACAGATTTGTGGGGTGCTAAAGTGACTGAGCAAAACAGGGTCTTCCTATTGCAGAAATTGCTGCCCACCCCTTCCAAAAAAACCCCAGAGCTATCTTTGGGTGGGCTGGGAGGTGTTAACTGGAGTGAGCAGGGCTGGGATTCCTGCTCCGGGGCCATGGAATCTGCTGGGGGAGGCAGAGGCTGTGGGTGCAGCTTCTGGAGCATTCAGAGATGCAAATGGGGAGCAGGGGAAGGGAAGGAGAGAATGTAAGGATCCATTGTGAAGCCTAAAGGCGCTGCTGGAATCCGAGCTCCAGCTCGGAGCAAGGGATGGAGTGTGTGCCAGAGGGCTGCAGGCAGGAAAAAAAGCTTCAAACCCATCCTCCTGATGAACTTGAAATCTCTGTCTCCATTTCAAGTGCCCGATGTGAACACACCCGTGGGAGGTGGTGCCCTTCTGTGGGTCCACTGCAGCTTTCTCAGCGTGCTAAGAAAAATTAAGAGAAAAAAATTTTTTAATTTTTTTTTAACCCAATGAAAAAGGTTGACCTTGAGTTTTGCCAGCTGTCACGTCAGCCAGCCTGGTGAAACCTGTCCCAGCTGTGTGTTTGCTGGGGTTGGAGGTAATTCCTGTAGCCTGGGACAGTGTTTGAACAGCACCTGGCAGAGGAGCATCGCGGCCTTTTTATCTAACAAGCGCTTCAACAATATAAATATTTAAGTACAATAAACAATTATGATCAAGTTTCTTGGGTGACTGCACATAGCAAGTGAATTTAAAATTCATTTCCCATGGGTATTGAGGCTTCACATCCACTTTCTGTGGATGTTCATGCTAATAAAACTTCATTGCACAGAAAGAGAACACAAGAGGGATGCAAATATGACAAGGGCAAATTTGCTTAAGAGTTCAAATGAATATTCACCAACTTTTTATTATTTTTAAGTATTCATTCCTATTTGCTATAAAAAGATTATTTTATCTTTACTCTCCAAGCTCAGTGAAGCGTGTTTGAGTTATAATATGTATTTCCTCGTGCTAATGGGAAGGTTTGTTACCAGCAAGCAAGGAGTGCATTTAAAATGTGCTTTATCTTCGGGAAATGTCACTGCTGAGTTACCACCATCCTGATTAACATCTGCACTTCATTTTGCACCCTGAGGCTGGGATCTCCCTGGGTTTTCCCTCCTTTAAAGCTGCAGATCTCAGATCCAGATCCTGACACCATTTTATCCCTCTGATTTTCCTTGCTCATCTTTCATCTCACGCTGCCCTCAGTTGTGAGGGTGCTGGAGATGCTTTTCCTTCACACAAACTGAGATCCCCTTTGGAAGGACTTGGGGGTCACCGTGGCTCCGTTTTGCCTGAGGCAGGGGGAGCACAGATTTGACATCTTCATTTGATTTCTGCTCTGGAATTGGAAGAGATGCAAATTAGCAATAATGAATATTTTCATTAAAAGTGTCTAGACATTACATCTGAGAAGAGGATAATGATACTTCTCCTTTATATAAAAAAGTCTGAAGTAGACCCAGGATGATTTTTTTTTTTTTTTGTCAGAAAAGATAACATTTATTTTAAAAAGAATGTAATTTGGTGTAAGTGAAATTAGGGTAATTGCTAATTATGTAACTGCAAACGAGGCAGATCTTTATCTTGAGTCAAGCTGGTCTGGTGCAGATTATGAACTGTTACTTTTATGAGGTGGCATCAGAAAGCAAAAAAATATCAGTGGAACAGTCCTAAGTAATTTCTCATGTTTATCGAGAGCTTTTGGATACTGAGGGGTGTGAGGCATGAGGGATGGAGCATCACCCCTTCTCACTGGGTTTTATCCCAGAGAGTTTGGGCTAAAAGGGACCTCAAAGCTCATCTCCTTCCACCCCTGCCATGACAGGGACACCTTCCACTATCCCAGGGTGCTCCAAGCTCTGGCCAACCTTGGACACTGCCAGGGATCCAGGGGCAGCTTCTCTGGGCCCCCTGTGCCAGGGCCTGCCCACCCTCACAGCCAAGAATTTCCCCCTAATACCTTCCAGAAAGGTCGTAGGTAGGAGATAGATAGATAGATAGATAGATAGATAGATAGATAGATAGATAGATAGATAGATAGATAGATAATCTTTTCCTCTTTTCCATTTGTCTTCTGCTGTGTCAGAGCAGGCTCTCACCTCCAGCCCTGCATTCCCCACCCCTCAGCTCACACCTTCATCAGGACTGAGGTTTTTCCAGGCTTATTGTCCCACCCTGGGCCTCCAGCACTGTGACAAACTGCACTTAACACCCAACAAAACTTCATCCCGGGGTGCTCAGTTGGAACAGGTTTTATTTTCCATATGTACTGGAAGGAAGTTAATAATACAAAACCCACTCTGGAGTCAAGTACTGCAGAATGAAGTCAGGAACCTTTAGGATAAACATATTATCCTCATACGAGCTGCAGTACGTGGGTATTGGAAAAATTAAATGCACTTGAATAGCTTAGCAGATATATATCTCTGTCTCCATGAAACCTCCTGACAGTGAGCAAACACAGGAGCTTGGCAGTTGTCCTGCCTGGTTTGATTGCCTTTGGTGGTTCTATATCCATCACCTTCTTAAAACCCCTATGTAAACAGTCCTGGCAGCTTCTTGTCCTGAAGACTTTGGGGTGATGGAGATGCTGGTACCCACAGAACCTCCTGCTGCCACTGGAGCCTCCCAGAGTGCTTAGGTTTTCCTAAGGAATCCATCCAGCTGTGCTTTTTAAAAAAAAATATTATTTATTTAGCCTTTGGAGGAGGGTAAAGGAGGCATTCTATATCTGCTCTGGCTTGCTCTGAGACCACTCAGAGTGGTCCCTCTCTCCACCTTCCCCTGTGAGGGTGGGCAGGCCCTGGCACAGGGTGCCCAGAGAAGCTGTTCCTGCCCCTGGATCCCTGGAAATGTCCCAGGCCAGGTGGGACGGGGCTTGGAGCCACCTGGGATAGTGGAAGGTGTCCCTGGCCATGGCAGGGGATGGAACAAAATGAGCTTTAAGATCCCTTTAAAGGACTTTATGGTCCTTCCAGCCCAAACCACTCTGTGATTCTATGATAAGAACATCAGCTTTCCCTTTACTCCACCAAAGCCATTGTTTGAAGGCATCTCCTTGTTCTCTGGAGAAAACTTCCCCATTTTCATGAAAAGCTATTAATATAGATAATATTAATAAGCCCCACCTGCATTAGCAGGAGATAATGCTTCAAGCCTTCTGTCTAAGAGGCCTGAGCTCCTCCTGCCATTCCAGCTGATGACCAGAGCAGCCCATGTGGGCCCAGGGATTGCTCCCAGCAGCAGCTGGAAACCAGCCCTAGGGACTTGGGTCTGGCTGTGGCAGCTCACGGCTCATCAGCCTCAGCTACCATTTTTCCCCCAGGTGGAGGAAGGGATCAGGAAGCTCTGGCCGCTTTGGGATTCCCCCAGCCACAGCTGGGGAGTGATGCTGCAGGCTGGGGTGGGAGCCTGGCTGCATGGCCCTTCCCTGGCGCAGAAAGCAGAAAAGGCAGGAATAATGGGGACTGTCTGAGGTTATTTTAAGTGTCAGATATCAGAAGCAAAGTAAAATGCCCAAACGAGTTGACAGCAGCTCAGTTTGATCCCTGCCATGAACTGACTTAGAGCCCGAATTTTTCAAAGGCTGATAATCGCCTGGGAATTGATTTTGTACCGAGATACTTTATCACATTCATGTATTTGGTGTGGTTTGATGGGGTTTTTTTAGAAGTAATCTATGTCAAAGTTAAACAGACTTTATTAGAAGACACATGTTCCCTGCCCTTCCCTGGCTGGGTGTTCCCTTAAGTTAAACCACGGTGAGATGAAGGAATTGTTCCTGATTTAACCGGAAAGCCTGGCTCTGTTTCAGGGGCTGCAGGTGCCCTCTGCCACTGGACCTTGGTCACACCCTGCTGCAGCCCATCTGCTCCTCAGTTTCCCCATCCTCTGGAATGATACCTGCAGCATCCTCCCACCCAACCCAAAAAAATAACACTTATGTATTATCTGATGTAGAGGGATTTCTCTCAATCCCAGAAAAGTGCTATTTTTCCCAGAGTAGCTGACTGCAGCCAGGCTGTGTTACAAACCCTTAAAGCAATGGACATCACACTCCGAGCCCCAAATTCACAGAACCAAGGAACCCATACAGACACCTCTAAAACATTGCTGTAATCAAAGTAATATGTATATGTGGAAATACAATGCAGATTTTTCAGCTGCCTTCTCAATACTGAAACTTTATCTAGGTGTATTTTTAGGTCTTTCACAGGTTAGTGGGGAATGTAATTATAGCTTTGTAATCTTATGCAATACAGGATTAGTCCACCCTGCTGGCAGCATCTTGAATAAAATGAGGGAACATGGTGGGGAGGGGGAGAGAAAGGCTATTTTTTATTGTTCCACACTCCCCAGCACGTTCTGTTGTTGTGAGAGGGACTGGTTTGGCAGTGGTGGGGTGATCCCCAAACCAGGCGTGACCCAGGGCTGGTGACAAAACGAGGGAGGGTGATGGCACTTAGAGCAGAACGTGTGTTCTTTCACCTGAAAGGAAAGGGAAGGACTAAATTAAGTTTCACTCTTGTCTGGACTGGGCTGTTTTGTCTCTGAAAGGTCCGTGGGAATTCTGTGGATGCTCGTGCTCCCTGCCTGCAGGGTGCCAATGGGGGACAGGTGCTGTGCACCTTAAAACCCCTCTCCATTACCATCTGGAGTTCTCCATTCCTGAATTAATCTTAGGAATATTTTAGAGGGCTGAACCACCCTTGTCTTTCACTTATTTGACAAATATTATGATAAAAAAAAAACTCTACAAAATAAAAAAATTCTCTGTAGCACCTTCCATTCCCAGGATGCTCCAGCTGACCCTTCCCATCTGCTGTGCAGCCCGTTTCCAGTTCTGTTGGCTGGGAAGGGAGCAAAGGGCTGCTCTTCCACTGCTTCTGCCCGGTGGTGTTTATTGCCACAGCCGGAACAGATGGGTGCAAACATTTATTTCTGCCACCTGCCCAAATCAGGACAGCGATCTTACCCGTAATCCATCCGGCTAAAACATCCGGAGGGCCGCGAAAATACAAAGGAGTCGGAGTTTCACCGCGCCTCTGCTAATGTCAAATCTTCATGTGGAATTGACTTCCCAGGACAAAGGAGCTGTCAGATGAATGCTGATGCTCCATTAATGACAGGGTAGGGTGACCCAGCCTGCCGTGTGATCTTTGTTGCTGAGGGAAACAGGAGGCGAACCCATAATCACCTTTCCTGAACCTGTCCCACTAACACCTAGTTTGAGTGTATATTTGTCTGCTGATTGATCACAGGAATTTTTTTTTGAATTTTTTTTTTTTCACGGCATCTATTATCCTGCTCTCTGAGTGCTTCACACTGCCCCGATTCACTGAAATTTTCACATGATCCTCGTTAGAACAGGCAGTAAATCAGGGCTGCAAAAGCCAAGGTCTCACCGGGATCCCCATCCTCCCCTTCCCAAAAGGACAGGTAAGACTTCCCAAGGGAAGTCCTGGAGGATCAGCAGGACCTGATCTCCCAAATCACCTCGGCAGTTCTGAAAAAGCCCAGCCACATCTTTGCTCCCTAATTAGTGATGGGGAAAGGAGGGGGAAGTGGGATTTCATACAGGCTTCACCTGAAATGACAGGACAACAGGGAGTAGTTCCCACTGCCCGAGGACAGGGTTAGACCGGATATGAGAAAGAAATTCTTAACTTTGAGGGTGGTGAGGGCCTGGCACAGAGAAGCTTTGGCTGCTCCTGGATCCCTGGAAGAGTCCAAGGCCAGGCTGGACAAGGCTTGGAGCACCCTGGGATAGTGGAAGGTGTCCCTGCCCTTGGCAGGGGATGGAACAAGATGGTCCTCAGGGTCTCTTCCAACACAAACCATTCTGTGACTCCGTAGAAACTGCTCCTGCGTGGGGATTTCTGCGGTCGAGACCACCATAAATCAGAGGTATTTTGCAGGAAAGGAAAGCAGAATGATCACGGCATGTCATCACTGTTGTGTCTATGTGCCATGAAAGGGAGCACTTCACACATAGTTTGCAGTGGGGAATGTGTTAAAACAGGAGGGTGAACCAGAGTTAATTTTTTGTCGAGGTTTATAGACTGACTGGTGAGGTGAGAGTGGGGTCATCTTGGAAATGGCTGCAGCACATCAACCTGGCTTGAACGTGTGAGTTTTAATGGCTTAATCCACCCTTAATCCCTGGAAGGGACCAACCCCAGCCAGGTAGAAGATGCACAACTGTTTATCTCTCCCACACAGTTCATCATCAGGGAGAAAACACCCCAAACCTGCACTGAATACAAACGGGTTTATGTTTGGCAGAGCCCCTGAGCCTCCTGGGCAATATCTGCCTTTGATAAGAAAGCAGGACCCAAAAACATATTCCAAGTTTTGGGTCCATTGCAGCAAGAGGCTGATACCTGCTCCTGCAGAGCTGGCTGCTGACGTCCTCCAATAAACATTTAAACACAGGCCGAGCACACAGGGATTCCTGCACTGCTGTAATTCATTAAACAAATGTTGGGTTTAATAGCCCCGTGTCCAGAGCTGGTGCCATGGATGTGCTCAGCTGTGAAATATGCTGTGGAAGTCATTCGTTTGCAAAAGGGTCTAGAAATCTGCTTCCTATTAACATAAAATGGGTTTACTGCAGAAAAATCTCCGGGATCGCATTTTTCTCTCAATTATCCCTTCTCAGTGGGATTCCTTGAGGTTTGCTCTGGGTAACTGAGATGTGTCTAAGCTGGGGGGTTTGGGGCTGGGGTTTGTTTTGATCCATTAAGCTTGTATCTTGCTGCAGTGATGTAATTCCCCCAGTCTGAGACACTTTATAAACATTAATGGGTTTGTTTTCATGGTCCCGAGGGATGTGCAGCACAGGAAGGTCGCCAGGACCATTTTACCCTCACAGAAAGAGAGATGGGGAAATGGGGCAAGGCAGCATCCCGGGGAGAAACAGAACACTCACTCCAATTTTTAACCTGCCCATCCTTAGCTGTGTTTGATTCAGTTTTAATAACTTATAAGTTACTAACTTGTAAGTATACAAGTTATTACAGCAGTCCCACATCAGCAAGGTTTGACTGAAGATGCTGCTCTATTCCCCAACTGAGGAAAAAAAAAAAAAGAGTTGGTGCTCTGTATTTCATGAGTGAGATGGGGATGAAATGCAGTTATAAACACATCTTTGCAGAGGGGAAAAAAAAAACCCCAAAACTGTAGATATTAACAACTGCTGTAGCTTTGATGGGAATTGTTTAGTGGAGATGTGCTGGAAGAGACTGTGGAACATGGGCCACGCTGTGCCTTTCCTGGGGATTGCTGCTGGAGCTGCTGGTCTCTTGGACTGAAAATCCCTTGGATTTTCTTGGTGATAAATGACCATACAGATGCCTCTGGTGATATTTGGAAGGGGCCAATTGGAAGCTGGCCCCACAGCGTGCCAGGGCACAACAAACCTGAGGCACAGATCAAAAATCCCACTTCGGAGACCTTTTTCCCATCACAGAAGGTCCATTCTCGAGGAGGTACTGAAAGAAGCTGGTGATACTCACAGCTCTTGCAGCTGGGAATTGTTCCTGCAAACAGAGATACATGGAGCAGATGAGAAATTAATGTAAATATACAGACAGAAGGCAATTTTTTTGGAGGAAGCGAGGCAGAGGCAGATAAAAAGCGATCAGCAGAATTTACATAAGCCTTCCCCATCACAGAGGTCATCATTCTGCAGGATGACACATGGAAATTCATTTTTATTAAATTCTGGATGATTATTTAATTGGAAAAAGAAAGATTTAATTGAATCAAGTCAAAGGGCCCTATTAGATTACGTTCAACCTTAACACAGAAGGCTTTTCCCATTTAGTTAAACTGGTTCCTTTGCATATTGTACATATTAAACTATAAAAAGTGGTAATCTGAATAGCAAATTAAAGGGTTTGGAAGGCCTGAATGGTACTCATGTGCTTCTCAGCCCTTTTTCATCTTCTAAATCTTCTCATATTCCCTTTACTGCAGTCCTTAGGTTGTAACAAGAGTGAAGATGAAGGGTAGAACTCTCAAATCCTCCTCCATCCATGTTCATTCCATTTACACACTCTTGAGAAACAGCCTGCATGGATGTGATGCCACTATTAGAACACATTGCCCAAAACTGAGGGTGTTTCCCAGATTTTCCAGGCTCCCCTTGCAGCACCTGAACAGATGCTGAGTGTAGTGAGGTTGAATGAAGATTTGTGACTTGCTGGCATTCACTCAGGTTTCCCTTGTGTCCTTAGGAAGTATTCCCAATCTCTTTATGCCTCATCTGCATGGGCAGGGACTCCCATCCCTTTGGGACACAGACTCCTTGCAGAGCTGTCAACCTCCTGGTAAAAGCTGGAATTAAAAAAAAAATAAAATAAAATTTAAAAAAACCAATCATCAAAGCAATTTTGGGAAATAATATATGTTTCTAATTTTGGATCTTTAATTAGATTTTAATTTCCTTTTTTTTCTTAATTTAAAACTAGTAGGAGAAAGGGATTGAGGCACAATTCATTTCCTAAAGTTTCATTTCATCCCAATTTTGAGGTTTCCAGCAAAGGCTTGGCCTTTTGACTGGGAGCTGGCACATCCCAGTTGGGTTAGGAATGCCCCATCCTTGTGCCTTTTCCTCTGGCTGATATTGCTGGATTGCTGTGACATTCTGTGCTCCTTCCAGGCAGAAGCTCAGAGAAATCAAATTCTGCTCTGAGAGATTAAAATCAATTTTAATGGATCCAGCTGTTCCCCAGTAAGGATAGGAGGAGGCATGGGAAAGGGGAGAAAATCTTCCAAAATATCTTCAGGGGATTTCAGGAAGTCCTGAAAGTAGTAAAGTTTTTAGAGTGAGGTTTTTAACTTACCCATGAGGCCACAGCCAACTTTAGGACACATTTTTTAAATAACCACGTGCTAACATAGAAATTCTCTTTGCCAGTAAATTTTAAAAATTCCAGCTCTGACAGTGCAGCGACTCAACCAGTCTATTATTAAAGTTAGATTGAGTGAGAAACATCATTTGGAATTTGCCTTAGCAGCTAAATGTGTTCTTGGAAGGTTCAAATCAGCTTTAACCTGATTTTTTTTATGATTAAAAAAAATGTGCCAGTACTTTAAAGCCAAGTTCCTTTTTGCTGAAGCTTTACTTTCATTCAAGTGCAATGAGTAAGTTTTGCATATACGGTACTGGGATTGCACACTAGGGTTATCTGGTTACATACATAATTCCCCCATTTGCAAACACAGTTTGCAGCACAGACTCATGCAAATTAGGTATGAAACTGGGCATTTATCTTGATTAGAATTCAGTTTCTTTATATACTTACAGAACTTTATCTCATTCAGAGATGATGGAGAAAGAATTTCAGAAATTGCATTTATTCTCCTCGCAGGTTTTTTGTTGGCCCTCTGGGCATTCATTAATGAAAACAGACCTTTCCACTGATATTCCAAGTGCCCTGGCCCAGCACCCAGGTTGGGTTGCAGACACTGCTGGAAACTGTCAGAAATAACTGTCCCTTGCAAAAACCACTGTACTATTTCATGAATAAATGCTAAATTTTCTCCGTTTTACAATATCCAGATGGATTTAGATGGATGTAAGGACTAGATGCCACTTGACAAGGACTCAATGCTTTTGACTCCTGGAGAGCTGGCTGTACCCAGGATTCAGATCAGACCTGAGGTTTTGGGGGGTCCAGGCTGCTCTTGTTGATGTTTTTCAGCAGACTGACACAGAGATTTACCCCATTTCTGTCACCAAAAGCTGCCTGGGGACTCTGCACACCAAACCCTCTGCTCCTGCAGTCCCTGGATGTGTGGGCTGGTGATGTGCTCCTGCTTCACCTCTCCTGGAGCCATCCCTGCAGCTCCAGAGAACAGGAGCTCATTTCTATCCTTTTTCCTGCATTTTGAACCAGGGCTCTGCAGTGCCAGTGGTGCTGCACAAGGACACCCTGCAGTTCAAAGGACTGCCCCAAATTCTCAGCTTGTTCGGCCAAAAGCCTGAATTTAGGCAACTATCAGAGTGTTTAGCAAATTGTGCAAGGCTGTTTCTCCCCTTTTCCTTACAGCTCATGATCTTCTCTGACTCTCCCCTTAGCAAGAATCCTCACTCACCGTCCTGGCTCCTCACTTCCCACACCCACTCCTGCTCCCGTGAGGCTCCCACCCCACTGCCATGGGGGCTCCTGCCCAGTTCCTAAACCCATTTGTGACCTTTCCCAGGTACGGGTGGCCCAGGTGACAACTCTCAGCACGGCTGCCTGCAGATTTGGGATGCAGGGATGGATTAGGGAGGTGCAGCCACGTGGGCCACGGTCTCCAAAGCATCCCCATCTATAGGGCTTGGAGCAACCCTGTGGTGTGGTGGGAGGTGTCCCTGCCCATGGCAGGGGGTTGGAATGAGGCGATCTTTAAGGTCCTTTCCAACACAAATCACTCTGCCATCCTACAATTTCACTTCGGTGAGGACGAAGCCATCTGCACGGCAGCCACGGGCAGGGTGGCAGCTCTGCAGGCTTGCTGCAGCCCTGGCAAACACACAAGTGGAGCCCTCGGAGGGATGGATAAGGCACAGGGAAACATCCGCGCTCCCTCTAGCAGTCGCCAGCGAATGGATGATACCAATAATTCTCGATTTTTCACCCTGGGTTTGTGCCACGCGAACCGCCAGCGTTAAGAGCTCTCGCACTAGCGCTGCTGCAGTGGTGACAGCGCTCGGGTGGCTCCTTTCCCCTCGCCCCAAAATCCTTCCAGGGGGGATTTTTGGAGCCCATTTTCCTCCACCTGCTGCAGGCAGCTGCCGGGCACGGCTACGCTTCAGGGTTGAACCTGAGCGCAGTTAGAACGGTTCTTCATTTAGTGGCATTTTGAGCTCAGCTCGGGCACTGCAGCATCCCCGCGGCACCCTCAACTTCCCGGGGGGCTGCGGGAGGGTGTCGCTCTGAGCGCGGCGCGGCCACCGCAGGGTCCCCGGTCCGCCCGCGGCGCTCGGGAGCGCAGGGACCCGCCCCGGCTCCCGCCGCAGCCGCGCACCCACCGCGGATGCCCTCGGCCGAGACGCGATCGCCTCCGTCGCGGCCCTGCCCGGCCTGCCGCGGGGGACAACAGGTAGGGGGTACCCCCCGCACAACCTGTCCCCCCTTTGTACCCGCCCCGCGCAGACCCCGCTGCTCTCCTCTGCGCTCCCCCTTGCAGAGCCGCGCTCCCCTGGCGCGGCCGCCTCCCTCCGCACGGGTCCCCTCAGCCGCCATCCCCCCTCAGGGTCCCCGTCCCCTCGGTGGCCCCCGGCCGAGCCCCTGGCGCCCTCCCAGCCCCCTCCCCTGGCGCCGCCCCCTGGCGCCGCCCCCTCCCCTCTCGCTGCTCCCCTTCAGGCAGCCCCTGGCCCAGCACAGCCCCCTGCCCGCCCCCCGCCCGCCGCTCCCTCTCTCACCTCTCTCTCTCCTCCTCTTCCTCCCTCCCCCCAGGCCAAAATCCTGCACATGATGGACGACAACAAGCAGCTGGCGCTGCGCATCGACGGGGCGCTGCAGGCGGCGGGCCAGGAGGTGACGGCGCTGCGCGCCGAGCTGGCGGCCACCGGCCGGCGCCTGGCCGAGCTGGGCAGCGACCCGGCCATGGAGCACGGCCCGCACGGCGCGCAAGGTGGGTCCCGCCGCGGGCGAGGGCGTCAGGGGGCTCGGGGCAGCCAGCGGGGGTCCCTCCCGCCCGCCGCCTCCCGCTCGGTCTTATTGTTCATTGTTTGGTTTTGGGGGTGCCCGGCGCGTCCCGTCGGGCCGTGGCCGCGGGTTCCCCGGCTGGGTTCGGGGCGGGCTCGTTCCCTGCTGCGGCTGCTGCCGGCGCCTCGCTGGGCTCCGGCGGCGCCCGGCACGGGGAGAGACCCTCCCGCCCCAGATCCGCGCTGCCCCCCACATCCCGCCGCCGCCGTCACCGCCCCCTCCATTCCCATCCCCTCGCCGCACCCCGCCCCGAGGTCCCCCCCGCCCCGGCCGGCTCTCCCCGGTAATCCCGCGCCCTCAGCCGGTTTCGTAATTGGGTAGGAAAGCAGCCATGTTACCGCCGCGCTCCGCGCTCCGCCCGGCCCGGGGCTCACAGCTCGGGGCTCGGGGCGCACCGGGAGCACAGCCCGGACACCGGCACCCCGGCACGGCCCGCGGTGGGCTCGGACAGCCCCTGTGCCGTGGGCACACCCCCCAATCCCTGCAAAAGTTGTCTCCGTGCCTCGGGGCCGGGCGTGGAAAACGGGGTGCGGGGGGAGCGGGAAGAGACTTTGTGTGAAGGTTAAGGAACTGAGCCCGAATCGCTCCCGTAGTACTCGTGGTGCTCTCGCCAGGCTGAAAGTCAGTTTCCTGCTAATTAAAGTGTGTTGCCATCACTGATACGTTTGTATTTGGATGCTTTTGTATTTGAGCGTTTATATTTCCTGAATAATTACAGGCTTGCATGACAATTTACCCCGAGCAGCCTTGGTGTCAGAACAGAAATAGTGCGAGCCCTCCCCTTTCCCGATAACTGAATTTGCACTTGTGTGATAAAAACGTCAGTAGCTGTTATTTACTCGTTACTTATTTACTGTATCTCTTCTTAGGGTGGTTCGGCGCTGTTTTAAATAACAGTAGCATTTTGGTGAAGCGTTTTAAAGGTAGCGTAGCGTTTGGCGGGGCATAGGTGCTGCCGGCAGGATGTAATCACGGAATTCCAGAATCGCAGAACACTTGGGGTTGTAAAGGATCGTGAAGATCATCTCGTTTCAACCCCCCCTGCCATAGCTGGAACTGATGCGATTGCATGGCCGGTGTGGTGTTGTTCATGGCACACTGATTAAGAGGGGTTAATTGGTGGTTTTATTCCATCCAGCTTGTATTTCACTGTTTTGGTAGTGGGGGTGTGGGGTGTGAATTCCACTTGCTCAGCTGAGCTTTCTGGTGCTGTAGGAAGTGAAGTTACCTGTGTGGCCAGGGATTTTCTGAAATGCTGTGCAGAGGAGCCTGTTGGGATAATCTCAGCCACCCTCTGCTGTACACCACAGCCAGGCTACCGAGGCTCTTGCTTTTGTAAAAATCTGCTGAAAGGGCAGAAGGAGCACGCCAGCCTCCATCCTCTCCTGTGGAGCAGGGGCATCAGGAATGCAGATGGTGACACGCTGTACAGGGCATGCATGTGAAAATGCAGGCTTCCAGCCAGGAAAGCAGGTAAAACCCTTCAGCTGCTCGTGCTCACACTGATTTCTGTGTGTGAGTTCAGTGTTTGGTTTTGTTTCCTCTCCAGGACGTTTGTGGGGAGATGCACATTTCTGCAGCGTGTCCTGGCAAGGGACAGGGGGGTGTGTTCTCCGAGGTTAGGGCATTTTTTTTGTTGTTGTTGTTTTCATCTGAGGTTTTCTAATCTGTTGAGTGATGAAAAAACTCGTCTTTGTGTTCCTTTACTATCAGCATGCTGGAAAACAGTTGGTGCCCTGTAAAGGTGCCAAAGAAATGCGCTCTGTTCCCCGAAGCCTGTGTGCTTCTGCTTAATAACTCTGATTACACGTGCTTTGGAGTTGTGGGGTCCCTGTGATGGGGGGAAAAGAGTGGCCCCACCCTCAGCTGGGTGGGAGAGTGGTCACCTGCAGTGACTGCTGAAGTTGCTGGAGGGTTTGGTCCACCTTCCCACTCTCTAAGCTGGGAAATTTGGCTCAGCGTGCTAATGACTAGGAGTCAGGAGAAAGGACGCTTCTGCAGCAAGGTGTGACTGCACGGCCTTGTGGCTGTGGATAAGTCTTTGTCTTTCCCCATGAATTTAATAAGCTGTTATTAAAACTGTGATCTATCCAGCCCTGTGCCACTGGTGTTGTAAGAGAAGCAAATCATTTAAGTGTAAAATCGTATGTAAAGAGTGTTTTGTCTGTCATGCTTAGGAGGGAAAAGGGGAGAGTACTTGATCTCTGTGAAACCCACCAAGCCGATTCACTCTGCTTTGTGTTTCCTTCCTAAGTTTGGTACTATTGTTTATATGCTGCCATAAATGCTCTCCTACATCACTCTGTGTTTGTGTAGACAGGCCCAAGATATCTATAGTGAGCCGTATGCTTTTCCTCAAGGATTCAGAGACAACGTTCAGAAGGATGGGGTGAAAACAAGAATCTCTGAATAGCTCTGCTGTTGTGTGTCTCCTAAGTAGGAGGGCTGCCAAGCTGTTTGATTTATGCAAATATATTAAAGGCAGGCAGGAGGATGGGGAACAGGGTGGCAGCCTGCAAGTGCAGATTTGGGGTGTGCTGGTGGTGCTCGGGTGGCTGGAGGACACGTGGTGGGGTCTGCTTTGGTCCAGGAGGAAAAGCACGTGATGGAATCATCAGGTCCCTTTGCTTATGGAATCCCAGGATGGTTTGGCTTGGAAGGGGCTTTAAAGATCATCCAGTTCCAGCCCTCTGCCACAGGCAGGGACTTTTTCCACTATCCCAGAGTGCTCCAATCCCTGTCCAGCCTGGCCTTGGACACTTCCAGGGGTCGTGGAGCAGCCACAGCTTCTCTGGGCAGCCTGTGCCATGGCCTGCCCACCCTCACAGGGGAGAATTCCTTCTGTGTGGAGGGAAGGAGCTCATGGTCACAGTGCTGCAGGCAGCTGTTCCAGGTCAGTCCCAGGTTGTGTGGAAGGAGGTGAATGTGTGTCTCTGTGCCACGCTCCATCGGTAATTAATACTGAGTTTGTCAGATGTGTTATTTGTGTAATTATGGTGCAGCTTGAGACAGCTGGAGGTAATAACTCTGCCCCTTTTTGGCACTCTGAGACTTTTCTCCACTACAATGAGCTATTTTTGCCATGGCAAGGTATGTTTTGAGGGCCTCTTTTCCATAATTTTAATCAAAACTGGAAGAATACTGCTGAGAGGGAGAGCAGGAGGGTGGGTGTGTGTAGGTAGGCAGGACTGGAACTTGCACATTTTTCCAGTCCTTAGCGTGAGTGTTAATCATTCAAACCTCTCAGCCCTGACAGTCTCTTTTAACCAGTGAGTTTGCTGGGAGAAGTATTTTGGCTGCAGCCTCTGTCTAAACTTGGATGCAGATCAGGGTGGAAATCAATACTTCATGTCCCCAGCTCTTAGCACAGCAATTACAGGCAGCACTCGGTAACATCTCTGCAGCCGTGTGTCAGCACCCTCGTGTTGGAATCCTTGTTTGAATTAGTATTGCTTAAATTGATTGGGAGCAGGAGATGTGCCCAGTGGTCTGGGGTGGGATGCTGCTGATGAGGGGGGGATGCAGCAGAGCATGGCTGCAGCAGGTCCATGCTCAGCTGTGGCCCTGTCCATGCTGGCTGCACCTCTGGGCTTTTGGCTTCATGGCTTTGCCCAACCTACACCTGTATTTTCAGTAGTTTGGTTAAAAGCAACATCTGTGTAGAAATCTGGAGTCTGGTGATGACTTGGCGTGCTGCATCAGGTGTTTGGTCCGTCCAGCCTCGTGGTTTTGCTCTAGTCTCCTTCCCACATTAAATAGAAAACACCTTAGTTAATTAATGTTGGTAAAGTGCTTGAAGATGTAACGCGCAATCAATTGCTAAGTGTTATTAATAACACCTCGCTCAGCGTTTGGCTTTTCTCATTTCTGATTTCCAAGTGGTGGTGGCACACTGTGATCACCACGTCCTGCCCCGTGGCACTGAGGATTGGTGGTGTTTGCAATGGATGCTGCCAAAATTCAGCTGGGGATGGGGCAGAAGCTGCACCCTGCTCCTGGAAGAAAGGGTTGCTCCTTGCTGTGCAGCGTAGCAAAGATCGCAGTTGTATCTTGGTATGTGATGATGCCAAGGGGCCAGGAGGACCTTTCTGCTCATGGCAGCCTAAAATAGAGTTTTCTCTTTTTCCCTTTGATCTCAGTATCCTTTCATAGCTACAATGCAAAGACTTTGACTTTTGCCCAGGAGGCAATCAGTTACCTCTGTGCTGTTGCTATTTTGTGAGTAATCATCTCAGGCTGTTGAAAATGTACCATTTTCATCTCTTCAGAAATCTTCCCTGCTATGTGTTCTTCCAGAGCTGGAGAGCTGATACTGTAAAGAAGCCTGAGGAATTTGGATACCGCTGCCCAGTCGGTTATCGGGAGCATTTTTGTACCATGCTTATCGCAAAATCAAGGTCTTGCTGTACTGTTACACTTTCTAATAATTTCCTACTTTGTTTCCCTTTGTCTTGTGTAGTTCAGGGAGCAACTAGTTTCATGCTCTAAAACAATTGCCTGCGCTGGGAAATAAATCTGAGCTTAGCAATGTTCCCATGGTTGCTTTAGACACAGGGAACTGGCTGCTGATAACACTCCACATCCCTGCTACATCTTAGTCTTTGAAGATGTTAATTTAAATCTTTTCTGGAGCTTTCCTATTCAAAAGCCTCATCTGGCATGGTTAGCATAATATTTAGATTATCATTGCTTTAGGCTTTGTCCAAGGGAGTTATAATGAAGCTCCTAAGGATGAGTAAGCTCAAGTAAACTGAAGTTGAAGGAGGACTTAATCCAGAGCTTTTGACTCACCAGTTTGAAGTATAACCATGCAAATGGTGTTAGATTTGCAGGTGGGGAGAGGGACTTAGAAATAAGTCCCAGCCTAAAGTTGTGAAGATTAAGTGTGATTTTGTGGGTTGTGTTCAGGCACTCTCAGATAATTACTGTTGGGGCTGGGTGTCATCCAAGAGGACAGTCTGTCCTCTCATCACTTACTCTTTTTCCTCCAGATACATCAGGGGACTTGGTGTTCTCTGCCCCTGGGACTGAATATGGAATTCTCTGAGATGCCAAAAGAGGCTTTACAGCCTTGGACAGGGGCTCCTGGCCCAGCCCTGGGGTGCAAACACCTTTCCTCGAGTGGTCCCTGCTCCTCTCAGCACTTCAAGTACATCACTCTACACCAGGCTCTGAGCACTAGCACGGTGTAGAGCAAAACTTCAGTCTCCAGCTTGTTAAAATTCAATCCTCACAATTCCTCGTTGCCAGCAAAGCGTGAGATCAGCGCTCTGCTCCTGACACAGCATCTGCAGAACCCCGTGCTCGTGCTGCGGCGTGCAGAGCAGGGCACAGAAATCCCTGGGGGATCAGTCACCCAGAGGCCTCATTTTTCAGGATACATCCTCACCCACGGGACGCTGAAGGCTCAGGGGGTTGCTTCTTGTTGCTTTGCAATCTCTTCCTGATTTTCGTTTCTGAGTCGTTTCGCTTGAGTCTTTGTGGGTGATGTTTTTGGGTATTGAGATGGATTTTGTGCAACCTCCAGCTAGATTATTTTGGTGTTTGGAGATGTGTCCTGTGGTAGCAGGAGGTGGGATGGGTTTAGCCTTTTTTTTAAGGAACAAGAAGCAGTCTCACCAGAATATGGAAGTGGAATAACTGCTTTTGAAAACTTGGCAGCCTTTTCTGTAGTCAGTTTGTCTGCAGGAGTTGTAAAGGTGGAAAATCTCTTCCCAAGGTTTCCCTTCTGCACCCACAGCCAAGGTGGGTAATCTGAGGCTTGGAGGTGTGGTGGTGAGGGTTTGGAGGTGTCTCCCCAGAACAAGGGGCTGAGGTTGAGTCTGGGGCTGGGCTGTGGTCTGAGGGGACCTGAGATAGCAGAGGTTCTCCAGGAGCACCCTGCATCTCTGCAGAACAACTTGTCAGTGGAATCAATGATGATTGAGCGTGACACTGGAGGCCAGGACTCCCAGGGATATCCTGATACCCCTCAGACCAGCTCTAGCTTCCATAATCTGATAAACTGCTGATTCCCCAATCTCATTAGTGCTGTCCTTCCCCAAATCCCTGCAAGGAGCCTCTGGGATGGGGACAGAGCTGGCCACAGGTGATGCAGGCTGGCTGTTCCCACACAGACTCAGTGTAGGTGGCTTTGGGTCAGGTTTCTGGTTTTCAGCTGGGCTTCATAAAGTGATGTGTCTGTGTCTAAAAACTGCTGACCTGCAAAGACCTCTGCCTTGGAGTGCAGAAGATGAGCTGCAGCAGAGAAATGTTTTTGCACAGAGCAATTAGCGAGAAATGGGTTTTTGTCATGAGGATTTCTGACACTTGCTTGGTGGGAGAGCTGCAGTGGGCAGGGCTGTGTTTGCAGAGAGAAATGGAGAAAGCTCTTTTGCTGTTGCTTTTCAGACAAATGGTCAGCCACAGATTTTAAGTACATGGGGCTAGAATTTGCTTTCAGATCACTTGGGTGATGGGAAAGGAGCAGAGATGCCTACAGAGAGGTGAAGGGGAGTGTGGTGGCATCCTGGATGTCCTGAGGGCACCCAGTAGACTCAGAGTTTGGGAGAGGATCACCCTTACTTTGAAGACAGAGGAGGGACTGAGTGGTGCTCTGCTGCCATGTGGTCCATGTCTGGGACCACATTGCTCCCTCATTGCTTCTGCAAAGGTTTATTTTGGAAGGAGCATCTCCTCTGAGGACATCTGTAAATCCGTTTCTCATCCTTCTTGGCCCTTTACAGGGTCATTCTGACTCACATATTTTCATGCCACTTCTTCCTCTAAATTAAGATTTCGCAGGTTTTAGAGGCTGTATCTGGGTAAACCTTTGCCTTTATCTGACAGGGAGCTGATGTGTCACAGCCTTTCCTGTTGCTGTCCTGTGCCATCTCTTCTTTGTCGTCTCACTTTGCTGGGTGGCATCTGGAGGGAGAATCCCAAACCTCTCCGTCATCACCTCTCTCACAGAATGTGTGAGTGGGGAGTTAAACCACCTCTGGGCAGAAAGTAGTGTGTATTGGAGGTGGGGAAATTGTTGTTTGGTGTGAATATGTGGGCTGTAAAGAGAGTAAGGGAGCACAATGGTGTCCTGATGCCTATCTGCAGGTTTTTCTGTGACTCTCTTTTGCAGCAGCAATCAAACCTGGAGAGTTGACATGGCTGGGAAGTAATTTTTTACAAGAAAGGCCAAACAGAGCTTGTACCTCTGCTGCAGCAGACTGAGGCCAGTGACCATGTCTGAAACCGAGAACCTAAGACTTGAATCTTCTGAGTTTCCTTTGCCTTTTAATTCTTATCAAATCATGACATTTGCAGAAGTGGACTATGATTACTCCTTAATTTCAGCCAGAACATGAACTTGCCAGCTATTCCCTCAGTCACTGTACAGCTAGAGAGTTTTCCAGTGGGGAGTGCCTGTGAGTGTGCACGGCACAGAGACGATGAAGGCTGCCAGTGCACCCACTCTGCTCCAGCCTGTTGCTTTTAACTAAACTGTCCATCATCCTCCTTGGAAATCAACTGGAAAAGTGCATGGGATTGCTGTTGGCCATCATCAATTGAGTGTGGATCCCAGTACTGGAACTGGGCAGCAGTCATGCCATGGCTCATTTCCCAATTAACAGCCTCCTTGCTCTCTTTTAAGAGCAGAAAATCCCAAAATGCTTTGTTTTGGCCTCATCTGCTTTTTCAGGTGTGCACAAGAGTATCCCATAATCATTGGGGATGAGTTAAAAGGTATTTGCAAGATTCTGCTTTTGTTCCTTGGTTGGTTGGAGTGGTCTCTGCCCTCCCACCATAAAATGGTATCTTTTTCAGGGTGTTTCCAATTGTTGTAAGATACGGTCGTGGGTCGAAATTTGCTGCAGGCGCACAAGCACGGGAAGTGTTTGCCTGTTTTCCAGGGAGATTTGCTCTATTAGGGGTGGAAAGCAAAGCAAATTGATTTGAGGAATAGATTTGAAGAACTTGCTTTTGATGCTAAAGATTTAGATAGTCTAGATGCTCTCTTAAGCTGCAGGAGGGGAAAAATAATGTTAGAAGAAAACCTGGAGGACTGCTGTGCAGGTTCTGGTGGACCATACTGAGATTTTCAGTAGGAAAATCTCCAAATGCAGCTGCATTTTGATGAGCAGCTGCCCTGTGATGTGGAAGGCAGGAGAGCACAGGCAGGGCTGCCAGAGGAGACCCTTGGGGACATATTTGCATCTTGGAGCCCTGTCCCTCTGCAGTGTTTCACTCTCCAACAAGTGTGAGGATGAGCAGAGCCCAGTCCAAGAGTTACTCATTGGGCTTTTGATTCTCCCTTGAAGCTGAACAACATCTTTGTGTGATTTCGTGTAACAGCAGCAGATTCAGAAAACAGATTCCTCATGCTGTGATGGTAAAATATTCTCTCTCTGTGCGTTCATCATTGTTTGTTCTAGCCTTAAATGCACCCAATTATTTGCTTTTATATTCGTCAATTATTGCATTATCTGCTCCAGCAAAACCTGTTGTTTTATCCACTGCAGATTCTTAACATTAATTCCTTGACCTTTTATATCCCCTATAGTATATCCAGAGCTGCTAAATGGCTCTGCCCAAATTTGTCATTTTTTTTTTCCTGCTGAAGTGATGGCTCAGGCAGGAGCGAGGGAACCATTTCAGGTGCAGACACGGTGTGCTCCCCACCACATTTGCATTGTGTAATTGAATCTGCAAAGATCGTTTTTGTCATCCTTGGGAAGGGAGCTTGTTTTAAAGCCACACAGGGTTTGCTCAAATGAGCTTTAGTTTCCTGCATGATCTCCTTTCGTGGTCAGGAGAGGTCCAGAACTGACAGCTCAGGGTGAGAGGGCTGATTAATGGGGTTCTTAAATTTCCATGAAAAGCAGAGGGAGGTGGTGAGGCCAAAGCTATGCAGCTCCTCTGGGGAAAAAGAAAAAACCTGCTTTAAAAATATAAAGCTCATAGAGAAACCACAGGCAGGCCACCTATTTAGTGAAAAAGCTGTATTTAATATCAAAAATTTGGTTTGGGGTAGCACGTTGTAATATAAGCAAAGCCTTTTCAAGATTTATTAACTGGAAGGTGCCCAGGCAGTTGTGTTGGCTTCAGCATGGATTCCTGCAAGGCCCTGGTGTGCTGATGCTGCTGTGCACGGATGCTTTTGGTGGGTTGTTGCAGCTGCTGGGCGAGGCAGAACTGGGACTGGGAGCAGAGGAGCTGAGGGATTGTCACCAGCTGCTGCCCTTGTGGGCATGTCCCCAACTCACTGCCCAGCGCTGTCTGCCCCAGTTCAGGAGCTGCTGAGTGCACAGGCATCAAAGGGAGAGGACGGGGTGAGCAGGGCGTGCTGGAACAGGGCTTATGAGCTGCCACCTTGCCCTGCTTGCCCATGTTCTCATGCCCTTGTCATTGCCTGGCTTCGCTCCAGCTCTGGGACTCGCTCACACTCCCAGAAGTTGCTCACAAGCTGCTCGAGTCTTGCTGGAGTTGTGTAAAGTTCTGCGGTGGTTGTGGCTCCCAGGACGAGAGTGTGGCCCTGGACAGCTGTCACAGCTGCTCTGAGTGTGGCACTGAGAACAATCTGCTGTTCCTCTCAGGCAGGGCAAACCTTCAAAAAAAGCACTTTGCATTTTGCCACCTTTGCAGAGGTCCTTTTTATGTGCTTTTCCTCCTTGGACATGCATAATTTCCAGGGTATTTTGGTAAATGATGTAATTTAACACATCTCCTATGCCCTGCTTATCGCTGTCATTTCTGAGTGCACTCATTAGGGACCAGTTTGATTTTGGGTGTAATTCCTCTGACAGGCACATTTACTGAACATCTTTGATTCAGCATTTCACGTGTGGCAGGGTTTAATGGAAAGCACTTTACTAAAGAGGTTTGAATACCTTGTAGGTTCCTTAAAGATTTTTTTTTTCTTTTGCCCATTTAAATGGAGCTGTATTATCTTGGGCTGGTTTTTTTTTTTTTTTTATGCTGTTGTGGTTTGTGGACTGAAGTGCTTCCTCTGCTGCCAGGGTTGGATTGCTGTGGACTGAGGTGACTGTACATCCTGGAAATAGCCTAATGCAAAATCTGGATGTATGATTACAATTATATTTGTTTTATTTTGGTTGGGGAAACATGCATAAAAAAAGCCATGAGAGCTCCACCTGTTAATTAGCGTGACAATACCGTGGTAATGAGCACCCTGCAGGACTAAAACCCCATATTCAGATAAGCATTAACTGTGCTTGTTGGCAGATAAACGATGCAGATAATATCAGAGGAGCAGAGCTGGCTGGGCTCTCAGTGACAGCCTGTCCATACTGTGATGTCAGCACAGATGCCTTTGACCTCATCGTGATCAGTCAAACCTGGCTTTGCGTGGCTGCACTTCCCAGTGAATTGGAATATTGTTCAGGGAGAAGTCAAGTAAATCCTTCATGGTCAGACCTCTTTTGAGACCCCTGGGAACAGTAAAACCAGTATTTACACCCTTGAGATGGAGATTTGCAGGGCTGTGCCTACTTTAGGGCCCTTATCAACCTGCTGATACACCTGGTTCTTGGGCACCTGGGATTTGGTGCTGCTGCCAAGGTTCCTATCATTTTGAAGGGTTGTTTCCACCCTTTGGCACCATCTTTGCACCAGGAGTTGGCTCAGGGTTAGGATTAAGAGAATTTGGTGTGTGACACCTGTGGGAACATGCCTCATGCCGTCCTTTGCAGTGGGTCAAACCTGTGAGGGACTTTGGCTGTTGGGTTGGGATTCCTGCTGCAAGGACCTGCCCAGTGTCACCTCAGCTGGGTGCTGGAAGTCACTCAGATACTTTGAAAACTGCTGGTGTTGGATCTCCTCTAGTGTGTTCTGAGCTGGGAGCAGCTGAGCTTTTGGATTCTCTCAATGAAGGAAAATTATCCAGGCCTTGAAGACTTGCTGTGATTTATTCCACTTCCTTTTAGTTGCAGCTGTGCATAAAGACTCCAAATCGGGGGATATTTTGCTGAACTGCAGTTTTTGTGAGGTAGCTCTCATTTGCTAATTCATTTTTGGTTGTTTCTGCCGATGTAAGTACAAGCTCATTCTGCAGTGATGCTTTTCATCTTTCCTGGACTTGAATCAGCAAATGAGTGTTGATATCCTTGTGAGGCAATCTGGTGAGGAGAGGGGAAGCAGAAAAATGAAGTGATGCTCTGAAGATAATTTTGCTCATGCTTTTTTATATCAATGGCCAAAGCTACTTATCAAACCAAGCATCTTGAGTTAGAAGAGAGATGGATATTGTTGGCTTCAAGCAGATGGATGTAGTGCTGGAGGTAACTGGTAGGAAGGTATTAAATGTACTCTGGTTCCTTTGCAGCACTTTTTTCAGCGTATCTTAACTTTCTTTAAGTGCATGTGCACGGTTTAGAGGGTAATACCATTAATTAGAACAACAGGAAAGACTAATGTAAGAGTATAACCCTCTTTAGTACACTGGGTTTATCCCTGATTAGCAGAGCTGCTCTGATCTTATGGAAATCTGTGTACATGTCATTAGGAAAGCAGGATTAAGTTGGTAATTAATAACACCAAAACGTTTTCACTGTTGAAAATGAGTTAAAAACGGTAAGGAAAATAAACTTTGAATATAGATAAAAACACGAAGGTTTCTCATGATTCCAGTCTGCCAGGGAACAAAGGTGGGAAGAGGAGGCATGGGTTACCACAGATGCTCTGGCTGAGGCTCAGAGCGAACCAAGGAGGATGCCAAAGTATTGTCCTGTCTGTTACAGCCAATTCTTTCTGAATTTTGGCCCAAAATACTTCTGGGTAAAGCAGAGGCCAGCGTGTGTGCTCGTGCGCTGCTGCAGCAGCGTCTGGGCTCCCCGGGGAGAGGGAGGGCGTGCGGGAGAGTGGCGTGTAACCCAGGAGAGTTGTTCTGGGTGTTATTAAAAATATTATCACGACGAGGTGCTGGTCAGGCGCTGAACTCCGCAGGCACGAGCACGGCGTCTGTCTGTGTGACAAGTGCTGCTGCCAGCAGAGAATCCCGATGAGGATCCTGCCGGGCTGGGATCCGCACACAGCGATTTCCTTCCTGCCTGTTTATTCAGGCTAGCCAGGGCTTGTTCTGCTAGTTATTTCACCTCTTGTAGCTGATGGCTGGCAGGGAGGATCAGCCACTTTGTGATGAAATCTTGAATGTATACACGTATTTTATAGTTTTAGTTCTTTTAATTTATTTTTTCTTTTTATGATGGAGAACAGCACAGCCAGATTTTTGCAGAGGACGGGCGCCTGTGCAGGAATTATAATCCTTGCTCTTCAGCATTTCTTTCAGGCTCATTTGCACAAAGGCTGCGGTGCCAGGCGAACGTTGCCAGTGTTTTAACCTGTTGCACAGCCGCCGCCGTGCGTGTCCCTGCTCTCTGCCGTGGAAATGAAGGCGGATAACCGGGAGCTGTGCTCAGACACACACACAACGCAGCGAGGTCCTTATCAGCGCCTCGCCGATACAAACCAGGGCACAAAAGCCTTGGCGGGGGACCCACATCTCCTACTTACTCGGGAGATTAAAAGCTCTTGAGGCTTTTGGGTTTGTTGTGAAAGTTAATTGCCAAGCCCTCGAAGCTTGGCGGCGCTCCCGCGGCGAGACTCGTCGGGCCGGAGCCGAGCGCTGCGGGGCCCGTCCGGGCCGGTGGGTGCGGGCACGGGGGGACCGGCTCCTGCCGCTTCAGGCATCGCAGGGGACGTGCAGGGGACCCGCGGGGTGTAGCGTGAGCCAGGGCAGCGGGAGAGATGATCCCAGCCATCGCCCTTAACCCGCGCCGCCGCTTGGCTGTGATTCGGGGCTGTGTTTGGGAAAGGCTGCCCCGCCGTGTGCTCGCGGCACATCGCTTCTGGAGGTGCTGCGAAGCCTCAGGGTTCCTTCAGGGTGTTCCCAGCGCTGCTCCTTGCTCAGTGCTCCTCCCTGACACGCTCAGGGACACTCTGCTGCCAAGTCGTGGTGTCCCGGAGCATCCGCTGCCGCCTTCGTGGGGTTTGGGGGTTGTGACCTAATCCAGAACCCTGATCTTTGAGGTGCTGCAGGTGAAGGCAGTGAGGAGGTGAGTGCTGTCTGAGGTATGAACCCAGCCTTGCCCTGGTTATTAGCATTTCAATCGGCTCACCATGGGAACCTTGCACACTGCTGCTGCTCTCAGAGGTAGCACCTTCTTCTCAGCCAGAGGCTGCCCAGCACAATCCGGAGAGAAAGGCAGAAATAAAAGTCAAGCCACGTGGTTGCAGGGGGGGACAAGGTTTGTTTTAATGTATTTATTAATTTTTCAGATGATTTCCAGTGGCTTCTACTTGTGCAGAACCTTGTGCACCAGGCAGCTGAGGGGTCTGGAGGACCACAAATGGGTGCTCAGGTCACAGGTGTCCATGCTGGACATCCGTGGTGACACCAAGGCTCACTGTGGTGAGGCTGGTTTGGACAGGTTGGTCCATAGTGGATGGTAGCTATCTGTTGCTTTGTTTTCATCACAGCTTCATGATATTTTTCTTTTGTTAATGATTTTATTGATGCCAGGGGCTGTGTGTGATGTGCATTGGGTGAGCACATAGGGACCAAGTTGCTCCAAGTCCCATCCAGCCAATTCTCCTAAGAGGGGGAGAAAGATCCCAAACAGTCTCAAGGACAACAAACAGAGCATTCCCTATTTCAATCTCCATTCTTCATTTAAAATCAATAAAAAGGCTGCCCTTGTGGTATTTTTCTATCCAAGCTCTGATGAAACAAAAGTAAATATTACTGACCTGGCAGCACAAATGAAAGGAGAATGAGAAGCAATGTATGAAATGGACTGTCAGCCAGTTTTTGTTTTTCTGTGTTGCTCTTGTGGCATTTCTGTGGAAGAGGCCAGATACAAAGTTCTCTTGCATAATGCTCACAGCACTGGAGTATGATTGTATCCGACTGTCACAGATTTATGTCTCAGTGAATTTCATCCCTCAGTTTGTGTGTCCTCTGACCTCTGGGGAATATCACAAATCCACTGTTATGGAGTACAATGGCACATTTGATTTATCAACTCCATTAATGATCTGGTTGAAGGGAGAAACAACACATTAATTAAATTCACAACCGGTGATAAACTTGGTGTTGCAAACATGGGGCAGGACAGTGATTTAGGACAGAAAGGTAGGCAAGGCAGGCTGGGAAGGAAATGCCACCGTGCTCGTGGTAGCTGGCAAAAATATGGAGATTGGGGATTTAGTGAGAAAATAATTCTTAGAATAAATGAGGGTGTTGGGTTGCCTGCAGATTGTGGCCAAAATCAGAGTTACTGCAGGTGCTGCAGACTTTACCCCGGTGTGCAGTGTGAAAGGGGCAGTGCTGGGTGGTTACGTTCAGGACAAATGAATAGTTATAAAAACCCCTTAACCTACAGGTTGTCAGGCACTGAGTATTTTGGCACTGCTCTGTGGATGGCATTAACATAAATTCAAGCTGACCTAAGTGCACTGGGATAAAAACAAACATTTACCCTCAGAAAATCCTCCAGCTGAATGTGAATTTCACCGTTGGCTTTGGGCTGTTTGGTGTTTTGCATTTCTTTGCTGTGGGTTTCAGTAATGAAAACAAACCACTTGGCTTCACCTTGGGCTGGAGTTAACTTCTTCTCCAGCTCTTTTCTCTTTCCCATGCCTCGACACTGTGGCAGAGCTGCAAGTAGGCAAGAAGCTGTTCATTTTCAGCTTGGATTGAAAATGCTTTTTCTCTAATATAGTGCAAAATGCCTGAATTAAAGGCTGACTGTTCTCTGGAAGGATCTACACATCCAAGCATTCCTACATGAGATTCTGAGTGCCCCACCAGTTCCAGGCTTTGGTGTGAGCAGCCACATGCTCCAAGTTAAATTAATGGGTCTTGGCCCCTGCCCATGCATCATCCCCTCCCCTCTGCTCTTTGGGTTGTATTCCTGACCTTCCTAATTGTCTCCAGCTGAAACTCTCCCTTCAAAGTGAGCTCACATGAAAAATATTTTAGTGTGAAGTGTTAACACACTCTCTTGAGGGAGAACTTCTTTTGAAAGGTGGAGTAAGCTAGAACATGAAATAAAAAATGCTTTATTTTAATAAAGGTACCTGTTGATCACCTTTGAGGAGGAAAAATGCTGTAAACCCAGGTGTGAGTTACGGGGCATTGACCACTACGAGGGACAGTTAAACCAAAAGCCTCTTTTTCTTCACTTAAGTTGGTGCAGATTATTGGAGGGAGATATTTGGGGATGTGTTTACAAGAAATGCCATTAGTTATTGAGGGCTGAGCTAAATAAAATTAATTTTGAACAGGAAGTGAGTTACTCTGTCCTTGTCACAACCTCTAGTCCACATGAACAGTTATAAAAAGGCTGTTTTAAACCAAAGAAGAATTTCATCATCTTTCTTCTGGGTTGGAAGGAGGATGTTGTTTTAAAGATCAGTGACCTTTGTTCAGGTGCTATTTTACCATATCAAAGACATGTAGAGTTTGGGATTTCATTTCCTTATTTAAAAAATACTTTGCAATCAACAATTTGGTGTTTTGTTTTTGTTTTTTTTTTCCTCTAAAGCTTTTTTGGTTTCTTTTTGTGCTACCTTTTTTCTGTGGTGCTATACCTTGGGGTACAATTAGGAGTGTGTTCTGTAGCTGAGTGGTGTCAGGACTGCAGCAAGCATTAAAGCCTTCGAAAGGTAAATAATGCAGAGGATGGAACAGCAGTAGTCTTGGTGGAAAAAAAAAAAAAAAAAAAAGAGAAAGCCAACAGCAATTTTGGAATTTATTCACCCCTTGGTGTTTGAAGACTGCAGAGACAGGTTGAGAGCTTGGAGAATCTTGCAGACCATGGAGTTCTGTCATAGAATCTCTGCAAATATCACAGAATCCCGGAATGGTTTGGGTTGGAAAGGACCTTAAAGCTCACCCCATTTCCATTCTCTGCCATGGGCAGGGACACCTTCCACTGTCCCAGTGTGCTCCAAGCCCCATCCAGCCTGGCCTTGGACACTGCCAGGGATCCAGGGACATCCACAGCTTCTCTGGGCACCCTGTGCCAGGGCTGTACTACCCTCACAGCCAGGAATTCCTTGCCCATATCCCATCTAACCCTGTCCTCTGTCAGGCTGGAGCCCAGGATCCATGTGTTGTGCTGGTGACCACGGCAGGGTCAATAAGCAAAGGTCTAGACATGGTGCCAGGGTGTGTTCCACCAAAAGCACAGGCTTGAGCAGTCCTGGGATGGGGAAATGCCTCCTTGTGCATGGGGGCACACAGGGGATGGAGAGCTGGGCCAAGAGCAGTGAGGGGCAGGTTTCATGAGTGTGTCCCTCACCTCCCTGGGGCTGTTATGTAGGGCAGGGGCTGAGCCTGGTTAGTGTGCAGCACCGAGGGGCCTGGTGATATTAAAGGAAAACTGATAATGCTTCCTGTGTGCAGTGCTTGGAGACATCCCTCGTTCCCCTGGCTGTCGTCTGTGCAGCATCCCTGTCCCCCATCCTATCTCCTCTTAACAAAGCAATTACAGGCACAGACGTGGGCCCACTCCCAGTAAAGAGCCTTCCCAGGCTGGGGATCTGTCCTGGACAAAGCAACTCTGAGCAGCAAAGACAATGCCTTAAATATGAGTTTTCAGCAGTTTTAAGGCAAATTGCCTTCACTGGTTTGTGATAGACTTCACAAGTTCCTGTTGTTTGATGTGTCGGAGGAGATCAATTGCTATTTTGGAACATTAATTTATACAATTCAGATCACACTTGTAGGTTTTTTTTTGTTTCCCAGCGTTTCTTGTTTTACTAATTGCAATTGTTTCACGTCCTCTAATCTATTATACTTTTTAATAAGGCATATAATTCATTATTTAGGTGGTAGTGTTCTGATAATTAGATGGGTTATTTTTGTCAGTGCTGATTAGTTGGTAAGTACAGATTAATATTTGAAGACTTGATGTGGTCTCTTGCTATTTAAGTTTCAAAGAGGTGATGTGGCACTTGTTTCATGATATTCCCAACAACTTCATCCCTTCCAGCCTGAGGAAGGTGCCGACAAATTGTAAAGAGGCTTTGAAAGCCTTTGGATCTTGTTTCCCCTGTAAAACTCATATTAGAAAAATGCCAGTGAGTGTAGGCTGGGGGTGATACACTGAAAGTGCAGGTCCCTGAGCAGACAGCAGCACCAGGTGCCATTGGGGTCTGTACCCTAAATGATTTTTGGGTGCACAAGCAATATCCTGCACACTGCAGGGCGGGGACCTGGGCTGTGCTGGTTTGTCCTAGAAAAGCCTTGCCCCTTTGCAAATAGAAAGCCTTGGCCTTTTTTTTTTTTTTTTTTTTTTTTTTTCTGCCTGGAGTTAATTGCAGTGTGGGACAATGTGGCCTTTGTGTGACTGTCCCTGTGCTGGGGACGGTTTCTCCTCTCCCCCTGCACTGCAGAGCTGGCAGCGATTCCAGTCTCTCCCTCATACAGAAGCTGTTTGCAGGACTGAGACTTTTTGAGTTCGTTTGCAGACGGGTTAGTGGAGGGGTGTGGTGGCTGAGGGGACAGAGTGGGCAGGCTGTCAGGAGTTGGGTGTGTGTGTCTGGGGTGTCCAGACATCCCAGTATTCCCATTTCCCTGCAGACCAGAGCGAGGGAGGCAGTGGGTGTGCTGCAGTGTAATTAAGCATGTGTTTCTGGAGCTGCAGCCTTCTGCCATGTCCGATGTGAACCGTGCTGCTGGGAGAGATGATGTTGTTGGAGCTGAGCCATCGCATTATTTGAGACCAGATCTCTGGGAAGAGGGAATAAACCACTTTTTAGTCACTTGGTCCTCCCCACCAAGGAAACCACAGTGCTCTTCAGTGGTTCCTTCTTACTGTAGACTCCTTCCACCCTCCCTGCTTTAGCAGATGGCTCCAAACACAAATAAGCCTCAGGGATGCCTGTCACTGCCTGCGACCCTGGGGAAAGCAGAAACCACATTGGAAATGAGCAGGGATAAGGAGATGCCGAACATTTTTCTTGAGCAAATAGATGTGGCAGAGGGAATGTCAGGATAAGCTCTGTGCATTTATCAGTGCCGTGAGCACACCTCGGGCAATCCCTTTGCACCAGCCCATGGTGCCAGGGGGGTTCCTGCTCCTTGGTGGCTCAAGGACACTTGTGTTAATGGATGATCCCTGTATCCACAAAGATGTTGTGGGGTTTGCCTGCACTTCCAGAGCCCCTCTGCCTGAGGGTGGGAGCTGAAGTCGTGGAGATGTTCCCCTTCAAGCTATTTGGGGTGAATTTGGCACTCATTGTGCCTCTCACATGGAGATCCAGGTGTGAGCCATGGTGTGATGGTTGTATGGATTTGGGATGAGTTCACAGCCTAGTGGAAAAGCAGGGCAAGGGAAGGATTTACTGAAGTAGAAACAGAGGAGGGATGCTGAGAGCTCCCATACTTCCCCTCGTTTCAAGACTGTTGGGCTGTGGAAATAAATTAGGGGCTTAGCAACTACGACTGGGGGAGAGCAGGGTCTGCCAGGAGGGCAGAGCTGGAGCAAAGGAGACTAATGATGTCTCCATTGCCCCACTGCAGTTCTGTCAGGCAGCCTGGGGAATTCCAGCCCCAGTTCCTTTGGGCTGTGGTGCTGGAACTGGCACATCCCACAAGAAATGGCTTGTGTTTATGCAAGACCTCGCTGCTGCTGGGGAGGGGGGTCAGAGTGTAAGTTGGTTAAGCGGCCGGATTGCCCTGGTGTGTTTGCCACAGGATAATGGAAAATTCCTGTGAGGAGCTGTGCTTGATCTGGGGCCAGAGGGAACAGGATGAAGTCTATTCCACCAGTGAAATGATAGAGGACTACGCTGTGCATCTTCCGGCGCCTGCTGCCAATGTTTTCACAGGCTAGAGATTTTATTTTGGAGAAGAGGAGTATCAGCGTGCAAGGCCAACCTGCAGCCGTGCCAGCTCCTTGCCGTGGGTCCTCTCACCCCTCCTGGGAGCCTTTCATTCCCCTGTGCAATTGTGGAGAACCACGTGCAAAGAGCCCGTGACAGCTTCGTTTTCTGCTTCCCAGGAGGATGGGAGGAATTCAGGGCTGTGGGGGTCCCTGTGGTCCAGACACAGCACACGGAGCACGTGAGCTCTGCTGACACACTCCAGAGCCTTTCAAGGGCTGCAGTGGCCTTTACATCCTCCTGCTTCCCCTCGGTGGGTTTGGGTCCATCCTGCTGCATGAATGTTACTAATTACCATCCGAATTTGTGGAGTTAAAGGGAATTTTAGAAAATTAGGATCTAGTAAAAGCCTATGCGAGGAAGTTTTAATATCTCTTAGGACTTAGTGGCGTTTTTGTGTTACAAACCCATTTGTGCTGCAGGGCTTTAGACTGAAGGATTCAACTTGCTGTTCTTAGACCGTTATCGCTAATAAAATGACTTTGCACTCTGATAGCCTTTCACTCCAGGATCTAAAAGTACTTTAAAAATGCTAATGAATTAAGCTTCCTGATAGCTCTTGAGTGCAGCTCTTTGTACATGCATTTGGTCCAGAGCCTGGTGAAGTCAGTGGAAAGTTGTCTGTGACATTAGCTTTGGCAAATCCTGTAATCCTTGTGTCCCTGCTTGTCCCATCCTCAACCAGGATGAGCTGATGGCACAGACATCTTCTCATGCCAGGAGCCCTCATCCTTCCCTCAGTGGGATTTTTTTCTTGTTTTTCTGCCTGGTTCCACTGCTGAGGAGCATGTGGGGTAGCAGTACTTTGAAGGTAAGGGAGAGGGGGACATACAGATTTAGGTTATCTGCTCTGCCTAGTGTTGTGCTTTTACAACATCAGAGATTTATTTATCAGAGATTTTATGATAAAAACCAGAGGAATCTGGTTTGGAAATAACACAAAATAATTCTGTAAGAGAAAGCCTGTTATCCCAGCAGCAATGCAGTGCAAAGCCACAGCTCTTTGCTTTTCATTGCCATTGTGAGCCTGCTCCAGGAGTGGTGGTTTCCTGCAGTGGGGAGATTTCCAGTCCAAGACCATCCAGTGGGTTTTATTCACTCATCCATTTTCAGTTTGTTGGAGGTTTGCCATTGGTTTAAACATTGGGGATCATGGAGAGGACAGTTCCTTCTGCTGTGGGATGTAGCCAGGGACAGGAGCAGGGGAGGGCTGGGCTGTGAGGAGTGGAGTGGTGCTGGTGGAAGCTCTTTTGATCCAGTTCATGGCTGTCAACAGAACTAGCAGGGGAATTCTTCTTATTGGTGTATTAAAGAGGATGAAAGCAGTTCTGCCCCTGGCAAAGCCGTAGACACCAGACACTGAACATCCTGACTCCCTTTCCTCTTGCAGACGTGTGATGGGTCGTGTAATGTTCTTATGTCTGATCAGCCATGACAATCTGTATTTTATGGATTTTCACTCCTTGTCACCCTGTTACAATCTCCCCTCTCCCCTACCTTTCATTAATTGTCTCTCAAAACTATCTTGTCGCTGCTCTGATGATTTTTTCCAGTGGATAAGCCTGTCAGAGATAATCTGGTTTGCTGAATTTCCTTTCTGCTGGGCAATCTCCTTAATAGCTGCCTCAGAGGATTTCATCCTGTTTGGATGTTTAAGGATGTGGCTTCAGATAAATATTCTGTTTCTCCATGGTTCTTCTGCTGATTAAGGTCTGTTCTTTCTCCTAAAATACTTCTGAGCAGGAAGAGTTTCATGTAGGCCTAGTGTGTGTTTGGTGCTTCTGAGCAAACTGCCAGTGGTGGTCAAAATTCACTGTTGATTTTGGATGTGTCAATTTAGACAGTTCAGGGGCCAATACAAAGGGAAAGAAGAAAGATGTAAAAGAGAAGAGAATTTTAGTCCTTAAATGTGACATTGCTTGTACAACAAGGTATCTGATTTTTGGAGTTTCTCCATGGGACAGCCCAGAGGGGATAAGAAAGCAGTCAAAAGGCACATGCATCCTCTGTTCATCTATTCCCCACCTATGCAATAATTAATACAGTAATTAATAGCATCATTTAATCTCTTTCAGAATTTTGTCAAACATCAGACATTTGCTCCCACTGTGCCTTTTGGAAAGGCTAATTTTCAGCACTTTTAAAAACAAATCCTTTTCATTTGTGCTTCAAGAATGCTTTTTTCTTTTCCCTGTCCAAATCAGCTCTGGATGGAGGGTCAGGAGATTACAGTCCTTTTCCCAGAGTTGCCAGAGAGCTGCTGAATGATCTTCAGCAATTTGTTTGATCTTTCTGCGCCTCATTCTCACAAATAAGGATGCTGGTAATAACTTTCTATTGTTAAAGCTCTGGTAATAACTTCCCATTGTTAAAGCTCTTAAAGCTCTTGTATGGAAAAAGCTATATGGGGACTTGGAGTAATTATTGTCATAATTTGCAAGCAAAGGTGATGGAAATAAAAGTTTCTGCAGTAGAAGAACTTGGTTCTTATTAAAGGGAATTATTAGAATAATTTTGGCTGGAGTGACCAATAAAATGTGAATCAGGCAACTGCCTGTATTGATTTAATAGCTGAGCTAGGGGGGAGTGTGTGGGTTTCCATGTGAGGCATCCTAGGTATAAAGGAAAGCCTTTGCTGACTCCAGCTGAATTTGGTCTTGTCTATCACCTGAACCCCATATGAGTTCCTTGTACATAATGGCACAGTGCCATTATTAATAAAAACAAACCAAACACCAGCCCAACAACAACCCAACACCAAAACCCCAGCGAACAAACCCAAACCCAGGGATGTTCCTCCCACCACTGATCCTTTGTGGCTGCTCAGGTGACCTCAGGTGTGAAGGCACCTTGCAGCAGAGGCAAGTCTAACACTGACTGTGCCTGTGGTATCCAGATCCAGCAGGTAGAGGTGCATTTAGGATAATGAAGATGTAGGTAAATTTGCTTTATACATTTCTCAACTCCTGGCTCCCCACCCTGTCCCTCGTTGCCTCTAATTTTTACAGCTTGCTAAAAATAGGTTTTGGAGAGGACTTGGAGCTGTTGAGACAAAGAAAGACCGTAAATCACTTGACAGCTCATTTCCTTATAGCAAATGTCCCACTCTTACAACTTTATGTTTAGATTAAAGAAGGAATAAAATGTAGCAAGAACTTGGTTTGGTTACTGTGTGCTTCATATGTTTCTTTTTCCTTTAATCAATAACAACAGAAGAAGATACCAGTGGCACAAATTTTACTGGAAAGGGCTGAATTGGCACGATTTTTTTTATCTTTTAGAAATGTCAGACCTGGGTGTTTTGGGTGTTGGGGTTGGAAGGTTGTGCCTGGCTCTGTGTGAGGAGCAGCGATGCCACACTGAGTGCCACAAACACGGCTGTGTCACCTGGTGGAGGACGTGCCTTATCTTGTGTCTGCCAAAGTCCCTTTCACCCTTTGTTGTCACTGACTCTGTGCTCTGCAACCTTTTCAGCCCTATTCCTGCAGCCAGTGGGAGCTATGCCAGTAATTCCAGTCTGGATAGGATCAAGACCTTGACGGTCATTTCCTGTCCTTAGGCACGAGAGGCTGTCCCCAGGTCTCTGCAAATGCCCCTTGGTCTGAGGTACTCTCTTTAGGCAGGTTAGAGCACTATTCAGTGGCCAGGTTGGTTTTATTCCCTTGGGATATTTGCTTTGCTCTCTGGCTGGGAATGAGGAAATGAAGTCCACAGCTGGGGCCGCATTTTTGGGAAGGCACGAGCAGTTGTTTCACAAGTCCTACATGTCCACCTCAGTCCTCTGCAAAAGCCACGTTTCAGAGGGCTCTGCTGGAGGTTATCCCTGCTCTGATGTGTGTTGAAATTCCCCTGGCAGTGCCCTCTGCTCTGCTGCTGTTCCTGTTCCCCATGGCCGAGCCAGCCAAGCACAGACCGTGCCAAAGCTGCACCATGCAAACCCAAGTCACGGCATCAGGGCTGTAATAACAGGCTGCATCTTCTGCTGTGGCAATCTGTGGTTCAGATGTGTGAAATTAGAGCCTTGTCTTGCTGCATGCAGCTCTTGTTTATCAGATCCATTAGCCAAAGGTTGTGCTCGTTGATCACAGCAAATATTTTGGTGGTGTGATGCATGGCTGGGTATTAGCAGTGTTTAATGGCAGCTTGGGAGGGATGAGTCCTGACAAGAGCAGGGACAATGCTGTTCTTTCACCTCAGCTGCTGTTTCCCAACCTTAACACCTTTGCACGAAAAAATGCTCTGTGGCAGCCAGGGCTTCCAACGTTGCCTTAGAGTTGTTCTTTCTCTGTGGCGCAACAACGAGTAAAAGGAGTTATCATTGTCCCAGGAGGCAGAGAACAAATTCAGGTCCTGGTCTTGCATATGCTTATCCAGCTAATTAGCTTTACTCAATGGAGCCCATTCAGCCTGTAGCACTTGTCCTTCATCTGTTCAGGACCGTATGTGTGAATGCTCATTGAAACACACGGTCAATCGTGGCATTGTTGCACGTACATTATTGCTTATGTTCTTGCTGGAAGCCAGGAACAGTCTCTCCATTGTAGAAACCTTTTTTTTTTTTTTTTTTAACTATAATACAGCCATTGCTGTGAAATGATGGGCTCAGGTAAATTTATTCTTTTCAATTCCTGGGTCTGAAATTGCTGAGCTCGGCTGTTTCAACAGGAAACAATATTTGTCATCGCTTGGGTTGATGTGGCTCCAGATTCGGGTGTTGTGCCAGTTCCAGGACTTTGAGTAATGGACACATAATGAGTGATTACCTGATTGTTGTCGGGTGATTGTGTATCAGGACCTTTCTGTTTTAGCAATTAATCTGCTCGTTGATGAACACTCAACCAGCTCCTGCCAGGATCTCTTGTCATTTCAGTCACTTGGCAGCAAAAATTGCAATGAGACTTGTATCACATCTTGAACTGGGTTTTTGCTGATGCTGTTTAAGGATATAGAAGCACCTAAAAATGAGCAAATCTTATATTCAGTGGGAGAAAATGAATGCTGAGTGTGCCGAGCCGGGGTCAGTGCACCAGCTGCTTTTAGTTTGCTTCTAGATTAAAACTAACTTGTGATAGCGACAACTGAGCTTAAAAACCAGAATTTACATAATGATTCTGTGTTAATGATATTAAACATAATGGCACTAACAACAGCCTGTTAAAGGCAAATCCACAGAGATTTCTTTTTCCATTTGACCTTGAGTGCTGACGTTGGACTGGCTCGGCATCGCATTTTTTTTCCCCATGTTTGAACTTGAAAGGTTCTTTAATACTCAGCTCAATGTTCCTGTTTTGCTTTTTAAATTCCTTATTATTTCCCATGGCTGCAGTGCAAACTGATACCCCGTGCCAGGTCATTTCCAGGACTTGGACTTGAATTAGATTCGGTAGCTGGAAGGCGCTGGGCCTCAGAAATGTTTGTACATGATTCAGTTCCTGGAGGACAAAGACTCATCCTTGGCCGTGCAGCATCCTTGTGCTTCCAGGCACTGTGAGAAGAGAATTGTGGAGGCAGGCTGTTCCCAGGATAGTCCTGCTTAAAATTTCCCGCCTGCATGGCTAATTTTGAGTTTGTCTCCTTTCCCAGCCAGTTTCTCTCTCTGAATCTTTATCAGATGCTAATTAGCATTCGTTCCCACCCAGCCCCGGGATGTTTATTAAGGTTTTGGGGAAAGCTTTGCTTCTGGCGCTGTTGCAGCACTGTCAATGAAATCTGCCACAACCTTTCCACACCTCAGCTCCACCCCTTGTGCCCAGTCACCCAGAATTACTGAATTTCAGCCTTGCTTAGCTCAGGCATCTTGTGAGGAGTAAGAGTCTGGGATCAATAGGGGTATGGCAGGATCTGCAGCCCTGGCACAACTTCCAGCTGGAGATGCTGCTGGTCCTGCAGAGCCCAGGGAGTCACCAGGGGTGGTTGCAGACCAATTTTGTCCTATAGTTTGAAACTCTTAAGCTGCTGCCCGCGGGGTCCGTGCAGTGTGTTACCCAAGTCAGCAGATGCCAAGAGGCACTTACTGGCTGTTGCTCCCCAACTATTTTTATTTGCATGCCTGGAATTCCTGCTTTCAGCTCAGCAGCAATAAATGAGCCATTTGCATAATGAATGGTTTTAAAATCTGCATCCCTGCAGTGGCTTGAGCCTTGCCCTTCAGAAGGGCTTGTTTGCTGGGAGAAGGTGGCATAATTTAAAAAGCTAAACTCCTCTGGGAAATGGATATTTGGTTGGGAAATAGGTTATTTTTCAGCTAATTTCTTTTGTGGTTGCATAGTTTGAAGCAAGCAGAGAAAAGGCAGGGTATTTATTGCCCTGTGGTACTGGAGCAGCTTGGGTGATGTGCTCAGAGATAGGTGAATGTGAAAGAGGCAGATGAGAAGGAGATTTGGGCTAAAAAGATGTGAGCAGTGCACCTGCAGAATAGTGGGGGAACACCAGAGGCATGTGTGCTGCACTGGGTCTCCTTGGCAACTTTTTCATGTGATGTGCTGGTGTCCAGGAGCACAACAGTGCACTGATCTTCAGTGCTTGGGAGGTGTCAGTCACTTCCCATTCCAAAAGGAAGAGCACAGCTTGCTCTAAAATAATCCAGACAAGGTGTGAGCTCTCCTGTGTCCCTGTGGATCCTTTTGGGGCGACCAGTTGAGACCACGAGGCCACCAAGTGTCCAAGACCCCCATGTCCTCCACCTGAAACTGGGGCATCTCCCAGACACAGTGGGGTACTTCACTCCTCCCCTTCACTGGGATTATGGAGCAGGAATGGGATTAGGAAACCCACCATCCCCAAAGAAGCAGGAGACCTTGGGCACAAGGCATTTTCTGCTGTGTTAGTGCTGCCAAGGAGCCCTGCAGCTCGGTGGGTGATGGGTTTCCTAATAATTCCTAATAAATACAAAGCAGGAGGATGAATAATGCACAGCAATAACTCTCCTGCAAACATTAGCATCCCACTCCTGGTGATAAGACGTTGCTCTCTTTCAAGTCCCTTAAAATGCTTTGCGTGTTTCCAGGACTCTTGTTGCAAAAATTCTGCAAGGCATCAGTTTCTGTTTGTTTTCCTTTAAACTACTTTCAAATTCCTATTTGCCGAGGCTGCCGAACACGTAGCACAGGAGGAAGAGGAGATGAGTGGAGCCGAGCCCTTAATGGAAAATAAATGTGAATCAAAATCCAGCCCAAACCCTGTAATCTCTGCCCCACACAAGAAAGCTCCACTTCAAGGAATAAAAGTTGGAAGAAAATAGGTTGGATTTAATTGCTTTGGATGCTGTGGTACAGCAGCAGAAGTGCGAGAAGGCGATAAAAGCTGCAATTTAAAGCTCAGCAGCGGCGAGTTGGAAACGCCAGAGCTGGTGTGCAGGGAGATGGATACTTTATCCCTGGCACATCTCTGCTGAGTTAAGATAAATGTTGAGCTATTAAGTTCCTGAGAGCATTAAGAGGCTGGGAGAAGGTCACGTACTGCTTCCTCTGTTTTGGCTTTGCCTCTGCGCTGCATCGCTGAGCTGTAAGGAGGATTCATTTCTCCTCTGAGACTCTCCCAAATGAGCCCCCCAAAAATGCAGGGGAACTCAGACAGCCCAGATCAGGGCTCAGGGGGTTGTTTCCTCCCAGAAAAGCTCACAAAATCCTGGCTGGAGCCAGCTGTGCCATGTGGGCAAAAGAGGGGTAACAGCTGGGATCTGTCTGTCCTTGGTAGGATGCATTTGAAGGGGTTTAAAACTCCTGTTCACTTTCTCTGGAGTCATGATGGTCAATATGGTCCAGCCAGGTGGAAACAGAGCATGAAGTGCCAACAGCATCCAAAAAACCTTTGGGTATCCTCATTTCCTCGCTGTCATGTCCCCTGAGGTGAAAAGAGGCAGAACAGTGGGCAAACAGGACAAGAGGAAACGATAGGGTGAGAGGAAATGGGCTCAGGTTGCACCAGGGAGGTTTAGGCTGAATATTACAAAACCTTTGTTCACCAAAAGGGTTGTTCAGCTCTGGCACAGCTGCCCAGGGTAGTGGTGGAGTCTCCATCCCTGGAGGGAATTAAGAAACATGTATGTGTGGCACTTGGGAACATGAGTTAGTGATGACCTTGGCAGTGCTGGGTTCATGGGTGGACTTGAGGATTTTGGAGGCTTTTCCAACTATAGTGCTTCTGTGACTCTAAGATTCCATGGAAAATGCATACAAGCCAAAAGCTTTGCTCTGTCTTCCTGCTCGAATCCTGATTTCTCTGTCCTTGGGAGGTTGGGCCAGATAAAAGACTGAAGTGAGGGAGGACAGAGGAGGGGAAGAAGATGAATCTCCTGCATTCGTTATTCTGTATGCAAAGAACATCAAAAGCACTAATGGAAAAGGCCTTTTTATATTTTTCATCAAAGCAGTGGTTCAGATTTGGCAGGCTGGGTTCGGATTGGTGAAATATTTATGAATGGAGCAGCTGTGGGGCACTGCCCCCCTCTCTCCTTCCCTCCCTCTTCCCTAAATATGTGTTTCCACTTGGTGCTTTTTTCTCCCCCTCCGCTTTAGCTGTGTTACTCCTGTTAGAGGAACTTGTAGATGAGTCAGGACAGAGTTTGCACACTGCAGGTAGGAGGATGTGCTTATTTTTTGCTTTACTTAAGTCAGGAGAAAAGAGGGGAAAGAGAGAAACCAAACCTTAGGGGTGGATGGGAAACAGCAATGGAGGTTGTTCCCTGGTTTCTTCTGCTGCTGCATCCACGTTAAACCTGAAAACCTTTTGAGTTATTTTTGTAGCTAGTAATTCATCATGGTTTGTTGTTTTTTTTCCTGCTAGGAAAGACAATCACACTGACCCAGATGAGTTTTATCTTTTGTTCTTCCCTAGTAATTACACCCATCCACGTGTAGGAAGCGTGAAATCATTTATGAAGGTGTTTTAATCCCAGTTTATTAACTCCTAGATTTATTGTTATTCTTTCTAATTTTGCATTATCACTTGGTGAGTGAGGTGGTTCAGAAATCACAGAAGAGCAAATATTATATTTGCAGTGAAATGTCAGGGAGTTAGAAACAACGGGATCACAGAGGGAAACCTGGCGCAGTCCTGTTCATGGGATGGGAGAGCTGTGGTTGGCATTGGTGTAAACCAATGTGTCCATCTCACAGGCAGTGATACCTTCAGTTTATTTTGATAAACTGCTTTTCCTTCTGGCTTTGCCCAGAAGATGGTAAACCCAGTGCTGTTACGAATCTGGGGTTTTCAGTGTCATTCTGTCACTACCCTTCCCTCCTGTGGGCAGGTAGCCAGGTGGCACCAAGGATGCAGGGTGCTGAGGTGGAGTGATGGCAAGGAGCTGCTGTGGCTTTGAGGAGAAAATGGGAATTCTGAGCACCTCCAGTGACTCAGGGTCTGTGTGTGTGTGTGCAATGCCTGAGAAGGAACACAGCTATTTAAAATTTGAAGCTGCATTTCCATCAGGCCATTGTGTTCTTTAAATATAGATCCTTTGAAATGTGATAACTTTGGTCATTGAAGGATAGTAACAGTGATTGTATAAATATTTATGTCATGTAAAACAGCACAAATCAGTGGTACAGAACTGGGACAGCTCTTTGCAATTTTGAAAAGTTGGCTTGAAATCTCATGTTGTGACCAGATGCGTAGGTGGATCAGCCCATAAAAAATAGGAGCCATTGTCTGGGCTCGCTTCTATTTTAAAAAGTGCATTAATGCACTTGAAGAGTTCCAAGCTTGCAGTTTATGAAGCAGAGTTGCAGAGTGAGTTTCACATGAGAACAGTGCTCCCCAGTATTCAGAGGGGCACCTGAAGCATTCTGTGTGTAAGTGGGAAGCCCTGCCTGGTGTCCTGAGGTGCCACAAAGCCCCATCTCTACATGGCAAACAGGGGAAACATAATGGCACTTCGTGTTTGTTTGCTCTTTTAAGGTTTCTTTTTTCTTTTCTGTTGTATCCTAATATTACAAAGCCTCCTAGCTGACTTTCTTATTCTACCCTCGTGTTGATTTATCATCTGGTCAAACACCCTGTAATCAACTTGCCCCTGTCCAAATGTGCTTTGTTAGGATGAGTTCTCCATGGAGGGGCCCTCACTGGCCTCAATGACCATCAGACCTGTTTGTTTCCCTCAGTCATGGTAAAAAATATTCCTGGTGATGCTTTCCCAGGTACGTGGTACCAAAGGGAGGGAGCACAGGTGGTCACCCCATTCCCAACCTCTCCTGGTGTCAGCAGTGCCAAGTGGGAGTGTCCCTGGTGTCACCAGCATGGACATGGAGAGCAGAAATCCTTCCCCCACCACCCCAGCCATAGCTGGTGCCTAATGAAGATGTAAAACCTCACAGTCTCAGCACGGCATCGACTCTCCAGTCCCAACACGGCTTCAGCGGGAAGGAGCAGGGCTGTTAATCCTCCTGACATCCCCTTTGAATACCGTCATATTTCAGCCCTGTTAAGCTGTTGGGCCGTTGTTTATGGGCTTCATGGTGAAAGGAAGAGCTGTGCTGAGCCTGCAAAATGCTGCTTTGCTTCTGGAATGCTGGTCCTTACCACAGCAGCCCAATCCCAAATCCTGCCCAGTGCCCGGCTGAGTGTTTGCCCCATGCAAATCCTTGCGTGGTCAAGCATCACCTGCTGCTTGGGAATAACCACAGCTTCACACAGATCTGCTTGCTTGAGGGAAATAGTTTGTTGAGGGTAACCCTTTCTTTTTGGGCTGAAAAAGCCAAGCCAACGTGTTCGCTGCCTCCTTTCTCCCAGCCATTGTCTCGCTGTGTGTCCTTCACAGACAGATTGATTGAATTTGATTTTCTGTGGAGTCGTGGCTTGGTGTGTTCATTAACCTGCATGCTGCTCTTCTCCCTACCCTCACACCCTTTGCATCCACAGCATCTTCCACAGCCTGTGCTTCATTAGTCGGTTTTACGTCTTCCAGTTGGCATTCCAAACCCCAGGGCTTTCTCGTGTCCATCTTGCTTGCACATGTTTTCCTTAGCCTGTGGGGAGGAAAAATGCCTGTCTGCTCTTCTCTGCCGTGTCTCAGTGCCAGCGTGGACATCTGTGCTGGGGAAACTGAGGCATGGTGGTGCTGGAACAGGGGTAGGTGGAAAGGTGCTGCGTGGTCTGTTGTGTTACCAGGACAAAATTCGCATTTAGTTCAAAGCCAGACTTTTCAGCTGGGACCCAGTGACCCCCCTGACGGGATCTGGAGTCACCGAGCTGCAGCCACATTCAGGTCACAGTTTTGTCCAGAGTTTTGCAGTGAGTTTGAGCTATTGCCCCTGTGCAAGGTGGCAGAGGTGAATCCCAGCTATGGCAAAGTCCCGCTCAGTGGATTTGCAGGTGCCTCCCCAGGCTGCAGCTCCAGCTGCTGACAGGAGATGCTGGCAGTGATTTGTGGGGCTGGGAGTTTTCCTCCCTCCCCCTGCACAGTCTGTAATTCCCCGGTATTATAACATGTCATTTTTCTAGCATACCTGAGGAACCAGGATATAATATCTGAGCCTAGAGGGACAGCAGCAATGGAACCTCCAAGGAGGTGAGAGGTGGAGAGATTAGAGCAAGAAACGAAGGTTGTAATTTATTTCTCTTTTCCATCCCTCTTAGCCTGGAAATTGGCCACATTCCTGGCGATCCCTTTATTTTACAGCTTCGAGCTTGTGTGTGTGTTTTTTTTAAAAGCCAGTGGATGCTGCCAGTTCCCATCACCTAATCAAAGCTGCTCTGTGGAAGGGCCGCCTCGTTATTACATCCCATTATAGCCTCCGGCAGCGGCTGTACTTCATAACCTCCCAGGAAAGCTGACAGGTAACCAATGAGATGCATATTCCAGTGACAACCTCCTGCCCTCCAGGGAGCTGTGGGACCCTCTTCAGCCCCGAGCTGGGCTCATTGTGGCTGGGTGCTTCCTGGGAAGCAGCTGGGCCCATTGTCTGCCCGGCCATGGAGCAGCGAGGTTTGCTCTTTTGTTCCCTTCTGATTTCATTGTCCATGAAATGCCTGCGTGTGTGTTGGCTGGATGGAAAAGGGAAGAAGACTCGCCCAGAGATGCTGGAATGGCTGAGCCAGAGAGGTGGAGGAGGAGGTGGGGGGAGCTGGGAGTCTGGGGGCAGATGGAAGTGGGGGGAAACTGGCTAAATAATTTTATAATTGCACCTCAGCATGGGCTGATAGGGTATTAATTCCTACTTCATTTCACTGATGGGATCCTGCCTGCAGCGTAATGAGCCCACCTTTAAATCACTATAACCCCGTGCATGCCAGGCCTTGGGCACCAGAGGAAAAGGAATTGTGCTGATTTTGTGCCTCTATCACTCCCTGTGCTTGTTGGTTGTGTTTTATTGCTTGTCATGAATTATGGAGAAACTGAAATATTTGGGTGTTTTATGTTTTTGGGGCTGATGTCAGGGGCTGGGTGGGAGTGTCAGTCTGGATGTAGAGGAATGAGGGATAAACTGGGATTGGAAGGGATTTTGGAGTTGGCTGGAGTGGAGTTTGCCAGCTGTGATAATTTGGTGGATTTGAGTTACTTTTTTGGTTTATTACTGAGTTACTTATGGGTGTTTATTTCCTTCTAATGCAAAAATCCAAGCAATGCTGAGCACGGCTGGTTCTGGTGTGGAGGCAGGTGGTGGTGCATCCCAGGATGGTGATGCAGCCAAGAGCTAAGGGCAGTGTGTCCCCACACAGGCCTGGGGGACAATGCTGGCTGTGGCATCTCATTCTGCAAGGAATGGAGATGTCATTATAGCAGCCCAAATAACTGTTACTGAGCACTGGGCAGCCTCAGATGAGACCTGTGCATGTGTCTTGGGTGGTTCTGAGCATCCTTTGGTCTGTGTGGAGGGCTGGGAGTGTGAGCTCAGCGCTGTAAACTGGGTGTGTGGACAAGTGGAGTCTTTCTGCCATAGGAGTGAAATTTGTCTTCTCTGTCTCTGGTGATGTGGCAGCCAGAGGGATTCGGGGAGCACATTTTATTCAACAGAGTTTGCCTTCAAATCCTCCAGCTCCTGAATGTGACAGCTGCTAAATCACCTGATATTATGCAGAGAACAAAGCTGTCCTCCAGGAACAAAGGAAGGAGAGTGGTCTGTGACTGGGGGAAGGCAGAGCAGGCTGTGGGAAGGAGAGGAAGCCAAGAGACACCAGCAAAGCTGCCAGGACTCCATGGGTGGACAAACCTCCCAGGGTGGTAAATAAAACCCCAGCTGATGGTTGAAATAATGGCTGGATCCATCAGCACTGCTCCAAACATTGCCTGGCCATGTGCTGCAGCATCTAAAGACCCAGGAAGAGCCGTGCCCAGGCTTGGCTGCAATCGCTCCGTTCCTTCAAGACCATCCTGTGTGGTTGGAAGGAAAAATTCGGCTTAGACCTGGGTTTCCAGCTGTTGTGCCTGGGTTTGCTGACCTGCCCTCACACTGTGCAGTGCTGGGCTCTGCTCACAGCTCTCAGCCAAAGGACGCAGACTAAAACCCCAACACTGATCTCCCCCAACAGCCTGTTTAGAACCTGAGGCTTCGCTGCCAGCTCAGGTAGCAAAGCAAGAGCTGCCTTTTGATGCTGGGGGGTTGATCCCTGCTCCCAGCCTGGCAGAGCTGCTGGGCACAGCACAGAGGCAGCAGGGCCAGCGGGAGCTGCTCCAGCCCGGCCGCGGAGCGCACCAGGGGTCAGGGCTTTCTCACTTCTGCAAGCGCTGTCTAAATATTATTAATAATTAAGGGCTCAAGCTGAGCTGGAGATGCTTCCTGGGGGCGGCACTTAAGCAACTGCACCCAAGCTGGCAGATGCCACCTCTGCTTGATGGCCTTGGCTGTCCCCAGCAGTGGCACAGCCCTGCTCAATATTTAAAGACTATTGATGGGCAGGTCGGGCTGGGATGGTACAAAACAGAACTGTCTAGACATAGCAGAAAGCAGAGAGGCTGTTTTCCCTCGGTGCAGGAAGTCCAGCAGAAGAAAATGGGCTGCTTTATTAATTCTTCCTTTCTTTTTCAATGAAAAATGTTGTGGGCTTGCTGTTGATGCTGGAGGAAGAGCATCGTTTTGCAGGAAAACCTGCCTGGTGACTCTGGATGCCTTCAGGGCTCCCATCTTCCCCCACCCTAGCAGCAGTGGGACATCTTCCCGGTGTGCCCAAAGATAGAGTGAGTAGCACTTCACATTTTGCTGTTTTGTCAGTAATAATTAACTGAGAAGTAGGAGGAAGACTTGCGAAATAACTCTGGAAACTGAGCTCTTCAAGGAATTAAACGCATTGATGGAAAGAGAGAATCATTAGTCTGGAATAAAAATAAATGGCTCTTCCTGTAAATCTACGTTTCAGGGGCAAAGGCAGATTGTAAATTCTTCTGCCGCTACTGGAGCAGACAGTGTTCTGAAATAAAGCTGTTGCAAGGGAAATACTGTTTGTGACCACTGTAATTTAGATTATATATGTTAGAGAAGAGAGGGAGGCAGCTGCTGAAAGCCTGGTCTAAAAGTCACCGCTGAGCGTTCTCTAAAGAAGAGGCTTTTTAAAGTTGCTGTAAAACATAAGGATAAAAGCAATTGAGCTCATTTTTCTCCAAGGACCATAACATCCTTTAAGGCTTAATTCTGCTTAATATTTTGTCTGTCCTCTCTGGACTCTGTTGTTATGGTTTAATCTGTTGCAGTGCAGTTTGGTGAATTCAGAGACATTCTGAGATAAATTTTCGTTTTGTTGCTGCGGGCTTTTTTTCCATGCAGGAGCAAGAGGCAGGATTTTAGTGTAAATATTAAATGACGAGTGGTGTCCTGCTTGGGTGACTCCTGCCTGCCCCGAGTGGCCCTTGGCTTTGATTACGTGCTCAGTTATCCTGCTTTATTCTTTCTCCTGTTCCCCTGTTGAGATGGTGCTTGACTCTCCATCCTATCAGGGCAGGGAAATGAATAAATTTTATGTATCTGTCTCTGCTGTCAATATTTGTGTCAGGAAAGCACTTGTGGCATTTCTGAGAGAAGTCACAGTCTCTCTTCACTGACCTTTTATTTATTCTGTGGATGGAGAGTTTCTTCTCAAATATCCTCTGCAATCTCTCTTTCAGCCGCCGCTTACTCTCTTATCACTTTTGATACACTCACTATTAATCTCCCCACTTTGCATCCACGAGAGCCTCCCTGCTCTTTAACCCTTGAGGGGCTGCCCGTGGTTCCTCTTGGGGCTGGTAATAGCCCATTCTGGGCACTTCTGCTGAAGGGCATCATTAACAGCTGAGAATATTCATTTATTTCAAAACTGTTTTACTGCCTAATTGCACTTGTCTTCGAGCACAGTGTGTCCTGCCTGAGAGCACCTGGCAGCCTGGAGAGGCAAGAGGACACCCCTGCTTCCCATTGATGTAGCATTTTGCTCATCTCTGAGTCACTTGGAGCTACTGAAGTGACATGAAATCGCCCTCAGGTCCGTTGCCAGCCTGGGATGATGGAGTGACTGCAGCAGGACCACATTGCCAGTGCACGTGTGGTGTCTGCTGTTGTCCCCACAGCACTGCAAACCCTGTGGCGCTGCTGCCCTGAAGCCTGGTGGGACACACAGAGCTGTGTCCTTAACTTTCAGAGCAGGAATTTCCTAGTAGATGTTTTTGTTCCATTTCATGGTCTTTTTTCTCAATTATTTTATTCCATTGATCCCCACCCTTCAGTACCAAGTTGGTAGGTTTCTTGTAAACACTGAAGAAAGAAGGCATGAGAGATTGTACACAACATTTTTGGCAGAGAAATGTTTGCGGTCTCCTTTGGTTTGGCTTGTTTTTCTTTTTTTCTTTTTTTTCTTTTTTTTTTTTTTTTTTTCAGGAAGAAAGAGAAATTACTGGCTTTTCATTGAAATTTCAAAGCAATAAGGGTCAGTTGCTCTGGTGGCCATCCACAGGAACCAAGTTTTCCCTCATCTGGGATGGCCCTTTCTGCCCTCTGCATGCCACACATTCCTCGTGTCCAGATGAGATGGGCTCTGGGAAGTCTCATTAGTTCCTCGTGACCCCCCCTGGCTTTGTGCCACTTTCCCAATACTTCTGACCTTGGAAAAATTCCCCTTTTCTCTCAGATCCCTCTGCTCAGCTTTCAGTTTAGGAGGAGACGTCCTGACCCAGGGCAATGGGAATAACTTTCTTGACTTCAATGGAATTTGAGGAGCTGACAGGGAGTTTCCTGGGCTGCTGATGGGAACAGATCACTCTCTTCTCATTCAGAATCCTCATTAAACCCACCCCCAGTGACCACTGCAGATGCTGCCCTTCTTTTGGAGGGTGATGTCCACTCTGGTTTTTTGTGAGCAGCACTTGAGGTTGTTTAGGTGGCACAGAGGAGCCCACTGAGCAGATAACCATGAGAGGAGCGATGGTTTGTCCTTGGAAAGCTCCGTGGGCGGTTCATGAGGAAAGGGGAGATGCATTGACTTGGACAGCTGCTTATAGAAAACAGATGTGCAAGTTAGGAAACACAAGTGATAAATCTGAGCCCATATGGCAGCTCTCTCACAAGCATTTAGAGTCACAGCGGCCATGAAGGCTACTCAGTTCCTCTTCTGAAAGGAGAATTCCTCATCTCTTGTAGAACATGAGGATGGCTTTGTTCGGGTGGGTGTGCCCCAAGCTCCACTTTTGCTGGAGACCTGCACCCTTCAGATGTTCCCTGTGGGGAAGGAGGGGCAGGAATGTGAATGACTGGGACAGATCTGTGTTATTTCCTTGCCAGGTGCCAGGACTGAAGGCACAAACCAGTGCAGGACCTGTGCTGGTTTATCTATATGCCAGGAGCTTTCAGCATCACTCACAGTTGGGTTGGATTTTAAGTCTAGTTTCTTGCAAAAGAAGAGATTTCTTGCTGCCTCAGGGCTCTCCAGAGCTTCTCTGCCAAGGCTGAGGGGTTTCTGTCCCTCCCTGTGACAACAGGCAGAACCCATTCAGTGAGGGGTGCCTCAGGGGCACCCTCAGGAGGATTTCTGTTCTGCTGGGTGGGATTTCAGCCTTTTCCCCTTTCTTCTCCCCTTTCCTGAGCTTATAAAAAAGGCAATTTCCAAGCTAGCTCTGATTCTGTTATTTTCCCCATAACCCTCTGAAAACTGCTTTTGAGGCAAGTTGGGGCTTAGTGGGCTGTGTAACCTCCTCTGCATTGGAAAGCCTCTTCTGCAGTCCTCCACCTCCTCTCATCTTGTGGCATCTCCTCCTCATCTGCTCCTCTGAAATCCTTTGTATGGGAATCTCTTGGCTTTTATTGGCTGTTGTCTTGAGTGCACAGTTTATGAAATGAGAGTTCTTCCCCCACAATATCATAAGGAGATTAAAAAGAAAGCCTGTAAACAGAGAACTAATACCTGTAGAACCCAAAGAAAGACTGCAGGAATGTATCATAAGGAGGCATTTTAAACTTTGGATCCCACTTTAACCCAATGATGACCATTAAAGTGTGGGTTGCTTCAGTTGTTTTTTTGGGTTTTTTTCTGGGATTTGTTTTACAGAGATGGCTGTGGTGCAGTTTCCATGGTTTTTATCATTACCATGGTCTTGCTGCTGATCCCCTGGCCAGCTGACATTCCTGTTAGAGCAGGGCTGGGCTCTTGTTTCATTTCCATCTCCTTTTTGATATATTACTGCACCCTAAATTAATTTCTTACCAATCACATTTGCAGCCCTGTGAAGTGAATGGGTCTCTGGAGGGGACTACACTGTTAACACTGACAAATTTCATGATACAGCCGTGCACAAACAGGCATAGCCTGGGAAAAGAAGTAATTAAGGAGCCTGGTGCTCTTTGCAGCCTGGCTGAGGTCCATGTCCTCTCCCAGTGCTTTCAGAGAGTCCTGGGTTAGAAGGAAAACCACAAAGCACTCACTGAGGCCACAGGTGGGAGGAGAGGTGGGGAATGAGGTCCCAGGCAGAGCTCTGGGTTCATGGTTACCTGTGCATCTCTGCTCACACTCACACCTTGCCTGGAAGCTCACGTGGGCTGGTCCAGGGATCTCTTCCACTCCCAGAGCAGAATGTCCCTGCTGCCCTTCACTGTAGGTGGGGCACTGGGGAAGGGCTTTAACCTGACAGAGGTTTGGATGAGATACTGGGGAGGAATTCCTCCTTGTGAGGGCAGTGAGGCCCTGGCACAGAGTGCCCAGAGAAGCTGTGGCTGCCCCTGGATCCCTGGAAGTGTCCAAGGCCAGGCTGGATGGGGCTTCCCAAGTCTCAAACCATTCTATGACTCTCTGCTATGTTTTTTCTTAATACATATCTCTTGGTCTGTTGCAAGTCCAATCTGCTGCCACTGCTGTGCTCGCCAACACTGCCTTGTCTACTCCTCCTTCCCTGCCACCCCTCTGTGTTCATTTGGCATCCCACACCTCATCCTGAGTCACTTGGAGAGAAGCCACCTGTTTGTCTTGCTTGCACCCTGCTCGGGTGTATGATGCTGATACCCTGCACGTGGTCCTGGGATGCTCCAGAACATCCCACCCGTGGCCCTCTGAGCTGCTCTGGGGGCTGGAAGGTAAACACACGTGTGTGGCACTTGTGAATGAAGGCACATTAAACTCAGAGGTGATGACAGCTATGCCAAATTACCTGTTAAAATGATCTCAGTAATTATAACAGGAGAGCCAAATGAGGCTAACGGGCCATCTAATAGCACAGGCAAGGCTGTAATTACTGAGTGGAAGCCTTTTAGAAACTTGCAGGGCTAAGGGCTTGCCTGTGATAGAGCCTGGGAGAACTGTTTAATAAACTTGGTGAAACCCTGTCAATTACCATATTTTTAAAGACAATTTACTGTTCACTTTAGATAAAGGTAGCACCATCCTCAAGAACTGCTTAACCCTGGATTTTTCAGATACATTTCTGGCATTGCTGTTTCCTCAGAGTCTGAAGTAGGATTTTGTAATGTAAAGGAAGACTCTTCACTTGTGCTTTGTTCGAGTTAAGCAGGCTTAAGGCCAGCTCTGAAGTATCCCAGGAACCAAGATGATCCGGGAGCTCAGATTGCCCCAGAGCCTTTGGAAATCCCAGCTGTTGTGCCTCCTGCTGAGGAGAACTTCAGATGCTTTGCAGATGGCATTAAATGAAAATTCTTGTGGTCGTCCTCCGTGGCTCAGTTTGTCGGTGGCAGCGGTTCATGTAAGGGCAGGAATAACTCGGATCCTCTGCATCCTGCCTGGCAGCAGTGCTCCCAGGGCTTCCTTGTTATTATTGCAGCCAAGGAAGAGAGCTGGGCACATGCAGGGATTGGTGTCAGCTCTCTCCAGCCTTTGGAAGAGCGAAGGCTGGTGGTTGATGTCCCAAATAGTTCCACGTGTGTCTTGGTCCAGCTTGGATCAGAGTCATCAGCTCTAGGGTTTGGTGGGCTCATCCTGGAAGCCATAGATCCAGTCCCTTCTGCCTGCTTTCTTTTGCAGTGGAAACAGTAGGCAAACATGGAAACGGTGCCATTGGGGAGGCAGCATTCGCCGTGGTGGCTGGCATTGCTGAGCTCTGTTTGTATTGATTGGAGCAGAGGCAATTAAGAGCCTCCCACGGCTTTCACTGGAGGTGTTTCCACATAAGGAGGCTTGAAGCAGAGGGGAGGGCCATTACAGCATATAAACACTGCACAGGCTGGGGTCTAGAGGCATCTCACAGCCTCGTTGAAGTCTAAAATATTCTGTACAGACTGGCCAGGGGGCCAGCATGAAACACGTCTCGGAATTGTGTCTCATTGGCTTTGCAGTGGCTGGGAAAGCAGCCACCTCCTCCTTCAGGTGATGGAGTGGAGAAATAGGGCTGGACCCTCCTCACTGGGCTTCATTTTGGGGTCTTCCTCCTGTGCAAATTTCCCAAAAGTTCCTTATTCCTGGGCTTGTTCTCAAGTCGGCCCATGTCCCATGAAAGTCTTTTTTTTTTTTTTAGAGGATGGAAAATTACTTCTGTCTGTGAGGAAGCTGAAGCTGTGAGAGGATTGTTTGCATAGAAGGAGAGAGTCACATTGCTTATAAATTGTCCTCATGGAGAATTTCGTGGTGTTGCTTCTTTCTGCTCCGTTCCAGGTTCTGGGTTCGGGTGTTGGCGCTGGCCACGGGCTCTGTCCTTGCCCACTGGGACTGTTTCATTCCCTGCTAGGAAATAGTTCCTTGTGTTTCCTGGCAAGAGTTCACAAGTGTGAAATGTAAGATTTGGAACGGGTTGTAGGAAGTTAATTTGATCACTTGGCAAGAGAGTGGGGTGATCCAGTTCTCATGTGTTTCTTTTAATCTGTGTAATTTTGTCTGGGAAGAAGAGAGTGGCAGCGAAGGAACTTGGCTCTCAGTGCATTAACACATCCCTTACTGTCCTGAGGTTGAACATCTCTCTTTAAACATGATATTCTCCAGTGGCCCTTAGAGACCCCAAATCCTGTTTAGACAAAGTAAGCCTTGATGAACCTGGATGTTTCTGATTCAACAATGTGGCTGGGAAAGGGATGGTGTGAAAATGCTGGAGAAAAGAGTAAAAATTCAGCCTCCTCTCACTCGTGCTACAGTCGTCCTTCCCTCTTCTGCAGGATTACTTGCTGGAATTTAAAAATATGTGTTTATTTTAGTAGAAATGGGGATAGTTGTTTGTCTGACTGCTCCTGCCATGCTGCCAAACTCTTGGAAAGGGCAGCAGAGCTGCAGATGTTCCCAGAAATGCCTTGTGGTGGGAGATGGGCTGCAGCCCTGGGGCCTTGTGAGTGATGTCAGACCTGTGAAATCAGTGAGAGCTGGCCGTGATGGGGTGGGAATCAAAGAACCAAAGAATAACTTGGGTTGGAAGGGACCTTCAAAGGTCATCTGTTCCAGCTCCCAAGGAGGGAAGGGCTGGAGGAGGGTGTTAATGAGGCAGAAACCTTCCCTGGCTTTGGGAGGGGAAACACAGTCCCCGTGTGCTGGGTCGGGCAGGTAGGATGTGGTTGTGCCCTCCTCCAGAGAAAGGAAGTTTTGAAATTAAGCTGGAATTGCAAAAATGCATCTACATATTTGCAACAAAGCAAACCACCCAAGCTGCCTCTCATTTTCACATTAAAACGATGCCTTTGGTCTCGGTTCTAATTCTGCTGGCAGGAAAACTTGTTTGCTGCTATAATTGAGAAAAGGTGGAGGAAAACATGTTTTCTTTTGCTTTGCCTTCTTGTGCATTCAACAGCTTTGGGTGCAGTTTTCTCCTGTGAGCTTAGTGTCCTTTTAGTGAGGGATGAAGAGATGAGGGTGATACCTGAGAGTGCTGAAAACTCACCTTGGGAACCAAGGGCAGGTTGGATGGTGCTTTGAGCAACTGGTCTAGTGAGAGGTGTCCCTGCCCATGGGAGAGGGAGGAACTAGATATCTTAAGGGTCTCTTCCAATTCAAACCATGGTTCTATGAAACTGAGGGTGGCTCTGCAATAAATTCCATTTTATTCTTTCTACTTTGATCTGTGCCAGAAGAAACTCTGCCCAAGCGCACCAAAGCAAAAGAGAGGAAAATCCAGCTGCACACAGTGCTGGGTGACCCAAAGGGCTGAAACCAGGGCAGCTCTCTGGGCTGTGCAGAGGGAGCAGCAGGGGCTGGGCTCAGTGGCCTCAGCCACGGCCAGCCCCAGCCAGAAAATACAAAGTGCTGGCACACTAAGCCTCTTGTTTGCTCTAAGCTGTTTATTTTGCTGCTGAAGGATTGTATAATCTATTTGTCTGAGTGGAAGCAGCCAGGAAACCTCAAGCTCTGAAATTCCCGCCTACCTGTGCTACACATATATATCTGTTCATATATATATAGATAGATATATAGATATGTATAATTTACTAAGCATGTATTTACTAAATGCATGTCTATTTACTGATGGGGAGCAAGGGGTGTTTGTCTTTGATAGCACAGTGGGACACAAACCCCAGGTCTAAGGCCAGGTCAGCACAAAGCAGGAACACAAAAAGCTCTCTGGAAGGCTGGCTCACATCCATTATAATATTACTAAATACCATAATCCTGTGAGCCTTCGCCTCATAATACGATAATGAGTTATTAAAGCTAAGGAGGGTACTTTGGGGAGGGAGAGTTGGAGGGTTTGGTGGTGTTTTTTTTCCCCTCCTGCCAGGTCTGAGCCTTTTCTCTTGGTCCTTCTCCATTCATAAGAGAATGGCTGCAGCAGTTTCAGAAGTGAACAATTTTAAAGGCTATAAAAATGCCAGTTTCTGAACATTGTGTGCCTTTTCCAGACAAGATGAACTGTTGTACTCTGTTCCCTCAGCTACCAGCTCATTCCACAGCCCTTAGCTCCTCTCCAGGAAAATACCCAAGGCATTAGCTAAGAAACAGCCACACTCTTCCAGAGTTTGTGAGCACAGCGTGGGCGCTGGGAAAGGTGTTCCCAGGGCCACACGTGTGCTCTGCCCACTGTCAGCACACAGCAAAAGGATGGTCATGGAATAAAAATGTTGGAAGCATCTTGCAGCCACCTCCCTGTCTCAGGTCTGTGTGTGTTTCCAGGAAATCCTGGAAATTGTGGTGGGGAAATTGTGTCATGGAGTGCCAGGACTGTGGAGCGGGAAGGAGCCAGTTCTTGCTTGCTTGGAAAATACAGCAAGAATTTAAAAAAAAAAAAAAAATCCAGAGGAATGTGCCAGCCATAATTTACAATTGGTTTTGGGAGCACTTGGCAGCTCTGGGCTATATCCAAAGTAAAGGCAGGCACATAACCCTTCCATCCTAGAGTGGAGGGAAACCTGGGTACTTTTCATTGTGAAATATCCTTTATTTTACCTTCCTTTCCTCTGATCAAAAAATAAACACCTTGCAAAGTTCAGGTCTGTTGCTGGTTTTTGCTTTGCTTGGGGTTTCAAAGCCCTTTGGATGAGGATGTGGCTGCATCCCTTGGCCCAGCAGCCACCTCCTCACCCTGATGCTGCAGCACCAGGCACAGCTCTCCAAATGCCATTGTCCAACAGCATGAGAATGTGTATTATTGACCAGCAGTGGCAAGCTGGAAGCTGATAAAGATCTTTATTATTTTACAAGCACAATAATTACTACCTAGAGTTGTTTTCCTATAGTTTAAGTGCTCTCTTTCTCCTTTGGGTATCCAGGATATACACATTTGCCCTCAGCTCCTTGAATATCACTGTAGGATCCAGTGTTTCTCCCAGCACTCTGAATATGAAAACTTCACCTTTGAGGAGTTGTTTTTCTTCTCCCTCTAACAGTCAATGAAAAAAAAAAAATCAAAGAAAGGGCAGAAGATGAGATTTGGCTTGATTTGCTCCAGTAATTGTTAATTAAAGTGCTGAAGGATCCCTCCACTTTGCTGTCAGGGAGAAGACAGCACATCAGGACCGAGCTCTGGGGTGGGAGGTGTCACAGAAGGAACCTGTACCCTTTGTCTTATCAGGAGGATTGTCAGCTGTAGCCACACGTGTGTACCACCTTCCCAGGTGTTTGTGTGCTCCTCTCGGAGTGGGGGACATCCCCCGTGGAAAGTGATGGACAAATTATCAAGTCGTCAGTCCAAGCCTGGCTGCAAAGCGATAGGTGGCAGCTGGCAAAAAGCAAGGAGTTGTTTTCCATACTAAAAATAATAATATTGCCCCTGTAAGTGTGAATACGCATTTAGAGTAGTGATTTCCAGGTAAATCTGCTCAGATGCATCGCTGGCACAGGAGAGCAGTGGTGTGTGGGTGTAGGAATGGCAGTGCTTGGAGCGTGCGGGCAGGGACGTGGGAGGGAGAGAGAGATAAACCCAGGGCTTTGTCCATGGCAGGGCTGTGGAAAGGGCATTCCTGGACATCATTTTTGAAATGTTTGTGCTTTGACCTGCCTCTTCTGATAAAGGAAGCAAAAAGAGAAAGGGATTTATCCAGATGTGCAGCGGCCATCTCAGCAGCATGGAGGTCATCTCTGGTCCCCCCATGCACGAGGTCCTTTTTGTGGTCACAAGGGCTCTGCCATCATTCTCCTCCCAAGGCCATCACCTTGCCGTGTGTGTCCTGGCATTCTGGGCAGGTACTGAGAAGCTGCCTCAGGCGTGGTGGAGCTGGAGGAAAGGTGGGAGAGCCCATGCCAAGGGAGGAGCTGAAGGGGACAGGAGCTTGGCAGAAGGTGGCACAAGGATGGAGATAAAATGCTCGGGTTGGGATAGGGCAACACTCCCCCATCATGCTATTTTTTCCTTCTTTTTGTTGTTTTTTTTTTTTTTTATTGAAATGCCAGTATGTTCTGGTTTTTATCCCCCCATGTCATCCTTGGGGCACAGCAGGTGATGTGTGCAGGACTCCCTGCCGGGTTTGGCTGATGTAAATGTTGCCAGAGATGTCTCTGCCATGGGATGCACCTCAGCTGCTCCCAAGGCGTGGGAACACAGTGCACACCAAAGAGTGGGTGCAGAGGGGTGAAAAGGGTGGTTGGCACCTTGGTTTGGTGCAGCTGAGCTATTCCTTCCAGCTTCCCACGGCAAAGCCACTTGTGGGGCATCACCTGTGTCAGTCTTGCCCAGCATCACTGCAAGGGACCCTCACCACCCAGGTGACACTTCAAGTGCCCATTGCAGCTGAATACTGACAGAAACACACCGTGAGTGCATTTCCCCCTCTGGGTTTCAGAGACGTGGTCCGTGCTGTTACAGCTGGCAAATGAGCAGATCAGAGTTCCCCTGTGGTAATGTATCTCTATCAATTTATTTCTCATTAAAAATCTTACGGGCTGCAATAAAGGCAATTGTGAGTTAACAGTGGAGCTTTATAACCTGTTAATTCAGGCCTCTGCTTCTACACAAACCCATCTTAGGCTGTTGTATGGGCTTAGAGGGAAAGCAAATCAATCCAGTGTCCCCCATCCTGCAGCTGCACACTGCTGGCTGCAGAAGGAGGGAGGGGGTAAATCACTGCCTTTAGTGATTCTTGCTAAAGAGTTTGATGAGGGGAGAGGGACTGATCTCCGGATGATCTGCATTACACACAGCTTTTTTTTTTTTTAATTCCCTTCCCTTCCTTCTGTGCAGATAAAAAGCCAAAGAGGTTTGGATTTGATGGAACCTATGGTGACAATCTTTTTAATTAACAATGGATTAGAACTGGAGCCGTGTTTTAGCTGGAATGGCAGACACCTGTTTTTTCTGGGCAGCTAGGCAGGCTCCTGATTCTCGTGAAGGCAGGAGAGTGCAGGGGAAATTCTCCCATTCCATCACAGCTCTGGATTCACCCCTTACAGCATTTATTCTGCTTGTGCTAAAGAGAATTTCCCCCTCACCATTTTTATTTGGATCAAATCTCATTCATTGCCTGCTGAAGTTCACTTGTGCCCTTTCCTTTTGGGGAAAAGGCTTTGCTCTCTTTAACTCCTTGACAGGAAGTGAGAGGCAGGTGGGGGTCAATCTCTTCTCCCAAGGAACAAGTTATGGGTCAAGGGGAAATGGCCTCAGGTTGCACCAGGGGAGGTTTAGTTTGGATATTAGGGAAAATTTCTTCACCAAAAGGGTTATCCAGCCCTGCAGCAGCTGCCCAGGGCAGTGGTGGAGTTCCTGTCCCTGGAAGATTTAAAAGACAGTCAATGTGGCACCTGGGGCCATGGTTTAGTGGTTAGACTGGGTGATCTTAGAGGGCTTTTCCAGCCTAAATGATTCCATTCCCTGTGTGTCCCCATCGGGGCTCAGGGTGGGAGCAGGGTGCCCCTGCTGCAGGAGGGTCAGAAATGCCATGTGCTGGTGCCACATGTCCCCTCCCTGTCCCCTCCCTGCCATCGATTGGGCTCTGTCACGTCTAGGGGCTCTTGCCACGGTCCTGCCTTGCTCTAAGTGCAAAGGAAGGGAGAAAAATCAATTCCCATCAGCTGAACAGTGCCCTTTGATTTATTGCCAGCGGAGGAAGAAATTCTTTATCTCCTGGAAGGGATTGCTTTGGTGTTTGTTATTAGGAAGCACTGCTGGAACATCCGCTTTCCTCCAAACCCCGGTGTTTTGATAACCTTTACCAGCTTGAGACATCTGGACCACAGAAATGGTCTCCCAACATGCAGTGACAGGGGGCAGGGGCTCACCTGGTCTGTTGGGGTGGTCAGGGCTTTGGCACTGCCTTCCCCCAGCAGATGAAATTACCTGTGTTCCCTCCATTTCAGAGTCTGTTTCCTTGCACCTGGGGTTACTCAGTGTGGCTTTTTGGCCTGCAAATTGAAAAGAGCATCCCTGTGCAAGGCAGAGGGTTGCCTTGGTCCTCCTCACCTTCCAACACCAGTCACCTCTGCCATCTGTGTGAGTTGTGCTGCTGCAGAGAATAGATGGAAACACGCTGAACTACACCCTTGAAAGTTTCCCCCATCCTTCATCTTCCAGCTGAGCTGCAGAGCAGAAGCAGGAGATGGGCACACACAGAAATCAGGGTGTCTGCAGGGTGATGTTTTAATCATCTGTAATTGCTAAAGCAGGTTAGTGGCCAAATGAGCAAGTGCAGCTGCACAGCTGGCCTGATGTGTTGGCAGTGAGTGTGAGCTGATACCCTGACAGGGTGATCAGTGCTGATTTTGTGCTCCTGCCAGAAAAACCCTCTTGGCTTTTCTGAGGTTGGTTCTGGTCTCAGCTCAAGACCAGCAGTGGTGGGAGATGGGTGGCCATGGCTTGGTCTCAATGGAAACACAAACTGAGTTTTCTGGGCTGAAGTTGCAGCAATCAATCCCTTTCCTGCAGGGTGACTGATGTGCAGCTGGTTTTGTACATGGTGACACCAGGACTGTGTGATTCAGGGAAGATGGAGAAAATTCAGACCATCTCAATCCCACTTAGTGTCAAAAACAGCTTGTCTCCCCTTTTAGTTCCTCTGATAACGTTTATTTGTGCAGCTTCCTAGGACATCAAGGTTTTACATCATCCACAATCCATCAGTTTAATTCTGTCTTTAAAGCAGTGATCATGAGTCTTAAAAAGGAAAAAGAAGGCAGCAGCCTGAAAGGCAGAAGGGAGCTTGTTTCCAGCCTCAGGCAATGCAGCCGCAGGCACCAAGTTCTCCTGGAGGGGATCCACCTGGGCTGGTTGTTCCACGCCAACAGTCCCAGGTTTTGGGAGCAAATCCCAGTTTTTTGGAGAAGAACCTCAGTGCAAATGAACTTCAGGGCTTGGTGAACAAAGAGAATTTTGTTATAAACCACCTGTGGGTTGGTTTTGCATAGCTGGAGGTGATATCGACCCTGTCTGAGCTTAGATGAAGCTTCTGATTTCCAGCAAGTGCTTTGAATACCTTCCCTGGGGTCTTTCCTCATTGTTTGTTAGCAGGTAATGGGGAAAGTGGGAACACTGGAAGGGAAGGGTGGGTTTTGGAAGACCTGGCTGGCAGAGGATGCTGCTTGAGTGCTCCCCTGTCCCTGGGCTGTCATCTGTAATTGATGGCCAGAGGCCAGCTCAAGCTAGGTTTGTGACAAAATCTCAATGCTTTATGAGTTAGGCATTTGAAATTTTTAATAGAGTTGCCATGAAGATGAATGGAACACAAGGTTGGTGACCCCAGGGGGCCTGGCCATCACTCTGGGTTGTGGTGGTGAATAAACCTCAGAAATATGGGACTGGTGTTAGTTTGGGCTGGATTTCTGTTTAGGGTGAAGCTCAGTTTGAACTATTGCTGCTGATTTAATCCAGATTTCTTTTGTGGGATTTCATGTGATTTTTTGGTCTTGAGGACCTTGTGTTGTGGTCTCTGTCATTTCACTGGTGCTTTCATTCCTTGTGCGTGAAACATGCTGAATCCTGCCACGGTAACCACAGAGAAAACCCCCAAAAAAGTAAAATTTAAAGGGGGAAAAGGCCAGTAGAATCCAGTGGACTTGTGCAGAGCTTGGGCCAAGGACCAGAATATATCAAATGTGCTTCAGGGCAAGTTTTTTTCTCTGCAGGATTTTACAGTGTAAGGCAATTACTGAGCTGAACAGCGTTCCTTAAGAAGATGATAATTCTGCATCCAGTGTGGACCAAGGGCATCCCAATCGGGCTGCAGCAGCTCTCAGGTGTATTGGAATCCAACCAGGTCATTAGTGGTGTTGCAGCATTAATTATTCTGAAAGCAAAAGGTTAATTTGAAGTTTTGTGGGTTGCAGAAGGTACTGGGGAGAGCAAAGCCTTTAATTTCGTGTAGATGAAACAGGAAAATGTATTTTTGCAGGAATGGTTGGTGGAAATGGTTGGACGTGTTGGGTGCAAGGAGATGCAGGTTCTGTGAACCCTGCTGCTTTCTGGAAGATAAAATAAAAGCAAAACTCTGTATTTCTTGTATTTATTTTCCTAGTGTATCCTGGATTTTTTTTAAAAAAAAAAAAAAAGGCAGGAAGGATGGAGACTTGTCAAAATGAATTATTAACGGAGTCATACTTCACACTTCCTTCCAGTCTGAGGAAGCAAAGCATGTCCTTTGCTATGATACAGCCACTTTTTTATCTCTCTTTTCATTCCAAGGAAGCATTTCCAACCAGTGGGTATCCAGTTATTTTTCTGCAGTAACTCAGGAGTCTTCAGCTTTCTGCCACAGATCTTCAGAGAACAGTCAGAATCAATAGATCCTGTTTGTTTATTTTGATACAGCCAAGCAAAAGAGGAGGAAATAATCAGACAGGTGAGGGAAAACAGGAACTTTGGCATATTTTGTTTATATATAGAGTTGTTTGGCTTGTTTTGGAAAAAATAAAATGAAGGCGCCCATCAGATTGGATTCAGATTTCCAGCACGGATTCCAAAGGCACAGGATGCTCCTGAGCACAAAGACTGCCTTTCACACACAGCTCAAAGGGAAGATTTGTGCTTTTCTTGCCAGCACTCCCTGAGGAATGTTTGAATTATTGCCATTCCCACCTGCCAGTTCTGGACCTGCAAAGGTGGTGGGCACTGGGGAGAAAATGCCAACGGTGTGGAAACCCTGGAGCCCTGGACCGTGGTGTTTTGCTGAGGGTGATGGTTACCTGTGCTAAAAGCTGGCTAAAACTCCCCCCTGCTTGCTGGGTGCAGGAGGAGCTGCTGTGGCTCCATCACAGGCTCTTTGGATGGTCCTGTGGCTCATCCTGCCATGGAGCCCTCCAAACCAGCAGCCCCCTCTCGCTGCCTTTGCAGAAGTCCAGTGCTGGTGAGAACCAGCTTGGGGAGAGGGAGAAGGCAGAGACCTCAGTGCTGTGGAGCATCCATCTGGCCATGGGGTAATTAAAGCTGGCTGAATGAATCAAGAAATAAAAATATCCCATCAATTCACCTCTTTGTGCATGTGTGTGTGTGTGAATTAATCACAGCCCCAGTCAGGTCCCTGGCTGCTCACCCACTTGCAGCCCAGGTCGATAACCTGCTCTCCCAGAGGGTGATTCCCAAACCATCCGTGTCAGCCTGGGTTTGACATGGAGGCTCCGTGTTTGTTCCCTGCTGGAAGGGAGGGAGGAGCAAAGAGCAGGTGCCTTCATCTGCCTCTGGATGTGAATAAGGCTGTTGATCAAAATACTACAGCCTGGAGGAGGTGATGGAGAGCTGTGCATCCTCTCCTGGTGCCCGGGGTGGGGGCTTGGCTGCTGTGGGGTAAAACAGGAATGTGACCCCCAGGTGCTGCTTCAATGCCACATGTCCCTCCTGTTCAGCAGAGGAAGGGGAGAATATCCCCAGATCCCTTACACTTATTAAAGCAGGAGTTTGCTGCCAGGTCGGAGCTGAGTTTAAACATCTCATGATGCTTTTGGGAGAGCTGCCCTTTAAAAGCTTGTGTGGTTTTTGTTTTATTCCCACTGTTCCAACCCCTTGGTTTTAATACCAGCTTGCCTGAGGAGCATTAACCTGCGGAGCAGAGAGGAGCACACAGGGTTCATTTTCACCTGGATATACCAGGCATGCAGGAATTATCACCAATTAAAATGTATTTGACATGATAGAAGCCAAACACATGCCTTGGCACGTTCTTTCCCTGCGTTATCAGAGAGGTTCATAGAACTAAAATGGCTTGAGCATGCAGGAAAGGGATTGGGAGGGTCTGCACTCCCAAGAGCACTGCTTGCAGCTGCATCCCCTCTCCTTGCAACCTCAGAAAGGTAAAAATCACCCCAAATTTGGGGTGTTGGTGTGTTTGCCTGGGGGGATTTGCAGCACCCACAGCTGGAGCACACTGGGCAGCTCCAGGACCTGCAGCTCCATCTGTGGGTCTGGGGTGCTGCCACATCTCCACTGTGGTTGTCCCTTGGTTTAAAGGTTTATCCTACACCAGGACAGGGCTGTGGGTCTGTGTGGAACAGGAGGAAATGCAGGGGAGTTTGTTGTACAACCATTGAAAAGGTATTTTGTAGATAGTGATCTCTCTTTCACCCCAATGCTCACCCAGATAGAGCAAGAGGGGGGGAAAAAAGGAGAGAGCTGAACTCCCAGGTCAGACAGGGGAAGGGTTGGAGGTCAAACAAGTTGGAAGTGCCCAAATGGGGATTCCCTGCCCACATATTCCCCATATTGCAGAGTGGGTTGGCTGGTGATGGTCAGCGTCCTTCCCTGCCCTGGGATTAGGACATGTGCCTGGGGCTGTTTAGGTGTCTAATGACATTAATAAAACCCTTTAGGATTTAGGGACGTGGCCATGTTCAAAGGGACTCTCAGTGGGATTTAGGCACCTAAACGGCTTTGGTGCTCCTGATAATCCTGCTTAATCTTAAATCTTAAATAGCTGCTGAAAATGCACCCTGAAGTGAGGGATCTCAGCTCTCCAGCACCTCCAGACATGCAGCTTGCAGAGGTGAAATGAGGGTCATTCTCTGTGCCCCCCAAATTACCTCCAGGCTGCCAGTAGGGAATAAAACTGAGCTGCCTGCTCCATGCCTGTTCCAGAATTGCCCCATCCTCAGCTCAAACAGCATCCGGGGAGCGGATGTATTCTTAATTCTTAATTTAAAATAATGGGGTTTTTCCCCGTATGCCACCCTTGGCACAGCTTTCCCCATTTATTCTCACTCCTCTACATTATCTCCTTTTCTCCTGCCTCTTGGCTGAAGTGGAACTGTTACCAAAAAAAAAAAAAAAAATCCCAAACAAGCAGGAAACTTTGGGATAAGCTGCAAAATTGACCTTGACTGAATGCAGGGGGAGAGAGAGGGAGACGAAAACGATGCCAGAGATAGTTGTAATTAGGTTAATGTCTTCAACTGAACTTGGAAGCCAAGTAAAGAGGGGAAAGGTTGCTCTGGAAATGAAAGGTGGAACCGGATGGCTGTGGAAATTGCCAGTGGGATTTGGGAGCTTCCCAGATGTAGCTCTGGTAGTTCTGGTCTGGCTGTGGGGCTGCTGGGGAGGGGGAGTCTCACAATAAGGGGCCAGGGAGCTCATGTTGGGAATTGTGTTGTTCTGGACGTGCTTTTTCCCTTGCTGGGGCTCCAAGCAGGCACTGGAGCTGTTTCTCCCATAGGAATAGCCCCTGGTGTGGGTTTGGAGGAGCTTTGCGTGGGAGCTTGTTCCAGCTGGAGGAGCAGAAGAGAGGCAGGAAATGGGGGAAAAAATTAAATTAAAATCTAGAGGGGGAGAAAATAGGCTCTTTAGGCTTACTGAGGCTGGATGATGGAACTTGGTGAGTTGGCTGCTCCCCCTTCCCAGGATCTCTTCCCATGTGTGTTCAGAACTTTGTTTCTGCTGTGCTGGGGATGCAGGGAAGGCTCGGCTGTAAGAGCTGGGTCAGAGGCAAGAGAGAATAATGCAAACAAGCCCTTTCCTCTGTCTGTTTTTTCATGTGTTTGATGTGCACATCACCAAGGGGAGGAAAAAAAATACTTGTGGAACCACAAATGTGTGGTTTGGGCATTTTCAGGGAGTTTTGTTTAAATGATACCCTAGGGAAAGGAACTGGGGCGTGAGCTGAAAGCAGCTTGGGTTAAACCCAGGGCTGCAGTGTCCAGGAGCTGAGCTGAGCTTGGGCAAGAGCTGCAGGAAGGCAAAACTCCAGAGAGCTCCAGGTGCTGGCAGGTGACAGCTCGGGCTGGGAGCTGGAGGACTTCTCCTGTTTTCCATCCCAAATCTAGCATGAGCTTTTTAACCATTCTCCAATGCAGCCAATTCTCCCCTTATCCCACCACCTTTTATCCCAGGCCAGGAGTGGGGCTGGAATGACACCTCTGAGCCCTCAGCCCCACGCTGGGGTTGGGCTTTATTCAGGTGGGGTTTGTGGAGGTGTCCTTTTGCAGGAACAAACCTCATACCTGCAGCGAGACGTTGGGCACGGTCGCTTCGGGGTTTTATCTGGCAGCGGATAAAATATTCCTTTCCAATGCACTTGGCAAACAAATGAGCGAGGCAGAAATACAGATTGTGTTTGCTAATGGCAACAGGCTGCCAAAGAATGTATGAACCGCTATTCACTGGGAGGGAAATTCCTCCTTTTCATGTGAGATGTCGGAGCTGCAGAGCCTGGGAGTGCAGCTCTGCTGAAATGCTGCTCCTTGCTCTGCTTTGCTGCAGGTTTTTTGGTGGGGAGGGGGAATTAACTGCTGTGCTGAGGGGGGGTGGAGTGAGCAGAGGCCTGGCTGATGCTGATTCATGGTGAGATCCTCAGGGCTCCAGCAGATCTGTAGGCAGCAGAGATAAATGCCAGGGGTCTGTCGCATGGAGAGGAATTAGCTCCATGCCTGTATCTGTAGTGCTCCGGCTGCTCTGGGCAGAGCTGCTGCTTAGCTGCATCTCCTAAGATGATTTTGGAGTTTAATCCAGTTAGATGGAGCATTCCTCAGCTCCCCACATCCTCCTGGGGTTTATTTCTGGGATGTTGAATGTCTTGCAGTGAGGAGCACGAAGTTCCCTGTCCTTGGGCAGTCCGTGCTGCAGAATGCCATGGGCAGGTTCAGCTCCCCAGCATTTTCCGTGGGAAGATAGAGCAGTGTGTGTGTTCATGTGCAGTAGGTATTTTTGGGTGAGGGATCCCTGAGGAAAGGGGTCTCACCAGTTCCTGGGATACACTGGCTGAGGCTGAGCTGCCCCTCAGCTCCCCACATCCACTGGGGAGCAGCCCATGATTTCCAGTTGGGAATGGTGTTTGGCTTTGAAGTTAACATTTGCAGCCTTGGGGATAGATAAGAGGAGAACTGGAGGATAGGGAGATGATGGAGAATATTCACTTGTGGAATTATCTCTTGCAAATATTTTTTTTTTTGGAGTGTGCTTCCTTTCCCCCCACGTTGTGGGTATTAATTTAAACATGCTTTTGACTTCAAATTAAACAGTTCACATTAAAAAGGCCTCCATGTATAAGTGAATACTGTTAGATTGCAATAAACTATTTTTGGGAACCTGTCCAGAAGATAGAAAGGACCTGGGAAGTGCATTGCAGGATCCACAGAGGTTGGGGGGATGTGCACATGAGCTGAGGTGTATCCTGGACAGTAAAATCCTACACAAATGAGTCCATGAGCAAGAAGTAATTGTTCTGCAGAAAACAAGGGGGGAACAATCAATTTCCAGCCTTTGGGGGGTCTGAGCATCCCCTTGGCAGCCTCCCTTGTCCCTCCCTCGCTGGATGTTGCAGAGTATAAAAGGGCTGGAATTATTAAAATGGTGTGTTCAGGAGAATTTAGCCTCTCATTTGGTTTGTCCTAGTGACCCTTCAGCAACTGCTGTGGAAGGTGATGGGCTTACCTGGCCTGGGAACTGCCCTGTGCAGATGGTTGGGATTCAGGCTGGGAGCTGGGATCAATCTCCATGGTTTTGGTGAGGCACAGCAGCTCCCTAAAATACTTTGGCAGTGCTTGCAGAGCCATCAGCCCATCTTCCTTTGTGGGGTTTGCTTCTCCCTCATTCCCAATCCCACACTGGGTGATCCCTGTGCTGCCAGCACTGAGCCTCTGGGATTGCCTCTGTGCCCCATTATTGCTTCCTCAGGGCAGGCACTGTTACTGCTCCCTCAAAAAACCTCCTGGGTTATCCAAAAATTAGGGGTTTAATTCACATTTGCAACGGGTTTGCAGTTCCTCTGGGTTTACCTGTATCTTTCCTCAAATACCTGGTGTACTCAAAAGCCCAGTAGTAGGTAAAGAAACTCAGTATCGTGTATGGATTTCTGTGTTCCTGCCTCACTCTGTGTTTACCATGTGCCACCAGTACAATCCAAACTCATTATTTTCCCCACATGGTTCTTTTGATCTGTTTTTCTTCCCTCCCCCTGCTGCAATGGCAGAGCAGAGAGACCATGAGAAGTGGCTGGAGCAAATGCCATCTGTCTGATCCTTGGGTCCAGACAATTTGGATTAAAACCTGCCTTAAAATTAAAAACCTGGCCCTTAAAATATTGTTATCTTCCCAAGGATACCCTGGATTACATTTGGAGAGAGACTCCTGCCTGTAAATCTCCTTGTGCTGCTGTTGCAGAGTGGTGAAGGTTTATAAACCCCCTTGAAGGTATAAATGGGACCTTTTGGTATTACCTGAGCCCAAACAATGGCAGCTGCTGAGGAGAGTGGAGAGGAACCTGCTCCCAGACATACAATTCCCAGAGAAAAGCTGCTTTGGGGACAAAGCTCATTGTCCTGCAGCACATTCTCATCTCTGTTCAAGCTGAGGACAGCTTTGTGTGGTGCTGCCCTCTCACAACCAGGCTCAGGGCAATGAATAGCTCCAGGGAGTTTGATTGGTGACCCCAAATCTAAAAATAAAATATTATAAAATTAAAAAAAAAAAAAAAGTCTTTCCTCAACTGCAAATCATTTCCCAGTGGTTCCCAACTGAAACAACTAAAGCATCACAGATAACATCCAGTCCTGCCCTATTTATAGCTGTGAAGGTGGAGGAGAGTTTCTTTTGGACACATTTTCTCTGGAAATGCTGCTTGGGATGCTGTAAGGATTTCCCTGGAGGGCAGATGGCACTGGCAGCCCTCCTGGGTGTGCAGCCTCCCCTCGGGCTGCTTTCAGCCTGTCCAGCTTGATTGCATCCACCAAGGAAGGGAATTTATGACCCTTTGCAGGTGCTGTGGTTTGTAGGTGCCTTTTACCGTATAATAAACCTTAGTCACAGGACACCCAAATTTCCAGGTGTGTGTTCCCCAAACCCCCAACCTGCACGTTCCCCTGGACATCTCTGCTGCTGTGTTTTGGTTTTCTCTGCAGTGCTTAGAGCTGCCAATGCCTGGAAAAACTGCCTTTGCTGAATTCCCCTGGAGCACTGCTTCCCTTCCCTGGCCAGAGCTGGATCAAATAATATCTCTGCCACGCTTTGGAGATAAGGCAGGAGCTGAGCAAACCTGCTACTATCTCTGCTTTAATTTTTCCTTGCAAATAGTGTGGAGCCAATGCCTCTCCGCCCAGATCAGCTCCTCTTATCAGAGGGATAATAACTGGCTCACTAACCAACATAATTCCTCTATAACCCCCAGCAATCTTTTGGGAGGATTTTGCAAGTGGCTGAAGAACAGAGGAAAATCTCTGGCTGTGGGATTAATTGGTACAAAAAAATCAAGGCAGTATTTGACAATGTGCTTGGAAAAAAAAAATAAAATAAAAATACTCTGTGTGTATAAATACAGTGACTGCATTTGCACTTGTTCCCTCTTAAGTGGTCCCTCAGTGGCTCCTGCAGATGCAGAGCCTGGTTGAAGTGTGCAGGAAATGAAGGTGCACAGGACCATGATGCAGTTGGGGATTTCAGGTGTCCAAAGCTGCAGGTCTGAGAGAAGTATTTTGTGTTTATGGGCCGTGTGATGCTCTGGGGCTGCATCACCTCCTCGGGGCTGTGCCCTGCTGCTGCTGCACAGCTCTCCCAGGCAGACACATCCAGCCTGGGCAAGCCTGACACCCCAGGGCATGATTTTGTCTCCAAATCTCAGGTTTTTTCTGCGTTTTTGAGTTCAATGTGCCAGCAGTTTCCTTTCCATGGGTGTTGAAAGCGAGCTGGGCTGGCTGGGCTGCCAGAGAGCTTTGGGTTTCCTTGCTGATCCTTCTCCCTTTTTTTTTTTTTTTTTTTTACCCCTTTCCAATAAAAGGAGATCAATAGCAGTGAGCAGCACCAAATCTCAGTGTGTTGCACGATCGGATTCTTGTCCCAGGAACCGGCTGGGATTATCAGCTGTCTTTGCACTTTGAATTTTAATAGCATTAACTCTGGCCTAGTCATGTTCTCCTAAAATCCCATTGAAAGTTGCCTTTGTGAGGCAGGAGCAGACACCACTCGGGCTCTGGGGTTTTTTTTTTTCTTCCCTCCTCCTCCTTCGCCTGCAGGAATCACAACCAGAATTAAGAGACAGATTTTGAAGGTTAAAACTTCCCAGATTGTTTCCTTCTCAGTTGTCATTTCGGGACGGTTTTGTTTTCTTTCCGATTGCACCAAATATTTGTACTCCTCTGGGGACTGTGGTGCCAGGGTGAATTTCCCTTAAGAAAATAAAGGGATTTTTTCCATCATTTTTGTGGCGTAGCTGGGGGGAAGTTGGTGAAAAGAGCAGTTACCAAAAGTGGCTCAACTTGGGGCTGTGCCTCTCCTAAAGCTTCTGAATTATTTAAGGCTTTGCTGAGACTTTTATATTTAGAAATATTGAAATGCAGGCGCTTTCACCCAGCCTGAATTTTAGATACTTTTTCTTCTGGTCTCACAGGCAGCCCCTGAGAGAGGGGACTTGGCCAGCATCCTGTCCCAGCACAAAACAGCTGGATTTTTTTTTTTAATATCTCTGTTTTACCAAGTTTTGAAGAATTTCGAGTCATTGAAATCTTTTGGGTGTACTCAGCAGTGTGTGAGGGGGATAGTGGGTGTCTGGTGTGTGAATGATCAGTTATTTCTTTAATTTTCCCAGTAATAAACCTAATCCTGGAGTCTTTTGGGGTATCCCTTCTTCCATCCTCATCCTACACACTGGTGCTTGCAGCAAGTAGAAAGAATTGCATTTGCCTGTGGCTTTTTTTTATCTCCTCCAAATCCCCCCTGTTGCTTTGGGTATTTTTTTGTTATTATTGGCTTCATTTTTTCAGTTCAACAATGTTTTTTCTGGGAAAATGCCCAGTGCTGGGCACAGCTTGGGAGAGGTCCTGTGAGGGCAGTGGAGAAAAGGTAGATGACTTCGGAACCTTTATGTGAATAAATAGCAGGAAATAACATCTTTTTTGTCTTCCTCAAGTACCACACTGAAAACCCATACTTGAATTATTACTCTTGATCATATTTAGCTTTGAGTTAATACGATTGCTTCTTGGGTACCTGTCTCTTAGGATCATGTATTGCTTATTTTCATTTTCTAGCTCTGGCTGTTTGGAAATCGTGGTTTGGGTTATGAAGTACGTGTGGAAGGGATAAGGGATACTGGCTTTGCTTGCTGAGCCTGGTGCAGCACAGGGGGAAAATGCAAGAGTCTTTTCTGTACTGGTCCTGGAAATTTATTCATGAGATTTTCATGAGGCTGAGTTTAAAAAAAAAAAAAATAAAAGTTTGGGAAGAGAAGAAAGAAAAGAAGACTCCAGATGCAATCATTGCTGTGAGATTTGTGATGAAGTGATGAAAACTGGCAGCAGCTGTTGTTGCACATCTTGCTCCAGCAAACTTTCCCTTCTCTTCCTCTTTACTCCTGTCCCACCTCTCTTCCCTGCTGTGCCTTGTTTATCCCTGGGTGATCTCAGGGAATCTCAAGGGTGTCATACTGGAGCCAGGATTCCTCCTCACAGCAGTGTCACTGTGCCCTGGCGGCCGTCCTGTGTGAGAGTGGCAGGAATTTCCCAGGTTGTCCAGAGCAGCTGTGGCTGGATCCCTGGCAGTGCCCAAGGCCAGGCTGGACAGGGCTGGGAGCACTCTGGGACAGTGGAAATGTCCCTGCCCACAGCAGGGCTGGAACAGGATGAGCTTTTAGGTCTCTTCCAGCCCAAACCATTCTGGGATTCTATGACCAAGTAGAACAGGGCATGGAAGGGTTTGGACATCCCCCTGTGACCTTAACTGAGAACTGGGTATTTCCTGAGGAGCTTGGGTAGGCATTTAATGCAGTTTAAAAATCAATTTGATCGTTCCATCACCTATTTCCAGCCACAATGCAGCATCTGGGGTCATTGGGGTCGTGTTTTCTTGGAGTCTGATGTTCTCACCTGCTCCCTGCTCACTCACCTGGTGCTCTGCTGCTGCAGGGATTGCTGTGCTCAGCTTCCATGGGCTCTCCAGATGAACATTCCAGAGTGGCTTCCCCCAGGAAGCATCACTGCTTTGCTGCATCTGGATGGGAAATAAAGCACATGATTTTTTTATGTTTTTATTTTTTCTCTGCTTAGCTGGGTTTCAGTGCATCCTCACACCTTCTCTGGGATGTGTTTTTCCACCCTAACAAGAGAGTTGATCCACAGAGTGTTGAGCTCATTCCACAGGGATCCAGCCCCACATTCCAACCCACATGTCCCCAGCCTGATGCTGCCAGAGCTTGGGCTTCTGCTGCTGGCTTTGACATGCAGCTTCTGTGCCTTCTGCTGCCCCCTTTGGTTTTGTTTTATTTTATTTCTTTTATTTTATTTAAAATTTCGATTTTATTCTATTTTCCCAGCCCCAGGTTTACTTGGTGCAGTGCCCTGATAACTCCACGAGAGCAGCTCCCTGCTGCCTCCAAGGACTGCAGCACAAGCCAAGATGAATAAAAGGCTGTCACTTTTATTAACTTTGCCACCTAGTGTGGTGTTTAATTCCAGGCAGGCACCCAGTGCAGCCCTCCCAGCTTTAAATGGCTTTTCCTGCCTTTGGGAATGTGTGTAAAATAGATGAGGCAGCATTACACCACCCATTGCCACACTCCCATCCAGTAACACTGTGGATATTTCAGAAAAACAAACATGTTTTTAGTACTGGTTGGCATTTGCCTCCTCATTTTCAGACCAGAGGACCCCATTTCCAGTACTGATTTGGGATCAGAGTGGTTTTTTTGCCCAGAGAGGTTGTGAACTCCTGATCCCTGGCAGTGTCCAAGGCCAGGTTGGATGGGGCTTGGAGCAACCTGGGACAGTGGAAGGTGTCCCTGCCCCTGGCAGCGGTTGAAATAAGATGTGCTTTAAGGTCCCTTCCAACCCAAACCATTCTGTGATTTTATGGGCATATTTATTTCCTCACAGTCAGGTGTGCTGTGATATTTAGTGTGGTAGTAAGACTTTGGTGGGAAAAAAAATATATTTCAAACCTCCAAGTGTTCAGTTTTTGTCCTGAACCTCCTGGCAGGGTAGAACGAATTTTGCAGTGAAAAGTTTTAATAAGCATAGATTAGAAGTTCAGTAAGTGGTGTATAATAGATAAGTAAAATGTTATCTCTCGTGATTCTTAGGCACTTGGAAAAACCTTCAAATTTATTTAAAAAAATATATTAAAAACTAGCAGGGAAAAAAATAAGGTTTTTGAAACAGGACTCTGGGTCTTCAGGGTGAAGGGCAGGATTCACTGGGGCACCTGGAGAGCCTGATGTGGGCTCAGCCTTGGATTCACCTGCCAACACCAGCCTTATCCTGTTAAATCAATATTAGCCCGCCCAGCATCAGAACTGGGGGAGTTTTCCTGCTGTCAGCCCATCACCTGCCATGAAATCGATGGGCAGGGAGGAAGCTGCTCGTGCCATCCGTGTCCGTGCTGCAGTGCAGTTATTTTTATCTATTATATATTGTTCCCCGTGGAATTATTCCAGCCCCAGCCTGGAGATAAGGGCTGTAACTAAATGATTGTGAGCTCTACCTTGAAGGTTAAATTCCTGCCTTGCAGATTGGTGACGAAGGTGGGGAGATGTTTACCCTCCTCCTCTGAAAAACACCCCCATGGAGCTCCAGCCCTGACCTGGCAATTTTGTTGAGTACTACTTGAAAAAGGCAACTATTGCACTGAAATGCTGTGTTTAGGCCTCTGAATTGGTGGCTCTTCCTGATTAAGATGCCCACCCGCTGCCAGCTCTCAGGTGAGATCCCACAGCACTGGAGGAGGCTGCCAATTTCCCCCTAAATTTGGGAAGGCTCCTCACAGACACCCTCAGGATGCAGGTCACAGCTGGGTGATGGGGCATTTTTGAGTTCTCAAAAAAAAAAAAAAAAAAAGTGGCAGCTTCAGAAAGTTGTTTTGGCTGAAAGCACCCAGGTCTCAGTGGCACCATCACGGTGGTGCTGGTCCTGTGGACTGCATCAAGCCCAGCCCTGGTGTTGACATCTCCTGGGTGTGAAATGAATTATTATTGGCAGCAATACAGCCAAGGAAAATGCTGCTGGTCCTGCCCTGAGGCACCCCCTCCCTGGAGTTTGGTGTAGAAGGATTAGGGTGGAAAAATCAGTAGGAAAACATACAGAAAATGGCAGAAATGGTGACTGCCCTGCCCAGAGGTTAATTTCTCAGTTGGTAACCAACTTAGCTCTATATATTTAGTCCTGGCTTAGCCTACAAGGAGCTGGTTGGTGATTGGAAGGCTGCCATGGGATACACTGGGTGGGTAATATTGGGATTTACATTACTGGAGGCTTCTCCTCACATCCTGGAGTCATTTCTCTGTTATTGTTTGTAACTCAGCTCCAAGGGCTGGCCACTTCAGTGAGCCCAGCAGGATGCAGCTCACAGTGTCCAGGTGAGGCTCCATGTGCCAGGGGATGCAGGAATGCAGGAATGGGATTCCTCCATGCAGGAATGCGGGGCTGCAGCTGTGGAGCAGTGGTTTATCTGCAGGTCCCCTTGGTTAACAAACACGGCTGCTGCAGGTCTTTAGAAGCTGTTAGCATGAACCATTAACTCTTCCTTTTAATTATTCAGGTTGCCTCTTTTAAATTTCTTTTTTAAGTGGAGCTAATAGGCTTTGCAGAGGAGGCTTCCAACCACAGCAGTTCCTCCCTGGAGGAGCCCTGTTTGTGCATCGCCAGCTAATCTCTTTTCTTCATTATCCCTTATCTTTCTCTAGCTGATTAATTGCTTTCAATTGATTTATAAATATTCTGTTGATACACACAGTGACGGGAGGAGAACGGGATATGTCCAGGCTCAGGGGTCATTGATCCATGCAGCCCCTTGGGCTTTCCTCACAAATCCCAGCCAGGCTTTATTTCCCACTTTTTTTTTTTTTTTTTTTTTTTTTTTTTTTTTTTTTTTTTTTTTTTTTGGTCTTTGCAATTCCTGCAAGCGATGAAAAATTGTGCTGTAGCATCACTTGGAGTCTGTGCACATGAACAAGCCTTGTGCCCGTTAAGGGACAAGTTTTGGGTGTAAAGAAATGGGGTTTGGGTAAGTTTTGGTTATATTGATGGATGCAGCAGGTTATGTGGGTGTCATAAAAACCTGTTTTCTGTACTGAATTCCCTAATATAAATATATATATATATATGTAGGTAGAGTGGTTGATGAGGACAGAGCATTAGAAACTCCAGGGCAGCCTAAAAAAATAATTTAAAAAGACAATAATACCTGATTTTAAAGATAGTGGCCAATATCAGAGTGGAGCTGCCCACCTTCAGCCCCATTCCACTCACACATGACACTGAGGCTGCAAAGCCATTTTTAGAAACAGCAGGACATTTATACACAGGGATAAATCATTAACTTTTCCTGACCGACTTCCCATTTTCCCTGATATTTCTCTGCAGGCAGCCTGTCCCCTCCAAGTGTCCCCAAAATCCCTGCTGGGGTGGGCTGAACTGGGAGGCTCTGGGGACACCATGGCCCTTGGTGGCCTTGCAGTGACATTCCTGGATGTGCTGTGGGGGAGATAAAGCTTCAACAAGGAAATATCTCCCAAAGTTTGAGACCCACCACGCAGCTCTGGGGTTTGCCTGATTGTTATTTTGCTGCTATTGTTATTATTATTATTATTATTATTATTATTATTATTATTATTATTATTATTTTACCGCTCTTTCCCTGCACAGTGACTGGTGGCACAGCCACAACCCCAACATGTGGCAGCATAATTACATGTTGCTAATGAGTGACTGCAGCTCCTTTAGCAGCCCAGCCTGACACTTTATCGGGTCTTTGCAGGAGTCATGTAATTTTTTTGCATCATCATATATGGTAATATATTCACTGCAGCGTGACATGGGATGAGGTTCAATGAATAATGTAAAACCCAGAATAACACTGAATCTATATGAGACGCGCCTTTTCCCCACAGCATTGTTTTAAAAAGGAAAATATTGATTCTGGTGGGGTTCAGCGGTTCAGAGCTCTCGCAGAACTCACGTTTTGCTGATCGATGGCCACCCTGTCCCTGCACGGCCACAAAGGTGCAGCTGTCGGAGCCATCCCTCGCCTCATTAGCGCTGCCACAGCTGGGGAGGGCAGGGAGGAGTCACTGACATTTGCAGCTGGATCCAGATGTTCTGTTGGGTTCAGGTGCCAGGTGAAACCTCCTTCTCCGTAATACATCCATTTTTTTTCACCAGTTACTGCCTTTGGATGCAAATTAGGATGGGTAATTTGTTTTCCTTTTTAACCAATTTCCCCCTATTCTGATCTGTGTCATTTATATTTGCGGGCCATTATCTTAGCCTCATTACAGCCTTTTAGCATTTGAATGAAAATATTGTAAAGAACCCAGAAGTTAGGCATAAAAGGTCTGTGATGATAACTATAATCCTCATGATAAAATTAAAAAACACAATAGAAATAACTGTGATGAGCTCAGGAAGTTGTACCAAATGAGATTGGAACCAATATGATGATGTTTGCCCTTTCCCCATTGCTTTTTTGTGTCTTTAAAAGAGTTTTGCCGTGCTGTTTTAAAGAAGGGGAGAGTTGCTGTGTATGGCCTGGGTAGGGAGCTAACAAAAAATTTAAGATTTTTCTCTCTATTGAGGCTTTCATTAATAACTGCAAAAACTCTTGGTGATGCACGTGTGATTTGCAGGAGCTGAAAATACTCTGGCAGCGCTGGAGGAGGAGGAGGTGCTAAGCGGTGCCAAGTTCCTCAATGAAAATTACTCTCACCGCCTCTGGTTTTGGAGCCAGATCGATGTTAATTAATCCTTGCCTCACATGTGAAGTTCTCCAAGCTCACCGCCTCGGATTTTAACTCAGGAGAAGCAGATGGAGGTTCCCGAAGCGCCTCCGAAATTCCCCGCCGAGCGCTCTCCTCGATGACAATGCCAATTTGTCATGAGTGAAGTGTTTGACAAAAATCTGTCATTTTTGAGAGAAGTTTTTCCTTGAAAGAAAAACCAGGGGGAAAAAAGAAATCAGCTCTGTTTTGAAACATGTCCTCACTCTGTTATCTGTATTTTAAGGAAGAGGGGGATGGAGAGGGGGGGTTCCCATGGCCGTGGCAGAGAAGTTTTTAGGAAGTTTTCCTGGAAGCAGGTGGCATTTTGAAGCAGGAGACCTTGTATGAGGTCTCCAGATTTTTCTGTTCCGCTGGTTTTTATGGACAGCTCTGTCCTTCGGGTCAGATGTGGCTCTCAAGGGCCAGCTCCTGTCTGTCTGAAGGCATGTGGATGCATCACTGGCCTTCTGCAGAGATTCTTCAGGCAGGGCTGAGGTTGGGCAGCAGTGGCTGCAGGTGCTGCTGCCTCCAGGGCAGTGACACACAGCACCAGCCATATGCTCAAGCTGCATTTGATCAGCCACCAGCTCCTGTTCCGTGTGGTAGGGAGGGAGAACTGTTCCCTTTGGAGCAGCAGTGCTGAAGCTGAGTTGCTTTTTCACAGAATCATAAGATCATCAAGGTTGCAAAAGCTCTCTAAGATCATCCAGTCTAACCAACACTGCCAAGGCCACTAACCAAGTCCCCAAATGCCACATCCACATGTCTGTTAAATCCCTCCAGGGTTGGGGACTCCACCACTGCCCTGGGCAGCCTGTGCCAGGGCTGGACAGCCTTTTGACCCCAGCTTCACTCCATTGTCAGTCTCTGGTGGGCCCTGTCTTTGGGAGTGATGGTTGGGATTTTTGGCAGAGTTGGGACAATTTTTTGGTGGTAACCACCTGTAGCTTGCTTTGCTTCAGAGCCGTAACCCTGGTGAGACCTCCAAGCCCAGGAAGCTGGAGATGGGACACATGGTGCAGGTTTGTGCTCTGACGCGGCTTGGCAAGTTTGGCTCAGCCTGCAGAGACCTTCAGAGCCAGGCTTGGCTGGGAAGGGTGTCTCCTGTCCCTGAAGAAGTGTCTTGGCTCGGGAGGGCTGACAGAGGCGATTTGGAATGAGGGGCCAGAGCCATCTGCACTGACACCAGCACTTGGACCTTCCCCAGCACCAGCAGCAGCCTGAATCCATGGGGAGTGACTCCAGGGACAGAAATACCTCCCTGGCCTCAGCTTCCCCCTGGCCAAGGGACCACCAGCAGCCCCACAGCAACGGCTTGATCCAGAGCAAGGAGAGGAGAGCAAGACCCAATTTAACCACGGCCAAAGGTGACTGTGCCTGTCACAGGGACGGCCCCTCACAAACCCTGCATGAGCCATCTTTGACTTGAGCACCGTTTTTCCGTGCGCCTTCCAAAGTAATCATTAATCGCCAAAGAAGGGGCAGGGAAATCCTTGTGGGTCCATCGGCGGGTCAAAGAGCAGCCGAGCTGCGCTGCCTGAGCACGGACGGGCGCTGCGGGTGTGAGTAACGCTGCCGGGCCAGCATTAGTCAGCCAAGTGAGGGCTGAGCCCAGCCCAGCTCTGCCCGGCTGCTCTGCCAGGGAAGGCGGCTCCGAGGGGAGCTCTGGCCTTGTGCAATGCCTGTGACGTGCAAAACCTTCTCCTTCTCTGATCCGAGGCACTGCAACTCAGCACCTTCCCGTGCCGTGGCAGGTCACAAGGCTACCTTTGCTCTGGGATTACGTAGAGAGCAGGATTAAACCCGCCGTGCCCGCGGTGATTCCCGGCTCGCGTGGGGAGGCTCCGGCCGCGGCAGCGGCAGCTGAGTCGGCACCGGGCGCGCTCCGACTTGATCCCCGCGCGGGGAATTGTGCAAACACGCTGCCATGGGAGGTGACGCAGAGTTTTCCTGGGCTTCCCGGAGCTGAGGTAGGTGATGGCCGGGGCGGCACAGCCGTGCCAGCCCGTGTGGCAGTGACAGCCCGTGTGGCAGTGTCAGCCCGTGTGGCAGTGTCAGCCCGTGTGGCAGTGCCAGCCCGTGTGGCAGTGTCAGCCGTGTGGCGGTGTCAGCCCGTGTGGCGGTGCCCGCCCGTGTGGCAGTGCCCGCCCGTGTGGCAGTGTCAGCCCGTGTGGCAGTGCTAGCCCGTGTGGCAGTGCCAGCCGTGTGGCAGTGACAGCCCGTGTGGCAGTGCCAGCCGTGTGGCAGTGACAGCCCGTGTGGCAGTGACAGCCCGTGTGGCAGTGTTAGCCCGTGTGGCAGTGTCAGCCCGTGTGGCAGTGCCAGCCCGTGTGGCAGTGACAGCCCGTGTGGCAGTGCCAGCCCGTGTGGCAGTGCCCGCCCGTGTGGCAGTGCCCGCCCGTGTGGCAGTGACAGCCCGTGTGGCAGTGCCCGCCCGCTGCCTGCGCTGTTCGCCGCAGTGAGAACCGCGCTTGTTACACAACAAAACCAGCTCCCTTCGCCTTCCCAAGGCTCTGTGAGGGAGCAGCAGCAGAGGGAAGGAAGGGGCAATGCTCGGCAGCGCACTTCGAAGGTCACGGGGTGGGTGACAAGCTGGTTTATTAACCCGGGTGTACAAGGTGGCCGTGGGTGCATTCTTTCTAGCCAGGACAGCTCACTCCTCCCGCAGTTGTATTGTCATCCACTTCCCCAAAACGTCAAAGCCCATGGACACGGGGCGTGCCTCAGTTTCCCCATGCCTGAGATACTACGGCTGGGTGGATGGCAGAGGCTCGGTGCTGTTGTAAACCGGAGTATGGTGATTGTTTTGTCTTGGACTGTGTTTTATGAGCTTGGTGCAAGCGCTGCCGTCCTGGGCAGAGCACAAGAGATTGTACGGTGGCAGAGTGCTGGGGCGGCCTCCGGAGCATCCCCACACCAGCAGCTGTGGCCGGGCAGGGCTCATCTAGTGAGGTTAACAGTGTAGAGACGGGCAAAAATTCACAAACCCAAAGGGCATCTGCCCAGTTCTTCATCGTTTTGGCTGCTGAACAAAATTTATAAAGCAGGTCTGCTGTGGAGAGCTTGGAAACAGCCAGACAGCAGGTAATAGTAGGGAACAAAAATATTCCTGTTAGGAAAAACTTCCTCACCGAAGGAGTGGTTAAACATCGGAATGGGCTCCTCAGGGGAAGTGGTGGAGTCGTCATCCCTAGAAGTGTTCAAAAGACCAGCAGATGTGACACTGTGCCGTGTGGTTTAGTGGTCGTGGTGCTGTTTGGTTAAAAGTTGGACTTGATCTTAGAAGTCTTTCCCAACCTTAACGGCTCTTTGGAAAAGCTATACGGCGTGCTGGGTTTCAGAGAGTTTGGTTGTTCTGCTGTGTTTTTATGTGGCTTTTATCATAGAAAGGCAGGCGGTCTCTGCGTTCTCCACGGGTTTTGCTTTGTCTCTGCTCACACCATCCCATATAAAATAAGTAACAACTGCGTTGCGAGAAGAAACCACCGCACGTGTTTGCCTTGCGAGGACGGGCCGGCCCGAGAGCCGTGCGCTGGCACCGGGCCGCCTCGCCACCCTCCTGCCTCAGTTTCCCCGGGTGCTGTGGCCGGCTGTGGCCAGCAGCGGCGGCGATGGAGGCGCCAGGACGCGGCCGTGGCCGCTGGCTGGGTGGCAGCGGCGGCAGCGATGGATGATTCCAGCCGGGAATCATTTCCGCCGCCGGCCGCCCGCGGGTTCCTGCGCGGCCCCGGGGGCTCGGGGAGACTTGCGGGGGGACCTCCCGTCCCGCTCCCCTCGGGCCGTGCGGGGCAGAGCCACTCCTCCGAGCCGTGACATCAAGCCACCGGCGAGAGGTCAGATTCCCGGCGCAGGTAGCGCTGGCCGCACTTCCGCGCCCCGCCGAGCGGTAGCGGGGAGGAGCCGCCCTCCCGGGGACCCCCCCGCGGCCACCATGGAGTGGGAGCAGGAGGAGAGCGAGGCGGGGACGTGCCGCCGCCAGCAGGGCTCCGCTCCGCGCCCGCCCCATTGTCCGGCGGCCCGGGCACGGCGAGCGGCGGCCGCGGGCGATGCTGCGGCCGGGGCGCTGTGGCCCCGCTCGGCCCACGCAGGTAAGAGCGGCCCCGGAGGGTCTCCTGAGAGCGGTGGCAGCTCCGGGCGTGCACCGCTTTCCTTCCCTTATCTCGCTTTGTGCTTGCGAGCTCGCTTCCTCCTGGGAGAAACAAAACAACGCCGGAGCTCGCTGGGAGCCGCGGGGAGGGTGGCGGTGGTGGCCGTGCTGTCCCCACGCCCAGGGCGGGCGAGGGGTTTCGTGTCCCCGCGGCGCAGGGCAGGGCCGGGCCGGGCGGCTCCGTCCTGGCTCCGGAGAACTTGGGGCAGCCGGGAGCTGGCGGAGGGCTCGGAGCCGGTCCCGGGAATGGAGCGGGGGTCGCAGCCGCTGTGTGCTCCTGGCAGCCTCCATAAAGCCCAGCCCCTCTGCTCACCCTTCATGCTTGCACAGGGGGTTGGATGAGGTTTTATTTACTGACGTCCCCCGTGAGCCACCCGCTAGCATGTGGCCAGGGCAGACCAGAGGCTGGGTGACTGCGTGGTGGAAATAATCCGGATTTTTGGGGCGGGGAATGCCAGGATCTGGGGGTCACTTGGCAAGCAGGGGGTCTCTGCACATCCTGCCCCAGCTGGGTGATGGGGCATGGGTCTGTGTGTGGCTGGGGTCCTGTCCTGGAGCTGTGACCGTGTGGGCACACCGAGGACAAGCTGGTGTCTAACTCAGGAAATGCTCAGAAGTGGTGTTTGCAAGGATTTGCTCTCACTGGGTGAAAGCTTTACCCTGAAATTTTCTGTGGCCAAGCGCAACGCCTCACTTGTAGCATTGCAGCAACAGCACAGGGTGGAAATAAAAGCTTATTTATAATTAAGAGATAGGTGTGCAAAGCCAAAATTCATTTTATTAACCCAAAAGGCTCTGCTGGGCGCCCTGGTACCCACCCAGCAGGGAGCACTGGGTGGCTGACAGCTCCTCTGAGGTCACGGTGTGCCACAGTGCTGCAGACTCTGTCCTGAGAGATGTGCCTGGGATGCACAGCAGGACTGGGCTGAACTGGTGATTTACAAATGTCAGGCCTCTGTGCTTATCCCCTTGAGGAGATGATGCTGTGGGAGGAAGAGGGGCCTCGTTTCGAGCCGCTGTGAGTCCATTGTGGTGTCTGGGTGTCAAAGGGAGAGGTTGGGTGTGTTGGCTCTGCCCCAGCAAGTCCTGGGCAGTGACAGTACCTGGGTCCTCTTACAAATGGTTTGGTTTGGAGGGACCTTAAAGCTTATCTTGTCCCACTCTCTGCCATGGGCAGGGACACCTTCCACTATCCCAGGGTGCTCCAAGCTCTGTCCAACCTGGCAGCCTCAACTTCTGTGGGCAGCCTGTGCCAGGGCCTTCCCACCCTCACAGGGAAGAACTTCTTCCTAATATCCCATCTAACTGTACCCTCTGTCAGTGAGAAGCCATTCCCCGCTGTCCTGTCACTTCAAGACCCTCGTCAGAAGTCCCTCTCCAGCTTTCTGCACCTTTGCAAAAGAGGGAAGTCTTAAGCTGAGAAGCTACTTAAAAATCAGAGGTGATGAGATGCTCTTCAAAATACAAACCCAGCTCATTCCTGAGTCTTGAATCTTTTTTTTTTTTTTTTTTTTCAATAAGGTTCTTTATGACCCTTGCATTTTTTATCCTAGGACGGAGGTGTGTGTACGTGTATATTTATCCTGCTGATGTTCTGGATAAAAACTCACCCTTGACTTGTGCCCAGCAAAGCAAAAACCATCTCACCATCAAACTCACAAAAGCGGCACAAAATGCAGCTTTCACCTGAGATACTGATTCACCCACACGAGCCTCATCGTTTGTTCTGCATCCATTTTTAATGTGTCCCCTCCAAAGGCAGAAATGCGTGTACAGCAATCGTGTCAGCTGAGTTACATGGAAAAAAAAAAAGGCTTTTAAATGGATGTCTTTAAAGTGATGCCTGTTCCAAGGCCAGTAAAAGGCTTTGCTGCTGCATGGAGGGTTGGTCTGCTGCCCAGAGGAGTCCAAAATGGGATTGGCAGGAGCAGGAGTGGAAACTTCAGCCCCAAATGCTGTCTGGAGATGTTCACACAATTTAAAAAAAAAAAAATCTCATTGGTGTTGTCTGTTAATACCCATCAGTGGTTGAAGCATAAAGGATGCAGAATCCAGCAGTGTCATGGAAGTTTAATGTGATCAGCTAAAATATAATTAACAGCCAATTATTTCAGTGGGAATGGTAGTTTTCATCAGCTGGTCTGGGAAATGTTAAAATTGCATTAGCTTCATCTCTGCCCACTTGCAGCAGATTTGGAAGAGGTTGGAATGAGTTATGGGGCTTGTCCATGCAAGGCAATACCTTCTCCTCCTCTGGGTAGTCAGGAATTACAGAAAGCACCCAAGTGCCCTTCCCTCCCCAAATAAAGGTTAAAAAGAGGAGGGAAAATTTAAAAGAGACAAAAATATTGGGAGAAAAGTGCTGTGGAAGGTTTTTACATTGAGGTTGTTGCATTTAGGAGGCGATTCCTAATGGCAGATTTAACTTTGCACCCTGATACAGTGATGCTTGCAAGGGTGAACTGCAAAAAAAAAAAAAACTTTTAAAAATTATTCTCTTCTCCTGATTGCTTTTGCATCATGTTGGGGCGTGTTTGGAATCCCTTGTGAGGGACACTGAGCCCTGGTCCCTGCTAGAGAGGGCTGATGCTCACTTCAAACTCCTGTGCAGCTTCAAATAGAGGCACAGCTCCATCCGGCTCATAGGAATTACATGGAAATCCTCCCTCAGCCATCTGTATGTGGAAGAAATAGAGACTGAAATGAGGTTCCTGAATAATTGACCCCATTTTCCCAGCTATTGGAACTTTCCTGTAATGATCACTAAGAGCTGCCTGCAGACATGGTGTTTCGGGTCATTTATTTAGGTACTTAAACTTGGCAGAGCAACAGGGGTTTTCTCCCCCCTGTTTTAAAATGAAGCAAAAATTTCCCTTTCCAGCTGAGTCTCTTAATGCAAGTTATGCCAATAACATGGGATTTCTCCATAGGATCCTTGAGAGCAGGAGGTGCTGGAAAGGTGGGGTGGAAGCTTAGAGGAGAGTGATGGAGAGCAGATGCTCGGTGCTGAGGGAGAAAGTGCTTTGAGGTGGAAAACTGGTGTGATTTTGGTGGGCAGAACACCAGAGGAAGCGTTGCAAAGATGGAAATCCTGTACATGAGTGTCATTACAGATGTGTGCCCAGAGAAGCTGTGGCCTGGCAGTGTCCAAGGCCAAGCTGGACAGGGCTTGGAGCATCCTGGGATAGTGGAAGGTGTCCCTGCCCATAGCAGGGGGTGAAACAAGATGAGCTCTAAGCTCCCTTCCAACCCAAACCAGTTTGTGATTCCATGACATTGGCAGAAGCCCTGCGAGGGAGTTGGAAGGAGGGATTTTCCTATCAAACCCTGGCTGCATGGATTGTGCTTTCCAATTTTATATATATATAAACCAGATTTGCCTTTGCCATATTTATAATATATATATGTAGCAAATAACTATAAATTGCAAAGCATAATCCTTTTTTTCTACAGATACATATATATGTGTGTATATCTCAAGTTATATGTCAAAGAAAAGGAAGAATTTGGGATATATGGCTGATCAATAATTCAGATTCTCCATAGGCTTGGCTTGCAGCTGGCAGCGTGGGGAGCATGTTGCTGCATGCTTCTCTCCAGATTACATCTGTAGCTTCTCATAGATCTCAGATTTTAATCCTTCAGCAGTTTCTGCCTGTATCAGGACCTGAGTACTAAGTGGGGATGAAATTCCCTTGTTGCCTGTTTCAGAGGAGAGATGCTTTCCAGTTTTTTCAGTGTTTCTAACCATGACCAGAGGGGATCAGGGTGTTTTTTGAGAGCTGCAGTGGGCAGTGCATTACAGCACCTTGGGCCATGCCCAGGGACCCCTCTGGAATTCTTTGCTGCAGAATCCCCCCAGGGCTGGCTGTCCTTGGTCTTGTTTCCCCTCTCCCTTTCCCAGATCACTTCCTGCCGTGTGGGGATTTTCTTGGTTCCCACCAAAATGCTGCAATTTGCAGGAATCTATCGGGATCAGTGCAAGCTGCCCTGCTTCCATCCTCATCTGCTGGTTAGATTTTTTTTCCCAGGAACAGCCCCTGGTGAAGTGGCATGTAAGGAAAGGTGAAAATGACTTACCAATGGTGGGGAGGGGGGAAAAAACATAATTTGTTGCAGCCAGGGGTATTTTGTGGGGCCGCAGGGGACTTTCTGTGGCTGGGGAAGGCACTGGGTGGGTTTTGCACAGTAAATACTCCACCATGTGTATTCATACTTCACATCCTCTCAGGGTTCCCAGAGGCTGGAGGGGACACGCCGCATTTCTGCCATCCCCTGGGGAAGATCCTGTTGGCCTTGGCCGCCTCCAGTTCTTGCTTTTTGCACGGATTTCAAGAAAACTCTTTGGGCTGCACCAAAGCCCAGCCAGCCCGGAGCTCAACTGTTCCTCATTAGTGACTTTATTGCTGAATAATTTACAGAATGAGGCCTTGCCAGTTTTCATTCGGGAAGCATTTCAAGTATGTGCAGCAGATTTTATGCCTTCCTGGTGCAGCTGCCGGGAGGGGGGAGCCTGTCCCCGTCCTGCCGCCGGCGTCACCTCCCGGCCTCGCGGGAAGGAAAGGGCCCTGCACGTGCAGAGGGACCTGAGGAGGGATCAGGGGGAAAATCCCTGTGTTCCATGCCCACTTGGTGTCCTCCAGGCTCGCTGCTACACTGGGAGCACTGGGGAAAGGGCACGACCAGGGTGGTTTGGAGAGGAGGTGTTTGGGTTTCGTTTCCGTTCCATTTTCCTGGTAACCGTGATGTTTGTGCTGATTGGGGTCGTTTTTTGTCCCCCATGTCCACGATGGCAACCCGAGAGGATGTGGATGTCCCATCCCTGGATGTGTTCAAGTCCAGCGGCCTGGTCTAGTGGGAAATGTCCCTGACTATGGCAGGGGGTAGGACTGGATGGTCTTTAAGGTCCCTTCCAAGCCAAACCATTCCATAATTCTGTGAAATCAATAAGCCAGTTTGGGATGTGAAAGGGCTTTTCCCCACCGGTTTTTAAAGGAGAGGGAAAGCAAAGTCTGACTTGGAGGGAGGATTGCAGCAGCACCTGCACAGTGCCCAAAAGTGTTTTGCAGGATGAGGGTGATGGGTGCAATGTGGAAAGAGCACTTTATTATAGTAAATTACACTTTATTACACCAAACAGTGGGTGTAGCTTTAGGAAACGAGGTACTGGAACTTTTCTCCAGTGCTTGCTGTGGAGGGGATCCCAGCTGGTTCTGCCAGGATGCTCCTGCAGTGTAGCTGCTTGGAGGAGTGAGCAGTCACTGTGTGTAAATCTGCAAAATTCAGGATTTGGGGCTGTGAATGGAAGCGTCATCTTCCCTTTTCCAGTCTCACATTGGTTTTGTTGAGTGTACCCTGAGCATGTGGGTGGCTGGAGGCAGAGCTGAGATGTGTGGGAGCTCAGGAGACTCTCTTGGAGCCCAGTTCTGTCAGTGAGTGGTTTGGATAGGAAAGTCCTTTTTGGTTTCTTATTACTATTACTATTACTATTACTATTACTATTACTATTACTATTTACTATTACTATTTACTATTACTATTACATATTAACATCCATTTTTATTTTTTTTAATGCAAAGCCATCACCTCCATTAAAGCGGAGGCTCCCCACCTCCTTCCTAGTGCCTTCCCCATCCATCCTCCTCCTCCTCCAGTCAGCAGCGCAGGTTTTGGGCTGTGCAGAGGCAGCAGGGAGGGGCCAGCCCGGCAGCATTTCCCCGGGGTTGGAGTTTCCAGCAGGGGCTGTGCCGGGAGCCGGCGCTCACTTCCTCACATTGTGTCTCCTCTTCCTCCAGCGCTGCTGCGGGAGGAGGTGGCCCAGCTGCAGGAGGAGGTCCACCTGCTCCGGCAAATGAAGGAAATGCTGACCAAGGACCTGGAGGAGACCCACGGCAGCAAGTCCCCCGAGGTGCTCTCGTCCACCGAGCTGAAGGTGCAGCTGGCGCAGAAGGAGCAGGAGCTGGCGCGGGCCAAGGAGGCTCTGCAGGGTAAGGGCTGCACCTCCCTCTGCCTGCAGCACCCTCAACTTCCCAAAAAGTTAATTAACGAGGAAAGGAGAAGCCATCCTTTTTGCTTGGAGTCTGCAGAGTGCATTCACCAGGCACTCCTGGCGGGGTTGGTGTCCCTGGGGTCCCCCACTCTGCTCTCCTGGCCCTGCAAGGGCTGGTGTGGAGCTGGGAAGGACTGGGGTGCAGCAGCGGGCTGGGAAATGGGATGTGAGGGCTGATTGCAGCACTGCAAAGGAATTCCTCCACAGCTGTAGAGTAGAGCCAAGGCAGCAGCTGAAATGCAGCTGGAGGTGGGGTTTGGGTTGGATTTGAGCCCCTCGGACTTGTAGGAGGGAAGCTGTGAGTTTCCTGGGGACTGCAACTTTCCTTGTCCTGCATGGAGATACCTCCAGGTGACTGCAGGGTCTCCTCCTGCATTCACCCCTTCCTCTGGGGCTTTTCGTGGCTGTCAGGGCTGTGCTCTGCTTTCCTCACCAGCACAGTAAGCCCTGGGACTGGGGGTGTGTGCAACAAAATACAACATTGCAGCTTTTCCACCCTAAACCCAAGCTGACAATAAATCCGGGCAGGATGGTTTGTTAGCTGGAGCCAGGGGATGATCCTGAGCAGGGAAGGCTCTCACACATCAAACCCTGGCAGCGCTGCAGCTCTAAATATCATCTCAAATCCCCAGCATAGCGAGTGTAACTTGCACTTGTCAGCTCCTGTTTGTGGATTATGAGGAGAAGCTGTCAAAAGTTTTCAGGCTCACAGGCTGAGAGGCACGTGGGGAGCTGTGGGGCCTCTGCCTCTCCCCCTGCCCGGGATGCTTGGAGGCACAGGGAAATGGGCTGAGTCAGTGTTTGGGGAAAGGACTTCAGAAAATTTTGTTATCGCTCTCTGATGTACAGAAACATCCCTTTATATCAGCAACAGCCAAAACAGCTCCAAAATCCTGCCTCCCCCCGCACCAGCAGTGCAGCCTCAGGCAGCAGGAAATGCCCTGGGTTTATAGAACTGTAATTGGAGGAGAAAAACCGTAATTAGGGAATATTTGCTCTGTGTGGATGGGGCAGGGAGGGAAGTGCTGATAAATGCAGAAACACAGAGCTGTTATAATACTAGTTGCAAAAAAAATGTAAGAGTAAAAAGTCATCTCAGAAGCTGCAGTGAGGTCATATGTGCCTCTGTGGAGGATAGTCCAGTGAAAAAGTGAGTTTGGCTTAAAATTGTGAGCATTTAAGGAATGTAATATTGGGGGTTTATTGGGCTTTTATTTGCTGATATTCAAGCCTCTGAGCTTGGTTTTCCAGGACTTGCCTGCAGGTGTGGTGGCTAGGAAGAGAGAATCTCAGTTGCCACTTGGATGGACACATAGCAAGAAGTTTTTGCTCAATTGATGCTCCTTCCCTATCCTGCAATATTAAGAAGCTGCTGTGATTTTTGGGAAAATTGTCCAGGCTGGATCTGGGCTGGAGGCTCTGAGCAGCAGAGCAGACTTGGCAGTGACTGAGATGGATAACTTGAAAACGAGATCAGCAGCTGCAGGGGAAAAAAAAATCCTTTTTCCTTTCCATGAAAAATTGTCCCGAGAGAAATGTAGCCAAAAATGGTGGGAAAACGCTGGTGGCTGGTTCTGCCAGGGGATCTGCTGATGGACACAGTGGGGAGCTCATGGCTCTGTAGTAAGGAACTGTGGGCTAAGGCCCTGCCAGGAGTACAGGGAGACTTGGCCATGCTGTCCTGTAATTTAGGGATCTGTGTCAGTCGTGTCCTGCAGCCAGAGCATCTCCCAAGAGCAGCTCCTCCTCACAGCCTGCATTCTCCTGCATCCCCAGTCCCACATCCTCACCAAAGGCTGCCCCACATCCAGCAGCATCGGCTGCAGCATCCCTGTGCCTGCAGCAGCCCACCATCCGTGGTGGGTCCTGTGGAATGTCATTAGCAGATAAATTATATGGAAATCTGTCATCATTGCTGGCTCTGAGCCTGGGAGTGCAGTGCAGCTGGTTCAGATGGATCTTGGCTTGCTGGGCCATGCTGCAGAGGGAAGCAGAGAGGGTTTGCTGGTCAGAGGCTCCAGGAGTTTTTAAGAGCCTTTATTTTGGACAAGCACACAGGATTTTGCTTGTGATGGTCTCCATGGAGGGTGGGTTTATTGTCCCACTTTGGAATTGCATTTCCAGCCCTTCCCAGCAGCATTTGGCACAGGGATAAAGTTGATCAGCCTGTGCTGCATCTTTCCTGTGCTGTGCTAACAAGTCTTTGCTGTGGAGGATAGGAGCAGGGATCTGGCCCAGCACAGGGAGCTCTGCAAGAGCAGCTCGACCAGTTTCTTTATTTCTGTCAGCATGGGCTTTGTGCATCTTTATTCCGCTTTTTCCTGGGCTAATTCCATCTCTTGCACCTTTTTTTTAATCCATCAACATCCAATTAAAATCCCACAGTGCTACGTCCTACTCCCCTCTCCACTTCAGCCATGGCTGGGACCCTGAATTGTGCTTCCAGCATTAGAGCAGTCATTATTTCCCCCTGCCTGGAAAGGTGTGGATGTGATCTGGATTTCTGGTGTGGAAGTCCCTGATGGGAGAAGTTGCAGACAGCTTTATTACTGCTGGTCCTGCTGCGGGCAGGGACTGTGCCCAAGTGCCTGGGGGACTCAAGGAGCCTCTTGGCTGGGTGACATCCACGAGTGTGTGGGCTGATGGCAGAAACCCCATTTCTGGGAAGGTTTATCCAATATGTTGGAGCTTGCCTGCGGGATTATCACACAGAGAGCAAACCTGGTTTGTTTCCTTTTTTGAGTGCCAGGGTGGAAACCTCAGGCTGCCTTTCCCTGCTGCTTGGAAAGGAGTGAACCAGCTCCATGTCTGCTCCACAAATGGGTTGTAGCCTGGTTTTCTCCCTCTCTCATCTTCAGCTCAAAGCTGTGACTCCCCAGGAATAGTCTTTGTGTTGGGGAAAGCCTCTACAGAGAGCCACAGCACCCTCAGCTTGCTGCCATTAGGGGCTGGGTAGCAAGGAAATGGGTGCACAGGTGTCCTAGTGGATGGATGACCCAGAAGATGGGGACTGCATCAGATGGATATCCCAGAAGGAGGTGTGACCTGGCAGATGGGTGTCCCAGAAGATGGGTGTCCCGCTGGATGGATGTCCTGACTCATGGATGTCCCAGCCATGGACCCAGCCAAGGAAGACATCTCCACTATAAGGACATGGATCTCTACAGAAAACCTGTTCTCCTTTGAAGACCCACCTGAAGTTTTTAGGAGTCATTCACCACCTTTTTGACTGCTGAGACAGGTTTGGAAAGCCTTTGGCTGTTACCAGGAAAACTCCCCCAAGGAGAATTGCCTCACCTAACTTTTTCCTGAAACTTGACCCTGGGCTCTAATTTCCTGCCTGCTCTGTACCTCCACACAGCCAGGAGTGAGTGCTGGCTCTGCTTGACACCACAGAACGTTGATGTTTTCAACATCAGGATCTTCCTGCTGGTGACAGCTGCCCTGGGGACTGCACGTGCCTCTTTGATTGCAGAGCAAGGAGCAGCACTGAGATCCTGATTTTATGGATTAGTCATGGTGACAATATTGGATTTCATGGCTGCAAGGAAGAAACAGGAGAAATTAAGTCAATGTTAATGGGACAGGATGGGTTTGCACATTGCTGTTGCACGGGGCATCCCTGGGGTTCCAGCCCTGCTCCCTGAGGATGCCCTTCTCATTAGAAATTAGTGTGTGATTCAGGGAGTGATAAAGTCAGCTCCGACTCTTTTCCTGGCATGAAAATTCACATTGTGTGGGGTGAGAGAAGGACTTGGAAGTGGATGGGAGTCACGGGAAGCTGCTCTTTGGAGTTCAAAGGCTGTGCTGCATCTTCTGCCAGTGCTCTGGTGTGTGTCTGGGCATTGCTGCCTCATCCCAGGAGTGTGAAACTGGGCAGAGATGCTGCTTCTATGGTTCAAACAGTAGTTTTTTCATGTAATATCACATTATCAAGGTAGTTAAACTAATTATTACTCGTATGTCCTGCAAGGGAACCTGGGCTGGATGGTGGGGCCTCCACCTCATAGGGCCAAGGGTTGGATGTCAGTGATCCTTGTGGATCCCTCCCATGTCAGGATGTTCTGTAATTGATATCCCCTCAATCTGATACTATTAATTGCAAAGAGGGAAGGCAGTGTTTAGAGCAGCCCCCATGCTCAGGGGAGATGCCTGGGTTTAGGATACAGGAGCTAATTCCCACCTGGAAGCTGTTGGATGGTGAGATCAGACTGGGGCCACGGGGTGGTGACACTTCCAGTGGTGGCATTTCTGGGTGGCTCCAGCCCTGCTGCTGTCCCAGACAGGGCTGTGCCTCTCCAGTGGAGCAACTGGATTTTGACTCTTCACACAGATCTGGGAATAAAAGGCGCTGAGGGGGTGGATTTTTAATTGTTTTGGCTGCAGGAGGAGCCCAGCACGGGGCCGGTCCCGTTACATCTCTGTGTCCATCATTCTTCTCCCAAAGGACCAAGGGGTGGATCGAGTGGCAGGAGGTGGAAGCTCAAATAACAGGAGGGCAGGGTGAGCTGGGGCAGGTGGGGATGGTGGTGAGAGCTGGGGGGATTCACCCAGCTCATCCCAGTCCATCCCCCCATCCCGTGCTGCCAGGGCCGGTGCTGAGCTGCTGACTCCAAGGGGGGCTGCTGGGTCCCCCCTCTCCTCCTGCCGTGGGCTGTGGAGGGGAGGGGAAAATTAATAATGCAAGTAAGAGAAGTACTTTCCACTCGTGGCTTGGGTTTAGGATTTCTTGCTTCTTTTCTTGGGTTTATGAAGAGGTCAGGGGCTTGGCCAGAGCCCACTGTGCCGATGGGCTGGGGGAGTTTATTTGGATACTTGTGGGGGTTTGGGATACAGAAACCTGGCCCTGGATCATCAGATTAAAGGAAAAAGCCATTTCACCTCCTCAGATGGCCCTGATGGTCAGGGAAAATCTGCTTTATCCCTCCTTGGCTGGCCATGGATTGCAAAGGCTCGTTTTCCACGACCCAGTAATTAGCTGGGCTTGTTTGCTAAGGATGAATTAAGCTGCTGCAGCAAGTGGGGCTCAATCCAGGAGCTGCTGGCAGCCCTCACAGCTCACTTCTGTCTCACTTTTTATTTTTCTCCTGCCTTTTTCAATTAATTTCCTATTAATTTGGTTCGGAATGGAGTTCTCAAATGACTGATAAATCTTACTTAAGCTTAGGAGCTAATCATTCTTAGAGGAAGGAGAGTAATAGAGGGAAGTAAAAAAAAGTGTGTTAATTTCAGCAAATCTCTCAAATATGAAATGCGACAAATGGTAAATTGTTCTGTTGGGTTAATAGGAAAAAAATCTACTCTTTCAATACCCAAACCTCACAATCTTCTTGTACTACTGACACACTGGCATAAATACTGGTAAATATTTGTATATCAATACATATTCAACCTTGGGAGATGGTTACCCTTTTTCTAATTGTACTTCAGAGCGTTTTCTTTTTTTTTTTTTTTTTTATTGGCAAGTGATTAAATGTTTTCTGTAAATCTTTAAGGGCCATGAACACTGCCACTAATTAAAGGGGTTTGTATGCTATAGGGGACTCACTATTTAATTAAATTCATTAGGATTCTTTTGTCGCCTCCAGCATCAGAGATTGGCAAATGTGACTTAAACTTTTATAAGAGTCTCCCAGTATCCTTGAGGAAATTAAATTTTACACATATAGATATATATGTGTCTGTGGGGTCTGGATCTCACCCCAGTATGGTTTGGTCAACTTATAATTCATTTTTCTTTTTTAGCAAGTTTTTTTTTTTTTTTCTTTTCTAGCAATTTTTCTTTTTTAGCAAGAAAGAATTGGGCAGGGGAAGGTGGTGGTTAAGGGCACACAGGCAGTGGGAAAGGGCTTTTTCAAAGTCATGGGTGTGGTTGTGATTGTTTTTAGAGGGTTTCTGTAGTAATTTCCTAAAATGGGAAAAAAGTAAGGGAAGTCCTGGTGTCAGAAGAGGCTGAGTTGTCCCAGGAGGAGTCATGTTCATTGAAGTGGGCAAGGAAGACTCCCAAGAGCTCCTTGTCACAGGACAATGTGATTTTTTGCAGCATTTCCTACCTCATTTTCTGGTTTTTGGTGTTCTGATTTCTCTCCAATGCTTAATGGCAGAAGAGTTGGTCCAAAGAGTTTCATGTCTTGGATTTTAACAGATAAAAATCTCTGTAGTCCCAAGCATCTCCCTCTTTCTCCACTATCTAGTCTGATCTTTTTCTCCTCTCACCTGCAAATCCTTTCCTTGCAGCTCCATTCCAAGCACTTGATTCATTGTTCATCTTCCCAGCACACACTTAGAGTAAGAAATAGTAAGTAAAGCAGAGTAAAACCTGTGCACAGAAGTTCATACCTGAAGAAACCTCTTCTGGAGACTGTGGTTGGGACAAGCTGGGGTGGGATGGGAGCTGCACAGAGCTGGATGAGGGGTGATTTTGGGGTCTGTTCCAGCACGTGTGCAGGGCTGGGTGATCCCTGTTACCAGGTGATCCTGCCTGAAGGTGCCTGGGGCTTCACAGCACATCAAATAATGATGAGGTGGAAATGCCTTTGGAGGGTTCCCAGCCAGAGGAGGAGGGGAGCAGAGCTCCCCTGGGCTGGGGGAAGCAAAGGCTCAAAGCCAAGGGTGCCAAAGGTGCATGAAGGAAATTAATTCCCCTTTCAGAATCCCACAGTCGTGGTTTCCTTGTATTTCTTACATTGTCTTTATTATCCCCATGTGTTGAGAGGAGCCCAAAGGTCCTTTATGTGCAGTTTAAGCTCCCAGATGAGGTGACTCATTACAGGGGGTAGAAAACACAGCATGAGCTGATACACCCGCAGTGATTTCTGTAATCTGATGGAGAAAGGTTGAGTATGTGCATGGAGACAGGTCCCACTCATGATGCTGCATCATCTTTTGGCAGCTTTTGTAGTATACACAGCCCCAGTGGCTTTGGGGCTGTTTTTTTTCTGGAGAGTTTTGGGGGTATTTCGGATTTTTTTTATCTTACAACTAACAACTTGCAAGACTCAGTGATTCAATACAACGAATGCAGAGAGAGTTGGAGGGGCAGTATGTTTCATGGCATCCCTGAGCAGCACTTGCTCAGGGTGGAAAAACAGGAATATATCATGAAATATTTGTGATCTGATTCCTTAGCTGGGCTTTAGTTTGGTGGGGTTTATCTGGAGCAGGGAGCCACAGGGCGCTTCTGCAGCACTGCCAAGGGACGGGTTCAGTACTGGGTAAAACATTGGTGTACAGAAGTGACCAAAACTCCTACATGAGATTTCTGTGATTCTCCCTGGATTTCCAGCCTTCCGCAGCTATCCTGGGGTTGGTGGTCTGCCAGCATCCCTCACCGCTGCAATGAGGAGGGAAAACATGAAGGTTTAGGGTTCCTCTCAGGGCTGTTGAAACACCCATGACATCCCACGTGCCTCTGCTCCATCCCCTCATCCCAACACAGCATCACTGAGCTGGAAGGGGACTCTCAGGGAGCCGTGCCCTGGGCTCGTGGGAGTGCTCTGGAATCCGCCTCACTGCTAAAAATAAACCAGTTGTGGTTTATTTATCCTGGAAAGGGAGCAGCACGTTTTCCTGCACCAAGCCCCGAGGCTGAGGCTGCAGTTTTGCTCCCAAACCTCCTTTTCCAGGGTGTGAACTGCCCCTTGGAGGATGGGCAGTGATGAGGAGCCACAGTGGTGATGTGATAGTCATTTTGAGGGGCGCAGCGATGGGGGTGAATTGGGCATCTTCTCCCAGGCAGCCCAGCTCCTAGGATTGTAATTTTGGTGCTTTTTCCTTGAAAAATAAAAGAGATGGAGTCAAGAGGCTGCCATGCCTCCTGTGCTGGAGTCACCCTCTCTCCCACAGCCATGAAAGCTGACCGCAAGCGCTTGAAGGGGGAGAAGACAGACCTGGTGAGCCAGATGCAGCAGCTGTACGCCACGCTGGAGAGCCGGGAGGAGCAGCTCCGGGACTTCATCCGCAACTACGAGCAGCACAGGAAAGTGAGTGCAGAGCCCAGCACCACACTCTTATGGCACAGAGGCCAGGCAGCAGGCTGAGTGTGAAAAAACTTGGTTTGTAATCTGGCAAAATCCCACTAAAGCCCCAGCTGGGCTCTTGCTGGAGTTGGGATGGACCACAGCGAGTTATGGTTAAATAAACGCTGGAGGAAATAGAACCAGACCTGGGGAATCTGATGTAATTTTAACAGTGAGCATTTCTTTTTGGAGACTGGCCGCATTCCGGATGTCCCCAAAACAGGGTTGACATTCCTGCCAGCTCAGGGCTCTCACGGTCGGCTGGTGCCCAAGGGGGTTGTGACGGGGGGGTTTTAGTAGCCCGTGGATTTTCCCTTCCTGATCTCCACCCCGTGTCCCGGCAGGAGAGCGAGGACGCGGTGAAAGCCCTGGCCAAGGAGAAGGACCTCCTGGAGCGGGAGAAGTGGGAGCTGCGGCGGCAGGCCAAGGAGGCCACGGACCACGCCAGCGCCCTGCGCTCCCAGCTCGACCTGAAGGACAACCGCATGAAGGAGCTGGAGGCCGAGCTGGCCATGGTGAGCTGGATATGGACACAGATCTGAGTGTTTGCTGCCGTGGTGTTGTAGCAGTGCGTTTCCGTGCTCAGACAGATGTTTCCAAATCAGGAAAAGGGGGTTGGGTTACACCCCTGACTTTTAAGGAGAAGCACCAGAACTTTCTGTGTTTCCTTCACTGTGGTTGGCCCAGGGGCACTGGTTGGGCTTTGGAAATGTTTCTCAGAACCTGTAGCTGTTTCTATTGGCAGCAAGCCAGATTAGCCCCCCTAAAACAGTAAATATTTAAGAAGGAGCACAGAGGTGCTCAAGTGCTTTTTGGGGTGTCTTAGTCAGGTGTCAGATGCTTCCCTGGCACCTGCACACGGCTTTTGTTCTTTTGTTCCTGTATCGTTTGTTATTTTCTCTTTTATTTAAACCTTTGCTTTACAAAACACACCCAAGGAGCCCTCTCGCAATATTATTAAGCCGCTCTGGGAGGTTGCAGGTCAACCCTCAGACTTGATACATCTTCACAGGGCTCATTACACTCCGGGCCACATGCAAGACTGTATCATGGTTGCACTGCTGCAATACTGAGAGGAAAATATTCCATCTCTCAAAAGGAGCTTGATATCCTTGGCACAGGGAACATCACTCCAAAATAACTTGATATCCCTGGCACAGGGAGCGGCACAGTTGGGATCTGAAGGATCTTTGCTTGCCCAGGGGAGGGTGGGTTTGTTCTGCCACTTGGAGAGGTGTTCACACGGTTTTCCCACTCCCATCACCACCACACCTCACTGTCCTTCCCCAGGCCAAGCAGTCCCTGGCCACGCTGACCAAGGACGTGCCCAAGCGCCATTCCTTGGCCATGCCGGGCGAGACGGTGCTGAACGGCAACCAGGAGTGGGTGATGCAGGCCGACCTCCCGCTGACCGCCGCCATCCGGCAGAGCCAGCAGACCCTCTACCACTCACACCCCCAGCACTCGGCGGACCGGCAAGGTGGGCACCCCACGGGTGGGGACACGGGGGCTGCTCAGGGCCAGACCCCTGCTGGGGAGGGAAGGAGGTGGTCAAAACCGCTCCTCCTCCAAATGGGTTTTTGGAAGTTGCTTGGGGGGGTTCAGGACCTCTGGGCTACCAACCAATAGGAAGCCATTTATTGTTTACATTAAACTATTTTTATATATTTTATATATTCTAAGTTAACTGTCAATATATATTTATATTTTGCATTAAACTATTTTTTTATATTTTATACACTCTAAGTCAACTGTTAATATATATATATTTATAGTTTACATTAAGCTGTTTTCATATATTTTATATATTCTAAGTCAACTGTCAGTATATATATTTTTATATTTTATGTTGAGCTGTTTGTATATATTTTATACATTCTAAGTCAACGGTCAATATGTATGTTTTTATATATTTTACATATTCTAAGTCAATTGTTCACACATTATTTGATTGGAGGCTCTATGTTTTCCACATGTTTAGCACACATCCTACAGCACACGTGATTGGTCACAGTCCATCATCACATCAGGCCTCCTTTATCTAGTTCTTGAATTCTGGGTATTCCATTTCTCAGGCTCTTAATTTAGCCGTTTTCTGTGTCACTAACCTTGACAAACTCCTGAGCGTTCTGATAAGCCTAACCTAAAGACAGTTAGGCTGGTGCACATTCCGGCCTAAGCTATTGGGATGATTGCTGCAGGGAGCACATGATTTTCCTTTCCTGGTGTTAATTCCTGGTTTCCCGCAGCGGTCAGGGTGAGCCCCTGCCACTCCCGGCAGCCGTCCATCATCTCCGACGCCTCCGCGGCCGAGGGCGACCGGTCATCCACACCGAGTGACATCAACTCCCCGCGGCACCGAACGCACTCGCTCTGCAATGTGAGGGCCTGTCCGGGGGGCTTTGGGGCCCGCCTTAGGGGAGACGGGCTCTGGGGGTTCTGTGGGGTCTCCGCTTCCCATAACAGCATTGGGTTTGGAGTAGGGGGTAGGTTGGGGTTTGGCTGACCTGCAGCGCTGCACGCCTGGGGTTTCTCCCAGCTTTATTGATTTATCAGCTGCACAAACGCTGCCTTTTGGCCTGGGGGTAGAGGGGTTTGGGTTGTATCAGGGTTGATTCAATGGATCCGTCTCCTTGTGCCATAGGGGGACAGTCCTGGACCGGTACAGAAGAACTTGCACAATCCAATTGTACAGGTAGGGCACAAATCCTCTCAAATCCTGCTTGTGAGACCCTTTCCTGTGTTTGACAGTACTTGGGGGTGGTGGGTCAGAGGCACCAGTTTGCGAGGAATGGAAGTCATCCTCAATTTTAAGTCTGGGATGTTTCATATTCCCATAATTTGCCCCAAAGTCCAGGTAATGGTTTAGGCATTCACTGAGCTCGGGCTTAGTGCAGTGTTGATTTTTACAAGGTCCAGCCAAAGCATGTTATTATTCTCTATTTGGCCTTAAAACATTGGGATATTTTTGCAATCCAGACAGATGCTCTGACTATTTATTCCCAGAGCTGGAATCCTGATCCAGTTGAATTAAGGATGCCAAAATCCCAGAACTGCAGAGAAGGGGCCCAATTTCATTGCAAATTCCACCACACAGGTTTCAGGAATATTATTGTATTTTGGTCCAGGATCTTAACATTACTTTGGACCTGGATGAAAACATTTTGTGGGATCTGGATGCAAACATTTTTTGGGACCTGTACCTAATTTTTTTGGGACTGGGGCCACATGGTTCATCATCCTTGATGTCAGCAAAGGGGAAAAGCGGTAAAGGAAAAACCGGATGCCCAAACTCGTGTCTTCTCCTCCCACAGTCTCTAGAGGACCTGGAAGACCAAAAACGGAAAAAGAAGAAAGAGAAGATGGGCTTTGGCTCCATCTCCAGGGTGTTTGCCCGGGGGAAGCAGCGCAAGTCCCTCGATCCTGGTCTCTTCGACGGGACGGCCCCCGACTACTACATCGAGGAGGACGCGGACTGGTGACGGCGCCGGAGCCTCTCCCGGCCCTGCACATGTACATATCCCACATCCCACACCCCGTCCCACCTGTGGACATGTTACCTGTTGTCTTGGGAGCAATGCAGCTGTGTCGTAACTTCAGTTTTTTCCTCCTTTTTTCCTCTTTTTTTTTTTGGTTTTTTTAGTTTGTTGGGTTTTTTTCCCCCCAACCTGGTAACTCCTTTGTTGTCGCTTCAGTTTGTCAGTTTGGGTAGGGTTTTTTTTTCTTGTTTTGGGAGGGGGTTTTTTGTTTCTTTTTTGTTTTTTTTTTTTTCTTGTTCTTTTGACAAAACTTGAAACTTGAAGGACTGCTGTGTCTCTGTAAATACGAGAAATATTGTGCACTTTGTGCTTGTGACGTCTCTTGTCCCAAACCCGCTGTTTTCCGGAGCCCAGCCCGCGGAATGTCCTCGCCTGGGGACGAAGGACCTGCCCAGCTGAGGGATCTTAGAGAGAAAACACACAAAAAAACAACAACAACAAGAAAATCTCCTTCGCTGTGATGTCTTCCTGGCCGAGCCCCGCAGAGGCGACCCGGGCTGGTTGTTACGCCTGCCGGTCTGGAAATGAGTGTTTTAACGTTCCTTTTTAGTTGTTTTAATTTATTTGCACAAACCCAGAGGAGCTATTCTAACTAAATTATTGCAGAAGTTTTGGGATTTTTATATTTTTCCACGTCGGTTGGGATGGGGCGGGGAGGAGGAAGGGGGTGTTTGTACTGTACTGTCCTGGGAAGTTGCTGTTGGGGGGGATTGGGGCTGTGGACCCCCCAGCCCAGGCTCCCTCAGCTGCCCCAGGAGCACTTAACGCCTTGGAAAACGCAAACCTAAACACGTGCCGGGAAATCAGACCGGGGCAAGCTGGTGGGAGCTTTGCCTGTTGTTTTTCCCTGCTTTTGGAGGGGGGCTCACCCTTTGCTTCAAGTAAAATTTAGGGGGATCCGGCACGAGCTGGGAGCAGGGGAAAGGTGATATCCCAAGATATCCCATATCCCAAGACGTTGCCCAGATAGGGCCGGCCACCCCGCCCCGGTTTGGGGTGTTCCTGCCGTCGGAGGGGGCTGGGGAAATCGGTACGAGTCCCCACCAGGGAGGTTTTTCTGGCTCTGGGGGGATTTGGAAGCACAGGTGGAGCTTGTTTTTCCAAATCCCTTGGCAATGCCCCCGAACCACCCCCCAGCGCGGCGGCCTCTTCCCCTCTCCACTAACACGTGCCGCGCTCTGCTTATGCCAAGATAAGTACCTTATGCTTTAATGCTTACAATATAATTTTAAGCTCTTAAAAAAAAATGTATTAAGATTTATTTAATGAACTATAATAGTGTATTATTTTTCTTAATTCCGAAACGTGCGCCCTGGTTGAAAAAAGAAAAAAAAAAAAGGGTATTTTGTCTTAAATCATCGAACTGAACCGATGCCCTCGCGCTGTGTATTCCATTCCAAGGGATGATGCAGAGAGGCCATGAAGGGGGTGACAGAGGGACCAGCCCCCCTGGGCTCTCCTGGGGTGCCCCATGGCATCTTTTCTCTGCAGAGAAGCATTTTTATACATTTTGTTGGGTTTTTGAGGGGGGGGGGGTTGTTTTGGGTTTTATTTTTGTTCTTCTTGTGTTTTTATAATTTAAACTCTAAACCACCAGAACAGATGAGCGATCTCCCTGTTATCGAGTAGTTTCCTTTGCATTTCAGCTTTTTTGTAAATTAGGAAGTAATTCTAAAAATTACTAAGAGGATGATTTATTTAAAAGAGAACTTTGCTAAATAGCATATGAATTATGGGTAACATTAGATTTAACTTTTCCCCCTGTGAGCGGGGAGAATCCTTGAAGGCATGGATGCAAATATAAAATTATAAAAGATCTAAATAAAGCTTATTTTAAAGTATGGATGAACTCCATGTGGTTTAATTGGAGAGCCTGGACAGGTGTTAGCATCTCTGTCATGGCACCAGGGTACAGGACACCCCGAGCACCAATTGATTTTGAGGGGCTCTGAGGTGATGGGAGGATTCAGGAGAAGGCTGAGCCAGCTTTTCCCAGGACCAGCTCCCAGCCAAATCCCTGCTCCTGGATGCAATAATGCTGCCAGGAGGCTGAGACTGTCTGCACCCCTATGAAATGGGGATTTCAAGGGTTTAAGGTAAGTAAGGACAGCCAGGAGATGTTCCACTCAGATATGGAAAATATAATGAGAAGGACCAAGAACACCAGAAGGGATGGAGAAATTGGAGAGTGTTGTGCTCCAACTGGGTAAAATATTGTTACCAATGTACAGGTTGATAAATTATTATGATTGTTACTGTTATTCAGATGACATTGGTCACCTGTAGGGCTGTGCCAGCACTTCCAGTGGGGCCTGACGCTGTTTTGGGGTCAATGGCTGTTTTGCAGGCTGGAGCAAAGGCAACCTGCAATGAGTTTCAAGCCCATAATCAGGGTACAGATCAAGAGATATACCTTTCCTTTTTATTTTTTTTTTCCTAATAGAAACAGCCTCCTGGGTTTAGGAGCAGCTGCAGAGCAGGTAAAAGCCACCATAGTCTGAAATGGGGAGAGCTGGAGCAAAGAAAAATAGAAAAAACTCCAGAGAAACCAGCTGCCTCTCCAACTCTATCACCTGTAGCTGGAATCCAGCATTAACGGGAACTAGAGGTGGCATTAAAGAGCAACTGCTGAGGACAGCAAACGAGCTGGGACAGACCACGGTGGGATTTGCTGCACTTGAAGCAGTTCCCCGCTGAGATTTGGTGTTTTCCTTTGTGTGCAGGATGAGATGTGGGTGCTCACCATCCCACCGGTGGTTTTAAAAGTTTTGGGAGTCTTTTGGGACCCGGGAAGGTGTCACAGTGCCACGCCAGTCCTGGTAAGGCTTCTACCCTTGTGCCATGGGAGCCGTGCCAGACACGGGTCACCTCCTGCACCAGAGCCACGGCAAGCAGAGGGGCCACACTCCGTGTCTGTGATGTCCTGGGCTGAGGGACAGTCGTGTGGTGGCTTTGTCCCCCCGACTTGCTCTTCCCTGGCAGTGGAGGAAGCAGGAGCCTCATCCCTGCTGCATCCTCCATCAGCCCCATCCCTGCTGCATCCTTCTCACACCAGCCCCATCCCTTCTTCATCCTTTTCACATCAGCCCCATCCCTTCTTCATCCTTCTCACATCAGCCCCATCCCTTCTTCATCCTTTTCACATCAGCCCCATCCCTTCTGCATCCTCCACACCAGCCCCATCCCTTCTGCATCCTCCACATCAGCCCCATCCCTGCTGCATCCTCCATCAGCCCCATCCCTGCTGCGTCCCCGCCGCGCTGGTTGCTGCAGCACCGCGCTGCGCTGCTGCCACCGTGTGAGCGGTCCCCGAGCTCCGCCGCCCCCGGTGTGTTTGTTTTAGGTGTGACTCGCCCGCGTTGGTGCACTTTGCACCGCGCACGTTGCTGTGCACACGCTCGCAAGAGCCTTTTCTCTGGTGAGGACTTTAGACTGAGAAAGGCAAATATCCCAACACCGCGTCGGGGCTTGGGGTGTTGTGTGGGATGGCCAGGGTAACCCACAGAGGGGACACCCCGCGTCCCCAGCACCCTCTCCTGGTGTGTGACCCACTGTGCTGGTCCTGCCATCATCTCTGGGTGACATTACAACAGAAGCTGGCTTTACCTGCCCTGCCACAGCTTTGCACTGGTAACCTGTGGGTCAGGAATGGGGTCGAGAGGTCACAGCAGGGAAACAGGGGTGAGTCTGGGACATTTCCTGCCTCTGCACTGACTCACCCCATAGCTTTATCTGGTGAGCTCCCTGGGCTGGAATTTTGGTGATAAAGAGCTAAACCGATGTACCCCAAAGAGCTGAATAGATCGTCAGGAGGCTGGTGAGGTTTAGCATGGGGTCAGTCACAGAGTGTGTGATGGTGGTATCTCCCCAAAAACTGGTGTCAGGGGCTGCTGCTGAGGCTGCTGGTTTATTGCTCAGGACTGCTGAAAACTTGGGAATGTGCCTGTCATTAATTCACCTGTTTTCAGTGTTTTCCCTGGAGGACTTTTCCACTGGTGCTGGTTTGTGTGTACAAAGCCAGCACTGGAAGTGTTTGGCCTGTGCAGCCCAGGGGATGCCTGACACTATTCCCCACTGCAAACATCCTCTGGGACATGCTGCTCGGCCACTGTCCCTGCAGCTGTCCCCACTTCAGCCCCTGTCTTTCCCTTCCCACTGCCCTACACAGCCACCGGCAGAGCACAGACCAGAGCCTCTGCTCCGTTCAGCCAGGACACTGCAGCTGCCATAAGCCCTCATATCCAGGTGAGAAGGTTCCCTTGGAGTTTTATCACTGCTAGTGATTGATTTCCCAGCATTTTCCTGTTCTTGGGCACCAGTCCTCATTCACCAGCTGATCCTGATTTTGAAAAGCTACATTAATCTCCGCTCAGCCCTTTTCAGTAACCAGCTGCACGACACCACCATAGCTCTTCTCTTCCAGCCGTGTTCTCCTCAAGCCCTGGATCTCCTAATCCCAAATCCTGCCCTGGCCAGAGCTTCACCAAGGGGATGAAGCAGCCCCCGGAGCAGCTCCAGGAGGAAGCAGCAGGTTATTTACTGTTATTACTGTGCACACGGCAGCTTTATTGACACTGTTTTCCAGCTGCAGACGTGCGTGTGCTCGAAGCGGCAGACGGTGACCTGGCACAGTGGTTGAACTGGTTGTACTGGAACCGCCAGGTGCCGGCAGCCCCGGGGACACCGGATCCTCACCCGCCAGGAGATGCTGGCAGGTCCCGCCCTCCCACCGGGAACAAGAGGAAATGCCTCCCAAAGTGGCTGGTTTTCCTCTTTTTTCCCACTTGCGTGGCAGGTTCCCAGCCTGCAGCCCCTCGGGGACTCTGAATTGGGGTGCAGAAATTAAGGCATGAGGAAGAGACAGAAAAGTACAGACCAGAGTGTGTGGGCTGGGAATGGGATCTGAGGGAACCCATCATGGAGCAGGCTGGGATGGACTTTCATCCTGGGGGCAAAGCTGGGCCCTGCCATATTCCATTATACATTATATATATTATTATTTTTCCTGGTGTTAATTAGCTGTTAACTCTATTAATCATCAAATACAGAACAGTTTGGATAGGAAGAGACCTCAGAGACCATCTCATCCCACCGCTGCCATGGGCAGAGACACCTCCCACTATCCCAGCTTGCTCTAAACCTCATCCAGCCTGGCCCTGAACATTTCCCGGGATGGGGCAGCCACAGCATCTCTGAGCAACCTGTGCCAGGACCTCCCCACCTCTGTAGGGAAGAATTACTTCCTCATATCTAATCTAGATTTACACTCTGCCAGTTTGATCCCGTTTCACCTTGTCCTATCATTCTATGACTTTATAATATAATAATATTATAAAGCATAATATAAATGTGCAATCTGGTGGCTCTACTGACCTGACTCCCAGGGATGAGCTTTACCTCTTCCAGGACAAGCCATGCAGCTGTGGGTATCCAGGAGTCACCTGGAGCAGTGCTTTTGGCTCACTGTTGGGAAGTTTTGGAGGAATCCAGGAACATGTCCAGGCTTCCACTGGTGACTTTAACATGCTCATTGAGCACATTTGAGCAGGAAGAAGGAGGGAAATGTGCCAGTGAGCAATTTCTTAGGCAGGATAATGTGAGCCCCTGGCACCTCTGCAGGTAGCAGGGCATCAGATGCCCCTCTGAAAGGCCCTTTTGTTGCCTGCTGGTTTTGTGCCTCTGATGGGGCTCCAGTTTCCTCCCTGCCATTCCCGTGCTCTGTACCCTGCATACCTGGCTGGATAATCACCCTGGAGAAGTCCCAGCCTGGGACTGGGCAGGGAGTGTTTGCAGGGGGAGAATTTGAGCTGTGAGATAAATCCCCACATTGGGATGGCTGCAGAGCTGGAAAGGGAAAGGAGCCCAAGGGATGGATGTGAATACAATATCCTACAGAGAATGTACATCGGGGAGAGGCAGGTGCTTTAGCAGCATCCAAGCAGTGAAGGCAAGCCCCCCTCCCTTGATCCTGCTCCACTGCCACTGAAAAGCCCATTCCTGGCCCATATTCAGCTTTGTGGAGTGGGAACCTGAGAAACCACACTATGAATGTCCCCTCTGTGCTCACAGTCCGCAGGGCCTCTGCAGGGGGGTGACCTGGCTGGGGCACGGAGCTCTCTCTGCACCACATCAGTGACAGTGGCTGTGTGAAGGGCATGTTCCCCCCACTTTCTTACAGAGAAAACAATTCCCTGTTGTGTCTCCTGAGTGCCAGAGCTGTTGGGCCGTCGGGTTTGTATCTGACAGTGGCAGAGGGGGAAATCCGCCTGCAGTGGGGCGAGTTTGCCTGAGCCAGTGGCCCAGCCGGAAAATGCAAAACAATCCATCTAAGGGAAAAACAAATAAATATGCAACGATGTTTAATAACGATTTCTTTTTATAGCACAGCTCTTGGAGTTGCCCTTTGATTAGAGGGGGGAAGTATCGCTGCCGTGCACCGAGGCAGGTGAGTCAGTGGAAAATACCATTGGCTCCATGCAGGTTTGTGCTCACAGGGAGAGATGCAGGGAAGCAGGGGGTATTTCCCAAGCATCCTGAACACCAGTGGCCCCAAGGCAAGGCTGTGGAGCTGAGTCATGCTGGGCGATGTGACAAGTTCCCAAGTTTCGTTTGGTTCACGATGGTTTTCTGCCATCAGAAAAGTCTCCCAGGGCTCAAGGGACAGGAAAAACTGCAGTGGCTGGTCCAGCAGCATAGTGATGCAGGTTTTTTCGCTTGGATCAGGAAAAAAAACCCACCCTGAGTATCATCTCTAACAGGATTTGAGTCCTTGGTGGTGTTTATTATTACAGCTGGGTGTGAGATGAGCCTGGAAAAACACATTCTCATTGCTGCTGGGATGGAAGCCAAGGAGAGGGGACACTGGACACAGCGTTAGCTGCACAGAAGTTTGCCAGAGCCCAGCTTTGCTCCCCGTGGTTCAGTCTGGAAACCATGGGGATGTCTGGCTATGAGGCCAAGGCGTGTGGCCAGGAGCCCTGGTGAGGGCCTGAAATGGCTCTTCCCAGCACATGAGTGGTTAACTGAGAGTGTTTATAGAGCGCAGCAGACTGATAAAAAGCACTTTCCAGGCTCCCTGTGAGTGCAGGCTTGGCTTTGCTCTGTTGAATGCAGGGATGAGCTTGAGTGAGTGGAGTTCCTCAAAACGGGGCTTCTGCAAACAAACCCTGGAGCCGGCTGAGGAGCCAGGAACCGCTCATTGCTACGAGGCAGTTTTACAAAGCGGGTCCACTGCAAGATGGGTTTTAAACTGTAGAATAAAAACTGAAACTTTCATTAGGTGTTGGGAATGGACTTTTCCATGAGAGGACAGTGAGGTGCTGGCTCAGAGAAGCTCATTCCCAGAATGAGGCATCCGAGGCCAGGCTGGATGGGGCTGGAGAGTGGAAAGCGTCCCTCCCATGGCACGGTGGAACGGGGATGGGCTTTAAGCTCCTTCCCAACCCAAAGCACGCCGAGTTCCAACGAGAGCAGAGGTCTGGGCTGTGACACACCAACCAGCGGCCGCAGCTGCCCCGGGGCGGGTGAGGCGACGGCACGGCCGGTGTCCCCACACCTGGGTTTGCCCCTCGCGGTCTGTGCGCAGTGTCCGCAGCGTTTCTGGCATTCCGCCCCGCACGGTGCCGCGTTCCCGGCCCGGGGCCCGGCGGTTTCGCTCCGGGAAGCGCCGCCCCGGGAGGGGAGGGCAGGGCAGGGCCGGACCGGGCGGAGCGGAGCGGCCCCGAGGGAGCCGCCGCAGCCGCCGGAGGTACGTGGGGCCGGGGGAGCCGCGGGGGGACGGCGGCCGCTGGTCGGGGACCCTTCGGAGCTCTGCGAACCCGGAGCGGGGCGGGCTGGGCTCAGTCCCGACGGGAACGCCACCGCGAGAGGGACCGCAGGGGAGTCGGAGCGGGGCCGGCTCGGGCTGAGCTGGAATCACTGCCAAAGCTGGGGGACACCTGCAGAGCTCGGGGACACCCCCAAAGCGGGAGCGAACACCCCCAAAGCGGGGACGGGCATTTGAGTTGGAGCGGCGGCGTTTGGGGAGCGGGGACACCCCTTGGGGACACCCGCTGGGGACACCCCTGGGGACACGTGGGCTGGGGGCGCCTGGTCAGCCTCGGCAGGCAGCGGGTGGCCGAGAGTGGGAAAAGGGTGGCTGTGGTTTGGGGAACCGTCCCCTGGTGCTTTGGGGAAGGATCAGCAGCAGGGAGGGGGCCGGGTCACCCCCACGCCAAAGCCACTCCGGTCCCCACGGGTGACAGGAGTGTCAGGGATCCCGGTCCCCACGGGTGACAGGAGTGTCACGGGTGCCAGTCCCCACGGGTGGCAGGAGTGTCACGGGTGCCAGTCCCCACGGGTGACAGGAGTGTCAGGGATCCCGGTCCCCACGGGTGACAGGAGTGTCAGGGATCCCGGTCCCCACGGGTGACAGGAGTGTCACGAGTGCCGGTCCCCACGGTGACAGGAGTGTCAGGGATCCCGATCCCCACGGGTGGCAGGAGTGTCAGGGATCCCGGTCCCCACGGGTGACAGGAGTGTCACGGATCCCGGTCCCCACGGGTGGCAGGAGTGTCACTGACCCGGGCCCGGCTGGCGATGCCCGTCCCCGGGGCGGTGCGGGAGCTGTGTGAGCCTGTCGCCTGTCGGGAAAGCAAACAGAGCCCAGGAGAAGGACACCTGCACAGGCCGGGCCGGGCGGTCCCTGGGTTAAACTCCGGTCACTGGAGGCTCAGCCCTTCCTATCGTGACAATCCCACCAAAGCAGGAGCGGTCTGGAGCTTTGAGGGGCTCAGCAAACCCGCGGGTGTCTCCCAGGCGTGTCCCGGAGTGGTTGTCTGCTGGTGCTGGTGTTTGAGTTTTGGAGGTGACATGGAGGGGACATGAGCACAGCCTGGCTGGGTTTGTTGGGAAGTGTGGATGTGTGAGCAGAAACCAGCAGTCCCATGAGTGTGTCCCGTGGGAGATGGGCTGCCGTGGGCTCTGTGTGCTGGAGCCTGCTGAGATGAAGCTGCACCAGGAGGTGTGGTCCTGGCTTTCAGCTCCTTAAAGCCTGTCTGGAGCAGACCTAGGCCACTGCCAGAGGGGATGCTGCCACAACACATCCCTCTACAACAAATCCAAGCATCCTGCAGCTGTCCACAGCCCTGGATGTCGTGGCACGAGAGCCAGAAAGGGAAACCTCCCAGGTGTCAGCAAAGAACATGTGGGTGTGGGGCTGGTGAACCCAGCCTTGGACTCAGGTGACTCGGAAGTATGTGGAGCAGCTTTGATTTTAGCAGTGTAATTACACGGGTTGGAAAAGCCTTGGGAAGGGAGGTGCCTGGGGGAGGAGGAATGTTTGGCCATCGGTGCCCTGGAGAGAGCTGAGTGTCGCTGCCTGGCGCCGTGGTGGTGCTCTAGGAGATGCCAGAGGGCCGGGGCTGGCCAGGGCTGTCTCCTGCTCTCCTGCCTGCAGCCTGGCACGAGGGACCCCTCCAGCAGCCCAGGGATGTGTCTGCCTCCCCGTGCTGCTCCATGCTTTTCTCATTCCCAGTCTATTTCAGAAACTGATGTCAGGGCTCTGTGGAAGCAGCTGCATATCCTCTGTGAGCAGTGCAGGTGGCTTGGAGCAACATAATCCCCAGCAAACCTCCATCCACGTGAAAATACCTGTGTCTACCTTGTGGAACACGGCTGCTCTGTGCCTGGCTGCTCCGTGTCCCCAGGCTGGCTCCGTGTCCTCCAGCGTCACCCCTCACTCCCCTCCTGACCTGGGGGCTCCTTGGCCACCTGCAGTGGGTGTCCCTTGTGGTCATACTCGTTGGAGAAGCTGTTGGAAAAGCACGGGGAGAGGTGATGCCGTGTTGGGGAAAAAGGTGTTGCTGGAAATCCAGGCAGAGGAGGAGGAAGGCAGTGCTGGTGAGGCCGAGGGCAGCATGAGGTGCCAGGTTAGTGGCTTGCAGGAAGGGGAGTTACTCATCCAGGGGCTCCAGTGGTGGGACAGGAGGTGCTTAAAGCACTCCGGAGGGGCTGGGAGGAAGCAGGAATGCTGGGTTCCGCTCCAGAGGACATCAAAAGGGCACAGGGATAATGTGCTGGAAAGCTGTGGAGGAGGGTGTGTTATCTGGGCAACAGGTCCCAGAACAAAAACCAGGGGGAGGCTGTGGAGGAATGGCTTTATCTCAGCGGAAAGAGCAGATGAGTATTTAAAAAAAAAAAAATTCCAAACTTAAGAGGGGCAAAGTGGAGTCCAAAGGAAAGCAGGAAGGAGAAAGAGTCCAAGTGCTGGGATTTTCCCAGGCAGGCATGCTTTCCCAGGCCTAGGTGCACAGGGAATTCAGCTCCCTGGAGAGAGGTGAGCACCTCTGGGAAATAGAACAGATCTTCCCAGCAACATCAGAGTGGATATAAAAGCAAACCTCTACTCGAAAGCTTTCAGGTACACAATATGGTGAAAATCACACATGGTATGGTAACCCTACAATTTTTGTAAGGTTAGTGGATTAGTATACATACTGTATACTCTCCAATTAAAAGGTTGGTTGATTAGGTAATAATTCCTGGGTCCTGCTCCACTGGAAGCAGTACAGAAGCTTTTTTTGCCCCACTTTTGTTTTGTCTGGTCCATATTCTATTTGGAAAACGGGACATCCTTATAGTCAGTTCTCTTCTTGGAATAAGACTAAACAGTATTTTGGGAAAGTGTTTCTAAGGTTAGCTTATTGTTCCTAAACGTAGAGAAGCAAGATAGGAAAAGTACTAGAAGCTACAGCCCTGCGTTAACAATCTACAAAGCTACAAATATACGAAAAATATAAAAAAGCTAAAATGCTTAATCACCACCCCGAGTCCCCCTCCCTGGTTTAGCTGAGCTGGGCCTGACAGCGTTAGTGTGGCAGCTGGTGCCAGTGCCAGAGCCTGGATGAGGACAAGGCACAGGACAGTGTTTGCACAGCCACCAGGACACAGCCGGGGCTCGCCGACCTGCCGAGAGCCGCTGCCAGCGTGGCCTCGGTGGCCAGGGCAGCATTGTCCCCAGGAACAAATGGCAACGTCCTGGAACAGGTGGAAAAGGACTCCGTGTCCCTGCCCATCACCACTCTGCAGCAGGCGCCGCTCAGGTGGTGGAATTGTGGGGGAAGGAGCCTGGAAGGCAGATTCTGGAAGGCAGATTCTGGAAGGCAGATTCTTGTATCTTAGTGGCAAAGGCCAAGGTGATGGCTGCTGCACAGTGGTGATTACAGCTCTGGAGTTTGGCTACTGTGGCCTGTGTGATCAATGCCACTTGAGAAACCCTTGGCAACTGTGCCCGGAATTCCCAGGGACACAGCAGGGGCAGAGGCATGAGGCTTGGGAATGGTCAGGCACCCCTTTGTGGAGATGGGGTGTGTTTGTGAGCCCTGTCCCTGTGTCTGAGCTGTGGATTGCAGCAGTCTGAGCCTGGGAATGGGCTTTCCCCTGACACCCTTTGTTTTGCAGGAAGTGGCAGAGCTGGGGGCCCTGGGCTCCCTCTGGAGAGTGGGAGGGGGCAGAGCCTTGGGCAAGGTTTGAGGAAAACATCACAATTCCCTCAGCGCTGTCTACAGGGTACTGCTGAGGAGGGGGTGTTAAAAATTAAATTTAAGGAAAAAAAAGGGATTAAATACTTCTTAAATGTCTGTAGGGAGTGCTGGGGGCAGTGGAGATGTGGATGTGTTCTTTTGTGCTCTAGACAGGAAGTGTGAGCAAAATGTGGAAAAGCCCTGATGGTCTGCACGGGGCTGTCCCTCTAGATTACTGTTCCAGTGTGGGATGCCCTAAAACGGGCTGGGATTTGTCCAAAAGGACAGAAATTGGCTAAAACAACAGCAGTGCTTCTTTTCGTGACTCAGCTGGATTTCTCTGGCTGTTCCCTACATCCCCTGGGACTCATCTGGACAGAAACATCCCTGCTCCTGGAGCAGAGATAACAGGGGCAGCAAGAAGGGACAAAAAGAGAGAAACCGTGGCAGGGAGTTGGAAGTAGATGGTCTTTAAGATCCCTTCCAAACCCAGACATTCTGGGGCTCTATGAAAATACCTCACAAGTCCCAACCTGTTGCTTTTTACCCCCACATGGAGCATTGTGTTCCTGGCGGGTTGAAGCCCTGTGTAAGGAGAGCTCAGCATGAGCTTGTGGCCATTGCACAGCTCCCGAGGATGTGCCAGGCCAGCAATTAGCAGTGAAGGAGATTAATTAGCAGGTTCTCTGGGTGGAAGCATGAGGATGAAGGGAGAGCCTTGTAATCTAACACAGAGGAGACTCTGGATTCTTCAAATGGTTGGAGAAGGGGTTTATTTCCCCCCAGAATTTTCCAGAAAATTAGTTGTGTGGCTGGTGATGGAGTCACACGCTGGTTTTGGAGGCAGCTCTGAGGGGCTGTGTCACTGTCCCGGGGGGTGAGGAAGGCCTGGAGCTCATCCCCTGCCTGGTGACTGTGTCGGGGTTTGACCTGTTCCCTGGCCCGCAGACTCATCTCTCGTGATCCTGTGACAAAGGTGTTGCTGCTGGAGCGTGAGTGGGCAGGTGATGTCATGGCAGGGGAAAATCCAAAGGTTGTGGAGGGCAGAGGAGCGTGGGTGGTGCCCAGGGCACCGGGAGCTGTCGGGCTTCTCCTGAGTCCCCAGTGGGGCCGCAGCTCCTCGGGGGCCCCGGGACATGGGCACGGTCCGGGCTGACCCTCTCGGGGTCTGTCCCCCGTGGAGGAGAAGCTGCTCCTGCTGCTGCTGCTCCACCTGGCCGCCCGTGCCAAAGCCTTCGGGCCGTGTGGTGCTGGGAACAGCCTTATCCCGAACCTCCCCGTGCCCCATTTCCCCTTGGGGATGTGGCGAGAGCATCCCAAGGGCTCCGGCAGCCGGAGCGGGAGCCCCGCGGAGCTGTGGGTGCCCCTGCGCTCTGCAGCCGTGCCCGAGGAGTTTAATGGTTCGGAGATCCTGGTGTAAATCATTGCCAGGGCAGGGCCGAGCAGGGAACGGGATGGGGACAGGTCTGCTTTGCAGGCAGAGGGAGGGAGGCTGGAGCACTCAGGCATCACTCGGCTGCCTGATGTGGGGACAAACTTCTTACAGGAAAGGATGAGAGGGGATGGTTTTAAAGAAGAGGGATAATTTGGGTTGGATATTTAGGAGGAAATTCTTCCCTGTGAGGAGGTGAGGCCCCGGCACAAGTTGCCCAGAGAAGCTGTGGCTGCCCCAACCCTAGAGGAATTCAAGGCAGATTGGATGGAGCTTGGAGCAACCTGGGATAGTGGAAACTGTCCCTGCCCATGGCAGGGAGTGGGATGAGATGAGGTTTAAGATCCCTTTCCTCAAACCATTCTGTGATGCTGGGATGAACATCCAGACAGTGCTGGACCTGAGGCAGAGACAGCAGCAGCTCCCTTCCTGGGGTACTGATGTCAGGGCACTGCGGGAGCTGTGATAGGAACAGCTCTGGAAAGCCAGGAGAGCAGCTAATTCAATGGAGAGATAGACTGGAACAGCAAGTCTCCTGCTTTAATCTGATTGCTGGGCTGATGGGTAGCACTGCAGTAGATCTGTGAAAAACTTCCAGGCACAGGGGTGACGTAGGAGCTTAAATCCTGCCCACTTCCAGGACTGAGGTGCCTGAGGGGATCCACAGAGGCTGTGAGCAGGCACAGAGATTTGGACACCACGGGTAGATGTGCCCAGCCCTGTGTGTGTTCTGTGCCCACCCTGTGTGCCGATTTTCCTGCCCCAAGGCCAGGCTGTTCTCAGGTCTTGTATGGCTGATGTGTTTGTGGCAAGAACGGGAGCTCAGCTGGATCATCAGGTGAGGAAAAAGTCCCCACAGGGCACAAATGGAGAGCAAAACCTTTGTGTGGGAGGGCAGAGGCCAGTGCTGGTACCACCAGCCAAAGCTCTTGGGTGGGAGGATGGCTCTTGGAATGCAGGTGAGGACGTTTTGGATGCAGAGTTCTCCACATCCTCGACAGCTGCTCACTAGGATGGAATTAAAGCTGGGCTCAGGGGATAGCTTCCCCCAGGGGCACAGAGAGCAGCAGCCCCACGCTGGAGCTGGGCTGGGCAGGGAATGATGAGCTTGCCCCTGCCTGCCTGTGGCAGCTCCACTGGGCTGGGATCCACAGCTCCTGGGTGTCCCAGAAAACCGTGGCACACAAGACTTTACCCTGCCCAGACCCATGTGGGGCCAGGGATGTGTTTAGAGGGGCTGGGACATTCCTCTGGGAGTCTCCAGAGCCATGCTGGAGCACAGGCAGGGAGCAGGGAAGTTCCTCTGCAGATTCCTCCTCTCAGGCTTGTGTGCGTGTCTTTTCCTGCTGCAGCTGCTCTGTTTCCTGGGAGTGCTGTTTTATTCTGGCCCTTGACCCTGCAAACTGGGCGTGCACTCAAGCTAAACAAGCAAACATGAAGCTTTTGAGCTCAGGAGGGCTGAGCTGAAGGGTGTGTGGGGATGTATGGACATAGCACCACTGACAGCACAGACCAGAGCCACCTCAGCCCAACCCAGCATCAAGAAGCCGGGGAGGGAAGGAGAGATCCCTGACATGGCACATCCATAAATCTGCAAGGCTCACTGAGGTGGGGATAGGGCAGTTCTGATGAGGGGATGCAAGCTGCCCAGCCAGGGACTCGAGGCCAGGGAGGTGAGTGCGCAGGAGATGTGGCTCCTGTATGTAAATCAAGCACATTTGGTCCTGGTGACTCGGCAAACATTCAGAGGAGGAGTTTCCCACCCGTGGCCTGGCTGTGGGGAGTGTTGGTGTGGTGCTTAGACATCCCTAAGGGATGCAGTGGGGCACTCAGCACCAGCATGTGCTGCTCCAGGGAGGGTGAGAGCCGGCCTGGAGTGAGCCAGGGGCCTTACCAAGGGTTCAGCATCCCGGCAGCCCTTGCCAGCAGCAGCTGGGGGAAGCCACAGAGTCGAGTTGGCTGAGACACAGGCAGTTTTGCTTTCTGTTCTCTGCACGAAGGTGTTCCAGGGCAGGCAGCCAGCGCCGTGAGGAGCCCTGCTCCCTCCCATACAGGGTAAGAGGAGAAGCTGTTCAGCTAGAGATGTGTTTCTGGAATTTCCAGGTTGGTTTGCACTGACAACAGATCTTGAAATGGATTTTGACGGCCTTCTTTTGGTGCTGTGAAGCTGTCAGTTATCACACTCCTAAGGAGAGGCAATCTAAGCCCTTAGCAAACATCAGTGATTAGATTGTTCTCAAAGGTTGGTGGATTTCAGCTGTAATATCCACAACCTTTGAAAGGTAGCAAAGGGTGGGGATGGGAACAGGCAGGAAGGATCCACCTGCCCTGCTCTATCCTGACATGCACTCCTCAGGGACAGCAGCATGAGATCCAGTGTCAGCTGGAGGAATTGGTGTCCTGGTGGCTGCAGAGCCTCTTGCTGTTTGCCATTCACTCACCTCTGATAGAGTCTTGCAGTGGCCAGAGTGTAATGAGTCCCCTGAAGATGTATCAAGTCTGAGGGTTCACCTGCAGCCTCCCAGAGTGGCTGGGGATAATATTAATTAATAGTATTGCTAGACAGCTCCTTGCATGTGTTTTGTAAAGCAAAGTTTTAATAGAGAAAATAACAAAGAATACAGAAACAAAATAACAAAAGAATAAAAGCTGTGCACAGGTGCCAGAGAAACATCTAACACCTGACTAAGAGCACTGCTGTGCTCTTTAAATACCCAGCGTTTCAGGAGGGACAATTTAGCTTGCTGCCAGTAGGATCTAGATACATTTTTGAGGAGCAGCTAAAAGGACCTCTCAAATTGGCATTTGACCAATTACTGTCAGGACAGCAAAGATCTTTCTGGAGGTCCTTTACCTTATAAAAACAACGAAGTCTTAAAGCTTTCCCTCTATGGAAACACCTGCTGGGGTGTGAGGTGCATTCCTACCCACCCCAGCTCCCTGTCTGTCCCCAGAGCTCTCCGCCTGCCCGGGGAAGGAGCCACACACATGCCAGCAGGGCTGCAGCCCCCGGAGCCATGCGCTGACCTGGGCACCCCGCAGCAGCCATGGCCCAGTCCCGGGCCAACGGGTCCCACTACGCCCTGACGGCCATCGGGCTGGGCATGCTGGTGCTGGGCATCATCATGGCCGTGTGGAACCTGGTGCCCGGCTTCGGGCCCCCCGACAAACCCGGCGGCAACAGCAGCAAGCCGGACCGCGGCTCCGGGGGCATCCTCAAGAGCAAGACCTTCTCGGTGGCCTACGTGCTGGTGGGGGCAGGCCTGCTGCTGCTGCTGCTCTCCCTGTGCCTCAACGTCCGCGACAAGAAGAGGCAGAGCCAGGAGCTCGCCGTGGCCCACGTGCAGCGCCAGATGTCCGCCGAGCCCTCGCAGCAGGAGGACAGGTGAGGAGAGGTTTTGGGGACGGAGGGAGCGGGGTTGGGCGTGGGGGTGAAAGCCAAGGGGTGGTGGTGTTACTGGGGAAGGTCTGGGGCTGGGGAGGAAGGCAGCGTGGGCTGAAATAGGGAAGCACGTGCTGTGATTTATGCACCGGAGACTCAGTTTTCATGTTGGGAGTCAGTGTTCATTAATTCTTATCTATATCACAGTCTCACGTGTCGTGAGCTCTAACTAACAAGGTAGGAAATGGATGTCTCTACCTCCTTTCAAGGTCTTTCTAGGCATAAACTATCCAATAACTAGATTGCACCTAAATTATTTATACTTTTAACCCAGTAACTGATCACCCGAGGTCTGCAATGTGGACCCTTTCACCCAATTAGGTTAACCACCCAAAGCCATAAAGAAAAAGGTGAAAGAAGAACTTAGCCTAAATCCAAAATTCTCCATCTTGGTTTATATATATTACTATATTCTAAAACCTTAAACTCTTAAGTTTTCCATCATGTGATGTTACACACTTCTATTCAAACTACACACCCATAATCCCAGTGCTGTCACTCAATTTTGGAAGCCTTCTCCATGGCCTCAGTGTTTTCTTGGGAGTCAGTGCCTGTCAGCACAGGAAGTCTAAAATTTTCAGTGCCCAGGATTCCAACAGATTTATGGGTTTGGTATGTCGTGGAGATGGGACAGGAATTACTCCAGCTGCATTTATGCAGCTCTGATGCAAGGGAGCCCTGTTGGTGTGTGAGGTGGGGTCTGGACAGAGCTGTGGGAGAGGTGCCACTCCTGGCTTGGCTGGCACAGGGAGTGAGCTGAGAGCACACTGAGCAGTGTGGTGGGGACACAGAGAGCAGGAGGCTCCTGCCACACGCTGGGACAGCAGCCAGAGGGGCAGGAGAGGGGCTGGCCCTGCCTGCCTGGGTGTAGCCAAGGTGCCAAACAGCCTTGGAGACTGGCCGTGGAGTTTAGACCCGGAGAAAGTCTGCAGGGCTCTGCTGTTTGCTCAGAGAGCTTTGTGGAGCAGAGCAAAGGCTGCTGCCACAGCAAACTGTGCCACAGTTTGTCTCAACAAACACAGGCACGGGAGAAGTCCCACAGCTCCCTGTGCAGAGGGAGCAGGGGAGCATTGAGACAATGTGGGGTGCAAGGGGACAGGAGGGGACAGTGGCTCTGCTGGTTCCTGTTGGGGTCTGCAGATCCTCGGAGAAAACTGATTTTCCATGTTTGATTGGAAAGGTAAATTGGAGCAACCTGGGATAGTGAAAACTATCCCGATAACAAAGAATAATCCAAATAATAAAGAATAGCAAAGAAATGGCAAGTATTGTGTGCAGGTGCCTGTGCATAGATGGTGGCACAGAACAGAGTTGAATCTCTTTGCTGAAAAACCCAAGGTACCCAACCCATGAGATATCAGAATGACAGAGAGGCAATGTCCTTTTCTAATGTGTTTGGACTGATTTTTGAGAGTGGAGGAGAGAAACTGATGTTCTCTTGCAGGAAGAAATCACTGCTGGGCAATAGAAAAGGGTCTGTGGGCAGAGAAAGTGATGGTCAAATATGGCCATAAGTCACAAGAAAATAAAATGTGTCTGAACTTAGGTGGGGTCATGATTTATTCTGTCAAGCAAAAGGAAACTGGCATATAATGTAGAAGGGAAAAAACCTATTTCTGGTGGGGCGGGGTGATTTTATTCTTCACTCTCCATCCCCTTCCCACAATGAACCTGGAACGATGCACTACCCAGCCTTAACCCTTTCCCCTCCAGCCAAGAAGAGGATGAAGACGTCTCTTCCCAATACTACGTGCCCAGCTACGAGGAGGTGATGAACACGGGCTACTCTGAGCCCAGAGACTCGGACAGGAGCAACAGGCTCAGCGTGTCCCTGCCCTCGTACGAGTCCTTGGCGGGGCTGGAGGGGGGCAGCCAGGCCCCGGGGGCGGCCGGGGCGGAGGCGGGCACCGAGAGGCCGCCCAGCCGGCACAGCTCCCGCCTCAGCAAGCGCCTCAAGCCCCTCAAGGTCCGCAGGATCAAGTCAGAGAAGCTGCACCTGAAGGACATCAGGCTGAACCTGGCGCAGGGCAACAGCAGCGTCCCCATCACCATAGAGCCCCTCACCCCCCCGCCCAAGTACGAGGAGATCCAGGAGAAAATGCCAGTGAGCCAGCAAATGCCTTAAAAAACAAAGCTACGACAAAAAAGAGGAATCTGTGATGCTGCTTGGTTGAGGGTTTTCTAAAACCTACCATGCCAAGAGGGGCTTGGTGTGTGGGTGCAGCAGCAGCCAGGGCTCCCTGGAAGCTGCCACGTGGAGGACGTGATGTGGCACAAGGATGGGACTCATTTTCCCTGGGACTGGGTTTTGCAAAAGACTGTGGGGAAAGAAACTCTAACACCACAAGTTCTGCTGCTGTGAAGTAAATGAAGGCTGGACGTGCCAAAACTGTCACTTGTGGTGTTTGGTATGAGACCACCCAGTGCATCCTCTCGTCTCCTCTCCCCCTCGCTTCCAGACTTTTCCAAGCCACCAAACTGATATTGCAGAAGGGTTTTCCAAGTGGAGAAGTGAAATGTTTCTTTTTTTTGAGTGTCTTTTCTTTCTGAGGAAGGGGAAGTGCGTTGCCAGAGCAGCACCACGGCTTTCCCTGGCTCCCAGCTGGGCTGGGCTGGTGGCCCAGAGCCAGCCCTGACTCCTGCCAAGGTCTCTTGGTGGGAAGCAGCTGAAAGGGGCCTCCTGCTCCTCAGGGAGAGGATGGATTTCTTGCCTCTGCTGCTTTCCCTGTTGTGTTTCATGCTCCATTCGAGGCAAGTGGGTGACTCTGGAAAGGTTGGGAGCTGCATGTGCAGTGTCAGGGGTGAAACCACTGCTGAGCATCCTGTGCAGGCAGACTGGTCTGAATAAATGTTTTGTACGTTGTGTTTGTGTTTTGTACATTGTGTGTGTGTTGTAAACGTGTGTGTGTGTGTGTTATGCTCTGTGTGTGTGTGTTATGTACTTGGCCCTTCCTAAGGTTTGTGATCCATGGGCAGATGCTGCTCCTTGGGCATCCCAGCCCTGTGTGGGCTTCCAGCAAAGCCATCACCCACAAAATCCATCCGGCCATGCAGCTCCCTGGGGCAGTCTGAGGTGGGATGTGGAGCTTTGCCAGTGTGATGCTGATGTCAAATCCTGGAATGTGTAGGTTGGAACAGATCTCCAAGGTCCTTGAGTCCAACCACTGACCTGCACTGCCGTGTCCACCACTGAGCCATGTCCATGTTATGGCTCAGCAGAGGTTGGCTTGGTGCTGTAGTTGGTGTAAGGTATGAGAGGAATCTAAGTGACCAAAACAAAGGCAGAGAAGAGATGCTGGCCCAAAACCACCCAACAGTTTCTCTTGTTAATTATTATTTCCTACTGCATCTCCTAATTTCTGTTGTTTTGGACAAGGGCAGGGAGTGACCAGGGCTAAAGTGAATGGCTTCAAACTGATTTGCAGAGAAGCAAACTTTGCCAAATCTGCAGCTTCTGCCTTGAAATGAAGCCTGAGGAAATCTTGCAGTACTTGTGAGGTCAGACTGGGGTTTGGTGGTGGCAAGTGTGGCTTCTCCCCTTCATTTTCTGCTGTAAAATCATGTGTGGCAGCCTAGGATCAAGGAATATTGATGGAGAAGCATTGAGGGGTGGCAGCATCCACCTGACAGCAACGTTTATCCCCTTGCCTGAGGCTGCAAGACCTGTTTCTTCTAGTGTGTGAGCATGATATGAAATAAAAAATAAGTAAAATGAGGGCAAAAGGGTTCTTTGGCAGCCCTGGCAGGTGGCACAGCCCCTGTGGGGTTTGGGATCCACATTCCCACGTCTGTCCCCAGCTGATGGGATCACTGTGGCCACGCCAGCACAGAGCTGTGTTGTGCTGCCAGGACAGTTGCTTGGAAAAAGGAGAGGAAAAAAAAAAAACCCTGAACTAAACAAAGCAAACAGGAAAACTCACCCAGGCAGGGAGCAGTGGCCTGCAGCATGGCCAGGGTTTCCAAGGCTACTGCAGCCACAGTGCCAGCGGGGACACAGCCGCTTGTGGGGTCATTTTGTACAATTCTAATGCGTGAGTTCTTGAGCCACGAGTGGCTCAGGTTATGTCTGAATGAGAAGTTGAGGGTTTGGTGCAAGCCTTGCAAGTGAGGGGGGCGGGCAAGGTGAGCCTTTCCACAGCTCTCAGGGTGTTTCCAGCTGGAATCCAACACCACGACCATCGGGAGCCACAGAGGGGCCAACATTGTGCTGCAGGTAGGGCCGAGGCCGCTGAGCATCCTAACACGGGTGGAGGGAAGGGAAGAGGATGTGCTGGAGGCCTCCGTGCAAAGCCTGGAGGTACCAGTTTGTGCTGGGATGGATGACCAGGAAAGGGGCTTGGCAAAGCAGGGACGAAGCTGGGGCCACCTCCAGCAGCGTTCCCTGCCTGTCCCCTGCCTGCTCCCAGTCTGCAGGTGTAGCAGAGCGTCACGCAGCCCTCGAGTTCTCCGCCTCAGACAACAGCTTCATCCTGCAGGACTTCAACTCTCCCCACGGCACCTTTGTCAACAGCTGCCAGGTCCAAAACGCGGCCGTCAGGGTGAGGCCAGGGGATATCCTGAGCTCCGGCACCGCGGGAGCGTCCTTCCAGCTGGTGCTGGATGGGGCTGCCCAGGTACGGGGGGATGACCAGGAGAGGTGCCCAGGGAGAGGTGACCAGGGAGAGGTGATCAGGGAAGGGTGGGTGGGTTCTGCTGCCCAGGTACGGGGGGGATGCCCAGGAGAGGTGACCAGGGAGAGGTGACCAGGGAGAGGTGATGAGGGAAAGGTGACCAGGGAGAGGTGACCAGGGAGAGGTGACCAGGGAGAGGTGCCCAGAGAGAGGTGATCAGGGAGAGGTGATCAGGGAAGGGTGGGTGGGGATATCCAGGGAAAGGTGCCCAGGAGAGGTGGGTGGGTGTTGCTGCCCAGGGAAGGCTCCAGAAGCAGGAAGTCGCTTCCAGCTCCTCGGAGCGATTCTCGGGAAAGGCGTGGGGGCAAACGAGAAGCTGGAGCTCCATCTGCTGAAGGAACTCGGGCAGTTCGGTAGGGAAAAGCCGGGACACGGCTGTATTAGCAAAGGTAGATCTGGAAAATGTCCTTTCTCTCTAATTGCATTTTATGTTTCCTCCCAATCCACTTACTAAGAGGAAAGTTGGGATTTAGGTCAAACCTAGAGGAATTGAAAAGTTCCGATTTTTTGTTGTTGTTTGTTTTGTTTTGTTTTTTGTTTAGCTCTTGGAGAATCCAAGGTGTTGTCTATGTACAGCTAGATGCTGCTGGAGCGGTGAGCAGTGGAATTCCCAAAGGCAGGATGCTCACAGAACCAGGTCTTCACAGCCATGTGGAGCCTGTCCATGGGGTGCTTTTTCCTCTCTCTGTGATCCTCCTTTGAAGGAGCAGCTTTGAAGCCTGACCCTGCTGCCTGCGGGGAGGGAACCACCTCGGCTGTGAAGTGTCTGACAAGGGGAGGGATCACTCCTCTCGAGCCTTAGAGGAACTTGTACAGAGGAGCAGCACCCGGCTGGGAATCGTGTCCTGCCGTGCCCACACAGGGACACTGTAAGGATTTTGTGCAATCCTGCTGTGAGCCAGCGCTGTGGGGAGCAGCATGAGCAAAAGCAGCAGAACTGGGATGTGCCCTGGGAGAAGGGAAGGTGCTGGACCAGCGGGGAGCCTGCACTGGGGTCTGGGGCTCTGTTAACAGCCAGGCCTTGAAGGACCCACACCCAGGTCCAACCCCACGCTGACAGATGTTTAATGCAGCCCTTATAACTGAGACCTTGGTGGTGGTTTGTCCCCACTGTCCCGGAAAGCTCTGCTCATCAGGACAACAGCAGACAGTGTGCTAATTCCCAGTCTGAATGGGAAGGCAGAAGGGCAATGGGACTCACTGGAGTGAATGGGAGAAACAATGGGATGGGACCATGTGTGAGCCAGGAGAGCTGTGAAAGGAGTGCTACTGGATTGTGCAAATAATGTGCAGAATTAGAGCGGTCAGATGGAGAGGGAAAAGCTCAAAAAGCAGCAAACCCCAATAATTTCCTTTTGCTTCAGCAAAGAGTCTGAAAACCCTGACTGAAATCTGATCCTTGGACAATGGAAATGGGAAAGGACCAAAACTGTGCTTCCACTGAGATCTGTGCCTGGGTTTTGTACAATACAATGGGTGTGAATCCAGGGCTAAAATCATTCCTAAAATCTTGCAGATAACATAGTGTTTTCCCACCATAGATGTCCTGTCCCCTCTTGAAACGTCACACAAGGTGGAGTGGGCAGCTCCAGGTGGTTGCAGAGCCCAAAGCCCAGACTCCTGCATCTCCTCTGTGCCTGCCCTCACTGCAGTGGCAGCTTCCCCCCCGACTCCCTGGGCAGGGGGGCCCCAGAGCCCCCAGCCGTGCTCCCCATCTGGTGCTGCCCAGGCGACCTGCGAGTGCCCGGGACAGCAGCACGGCCAGTGTCACCTCTCTGCACACCTTCAGCAGGACCTCTGCCATGAGGCCAGGTACTCCGTGGTGCCAGAACCAGCCATTTGTGTGCTGGTGTCCTCACAGAGCCACTCAGTGTTGAGCAGAGTTGATAGGAGCAGAACAGTGACAAGTGTTGAACAACTAGGTGTGAGTCATTGTCCCCTGGAGCTGGTCAAAATCCGTGTGTGGTCCTGGGTGGGGTGTGGGTCAGGGAAGAAATGAGCTGTGACATCCCAAGGGGAATGCTGTTGCCCTTGCAGAGGGACATTTCCTCTTCCTTTTTCCTGGTGTGGGACCCAGGAGGGCTGTGACTGACTTTATCTGCACCACTGACTCCTGCACCTATTCTCAACTCCTGTGTGAAGTCTTTCACTTTGGGGTTTTTCCGTCTTTGAAGTGGCTGCCTTGAGTGAAGGCACTTTAAAATAGATCTGTATCTGACGCACCTCTGAAAATAAAGTATGTGTTAGGGCAAGGCAAAGGTGAGGGTTTGGGCGAGCAGCACAGCTGGAGAATGTGACATTTGCCATGAATGTTGTGGCCTGGTGCACAGTGCTGCGGTTTTCCTGCTGTGGGGTTGGGGTTTTTGAGCAGCCATAAGCAACATGAAGTCAACAGTGAGGTGCCAAAGTGCAGGGTGGAGCAGCATGGTGCAGTCCCCAGTGCTGAACTGGAAAACTGCAGCAAGGCCAAAGGGAGGGACAGACACCCCCAGGATAGCACAAACTGCTCTCTTCCGGAACAGCCCAAAGGATCCCCATGCCCTAGTGGAGCTATTCCCACGTTGGAAGACAAAAAAGCCCAGCTTTCTGAGGGGCTGGGCAGTGCTGGAAAATAAGGGCAGCCTCTCTCTGCTGTGTCTCTGCTGCTTTGAGGCTGTTTCAGTTCCCAGAGGTGAATTAACTCTCTCTTCTGTGCAGACTGTTTGCACTCTAAGTGTCTTTTTTCTGTTGTTTCTCTGCTGGTTGTGAAGTGAGCTCATGCCCTGAATAGTGGCCACTGCCTTGGAGTAGTTTTGGGACAAGGGAAAAGAATGCTGCAGGGAGCATCTCTGCTGCTTGTAACCACCTCTCAAGCTGATAATTTGCTTTCTTCCAGTCTCAGCCAGCTTCTCTGGTGATGGTGTGGGGGGAGCCCCTTCCCTCAGCACTCACGAGGTGGATCCACTGCAGGAGAAGGTAATGCTGGGGAGAGAGTCCCCAGAGCTCAGGATCTGGGTTAGTTCCAGGGACAGAAACATCCAGACACTGGGAGATTCCTGTTTCCTCGTGCAGTCACCTCTTCTGACATCTTCAAGCCACATCTCAAGTAATATTTGCATTTGAAAGCCTTATAATTCTATATTCGGGATTTCTTATGTTTTAAAAGCCTGTATACGATAGAGCAGATAGGGGGGTTATTTTAAAATCAGGTTTTATATAAATAACATTACTTGTCAATAGATATAAAAAGGATAAACTTTGCAGTTGTAGCATTTCACACACACGCATACCTCCCCCCTCCCATGAGTTTTCAGGCACTTTGGGGTGTAACCTCCCTTTTTGGGGAGCCGTGACTCCGCACCCATCGCCACCCTGGGCCGGCACTCCCGGCGACATTGAGGCGTCCCAAATGACGTCATCGCCCCATGGACTCCAGCTCCCGGCAGCCACCGCGCGTCCTGCGCGTCCCGTCTTTACGTCATCTCTGCGCGCCGCGCGCGGGCCGCGCCGCCGCCATGGTGCAGCTCGGTGAGTGCGGCGGGCTCGGAGCGGCCCGGGCCGGCCCTGACCCGGCCGTGACCGCCCCGCGCTTTCTCCGCAGGGAGCCGCCTCCTGAGGGGCAGCCGCGGCGGCCACGTCGTAATCCGCTTCGCGCTCGGGGGCTGCACCAACCGGCCGTTCTTCCGCATCGTGGCGGCCAACAGCAGGCGCCCCCGCGACGGGAAGTACCTGGAGCAGCTCGGCTGCCTTGACCCGCTGCCCAACGCGCACGGCGAGAAGGTGGCGGGGATCAACCTGGAGCGGCTGCGGTACTGGCTGGGCTGCGGCGCGCAGCTGTCCCGGCCCGCCGAGAAGCTCCTGGGTAGGCCTGGGGCGGGCGCCAGGGATGGGGGCAGGGGGGGCCCGGTTCGCTCCCGCTCTCACCGCCTCTCACCGGGCAGGGCTGGCGGGGTTCCTGCCGCTGCACCCCATGACGGTGACCGGCGCCGAGAGGCTGCGCCGGAGACGACAGCGCGAGCAGCAGCCCGAGGCTGCCCCTGCGGACGGCTCGGCCGAGCCCGGTACCGGCACCGCGCCCTGAACACGGCCCGGCCGGGAGGGTCTGGAGCGGCCTGGCACCGCACCGGGACCGCGCCGGCCCGCCCGGGCCCGAGGACTCCTCCTGCCCTGTCAGTCCATCTGACCCCATTAAAACGTTACCTCTACACTCTACACCGTCCATCTGCTGCTTTCTCCAAGGTCACTGTTGCCAGATTTGGCGCATAGAAGTTTTGCCGCTCTGATGCAGGTGCAGGACCATTCCAGGAGGCATTTACAATGTTTCCTAGGCATGGAAGCCCGGCCAATTCCATTGTCTCCAGCGCTCTGCCTGCAGTAGTGGCCTGTCTTCTGCCAGCTGCCACTTGCCTGCTCCACTTGTCGAGTGTTTTGACTCCTGGCTGTGATTTACTGTCACAGAGCAGTCTAGTGGTTCAGGGGAGGCCTGGCACAGACAAATGCAAATGGAAATGCAGCTGGTTGTCTGTTTACTTTCTCCAGAGAAGTTCTGGGCCTGTTTGTTCATTTAAAAGCAAAAAATATTTCAGTCTCATGTAAAGTGAGAAGGGAAAGTGAGCTACAAGTCCTACTGTTTAATCACATATTTGATCCTGTACCAAGAGACAAGAAACTCACCAAAGTCTCTCTCCTACTTTAGATGCACCCTAAGCTTTTTCGGTTTCCTTTGGTGCAACTCTTAGATGATTCTACAAATATGAGGCAAAGAAAGTTTCCAGTGTTGCTGTTCAGTAAAGCTGGTAGTGTAACCAGCCCAACAGAGCATGAGCTGACATAAGAAAAGGGCCTGTCTTGCTCTCACAATACTTAGAAAGAGTGGGTTTATTTCTGCTCCTGGATGAAAGATTAGGTGATTAAAAAGCTGGTTTTGGAAGTGTCTGAGGCTATGAAAAGTGGTATGAAAATTGCTTTTCTCTTACACTTCCCTTTTCTGTGCATTTGATAGGTTCAGCATCACATTTTCTTTAAAATTGTAAGTGCAGTCTGGTGCACTGCTTTCTAGGAAATTCCTTTCTAGCTTACTCCAGATTTCCTTTCCTTGCTCCAAGGGGAAGGTTTGCTTCAGCAGTGTTTCTCTTACCATAATCCAAAGGTACCACACAGCTTTTCCTTTCTGGAGCTTTCCCCCTTTGAACACAAAGTCAGTCTGTAATGTTGCTTTTAAGACAGTTCTGTGGAGCCCTGGCTTCTGGCCCAATTTTAAAAATGCAAACAAAAAACCACACAACACCTCAACCTTACCTTGTTATTAAATGAAGCATCCCACAGTCATCCACAAGGCAGTAAAAGAGGTTTTCATGCCCTTTCCCATCCTCAGAGCTCTGGAGCTGCTCTGCAGGGCAGGAGGGACTATTGGCATCACATTAATTTTGCATGACACAGTAGTTACAAGAGGTAAATGAAGTTCTAAGAAGAGAATCTGGCAGTACCTCACCTAACTCTATTGTCCATGGAAGTACTGGGTTTGTCTCTTCTTGTGGACCAAATTAATAACTTTTTGCAGATGTATAAAGTGTTCCATGTAGGTCAGAAGAACAGTTTGTGCATTAAGGCACAGCCTCTGGGTCAGAGCCAGCCTGCTGTGGGAGCAGTGGGGTTTGTGCACAGATGCACAGGACTGTGTACCAGGACAGGACAGCTCAAGCTCTAAAAAAACAGGAAGAATAGGCATGCTGGACATAAAAGCGTAATTCTCAGCTGCTGTGATGCTGACAGCAGATGAAGGCTGAGAACAAATTCATGAATATTTTTTAGTGAGGTGCAGGGCTGGGAGAAAGGGTGTGTCTGGAATTTGGCAGAGAAAACCAGTAGCAGGTAGTTGTGAGCACTGAATTTACAGTTTATGCCATTTACACTTTGGACTGAACCTGCCTTTCAAAAGATTATTTGATATTTTTCTCTGGAGCCAAGAAGAGCCCCCATTGCTAAGGGGGCAGTAGATAATAATGGAGTGCACAGGGATGTAAGTCCAAGAGCATGTTGCTGTGAACTCTTCACTAAATACTTCACAGCAAGAGCTTGGGGAAAAGGAGAAAACTTTTTCCTTCCTTGGTAGGAAGAAGCATTCTGACTCAGTTGTATTCCATCCCCTCTTCCCCAAAGAGTTGTGTGGGCTAAAATGAAAGATAACCATAGTAAATCAAAAATAACTGAAAGGAACAGGCATAAAGCAGAAGCAGAGTAGGGTGTGTCCAGGCTGGCACACAGCAAAAGCCAGGCTTGAAGAAAGCTATGGGTGAAGCTCAAACCTCCAGCACATTAATTCTTCACAGCACCGACAGTAATTCTGTTGCATTCCTCATGTTTAAGTAGCTCTCACAAGCTTGGTTAGCACTGTACTCACACAACCCCAAATCTTCATTTCTGCTCTGATGCTGTGATTTCCTCTGCTGGCTGTTCCATTGGCTATTGCAACAAGATTTGTTATCCTTTTTTGAGAGAAAGCTATCCCTGGATCCTAGAAAAAGGAAGAACAAAACAAACAAACTTACATACATGGCTGATAATGCATCACCCTCACTGCAGACTCTCCCCAGCCTGCAGGCTGCTACTCCAGGCATATCTTGCATTTGGATTCATCTCATTAACGTTCCTCATTGCCTGCTTTCTTCCTGCTCCCCAGACTTCCATGTTCCACACAGGATGAACCAACCTTCCCTTTGTTTACTGTTAACCCCCTTTGGGTCTTGGACTGTGCTGTTGCCTTACAGGTCTGAGAAGAACCTGGCCACCCCTGTGACTGAGGGCAGCAAGCTGCAATCACCCCAAATTCTCATTATTCCATGCATTTACCATTTCTGAATGGGATATATGAGGGATATATCAGCATAGAACACTGTCTCCTCAGAACCTTCAAACACAGCAAGGATTGCAGTACCAATTAAGGATTCCAGTAAAACACCTCCAGCCTGTCCCAGTGCTGCTGCCCTGCAGCTTTTGCTGCTCCTCTTGCATGTTGCAGCCTGAAATTTGTCAACTGACCCTGCTACAGGAGCAGCAACCTGGGGCACAGGAACAGCAATGGAAAGTTGCTGCAGCCATTTCCCCATTGAACATCCAACAAAAAGCTCCCCTGCAGAAAAGCTGGGCTAAACGAATAATTACGAAATAACAACCACAGGTTTGGAAAATGTCTGTTTAGATAAACAGATGCTGGAGATCTGCCTTGGCATTTCAGCCTATGGTACTCAAAGAATTCTCAAGATGTGAACTGGACTTAAGCAATCCATTGGGTGTTGTTATGATAATGGCATCTAAAAGTTTCTCCTCTCTCCTGAGGCTGTTTTCCAGTCTGAGGGAGGGAGAACATACATTAAGAAAGCTACCTTTTACACAAATTCTCTTTTTAATAAAGTGTATCTCCTATATAGGGCAAGATGCTTAATTACTCATTTGTAGAAAATAAATTGGCTAGAGAACTCTTTTAAATACTTCCCAATACAGTTTATATATACATAGATACATACTATACTTATATTTATAATTTTTTATTCTATTTGATTCATGAAAAGACTTGTTTTTCCAATCAAAGAACAGCAGAAGTTCTGAAATCATGAGGTTGTCTTTCTGAGTGACACAGCAGAGGCTGAGTGAGCTGCAGACGTGCTGAAATGGTTACAGGTAGCTTAATTACAAACATGTTAAGAAAACCAGTTAGGTCTTTTCTCCATCCCTCTCCCCATTTTCCCTGCTTCTGTACATGTGTGATAAATACATTTACAAACATTCACAAACAATTGCCATGAAGCAACCTTTAATGATACGGAGTTCATCAAAATTAACCTTTAGGCATCACTGAAAAACAGCACAGCGTAAAATCATTTTCCTGCCTAAACTCATGCATCGTTTTTTTTTTTTTTTAATCAGTAACTTGCAAATTTAGAATATTTGAAGCTTTTGGATTCCAGAAGAGAAACATCACGTTTCAGCTCACAGTTCACCAGTGACCATATACAGTAATTTCTGTAAAATACAAAATGTCCGACAAAGGAAGAGAATAAGCAAATAAGCAATGCCTCTTTTTGAATTTATTTCTAAGGATTTGGTGCAACTTCCAACTCTGCATGATGGTGACAGGCTCTGTTTTTTTTCCAGACACCACTAGTATTGCTCAAAGCCCCAAATTAACACACACTGATCCTGACTTAAAAGTACTGTGTACGTACCACTGCATAAATACATATGTAAATTAAGTCCATATCCCATAAAATAGAAAAATGTGATATAGAGTCTATTGGGCAAGGCATACAGGCATAGCAATAGTTTTATAACTACATAAATGTAGTTGATATTATTTACAGATGGAAATGGAGACAAACATCATCAAATACATTGCCTTCATGAATTTTTTTGAAGATTTTCACTTGCAACAAAATGATCTGCAAATGCAGCTACCTGGAAAAGTAAAGTGCTCACAATCCATTTAGTGCAACTAACACTGGCTACAAAACTTAAGAGGAGAAAAAAAAAAAAAAACCAAAAAAACTAATACCACCTTAGCTAGTGGGACCAAACAAAAAATAAAATATGTTTTGATTTTAAAAGTTTGAGAAGGAAGAGAAATTAAGATTACAAAGCAGACTAACAGAAAAGAATAATTTGCCAAAGTCAAGTCTTGATTGTCAGAAATTAGAAGTGTCAAATGTAGTTTCTCCTGCTATTTTGTCCCAGCTTTGTCCTGAAAATTCTTGGAGACAGCTGTCCCATAATCAAGGAAATGACACAGATATTCCTGCAGATATGTAAGCCCAAACAAAGACGTGAAAGATGAATGTACTCATCGGTCAGACAGCTGACAGTCCTTTATCTCTGAGTGCTTGACTTCATAATTTCAGCAGTATTCCTCTGGTTAGGCCAATACTGAGTAATATGAAACTTGCTTCTAAAATATAATAATTGGGAGCAGATGATAAAAATGAGGGGTTCTTACAAGTTATGTATTATGCTTTCAGCACTGGATTACAGTAAGCCACAACAACTAAAGATTACATGTATTGTTTCACCTTGGCATCATAGATCAGAACAAACTTAGGTGAACAGTGAAGTACAACCCATTTAAAAGAAGTGACTCTCCAGAGAATACCATTCTTCTGGATCTAGGGACCAAATCTCTACAGGGATGCCATGCACAGCACATGTGAACACCAAAATGCCCACCAGCCTTGGTAAAACTTGGCTGCCCACCAAAACACAGAGGCAGACTGACAGGGGCTTTAGAAATAGTTTTATTAATGATTTAAAATTAACACCCAGCCTTAACTAGAATTGTAAAAATTCTCACTCACCACCTTCTAAAATCAGAGTAATTAAGAAATCTCTCAGATAATGAAACCCAAAGCCCTTTTACTGGTTTCACTGAGATGTGGAAGATGCAGCTCTAATTGACAAGCACTTAGTCACTGATCCCCAGACTTCAGAATGCCCCAAGGTAAAATTGTATAAACAAGAATGATGTGATGCAGCCTTCCATACGTATGTTTTTTCTTGTAAGTTCTTGAGAGTAACCTTCTGCCCAAGGGAGATTGATGGGAAAAGACCTTTCTCCCCAAAAGTGGGCTACGGACAACTGCCATGTTGGATTATGGACAAATGCTCCTGCTAGGTCATCACAAACCCCCGTAGTCTTAATTAAACTCTAATGAGGAAGGAAATATGCACATATTGGCAAACATCACCAAGGACCACAGCAAGGACCCTTCAAAATGGGGTGTGGGAGCCAGGGCACAGCACTTTCAGCCCACAGTGGTGTCTGGTAGTTCTGCGGGTGGGAGTTCTGTGCCCCCAGAACCTCGTGGCACTTGACAGAGGACTTACACCAACCAGGCTAAACCAGCTGCTCTCAGCCTTCCCAAAGTTTTGAAAAGCACCCTCCAGAGCCAGGTCTTCCACAGGCAGAGGCTGTAGGTTGGACCTCACAGGAACCACCACTGCCCTCGGCGAACAAGGCTGCTCTGCCTGGCCAGGAGGTGGCACCTTCTGCCCCAAAACCGTCCCCATTCCCACAGTGGCAGTCCCTGCAGCAGCGCCCGCAGCCCAGCAGCTCGCTGCCACTCGAGAGAAGTGCGTTTGTCCTGCCCAGGCACCAGACTTTCACGTCTCCTGCCTCACGCTGGGCCATGCCAGTCATGCCCCGGGATGACAGCACCACGAGGCAGCTGCAGGGAACGGCCCCGCCACTTGCCGCTGCTGCGGCCCCAGGGGCACAGCCAGCCTCTGCCACCCCAGGGGAAGGACCGAGCAGTGCCAGGCGCCGCTGACTCACCCCTCACCTTCCCACGGGCAGGGGAAAGCTCAGCAAAGCCAGCACAGACCTTTCCTTCCGTTCGCCAAGCCCACTGCTGCCGTGCCGGGGGCGCGCAGCCCGTCCTGTCGCGATAGGGAGGCCAAGGGTGAGGAAATGAGGCAGCAGAGGCTGTGGCAGCTTCTCCCGTTTATTCGTTGCGCGCACGGGGCAGGAGCGGGCGCTGCTCCTCGGCGGGCGGCAGCTCCTCGGCGGGCAGCAGCTCGTAGGTGACGCAGAGGGAGGAGAAGAGGCAGCCCAGGAAGGACACCAGGCTGGAGAAGTACATGGCACTGCTGGCGCTGCCCACGGCCGCCGTCAGCGGCCCCATGGCCAGGGCCACGAGGATCTGCGCCAGGAAGTACTGGCAGCTCAGCAGGGAGATGTCAACGCCCATCCCACGCCGTGTGCCCTCCGCCTGCGAGCCCACGAACTGCGGGGACACAGCCACAGAGTGAGGGGGTGTCCCGGGGGCTCCTGTCCCCTCCCCGGCCCGGGGCTCACCTCTCGGCTCTGGTAGTAGTCGCAGAGCAGGGAGTAGGGCAGCGTGCAGAGCGTGGCGAACAGAATGCCGTAGGTAGCGCACAGGGACAGCAGCACGTAGACGTTCCTGGAGAGCGTGGCCAGGCCCGTGCCCAGCCCGAAGGCCAAATATGCCACAAAGTACAGTGTCCGTGTGCTAAACCGCTCCTCCAGCTTCTCCAGCACGGCTGCAAGAAAATGGTACAGCTTTCGGGGTGAACTGCAGCCCTCCCCGCTGCCCCTGGTCAGTGGGGCTGAGGGGAACACCTCTTAGGCAGCCACATCTCGTGGCAACCACTAGAGCTCTGAGGAGTTGGTGGCTTGCACTGAGTGCCAAGGACCCCTTCCAAACCCGGCTGCCATGAGGCAGCATTGCTGCCCCGTCTGCACAGAGGGCATGGCCTGGCTGTGCCCCCGTCCCAGAGGGGTAAACGGGAACTGGTGGGGGCGGGCAGGCAGAGGCATGACACACATGACACACATGACAAAGTGCTGGTGTGGCACATGACACCTGAGTGTTCTGCCTGGGACACCCAGGGTGGTGCTGCACCAGAATTGTTCCTATGGTGACTGCATGTACCTCTGCGTTCAATGTACATTGAAAATGCCACTTTGTGAAAGGAACCACATCCTAACAGAGATGTGTTTTCACTGGATTGCTGACCTCACCTACTGTCAGTGCAGGCCAAGCTAAGTTGCAGAGGTATTAGGGTAAAAAAGAACATTCTGCCAAGGCACTTGTGCCATGTGGTAGGCTGTGTGCAACATAAACACTGGCCTACTCCTTGCAGAAACAGCATCTTTAAGAAATGTATCCTTTCCCGAAGCAGTAGTTAAGACAGCTGTACCAAGTACCTGAATAGAAAGCAGCACTGAATGCATAGATGCACATTCCCCAGCAGCCCATGGTGACCCCAGTGTTGTACTTCTGATACTCATCTGAGTTGTGAGGTGCTTTGGGGTTCCCTTGGAACACTACTTCTCCCATGAAGTCAGTATAGAAGAGTAACATCCCCTCAAATGAAAGCCACCCTGAAAGAAGTGAGAAGTAACTATTAGGATTTCAGAATATCTGTTTCCCTGTGTAAGCTTACATGGATGTTATCAGCTATATTACAAATCACACCTAGGACAGGTTGTGCAACCTGAGTGTTACATAACATCCAGCCACATTTCTCTGAGACCGCTGCTCCCTGTGCATAATGCTGCAGTGTTTGTTAAAGACATTCAGGCTTTTAAAGACCAAGATTTACCATTTGAATTCCTAAGTGGGAACCTCAAGGCTGACTAAAGGCCACAAAATACTGGTTTAGCAAGACAGAAAAATAGATGACAGCAGTCTGAGCTGTCTTCAGGTTCTGACAGGTCACAGTGCTCAGTTTAACAGAGTGGCTCATCCCATAGTAGTTTCAGGTTGCTGTTATCCTCCCACGTAGGACTGGAAGGAGTGCTTCTTATGTCACGGTTGCAGCCTCCAGAGTGCCTCTGACACAGTGAAAAACTCTGCTCACGAACTGGCACCAAGGCCATTGATGTAGACATTCCCTTAATCCCTTTCACAGCCAATGAGTATTAATTACCTGGTCCCTTCTGTCCAATTTTGTGTGAACTGGAATGACTGCAAGCCTTTCCTAAACACCAGTCAAACTGGTGAGAGTAAAGGTAACACTGTACTGGTTACAGGCACTCCTGCAATGCCACGTTCCACACCTCCTCTTGGCCTGTTCTGGGACCCCTGTACATGGGCAGTCAAAGGGAGGAAAGTAAATACTAGTCTCAGGGAGTAAGCATGGAAATCCAACTCATCTCATCTTTCTGCTTGGTGTGAACATCCCCATAAGATGTGCTGATTTAGGCTGTTGTTCCCTTTGTAGGAACACAGGCTCTTCTGCTTTGCTGGGATGTTTGGGTTTTTTTCCTTTCTAAGTGTTCTATGGTACCTCATTGGTATCTATATAGAAGAAATCAAGTTGTCTCTAGTTACCAGCCACTGCAGCAATAAATAAAATACTGAGAAAGGCTGACCCGAGGTAGAGTCCTTCCTGGTGAAGGCAGGAGGGTGCTTTGGGAGTACCTAGGAAGTGATTGATGCAGAGGTTACGGAGAGCCTTGGGCATGTGGCAGATGGTGGAGCAAAGCAGCTTCACGGACAGGGGCTGCTCCGAGGTCTCGCCCGGTTCGTTCAGCTCGCTCTCGTACTTCACCCCATTCAGCAGGATGTTGGCAACCTGCACCGTAAGAACTGCCAGGTCAACAAGCACAGCAAGGGAAGCACAAACATCCTTTAAGCAGATGTATGCAATATTGCACACCTATCTGATCATCTGCAAGTTAAACTCTGCCACTGGAGTACGTTGACTTGGAGATTAAGAAGTGTATTAGACTGGAACGAGTGACAAATGGCTGCACTGCACTGTGGCTTTCAGTATGCTTGAACCAGTTCTCTTCCCTTCACTAGGGTACTTGGTAACAACATTCAGATGCACAGGCACAATGGGAATGCATAAACTCCATTGCATTTATAGGAGCTGTACCCACTTTCAGGTGAATGTGGATCCTGAAGTTTTAGAGACACTGAGGAAGAAGAGGATGAGTTTAATTGAAACACATTATAATTGCTTGCTAACCTCGATGCTCTACCTCAGTGTGTCCAGTATGTAAAATCCTGGCCCTAACAAAGTCTGCTTCACAAACTGGGTCAAAGTACAGCAACAACAAACAAAAGAAACAAAAAAACCACCACCCCCAACAAATTAAAATAAAATTAAAACCCCCCAAACCAAACAAACAAACAAAAAAAAATAACAGAGGACCATTTACCTCATCCCAGATCATAAAAAAATGGGCCAGCATGCAGAGGTCTCAGACATTCCAAGTTACCACCAACAGTGGGAGGTGAGGTCAGTCTTATCCCTCAGTAAGGGAAAGTTCACCTCCCTGATGGAGCCAGATGTAATGACTGCCATAAGGAGAAGCTCATGGGAGAATCCTATCCCTGGCCCTATTTTGCAGGTCTTTCTGTGGAAAGGGAAGATACAGGCTCAATAAAAATGTGACCTTTTCTGCTCTCATGTGGTAGCTCCCTTGGTAGTGAAGCAGGACTAAAAATACTGACCTAACTCTCACCACTGGCCCAGTTAAGAGTGGGACATTCCCATTTCTGCCATCCTAACAAAGGCAGCTGACAGACTGTCAGCCATCATTCACACTCTACCCACGACTTTACCGATAGAGTCATAGCAGGTGTGCTGTTCCCATAATGGATTTTTATGAGGAAACTGTCACAAGAGTCTTTAATGAATAATTTGTGCACCGCACATTTAAAACTATATGGAGATATTAACAACACTCACGTTTACACGGTCACATCACTGATTTCCTGCTCTTACCTGTTGGCTGAAGGTTACATTTCTTCTTCTGTTATTCTCTGGGCAGTGTCCTGTTACAGCATCTGGGATGGCCAAGGTCTGAGGTCTTTTCAAGATCCCCGATGACCGTGGCTTTACTGCATCCAGTGAGCCCACTCTCAGCACATCACTATCAGCCCCTGATGTTAAGCTGCTCTCCCCTTGCTCCAGAATTCCATTTGCTCCATGGTAAAAGCCATCAGGCACCCGAGGAAAGCTGACACTCACAGGCTGCCTGGACAAACTAGCTGGAAGTGTCACGTAACTACTATGCCCGCCTGTAAAACAGTCTATAAGCACACTGTCAATATTTGAAGTCCCAAAGGATGATGCAAACTCATTAATTCCCGTCAAAGAATTGTCTCTGCTGATAAAACTCCCGTATTTTGGCGTGAGTGGGCTCATGGGGGAAACAGGACTCGTAAAACTTGCATGTAAGTGAGCTGAGTTATGAGAAGCAGAGTTTTCATTTACACTGTCCTCAAAGAAGAAAGGTGGAGAAGGAGGGAGAGGAAGACTTGGACTTTTCATCACCTTTTTCTTCCTGTTAGAGGACTTTAAGGGTCTCTCTGGAATGCTAACTAGAGTCAGCACAGTAGCAATAGTCAGTACAACTGAGGTGAAGACATAGATGACACGAAGTTGCCCTCCTACAGCTTTTCCAAAACTGGTTTTATCCCAGTGTATTCCTCCAACAACATAACCAAAGCCACCTCCAAGACCTGGTGGAAAAACAGAGCTAAGATTATCTTCCCTATCCAGTCCCACAAGTCAGTAGCAGCACAGCATCACTTGTCTAATGACTCATGAGTAGAATCTGACATTTCTGTTTTACCATTTGACCCCTTTTCACTTCAAATGCACTAAAAAACACAGCTGTGCCACAAGAACAGTCTGGATGTACCAACATGGTACAGAAAGAGGAAGAAAGTGCTGTGAAAGTGATGATACAAATAATTAAAAATTATAATTTTCTTTGCCAAGAACAAAACACCTTACCTTTAGCTATTTCAGTCCGTAAACAGAAGTGTCCACCAGCCTTGTGACAAGGCTCTGCAATCATTCAGCTAAGACTGTTTTCCTGAAAGTGAAAATCCATTTTCCTCATATGAGGAATGCAGCTCTACCTAAGACAGATCCAATCCAATCACTTCAGAAGCGTAGCAAGCTCATTACTTAGCATTGTGTTGACAGTGCACAGAACTGCCACTGTGTTACTACCGACGACAGGGAAGTTTTGAGAGCACCTCTCTCTCTCCATTCACATGGTGAAAAAGTCTTACAACACTCTCCTCTCTTACTCACAAACACATTCAAGAGTGTGGAATAGTCTCCTAGAACAGGGCAGCACAGCAACTGAAGATGACAGCAGTGAGGGATCAACAGCACTCAGTATGCACTTTGGCCTCCAACAGAGCAACTACAGGACACATATTTCACACCTGCAGGAAGCCAAACCTCCTCCCTCAAGGGATAATTTCGTTTCCATAGGTCTTACAAAAGACGTGAGGGACCTTCAGGTGAACAACCCAAGACTGTGTCTTGTTTGAGTTGAGGTAGTTACAAAAGCCTTTTGCAATAAGTAGATTTTTAAGGTTTTTTTATGGTTAATTCATGACATCTCTCAGTATTTGTTCATCATGCTTATTCAGGAAAAGAACAGTGCTTTCACCCTGCTCTCTCACAGCAGGGCTTGTTTACTCAAGGTTTACACCTCCCAGGAAGCACCAGGAAGACATACCTGCTAACAGAGCGTGGATGTTGAGGCCCCTGTCTTGATCCACTGGGCTGCACACATCCATCATGTAGGCATGACTGGGATTGTCTGCTGAATCTGCACTGAAGTCCATGAGGACAACACCACACACCGTAAGGATGATCCCCCATTTGTGGTTATTCTCAGTGTCAGACAAGGCACTCCCTATATCTTTGCCATTCAGCATAAGTGAGAGCCCAAGCAATGCTCCTGGGAACAAAACCAAAACAAAATCAGTCACTGTTTGTAAGCCAGTCTGCAGAGCTCCACACTCCAGAAGCATTACTCTACTGCACAGCCTTGCAGCAAGCACTATTGCTCTTGTTCATATCAATGCAGCCCGGGAGATTAGTGTGGTTTATAAGATACACATAATCCTTTTCCACTATTTGAGCTTAACAGATGTCTAGAGTTTACTTTGACCGAAAACATCCACATCCTTGACCCTCAAAACATCCTTTCACACTCTGAGGAGCTTTTATGTGTGGCTCTCCAAAGCATCAAGCTCAGTTGTCACTCACCATCTTCTTCAGACCACAACACCCAACACCTCAGGAGCACTTTGTTCAGCATTTTGTTCATTTGACAAGGGATGTCACAGAAGAGAGATGCACAATGTTTTTAAGTGTTATGCCCATCATTTCTAAAGGACACACCTACTGCTAAAACCAGAATGAAAGGTCTTCTCCTCCCAAATCTTGATGTGCATCTGTCACTCCAGGCTCCCAGCAAAGGCTGTAGCAAAAACCCTAGAAAAAAGGAATCACCAATGAACAGGATTTTCCTACAAGCCTGTCTCACAGAGGAGTTAAAACAAGCATGCCTTAAAAGGCAGTTAAGGCAGGACACCACAGTGCAGTGACATCCCCAGTCAGCACTGGGGCACACACTGCAAACTGCCTGGCATTGCCCAGGACAGGGACTGAGTAACATCACTGCTGCTGCTCACTGCAGGGCACTTCACTCTGCATCAGTAACACAGTTTGACACCAGGTGAACGCTCAGAGTACAAGTTACACGTTCAAAGCACTCTGTTCCTTACAAGCTATTTCATTTATCCCATATTAGATGTGAGATCCCCTGCAGGATTAGCTTGGAAAACAGCAGGAAGCAAATATGCAAGTAGGAAAGGTGCCTGTATTAATCTGTGCCAGCCTGTTAGGAGGGGCCTATCTCTTCTTCTGAAGCACATGTTGTGAGTACAAGAACAGGCAGAACAAAATTTTCCAAGTGGTATCCATAGCAATGGATACACTCCCAGCCCTGCCTCTGTGCTAAGACAAGTAATTCAATGCCTGTATCACCAGTGGCAAATGCTCTTTCATCATTGGAACACCTCCTTTGTTTCAGAAAGTTAAACAGGAGAAGGCAATCTCACTCTGCTTTTTTTTCACACACCCTTGAGAACTGTCTCTGTATGCTTTTTTTCATGGGGACATAAATGGATACACCAATCTTCTTATGTTTGTTTTTAAATACAGGAACAGACCAACCAAACCTTACCCTCACACAAGTTTTAAGAGGTTGAGAAGCTATTAAAAAAAACCAGATTTTTTGAGCACATTGGTCTTATTTCAGGCAGTGAACAGCAAGAATTATACTCCTATTTGTTTGTCCAAAAATCTGGTTAGTACTTCTTAACCTCGAGAGAATATACTCATGAACAGCTGAGGTACTGAAAACCAAACCAAACAAAACCAAAAACCAAACAAACAGAAACAAAAAACCACAAGCAAACAAACAGAAAAAAAACTAACCCAAAAAAACCCCTTAGTGGAAAACATAAGAGGGAAGAAACAGCATCAAGAAAAGTTACCTAATATAGGGCTGATGAACCACACCATTCCGTACAGCTGGTCTGGAAGGCCCATCTGGAGCAGCACAGGGGTAACATAGGCTGTCTCCATGGCATAGCTGAATTCAAGCCCAAAGAGAATGCACCCATTGAAAAGGAGTTCCAAGAAGGACCTCTGAGGCTGGAGATCCCCAAAGTCCACCAGGTCGATGGGACACGGCGTGTTGGGCGGCGGCGGCGGCGACGGCCGGATGTGTTTTCTCCTCTTGGGGTGTCTCTTGAAGTTGTTGGCCCGGTGGCTGATGTGCCGTGTGGGCAGCCCAGAGTAGCCTGGCACTGGTGACCTCCAGAGCTCCTGGGAAGCCACACCTGACAGCAGTGCAGCATCGCTGACAGGGCTTGGTGCGGACGGTGGAATCATCACGGCCACGCGTCTAGAAGACAAACAGCTCAGAACAAAACGGCTTGCTTAATTTTTTTTTTACTGAAGTTCAAGTCGTTTCTCAACGTTACAGATATGAAGCATGGCCTTTGTGTTGGTTACAGCCTCTTCTTTCCATCTCTTGATGGAAGCCATTTGTGTTTTATGGGCACACCTCTGCAACTTTGTACAAATAAGACACCAGAGGTACTACCTAGGTTACCCAGGTATTTGCCTACCGTCACAGCGGATTAAGATTGAAATATTTAAAACAATTAACAGATACAAATGTCATACTTCCCAGAAGTTCCCAATGGGCCAGCAAAGGGTTTAAATTTATGTAGAATTCACTTGAGTTGAAGTCACTCAAGCTAAAAAAGTATATCAGAATCTCAGTCTATGTTTACAATAATGCAAAGTTGTGTCCTGGCAGCAAATTTCAGCCCCCTGCTGCAACATGAAATCACTTTGGCAAAAAATCCTTTTGCTGCTGATCTGCCACTCCTGCTGCCTTTGCTGATGCCAAGGCTTAATGCAACACCTTTTCCTCAATGACCAAATTTGGTTTTATTCCTATTTCCATTCCTGAAGTCAGCAGAGATATCTCCACCGCAAGGACGGGGTCTGATCCTTAGGAACTGAATCATGAGAAGAAGATACATATCCCACAAGCCACCCTCAGAACTGCTACTCCTCTTTCAGTGCTTAATGGTACCCAAGTGCTGAATAGGCTCCTTGGATCTTATCAGAATCACTCCTGTAGCCAAAATGTGCACAGTGTGGTTGGTAAAACAGCCAAATGGTTTCAAAAATAGCACATCAGATAGATGCCAACAGATCTGCTGCACAAGGAACCACATGTGATTTCTTGATTCTTTTTGCCAGAAATGAAAACAACTCATGAGTACAGTCTGACCTTTTCTTTAGGCCTCCTTGCCCACAGACCAAAGCTGCTGCTGCACGAGAACGGCTCCACATCACCCCATCCCTCCTCAGAAAACCCTCACAACTGCACACTAGTGAGTAAAACAAGTCTCTTACTTTTTTTATTACAGTTTCCCTGGGGAATAAACTCCCAGCTCTTCTACTCTTTGGCTGTACAGCACTCCCCTAAATCTCATGTTTTCTGCTTCTTTGGTTGGCACATTTCGTACACTGCTCTTCCTTCCTGTAGCCCTTAGCCTACACAAAGCCACGATTTATTGCATTTCCCCAACAATTACCCAAAGCAGAACTCCATAAGGCCATGATCACCATCACACTAACCCAAACACTGTTAAGCATGGTGGATGATGCCTACACAGACCAATCCACAGCTCCATGCAGAGATCCAGAGACACTGCACAATACAAAACGGACTGCCAAGCACCTCACAGGAGATTTCAGCTGGAGTAACGTGAGTGCATTTGGGGGCCAAGGAGATAAGGAAGGATGAGAGTGAGAAGCTCATTAGCCATAAAGTCCCATACAAGGACCAGCAGAAAGAGAAAAGTACAGAGACTTATTGAAGATCTCTGCACTGGTGTTCCACTTGACACCCTTTCTGAAAATTTCTCAAAACTCCTTATGACCCATGTCTCTCACAAGCAGAGTACTTACTTTGCAGAGTAACTTTAACAGCTTCCAGGACAAAGTAATTTCCTCACAATGAGAATTTGTTTAAAATGAGGAGATACCTGAAAGAAGACAGAATGAAAACCCAATCAGATTTATGACAGTTGCTCTAAACAACCCTTTCACAGAACCATGACAATGAAAAGGAGCTAGCAGCCCCCTTCACTACTATTATACCTTGCCATTTGCACGGAGGATGTTATCTCCTTATCTTCATCTATTAGTTTCATTTCATACTAGATCCTCTTTATCTTTCTGCTCTTTACTGTATACTGCAAAGCAATTGTATTCCAAGTCATAAGTGGCAACGGTTTAGTGACATAAGGAAAGAAACCCTATGCATGACTCAAAAATACATGTGGTGACATGCAATTCCTTGAAATGAAAGGCTATTATTGACAGCATGTCACTGGTCCATCAAAAATCAGATTATATCCTTAATCCCCCATTTTCCTCAACTCACTGGTTGTTCACAGGAAGACATCTCAGACCTGCCCTCGGGTAAATCTACATGGTGACCACAACAGCAGCAAGGCAGGAAACCTCTCCCTTAGTGTGGCTGCTGGCCCTCAGTGTCAATAGTTATTTGGGATTGTTGGCACTCGACGTCTGTTATACCAACAATTGCACATCACAGTCTGCAAGGCGACACCGGCTGCTGTCCGCACAAACGTGTGTGCACAGGCAATGTGCTTGGCGGGCACTCCCCGCTCTCCCCGGGCACCGCTAGGCCGAAAATAACTCTTCACTTTTCTGGCAAAAATCTGATCCCAATTTTTCCGCGTCGGGTACCGAGGGCTCCAAAAACCCTCCTCCCCAGTCATGGCACCGCGGGGGCAAGGCCGGCCCTGGCCCTGGTGCTGACCCGGCCGCCGCCTGCCCATCCTTTGTGCCGGCCGGGCAGGAGCCGCGCCACCGCCCCGGGGCGGGACCGCCGGCCCCTCACAGCCCTCACGGCCCCTCACATCCCTCACGGCCCCTCACATCCCTCACGGCCCCTCTCGGCCCCTCACAGCCCTCACGGCCCCTCTCGGCCCCTCACAGCCCCTCACGGCCCCTCACATCCCTCACGGCCCCTCTCGGCCCCTCACGGCCCTCACGGCCCTCACATCCCTCACGGCCCCTCACATCCCTCACGGCCCCTCACAGCCCTCACGGCCCCTCACATCCCTCACGGCCCCTCACATCCCTCACGGCCCCTCACAGCCCTCACGGCCCCTCACATCCCTCACGGCCCCTCTCGGCCCCTCACATCCCCTCACGGCCCCTCACAGCCCTCACGGCCCCTCACATCCCTCACGGCCCCTCTCGGCCCCTCACATCCCCTCACGGCCCCTCACAGCCCTCACGGCCCCTCTCGGCCCTCACAGTCCCTCTCGGCCCCTCACATCCCTCACGGCCCCTCACAGCCCCTCACATCCCTCACGGCCCCTCACATCCCCTCTCGGCCCTCACAGCCCCTCACCGCCCTCACATCCCCTCTCGGCCCCTCACAGCCCCTCTCGGCCCCTCACGGCCCCTCACATCCCTCTCGGCCCCTCACAGCCCCTCACAGCCCTCACATCCCCTCACAGCCCCTCTCGGCCCCGGGCCTCCCGTCCCCCCGGCCGCCAGCGCTCCGCGGCCCCGGCCCGGCCCCGCGGCCTCACCTGCCCGGCCCGGTCCGGCCCGCAGTGCGCCGTGACGCCGGCGGCCCCGCCCCGCCCGAGCCGCCCCCGCCCGAGCCGCGGCCCGGCCCCGGGCCCGCTCTGCCCCCGCCGCGGCCCCGCGCCGCCTCCCGGAGCGGCCCCGGAGCAGTCGGGCCCCGGGCACGGCGGCGCCCAGCGCTCCGCGGCCTCGGTGCAGCAGCGCTCGCTGCGGCCACCCCCGCCCCGGACAGATGCGGCTGCCGAGCCCTCGTTCCCAAATTGGCGCTGATGAGGCGGATCGTGATAATAAGATTTTTAGCGGGTGGAGAGATATTTTTTGATAGGCTCGTAGAGCAGATGCTGTAGAACATGCTGCGCTTCTCTATTTAACAGTCTTCCCCTTCCTAGGCTGACGAAATTAGGCAATTTTATTTCACAGTGCCATATTTTGGGCTTGTGTTTCGAATTTCCTCCTGGTTTGCCAACGAAGATGCAATTATGTAGTGCAGTCTGCTCCACTTTTGAAATAAAACTTAAAATTCAGAGCCTTAATCCCCTTTAATTTTATCTTCAGAGGTTACCATAACTGCAAGAATCCCTAGTATATATTAGTATTTAGGTCTTGTAGAATTTATTGTATCAGGAAGATGGCAGATAAATCACTAGTCATAGTAGGAGTAAAAGGAATTGTGCCATTTGTCTGTAGAAAACCAGCTGTAATTCACGCGATAGAGGGTGCAATCACATTTGGAAAAGACGCCAAAGAGCACTGTCTGAGGCAAGTAGGGTTCAGCTAGGGGACAAGCTCACATAAAGCCTGACAAGAAATTGTGAGAAATTGGGATAATCGTGCAGCACACAAGGACAGGCACAAGAGATCACTGCGTTTTTTATCGCCACAGATTTCCTGCCACCTGATCTGTGGTGTTCAACATTTTTTACGTCAGTTTGGCCGTGATATTGGTCAAGTATTTTTTGTCAGTGTTTACGTATTAAAACAGTATTGTCAGGGACCTGTGTGCAACATTTAGGGTTATTGACTCACAGCATGACATTCACAGGGCAGAAAGGGGTTTGTACTTGTCTAAATGAAAAGTGGGACTGGGTTCCTCACCTATCCTCAAATGTTCTTCCTCAAGAACCACAACCCAAACAGAACGTCTGCAGTCCCAGCAAAACTCTACCCTTAACTACTTTCTAAGACAGGGCTCTCTGTAAGCACCTTGTTCCTAAGATGACCCTCAGGTATGTGCCAGATTGTGGCAGATTAAGTGAAACTGGGCAAGAAACTTGTCATGCCCTGGCGTTGTTGCACTGTTGTTGTCAGCAATTTGATACAGTGCACCTTTTCATGTTCTTCTCCCTTGTCAAAATGCTCATGCAAGATAAACTAGAGATGAGAGAGTGAATCCAATGTCATAGATGTCATATTTGAGTAATGGAATAATCTCAAAAATAGACTTATTTGCCCCAAACAACATGTGTTCCATGCCAGACACCATCACAGGCTTCTATTGAGGAGGCTGCAGGTTCCCCATTTTGACATACATTCTATCCCCCATCCTTCTGGCAGATTTGAAGCTATTTTGGTACTGGGATGTCTCTCACCTGTCTGTGCTTAGCTTTTCCTTTCGCCTCCCCAGATATGAAGCTTTGGGGTCTCCACCAACCCAACCTTGCCACGTGCCACTTCTCAGTGCTGACCCACCTGGCTGTGGCCACAACAGGATGCTGTGTCTGCACCCAGGTCTCATCCACAATATCCTCATATTCACTATTCCACTTGCTGCCTATTGAGAGAGCAAACTGGTTTTAAAAGCCACATTCATAACAAACTGATTAAAATCATTGCAGTTGCTCTGGAAGAAAACAATCACATTCTCATTCAAAACCGCAGGTTGACAACATCCCTTTTTATTTACCTGCCTCCAGTGTCACAGCCACTGGAAAGATCTTTCATGCTCTGAGCAGAAAAAAAAAAAAAAAAAAAAAAAAAAAAAAAAAAAAAAAAAAAAGTAAAATAAGAAGATTTGAAATCCAAAGGATGAAGGACAGGAACAGAAGCAAGTCCGGCCAGGTGGTACAGCTGGTAAGAGAACATGAGCAGGCAGGTCTGCTGCCAGAACGATCAGACAGGTGGAGCAAGAGACAGCAGTGCTGGGAGGAGCCATTGCCATCAGAAATAGTTGTAGGAACACCAGCTACTTGTCACCCAGCTTCTGGTGCTCAAAGACAGCTACATGGGCTGGGACTGTGGCTGTCACACACCACAGTTGTTAACTGCCTGCCTGGATAAAGACCCAGGCTTTGCCACCCCTGCAGTGACCACAGCTGAGAATATAGCACAACCACCCCTGCTCCCACCAGCCTCAGTCCAACAACCACCCGTGTGCCAGAGCTCTGCAAACAGTGGGAAAATGAAAACCATACTTAAGAGTCCCATTCCTTGTCATCAAGGATGACTTTTTGTTCCACCTGGGCATGGAGAGTGCATTATATCATTAATGCTGGCAGGCAGTCATGGCCATTTTGTACAATGATTTTTCCTTGTAAATGTATTTGAGACACTGAACTCATGTTCATTCCATGGTCAATTAAATAAAATTGTCTGCTGAAAACTTACACAGATTAACTCTTATGCCATTTAGCACAGTTTGTCCACTTGGGGACAGTGGGACAAGTAACTCTAGTCCTTCCCAGGGTAACAACAAAGGAGAGAACAAAAGCCATTCCTGCTGTGCATTCACTTATTAGCATCCTTTGGGCTTTAGACAAAACAGAAACCACAAATCTCCTCTCCTCTGTGAACTTGCACATAAATTGCTGTTGAAGTGTAAAGTTACTCTTACTTTGTACTACTTTAACCCAACAGTGTTCAAAAGGGCAGGGTTTGGTGGTGAATACCTACTGCTATGAATCTGCACTGTTCCCTCCTAACTTCTCTGGCTGCAAGACACATTCACTAAACACTTTCGTTAAGTCCTTCCACAAAGCAGCTTCTGACAGCATATTTATCTCTGCTCATTTTCAGTTTGATGGTAGGCTTGCTGTTTCGTTTGCCAGCAGGCCTCGTTATTTGTTTTGCTCAGATCAGGCCATTCCTCTGTTTCTTGGAAACCTCTCTTACTGTCCCCATAATCCTTCCCTCTGATGCAGACATTGGCTCCAGTTGAGTGAAATTCTGCGCAAGACACCAACAGAGAGTATGTTGTTCTCCCTGTTGAAGAACAGGGTTTCAGTTCTGTGGTGTTGGGTGTTTCTTTTTCTCCTTTTGTCTTGAAATTAATTTAAAACATCTTTCAGTTTGGTTCAGCGGATCCACAGTGTTGTTCTGTGATCCATCTGGAACTGGCAGCTTCTTTTCCAAACATGACTTGGTCTTTTGAGGGGGAGAGATACAAAGTCCATAGCAAACAGACCTGCCATGGAAGTTGTTTGGTACTTGGGGGCTGCTGCTTCAGAGCAGCCAAGGCCACATGAATGCTGAAGCAAAGCATTAAAACTTACTTAAAATTAGTTCAGCTAATGAAAAAAATTGCTAGAGTTAGAATCATGGAATATCTCAAGCTGGAACTGACCCATAATGATGATCAAGTCCAACTTCCTGCTCATCACAGGTCCACCTAAAACTAAACCTTGTAACAAGACATTCCTTGAGCTCTGACAGGCTTGATGCCATGAGGACTTTCCTGGAGAGCCTGTTCTGGTGACTGACCATCCTCTCAGTGAAGAACTTTCTCCTAAGGTCCAATCTGAGCTTCCCCTGGCTCAGCTTCATTCCATGACCTCGTGTCCTGTTGTTGGTTACCACTGGAGTTACACAGATGAATACAAGTGTTCATCATACAGGCTGACATGTCCTCTAATTCCCAACTGTACCTGCTCCTTCCACAGTCCCCTTTTCCAGATCATTTCTAGAGCCAGTCCTGGCTTGCCTTCCTCCCTTGAACTCTCCCTGTACATCTATTCCAGGCAGATGAGAACTTTTGTTAAATCCAAAACTCTGCTTTCCACAACATTTATGCTATACCAGTTGAAGAACACAATTTATATTTCTGTAAATGCCCAGTCATGCCAATAAGGTCTATAGCCTGTAATATTGAACACAGTGCAAATACAGAGTAGGACAGAAAAATAGAAGCAAGTTCAAACAAGGTGAGGAGCATCTCAATTATATGTTCTTAATGCTTATATGGTGAGATGAGCTTACCACGTAAATTACACCGCCCCAGCATCCCTTACCTGCCAACTGAGTAGGCGTAAAGAAGTTGGTGGGCAGTTAATACAATGTAAGAACATAAAGAAACCTTGTATGTGCCAGTCTGCACACCACCTCCATATCTGGCCCTCAGCACATTGTCATATGACTTTAATAGCCCAGATAAATCAGTTCCTGAACTGAACTCCTACACTGGTTATATTAATGGATGCAATTAAGCATTTAAAAAGACACTCGAATTTTTACTTTGAAAAAGGAAAAGCACAGCCAAAAAGCCCATACCTAAGGCACCACTATTTAAGAAATAAGAACCAGCATTTTACTGCAGAATGAAAAGCAATGCTAAGAGCACTGATCTATTAGCATTAAAATAGAGTTGTCAATTCATTGAGAAAACTAATTCAACATAGAGAATTACTATAGAATGTATGAACATCAGTCTTTAATATTCAGGAAAATTTCATCGATGCCACACTTCACCTAAACCATTCAAGTGTTGTGCAGTGACAGCTGAACAGTTTTTCTTCCAGTGGTTTGTACTTGATTTGACTCATGTGTCAGCTCAGACATTTCCACAACAGCAGCACATATAAATTCACTCCTTTGCTGCCCGGAGCTTTCTGCAGACTGCTCAACAAACACTTCTATTTACTTCTGCAGAACAAACTAGTGGTGCCCTCAGAATAATCTGAGGACGTTTATCCAGCTCCTGCCCTCACCAACCACCCCTTCACTGGCTGGTGTCTCACCGGCAATGAAAACCCAACACCGTTCAGAGAATTAGTCACTAGAGGGCACTTAGAGAATCCAGAAGGCTGACAGTGTGCTTGGGACCAGAAGGCCACGACAGCTGAAAGAGTCCAAATGATGAGATTTGCATTTACTTCCTAAGCAAACTCCTGCGACCAATATTTTAAGAAACAAAACCAGGAAAATATATTTGATTATGACCTTTATCACGTTTTGGCTTTCCATCAACTGAATGAAAGAAGTCTGGGGAAAAACTCTCCTCTGAGGCAACACACAGACTAAACTACATTGGCCATGGACTTCTAGACAATTGTTGAACGAAAGTGTTAATTGCTGGCATGTAAGATATGAATCATGTGAGGCTGTTTCTGCTGGCTGCAGCTTCAGGGAAAGAGGTGCAGGAATACACAAACCAGCGTGGCAAACTCACTGAAATACAGCGTTTCATTTCACTGCAGTGCCTCAAATTGACTATGTATTTCACAAGAGACAAGGATGTGATTATGCCCCAGAGGCCCTGCAGATTTTATTCTGTATGTGACAAACCTCTGAAAGGTGACAAGTGTGATGTCAGGAAAGCAGGAGCAAGAATCCAGGGCGGTGGAACTTGCAGTCACCCAGAGCAGGCACAGGCTGTATATATTTGAGCTCTAAACCTAATCCTCATTTTAACACAGAGCATAAATAAAGACTACTCTCATCCCTGCTGTGGTACCTGAACAGCTCAATTCTTTGCTTCTTGTATTAATTGTAAGCTGTAGCTTTCAGCCCAGTACATCCTGTCTTTTGTAAGATTAAAATTTTCTTGGCTACCAAGAGTCTTTTTTCTGTACACTTGTGATCTTTTGCTGGAGAAAAAAAAGCAGAATTCGTGATCAGTGAGTTCTGCAAAACCTCAGATCATTGCTTTTGTGAAGGCCAAGTACAGGACAGCACAGGGAAGTGTTGGGCCACTGCTGTACAAGGGCTGACAGGAAGAAGTGGTGAGGTGAGCACAGGTCACAGCACCTGGCCATGAGTGAGGGTGGTGAACAGTGACCCTGACAGGTCTGTCACACACTATCAAAGCATTGCTGCACTGGGCTGTGTTCTCTAGCAGGGCTTTGGGCTGCCTTAGTGCCCACACAGAGATGGGGCACTCAGAGCTCACGAAAAAAAGCAGAATGGCACTGAGTGGAACTTGGTGGACACTGCAGGAAGACAGAAGGTGTGCCTGCTTCTTGCTAAGCATTCATTAAAACTCTGATTTATAAATTGGCTCTGTACCTTGTCTAAATTGACTTTGGAAGCCTACGGGAAGTACTGCCCCACTTCCCTGTGTTTGCCACAGGGGAAATGAGAAACCACTGGGTCCCTGGGGCTAATTACTTTCTTCAAAACCCAGCATTGCTCTGTTTCTGACTCAGCGCAGCATTCAATTTTCTGCTGAGATTGTATCTATATCGCATTACAGGATGAGTTGCAATAGCACCTGATGTTAATTGCAGTGCTCCCTTCCCTCCTTTACACCAGTTATCAAGAAAAACCGGAAAGTCCACTTCTGCTGGTTTTAATTTAGCCTCTTCCACCCATACAGAGTGCCTGTCAGACAGGAGAGGCAGGGGCTGTCTTCCTCTTTCTGCCTGAAAATATCTAACAACAAGGTTGAGACTAGCCAAATGTCTACATGCAGATGTCTACATTCCATCCCAAACAATCTTTATGGAGACAGAGATGTTGGGATGCACAACAGCCATTCAGTGTAAGGAGATGCAGACAGGTACCATAATATTCTGGATTGCCCCAAAGCCAGACAGCATCCACTGAAAGCAGAGAAAAGGACAGAGATGAAGTAACAGAAAAAGGACATCCCTAGGCTGCTCTTGAAGCTTGCCAGTCTCTTTCAGAGCCTACACCTGCCTAAAACACCAAAGCAACCCTCAAACACACCAAAATCCAAACCATGAAAACAAGCAGGGACATTGTGACTGGACAAGAGCATATGGCCCAGCAAAGTGTCCTGTGGGAACGAAATCTGAGAACACTTGTTGGGTCATGAGGAAAATTTACCTTTTTCTTGGAGCACAGTGAAAGAGATGAGGGGCTTTAACATCTCATCATTATTTTGTTTCCCTCCTAAATGTCCACCTCTCACAGTGGCATTCTAGCACTCACCATGTATCATATAAATGTTATTTGCTAGCCTGTCATTTTCCAGCCTATCATTTCCCACTCCCTTTCTCCCAGCAGCAACCAGAATTTCTGTCATTTTCAGGTGTTAACCAACATTGGCAGCTGCCACTTGTTTGGCATCACATGTACATAGAAGAAGGATAGGGATTTGTAACATGTGCCACACTTTCAGTGCACATTGAATGAACAGCATTAGAAGAAAATTAATTAATTGGTCTCCTGGAAAGCAATGCCTCTGGGACTAGCATTATGGGCTTTAGATATTTTTGAGTGAGATCCTTCAAGCCCAGCCTTCCACTAAGACAAGAGGAGGGCAGCCATGGTAGGTCAGACAGCAGTGCTGTCTCCAACAGTGGACACTGGTTGCTGCTACTCACAAGTCTGCCTTTACTTCTGCTGGTGTAAATAACCTATTCACCTGGCCATGCAATTTGTTGAGTGTTTTCAGGTGAGTCAAAGTGCTGTAAGCATCTCCTCTCTTCTGATTTCTCACCCTTTAGTTAAAGCCCCTTTCCCTGTTTGGCAGCCCATTGTTTCCTACTCTTTCCCCATCAGCAGTAACAAAATTGCTCTGACTGGAGTCCAACTTGCAACATCGTGTTTCCAACCTGGAGTTGCTCTGGGATTTGCCTTCACTCTCTTAGGACAGAGGAAGTTAAAAAAAATAATAAAAAAAAAAGGAACAGAACATTCTGTCTAATAAACATTTGCTAATGCTCTTGAGCAAGAGATATTGAACAGGTAGCAAATAGATTAACTATCTGCTACAGCAAATAAACAGCAGCAAAGGCGTCCCTGGACACTCTTTCAATGGTATTTCCGCATTGAGCCTGATACTCTGACATATTAATTGATCTCTCCAACAAGAGCCATGATCTTTATATACAAAATTGGAGGTCAGACCTCAAAATAATATAATTAATCTTCTGCTGCCTGGTATAATAAAAACAGGCTTGCTGTTAGCTTGTCTTCCCTACACTTTTTTTTTTTTCCCCTCTTTCTCCCATGAAGAATAAGTTATTTTTGCAGGTACAGTTACTTAGTTTATCAGTAAAATTATAATCTCTTCAGCCATAGGACTAGCAGAGCTTGCTGGGAATCCATGGGTTTGATTCTAAATTAAAGTTAATTGTCACTTCTAGGTCAGTTTTATGTCTGAAGATTGAACATGGTAAATGAGCAATTGGTTCCTCTCTTCTGAGGTTGAGCTACATAAAGGGGTCTGATTGCAGCCCTGGAACACCTTAACCAGCAAGGAGTATTTTTCTTTCTAGGCCTGGAACAGATGAAAATGACACTGCAGCCTGAGTCAAGCTCTAGGTTACAAAACTGAAAAATACCATTGAAAAACTCAGGGTGGAGAATGGCAGAAATTATTTCAGACCTGACAAATATTTTGCAGTAATCTAATTAAAGAATTTTATCTGTTGAATTCCTGCATGAGACACATATCAAAAGCTTCTAAAGCAGCTGATTTTAAACCAGCTAAGGGCCAAAAATTTAAGCTAGACAAATTGGAATTACAAGTAAAATGTTTTTCAGAGCTAGAAAATATCAATTGATGCAATAAGGTATTGAGGGGAGCAGTAAACATGCACAGGTCTCTGAATTCGTGTTAATCAAACATGAAGAGAGAACATGGATGGGAGATGCTTGTGCTCTATGAGAGCTCAGCCCATGAGAGTATTGATCCCTTGCAGCCATAAGGATGAGAACCTATCTAAACAATCCCTTCTTCAAGAGAGTGGGACAGAATTAGATCATATCCACTCCACACCAAGTTACCATCTTTTGCAAAATCAAGAAAATCTCCTTCTGAAGTGTTATGGTGAGAGAGGACAGGAAAAACTCAAGCCAGCTCCTTCAAACAGACCATATTCCTTTGGCTCTCATTTTCACATTGGCCAAGAGGCTGACAACCTTCCTATGCACAGGGGGCAAATGCTTCCAACCACCCACACCCACTTTTTTAATTAAAAATTCAAGTGCACCAGGAGACTCGCTTAAGTGATCAGGTTACATGGAGGCAATAAAATGGGAGAACTTTTTGATCAAAGATAAAGTGAACATCCTAACATACTAGAATATAGGCTCATTTAAACTGCAAGTATCAATTAGATGTCTTCACTGAGAGTTCCAGAGATCAGATTTCACAGTTGAAGGACAGAGATGAAAATTGGTATATTTATACAAGTAGATATTTATCACTATTTTGTCTCTGGGCAAGTTGGACAGGTGATAAACAGGTTTGATAAAAGTGTCTTGCTGCAACCTTTGCACAGCTTCTCAGCATCCCACTTGCTTAAAGAGAAACACTGCCACCAAATCTAATCCACGAACCAGTCAGGCCATACTCTTCACTTTCCATGGGTCATACTAAAAATAAAGCCTAGAGAGCCAGTTCTCAGATACAGGAGCACATAGTCTTAACATAATATTGATCCTGGGAACTTTCCTTCTCTTTTCCTCCACATTTTCCTCATCAGAAGAGACGACCTGGGCTAGTCTCTCCCTCGGTTTTAAAGCATACTGGGACAACATTAAGTCTGGATCTCTTGTTAGAATTTCCCTTGAGAATTTCAAAAGGGCAGAAACATGTAGACACTGTGAACAGCTGTGGTTTTTACCATGATCAATTCTGTAGCTAAAACAACACTCTGTGTGCTGGTAGCTCTGCACAGGAAGCAGGATCTAGAAGTCTGATATGTTTTTATTACATGTATCACTCTCAGAATTGCCAAGCTGGACAGCTGGCCAAGAGAAATGTCACATCAATATTCTCAGAAAACAGATGCATTTTAGATTGCCTCTACTTGTCACAGCAAGTGAATCTTCACTAAGACAATCATTATCTTTGTTACTCTTCTCCAAAATGGAATTTGCTTCCATTCACAATTCTGTATAAGCCCACCAGCACTTGGACAATCTAACTTTTCTCATCCCTTCATGGATACTTACAGGTACAACACACCCAGCTGGAGAGGATTTATTATGTGTTTGTCATCTCAGCCACTGCTACAAACTCCTGACGGGAGACTGCACAGAAAGGACGAGTTGGGAAGGGAAGCTCTATTAAACAGACTGTCCACAATCACAGTGTCTCCTCAAAAACCCCAACTGCCACCTTCTTCTGTGGTCAGTTGACAGAAGTCACGGGTGTCATGTCCTCTAAAGCTTAAATCAGAACAGCTGCTTCTCTTTGTTTTGCACAGAGTAGCAGCAGACACATTACATAATAGTAAGTCAGAAACTGAAAGGAGCCAGATTGCTAAACCCTTCCGTGTGGATGAGATTTTTTATTTCCATCACCTGATAATTTAATTGCTCAATTAACTCTGCCTGAATGCCTTGGCTGTGGAAGACAAATGTTCCCTTGCAGGTCATGGAAAACCAGATAGGAGGCAAATAAGCAATGCAAAGGTAAATTATTCCTCTTCAGCAAACCAAGTGCATCATCCAATTGTATTTTCTCTCCTGCTCTGCTCCTTGCTCCTCATGTTTTAGGGACAGAACAGGCACCAGACAAATAAAAGACCATAAAACCCTGGTAAAGCCAGTATCATACGTTTCACCAACATGGTTTAAATCCAAAACTTTCTTAGCGAATTCAAGCCTAGCTTGGATGTTTCTTTTTGCATTTCTGAAACTCCATAATATGCCTAATTTAGGTAGCAGGGTAATCTCTTCCTTGAGGAGGACTTTGAAACATCTATTGCATCACTGAACATTATACTCGTTTTTCTTTACCCGAGAAGCCAGTGGAAATGATGCCACTAAAGTGGCACTTATTGACCATCCTGGGGCAGAGTGGGACTGACTGAGGGCCTGTGGATGTAATTCTTGTCCATCAGCAGACCATATCTCAGAGGGCTTCAGTTCCAATGAACGTGCCTGTAACCATTATTGCAGCAAACTTCACATAGTGTGATCATTCCTTCTTTCATAAATAGAGCAGTCAAGTTCATAAAACCTGTGTCTCTGCTGTTCATGTCAAAACCTGAGTGCTCCTGTACAATTTATGAAATCATGTTAGACTATTTATTTATATTTCTCATTTATAAGGTAGTAGGGGAAAATTTCTATTAAAAATAATTTAAAATTGCTTAGGGATATAGGAGAGTCTGTATCTCTAGAGACTTTTACGATTGTCTGCCAGGATGCTTGAGAGCATGTTAATGTTATTAGATCCTGCCTTGGGCCAAGGAGATAACACAGAGGAACTCTGTGACCTTGCAAGATCTTTCCTAGCTATTCCTGGAACCATTGAATGGCAATGGCCTGGAAAAGCAGCAAACTAAAACTTAGTAAAAGAGACACTTCTGGTCTATGTTCTTTGGAAGAAAAAAAAAGAAAGGCAAAAAGGCTGGAAAAGTCTACATCTAACAAAGTAATGAAAGAGAGGAGAGTTTACAATTGAAATCAGTGAGTACTAAAGGGAATAACATCCTCTGCTACAAGATCCCTACTTAAGGTCTTCTCATGAATGTCATCATTAAATCCCTACCCATATTATAATTTTAAACAGCTCCTTCCACCTCCATTTGTGAACTTCCCCCTGGTAGTGCTCCTTTCTATCCTCATGAGAGCTCACATTAAGTCATTCCACAATGAGCCTTTCCTAAATTCCTCCCTGAAGCCACCTCTAAAACATGCAGGGGTGAAACAGAATTTACTTGGCAGATTACTGACCCCCTTTTGCTCATATTTAGGATGCAGTGTCTCCTGAATTCTTGGTCATTAGAAATCATCAGCCTGCTGATTCTACAAGTACTCACCATGCTAGAAAATCCTGTTTCTGCCTCATGCCATGCAAAGCCTGACTAGATGTTACTTTGACCTGAAAAACAAGAAACTAAGTAGGTTTGTAGCCAAACCTCGAGCTGCTGACTATATCTGTGTCAGGAAAAGGTGCATCTTTAGCAATGACAAATTATATTTAGAATATGTCTTTTCTTAGACAGATCCTTTAAATCAGAGCAGTTCAAAAGAGGGGAATTTAATTAGAAAACATTTAATCCCAAATGTCATAATGACAATCTTGGAAAATTAAGATTAATGAAAGCCAGAAAGAAGCTAAAAATAGCAGCAATTGTATGTAACCAGCTTGGGAAACAGATAACAGAAGTAAGAGGCAATGAGGAACTGGAAAAGAAACCCAAATCAAAACAACCCCCCACCTTTCAGCAGACAATCAGAAGTGTACATTAGTATAAAAACAAATGCATCGATCTATGAAAACGTCTGCAATAATCAGATTGTCCATTATGACATTCATAGGGTAAAATCTCCCAACAGTAATACAGAAAAGGTAGGTATTTCTCATAGTTATTTCAAAGTGGGATATTATTGAGTCAGCATCCTGGAGCCCTACGAGATGTCTGAAGATCTCATTGCCAATGCTCATTTTCTGCAAGTCATTGAAAAATAAAAAATAAGGAAGCTTCATAGGTGAGAGAGAAAAACTAATCTATAGAAGTACAAACAGGACAATCCAGGACTAAGACCTCTGTCAAGAATTTGGAGACAATGGCCAAGAGATAGCAAAAGTAACTCTAAGTCTGCACCATGGAAAATTTATTTAAAAACAGGAAGAAGTTTAAGTGTCATTAAGAAATGTAGAGGCTTTGCAAGGAGAGAAAAACAAAAAATTACTTATGGCCTCTGACTAGAACCTCTCCGCTAGTAAACAAAATATTGTGACATCAGTAGAGACAGAACTCCAAGTAAAAGTGATTTTACTTTCAAAATGTTTGGATTAAGGAAATGCAATTGTAGCTTAATTTGTTTGGGATACCATCAGAAAACTGCCTTTAAGATGATAAATTTGCCTTTTTACTCCACCTAACTTATGGAAAAATCTGCAGAGCATTTAAGTATGAAGACAGAACATTCTGCAAGAACTCGATGATTGTTACTTTACATATGAAAAGTGTTCCTATTCCATTCTTTGAGATTTTATCATGCAAATCATGCAGAAATGGGTGGCTGAACCTTCCAAAAGACTTAACGTAATTTTTACTCTGTTTGCTTAAGCAAATACTCTGATACCTGTCACCAGTTCAAATTTAATCTTGTCCCAAGGCTAGAAAACAGGTCACAGTAAGTTATGTTTGCTTTTTTGTTGTGAAACTTCAATGCATTTTCATATCAAAGACACATGAAATAATTTCTAGGCCAGCTGATTTCACTGGTACCTCTTGACTGCTACAGGATTCTAAAATATTTGCCTTTTTTTGAAGAATGCAAGCACTGAAAGATAATTTGGTCCTTTAATTGTTACATTACCTAGGGACAATTTCTCTAAATGAGCCTGAAAGAAGTGCCAAGTTTTAATTTCACTATTACATGCAAACCTGAACCAGACCTTCACAGAAAGCTCCACAGTTCTAATGTTTGAGATCTACAAGCACTGTAGGTTTTATTTTGTGTTGGAAGCTCATCAGCTTTCAAGCACATTTCCACGTTTAAAAAGCAGTTGTGCAGCCCCAGCACAAATGAATAGGTGGAAAGCCACGGGAAACCAGAACCCTACCAATTACCTGCAATGGAATACAGTTCCTCAGAGAGACAATCACAGAGGCAATTGGAAAAGACCTCTGAGATCATCAAGCCTATGACCCAACACCACTTTGTCACCCAGACACTGAGTGCCATGTCCAGTCTCTCCTTGAACACCTCCAGGGATAGTGGCTCCACCGCCTCCCTGGGCAGCTCGTTCCCACACCTGACCACCCTTTGTGAAAAACTTCCCCTAATGTCCAGCCTCAACCTCCCCTGGTGCAGCTTAAGGCTTTGTCCTCTCGTTCTGCTGCTGTTCCATGGAAGCAGCTGGCTGCACCCTCCTGTCCGGAGTTGTGGACAGTGATGAGGTCTCTCCTGAGCCTCCTCCTCTCCAGGAGACACAGCCCCAGCTCCCTCAGCCATTCCTCACAGGATTTGTGTCCCAGACCCCTCACCAGCCTTGTCACCCTTCTCTGCTCCAGCATTTCAACATCAGCCCTGAAGTGTGAGCCCAGAACTGGACCCAGCCGAGCACAGGAGGCTCCCCAGGTGCTGCTGGCCACACCATCCCTGTCACCAGAGGCTGGTGAAAGGCAGGCGGCCGCTGCGGGAGCCTGAGCTGGCTGTGAGCTTTCCCAGGGGCTGCGGCGGTGTCCGGCTCGGGCTGACCGAGGCTGACTCAATTCAGCGCTCAGAAGCCGGTCCGCAGCTCCGCCAGTCAGACTGCCTCCCCCCGGAGCCCCGGGACGTGCCGCTCCACAGACCTCTCCCGGCTTTTAATGCCATCTCCTGCCCCCAGCGCCTCGGGAAAACCTCCCTTTCGGCACTGAACTACCAAGAATTAGTTAACAAAGCAGAGCGAGGAAACGCTTTAACAATCTCTTCTGCTCTGGATCCGGAAGAGCGGAGTGCATCTGCTGACTAACAGTGGGGATGGGGTGGGAAGGCAGCTGGCTTCTCTGCGAGGGAGGAGACAGCTCCTCGGTGATGCTCTGGGCAGTACAGGAAAAGCTGTCATCTCCAACAGCAGCGCCTTGCCTCGCAGGGATTTAACACCCACTGCTTCCACAGCTCCTTTCCCCCCCGGCTAAAATGCATGTTGAATATAATGAGCCTGGAACACTAAAGAGGAATTAAACTGTAGCTACAGTTCTCCATTTGGCTAAAAGCGTTAAATACCAATGGCAAAAAATTATAGTATTTGTCTAACTTTGGGAAGGATGACCCCAAATATATAAAGCCATTTGTAATAAAGTAACCTTCTGTGAAAAGTGAATGAAAATGGGCCTGGTGTGCCCTTTTCCAAGATCCACACACTGTCCAGAGAGCAGAATGCAGCTTTTGTAAAAGACCACCAGGATTCACACACATTTACAGGTTCACTGGCACCTCAGCCCTTTGCTAGCAGAGGAGAGTAGCAGTTCAGCCTCCCAGGAAAAGGCAGGAATGTAGACAGGATGGGAGACAGCCACTCTAATACTGTTTGAATTTCCTGAAGAAACTTCTGGAGAGTGAAGGGGCTCCTCCTGGGGAGAGGAGGCACAGAAAACTACTTCTTATAAACAGGTTTCTTTTATTCTTCAGGGAAATTCAGCAAGTATAATACTTACGTGATGAAGATTCATGGATCTGTCCAGGTTCTGGGGTCAAAGGCATGCAAACACTAAGGAGCAGAACCTCCCAGTACTATCAACAACTGCAAAAAATGTTAATTTTGTTTCAATTATCTTCTGTAAGGGCAGACATGACCAGCCAAGACTACTCCATCTTATCTACGTGCTTATGATCCAAATTTTTTTGTCAGCTGCTATTCAAGTGCTCCACAAGTCTTCAAACACCATACACCCTTCACCTCATGCCTCAATTACATGCATCCTCACCACAAAACAGAGTGACTCAAGGTCTGCCCACACAGATCGTGGCCTAGACAGCTGCTGATCAGGATGTGGAGCATCCAGCCACATCCTGAACATGGAAGAGGCCACAAAGTAGGACAGACAGGATGGCACTGACAGGCATGTGAGTCAGAACACAAGGGAGAAATGAAGATACTGTTGGCAGCATGATGAGCCTGGAGGCAACAGGGAGCCTCATTTCTAGACACATACAGAATGGTGAATCAAGATAAAACCCCTCTGCAGCAGATGCTGTAACGCTCTCTCAGGACATGTTCCTGAGCACAGAGTCTCGCTGGGATGTATTTATACCCCTGCCAGGACCTGTGTGAACAGCTCTTTAACACAGGAGAGAAGGCTTCAGAGAATCTTTTGTGATTATTAGTTATGTTAGAACAGACCGGACCTTTGTCTCCCTGTTAACTTTTTGAGTCAACTCCATGGGTCACCAGCCAGAAAACCCAACATGAAATGCAGTCTGGTGTTTTGTTAATAATATACTCTGTGTTTGTTCATGTTCTTTAATCACATGGTTTTTGCACTGTGGAACATCCTGTCTCTCTGGCCTAAGCCAGTTCAGAAGTAAAGATGCTTTGGACTGAATCCAGACAACACATACATTTTTGTCTTACTCTGGAAACCCTATGTCAATTAAAAACCATTCAGCAGAGTTTGTATTACTGTATTTGCCTGAAGAATAAAAGGAACATGTTTATAAGACACAGAAACAGACAGCCCTGTGCCCTCCCTCCTCCAGGAGGAAACCCTTCACTCTCCAAAACCAAAAGCCTAGCATAAATTTATTAAAATTAACTGCTCATAACAAGTTATTCATCTATTACTACAGCTATGTTTCTAATATATCAGCAAATGTGGTAACTGCTTATTTTTCTGTATTTCCATACTAAGGTCACAGCATTAATATCTCATACTAAAGTGCTTGGTTTGTCTAGTTTTGTGGGTTTGGGCATGTTGAATTAATCTCTAAAACTTGTATTGTGTTTCTACTTTTGAATATTAATTAGACCACCAAATATGGCTCCAAATCACTGCCACTATTGGGAGAAGAACATATTATAGATAAACTTCTAACCTCTCAGCATTCTGGATAACTGACAGAACCTCTGGGTTCTACCACTGCTGCCTCCTGAACTCTGCAGACTGGGCAATATGCACAATACCCACTGGAGAATTGCCCCAGTGCAGCAAATCCTCCTCCAAGTCCCATCTGACTCATGCTCTCACAAGTTGGATAACAGGTTTTTATTCTGCCACGTTGATTACCACCATGTCACTCAGAGTGTACAGAGCACCTCGGTGCTTCACCTTCTGCCCTATTTGTAATATCCAATGGATAAACCACTGAAACTGTGTCAGCACACTCAGGGGGACAGGATCCACCAAAGACACACTTAAACCAACCAGTACAGAGGAAAGAAAAAAAAAAAAAAAGCCTCTCAAGATTTCCAGATCCCCAAAATACAAATAAACTGTGTAACTCGAAAGCTATACTAATATATTTTATAATAAGAACAAGCAAATAAATGTATTGCAGAGATGCCATTTCAAACCAAGTGCACATATCAGTTGTAGCAAAGAAATATCGTAATGTAAAGGAACCAGAACTGACCACCAGGAATTTGCAATAAATGTTTTACGTAGACATTTTATTCTGAAGAGACCTATTCTGAAACTAAGCAGATAAATTAACCAAGAATTAGCAAAATCATGCAAACCAACTTATTCATTCCAAGAATGTTTTGCCATGTTCCCCACAGAGCATTTGATTCCTGCCTTACAGGCAATATTCACATTAGTCTTCCCTGTGGAACAGGTACAACTGTGCCCTTACTATTAACTCTCATGTTGGATATTAGCCATAAAATGGCATAGCTACTTATTGCTGGAGATCCACTATTAAATGGGATTTGTGGGTTTCATCTTTCATCATAAAATAGATTAAATCTGCACCTTTATAGAAGTATGGGCGTACAATCCTAAGAAGAGACTACTTGTCCTACACAAAAATAATCAAATATTTGATTACTGGGTTTCTGTGCAATAATTTTTGTTTTTCTGGTGGGAGACAATATTTCTTATACATATTTTAAAAAGCTAATGCTAATTTACATACACTGCATATCCAGTAAGAATGCTGGTCAAATGTTGGGGCAATAACAAGAAGGCATCTGCTCACAGGAATTAAATAGAACTGTTACACTTTAATTGTTAATTATTAGGTAAATATTAGGACATACAGAAATGGTAAACAGGTCATCTGGTAACTCAGGACTTTTTAGTCAAAGGAATACTATTTGCTGAGGGGAAAAAAAATACTTCACACAACCTGAGTTCTCATTTCTAGAGTTTTACAACTCTTAACAAGAGAAAAATGTACCTAACATACCTTTCTTTTCTCCTTTGCTATCCTGTAATTTCATTTCATGAAAATTCAGGTAGCATGGATATGTATGTACACCTTTGGAGAGTAAAAGACCAGTATAAAGCCTACTCCCAAAACTCAGGGTTTCCTCAAAGTAACAGTTATGGACCTGGCAGTCTATAACTGGTTTTAAGTCTTGTTAGATCCAGTGTGGTAGATACTGTCCATCCTGAGCCTGTGTGACTGCAGCTGCTGGGAAAATTTCATGACAGTAAAACCAACTGCAGAAATAACAGCACAATACTCTTGTCCATAAGGCATTTTTTTTTTAGGCTTGCATAAACCTCCTTTAGCGTGTTTAAATTACTATTCTTTTTTACAACTGTGGGAGACAGAACAAAGAAATGGCTTTGCTCAGAGTTCCAAAAAAGCAGAGCAGAGCTCCTCAGGGCAGCAGAGAGCAGCTGTTTCTGGTGAGAAGCTGGATGTACACACAGATGGCTGAATAGCTGAAGATTGAGGAAAAGGCAGGAGTAAAAAATTAACCTGAATTTTCCGGGTTTGTACAAACCTTCTGTCCTGTCCAGCAGAAGAGGTGCAGGAGAGGACAGGCCCTCTGCCATTTCCTTCCCACCTCTACACACTTCTGTGACCCAAATCCCTCTCCCCTGCTGCAACTCTGTGCAAGGTTCTTGTGCAGGTGAGACCTTCGTCTGCCTCTTGTCCTGCCTCAGTGTTTTAAGATTCCAAAAGGTTTCTGCACCTTCACTTGAAAAGCTAAACGCTCATCAAACCTCTACAGAGCTGACTTTTTTAAGCAACAAAACTTGTCAGACAGGTGGATCTTGAAAAAGAAAATCATTAGAATTTAAATCTGGAGAAGACTAATGGAGTGCTCTGCTGTGATCTGACACCACAGACACCTGAAGTTTTACACAGTCACTTCTGAAGGCAAAGAGCAAGTGTGAGCTGGATAAAATCCTCAGGAAGAAACCCAGACACTATTGATGAATTTCAAATGACTGTACAATCACCTCACAGGAAGAAGCACTAGTGACCAATCATGCTCATTTTTCCAATACCTTGCTTTTAGAAATAGTGAATTAAATATGTTTCTTCAAGGAAAGGCTTTTTGTTCATATCTCTATCTATATCCATATCTATATCCATATCCGTATCTGTATCTATCTATTCTATCTTAAATCCTGACAGTTTACAAGTAGTTTTTAATGCTATAGTGTATTAAAAAAAAAAAAAAAAAAGCACCTGGAGTCAGTTCTACAAACCTCCTTATTTAGAGAATCAAAACATTATTAAAAAAACCCAAACAAACAGCTTTAAAACTTCCATACTTGAGATAGAGCTAAACCAACAAATGCCTGTATTTTGTTTCAAGTCTGAATACTTAGGGTTGGATGAACTCCAGACAGCCTGAGTGAATTTAAACAGGCCAGAAGAATCATAAATTTTGCTTCTATAAAAAACCAAGTGCGTGTTTTGCTTGCCAAAAGGACACCAAGAAACCTTCCCACGAGGGAAAGAGATGAACGAGTTTTTAAGCCTCCCATCTGCACAGTTTTCCATTATATTTTGAGAAGCTGAAATAATCTTTTGAAGCTGAAAGTCTGAAGCAGAGAGATCATCTCCCTGAAAGAATCAGGGAAAGAGCAAAACCACTGAACATGACTTGCAGTGCTGAACACACAGAAGGGTCACACACACACAGACAATGCCACACTGCACTCAGGGTACCCCCAGGATGAACAGCAAAGAGCCTGCTCCCCCAAGGACACTAAAGGATGAGACTTTTTCACTGTCTCCATGTGAGATGACTCCTCTTCTACATTACAGCCTCTAAAGCCAATCCACTCATTTATCAGGTAGGCAGAACTACCATTAAAATAAATGTATTTCCAGGCTGTCCCTTTTTACTTGCAAAGTTTATTTTCTACATGTACAGCAGAAAGGCAGGACAAAATTGTTCTCATGGACTGGAAACAGGCAAGGTCAGGGGTAGTGCAAGAGTATTAGCAAGGGCTTCTTCAGCAGGTTCTGCAGACTCCAACACTGTGACAAATCATCACAAGGCACAGTGGAAGGCTGGTATGAGCTGTTAAGCCTGGAACAAAGGAACAGTCTACATACATGGAAGTTGGATGATCATTAAGCTCAGGTACATTTATAGCATTTTAGGAGTCGTGGGTTTATTCCTGCTCAGAAGCCCACCTCAGCTGAGAATGCAGGGTCATGACAGTGTTATGAAATCAAGGAAACAAGTTTGGAAATTATTCCTTTTTGTACAAGGAATACATCTCAGAAATTGCACCCTGGCATTGTTCTGTTAGTAAAGAAATCATATCCAACCACTCCCAACAACCCTAACAGAAGGACTTTGAAGACTTCAGTATTGCAAATTGATTTCCTATGCTACAAACAAAATACTTTTGAAAGTGCTCTGACCATGGGTTATCCTCAGCAGCCCTGCTGCATCCAGGGCCCTTCCAGGGACCAAGCCACACACTACTTGTATTTCTGCTTAAACTTGGGTCTTGCCCAAAGAAAGGCCTGGCTTTCTTCCACTGCAGCTCCATTAGCATTGCCAGCAAAGAGAATTTATGCAGAGTAAAGGGACTGGCCTTCCTTCTACAATAGGGCAAATTGTCTCAGGCTGCCACATTCAGTTAAATGTTTACTTTGTTGTTTCACAACTCAACAGGAAAGGAAAGGTCAGACAGGCCCTACTGCAGAACAAAGATGTTGTCATTCATTTATTCACCTCAAGCCAAGATTTCAGTGGGAGACTTCTGCTTTCCAGTTTTTTTCCTCTTCCTCTGGAAGATAGACACCATGTAGTAAATTAACACTCCATTCTGGTTTCATATTCTAAAAGAAACATTAGATGTCAAAGTATTCTGTAAAGGTCCTGAAAGAGGAATATTGCCAGGATTTGTTCACCAAGACTGGCTAACAGAGAAAGATTAATCTCTTGAGACTACCCATGAATGCCATCCTTTTTGGCACACTTGAAAACAAGAGCTATAGCACAGATAGAGCCATAAGTGTGCAGCTTCCTGTGACACAAAATTTCTCTTGGCTTGAAGTAGTGGAGACCCTATTCAAATTCAGAGTCTTCCAGAAGTTACTTTTGGCACCATTAGGGTAAAAACAGAACAACTGTTTAACAGGAATGAGACTGTTATTCTTGACTTGCTACAAATAGAAAGCCTGCAGCTTCACTCTCAGTTGATGAAGCATTGGACACTTGGACATCTATTCCATTAAAAATAGCCAAAAACCTTCTTAACCTGTGCATATTTCTTTCTCTGTTCAATTAACACAAGGAACAGAGATTAGACAATGAAAACCCATCACAATAGTAATCAAACTATTATTGTGAAGTGAAATATGCATGGGTCAAATCAGCATAATATAATTCTCAACTAATGGCAAAGACGCTCTGAGCCTGTAAAGGAAATGTGAATTATTTACTCCTGGCATGAATAAATCGTGCTCTGCTGAAACTTGTACCACACTGTTTGTGATGGTCTGAGTGGCCAGATGGTTGTTGGGACAGTGCTTTGATGGGATGAGTCACGTCCCAGCAACACCTGTTTCTTTCCGCTGGCTACCGAGGAAACCGAGATAACCAGCGCCAAAGCAAAAGTCTGTATTTGAACAGGCAAGTCCTTCCTGCTTTGTTTCTTCCTGAGCTAAACCTGCAGTTCATAGATTAAACAATAACTCTAGCAACTGAAGAGACTGCTGTGCCTGCAGAATCTGGGAGATTTCATCTTTCTGAAAGACCATAACCTCAAAGACACAATCTCAAACCATTTCCAGCATACGCTGGGGAATCCAAAACTGGGAGTGCAGGGAGAAGTTTGGAGATGAAGAGAACAACAGAAAACAAAACCACAGCTGACTGAGCAGATGTGAATTATCCAAACCTTCCACCTTTGGAGCTGCTTACACAACTTAAGCAGTGCTTGTTCTGTACCTGGTTAAAAGCATGTGAGCCCCATTCAAACTGGTGAGCAACGTGTGCACTCTTCTGAGACAGCAAGCACGTATCTGACTCCCAGACTCATTAAAGAAGCTAAAAAATCACTCACTGACCTAAGGTGGCAGCAGGATCTGACTGGAGAAGCACAGATTTCCCAAAAACTGTCAGTCTATAAATATATGTGATAAACATATGTCAGCCACATGTCTCAGTGATGCACAGAAAATCCCTGGACGTGACTCAAAACTTTTTCTCATAAAAATCCCTGGACGTGACTCAAAACTTTTTCTCATAAAGGTAATGGCCACATTCCTGGGCCACATATTCTGGCTGCAAGTACTGTCTTCATCACTGGATAAGAACTTAGTCATTCCCAGCAACCCATACCAGTAGAGTCCTTAGTTCTCTAGGAGACAGGCAGAAAACAGGTTTTTACAGATGAGACGTGATCAGCCAGAGCAGGCTCTTCACTTCAAAGTGGTCAGAAGTCTTTAAGGTCATTTATGAAAATGGATATATTTTGTCAAGTAAGTGGGATTTTCATTCCCAAATCAATACTATTACATTAGCAAAGAAAGTAGTTTCCTATACAAACTTTCTTGTATCACATATATCCTGGTCAAACAGCATTTTAAGCTATGTTTGAGGACTGCAACACCACCACTGAAAACCTGCAAATGGATAATATGATACAGAGTGCTTTAACAGTACTACTGCAAGATTATTCCATTCTAATTCCACCAAATCACTTCATGATACATTTTGAAACTGAGATGTGAAAGGGCTACAACAGTACTGCATGAATAAATTCATATTATGTAAAAGAAGTACTGACCTCAGGTCACAGAAATAACGCAAGCAGATTTAGAATTTTGCTCATTAGATCCTGTACCAAGTGAAAGAGATTTCATTTTTCTTTACAGTTACTCAGAAAAACCATGACACAATAAAATTTGTCAGGGGGATTTCTTGTAACATTAGGTATCTGCCATGTTACTCAAGAATTCCATGTATCTCAGTCTCTTGGCTAGCACAGTTTAAACAGGAACACCCACAGTGGTTTTTAGAACATACCAGCATATTTTATTCCAAAAACCACAAGGACAAGCCCTCTGCTTTACAAACTTACATCTACTTGTGTGTTTCATTTGGCTGACTGTAAATCCAGCTTTTCAGAGCTGAATCATTACAGTTTGATGACACCAAATAAAGGGTAGTGACTCATGCCCTCAGGCAAACAAGTGGGCAAAGTAGAACGTCAGAGACAGAAATGTGCTGTGCTCTATTAGGACACTGATCCTCATCTTTTGATTTTTCTCAGAAGGGAAATTTGAGAGCACAGAGGAGCAGCAGCACAGAACAAACGTCAAATACATTTTGCTAAGAGCCTGAAGAAACTGCAAGAAACCGCACCTCTGTAGAGCACAGAGATCTCCTGCTCATTGCACAGTGCAGACCCCATTTAAATGAAGAAGCTGAAGTCACCACTTCAGCTTTCTGCAATTCAGCTGTGATCCAAAGCCTGGGTGTGCAACCTCAACTCTGTCATGCTGAGACATAAGAAAGTGCAAAGGGCAAAATCATGGAAAAGGTGTAATAATCAAGACATGAATAACAGTCCAATGATTAAGGGAAGAAATACTGACATGAAAAGGTAACACAAAACCAAAAAATCTAGCAAGAAAGAGAGAGCAAAGAAATTTAATGTTCTGTGCCACTTCTACTCTCTGTGTGCTCCTGCAGATGTTCATGAAAGTGCTCTTCTCCTTTGATTACCATTCACTGAATTCCTATTAGAATCAGGGAAAAGCACTGGAATGAAAATGAGTGCCATACATCTTCCTTTAGAGTCCTCCACATGATTCACAAACAATTATTTAAAAGTTATAAAATTGTTCATCTGTGGGGGTGAGTCAGAGAACTAGCAAGTGACTCGTTTTCCAGACCATCTGCGTGGACATCACACACTTTTGTCAGGATTCCTACGAGACCAAAAGTATTTCTGAGACTGATTGCTTTGTGACACAAACTCTGTTGTCAGCTGATTAAAAAGATACTGTAAGAAGGAGAAAGGTGAGGCTCAAGGTACTGAGGACAAACACACAGTTTCACTGGCCATATTTACATTTACACATACATGGTGGACGTATTTCCAAGAGCCTATTACCACACAACTGAATGCAAACAACAGTTAGCTGATGTTGTGACAGGCAAATAAACCCTCACACTGTTATGATTATAAGCATAAATACTCAAAACTATTGATTACAAAGATGAACATTATCTACCATTTGGTAATACCAACGAATGAATACGGCAAAACATTTTGAAACACCTCCATTGGTATTTATCAACATGTGTTGGTATGTTCTAAAAAACACTGTGAGTGTTCCTGTTTAAATCCTGTGTTGGCCAAGAGGCTGAGATCTGTAAAGGTCTTCCAGGCACCTTAGTTTGTTTTTCCTCTGGGTTGATTTCTTCCCCCTCAAAAACTTAACTGAGTACTAATAAAGGCATATCAGTGATAAACTTCTTTCTGGATACCAAATACTGCTATAAAGTAAACATCACCCAAACAGGAAATAATTTCTATACATGTGCTGCAGTCATATACTGCAATGCACACTCTAAGCAAGTAGAAAGTAAACTTCATTTTTCTTAGAGCTTTATTCCTGTTCAGTCTTTAATGCCTCTTCTTTTTAAGAAGTGGCTCATAATAGTATGTAGGTGGAATCTGGAAATGAAAGGCTGTTCCACAATCATGATTACACTGCATGCTGAGAAGTCAATTTTATTATTCATGCATTCCCAGAAAAGGCCAGAAGGACATGGGCACAACTACAAAACACATCCTGTACTTGTTTTCATGTGGGAATTATTTCTCATCAGCAGGAAGGCAAAGCCTTATTGATCTGTCAGAAATCATCAAGGGGCCATTCACCCCTATCATGACGAAATCAGAGTAAAACTACTTTTGAATGGATCTTTCAGATTGTGAAAAGATGGTTAGGAACCAGAGGGAGAATGTAGTGTTCCAGATTCTGAGGTTTGTGGAATCTAGGCTCATACTACGACACTACTACACATAGTGTGCTTTTACTTATCTTTAGTAGCAACAGCATGATGACAGTAAGCTGTGATCATATTGATAAAAAAAACCCTTGGTATTTAACAGTGTAATAGCCAACTCTGGTGACCTTTTTTTTGCATGAATTGCCAGAGAATACAGCTATATTGAGAGATTAGGCATGCCTTTGAAATGTTCCTTCATAGTCTCAATAGGTGTGTTTGCAACTCCAGGCAAACTGAACTGAAAATAAGCAATATGAGCTAGGGTACACATTGTGACATAGAAAATACCATCCTGTCAATCACCTCTTCAGACATGAAACAGATTCTAGAAAAGCTGTCTCTTAGCATTTGTGGTTTGCAGCAACCAATAGCCCAAAGCATTCGGCTCACAATGAATGAGCAGGGAAGAGAAGTGCTGGAGCAGCTCTAACATGCTGAGTCCTGCACACCACAGTGAGGTGCTAGAGACCAAGACTGGCTTGGTGTGCACTCGCAGATGAGTCTGCAGACCGTGCAGTGAGGTCTGGAGCCGAGCCTGTTCACCCACGCTGCCCTCACCTTTACCTGAGAGAGGCATCCGATGGCTCACTGTGCACTGCCCATCCCGCCAGCTCGGTGCCCACACAGGCTTGTGGCAAACATTCTCACACCGCCTGCACACACTCAAAGGGAAGAACTGCAGGGATAGACAAGTGGTACACACAAGAACACAAACTCTACCCACTCTGTGCTTTTCTTTCCCAGCACACAGGTCCAAGAGTATGGCCAGCTCTACAAGCTGCTAGCTCACAGCCCTGCCACACCAACTCTAGGAGAAGGTTGGCACAAAGAGGGCACTGCCTGTTTGATCTAACTACAACCTTGGGCTAAAGCTTCTAGGCTCTGTCCAACAATAATGGTTATCAGCTTACTTTTTACAATGAAACTCCCTGTTCCCAATAAGGAGCCAGGAGTTTCACTGAGGTAGCAATAACACAGAAATATGGAGGGTGATTCTCAACTACCTACATAAAGTTCAAAGTAATTTCTTGCTAACCTTGCCTCTTTAAAAACTTTCTAAACATAATTTGGTACTGTATTTTAAGTTGACCACAGGAAGCACAAAACGGGAAAGTCCAGGAGAAGCCTTGTCTTCCCCTCAGGCACTTCCTGTACTAGTGACAAAAGCGTAATGCAAAGTTGCTAAGAAAGTGCTTCATGTTTAGGTTACACTTTGTCTTCCTTTTAGGCAAGAAATATTTGTTCATCAAAAATGCCCACCTCTGCATCACTGTGTCTGGTTAGACTTTGAGCTTTTGGGAACATGTCTCTGATAAAATAAGTTAAGGAGTAAACTCAGATAATAAACTTGGAGAATGACCCAAACCAAAGCTCTTTTTCCTCCCACTTTTCAAGCACACTGGGTGCTTAAGAGTGATTTGATATCAGCCTTCAATGAAAGAAAATTACCTATACTCCACTCCACTAACCTTGTAATCTCTTAGCTAATGGAAGAAAAAGCTCAAAGGTCCCTTTAAGGAGAAAGGAGATAATTCGAGCATTCCCATGTTACAAACAGACACAACAAACAATTAAAAAGGCCACAAATTGTTCCCTGATATTCACTTATGCAATGTGCCCAATCATGTTAACAGTGAATTCCCTTTTCCTGTTCAGACATCTAGGCAATAAAGGCAAGAATATGCAAAAGGCAAAACATTCACAAAACCTTTTTCACAATCTCTTCCTTCGCATGCTGTGTACAAGATAGTCTCATTTTAAAGTCTGTTTAAGCAGAATCTGTAATACACTAAGTCTCAATGCACGTTTGCTCCAGCCATGACTTGACCCTAAAGGAAAGTAAGAGTTTGGTGTGTGCTAACAATTCATTTTTCATCTCTGCTTCATTTCCACAGACAGAAGAGGGGCATGCACACAGCAGGTAGACAGAGCATGCTCTGCTTTAGGTACCTGACCTGGATGACTGGAGAAGCAGGATCTTGAAGTGTCTGCTCCTTAATCTGGACACAGCATCTGATCTGTGCTGCACATCCAACAGGGATGCTTCTCCACACTGTTCCCTGTTCTCACTGAAATCTCTACATCCTTAATCATCAGCACACTTCTCTGCTGTTCTCCACAGCTCCTGATAATCCTGAATAAGACAAAACTAGGCAGCAAAGATCATGTCCTTAACTATGAGGGTCGTTGTATTTGTATTCACACAACTAACAACAGAAGAGGAGAGGAATAAAAAAATTAACACTCAATGTTTGCCATAGGTTTTAGTGAAAACTTCAGGATGTTCACAGCTCATTGGAAGAGCAGGACACAGGTTTCCACTTTAGGTGAACACAGAGTCTTTACAGTCTCCCATTTCATGATGGTTTTTACCACAAAGGCAGGATCAGTGTGCATCTTTCTGTGAATTTGCTAATGTTCAATACTGTTCACAGAGCCTTCAATACTCCTTCCTCCCAAAGAGCCAGTCATTTCGCCCAGCTCTTAAAACTGAGAGAGGTTACAAGAGGTTACAGCTGGAGAGGAGGGCTTCTCTGTCATAAAAGGAAACACTGCCTATGTTCAAATCCTTCAGCAATAAGTAACTGATTCTTGTGTGTTACTACAGAGGGTATTTTATAGAAGGCCTACATATGTGTTGGGGAAACTGCAGCAACTGAAGAATCTTGCTTGTGCCAAAAGATTTCAGAGTCCAAAAGACAGAAAAATGTATAGGAACCAGCCCTGGGCTCCAGCTGTAACAACATTTCTCTCCACACTGAGAGACAGATACTGTGCCTGATAAAAGCAAGATTCATGCAGGGAAAGTAGCTTTCTAAATCACCTTCTAAACCACAAATCAAGGAGTTCTGGGACTTTGACTACTGCAGCTAATGGACACACAACAAAAGGCATGACAGGTCCTGGAGCAAGTGGAGATAAGCCCTCTTAAATGCCCACAGTCTTCCAGCTCCTTAACAGCATCCTGGTAAAATCAATTCAGACCACATCAGTTCCTCTAATAATCCACATTAAAATAGTTCTAATGCCTCACTCCTACTGAAGGAGGGTATTTGCCTGACTTTTCACTAACAGGTGACCCACAGATGTACTCTAGATTGTCACTCTTCTCTCTCCACTGTCTTTTCACCAAGGCCTAACTCCACTGACACAATTCCCCCACATGATAAACCCTCCATGCTCAGCTTGCAAAGCCTTCCAGATTGAAACTTTCCGCTGCAGATGCTGAGAGCATCCATAACCTCATGCTCAGGCAACACCAAAAGTGCCATGAGAACGTGTGCTCACGGCAGTGTGTCAAGGACACCTGAACAAGTGAAGTTCTGCACAACACAGAGCAGTTACTGTGCAAGGGCAGGATCGGCAAAGATGGGCAAATTTGAACATGGATTCATTCATACCAAATGTCACCATGTGGGAAAAGCCATGGTCACTTTGGTGGTTTTACAAACAGTGAAGTCCAGCACTCCTGACTGAAAAGACCACACCAGTTAAATGTATTCCAGCATAAACTCTTTTAGAAAGGATATTATGTTACATTCTATTCCCCCAGTACAGTAGCTTCCAAACTACAGTTGCTTTGCTGAGAGGTGACATTTTCATTGTAACCTAGAGAAACATGCAAATTTACACAAGAATACAGTAAACAGATCTTCCATTTGGAGCATTTTTATGTGTCAAGATCAAATTCAGTTGTGTCCCGATGAATCTTAGAAGTAAGGCAGGGTTTTTTCACTTCAGAACGGAGAGTATTCCTCTTGATTTAACACATGGAGTATGGAAGTCTGTCCTGTGTCCTTTGAGATCTGCCACAGCTCAAACACTGATAGTATAATCATGGGCAAGCTTAAAATTAGATAAATAAATAAACAAAAATCTTTTAAGGTTTTTTTTTTTTACATTAAGATTCTTAACCTTTTAGGAAGGTTTTGTTCATGTTTAGAGCCTACTGTCACCTATGTGGGGATGCAGGAATTACTCAAAACCTGCAGCCTGTATTCTACATAAAGAGCTCAGCCAAAGGTAGAAAAAAAAAAAAAACATTCTGCATTTATACTTATATAATTATATTATGTTTCTTTTAAAGTCTTACTGAAAACCTGTAAACATTCAGTTTCATCATTCTGAGTTTTTATATGGTAGGCAATTAAAACATACAAGAAAATGAGTATATCTATAATATATTTGGAGGAATACAACAGAGTATCATTCTCCTACTTTCTCAGGCATGCTTTCCAATACGAGAATCCTCTCTCTTAGCAAATACAGATCCAGGTAATTGTCTCCCTGATGATGCAAGTGTTCCTTAAAACTACAGGCAACATTCTGTTCCTGATGCTACTGATTGACAGTCTCACAAAAACTAGGGGAAAACAAGACAGTACAACTGCTGTTAACTGTCTTTGTTAGACAATGCTATACTTATTTTGCTCTCAAAAAATTGAGATTCTTAGGGACAAATGTGCCTCAGAATGAGTGTGTTATACCTAAAGACTAATTCTCCCAGGCCGGTTTTTTTCCGTTTCCACACAGCCAACAGCATTCTGCTTTACAGGTAATAAATACTGCTTCCTGTACACAAAGCCATATAAAATGGTATTTCAGGAAATAATGGATTTTTTTTAACCTACAAAATAAATACCACACCCTAAACACACCCCCTAGCTTGTTTTCTGTTTGAGACTCAGAGACTGCCTGCAGGTACTGCTGTCCTCATTCTGCCTCTGGGAAAGGTGATAAATCTTATCAAGTAATTAGGACAGAGAGCAAACTGTAATGTCAGCTGAGCCAAGGCAGATAGACTCTCTTAGAGTTTCCTTTTCCAACACTTCCCTCTTACCACTGCCTACTTACCAACTAAACTGACCAAATGAGTCAGTCATTGCAGCAAAGTGATGTAATGCATAAAAACTTTGAACTACTAACCTCCAATATTCTTTGAATGCTCTGGAATAACCTCTGCATTAGTCAGGGAGCAGCAAGTACAGTTTGCTGCTGCCTTAGTGAGTCACGAACAAAAAAAAAACTTGGCATCTTCCACAGGTTTGTGTTATCCTCCTCCTCAGGTTCTTCCATGACAAGCCAACGTTTCCCAAACTGGGCATGTAACACGAGCACATCTGTCATCTGTGATTCTGGCTACATCCCTGCTGGGTCCTGCCAGTGACTCATTCGTGTGTGCCCCAATCACCCAGAGCTCCTCATCTGCTCTCCTCTGTATTTACATGCACCTATCCAATAAAAAGGTGCATTCTGCCTCGGATATTTATCCAGATAACCTCCACCTGGAGACAATCTGAGTGTCTAAACAGACTAGCCTTATGCTTCCTGTAGGTGTTTTGTGTCTGCAGACATCCAGTTCCTCATGAAATTCACTGAATTACAAACAGCATTCGCCCAGTTATGCAGTCTTCTCCAGCTTAAACAGTCCTTCTGCAAAGAGGCAAACTTCAAAACCTTGAGAGATGCTTCTAAAAGTTGCTCCTTCAAGCAGTAGACACTGTAGATTAGTACCAGACCTACTCAAAACATCTGGATATTTGTCCACACCAAACATCCACCAAATTGTCTTTAACAGACCTTTCCTTGCAGAAATTGCCCAAAGATCCTTTTGAAAGCTTTTGACTTACTTAATACAAGCACTAAACACAAGTCTAGAGACATCTGGCAGTGCCTAGGAAGGCGAGGCATAATTAATATCAAGATATGTAATGTAGGATTGCCTGTTGTATTTACCTGCAGACTAAAATGGATTCAGACAACATTTAGTTGAATGTGTCACTGGTAAGGTCTGAAAAGATGGGGACAGTTTGGCCGGGTCTTTGTTGTTTGGGGTGCTTTTAACAAAGACAGAACTGATCCAAGAGTCGAGCAGAAGAGAGTTAGCATCTTTCAAACAAAGAATGCAAGCTAGAATAGATGTTTGCCTCTTGCAAATGCAGCACTCTTCAAGCTGGTTTTTGTCTCAGTCACTACAGAGAGTAGACCTCAATGGACAGGCATAAAGATTTATAGCTATTGAAATATCAAATTCATAAATTTTCATTTCTCTACACAATGCACAAAAGCAAAGGTTTAACATCCTTCCTGGTTTTCTGATGCTGTATAAGTCTGCATGGATCATCAAGACAAAAAACCCCAGACTGAAGCTGCAGCAATCCCACAATAGTCCCAAAAGGCAAGTTTATGTGAGGTAATCCTGTGCAAGAAGTTCTTATGAAAAAGGCAGAAATAACTCCCAAGAGAACTCTTCTTTTCTTCTCCATACGAAAATCAAGAGATTTTAAACTTCTAATTACTAAAAATTTAACTCAAAATTGCAAACAGCTTTCATAAAAGAGGCCAGGCAAAAACATCTTAGTATGTGCTGAATTCTAACATAAAAAAGCATTTATTTATTTTAAAGCTAAATACTTGGAAGCTGACAAGACCAGGATGCAGGGCAAGCTGTGCTCTTTTACTCACCAGCTCAAGTAAGCCTAGAGTGTTACCTTCTCAACAACACAGCTCCTCAGATTTCTTAAAACTGAGGTGGAATTAAAAGGAATTAGCATGTTCAATTAAGAAATAGAACCTGCTATCATCTGTGCAGTTGGCATAGATGTTTTGTGTGTTTCTGGGCAGCAGATTTCAGTTAATGCTTCTCCAGCTTTTACAATTTATACAGTTACATCAGAGTGGCCAATAAGCTTAAATGAAAAAACCTAAATATCAATGAGCAAAAATGTAAATTTCTTACAGTGCTAAATGAAGCACCCTCAGTGACTGCATGTGCTCTCTGTAAGCAGGCAATGACATCTTGGCTGACACATCCGTGGTTCCCAACATCCTCTGAGTCAGGAGTGAAGCTGCAGCTCCTGCACAGCCCTGGTATCCGGTGTTTGCAACAGGGCTGTGGGAGCAGACTAACAAGGGGGAAAGGCAAACAACTGAGCAATGAATTCTTCTCTGATCCATCCACACTGGGCCATTTGCATCACCTCCTGCTCGGACAGGACAAATCCAGGCTCTCCATCATCTGAGCATCTCCAATTTTTGCCTTGTGTTAGCATCTATTTCTCTAATTCAACAGCAGCTTTGGGGACTTCCCTTTAATTATCCTTAAATATTCAGGTATCCTGATAGTGTTTCAGCTTTCATAAAAATCAGCTGGGGATCTTTGCACTGCTGGTCCTTTATGGTCATGACCTCATTTTAGACAGCACTGGAGAAGGCAAATATTAGAAGTACACCTTGCCATGCCAACTTTCAACAAAACAGACGTTCATTAACCCACACTGACTGTTCCTTACAGAACTTCTCCATTCCCTTGGTCTCTTTGCTCAGCAAGCAGCAGAAATGGTTTGCTGCCAGAACCACTATGGCTCAGTAAGCATTCCAGCTTTCCCACTCAGCATTCCAAGCAGAGGAATCAGCCACAGAGGGTTTTTTCCTTTCCTCTGATTAACACACTCATATGAAAGTTTGCACATGGCAAGCGCTGCACATATTTTGGTACGATAATAAACATCTGGCAAGCAGAGGCTGGAGTGATGGAAATCACCTTATTGGTTCTACTGAAGACAAACTACAAAAGAGGCCCCGAGGTGAGGACAGTCCTGAAGTCAACACATTCATGACAGCAAGAGAAACTGCAAAGTAAACTTGAACTGCCTGCTGTGACAACTCCAGAAGCTTTTTGCTGAGCCCAATGCAAATAACTGCTCTAACTTCCTAACAATGAATAATGGCAGTAATTGTCTAAGAACAGAAAGAGGGAGTCTCTCCATTGCTAGTAGCAATATAAGAGTAGATATTCTGGACCCAAAAAAAGGGTCCATCTAATTCTGTGTCTTGCCCAAGGTCGGTCCCAACATCAACTTCCTTAAGAAGGATAGATTAAAAAAAAAAAAAAAAAAAAAAAAAAAAAAAAAAAAAAAAAAAGCCCTACAGGTAATAGCTTTCCTTAGAGAGCTAACCTGGTTATCAAACTTCCTTTGTGCAATTCCCCACCACTTTCAGCCAAAAAGGCCAACACCCACTGTACTCTCAGTGATCCCCCTGGCTCCAGTGCCTCTCTCTGATGTGGAACAATCACCACCACTGCTCATATCAGAGCATCTTAAAGGTCTAGCTCCCACTTCATAACCTTAGCCAATATCTGAGCTGGTAGTTTTATGACTAAGGAAAATTAATCCTTCAGCAAGGACAATAAACAGGTGAGTGACCACAGGAGGGGACTGCTGGTGAGACAGAATCAACCAAAAGTGGAGATTTCAATCCTTAAGGAATTCTCTCATGTGGGGTTTAGAGAACAGCCTCTCCCAGCTGCAGGCAAGATACAAGTGGGATACATGGCTCAGCAGCTGCCCTCCTATCCACAAGGGCTTACCTGCTCTGAAGAAATTCCTCCAAGAATTCTGCTGGCTAGTTATAATGGAGCTTTAAATGCACAGTACTGCAAGAGCCTGGCCAAATAAAAGTAAGAATTGTTGGTCACAGGTGGTCTTCCTGAGACTGGAGCAATCCTTTGGAAAGGACTATGGACAGACTGCAATGTCACTCCAACCAACACCAAGCACTTGTGGACTGACCCCTCTGATACAACTCCTAGGAGTTGGTGAGGGTCCTCAGAGGGCTGGCAGTGCCCTGGAACCCCCTAAACCAAGTTTGCAGCAGCCTTGAAGAATCCATATGGCACAATCTTCCAATCAAACACAAATCAAGTATTACTGTGTTTTTCAAGTTTCCACAGAAAAGCAGCACTGAAAGTGACACTTTGGCTCGGCTTTTCTCTCATTTCTGTTTTGTAGTCTAGTTTCTTCAGAGACAGCAGCCAGATCTAACATACTTAAGAGGAGTAGCCTCTTCTGAATCCTATCCAACCTGAAATACTGGCTTTGTTGGCCAGAGGCCCAGGTGAGGCTGTAACTGTGACACTACATGCAATACCTTCGCTTAACCTTTTCCCTCCCAAATTGCCAGAATGTATTTCAGCTGTTTTGACATCTTAGCAACAAAGATCACTTCACATACAGCTTTTTATTTCACTTTCCATTTGAGCATGCCTAATGCCCTGCTCTGCAGCCACTACCTCAGTGCAGTCCCTTCCAAGCTCTGAGTCAGAGGCTGTGCCTTGCGAGGGCTCAGTCTCCCCAGAGGCCCCAGGGCCACAGGCTGCTGTGCCAAGAGCCTCCAGCCTGTGCTGGGGAGGGGCTCAGCAGCACCCTCACCTTTGGACAACTGCTCGCTCTGTTCCACCCTTCCTGACTCAGCCTCAAAAAACAGCCGAGGCAACCATGTCCTTTTCTTTCCTTTTCTTACTGTTTGTCCAAATAGGAGTCTACAGGACTAGGCACGAGCAGAATCCAGAACAGATTTATTTTCAGAGAATCCTGCAACTCCATTGCAAGGTGTTCATAAACATTTCTTCAGCCATGACACAGCTAGCTGACTGAAAAAAAAAAAAATAGCTAAATTAAATGTTCACATAAATTCCTGGGACACATCAGCAGCTGGGTCCTGCAGTTGTGACACTCAATATCTTTAAACACAGCAGCTGTTGAGGAGTTTCTGTCCTTAGCTCCTTATCGGGGAAAACATTTTCTTCCCATATTCAGGAAGAAATTTTAAGGTTTGATTTGCCAAAACAAACACTTATAGTAATACGTGTAATTCCTCATGCTAGCAGTTTTAGAAGGCAACTTTTTTGCAGTTAAACATTGTTTTGGTTATAAATGTCATGAAAGCAAACAATGCACGTGTTTTCTGGGTAGGGTCACATCTGGAGAAACAGAATTTGAGCAAGCTGGACAAAGGTGCCCCTAAAGCTTTCCCTTTTCCTGTGCTTAGTACACACTGGATTGTATGACAATTCATAGTGGGGGGGTCTCTGTTCCAACATCCTTCTGCAGGCAGATCACCAGCCATTAGGCCAGACCGAGTTGCTCAGGGCTTGATTCAGTCACCTTGAAACCCTCCATGGGCAGAGACTGCACAGCCCCTTTGAGGTGCCTGTTCCAATGCCTCACTGTGAGAAAGTCCCCCCTTACACACACCCACAGAAATGTGTCTCTTCAACCACAGAAATTCTCCTTCTGACAATTCCCTCTCTTAGTTTCCTGGCTGTCATAGAAACATACTCAGATCCCATCTCTCATCTGACTCTTCCTTGTCTCCTCATTCCTTTTGCTCATTCTGGACCTCTCACTTTCACCACACCATCCCCCACACCTTCCTGCCTTTTGCTTAGAAATGGTTCTGGGATTTCTGGCTCTTGTTCTCTCCTCAGTTTACTCATTATATCTTCTCAGCAATAAGAATGCCTGCAGGTGCATGCAAAGAAAGATCTCGTGCCACCTTTTCTGCTTGAATTCCTCAGTGCAAGATAAAGGATGACCAGAACTTCTCCACTCAGCCAGTAACTGCATCTCCTGGAGTCTCTCCTTCCTCATTCCAAACTATTCCCTATGGTGTCACAAACATCTCTCATGATGAATAACAACTACCTTGCCTTCAGCTCCTGCCCTAGAGACTACCAGACACAGCAGTGCAGATGAAGCCACAACTTCTACTGTGAGACAATATTATCACAACTCCTGTGCCATGTGCTAACTTCTACAGAACTTCAGGCAGGTGGCAGATGTGGTCCAGCTGTGTAAACCATCCCTGAAGGAATTCCAGGTGAATAGCAGCATGAGGAAAATCCTGACAGATTGCTTCCCCACCCAAAGGGAAAAGGATTTCAACAACAAAAAAGATTACAGACTGGGATATCCCAGCCACCTTAAATCTGACTTGAGCAGTCAAGTCTTACTTCAGGTGACTCAGGGTTACTCAGCTATCAGGACAAATTATCAAATCAACCCTTTCACTCTGACACCAAGAAATAATGACACTCATGACACTTCTTCCTGTTCACTTGCTTGCCAAACAACCTTGTTGATATCTTCTTTTATATAACTTTTAAGGCATAGAATATTCTTAGGCATTTCCATTTTGTAGCAGAGAAAGGACTCTCTCTCTGAGCAGAGGGAAAAAATTCATGAACTGACCATAACCCCACTCCCTGTCTCTTTGCACTACTGGGGTGGTGGGAGAGCTGGGGAAGGAAGAGTGGGAGGAAGGTGTTTTTAAGGTTTTATTTTACTTCTCATTATCATGCTCTTGATTTTCTGAGTAATAAATTCAATTGATATCTCTAATTCAAGCCTGTTTTGCCTGGGATGGTACTTGGTGAGTGATATCTCCCAGTCCTTATCTCAACTCATGGATCCTTCATTCTATTTTCTCTCCCCTGTCCAGGTGTGGAGGGCAGTGGTAGAGAGGCTTTGGTGGGTGCCTGGCATCCAGCCAGGATCAACTCCCTGCACTCTGTATCACACAGCAATTACTTAGCAAACAAACAAGTAAGGAAGGTCCTGTCCCTGGGACAGTTGCCAAGACTTTTCTTCTCGAGCACACTACAGTGGGGCTGCCTGCTCAAAAACCTGTTTATCCCTCCCTGGCAATGTGTTCTAATATTCCACTGTAGATTTTATTTTACACCAAGCATGATTTGTTTTATATAACACGTAACACATTACTCAGCTCCATCCCTACATTCTGTTTCCAACAGAAGCCACTAGTAATCCTGAAAGCAAAACACATTAGAAATGGGGCAGAGGAACCTTCACTGTCCATTGTCCGTTAGGGATTCAGCAGCTGGCTCTAGTGACCTGTCACAGATGATAAGCTGATGGATAGCTTCCTGCCCCAAGCCCTTTTCCTCATCCTGCTTTCTTGGACACCAAGACATGCTGGACCAGCCCCTCAGCCACCATGAGCTCACCCTGCCCCAAAGGGGCAGCTTTGCTGGCGACTCCACTGAAATGCGCACTGCTTAAAGCCACGTGTTCCTTACATTGTGTTTGTTTTAAAATAGCCCATAACCAACTCACTCTACAAACTGAATCAAGAACCTCCACACCTTAAATCACAAAGCATACCCTCCACTAACTCCTGGAAAAATGCCCAGAAAGAAAACTAAGAAGCCTGAAAACATCTGACTTGCTGCCTGCTGAAATCTGCTGTTAATGTCCCTGCTCAGTATCAAAGTGGGGCTGCTGCCCCAGCCCAGCAGAAGGAACAGCATCCTAACCCACTGTACTTAGAGTAATTAGATGGCAGTTCCCACTAACACAAGCACACATTTTTATACTTGAAATAGTTGAACTAAAAAAGTAAACAAATCGATTTTTTCCCCCTTCCAACCAATAACACAGTGATCACAAACAAGCAATAGCTGTTGCCATTTCTCATAGAAATTTCTGCAAGAGCAAAATTTTGTAAGTCCATCAAAACCATCAATGTACATAAATTTGATGGAAATGTGTTCTTTTAAAGTTAATATATTGACTACATGGACTACTCTACAGTGCAGAGAAGGTAACTCCTGTGCCCTCTGCTTGCTTTAGGAAGCAGGGCAGCTTCAGTGCAGGTAACACAAACTAATTATGGAAAACCAGTGTGAGCCAGGTCTAAGCAATGTTGAGCTGAGAACTGGCAGTTCAGTGAGTCAGCCCAACAACCCTACACAACCAGTGGCTCAAACTGGGGCAGCTGCCAAAAACAGACAACAAAAAGTAGAAGGACACAGTGGCTCTGATCTCTGCACAAGGACAATGCAGAGAGAGAGGTAACTACAATGATGAAAGGAACAGGAGTTCATAGGGGAGACCAGCGGGGCCGAGATTTCCATCAGAGCAGTGAAAGGGTACAGAAGATTGGAGGGATTACAATGCAGGTTAACAAAACTCATAAAGGCAATAACCAAGCTGAACATGCAGCTCTCACCATGTGTAATTTTCCAAACTCTAGAAGTGTAGGATTAGGGGCTCCTGCAGAAACTAGCAGCAAACTGGGTTAAAGCAGATAAAACACTTTTTTACAGCAAGAAACTCACAGATCCTGCTACCAGCAGCAGCTGTGGAGGTGGCTGCACGCAGCAGGTTCAAAATGGGACCAAAGGCATGGAAAAACTGTTCTGTAAGCAGCAAACACAGCACCAGGCAGGCATAGTTATGGCCCCTGGGAGATGCAGGAGGACTGGACCACAAAAGCATCCAGGCTTGTAAGCTTTCCTCAAAGTAGCCTTTGCAATTGCAGGAGTTCAATGACTGGCCTGGACGGGCTGTGGTTCTGACCCATTCGGGCATTTCTCATGTTACACTTATTCCCCACACACACAGACATCTCTTGGCTTTTACTGGATCCAAAGCCAAGCAGGAGATTGAAATTCAGAACTTCAGTTAGTGCACTGTTTCAGTATTCACACACACACACAAGATCCTGGATGGATGTTACTTTCATTACACATATTTCTGGATTATCTTTTTTTTCCATTGAAATGTGGGCTGTCTTTTGGGAGTCAGCCAGCTGCCTTCAGGAGACAATGCTGCTGAACTGCTGTCAGCTGCTGCACTGGAACACAATACCATCTGACAGACAAGAAAAACAATTTTTAATGTACTTACCACGAATATGTCAGAGGTTAGCACCAGTGTCAGCTGTGTGTTAGACAAGAAAGTGCTTTCTTATACAGCAATCAGCATGGGAAAAGCTAAAAATAACATAATTGCAGAGTACTGTGCAGCCGTCCTCCTGCACGTGAGCATTTCTATATGTGAAGCTTATTTTCAAAGCTATAAAAAGAGTATTTAAGAGAAACCAACCCATCAGCAAAAAATCCATCCTCTGCATAAAGCCCAAACTCTCCATTGATACACAGCATCTTTCTCTGCTAGAGAGTGGAAATATTAAAGTAACTTGGAGAATAGGCTTGTATTACTAGAAATAATTTAATAGCAAAAATTTCATGGAGGCTTTTCTTTTAAACTATTGCTTCCCACAAGACCAGAAAACTTGGGAGATCACACCAGAATTAGAAAGTGCCTGCGTGACAAGTCTGAGATTGAGCCACATACCTTTCCTTCCTCAAAAGACTATTTTGATAGCAGACTTAGTTCAGCTTATTTACAGGTTTGCAGGTCACTTTTTAACTTGTCAAAACATATGCCAGGCATGTGTGCAGCAGCCAGATAACTTATAATTTAGGTAATTTCTGAAAACAACATGCAGAAACAAACATTTAATACAGATGATTATCACTTATACTTTGATTTTGGCTTCATACTACTATCTTTGCATCACTGTATTTAATTACACTCCACATTTCCTTCATGAGTCATCGTTGCATAACAAACCTGATAGCCACTTTATGGGTGTGTTGCAGGTTTGCACAATTAACTGAGTCTATTGGACTGGAAATGACGATTTGTATTAACTGAAAAGATCATGTGGCTGCACAGTTTGTGGGTGTTGGTTTATTAGAATGGAAAGTGCCAATTAGAGAAGAAGAAAACAAAGACAAACTAATGATGTTTTAAAGAGAAGTACCTATGACTTCCTGGAAATGCTAAAGTTTATCTGGGATAGGATTCCCAGGTGCTGAATTACAAAGAAAATTATTCTTCCTCTGTTCATAAGCACATAAGAATGGCAAAGGAGGAAGGACAGGCAAAGGAGGAAGAAGAAAATACAGAAAAACCCAGTAACAGGACAAGAGTTTCCATGCCAAGGCCAGGACCACTGTCACCAGCACCTTGCAGCCCCTGCCCAGCAAAGTCTGCTCCAGCTGGGCACAAAGATGCAGCAGAGACTCATTGGGAACCATCTGCTCTGCTCTGAACCCATAAAGACACTCAGCAGATCCCAGGAGGAAGACAGGAGGTTTCCATCAAAAAATAGCAGCTCCCAAAACTGTAGTGACCCCACAGAAGATGGAAGAGAGTGCAGGGCTCAAGGCAACAGCAATTTCTAGACTTGAGGGTGTAGGGTTTTGGCCATGCAGGTGCAGCCTCACCACCCAGACCCTGCACCACTGCTCTCCCTGCAGAGCTATTTCCAGCCATGCAACAGGAATATTTTTCTCCTCTCCTTATTTTAAGCTCAACAGCAAATTCAGTTCAATCATACTTTACTCTTCATACCTACTTTCAGCATCTCCATCTCATTACCACAAGTCCTTACCAAAAATATAAACACCAGATGCCTCCTAACTGACTAAAGGTTATATATTCAACTAAGGTACTCACACCATTTTGATTAACAATTAAAAGGCGATACTTATGATGGAACAAACACCATATAATTCAAGTAAATAAAGACTTACTAAAAACTCAAGTAATTTAGTTGCTCAAAATTCCCATGAATTATTCTGCAATGTACATAAACCCAAGAAAATTCATAAATTAATTATCCCTCATAATTTTCTTAAATGTCAACACAGAAGTGAGTTTAGATCAGCATTTGAAAAAAAAACAATCCCCAACATTGATAATGGTCATCTTAAAGGAGGAAAAAGTATTTTTAGGTGGAGTTTTGAGGAGGAGCTGAGGGGAGGAGTGGAGAAATATACAGAATCAGACTGTTCCCTTAATTTGTATTTTTATGATCTAGAGACAGCATTTTAAATACTTCTAAATAAATATTTAAAATAGCTATCAGCCATTTAATTCTAAGAGCCAAAATTCAGGTACGTTGATTAACCTATTTCCCTAGCAAAATCATTAGAGATTCACTTCTCAGAAAATTAGTGTTTTACTAGTAGAGACAAATCCACTCAGGTGAGTAGAGCATTAAGCTCTGGAGTTAAAGATGTCATTCATAAAGAGACAATAAAACACATCAGATTTTGACATGCCAAAAAACCCTCAGAAGCAAGTTCACCAGCACTGTCTCAATTTATTGGGGGTGTCTGTGGTACAGGATGAGTAGTGCAAATACAAACACACATCTCAAAATACAAATGCTCAGCCGACAGTTGTGCCCCCTTCCACATGCCCCACATAGGCAGAATCTTAAATATGAATAAAATTAACTTTGTACTACTTGGGAATCAAGTTACCAAACTATTAATTTCTACAATGATACACTTAGAACTGTTTCCAAATACTGCTTCTATATATACATCTTTTCCACTGAAATTACTGGTTCAGAATGAGAACCAGATGAGCTCTACTCCCACTGTCCTTCCTGCTCAGTCTGCTCTTACCTCCTTGGCTCACCAAAGCCACTCTCTAACTATCCCACCTTCAAATATTGTGAAATCTGTGGAATCTCTTTACTCTCCTTTCAGAGGTCTCAAAAACACCCATGTGATACATAAGGCATCTCAAGCTTCCCTGAGTGATTTTTTTTTTTTTAACTGCCTGCTATACTTCTAGAAGGCTGTCATTTTTGCTTACTATTTCTTCTGTAGAGATCACAGGGATGGCTATTAGTATTTTTTTGGGAATCCATTCAGCACAGGTAGCTCAGGGTGGCCAGAGCACCAAGCAAGAGGTCGTGAACTGCTGACAGCACAACAAAGGGCCTGGGGATGTGGCCCAGCCAGGGGAGGGACACTCAGAGACAGCAGCACAACCCCTTGACTTTTGCATGCTTAGACTGCAAGGCTATTAGAGCCCCTTTGTCTGGGGTCCCTTCTCAGAGGCACCATCTCAAGCTGTTATTTTGTTATTTAGTTATTTTGCCAAGATTACATTATTTCACGGATCAGGCTGTCTGAGACTCTGTGATGGGAAACGAGGTATGACTGTGGAAATGTGGGTGTGTAGCTGCCAAGAGGCCTTTGGTCCCTGCTCAGGTGGTGCAAGGGTGACTGTCAGAGTGGCTCCTGGATGATCAGATAGGGACATTTCCTTAACATACTCTATAAATAAACTATTTTATCAAAATAATGGGTTATAGCATTTTATCTTTAGGAGCTAAAAATGATAGAATAAGGCACAGGGAAACAAAGAGCTGACTCCTACCACTGCTTCCAGTGCCAGTAAAGCTTACTGTTTAATTATGACTGTAAAAGACTGATGACTCCGAGGCTTGCCAATACTAACACACAACAGTTACAGATCCCTGCAATGTTTAGGAATTTTTCAAGAGTTCCCGTTTGGTCCTGAAAACAAGGCTCTAGTTGTTTTGAAGAAGAAACACCTCTACCTGCAAAATACTGTGTGAATGCATGCAGTAGTTGTCAGGCCACTTAGCTTTGTCACAAAGACATCTTTCTATGCTCTGAGTGCAGTGAGACGACCGTGACAAAAAAAGCACACTGAAAAAGGAACGGTGTGGTAAACAAAGGTAACAGAGTACAACACGTTGTTGTGAAGGCTGAAAAGGAACTTCAGTGGTGCTGCAGACCCTAACACTGCACATAGGTGGATTCCGGGAACTTCCCCCAAACTGTCATTATGCACAACACCACAGTTGTGTGAAACACCGTGCCTAAAGGGCATAAAAACACAACTGAGCCCATCAGCTGAGAACAAGTCCTCCGGCTCTGCAGAGAAGGAGATGGGATGCACCACAGTAGTTAAACTGGGATCTGAGTTGGCTCCTCTGGTGATGTGCTCAGCATCCTGTTCCAGCGGGACATCTCCCGACACTGCCCTAAAAGCACACAATGCCCTAAAAGCACACAATCTTAATGGATTAAGCGAGCTCCGGGGATTTCACCAGACTAAAGCTCGGCTTCCTGATGACCAGTTCACATGCACAGTTTACATGCCCAAGAGCAAGAATGAACTCAGTTTGGGAGGACCGTGTAACGACGTCTCTACAGCAGGAGGAAGGAGGCAACACTTCTGTGAGTTGTTCAAATATTACAGAACGGATGGCAAAAAACAGATGTGGCTGTGGCCATTTCTGGGAGACACAAGTGTGAACAACCAGCTATTTTTAATTTATCGAGTTCCATTCCAGTCTAAGCTGCTACAGACTCCAGTGTCAATATTTGTGTCCTTTTTTGATCTCTTCCCTCACTCAGCTTATGCTTATGTGCTGAAAAAGTCTGAGCACATGATTACCCCATTCAGGCAACGTGCCTTTGAAATGGCTTTTTAATCTAGACTCTCCACTCCCTGACAGACTGAATTTTGCAGTATGTCTGTATTCGCTGTCTAGACACTTGAATATGCTAACCTCTAATTTAGCCCTCCTTTACTGACCCATGAGTTTCCTCCCTTCTGTGGGTCTTCTGGCTAAACTGGAAATGCAAGACACTCATTCTGCCCTACACCTGGCTGGTGCAACTGCATTCATACAAATCTGACCAGTGAAGTATGCACATTCCTCATTCACAGCAACAAGGAATCCTTACACTGAATAAGTTTTGTAGCACACTCCTAACCCTGTTCCCTCCCTCATGGTCTCTAGATTCAAAGAACAGCACACTCTTTTCCTGAAAGGATTCAGGAAATAACTGCAGAGACAAGGGCCTGAGCTGAATCTTGTAAGCAGAAATAAATTGTTGTATACCCAGCTATCTAAACAGAAAATTATGGAAAAGTCTGACTGAAATATAAAAGGGAATGAAAAACACAGATGCATTCCAACAGCAGCTGTACTGCCCCAAATCCCAAGGTCCACCTAATCCAATATTGCCCTAGCACGGGTTAAAAAAAAGGAAACAAATGTTAGGGCAGTGGGCAACTTCCTCTCTCAGTTCCCAGCAGTCTGCTACAAGGCACTTTCCCTAGAGCCTTAATGGATTTTTCTTTCATCAGGCTTTCTGTGACTAGTTTTTGAAGCAAGTAAAACTTCTGGTATTTACAGCATTCAGACAGAGATGTAATCAAGGTACACAGACAAGAACTCACAAAAGCCATGCTGTATTTCCACTTTTAGATAGGATGTTTGCATCACAAACCACTTCCACATGCCCGAAGCATAAAAGATTTGCTATCTGTGTCAGCTTCTACAGATGGCTTAAGAGGCAAATTAGCATTATCCAATTGCTTTAAAGTCTTGTACAGGGACAATTCAAACAAAGACTGAGTAATGGCCCCGTTCAAAGCAGCATTTCAGCATCAGGTCTGTACAGTTGCACTGTATGTTCTCTTTTTTTATGCCAGTGTTTGCCCTGCTGGTCTGTGAATGCCTTAAACTCATTGCCTCTGCCCCTTCCCTACATTCCTCTATCCCACAGGAAGCACCACGGGACATGCCCTGTACAGCAAGAATAGAAGTATAAAGGTTAACTGCTTGTAATTTGGGAGATATTCCTCCACTCCTCGTGTACCAGTTTACAGCCACTGCACCAGTCTCTGACTTCTTGTCTGTTCAGTGAGCCTACAGCAATTCTAAAGTATCCCGTATCTATTGTTTTTTCCCCCTGGAATAAACATGCTGAAGTCGTTTTCCCTCAGTTTAGGGTGGTACACGTTCAAAGCTTAGGTAACTAAGAATTTTATTATCTACATAGTTTATGTTTCCATGTCAGAGAGTACCACCGGAGTCCTCAACATCAACATTCATATGTACATCCACTCTGCCAGATTACCACAGAACAGAACAGAAGACAAGTACCTGAATAAGATAAAATGCAACTACCTAAGGATTGCATAGTTTAACTCCTACCGTGCACATCCTGATTCTGCTTGAGGCAAAGGCTGTGATTTTTAAGGAGGTAAGAGCCAAAGGATAACAAATTTCTTTTGGAAGTCAGCATCCAAGCCCAGGCCAGTGTCTTGAATTTTAATCTGTTGAATGATGACAGAATTCAGGACTTCTCATGATGGAAAGACTTATTCATAAACCACCTTCTGCACTGCTTTTTGCTAGGTTGGCTTGTCCCTGGCAATGCCTTCTGAAAGGGTTCATAAAGGCTACATTTGAAATAACTTGTGACACATGATCTTGGCTCTGCAGAAGCACCTCTGGAGGTGCAACAGAAATGCATCCACACCACCCTCACTCACATAACTAGTCATGCAAAAACTAACACCACAGCATCCAACTTGCACTTTGTTTACCTCTCTTCAGGAAAGCTTTTCCTCTCTGATGACTGACCACAATTACCTTTTCTAGTCATTAACAAGGCCAAAAGAAAAGTGTCTAAGCTGCTCATTCCCTTTCAGGCAACCAGACAGGAGGCATGCTTACCAGAGAGCATGGAAAAAACCCCAAGCCTGCTCAAGAGCATCTACCACAAATAAGTATGATTAAGCAATAACAGCAGCAACTACTGTAAAAAGAAGTTGTTGTTTATGGAAGGTGGCTTTAAAAAAAAAAAATCACAACAATCTAAAAATGACTCTACAGGAGCTTTACCTAACATTCTATATTAAAACACATACCTATTATTTTCCACTAAGTCTTTCAGTATTAAGTTTTTTGCAACTTTCTAGCTTCCTAAGAAGATTTTGCCTTTTGCTTCTCCAGCTGCTGCTTTCCATGTATGTCTTTGTCCTAAAGCAAACAGAAGGAGAATTGAAAATTTTAAGTGTTGAAAACAGGAAATATGAAGGGGACTAAAATCACTGGAAAGGTAGAGGCTGCAAAGCAAGCTGGAAACAGGACAACTGATCACAGGACATGAAGTATCTCTGAGATTCCCTCTGCAAAGAGAATCTTCAGATGAAAGGTACTATCATGAATGAAGGTCTACGCTATACTTTTTGTCACAGAATTCAGACATTTCATTTATTAACTACAGAAAAGTCTGCTATCCATCTCCAAGCCTGCTACAGGAGAGGTTTAAGGCCTCTCATAACACGAAGTGAGCTGTTCTTTTTAGCAGACTTGTTATTAGTATTGATGACCCATGGTGTTGAAGACTACTCAGGAGTTACTCTTCAGGGCACTTAGCAAATTACAAACCATGATTTACACATGCCTACAGAATTATGTGATGGTTGCAAAGAAGGGAGAGAAATGGGAAAGTAACTGTTGGTGCAGAATTCTATTTCCTCTGTCCTCAAGTCAGCATAGAAACTATTGCAAGTGACACCATTACTAAATGTTTTTATTTAGTAGAACAATCAGAAATTTAAGGCATGGCATTTTAGTGAACAAAGGCCATAGATAAATTTATTTAACAGTAAGAAACAAAAATTTCATGCAATTACATGCACATGAACTACCTCCAAAATTATCCAACAAAACAAGGCCTGCTGATGGAAGTACAGAGGCCATAGGGTAACACCTGTAGGAAACAGCAGAAAGGCCTTTTCCTGGATCAAAGATTCTCAGTAAAGAAGCCAAACATCTATTATTCCTCATGTTCCACTTCAGAGGCACTACAGGAGTTTGTCCTCCTGAAGTCACATCGACACTCTGAGAAAAACATTTTTAAAACAAATTTGTCCTTTGTATCCATTCATTACAACATTTAGGGCTTTTTGCATATCAGTCAGCATGTACATCAACACACCAGAATTCAAAAAACAAAAAGAGGAGGAAAAAAAAAAAAAAAACGGAAAAAAATTACTTTCTCCTCATTCAACCAGGACAATTTAAACTCGAGATAACTCATGTTGCAAGGCCAGCTTATCCACAGAAATAATTAGTCACGGTCTTCAAGTCCAGAACAATAGAAGTACAGCAAATACTTGGAAGCAGTCTTTGAGCACGTACAGTTCAGCACAAGCCACTGCCACCAGAACACAAACATCCTGCACTCGCTGTTAAGCACACCCCAATTCATCAGAATCACAAACCCACGCTCTGCTCCCCTCCTTCCTTTGGATGGCTTTTATTTCCCTATAAATCCCTTTCACTTTCTCTCGCCTGCATAACGTGTCCAGTCAATTTCAGAGGACCTCTTCATCATTTTTCCCCACTGGAAATCTCTCCTAGGTTATATCCCTGCCCTTTTTCTCATGTCACCTGTATTTTTACAGGAGTACTACAGTCCTTATGATAAAAATTCACAGTAGGAAATCTTATTGACCCTAAGAACAAGGGCAGATGGGGGGGCTTTCACCAGGGGTCAAAAGAAACCCTAAAGAGAAAAGAGAAGTCAAATACAGACATGCATCACATCATGCACTGAAATTAAGCATTCATCTTTCATAAAATACCAGTAACTATTCCAGTTCAAAGAGCATTGATAGAAGACACATTTTGTTAATCCTATTGTTAGCACCTCTCAGTGCTGGGAGAGAGGTGCTAACAATGAGAGGTCCTCATTCACAGGACCAACTCCTACAACAGTGAAAAGTTTGGTGTTTCCTCTCCTTCCAGTAATACTGAACTACAGGGATTCCCCGTGACAGCAAAATACCGGGTCATCACACGCGTGGGCACGGCCTGGCAGCACCTCACCGCCCGGACGCGTTTACGAGAAAACCATGAGGAACCCACGGGGAGAATCACGGGCAGAAACACGGGGAGAATCACGGGCAGAAACACGGGGAGCCACGGCCGCCGCCTCCCCCCGGCCCGGGAGAGCGAGCGCTCCCTGCCGCCCGCGGGGAACGGCCCCGAGCCCGGGGCAGGCGGAGGGCCACTGCCCGCGGAGACGGGCACCGACAGCGGCGGGGAAAGGACCGCGACAGGCCGGGGGAAACAGAACGAGTGACTGCCGCCACAGGAAACGGGAATGAGGGGACAGAAGAAGCCGAGGGCAGCGGGAAAGCTGCCCCGAGGATTAGCGCAAACAGAGCCAGGGCAGGACGCCGAGCGCCGGAGAACCGAGCAGCGCCGCCTCAGCATCCCCTGGGCGGGCGCTGCCTCCCCGCCGCTGTGAGCGGCCGGGCGCGAGCTCCTCCGCTCGCCGCGGTTCTTCACCCGCGCCTGGCCAACGCCGCTCTCACTGAGCCCGGAGGCGGCCGGTCCCGCAGGCCGGGGCGGAGGAGGCTGCCAAGGCGGAGGCGCCCAGAGGGCGCCCCGAGGGCCGAGCAGCGGCAGCTCCGCCCGCGCCCCGATCCCCGCCGGGAAGCGCCGCGGCCCCCGCGCCCGGCGGAACCGGAAGCCGCCACAGCCGCCTCACGAGCGCGCGCGCCCCCGCCCCTTTAAGGCCTCCCGTGACGGCCTCGGCGCGCGGGGAGGGGCGGGGCCAGCCGCGGCCCCGCCCCCCTCCATAAGAGCGGCGGCCGGCGCGCGCCGCGGCAGTGACCGGCGCTGGGGCGGCGCATGCGTGTGGCGCCGGCGGCCGCGCGGAGCTGCGCGACACTGTCGGGGTGAGTGACGGCCCCGGCGGCGCCTCCCGCGCCCCTCGCCGCCACGGCGGCCCCCGCGCCCGCCCGCTGCGCCGGGGCTGCCGCCCGCGCCTCGGCGCCGTGCCGTCCCTCCGCTGCGCCGGGCCCCGCCGCTGGGGAGAGAAGCGGGGGCCGGCGGATCGGGCGGCACACGCCAGTCGGTCGGGCCGCGGCGCCGGGGTTGGCCGAGCCCGTGGCTCGGAGCCGTGGGGCGGCCCGCGGCGGCGGGCGGAGGGATGGCGGCCCGCGGCGGGAGGAGCCGGGAGCGCGTTCGGTGCCGCTGTGCTGAGGGGGTGGGGGGCGGCAGCGCCCCGGGGCTGCCGCGGGATCCCGGTGCGACACCGGCCCCGCTCGCCGCGGCCGGACTCCCTCTGAGGGGACGGGATCCGCCCGGGGTCAGCGGAGCCCGTGGCCACATTCTTGGAAATCAACGTGGCGTGCCACGCGTTTTCTTCCCGAGCCGAAACAGTATCAGTGTTCTCTCACTCGCTCCCGAGCTGCTCCTCTCGCTCCTGTGAGTAAACAAGAGACCGCACTGTGGGTTCAGGCTCTGCGCTTCGCACTCTAATTTAGGCTGCCTTAATTTAGAATAAACATTTCTTTGTGACTTAATACCTCATTACGCACTTATCCTCGATTTTCTAAAATAGCCAGTCTGTGGTGGTTAAATCTGGAGACATGGCTGTATCCTTTAGTATTGACAGCGGAGCGTGTGACAGCGGAGCTGGACTCGGGGACCGCAGTGGGCTCCTGTCACTGCAGCACTGACCCAGAGTTCTCTGCGGTATTCTGAAGTAATAAGCAAAAAATTTGTTCTGCTTGATCCGAAGATAACAGTACCTCATTAGGTATTAACTGGATGGGAAAGGCTCTGGGGACAAGGTCTCTTTGGTCATTTCGGGAGTACCTGAATCTTTGTTGTACTGGAATGGCAGGTGAATGATGCCTCTGCATCACAAATGCATTTGTGAATTGCACTTATAATCTAGTTAAACTGCTCAATTCGCCTGTATTATTTACTCAGTTTACTTTATGCACAGACCTAGCTTTCTTTCCTTAGCAATTTACCTATTTGGGATAATTTTCTTTTTATAGGAACATACCTGTTGAGTTGGGGGGTATATGTTCTTGGTGAAGCCCTATGTCTGCCCTGCTCTGCAGTATAAGACTTATTTCAGAGAAAACCAGTTCCAGTTCTCTGTAGTAGAAAAAAAGAATTAAAACTTATCACAGTGTGTCTAACACTATGCTTATGAGACTGAGTCAGCTAGAGAGGAATTTTTATTTCCTGAATGTAAGCTGTCTATATTCACATTAAAATTTTCAGGAGGGTGAAGTACCATACCTTAAGCATGCATCTGAAATCTGACAAGCAGAGGCAAGGCAATTGTCTTGCTATTTAATTATTAGTTTTCTACTGGCAATTTACAGGTTACTCCCATGTGCTGTGTAGGACTGTGAAATGGTAGCCCAAATTTTAACTGAACTTAAACTCCTTGATGAACTGTGGCTCTTTGAATGTATTTCAAATAGCTGACTGTTACAATCTAAATACAGAGTTTTTACAATCTGCTGTTCAGTTGATTTGTCTGTTGTATACCCATAGGATTAGTTTTATTTGCAAGCACCCATGAATTGACTGTTTAGTGATCATAATCTTAATTTTGGACCACAGAATGGTCCATTAGGAAAATATCTCAAAGTTAAGTAATTAATTTATACAATAGCTGTAAAGAATAATTCCTATAAATGGAAATACTTTCTGAGGCCTGTATCTGAGTGTGCTTTAGCCTGTGACTCAGGAATACTGAACTGCACTGAGGAGGTTTGGTGCATGGTAAAGAAGATCTAGTTATTTATTAAGTGAATAGATTGAAACTAACCTTCTCATGAGGCTGTTTCTAATCAGAGCTGGATACTCAGCATTCATCTAGCTGCAAAGACAGAAGTACTTGAGGGATAAGAACTAGAAAAACAGAATTTTTAACATTTTTTAAAAGTATTTGGAGTTCCAGAAAGTATATTAACAGCACTTAAATTTTTAATGTCCAATACTTGGAAATCTGAAATACTTAAATATGAAAAGAGGTGGCTCTATCTCAGGTACTTATGTTAAATAGAAAGTCAGAGGAGAAAAAGGAAATTACATCACATTGTCAAATAAGGAACAGCTAGCTGGAGTGGATGACTTGTAATGCAAAAATGTGCCCCTCCTCCTGTGAATTGCTTCTGAGATTTGTTAAAGATAATGTGGTGGCAAGGTGAGCAAAAATAGGTTGTGGATTTAAGGTAGACACATTGCTTCCCCTCCCAGAAGGGGTAAGTAGGTCTTATTTTTTTCCTTCCCCTCTTTCCCACTTCCTACAAGAAATATATAAGCTCCTTGTCATGAGTCCTGCCTCTATAAAACCTGTAGAAAGTTTGTAGGTGCATTCAGAAATCTCCCATTAAGTGAAACATTCTGGAGCGTGCTTTGGTCTGCTGTGCTCACCAGAAAGGTTTTCTTTGTTATGAACTTAACTTGCCTCAAATATTTGGTTGCACTGGTGCTGGGAGACCAGGGAACAGAGTAATAAGATTCTGTGTGTGATTAGTGATAGGTAATAGGTTGAGCTAAAATATATGCAAATGCTTCTTAGTTTCTAAACAGAGGATTACTGTTGTTATAATGCAAGTTATTTATTAATATGTATCTGTATGGAAACTGTTTACTTGGGATATTTGCTGCAATTCAGCTTACCACAAAAATCTTTCCACTGTGTGGAAAGTTCTCACTGTGTAGACAGCTACTGTTTATGGATACATTTGACTATTTTCAGCATACACACAGCCACACTGTTGAAGTCTGAAGGTACATTTGGCTTCGTAAAAAAAAAAAAAAAAATCAATCTCCTCTCCAATACTTGCTATTATTGGTATTTATTGATACAAGCAGACCTGGATGATTTCAAGTACCTCCTCTGCACCCTTACCTGGCCTTACAGGGAAGGGTGTCAGCAGCTTCCTAATGCACCAGCAAATCTTGCCATGGTCTTGGCTTGTGAATGCCCTGTAGAAATTACCAGCCATACTTGGAGTTTGTACTCCATTTCTTTCGAATAACACTAACTGTAACATCTTCAAAAGTGCTTCAATCTTCCTAAATGCCATAAACTGTGCATAAGTAGGTCAGACAAGCAGAGTAGCTGAATGAAAGCCCATTCTGTGCAAATGAGCAGCACACAAATGTGATTCATTACTGTGTAGTGTCCATTTTCTTTAGCAAATAGAGTTTGATGTTATTTATGGCTAAGTTCAGATCCTTAAACTTTTAAAGAGGCAGAATTGGGACAGCAGTTAACAATGAAAACTGTTGATGTTCATATCTTCATGGCTGACTTTTGTAAATTTTTTTTTTCAACCAGTTACTGGAATATTCTATGTACTACTCAGCTTTAGCAAGGGCATGCTGTCTAAAATACAGACTTTGTATTCAGTTACTGTTCTCGTGTCTCTCTCTTAAGATACAGACTTCAAACAAGCTTATGCATAAAATAGAAGCACCATTTCTCTGGACTCCACTGAAAAAGTAACTAGGTGGTTTAGTGAAAGCACTACCTCTCTTGATATCCTGGCTTAAGGCACAGAGGACAGTTTCATAACTCTTGGAAATGTCAAGGCAGATCACCTGTGAATTTGCAAAGAGGTCATTGATGAATGAAGCAAGTTTTATGACTACATAAATTGTGCTTCATTAAAAAAAAATAAGGACTGATTGAAACAAGTGAAAATTACCTTTTCCTAGAGCATGTAAATATTTTAGTCTGTTTCAGATGTTGAGCTTAGCATTCCAGAGAGATTTCAGAGAGGTGATTGTGCAACAATCAGTCTTGAGAGCTGAGATTTAGACAGCATTCAGGGAGCTGACACAGTAATTACTAGTAGTGGTTTCTGCGTGGGATTTGGTGGAGGTTGGGCTTCTTAACAAGCCCTGCTAGGGTTGTGTTATCACAGCCAGCACCTTACATGTGCTCTCAAACTACAGCAGTTGTTCCCCCTCCTCATTTTTTGTATCATAATCAATGTCTCATGGTCCTGTCAGATCTTGTACAAACACTGAGGTGGAGTACAGTCATTTGCCAACTAATCAATGTTCTGTGCCAGTGCTTTTTTAATTTCTTGTGACTTGCATTTGACTTCAGAAATATTGAAATTGATAGCAAGCATTAATATTAACCTCTCTTAATTAATTTTCTTTCTTTTGTAGATTTGTTGTTAATAAGATAGGATTAGTGAGGCACAAAAAAATCACTGTTCAATACAGTACTGAGCTGATAAGAAGGATGTTTTATTTGGAAATTATGTTGTTATGAAGTAATTTTAGAATTGGTGCTATATGGGCACTGTGCTGTTTAAGTCATTTTGACAAATGGGTATCTCCAATTTTCTGCTCCCCTGAAGACAGTGGTGCTGCTTGCACTTACAGGACTGTGTTATTGCTTCCTGAGGCTCTGTGGTTTTGGTTAATTTTGCTATGAAATATCTGCAGTTGCTGTTACTGGGAAGGGTCCAACTGAACTGTCTTGTGCAAAAACTTCCAAGGTTAAGCTAGCTTTTTAAGGAGGTTGTCTGAAGAGATCTGTTCTGTACTAAAATCAGGACTCTGCTGCAATATGTAGAACACTGATTTGGCCCTCACTCACTTCTATTAAAATCTCCTGTCTAGAGTTATTCTGAAATGCCTGCCTAAAATATATTTGGTATCTGGCAGAGAGTAAAACAGTCCCACTTCTGTTGACACAGTCAGTCACGACTGAGAAAACCATCACAACTACTAAAGAGAGTGGGATTAGGTCTCACACGTCACAAACATACGTAAGGTCAGAAGCTGCTGGTTTTTTAAGATGATCAATACTGGACACAATTTAAAATCAAAAGGACGCAGCAGAGTTGTTCTTTCTCAAGCAATTATTTATAAATTGCAAATAGTGATGCTGGATTGCAAACTAATCCTCAGGCACCTTGTTTACAGTCCTGCTTAGGAGTCTGCCTATCCCTCATGCTGCAGACAAGTAGAATGGATCTTTCCTCCTAAAAGAAGGTTACACATCTGCATAGAATGTCTGGTTTTGGGCAGATTGACCATAAGCATAAACTACTTTCTGTGTCTCTGCTGCATTTTCTTGCAGCACCACACTGTGAAGGGATTTTCTCGCCATGTTTGCTGAGCCCTCAGTTGTTGGTTGACTTTTTTAGATAGAATTCTTTTGGTGGAGGGATATGGACAAATTCACATTAATGTTATATGCTCATAGTATTGATTCTCAAGAGAGATAAAAATTAAACTGTTTTGCATGGGGTTTGGTTTGGTAGGGTTGTGGGTTTTTTGTATTTTTTTTAAACAGACCATATTGCACTTGCTGAATGTAGGATATTTGTGTAGATGAAGCAGAAACCCAGAGAACACCATTTTTTATAGTCTTGTATTTAATTTCTCCTGTATTCAGAATGCTGACTAATTTTACATTGCCCCTTCCCCTCTCTGATGAATTTCCTGAACAAAGTCCTGAGAGTCAATTTGTTCTCTAGACTGAGATTACTTATTCAATATAAAGCAATTGCCAATATGTTTTTTTCTGCCATAAATGGGCCAGACAAAGCATTCTTCACACATTCAAAATAAATTTGAATGCAGAAGGGCAGTTTCAGCTGAGATTATTTCAAATCACTAGATTTTCAATTTGTTTGAAATAGCTAGAAGACTTGAGGCTGTTTTAAACGATCTTAATGTTTAAGTTAGTTAAAAATAGTTACTGTTTTATGTAAAAGAAGTTTTAGAATTCTAATTCAAGTAGTCAATATTTCTGTTTATTGATGCAAAGGCCATGGAAGCAGACAAGGATGTTATGTGTTGGCCACAATGAAAAATCTTTAGCAGAAAGATACAATTGAAGATAGCTACTGGAACGTTAGATTGTTCTAGAAAACTTTTTGGAAGAACTTTTTTTGCATGAATAACTAGTAGTTTATGTTCAAGAACTAAAGTTGTGGGATACCCAACTGCCATATATCAATACCTTAACATTTTTTTCTATGCACTGTAGTTCTTCAAGAGAACTTACTTGTTTTGTATTTTAATTTTGAGATCAGACTGAAAGCAAGAAGTTTGGTCAAGTTTTCCAGTTGGCAGGTGTTGGGACCGGAGGCCTTTCTACAGAGCTATTTGATTCTTTGAATACTGAAATTTCAGATGAGACATAGAACATCGGGTTGGCATTTCTGATATTTATGTCCTCTCTCTTGAAGGGAATGAAAACTGTAGGAAACCTGCCAAGTCCTGAATATCAAGGGTTGTGAGACATCCTCAGAGAACACTGTACCATGTCAACTGCAGGAGTTGCTGCTCAGGAGATGAGAGTCCCCTTAAAAACCGGATTTCTTCACACCAGTCAAGGCATGGGCAGTCTGAAAACCTGCTGGAGTACCCACAGTGGATTTGAAAAGTGAGTGAGGCTAAAATTTATCTACTGCATCTTCGAGTCTATGAAACGAATGTTACGAATACTTACGCCAGCACACACCTATGGCTCATTTACAGCGAAGGCTTGTTTCTTGTTTGGTTCTTTTTTAGTACTTTCTTTAATGTGGACCCCATCGCAGTGACATACAATCTGAACCCGCCCGCCGAGCAGCGTTTGGCACCCCTGGGTGAGTATCCGGTGTGACACGGCCGCGTTGGGACGTGCCGGGCGCTTGTCCCGGGAACAGCCCCGCGGGCTCCCGCCTGCGCCGCGCTGCCCCCTGCGGGCGGCTCCGGGAACTGCGCCCGAAATACAGATAGGGGTTAAACAAAAATACACACACTCCCCTCCCGTTCGCCCTGGACAGAGGAGGCCTCTGAGCTGCCTTTACACTTGTGACAGAAAAGATATTTGGTAAGAAAAGCACTTGTTCTGTTGTAGTCTTATACTGGGGTCTTCGTAGTTCTCTTGCTTATGGTCTCTTGAACTATCTCATTTAACAGGAGCACTGGTCTAAAACAATAATCTGCTACTATTGTAACTAAATGCATAAATCCACGACCAGATGAGATCTGTAATACCTGCATTTCACTACCTGAAGACATTAAACAGACATTACTTACTGTTGCATTAGAACTAATTAAATATGCAGTGGCAGAGTCATGTGCTGTAGTGTTACTTAGGAAAGTGTCTCTAAGAGTTTCTCACCTTTTTAGGGCACTCTTCCAACCAGGCTTCCATGAATGACCACATTGCTGGAAGTTGCATCCAAGTCCCATCTCAGAAATCCAGTCCACCTCCTGTCAGTCCCAAAAATGAACAGCCAATTTCAAGGTACGACGACCATCTCGTTCCTGGCTTTAGTAAACTGTCGTTAACCATGGGCTGTGTTTCTGAGGAAACACCTCCTCACATGCCAATAAAAAATGGACCAATTCAATTTCTGTCTGCGTCTTCTAATGATCGCAGCTGCAGGCCACTACCCCCTCTGCCTATATCTGAAGACTTTGCTCCAGATGAGGATGACAAAGAGGTAGAATTCCTGACTAGCTCAGATACTGACTTTTTGTTAGAAGATTATGAACTTCCTTCTTTTAAATCCAGTGCTCCGAGCCGTCGGAGCTTTAGGGGCTGTGGACAGATCAACTATGCGTATTTCGATGCTCCAACAGGACCAAAACCAGAAGAAGCCAACCCCACACAAAGCCTAAATGTGTACATATCCAGTATTTGTCCTCCCCCACAGCAGCTGCATCGACGCCTGCGAAGGTCCCATTCTGGACCAGCTGGATCTCTCAATAAACCCATAGTAAGGTTAACTGGACACTTAAACAGGTCATCTCCAACTTCTGATGAAGATAAACCAGAGATTCCACCAAGGGTTCCCATACCCCCGAGGGCTCTCAAACCAGACTACAGAAGATGGTCAGCAGAAGTGGCTTCCAGTGCATACAGTGATGAAGACAGGCCTCCCAAAGTGCCCCCCCGAGAACCTTTGTCACGCAGCAATTCCCGCACCCCCAGTCCCAAGAGCCTTCCATCATACCTCAATGGGGTCATGCCCCCCACCCAGAGCTTTGCACCTGACCCTAAGTATGTCAGCAGCAAAGCTCTACAAAGACAAAATAGTGAAGGATCTGCTAACAGGGTCCCTTGCATTCTTCCAATTATTGAAAATGGTAAGAAGGCCAGTTCAACACACTACTATCTGCTACCAGAGAGACCTCCATATTTGGACAAATATGAGAAATTCTTCAGAGAAGCAGAGGAGAGGAGCTCTAACACTGAGGTTCAGTCGTGGTCTGGTGACTGCACAGCCACCTCAGCCCCAATAAAGCTGGACTCAAAACCCAGAATGGACATAGGTGGTCCCCTGAAGCGAAAACACCTGTCCTACGTGGTTTCCCCTTAGTGTCTGGGAGCACAGTCTCAGCTCTGTTGTTTGGGACGGAGCTGAACTTTATCATGTTACAAAGTTCTTATGGTTCACAGATAATGAAGTAGGAGCAGTTTGTCCTCTTGAGAACTGAAAAGTGGATGGCAAAGTCCTCTTATGCTGCATATATTCGATATGTTTCTTAAGACTTTTTTTGTCTTGGTATGTAAGCTGAAAACCTACAAAGATTCCGCCGAAATGTGGAGGGAGAGTAGTCACAGTTGGCCAGTTGTATGCTACCCAGATGAGCATGTTTGGTAGTCAATATTATTAAAAAAAAAAAATTAGAAATTGATCTTTGCTTAAGAGTCACTTATAAAGCAGATGACAGACCAAGTAATGCAGTACAGTTTTTATATCAGCTATTTTCCAAAATTTCTTTTAGACAGGAATTCTGCTGAGAACAGACAGTCCTCTTTTACTAGGATGTGTCTGATAAGAAGGTAAATGCAAGATCTGATACCCACTTCAAGACTTGGCAGACATATTGGAAGTGCATTATGAAAGATTAATCTATCTTATAAACTAATTTGATGCTAATAGAGTTTTAAAGTGAGTTAGGTTTTGTGAATTCAGTTGCTAGACACACTTGGCTCAATTTTGCAGTTTTTCCTAGAAGAAACTTGGACCAGCTATTGCTAAGCCTCTGCTGCTGCTCTTTTCCTGCTGGATCCTAGAAATGTGTGAATGTGTCCTGAGCAGCCACAGGGTTGCTGTTAGGTAGGCAGTAACAACTATGTGCTCACCTAGAGTCTGAAATTATGGCTGTATTAAATACAGAAGCACAGCACAAGCTGGTCTTGTGTTCTGGTTTCTGTTCAGTATTTTAGGGGAGGAGGAGGAGGAGGGTATGAGGAAAAAAAACATGATTCCATTTATGAACAGTGTCAGTCCCATCTCTTGCTGCTTCAGATGCTGCTTCTTGCTGTTTAATTTTTCCTCACTGTGCCTCAGCCATTCACTGAAGTTCACTGAGGTGCCACCTCAGCAGTTTCTTGTGCTCAGTTTGGTTACATTGATCCTCTTACAGAAAGGCACAAGAGAAAGGGTGCTCATTAACAGGGGTACAGAAGATGAATGTGTTCCTCCTAACAGAAGTAAACAAGGTGTTTACAGTTTAAACTGCTGAATGAGATGTTTGAGCTATTTTAAAGCTTACTTTTTATTTGTTTTAGTACAAACTAAATGAAGGTGAAATACATGCTATAGAAATGCACTGATATTTCTGCATCGTGTACAGTATTGAGTAAAAAATAATTCACTTTGTATTTTGAATATTGTCATGTCTTGAGTTTAATAAAGTTATAAAATACTTATTTATGATACATTTTAGGTTTTGCTTTATTGAATATTGAACGCAATAGCATTTTAGTTCTGTGTTTACTGGAAAGTTCAAAGTTAGTAATGTTAAATGTGCAACCGATTTTGAATTCAGCTTGCATGTAATTAGAGTTAAGATTTCTGCAGAAGTGTTCAGTAACTCACATTGCACACCATTAATTTTACTTCCACCCTACTACCTGGCAGCATGGTATCTATAGTTTTATGCTGACCATAAAACACCCTGTAAGATTATGTTATCTGGCCTAATATTATTAATGATTTTGGTTTTTTCTAGAGTCACCTATAGCATGTTAGCCACCACTGTACAGAAAGGAGAGGGCAGTAGTGTTCCTGTCTTCAATTTCTCACCTGGTAGAAAAAAGCATTAAGAAGGGAAAGAACTTGTGAATACTTACCACAAAGCAAGTGTATTTCAGCATAGTATGCAAGCCATGGATGAGGTTACTGAGGATAAAAAGCATCACACAACTTTGATCCTCTGGCTGTGTATACAGGCAAGTACTTGCCTTCATCTGGCAGTTTGGAAGTTTCTGTCACTGGGCTTGTTTCAGAATAAAACAGGCCACCATCCTTGGAATTGTACTGGATGTGAAAGATGTCAGATGCAGTTTTTCAGTAATGCCCAGTCCCTTGGCTCTTGCACCTTGGAGGATTGCAAAGATTGATTTAGGAAGGTGCTTAAACACCTACTGCTGTGCCATAGCCCTAAGAGCCCAGTGCAGATCAGCTTCAAAACATAAACAAGTTACCTAATCCTGTGCAAGGCTGTCAGCTCATATTCAGCCAACTGAAAGCTCTGCTTTCCCTCCACCCCCTGGATTCTTCTCAGATGAAAAGGTAAAATCTATACTTAAAACTGCTCATATTTAAGGGGAAGGCTGCAAGTCTAGGACCCCAAAACAACATAAACTCTCAGTTACACCGTCACTGCTGCAGCAGATTGACACTGGCAAGCTGCAGCTCTTCCCTTGTAGGCTGTTGAAGCTGGCACAGGCTCAGCAGCTGCCATTCCAGTAGAGCTCCATCTAAACCTAAGCAACTGCCCTACAAATCTCTCCTGGCTTTTGCCTCTGGGTCCCACTCCATTCCTGATACTCCACGTTTTTAGCTTAAACATTTCTGGTATAAAATAGGTTATTAGAGCACCTCTAGCCTTGCATTCCAGCACATATTTTCACTTCTGTTAGCAGTAGAGGTTCAGTGTTTAAGTAACTTGACTGTTTTAGCTTTAAAATTCTGTAGTAACGAGGTCTCACTGAGGACTTGGGCCACAATTCAGTGGTTCTGTTTGTGAAGGGGTCACTGGCAAAAGCAGCTGGAAGCCTTGCATATATTCTTAGACACCACATTCCTGTGCTTTGGGAAAGAGTCTGCCTGATCCAAAAGCTGTATTTCGTTTTCCAAGTGAGTAATTAAGGCTCTAGAGCTGTGGGGGAAGCTTTGCAAGTTCTGGCCAGAAGACATTTCTCTGCTCATCCCCTGGCACATGATAAGACTTGTCAGGACACAACATGCTTTTGCAACAGCCTGATCACATGTTTGAATATTTAGAGTTTGGACTCACTTGGGCAAGGCCTGACAGCTTGCCTCTGAGAGCTAGATTTGACTGGAATAATCACCCTTCAAAGCAGTTACAACTTGATAAAGTGAAGTTTGGAGAGCCAAGGAATCTGTGTTGAAGCAGGCAAGGAAGATGTGTGTATGTGTAAAGGCAATGGTGCTCACAGCCCCCTGGTTCAGGGAGCAGGTTACACACACTGCTCCCCTGCCCTCAGCACTCTCCTCCTTGCCTCAGCAGCCTGTTGTGAGCACCCAGCCACGGCAGTGAGGACTCCTTGGTGTCAGGAGCAGCTGTGCTGGGCCAAAGGACTTGTACCACAGCAGACTCCAGAGGGCTGCATCCAGCACAGCCCTACAGAGAACCCAGGATCACTGAGATGTGTCTGGCAGCAGAGCTGCTGAGAACAGGAGGAGGGTGCTGGGTGAGCTCTCCCCCAGGCTCAAAGCCATTGATAGCACAAGCAAAACCACAGTGAGTAACGACTGACAGCAAAAAGCATCTGTCATATTCATCCTGGGCAAGGGTTGGTGTTGCCTGGTGCTGCTTGGCTGCTCTGCTGTTTGCAGAACACCCTTCACTTGGGGAGTCTGACTGGCAAGTCAACCCAGAGGAGCTGAGTCTGGCTGGTAACTAAAGGAAAGGATGTTTGCTTCAGCATACCTTTTCCTGAAAAGAAGAGGCTGTGTTAGTACCAGGCAACTTGAAAAACCAATTAGCTTAACTTCACCATATTAACTTGCTGTTAAACAGATAAAGTCAGTAAATAACGCAGAGCTGTAGCTGATCATCAGCTTCTTTTGCATCACAAGAGATAAACCAGAAAGTAAACCTGATTCGGAAGTATGCTGATTGACGACATAATTAAAATCTGCAGTCATTTAAATGTACTGATTGTTGTTGCTGTCATTAAGAGTTTTCCATTCACTCCCAGACTGCAGCAGGCCCAATTACTACCACCCTGAAAGTGCAGAAGGGCACTCAACAACAATAACCTGCTGCAGCCTTGGTTTTGTTTTTGAACAGTCTAAGTGAAGTGTTTTAAGTTTGACATGATAAAGGAAAGCATCCTTCTAGTCCAGGATAAAGACACCAATTTTGCAAGGGCAGTTACTACACTAGAGTAGTTGCTGATGGTGTTCAAACCAAGTCTTGTCAAGAATTCAGGGTTAAGATGATGGCCAGATCAGTCATGGTGGAATTCCCAGCCTTCAAATGCATGATTACAGACTGTGGCCCTTATAAACACTTCTAATATTATTACAAGATGTATGTTAAATACATACTCTCTGGATTATGTCAAGAAGGAAATTGGAGATGAAGGTAAACCCTCATTTTATCTGCTTGTAGGCACTCTGCAGTTAGGTAACCTATTGATTTTCTTTGGGTGTACTCAATGTTCCTAGGGTAAACTTTGGTTTTTAAAGTAGGCTAATCTTTGCATTTCCTGTCAGCTTGCTTTTCAGAACAGTTTGTATTTATTTAAAACTGAAAACATACAGCAAATGTTCTGTTTCACACAACTTCCTGGCACTGAAAATCTAGCACACAACGTTTAATTATACTTATTAGTATTTGTTAAATAGCACTGCAGAAATTTCTGGCTGCTGAGCTTGTGATTAGCATTTGTAAACTGAAAGAGGTGTTACCCCCACCCATCCTGCATCGTAATTCAGGCCTTGCATAATCCCCACCCAAATGCCTATTTTCATCCACAGAGCTCATTATTTTTTCTGAATCATAAATGGAAGCCACACCCGTGATTGCTCATAGACTGTTGCTATATTATTTATATATTGATGTGCACCTTGATCCCAGTTGTGGTTAATTTTGGAAAAGGTGTTAGGTATTCCAAATTTTAAGTGGCATGCCACTGAAACATGGGAACCATGACTGCTATTCATTTCCTTACAAAGTGATTCAGAGGAAGAGATGCTTCTTTCTGAAGATTAAAACTGTCGTCCACAAATTATTAACATGTGAAAGCCACAAAGGAAGAAAAGTGCAAATACACTGCCATGAAACACCAGAAGGGAAACCATGCCAGATTATCCCACCATACCCACTCTGACTCTCTTAAGGATGCTAATTACTAATCACAGTGAGTAATCCTAACATACTAGGAGGCCCTCCATGCACAAAGTCTCTGGATCAAGCATGGGGTCATCAGGCCTGACACAGAACAGCTTCTCCTGCCCATCACCTACCCAGGTGACCAAGAGACATGTTCCTGTTGCCTGTATTTATTTTACCTTCGTTAATGTGTTTATTATTTTCACAACCACTTCAAGGACAGGGTCAGCACTACTGAGTGCCTTATGGAAGGCAGCTGGAACACACAACTAACCCCAGGAACTTTGCAGTGGTGAGGTGTAAGGCTCTCCAGGAACTTAGCAGCTTCAAGGAAGTTCACACAAAGGACCACATCAGCTCGTGCCCTGTTGAGTCCAGCTGCTCCATGGCAAGGTGCAAGGGAGACACCAGTGAGTAGGAAGTGGGCCTCTGACAGGTTACTCATTGCCTTGCAATCCCTGTATTGTCATCTGCTGGCTGTTAAGCAAGATCCAGAGCAAAGAACCTTATTAGGCTGCACTTGGTGACTTCATTGGTCTCACATAGTTTTGATGAGTTATTCAAGGAAAGTTTTCCTGCCTCCCAGTTGCAGACCCCAGCACTTAGAGCTTAAGCAATTGCAGTTGGGATTGGGCTGCTGTGATCCAGAATCTACAGAGTGCAGAGGCCTCCAGCACAGGGGAGAGATGAGATTACACACCCTGACACATTCTGTTCTCATGGCATTCAGTTGCTAGTGGGAGGGAGGGTTGTCTTTTCAGAGTAACTTCTCATCATGGTGGAAAAACCCAATGAACAAAAGTAATTGCTTTGTTAAAAGCCACAGGGGCAGACAGCCCTGTCTGAGACACTTGTAAAAATGGATGTCAGCAAGGTGAGTGTCAGTGAGCTCCTGCCTAACACAGGCTGAGGGAGAAGTGTCATGGGCTCTGAAGAAGAAGGGCTAGCCTGAAGGATGAACTGGTTAGTTCCTGAATTCAAGTTAAATGGTTTAGTGCTAGTGTTTTGTTAAAGGCTGACAGTCTAAACATACATATTGTTACGGGTGAGGAGACCACACGAGGACATTTTTTTCTATAGTCAATCATATCATGGTCAGTGCTGGATGCAATACACAACTGTCCCATGGGAATGGCCAAGGACCCTGTCCCTCCAACAGGGAATATTTTCACTGGAGGAGCAAACACAGACACAGCAGGCACGGCCAGCAGCCCAACCTGAGCTGGAGGTGATGCAACAAGTGCAGGAGAGCTGGGGATTGCTCAGCCTCTGGGGCTGCTGACACCTCACAGGCCATTGCAGGCTGCTCTGGACATGCTGCCTCTCGCAGGCCACACTTCTCCTGTCAGCTGAGCTTAATTGGACCAACCTGATCAAAAGCAGTCTCCACGATAAGGCTGGATGCTACAGCATGCCCTGGAGCAGCACGATGAGTAAGGCAGCTGTTTTACAAGCAGTTCAGTTCACTGTGTAACACCTGAGCTTCATTTTGGGCCAGTCACCTGCAAGGGAGCAACCAAAGCAACACAATTGCAGAACCCTGGCTTTCTCCAGCAGTACAACAGGAGGCAGGTGGGCTCACTGGCTGCAGCCCTGCAGGATTTCAGGAGACTGAATACTCCCCTGAGAGGCTTCCTCTCTGCAAGGTCACACAAGTGGCCAAGACCCAAAACTAGAGAGGCCAAAGCCTCAAACTCCTCTTCATGACCTATGGAAATGTCTGTGGAGAGCAAGAGAAGAAAGGCTTCATCTGTTCTCCTCATTATGGGTGACTGGGACAGAATCATCACTGGGCACCAGCCAGGGAATGTCACCCTAAGTGCCCTTTCTTTCTTTTTGAAATTGTTATTAAAGTTGTTAATGCTCTGTAGTTTTCCAAAGAGTAGGGAGGAAAAAAATAATTTGCTGCAGGGGATTTATTTGAAAGTTGCCAGGAAAGCTTGTGAGCCCGTGTGAGCCCATCCAGGAGCTTAGAGCTTCATTATTATTAATTTCCTAGTACAAGCATTCATTTACCTTCTACAGGACTGAAAGGAAGGCTAAGTAATCCTTTGCAAAACACCGTGGAAGAACAACTGAGCAGTGTATCAGATGTGGTCATGAGAAAAGTCAGCACAGATAAATGCATCATCTGTTGCCAGTTCTCTCAGAGATGACAAGAGCAGATTTCCTGTGAAAAATGCCAATGACTGTGCTGTGCCCATCAATGATCAGACTCATCACCACCCAAGGTAGCAGTTTACTCCCTGCCTGCCAGCCACTATCTTGCCTAGCTGGTGACTTCAGTGTGAGAGTGCTTTTTCCATGTCATATATCAAATAATACAGGAGAAAGTACGAGTCTGAGACTAGAGCTGCACATGGAAGTAACAGTGTGTTTCTTAGCAGAACTCATTAAAATGTGAAAATATTTCAATACACCATCAATATTTAGAAATCAGACAGATCTGCACAGAAATGTTCCTAGTCCTGCTAGGAAACTTCCATCAGCCATGGAAGACTTTAGTGTCACTAATGTTACACGAGTCTCACTAGACCCAACTCTGCTCTTTAGAATATGAGTGCTTGCATGAGATCTTCAGACAACTTTCCTTCTTCCTCCCTCTACCATTAGTGGAATGGCCTTGAATTAAATTGTAAAAGTACAGAAGTATCTACATGACTTGGAGGGCCATAAACCCTGTGTAGGGAGGAATTATTTAAGGTTGTACAAAGGGTATAATTAGAAGCTGTTGAATGAAGTAAAGCAAACGAACAAGCCCAAGTCTAAAAGCTTCCTCTCAATCTGTGATGCCTTCTAGCACACAGAACAGTCTTGTAGAGAGCAGAAAGGCTCCTAGAGCTGCTAGAGAGATCGAGTGTGACACAGAGCACTGCAACCCCTAAGTGCTGCACCCAGAGCAGCCCTCAGTGCACTCAACATGGAAGAACTGTTACCTAAAACACAGGACTACTGGTTTTCCCAAGTCTGGACTCAGGTCTGGAGCCTATGAGTGTCAGCATTGCTTCCCAAAGTGTGGCCACAAAAATAAAAGCCAGAAATGCTGCCTAGTCCCCTAAATAATGATGTATTTTTATTTAAGTCCCTATAATAATAATAATGTAATCATGAAACAAAGACCTGGGCCCAATTCCCTCCCATCTGGGCTGTGTGGCTGGGCCTGCTCTGCACACAGAGCTCTGCCAAGTGCCCACAGATGCTCCTGGAAGACAAGGATGAGGTCTGCCCTGCAATGCCATGCTGAGTGAAGGAGCTGGGCCACACTGCAGAGATTCCCACAACCTGCTCCTTGCCCCTGCCCTTCTCTGGATGCTTCTCCAGAGGTGGCAGGAAGAGGCTGAAGGCCAGATAAATTGTGTCAGCAAGGACAGCCTGTCCCTTTTTGCTGTTCCTCCCAGAAAGCTTTTGATTTCCTGCCAAGTGATAATGCTGTAGAATACCCATGGAAGTTCAGAGCTAGGCAGTGTTGTCAGAGCCAGGCTGTCAGCTGACAAATCAGGGCAGCAAAGAGCCACATCTGCTCTCATTTTACGTTCTTTCCTTTCTTTCCACACCACATGCAAGACCATTCTAAACATGCAAAAAGATTATCTATAATTTTGGGCAGCAGTTTATTAATTTGTCCAGTGTTTTGTTGCTTATTTTTCAAACTTCTAATGTTGCATCCCATGCCCTACTGGAATGTAGTCTCCATGTAACAGCAACACATCCTTTCTTCTGGAGGTAGAGTATGAGAACATGAGTGGATGCAGTGCTTGGGATTATTTCAGTTGACACTTTCCTACTTCTATGTCACATACTTCTCTTTCCAAGCAACTCTTGGGTCATCCAGGCTGCTGGAAGACAGGTCTTTTTTTATCATTTTGGGATCGCTGCTTATGTTTGCATCATGATGCATCTTCTTGTTGAAAGAACAAACAAAATAATCAGATTAAGTAACCATTCTTTTTTCTGACAGTCACTGTGGATTTCATACCAAATGGTAAGCATGGCTAGCAAGCTGTCCAAGGCTTGTAATTACTGGATAAAGTGTATTCCCATGTGTGCTTTTACAGCTTTAGGTACTAGAGTGCAGGCTGGTTTGTCTCCACCCATTTTAAAAGTAAATATTTGTAAAATACTTAAATATTTTTAAAGTAAACCTTTGTGTCTCTAGAAAAGCATCCCTTCTCTCTTGCTGAGAGGGATATATTCCTGAGACAGGATTTGTTCCTGCTCACGGTACAGTGCTGTGCACTTCACTTTCCACTTCTGGAAAGAAACTTGAAAAGAACTGCAACAAAACCAGACTGTTCACTGTCCACGTTCCTTCTGCCTCTTCTACAGTTAGAAGCTTGTCAGTCTGAATGAAAATATTTCTCATCACTGCAAGTATTCACTGATGGATCCGGCATCTGAGCCCTCTTGTGTACATTCCTGCTCCTAAGCCATATAATACTTCTCAATTCCCTAAGAGAGCTCCTTCTCAGTGGTGCATTCAAGCCCACAGAACAACCAGAATCAGGACAAAAAAAAAACCCACATCAGTTTTGAGAGATGATCCAAGGCACACAGCAGACACCAACTGGCTGCCTTCTTGTCAGGAGAACAACAAACCCCCAAACCCTCCAGGTGCCAGGGAACAAAAAGCCATTTGTTAAATGGAGAGGAGTGGATGCATTCCCTTTAAGCTGAGCTCAGTGGCAGCAATAGCCAATTACCACAGGTTCTAAAACTAAAGCTTGCAAATAAAAAGAAGGCTAAAAACTAAAACAAAGTTTCTAGTGTACATGGAACAATGAGCAGAAAAGTACCTCAGCTCATCTTTCAGCAGCAGGTAAAAGGATTTTATGAAAAGAGATACTGAAATGTGAGGAAAAAAAGCACTTTGCTAACTTTTTTCCCCTTTGAATGAGCAAATTCCTTCTTAACACTCCCCCTTAAGGGGAAAATTAGCCTCATCTTAGTTCATACACTTACTTACCCTAACTGAAAGACCAAGTTAATGACAAGAAAGAGAAGCCAAGTAAATTCATGTTTGCTGGACATCTGCAATGTAAAAGGTTGAGAACAGGGTCAGCTGTATGAAGGTAACTGTGATGCAAGCAGCACTACAATATTTTATTTACCAAGTCTTTTGCTGAACACGGTGGAAGAATCTGCAAGTTAAGCAGATACATCCATGGGCTCTAGGCTCATTTTTCTGAGTGTTTTTCCTATTACCATTTTAATGGGAGTGGGAAAGCCCAAATATACACACTGAAAACCTCATTTCTGTAAACTGAACTCCCTCAGCCTTGGAGAAAAAAAATTATAATCAAATTTATGGCCACTTTGCTAATGCTTTGTATTAAAATATTTCTGCAAGACTAAAAACAATACAAGCATGGAAATACTTTCCTTCTAATGTTACAAAGCAGTGCTGCCACCCAGGAATGGAGAGCTTTTCCTGTACTCTGAATCATGCCTATTTACAAACCAAGTAATTATTCCAGATTCTAGGACAAAGGCTCTTTCGATCATTTGGTTAACATTTGCATGGCAATACCAGTTAGATGTGCAGATTTACCACACAAACATGTAAAATCTTACACAGATTACAACTTTTGCATATCTTGAGCATATTTCAAAGCTAGAGAAACATATGAAATATTTCCTAAACAAATTAAGAGACAGAGCATAGAGCTGAAGCAGTTCTTCCAGTAGTTATTAACAACACAGACATTTTTTAATTCTAAATTTGCAAAAGTATCCATGTATTTCATTACGAAAATGCAGTAATTGAGAATGAACTTGTTTCCCATTAAAATAAGCAATCATAAAGGCTCCTATGCAGTCATTTTCTAAAGTTCAGACTATGCACTTCAGATGCATGCAGAACCAGATCTCCAGATGCTGGGGTAACTTCAGAGTCCAGTGAGGTGCCATCCTTAAGCAGGATTGCTGACAGAGCCAGGTAACACCAGAATGATTTGGTGAAGGAAAGGAAGCAAAGATGGAAATTGATGCCAAGTTCTTAATTCTCATGGGAATACAGCTCCATTACTTCCTCCAGAGACCTGTCCTGCAACTCCTCTAAACTGACACAGACTCACTTAAGCCAGGCTTGTAGCAACTTCCAATTCTCAGTAAGCAGAAACAAGCACTGCTACTTGTGGCATTTTACCAAAACCAAGCTTCATGCTTGATGTTGATTATTAGCTGCCCAAATAGCTCAATGGATCTGCAATCATTTAATGCAGAAGACAAATTTCAAGGTATCATGTTCTATCTGCATGAACTCTGGGGTGCTTGACAAGGTATGAATATTCACACTTTTAATTTAGTTTCAGCACTGTCGGAAAATCAATACTGGTTATTTGCCTTGTTTGCACATAAGAAATTAAACATTGTTTTAACTAATTCTAGGTTACAACTTAATAATTTATGTCATGAAATCAGAGAATATCCTGAGTTAGAAGAGACTCATGAAAGTCAGCAAAACCAACTCCTGACTCCACACAGGGCAACCTAGAAGTTAAACCATAGAGCCAAGAGAAGTGTTGTGAGAAGTGTTGTCCAAACACTTCTTGAATATTGGCAGGCCTAGGGCCATGACCACCCCACAGGGAGCTTGTTCCAGTGCTTGGCCACCTTCTCATTTCAGCTCAGACTTCAGAAGAACTGTGTGAGAATCTAAACAGATGTTGTTTTGAAGAGTACAGTGCGGTAAAAAGGTTTCAGGGGTCTGGGTTGGGAGAAAACACAGAAAGGAACAACACACCAGTAGGGATGCTCCATTTTTATTTACTCAGCAAACATTTCTCCATGTGATTTTTAAATGCCATCCAAGAACTAACTAGGATTATTAGATGCTGGCTGCTTTTTTGTGATGAAGCTTTTTGCTAACAGGATGTTTTTCCAGAAATGAAGACCTTTGGTTTGTTATGATATCCCAGTTCAGGTAAGTACAGTTACTAATTTCACCCACAATTAAAGTGTATTTACAACAGTGCACATTACAGTTATTCTACAAAGGATAAGACTCTATCTAAATTTATCCTAGTCTCTACCCCACATCTGGGTTTCACTCTTTCAGTATTAGAGGTGCCTTCACCTGTTCAGCCACTTCCTTCCCCAGCAGGGTTTCCACAATGGCCAAGCCAAACTCGAAGCTGGTGCCGGGCCCGCGGCTGGTCAGGATGTTCCCGTCCTTCTCCACGCGGCTCTCCGAGTACGAGTAGTGTGCTTGGGGAACACACAACAGCAACAGGCTCAGCCTCCAGCTGGACAGGGCTGCTCAGCCTGGAGAAAAGGAGACTCAGGGGTGACCTCATCACTCTCTGCAACTCCCTGAAAGGTGCCTGTGCTCAGGTGAGGGTTGGTCTCTTTCTCCAGGCAGGAACTGACAGAATGAAAGGATGCGCCTCATGACGTGCCAAGGGAAATTTAAGTTGGATATTAGGGAGAAAGTTTTTTTACAGAAAGAGTGATAAAATACTGGAATGGTCTGCCCAGGGATGTGGTGGAGTCACCATCCCTGGATGTGTTTAAATAAAGACTGGATGGCACTCAGTGCCATGGTTTAGTTGAGGTATCAGGGATGGTTTGGACTCGATGATCTTCAAGGTCTCTTCCAACCTGGTGATTCTGTGAATTCTGTGAATTCCAGCGCCGTGCCCACAGCTGCCACAGAGACCTCAGCACTGCCCCCCTGCAGCTCATCCCTGCCTGCTGTCCTCAGGGAGGAACAGGGCCCACAGGGAGTTCATCCCCAAGGTGTGGGAATGCCCCAAAGCTCCTCAAGAAGTGCTCACTGAGCCTGTCAGCTCCCATGAGGTTACTTCTGGAAGTCAGACTGCTTTTGTGGAGCTGTTCACAAATTAATTTTTTTTTTCCAAATGCATGCAGAAGATGTTGGGGGAACCCATCTGCTCACCTCCAGCTCACAGAATGACCTTCCTAGCATTCCCCATCACTTCCCTTTGGTTGGAGAAAGAAGTGTGGAGTCATCAGCTGCCACAGAGCCAAAGCAATACCCACAGGAGAGTGGGAAAGGTCCTCCCAGAGTCTGCTGTTGGGACCACTGAGGCAAAGAACCAAAGGGGCAAGAGATGGCTCAGCCTCAAGGGGATGAGATAAATGCTCCTAATGTGGTAGCAGCAGCAGAATTCCCCCAAGGATGAGAATGTTAGTAGAGCCCTCTGTTTTCTGGTGATACAGACTCAATTCAGTGAGAAAAATAAGATCATAAAGCTCTTTTCTTTTCTTTCAACTGTGGATTCAGGTTAAAAAAAAATCTGAGAAGGATTTGGACAGAAACATACCTCCATTCATCATTTTGTCTTTGGCCAAAGGATGTGTTGTGACTTTGCTTCCATACCCTATCCCATGTGCCAGAAGGGCTGTAGGACCTGTAAGAAAACAAAGTTGCACCAGTGAGGAACTGCCGTCTGCTACAATTACAAGAACACATTTGGGCATAGGACTCACAGGGGTCAAAGCTCACTGTGGACAGACTGGCTTTTACAAAAACTGATGCCAGCTCTGAAGCAAAGAGCTCTCACAGTTCACACTGATGTCCCACCCATGACTGTGCTGCCTTTGATGGAGTGAGGAACAACCCACTTCCAGACATTTTATTTAAAACTGCTTGACATTAAGAAACAAAAGGTCTGCACTTCAATCTGAACATTAACTACCTACAATTACTTTACAACCTTGTTAAAGTTTGAATTTAGAGACTCAACAGATAGGATTTAATTTGAGCAAGTCTCTACATGCTGCAGTTGTGTGCCAAGCATATTTTAGACAGATCATGGACTAACTGTTCAGTTTTTGGTTTCAAGAGTTTCTCTTTTCTTCTCATACTTCTCCCTTAGCCTGACTTCAGGAAAGAATTTGTGTCAAGAAGTGCTGAATCATCAGACAGGAAATCCTAATGGGAAGAAGAAAGAAACTGAAGGCAGAATTTGTCTGACATGAGTTTCATTTCTGTTAATTCATTTAATTCTGGATTTAGTGCAGGAAATAACTTCTTTTGTGTTCAGTTGGAATGAGCTCTGAGAATCATCCTGCTTACAGGCAAAGGCTGGGCAGCTGTGAATTTGGATTGCTCTGCAAAAGACACAGATAAAGCAGCAGAAGAGAATCATTGCCAAGTTGAGGAACGTCCACAGCTCTATGTGCCCAGCACCTCAGTGAGGAAAAAAATCAGAAACCCCCTCAGTAATGTAGCAAAAAACCAAAGTGAAAATCCCCTCCAGGAACATACTCTGACTGCCTTTTATGCATTCATTATGTCTCTCCTCTCAGCTTCACGTCCCTAGACCAGCCTTCAGCTGCAGTATTGGCAATTTTTCACCTCGCTTTTTAAAACGCAAATCTTACAAAGTTCATGATCTGGATACCAAGCTGTGCAGATTATGGAAGCAGACAACCCTCTCCTCCAACCAAGTCCATTTTTTGCTGCAGCTCAGGAAGGGTGAGACTGTAATTCTATATTTCTGGCCTTCTTTCTGAAGGTAAAGGGCAGGAGTGGTTATGTGAGATAAATTTACAGTGATGACAGAAGCCAGTGCTGTGTACTTGCAGAAAGATCACCAGAATAAGCACATACTTTAAAAAAATCCTTGCAATACTACCTTTCATTTTTTATTTTAAAGACAGTAACACAACTGATTGGAAGGAACTAGATAACAAGCAGAACTTGCAGGACAAGTGTTCACAATTATTTTAGAGATTTCTCTGTTATTAAATATAAAAAGAAATCAGAAGTTGAAACGTATATATATATATACAGGCAAAAATTCCTGGTACTAAATTACAGGAACACAGATTTCTAAGACAGGAAATTGTCTCCCTGCTCCTTCAAAATATCAAAATGCTTTACAAAGCAAGACACTTTGTTAACTCACCTGCACATATTGCAGCAATCAGGCCTTTTCTGCTTTCCTGGTCCTTCAGAATGTCTTTCACAGCAGCAGACTGTATGAAGAAACATCACAAGTCATTGTTTGGGGTTGGTTACTTGAAGCACAGTTGAAACAGTTTTCAATGAAATTTCATAAACATGTTTTGGACAGAAAACCAACTGGAATTTTCCCTCTCCAACCTCAGGACAGAGGGCAGTGAGAACATTTAAGAAGGAGAAAAAACTGAAACCAAGACATACTTGCCCCAGAAGAAAAGAGGAAGGAAATCAGAAGTAAATGCAAGGAATACTTGACCCACATAAAAGCTGGTTAACCCACAGCCTCATGAAGCTGTTGTTTGAAAATAAAAGGACCAACAGAAAATAGTATTCATAAGATATCTCCAAACAGTCTCTATCATTCCTAAGAGGATTTATACTGGATATTTGTCTCACACTCCATGGCTTATAAACTCTGTGATACCACCTAACCCTTGCTGGTAGATCAATTTGTTTGTCTGCTTGCCTTCCACAAGGATTTCATACCACCACTGCAACAGTTTTGCATCAGTTAGAATCCTGCAAAGGAGCAGAGTCCCTTGGGTTTGGACAGTTTTGTGTCCCAGTAACAAATCTTCATTTGCAACTGTTTCATCTTCATATGAGCATGAACAGGGATCTCCCCATAATGCACAACACCTTTCCATTTTTATTCTGTTTTACTAGGTACTCATGGCCAAGAATTTACCCAGCTGTCCCACCTATATAATCACAAGAAGGCTTAAGACCATTAACAATTAGTTTACTGACTCATTCAGAAGAGAATTTGTAGATGCTGAACTGAATCTGCAGGATTACTAAGCAAGTGCTGACCACCCCACTACTCAAGAGAATGCCCATCAATTTTTAAAACGACAGAACTTTACCTCAGACAAGTTTTGAGCTCCAAGGTTCCCTCCAGGCAGGACCACAACATCATAAGGCCCCTAAACAAAGAAAGATAAAACTCTTCTGTTGAACAGAGGCTGATAGATACATTACACTGTTTATATACATTACACTGTTTGAAGACCACTGCTCCTGATTCAGGTAGCAAGCAAAGAAATCTACCTTTTCTTCCAGGGAACACTTTATGATCAGAAAACTATTTCCAATTATGAAAAAACCCACTATTTCCTGTTCCAGGATAAGGCTATTATCAATTAAGTCTCTCACAGAACTGACTTTTAAGCCTAGTGCATTTAAAAGCTTCAGCAAGCAAGTGGCAGCTCTTGTGTTGTAACGACAAGTGGTTTTGCTCCAACCTTACTGTACAGGTCTAACTATAACATTATTTAGTTTCCCATCAGAGCTTTTGAGCTGGTCCAAATCACAGTATTTTGCTGAGCCAACTAACAGGAAAAATAAAGCTCTGTGACTGATGCTTTACAAAAACAAATACCTGGGCAGAATTAAGAAATCTGTCTGAACCTAGCAGGCTGAAGGGGGGCAGAGTGGGACACGCAGTTCTGTAACTCAATGCTACACAGAGTTAACACAACATGCAGTATATGTCCAAAGGTAATGCATAAACTTTCCAAATTCACCCCAGAAACTGAGAGAAAAACTATACTGGCCATTATATCAGAGAAAGGTGATGACCAACCTCTTTTCTGGCATCCTCAAGACTGGCATCAGGACAAATGAAGACATCTCGACTGCACTGCACTGGTTCTTTTCCTGTTAGGCCAGCAACAGTCACCTTGATCTAAAAGGAGAACAAATATATTACTACAAAACAAGAATTTGGGGCATTTTTCTTATACATTAGTTCTTAAGTAGTACACAGAATAAGCAAAGCTGTACTGAGAGCTTGTTCCTCTTATGACAGCCAAAATGGGGAGCACGGTGATGGAATGACAAAGGTGGTGGGAAAAGGTAATTTTTATTTCAGTCATTTCCATATAAGTGAAGCTGGTGTGCTTATTTAAAGCATTACTTTCATTCCTAATGAGATGATAACAGTGTGCTCCTACAACTGCAAGAGTAACAGAGTGAGGAATCTCAACAGCCAGAACTCCAGTTACTAACTAAATTTCAAAAGTAGCTCAAGAAAAGCTATGCAATGTCATGTGCTGTAATGCTCTGAGCTTTTCTCACCCCACAAGAGGCACTTCCAGTTACTCTACACAGAAGTAGCTGTGTTTTCTGACAGAGTAGGATTTACTTGAAACATTTGCTCTAGCCCACATTAAACTTGTACTTTGAAAGGTTACCAACAAATGTCAGTTTTCAGGCATGCTCATTAGGTGCATGGCACAAATATTTGCTAGCCAGTAAGGTGATGAGGGTAAATTTTCACACACTGAACCACACACTGAATTCCTGGCAATGAAGGCTTGAAGCAATGATTTCCCCTTGACCAGGCACTCACAAAGATTTCTCACTGTCTGCATACTCACCCCAGCTCTTCTCATAACATCAGTGGGGATTACAGTTTCCATTTCCTCTGCCCCTTTAGCCAGAATCACCAATGCTCTCTTGGAGGCCATGTCTTGAGGGGCTGCTGGTAGGGAGATTGTTGTGAAGGAAGGGGCTGAGGAGGGTAGAAAGACAACGTGGTTAGAAGGCAAATCCCCTTCTATGAGTCCTCCCTCATGTTGAAACTGAACAGTAATTTCTACATCTGCATGTTCTTTCATTTAAACTACCTCAATATGATTCACTAGCTTAAATCAATATCCACAGCAATCCCATTTAAATGAGGGGCTTTTTAAAAATAATGCAGGACGATGATTAAAAGATTAAGGCACTTGTACAAGTGGGAGGCACAGCACATCAGCAGCAGTGGAGGAAGCTCTACTCAAGACCTTACAGGACCTGTGTCTGCCAGAGAGAGGGGTTCAGGGTGGGTGGCAGAGCTGTTTTCAATTTGCACACCCTCAATCATTCCGAGACGATTGACTCCCACCCAGGTCAGCACTTACAAAAAGGGCTTGCATGAGCTTTGACCTCCTGTCTGGTTTTTAGTTTCCACACAGCATGCTTCATGAGGAGTTTCCTGTGACTTAACAGTGACTCGACCAGGGCCCCTGCAGAATCTCACCAACAGATTTTCTGGGTTATTTTGCAACTTTGTGGGGGAAGAAACACATGTGCATATGTGTGATGGGGGAGCAGACCACAGGATTCAGCGAATGGAAAAAACAGGCTTAAGACATTTTTTTTTTTAGCTTCTAAATTCAAGTTGAGGTGAATGGCCAAATTTCCATTTGAAGGTTAAGTTAATGTAACTTTACATCATGTAAAGCACACACTAACTCATACAGGACTGAGAGAAGTCTGTGAAAGCATCTGTGATGAGAGAAGGCATTTCACAGGTCACTACTCTAGAAGACAGAGATTTTTGTCCTGTGCAGGGACCTCCCATCTAGAACTGCATGTAGTGCTTGGGAGCTCTTCATAAAATTCAAAGCACATTTAGGTGCTTACACAAAATAAAATCATCCTCATCCTGGTTTAATTTCATCTGTTTTCAGCACACTGAACCAGCCCAAACAGAATCATTCACTGTGTCAAATCCTACTTTTAGGACAGTTTTATTTACTGTCAGTGCAAAGGCCACTGATCAAGTACACCCAAATCAAAGGTATTAATAATAACTTCAGGACAATCTAGAGCTTCTTAATAGCTTGTCTTGATTCTGCACTGATTCTGCAAAATTTTCATATGAATTTGACCAGTAAAAATCTACCTGAAAAGCCACCATGCAGAAACGCCCCATTTTCTTTTTATTAAAAAAAAAAAAATCTAGATCACAGTCTGCATCCCTTTCATTAATTCTTTAGATGAAAACAGGCGCCTGATCCTGACTCTTTCTCCTATTTTGCAAAATGCCGTCTCTCCGTAGTGCCTTTAGATATTTATTGTACAACACTGCCAAATTCCTGAGCATTAGTACTGCTCTTCATGTGGGTGCATAGTATGTAAATAGCTGTCCCACTATTACGGAAAGACGGTTTTCGAAAAGGCAGAACTAAGTTACACAGACCTAACAGCGCCTTCATTTAACAAGCTACCTACACACAGCTAATGCCAGTCTCCCGTTTGCTCCTCAGTGCCTCAAACCTATCAGCCAAACGTATTCCCCTGCGGGGGTACACGTGCCTTTCGGGAGATGGTGATTTAAAAAAAAAATCACACCCTTCAGTGCCCCGACCACAGAGCCCGCTATTCACAGGCAGCGCACGGCTGAAGGCGGAGCAGCTCAGCCGGGCCGGGTGGAAAAGCCGCATCCCTCCGTTTTCATCAGCTCGTTTGGGGACACGGCGCCATTCCACGCAGCACGGACGGCACAAGGCCGTGCCCGGCCCGAGGCCGCCTCACGGGCACGGCGGGGAGGGGTCGGGCCCTGGAACGCGGCCCCCGGACACCGCAACCCGGCCCGGACACCGAGCCCTCCGCCCACAGCGACACCCCCCGCCCGCCGGGGCTCGGGGCTCGGGGCTCGGGGCCCGCGGCGGCGGCGGCCACGACTCACCTCAGCGGGGCCGCGGGCGGCTCTGGGAGACCCCGCCCCCGGGATGGCCCCGCCCCCCGGGATGGCCCCGCCCCGCCCCCGGGATGGCCCCGCCCCGCCCCCGGGATGGCCCCGCCCCGCCCCGGCATGGCCCCGCCCTCGCCTTGCCAACCCGCTGCGCTTTTCTCACGGCCTCCCAGAACGCACAGAGCTCCACCACCGTGACAAGAGTCACCTCCTACGGCGGCGCGACGGCCAACCGAGCTGCCGCTGGCCCTCGGGCAGCCCCGCAGGAACCCAGCAGAACCGAGCCTGGCTCTTCTGCGCCCTCTGCCCGAGGCGTCTGCCCGACACTTGTGTTTCCCGAGGCTCACGGTGCACAGAAAGGCTGTGGCTCAGGGATGATGTTGCTCCTGGTTTTAAGGAGTTTCGGTGTTTTGAAGGACAGACAACAGCTCTGTTAACGAGGATGTTTAGGAGTGCACAGCCCTGTTGTGTAAAAGCCTGCTCGCAGCTGCTGGCAATGCCCGGCCTGGCTCACGAGAGCTCCGGCAGAGCAGCTCAAGTCCGGGTGAGGAGAGCCGGTCATGGGGAAGGGCTTTGCTGAGAGCTCTCCTGGGATGGGTGGGGGGTCAGCTCCCGGCACGTAGCGCTTTGTGTGCTGCCCACAGCGGACTCCGCTCAGAACTCTGCACAGGCTGATCCTCGCTGTGCCGGGCACACACACACACAGAGGTTCGCTTCTCACTCACAACTCCGCACTCAACTGCTGCGATCTCCGCGCCTGCTCCGGGCCCGGCTGAGGGACAGGGCCGCGGCCGGGGATTGGCTGCGGGGAGGTGCAGGGGGCGGGGCCAGACCCGGGGATTGGCTGCGGTGGGCCGCAGGGGGCGGGGCGGCGCCGTTCCCGTACCGCCCTGTGCGCGCTCCCTGGGGCGGCGGGAGTTCCGCGCTCCCGTGGCCAGAGCGCGGCGCTCGGCTGTTCGCTGCGCGTCCCCGCCGTGGCCGCGTGGTTCGGCGTCTCCGCGCAGTCCGCGGCCTGCCGGCCCCGCCCCTCACTGTTCACCTCCCGGGGATTCCTCGCGGCGCTCACCGGGAAGCCCCGGCAGTGAAAAGGGCGACCGCTGACCGACATCGCTGAGAGAGCTCTGCGGGCGCTGCCCGGCAGAGCCGAGGGGTCGCGCCTCTGAGAGTGTCCGGAAAGTCCCGGCGGGCCGGGGCCGGGGTTTCCCCGCCGCCCCCGGGATGACGCAGGCAGACCCCCCGGGGGCGGCCGCTAAGGGCCGGTGCCGGGTGTCCCGCGCGCAGTGCCGCCGGCCGCTCCGCCGCCCGCCGACCCATGGCTCCGGGCCGGGCGCTGCTGCCCGCGGCGCTGCTGGCGCTGGCGCTGAGCCCGGGGCCCGCGGCCGCGCTGCCGTGCGTCGCTGACTGCCCGGCGGGTACGGGCCGGGCCGGGCCGGGGCGCGGTGCTCCGGGCGCGGCCCGCGGTGACCGCAGTGTCTCCGCCCGCAGGTACCTTCGTAGCGAGCGCGGACTGCGGACGTCGGGGAGCGTTCTGCCAGCCCTGCCCGGCCGGCACCTTCTCCAGCACGGCGGGGAGCGACGGCTGCAGAATGTGTCGGCAGTGCCAAGGTACCGACGGCCCTGCTGTCACCTCCCGTGGTGACAACGTGCCCGGGCTGGCACCTGCCCGGCGGGGGACGCGCCACTGGCCGAATAACTCTCTCTCTATATATAAAAAATATATTATAGATATTATAGATATATAACATAATATATATATATATATGATATGTATATATTTTATATTTTTATCTATCTATTTTATATATATTTGCCACTGGCTGAATAACGCTATTTTATATATATATAAAAATCTATTATAGATAATATAGATATATCATATATTATATATATGATATGTATATACATTATATTTTTATATATATTATATATATTTGCCACTGGCCGAATAACGCAGTGCGGGGCTGCTTGCTGAAGCCACCAGCCTGGTTTTTATGAGAGCAAAGGTCCGAGATTTTGCTGCACCATGCTGGGCATGCTTAAACTCGTTTTCCCCCCTGCAGGATTATTTCAGTATTTAAAAAATTGTTCCTCAACAAGAGATGCTGAATGCACGTGCAAGAAGGGCTATCACTGCAGCGGTGATGGCTGTGCCTTCTGTTCCCGAAGCTGTGGCGTGGGCCAGGAGAGCACCAGGAAAGGTAGGATCACTTTTCCCCGGCAGCTGAAAGCTCCTCTGCTTCCTGCACCAGACACGCTGCCTCTTGCACAGTGCAGAAGCAGATAGAGGAAGGACCTTGCAAGATAAAAGCTGCTGCTGCTGCTAAACACTTTACACGGTGTGTGGAGTAAGCCCAGGAGCAGACAAACCCACCACACCCTAAGCCCTGCTACAGCTCAAGTCATGCACCAGTTAGTTCCCTTTGTGTGGCAGCTTTTGGCTGCTGGCATGAGGGAACCTGAACTGAGAACTCGGGAGTTAGGCATGGTTTGTGGCATCTTGTGCCAAATCAAACTGGCTTTGTAGCCAAGTACTGTACTGCCCTGTGGCTGGCAGGGAAAGACTTGCCTTGAGTACTCAGAGCAGCTTATGAAATAGTAATTCTGACATTGTACAAGCAGGCAAAAATATTGTTTCATATGTTGCATTTAAATGCTTATCTTGTACAATTTTACTTATCCTTGTCTGTTGAAGGTTGCCGGACTTGCCCTTATGGGACCTTTAATGATCAGCCTGGTGGCTCCTGTAAAAACTGGACAATGTAAGTAAACTGGGGAAAAAATCCTACTTCTACTCACTTTGACTAGATTTTTAATTTTTTTTTCATTCCCTTGTTTTGCTGTAAATGTCCTTCAGGTGCTCTGGAAACCAGGTCCTGGAGCCTGGAACTCCAGCAAAAGATGTCATTTGCAAACATGCTTCAGTTAATCCCACTTCAGTCACTACTCTACCTACCACATCTCTTGAAATTCCATTTTCTATCACTGTGCCAGGTGAGTCACTGTATAACATTTCTTATGGAAGTAAAGATTTATGACCTATTTAAACATACTGCAGCTCATTCACTTTCTGTTTGAAGCAAAAGTCCTTTCTTCTATGCAGTTCCAGGATAGTAGACTGGGAGACACAGTTTTCAGCTAATTCAAGGGCAGTAGGGTTTTGTTCTGTTCATGCTCTTAGAGGATGTTGTTTATTTCCTAGGGAAGAAGGATGTTCAGACAGACATGATCAGGATTTCTCTCACTGTGGCTGGGCTGTCATGCATAATGTTTCTGCTGCCTCTGTGCGTCTGCTTCAGTATCTGGCAGAAGAAGAAACTATCTGCTGTCTTCAAGAAAAGTAAGATAAATACAGTCCAGTTCTGCTTTTGGAAACTAGACAGAAGTCAGGAATCCAAGTTAAGTGTCTTTCAAAGTTAGTTGCAATAGCTTTGTTTATTTTGCCCTTGTAAGTCAGAAGCAACTGAAAGGGAAACAGTCTTGGAATTTTTATTGCAGAAAGCACTGTGAGCATTAGGTCAAGTGCATGTTTATCCTTAGAAGTGAAGGATTTGTGAGAGGTGAAAAAACTCAGCTGAGCTTTGCTGCTGCAGTTAGAGGTCAGTTCAGTTTAATCCTTCCAAGCATCATCCTTGGCCTGCATAGCTGTAACACTTTGGAGTTCTCTCTGCTCACAGAGAGAGTACACATGGCCTGAAGTGAGTGTCTTGGAGCTCTGGCTGCAGCAGGAGAGGGAACATCACTCAGGGGTTCTGCTGCACAGGTACAGAGTCAGCCTGAATCCAGCACTGCCCTCTGAGAGTCAATAACTCCTGGAAGCTCAAGAGTTCAGCACAAAGATGAAGCTAATTCCATTCAATGTAGTTTATAATTGGTTTGTTTAGTTTTTTGGGGGGTTCTCTCTCCCCTTTTTTTTTCCCTGTCCTAAGGATAAGGTCTGAATCTTCTAGTGTAACTCTAAATACAGAAGACCATGGCAGACAAAAAATCTATTTCCCTCATGCTCATCTTCCTTTCATTGCCATGACAAACAGCACCAGAGGCCCTGTTAAATTAGGGAAAACATGTATGGGAAATTAGGGAAAAAAAGTATGATAAATTAGTTTTATCAGATATACATACATGCTGTAGAAGAATAATTTCAGATTATAGAATAACTTGGAAGATTTTTTTCCTCCTGACCTTTTGACTGAAGGATGGTGAAATAGGATGGCTGAATAAATGGAACAGAAAGGGGACATTTGTCCAGTCCTGGGCCACTCACTTCAAGAGACATTGAGGTGCTGGAGTGAGTCCAGAGAAGGGCAACAAAGCTGGGGAAGAATCTAGAAGTGAGTCTTAGAGGAGCAGCTGAGGGAACTGGGGTTGTTTAGTCAGGAGAAAAGTAGGACCAGGGGAGACTTGGCCTCTACAACCCCCTGAAATGTGGCTGTGTCCAGATGGGGGTCAGTCTTTTCTCCCAGGCAACCAATGACAGGACAAGAGGACACAACTTTAAGTACACCAGGTTGGAGATGAGGAGGAAATTCTTTGCAAAAAGGGTTGTTAAAGAACGGAACAGGCTTCCCAGGGAGGTGGTGGAGTCGCTGTCCCTAAACGTGTTTAGGGACACCTAAAAACACTCAGAGCTCTGGTCTGGTTTACAATGTGTGTGGTCAAAGGTTGGACTAAACGGTCTCAGAGGTCTTTTCAACCTTATTGATTTGTGATCCTGTTCTTTTTCTTCAGTGCACACACTTGAACAGTCAGTTCAGGAAGATGATGCCTGCAGCTGCCACTTCCCTGAGGAAGAACAAGGTGGATATCAGGACTCTGGCAAATCTACAGAATTCAGAGATCTTCTGGTGAACTAGAAATTGAACTGTCCAAGTCAGCAACATTTGAATATTCTTTTGTAACAGACAACAAGAACCTGTTTATGTAAATAGAGCGGGTATCAGCATCTGAATGTTAGAGCAGTAAATAGCCCTGCTGCTGAGGCAAAAGTGCTTTTTTAATATTTCTTAAAAAAATAAAAAAAAACCCTCCAAAACAGTTTGCTGATTTTCTTCCTGTAGAAGTAAGGATATTTCTAATAAGAGATTCTTTATCTACATCAAGAAAGAAGTTCTGCATTTAAAAGCTGTAACAGAAGTGCAGAGTAGTTTTCTAGTCTTTCATTAATGTTACCTGAGCCATAATTTACATGCATTCCAAAAGCATTTGAAGCTATTAAAGATCTGTAACACATTGCAGAGTCACTGGTGACACTCATGGTCTCTTACTACATCCTCTTGAGCTGCAGCTCCTCCCAAAGTGTGCCTCAAACCCAGCAGTCTTGGGGTTTGTGTGCAAATACAAGTGGAGCTCATCTGACCCCATCAGCCCTTGAAATGGATCCCTGGCCCAGCACTGCAGCCCTCCTTACACGCAGGGGAAAGAAGCCATAAAAATCTTGAGCTGCAAAAGTGTTCCACAGCAGCATCACTGACTGGCTTGAGGGAGGCAGTGGAAACACTGAGAGCAGCTGTGGTTGACCTGAACTTAGAAATAGCTGTTAATTACTTTGCAGTTGGGCTGCACCACCTTCAGCCATACATCATTCGGCTTTGATCTTTTTGGTGATGTAAAACTTCACGTACATCGCAGCTGTAAGTGTGATATCTTTGTGGTACTATTTTTGTAACTGAGGTTGGAAAGATTTTAACATCAGACACTGTGTCTTTCTCTCTGATCAAATACTGATAACTTGAGAAAAAAAGAAAATGCATGTTTGAGTCACGGCATTCGCAGCACCGTTTTTAACCAGTTACAAAACTCACATATTTTATTACTCCAGTAAATGTTACTCAAAAAAATAGAATGAAAACATACCAATATGTGTGTTAAGGGTGATTTTCCCCTCTCTGATTTCAGTGCAAAACTATTCTGCATTTGAACAATGACAAGCTATCTCTTCATTCAGCAGGTTACAAGAGCAGATTATTTTCACCAAGCCACACTTAGACATTTTTATAAACTTACATACAAGTAAATATAACAGTAAGTTTAAATAGTGGGAAAATAAGTGCCATAAAAAGCCTGAACTGTGAAGTTTTTATCCCTAGCTCAAGTCTTCTCTCTGTTGGTACTTTCAGCCATGAGAACTGAGTGACTCTTACGTCAAAGTCACAGACTTGAAGGCATGAACAGGACACGTGAAAAACCACCAAACTATGTTTAAAGTCATCTATTTATAAACCAAAGGGTGACCTTTTCGTCACTGATTATATCTAAGATATAGTTGACTATATCTTAGAACAAGATAAAAAAAATAGTTCTGCTTGTCATAAATTTCTAGCCTAAATGTAATTAATGTAGACAATTAACGTACACGTCCTGTAACTCAGAACATCGAGTGTTTTCTCCTTGCAATAAAAGAGATATCAACTGGAATTTTACATGTTGCTAGCAAATTCTGCAAATATTTTGAAAAACATTTTGAAATGCTTCAAATAAAGTGCAAACCACTTATTCTTCTTGCCTGTACCTGAAGCAGAAATAAATTTGCTTAGTGATCAGTGAAGACACATTTCCACCAAAATTGGAGTTCTGGGCTGTTTCAGTGAACAGACATTCCCAGAAGAATGTGCATTCTGAATAAAATGTTAGAAGCAACCTTCCTTTCAATCAGAGAATTCTGTCATTTGAGAGTACTGAGGCCTGAATTAATGGTAAACAGATTTTGTTGGCACAAACATCTGTTGTCAAATATGTGCAGATGATACACTTGGATTTCTCAGCAACGCACACCACCTGGCCACAGAAGCAGCACAAGAGATGGGCTAATTTGTACTTCTGTGAAATACTTCAAATACATTTAAAAGCAAACATATTTATAAATAAGAACCAAGGAAAACTGGAAGATACCGTATCCTGAAAAGTGAAATAAATTGTGGTACAGTTGCAGAGGGAAGATCAGGGCACTCCACAGTGTGTAGTGCTTGCTCACTCTCCAAAAGCTTTGGCAGCAGAGCTCTATTTTATGTGGTCCTCACAGAACTGAAAATAAATACAGGGGAATTTATCTGTTTTGCCACCAAGCAGGACATTCCAATTCATAACAAGAGCACCACTACAAATACCAAGATAGCTGGAGTGTTTAGCTGTTTTCAGATTTATATCATATTCAAATTCCATGAATTGTGGCTGTCTATAAAAAAATCAAATTACAGTCATAGAGTCATGCACTTCCTTGAACATCATTAATTCTTGCGTGGTGTGTAATTTACCTTCACTGTCATAATATAGAACAAATGTATCAGAAGCCTGCTCCCATTCTAGACCCCCCATAAACACATATTTAATAAAAAAGTACTAAGGAACTTGCTTAAATCTTCCTTTTTGTTATGCTTCTAGCAGACAGCTGTAAAACTACTTCTCTGGCAGAACACTATGAAAATGCAATAAGCAGGCTCATCAATTAAGTTTATTAGGAAGCTTGCATCTGCAAAAAAAGCCACACACTTGTACCTTCCCTTTTTCCTTTTTAAGTTATCCTTTTTTCTACTTAAAAAAAAAGTCCACAGCAGGCAGTAAAACTTCAGTCAAAGGTAGATAATATGACAAGGGGCTACTATGCAAACCACAGAAGCAGAAATTATATCAGTATGCAATTTTTAAAAATACTTTGTTCCTTGCTTTTACAAAGTGCTACATAGTATGATGTAGGGATCATCAGTGACTGGGTTAAAAGAAACACTGTCATCACAATTAAATTTCTACTAGCTTTCCTGAATTTGTGGTTGAATTTGTCTGGTTTTTAAAACAGAGGATAGCAGCCTTCGTGCCTGTGTGTGGAGTGCTATAAGAAATCTTTTATCCAGAAAGGGTGACTGGGAAAAAACTGCACTGTATTTTTTACTATTGCAAATAAAGCAGAAGGAAACAGTAAAGCCTGGCTGTCCATAATTCAGGAGAAGGGCTGTGAAAAAGAAGTATTTTTTGGAAATGACAAATAGTTGACAGATCATCTGTATCCGGGCTTCACAGGGAGCTTTCATTGAACACAGAGGTTGTTCAACACCTGAGGAACAGGTTGTTGTGAGATGTCACAGTTACAGAAAAGGAGGTAGAGTTTACCACTGTATGGAGGTGACCAGGTTGTTCATTCTACACCACACACATCAGCACTGGGCTGTGGGGTTTTTTAGGCATGAAAAGCTGAGGGGGCTGGAACTGGAAGTTCACCACTTTGCCTCACTTGCCCCAGTCAACTCTGGTGACCTCAGTTCCTCTGCTGCTTCCTGCTCCCATTTCTCTGGGCCGAAGCTGTGGTGCTGAAGGGACAGCTTTGAGCCAGCAGGGCCAGGTGGCACGAGGTCACCACCCCAGCAGGGACATTTCTTCTCTTCCAAAAGGGCAGAAGTGGCAGAACAAGTATCTGCAGAAAACTGAGCTCAGTGAAGTGGCTGCACAACTCTGATTTGAACAAGGGAGCTCCTGGGGGTTGTTTGTCTCTGGATTTTATTGTTTTCAGGCTGGGGAACATCCATCATGGGATCTCTCCTCCCCATATTGCCTTTATTTCCCAAATACTACATGAGCAGGACAGAGGACTGGTCAGGACAAAGGCATGATCAACAGGAGGTATCTGCCACCATGGGGTTTTTGTTCCCTGTAGTGAACACCCTTTTGTGGGTAAAACACTTTCTCTTTTGTATAGTTCTGCTATTAATACAGCTGTTGTTATTGTGTGTCTCATTCCACTGCTTTCTGGTGCTAGGAAATTATTATTTCAAACCATAATCCCTCCTTTATCGACCCTCCTGCACTGGAAGGGGTAGAGGAAAGAGAGTGGCTTATTTGGAGTTTAGTTCCTTGCTGGTGTTAAAATCAGCACACCCATTCACAGAGCAAAATGCAGATCAGCACGTCCTGGGCTGCACCAAAAGAGGAGCAGGCAGCAGCTCAGGGCAGGTGATTGTCCCCCTCCCCTCTGCCCTTGAGACACCTCAGGGCTCTGTCCAACTCTGGCCTCCTCAGCACAAGGAAAGCATGAACCTGTTGGAGCAGCTCCAGAGGAGCCCCCAAAGATGCTCCAAGAGCATCTCTGCTCTGGAGCCAGGCTGGGAGAGCTGGGGGTCTTCACCTGGAGGAGAGAAGGCTCCAAGGAGACTGAAACCTTTCAGTACTGAAAGGGAAGTTATAAAGAAGAGGGAGAGAAACTTTGTACACTGACAGTGATAGAACAAAGAGGAATGGTTTTAAGCAAAAAGAGATTTAGATGAGGTGTTAAGAAATAAATTCTTTACTTAAAAGAGTGGTGAGGCCCTGGGAGAGGTTGCCCAGAGAAGCTGTGGCTGCCCCATCCCTGGAATTGCTGAAGGCCAGGCTGGAGAGGACTTGGAGCATCCTGAGCTATTGGGAAGATCCCTGCTCATGGCAAAGGAGTAGATGATCTGGATCCTTACAGCCCAAATCATTCTGCAATTCTATGGTAACTCTTTAGGTGTTCTCTGCTTTCTGTGCATGTCTCTTTTATTGACAGTCATTTAATTTATTTTACAGCAAGCAAAATGGAACTAGGAATATCTTGGTGACTCTCAAGCAGCCCAGGTGGCTGAGGATGAGGTAACAGGCCAGATGCAAGCTTTTTGAATTTCCATTTGTTTTTCTTGGAAGTGAGAAAGTATCCTCTTAGCCAGACCATGCACAGAGTGATGTCAGCAGAGTTCTGAAGGAGGAAAATTCTCTTTAAATCTAAGTGTAAGCAGAGGAGCTTGCTGCTTTTTAGTGCTTCCAGAACCAGCACTTGGCATAGTAAGTGGCATCAGTAATTAAAATCATGTTCATCATACACCTTGCAAGAGTTGTGTGGCCAATGAAAGTAGAAGGTTCATAGCAAAAGGGTTTCTGTTTCTTACCTCCCTCTCCACCTGTAGAAAGAGGTGTTTCTGTGCCTAATACCTCTGGATGATAGAGACCCTGAAACTGTAGTGGCTCCTCTAAAACATGCAAACACCAGATGATTTTTTAAAGCAGAATATGATTTCTTATTTACAATCTTTCTATCAGTTCCTTCACAGGACAGAAGCACAGTCTGCTCTGACAGTCATTCTGATACTAACACAGATGATGCAAAAACCTTCGTAGGAGATGGTCCACTCTGATGAGACTTAACACACAGGAAACATGAACTTGCACCACTTGACTTTTTGTCACCTGTTTAGAAGTCAAGGTAAGTTTCATTCTTAAAATTACACGAAGTCTTATTTTATTTCCAAGTGTCAGTTCCTCTCTCAGCCAGGAACAAGCCTTCCCTGACACGGGGCTGTAAGAAGAGGTTCTCCACCCCACAGGTTCTATGTTAGCTGTACATCAGGGACAGGGAGCTGAGCAAACAGCCTTTGGATACTGGCACTGCCCTCACTGTAATAAGAAATTTTAATACAATCTACAACAAAAAATGGAATTTCCCTCTAACAGCCATTTGGCAGAAGTTTGTTGTGATATTACCTACTGTGTTTCCTTTCATCCTCTAGGTCCTGGATGCCTGCCAGGTCAAGCATCAGACTATAGTGAACCAAAGTGATTGGACTTTAACAAAAAGCACCACCTGAACACATTGTGAAACCAGAGAAGATATCTCCTGTTCTAATCTATTTGTTTTAAGAAAATAAATCAAATTTTATTTGATTTAGCAAGTGGAAAATTGCACACAAAGACACCTACCTCAATTTAAGGATGACTTATCACGTACTGACCTTAAATCTGTTATACCTACTCTCAGTTTACATAATCCAAGCTGAAACAAGCCACTCAAAACTGAAATAAAATATCTGAGTTACCATTTAAGTCAGTTTTAAAACAAATCTTAGGTTACTTTAGCTCACTTTTCTTCTCCATACAAACACTTCAGGAGGTTTAAAATTTGGGAAAAAAAAAAGAAGAGGAGGGTGTGTGGAGAGGTAAAAGAGATAATGTACCTTTAGTTACAAGAGTATAGACTTGCAAAATGTTTATATTAAAAAAAAATCCTTCTAGTAATCACAGCATTGATATTTTGACACTGTCCATTCAGAACAAGTATAAACCACTTAACCTGAAGAGAGCACTAAACAGGCTGGTAAGCAAACAAAAAGAAAAAACAAGGTATCACACTACTTTTAGTCACCTTCATACAAACTTTTGAGCTACTTTGGAAAAAAACCACAATTCTAATGTAGATATATACACACATGTCTAAACCAGTATTTACTGGAGTAGCTAAAGGAAAATCTATTTTTCTTAACCTAAAATGCAAAACACAGTGAAGAGGTATTTGAAAGGAGTGGTGGGAAAAATACATGACTGATTTCAGAGAAGCTGCACATTGCAGTTGAGCACTGCAGTTGTCTGATCAAGCTACAATCTCATCACAAGGGCAAAAAGAGCCAAAATCCCACAGTCCCATCAACACTGTCAGTGTTACAGGCACGCCTAACAATGCAACTTTTTGACTTGCTGTGGCACACCTCAGCACATATATTACCTTAGAGAAGCAGAAGTGTGAGCACAGGAAATTCTTGACGGTTCCATCCAACTTAGGAGTTCTAATAAGAGAAAAGGAAGCTGCTCTTCTTCCATGTGACAGCTAAAGGACCTGAGAAGCTGAACAGGCACTGTGCTCAGGAACCCAGTGGATACGACAGTAACATTTTCTCTTGCCACTGCACCTCACTGTGCACTCCTCAGTAGGGTGGGCTATGATCAGAATACTTCTCACAGGGAACAGGGAGGCTGTAACATGTAACACTGTGTGCTTTCCTACAGTGATTAAATCTGCCTCAGGGAACTACAGAACAGGGAAAAGATTTACTGGGCTGTGGCAGTACTAATTAGCTGACCTTATATGACTTTCTGCACCTTCTTCCAGTCATTCCTAAGGACACATAAAGAGAGCATCATATAAATAAAACATGAATATGGTGGCAGAAACAAGCACTAAATGAAAGTAGCTTTGGAGGCTTCCCACTTTATCTTATTTGAATAAAGTGGGAAGCAGTGGATGGCAGTGGATTATTTCTTTCTAAGCATAAATCCTGATTGTCTTGTAGAGGATTTTCAGAAAAGCTACAGGGGCACTGGGATGGGATACTACATGGTCTAGGCTTTGTAAAACCAACTCACTTCTTCAGCTGAAAAGGCCAAGAATAGAGCTGAGAAGTTACAAACAGCCAGAAACACCTCCCCATCACCCTCTTCAGCCTTAGGAAGGAGGATTGTCACAAGCATTAGTGAAGATATGGATGTCATGAGCAGGAAACACTGAATCACTTAGGTTGGAAAAGACCTTTAAGATCATAAACGACATCTAAAAGCCAGTTGGAGTGTTGTTCTTCGCAAAGATCTGCAGCAAATTTTCTCCTTCACCAGAATATAGTTCTGCACATTACAGGACAGGGGCTGCACAGCTGGAAGTAGGAACATAAAGAGAAAATACAGGGCTGTGCTAGAACAAGCTTGTCAGATATATTCTTTCCTGGTGATACAGGTCCTGACTCTTCCAAGCACAGGTGGATCTTTGTTTCCAGATGTCTGTAGAAGGCTCTGCTCAGAAGCAACCTGTTGGTCCTGTCTCTTACAATCCTGACTCATGAAATATGCATACATAGCAAAAGAATAAGAGTATCTAACTAAAGACTCACTGCTCTTCAGGACCCTCTTATACCATAAATATGCCTTGGGAATGGGAAAGAGGACTCTGATCCCATCACAGCAAGAAACATTCAGCTTGTCACATCAAAAGACAAAGATGTGACATCTGCTTCCTCCACCTGTTAATTCCTGCTCCTGTTGGTCACTCCCATGCCCAGGGACAGTTTTCTACCCCAGTCAGTGATCACAAAGAAATCAGGTAATGATTGCAGCATAAATTCTTTGCTAAACTGGAACTCAGCTCTTAAACAGTGAAGATCCTACACGGCTGACTGCCAAAGAACACACATTCATTTACTAAACAACCTTGAAAGAACTGTTTTAAACCTCAAGTTGCCCAGTGAGACCTATGCCAACCCTCCCCCGTTAAATACACGTATTTGCCCCGAAATGTGAATCACTGAGCCTGCAGAGATTCCATTTAATTAATAAAAAACCCCTGATAGCGAAGGATTAAAGGGATTATGCAGCCAGAAAACACAGTTAAAAAATTAAAGTCTGCTTTTGTGTGCCATTCATTTACTGCCTACGCTAAGTGGACGACAGCTAAATGCCAATGATTATTAACATTCCTTTTAATTAGTCAGCGGCTCCCGCCCACACACTTCTACAGAACTACCTGAAATTTGTCCTCTGATATCAGCTATGGATATTGGAGTGATAAGTAATCCTAAGCCTCTGTGATAAAACCAGGAAGAACACGTGTACACCAAATGTGAAAAGCTAGATAGAATTTTTTTTTTAAAAATGCAAGGACATGTCTGACAAAACTGCTTTGTTCTATCACCACTGTAGATTAAAATCCTAATCCTCTAGCTCTTTCAGACAATGAAACAGGACAGATAGTAAAACAATGAAGAGGTAATAAAATATTACTAAGTTTCCAATAAAATTATTTGTAGTAAGAAACTAATTAGTCAGAGCACCATGCAATTAACAGAGTATGAAGTAGTCTCAGGCAGGGAAATCTGGAAGGTGATTCTTATGCCTCGTCCATCTCTTGCAATTTTCTGCTTTATTGTTTCTGCAGTTCTTCACTTTGGGCAAGAAAAAGTATAAGACAACAGCCTGGCCCACCCACTCCATTATCCAAACTAGTAAGAAAAGAATTAGCAGTGGATTGCTGCCTCCTTTTCTGACATTAGTACTACCAGCTTTTTTAAAAATTGCATTCGTAGCCCTAGGAGACAGAAATCTTATGCTGGAATTCATTCCTTTAAATCCTCAGCTGAATAGATGTCTGTAGGCAGCCTCCAGGATGATAATTTGTTTGGAAAACCCCTCAATACTCTACTTAAAAAATAATGAATGATATAAGTTTAAGAGCAGGACAAGAGTCAAAAATGTCATAGTAGGCAGCAGTCACACTTATCACTGCAGCAGGATTAGCTTGATAATTTTTTATTACAACCTAAATTAAAGTCAGGAAGACTGTGCTATTGTTTTGAAAAGAAAAATACAGCATGGACTGCTGATCAAACTGTTGAGGAATACATTTAGTGCAGCCAGCTGGGTGTGCAGCTGCAGTGTGAGCTGTAGGCTGAGCTCTGCACAGAGGGAGCCCAAGGCAAGAGGAAGTGAACTGCCACCAACTCTTTGCAACAGTGGTGCAGGTGACCAGACACCCAGAGGTGAGACAGGAGCTCAGGAGGAAGAGAGAGGAAAGGTAAATTAGTACCTGAAATGGAACAAGCATAAGAAATTACTAACAAAGGGGCTGCTACATAAAAGCACTGTGAAGGCCAAAAGGCTGCACAAAATGCTTTAGCTCTGATTTCAGAGATTTAAATAACACAAAAAAAGGCAGGTCTTCTAAGCTTCTTATGGTGAGAAAAAGCCTTGATTGCTCCTAGAAAACCCAAGACAGCAAAGGCAATAGCAGAAGGAAGATGATGGCAGTAAAGGGGAAAGCAGAGCAGATCCCACCACTCTTCATGCAAGACCCACTCCTGGATAACAACTCTGTCCTGGCCTGTCTGCTTTGCTTTGATCCACACACTGCTGGGCTGCTCCTCAGAGGGCTGAGCCTCCCAGTTCCAGTGCCTGAAGTGATGCTGACTCCTACCAGTGAAGCTACTCAAAAAACCCCAATGCCTAAGGAATACACAGTATGGGTACTTCCTCCACAGTAAGAAGTTTCTTGATCATATTAAATCGTTCTTCAAAAAACCAAATAACAGTCACTTAGCTGAGAAATGTGTGTATGCAAGAAGGCAACAAAGATAAAACCTTTCTCAGAAGAGAAAAATGAAGAATAACTCAAACCCAACCAAACAGAAACACAGTGACCGCCCTCAAATCCAACCACAAACACACCAACTACCCTAAACACGAACACACACACCAACCCCAAACCCAACCAAACACACACTGACCCCTCACAAACTCAACTCAAACACAGATGTCCCAACATAAATACACACACCCCCCTCTGACTCCCCCTCAAAATGCAAACACACAAACACTCCCAAACCTGTATAATCTCCCAAACACAACCACACCAACCTCCCCAAACCCAAACACCTGCCCCAAACCCAACCAAACACACAAACACCTTGACCCCCAAACACACCAACACAAACACCTTGATCCCCCAAACACACACAAACATCTTGACCCCCAAACACACCAACACAAACCAACACATCGACCCCTAAACACACCAACACTCCCAAACCCAGCCACACACCCACAGAAACACAATGAGCCCTCAAACACAAACACACCAACCTCCCCAAACCCAACCACACACACACAGAAACACACTGACCCCTCCAACACAGGAACACCAACCTTCCCAAAACCCACACAATCCACAAACACACCAATCCCCTGAACCCAAACACACACCCCAACCCTGGACCATCCCCAAACCCACACCAAGGACACCCAGCCCACCTGTCCCTGCTGTTCCCAAAACCTCTCTGTCCTCACACTCCCCACCCCAGGGAGGAAGGACTGGAGTGCTGGCTAGCTCAGAGCTGACTTGAAGCTCTGCCTTATTGAAATGTTTTTAAAGGTTTTACCTTGAAAGTGTTTCACAACAGGGTTCTCTCTGACAAAGAAACCCAAATGGGATATTTTTACTGGTCCCAAGTGCAGCAGTGTTACAGAAACTTGTTCACCTCCCACAAAATGGGCCCACGGCTCCTGCTTGCTCTATAGCTGGGACTGATGAAATGAGAAGGATGGACAGACCTAACAAACAACCTATGCCTTTCAGCAAGGCTGCTTTGTGCTCCTTTCTGTGATGAAAAATGAGATAAAGATGTTTTTACTCTGCTTTTATCCAGATCATAATTTCCTATTAGAGCTGAACAGATTATTTGGGATACCTTGGGATAGACAGGAAGTGAAAGGTCCAGAGAAAGCCTTGCTGCAGATGTGTTCCTCTCTTTCCTTACACATTCTGCTGTCATAATTTCAGTTTTAAAAATAAACTGTAATTGCATAGTTAGTTCCTTCTTCTTCTCTCTCTTTTTTTTTTTTTTTTAATCTGCTTTCTGCTCCTCTGTTTGTGGCTGTGTTATGAGAGGACAGGGGAATCAGGGACCAGTTTTGTCAAGCTTCACTTGGAGAATACACCCAGACTACAGTGGGGCAGCTCAGCAGGGCCAAAGAGCAAGAGGGCTTTTTTCCCCTCAAACTGGTGGAAACTATACTACAAAGGAGCAGTGTTTTGGCAGCTGTGATCCCGTGCTCAAGAATTTTTAGACCTTGCCAATTCTGTAGCAAAATAAAATGTCTTCAGAGAGACCTAAGGACCCATCATCTTAATCATAGAGGGGTGTGTGTCCAGGCAAGCACATACTCACCTACACACCTTGAACCCACCTCAGAACAAAGCCCAAGTCAGAACCTCTCAGAGGTATTACAAAACACTGAAAGAAATTCTGGAGATTAAATACTCCCATGCATACCCAAATATCTCCTCTGTAGTGCTACCCCACATGCTGCATTACAGCTCACACACAGTGAGCAGAGGAAGCATCTTCAAAAAGAAAGTTAACAGCACATCTTCAAAAAGAAAGTTAACAGTTAAAAACTAACTTATGGTTAGTTTTTTTCCTTTTGTTTTCTTATTCTCCAGACAGGCTGTTTTCAGCACACACTAAAACAAACAGCATAAATAAGGCAATGTTATTTGGTAGCAGAGAAGAACCACCTTACTGCATATATGATCTCACAAGGTAGCTGTCTCAGTATGCAAAACAGATCTAATGATTATGTTATGTAGTGGAATAATCAGCTAAAACATTAAACTTTAGGTCAAACTAAACTTTTTAGGTGTTAAGGAGAACAGATATCTGCAGCAACAGCAAAGCAAAAATCTCCAAACCCCAATACAACAGACACTACCAGAAAAATTAATGACAGTGCAGATGTTTTTCCAGGCAACATGTATAAATAACCTATTGAAACAACATGTTAAGTTAAAAATGGTAGTAAAATTCAAGGAAGAGATGAGTATTCATACAATAACAAGCTCATCTGCAATTATAGTGTCAATACAAAATCATTCTACTGCACACCTCTCTTCTTGTAAACTAAATTGAAGCCAAAGTTTTCACTAAAAGTTATATCCTCTGAAGAAGTCCCTCATACAAATGCTGCTGGTAAATCACACCTTCTCAAAATCCTGGTTTTGCCAACAAACCAGGAATTTTTGTCACAATATTTGATTAATAACCACTCATGCTTGCTTGCCATAAAGCACTTATAGCAACATGGGAAAGAACTGAAAGAACTGTGGTATTATAGGTTACATTTCATTCATACTATTTTACAAAGGAGGAGATGATTTTTGGAGATCTTTGTGATTGGTTTCATTGAGTCTTATAATTTGTTTTCAAAGTTGTCTTGGCTTCACTAGCAACTTGTTCTTCATGAGCCATCATATTAAACTAGGACCTGTTGTTAGTTCTGATAATGAAGGATAATCTTTTATGATAGTTAACATTTATTTAATGCTTAGAATTTGCTCAGTAGTTTATCTAACCCCACTACTGTAATTTATCTATTGCTGCCCTGAGGCACTGGAAAGACTAAATAAGCATAAATAAGAACTTTGAAAACTTGGAAATTGATTTGAAACTCTTCTACAGTATTTTGTGCAGAAAGTTTTCCAAGTGCCATTCCCATTGACTTCCCCCTCCCATGGATTTGGGGCTTTGTACCTTTCGTTTAGGATGAGCTGTTTCTTTGCTTGGCACGATGATGTTGGCACTGCTGCCCGAGGGAGATGCCTTTGACATTTTGGGAGAGGAAAGAGTGTCCAAGTGACAACTCCAGACCTAAGCAGAGGCAATAAGCTGCAGGCAAGGTGCCCAACTTGAGCATGACGCACTTCATGATGGCTCTAAGAGGCTGAGTCTTCCTTGAGGAAAGACAAAGGACAGCAGCTGCTGGTAAGAGTGCTTCATTAGCTTTCCTTGGAGGATGCTTAGAGTGAATATTGATAATACCATTGTCATTGATAGTTCACTGAAGGAGAAGCATTTGTACAGAGCATCCAGCACCAGCAGTGAGATCATGCATCAAATCAGACCTAATTACTGTCTGCAGTTTTGGAACAAGGAGCTGCATGACTCAGATGAGGAGAGAGAATTCCTCTCTTGCTACTTACCTCTCATAGGGAAGCACAGGGAAAGGAGAATAAAACATACTAGGTTAATTCTGTAGAGAAATTCTTTTGTCATAAACATTCAGTTCAGCAAAGAGAAGTCCAGAGAAAAAGGATTCGTAGTTCAGATACCTGAAGGGTATGTTCAGTAGTTAAGGCAAGTAAAATACCAGCCCCCTCTTTGCACAGAGGGAAATTTAGAGAAGTTCAGGCTGGCAGGATCTCTGCAGGTCCTTTCCCACTTCTCCCACCCCTCACCTCACACGTGCACTCAGATCAGAGCATTTGAACTCGCACAAGGGCCTTATCAAGCTTACTTTTGAAATTCTGTCCCATTCCATCCTTGGATCTATTCAAACCTGACTAGACACACTCCTGGACCATCTGTTCTGCCTGACCCTGCTTGGAGCAGGGGGATTAGATGATGAGATTTCCAGAGGGGTTTTCTGACCTCAACCTGTTTGGAGCCCACTGTGTTTCTGGACACTCTGTTAGCCCACCCAAGGGGGGTCTGCTCCCCTTGAGTTAGACTTGCAGCAGCAATACTTCTGCTCTATATGACTGATGTAGCCAATTTGGAATTAGTCTTAGGAGCCACAAGAGGTACAATATAAAAAATTAATCAACAGGAAAGAATAAAGGAAAAAGATGAGAAGCAGGTAAGTTCAGGCCTTTTGCAACTTAAACTTACCACAAAATTCACCATAAGGAAACAACTTCGGTAACATTAGATGGATTTCAGAGTATTTTGAAGAGCATTTGAGGAGAAAACCATTTGAGTAGAGAGGCAGCAAAGTAACAAACCTCAATTTGTTACAAACAGGCATTATCTTCTCACCATTAAAAGGAAAGAATATTGCCACAAACTTACCTTTTTTTGTTATTTTCAAGGCTATACAGTTGGATATGGCACTACATAGAGAATGGAGATGAGGGACCAGTCCAGTCAATCCTTGCTCTGGGATATGATAAATCAAATTGTAAGTAAAGAAGACAAAATATGCTGAATGGAGAGAAACAAGGACTAAAGTGATGAGACTACATAAGGCAACTCCTCTGTTAGCACCAGGCAAAAGCAAACAGGGGAAAAACTTTGCTGACATACTCAGAATTAAGTAGTTAGTTCCAACTGAAAGAGAAGATAAGTGAAATGGAAATTGGTCTTCCAGTCTACTGAAGGACCCGTGTTTAATATCAACCCAAGTATTTTATATGTACTTTATATTCAGCCTCCAGATGGAAGCTGTACTTTCCCTGCCAGGACAATTCTCTAAGGCACCATTGGATGAGGTCTCTCCCAAATAAATAGATGTGAAATTCTGCAAGGGAGAGGAAAACAAATAAAAAAATTGAATTCTCCTAATACTATCTTCGTAAGTTAACAAGCTTTTCAAACTCCCTCTCTTTTTTTACTTTTTCTGGCACAACAAATACAACACAACACATCCATCCATCTCACAAAAGAGAGAGGGGGGAAAAAAGTGCATTTCATATCAGATGCTTTGCGTCAAGACTGCTCAGGCTCATAAATCAGCTGTCTATTGCCCTGGTCATTTCAACCAACGTCTGACCCTTTTGTTAACTCATGATTTATAACTGAAAGTTACTTTTTTTTTAATGCCAGATTTATAAACTTTACTGTGCTTGGTTTGATATAATATCCATTTCGTACACCAAGCTATAAGACAGTAAATTTATTGTCTATGAACTGTTACCTTGAAAAATTACATCAATGCAAAGTGGTTTCCATTTAGAATCAATGGGCAATAAATTCATTGGATTTTTTTTTGAAGGGGGGAAAGAACATGATGATATTTATGAGGTCATGAGTGGCTATATAATGGGTGAAACTGGGAGCTGGGGCCACAGTTAGGCAGGAGTTCTGAGTTACAGGGTTAGACACAACAAAAAGTCCAACAGAAACGATGCATAAACTGATACTTTGCTGTCTCATTATTGTCAGCTTCTCCTGTCCTCTCTCGACTCTGCCCATCCTCGATGCCAGTGAGATGTCTTATCAACACTCAGGTAAGACCTTTTTGATTTTAATGGTTATCATGCAGGGGCTGGAGCAGTGAAACCAGAAAAGAAGCAGGAATGCTTTCCATGGGGCCTGTACCTGTGCTGCTCAGCTGCTGGAAAAGCAGGAATGCCTTCAGGACACCAGTAGTACAATGGACATATCAGTGGGTGTTGGTCTGGTAAAAAGGGGAGGTTGGGTGCCCTAAATAGTTACCCCTGCTGCTTTGAGATGCAGGAAACAAAAGTATGCATTGAGGAGAGAAAGGTATCTGAGCCTTACAGTACTGAATGCGAGCTGGTATTGGGTGTCTGGGCATTCATAGCCATTAAATAACTTAAAGAAACTTGGCTCTTCATTCTCTCCTGTTTCTACCCTTTGAAATGAGCTATTTTGTCTTTAAAAAAGGGGAAACCTATTGCAAACATCAACAACAGGCAAATCTCTCTTACAGTTCTATGCACTGAGAATGCTATTTGTTTGCATCAATTCAGATGCCATTCAGCCCAGGGAAAGAATAAATCTTTGCTTGAGAAAGTGATGCTGAAAGTTTAAAATGGCTCAATAAAAATGCACAGCAGAATCTGGAAGGATATTTTCATCAGACCTGTCTGGTACTGGAAGACTTTCTGAAACGAGTTCTGAAAGAACAGGCAAAACAACCCAGAAGTTATTGCATAAAGCTGACTATTAAAAAGTGGCTCTCCTTACCTGCTTTGCAACAGCTCTTATGCTGGTTTATAGGTATCAGAAGTCCTCAGTCTGCCTTGAAAATCTTGGGCTCTCTAAGCCAGCATCTTCTCAAGCCTTCCACAATGCAATTTGCACTTACAGGTACCCCTGAGTCAATATGAGTAATATCTGTCACATCATAGCTGGCTCTAACCATTAGTGCATTAGGCTCAAGACACTGTGCTTCTTAGATCTTCCTTGCTAATATAAAGAGTCTCTAGGAGTGAGGAGACAGAAGAGGAACTCTCTTAAAGAGGGTTGGTTTCGTTTGTTTTTTTTCTTTTAAATCTCAAAGCAAATTTAACTGCTAGCACTGCTCTGGTTTAAAGAATAATCCATGGCCAGAGATACAGATTGTCTCCATGTAGCAATGGGAATTTTTTGTATTTTTATTCTGAGTCCTATAATGAAACCCTTGCTGTCCTGTGCAAATGTCCTTTTATACAGTGAATAAACTAATGATGCGTATGTCCAAGGTCTTTAAGTTCCTGATACTTGTGCAAATTTTTGAAATGTTGGGAGATTATTTTCAGGTTTGTTTCTCACATACCCATGGGAGGAGCTACACAGTCACACCCATCCATGCAGGTCAGAGCAACTGAAACTCCAGAGGGTCACCTACAAGTACAATTACAAAATTATAATCATCTACACAAATAGTGTTTAATAATGACACCCTCTGGTTGCCCACAGTTTTGGATGTCTGCTATATACTGGCCAAGATGAAATTTACTGCTCAGATTACAAAAACCCAAGTTAGCTGGAATATACTGTTGGCAACCTGCCTTGGGGCACAGCCTAGCCACAGAATTCTAAATTCTTTATGCAGAGACAAATTAATTCTATCAGCTGCCAGCAAGGTGTTGTGTTGGAAAAAGTAGCAACATCTGTACTGGTACACACATTAAATGAGAGATGACTGACATGCACCAAGAAGCACAGCTGCCAAAATAAGTTGTGTAAATTTTCCTACCTTTATTCCTGCCCTTCCACTGGATTTAGTAATTGCAAAACTGAGCAGGTTAATGGGTCTTGAACAGGAACTTTTGTCTTTGTTCATAGGAAAGCTGCAGCATAGTAACTAGTTGATAAAGAAATGAACTAAAATAAAATTTTAAACATTATATACAAGTCTGGGCTGTGTACTGGAAGGATGAGGTTGAGTACCTCAAGTGACAGGAGGCTGCTGTTGGTCAAAAAACTTTTGTAACAAAACATCCACCAGAGAAACGAGAATCTGAAATTAATATCAGGAAGGTATCTTTTCTCAAACTTTGCAAGGAAAGGAATGCAAAACCAACTATCCCCTATTATAATAATTAAATAAGGATGGATGGTTGGTGCTTTCATGAAAATCTTCAACAGGTGGAGCCAACAGACCTGATCAGAAATCACCCGAGACAGGGATACAAAGCAAAAGAACTCACCCTATGCCTGTTTCTGTCACCTTCTGTTGGCAGCAGATGAAGATTCGAGGTTAAACCTGGAGAGGTTGGGCAGCCTGGGAAGCACCTCCCTGCTCCAGTTCCTGCCAGAGCTCCTGGGCACACTGACTGAGGACAACAAAGCAGGTGAGAATTTACCACAGCAATGGGAGGCTGCCCATGGTTTGCACCTCCAGCTTCCACAGATATCACAGCCCAGCTCCCAGGTATTTGCTAAAACACAACGTGGTGCATAAGCAACAAACAGCTGGGATTCAGTTAACTGGGACTTTGGGGAAAGCTGCTGAGCAGCCATGCCTGCAGCTCAACACCACCTCATAAAGTCTCCAAATGAGTGCTGCAAAACTTCCAGATAGCAAAACCAGGGCAAGGAGAGGCTTGGCCTAAGAGGAGCTGGCAGACAGAACAAAATAGCAGTCTTACAATACATCAATACTTGCAGAAAGTGCAGAATCAATAGCAATGGCTGGTTTGGGAAGCAATAGATGTTACCCTTGTACATTCCAGTCCCAGACCTCTGTTAGCTATAGCATTATGGCACATGAGAATTGCTTGCCTACATCAAGAATTCTAAATGGTAAAACATTTCATTGTGTCTCCTCTCTAATAGGTCTTACCCCCAGCAACTACAACCCAGGGGAAAACATCAAAGAGGTAAGTAAATGACCATCTGTCACTGAAACAAGAAAAACAAGACTTTAAACTACACAGAATTGTTACCAAGACATCATTTCACACTTCATGAACAGTGTAGACTAAAGTGCCACAATACCCTTGAAGCTGGAATCACTTAGCAGTTAAATAGGCAGGGGACAGGGGAAAATGGAAAAGGAAAAAAAAGAGCAAGTAATCCAGACCATTTAATTCTAAACCCTCCATTTTTTCTCTTTTTTTTCTCCCTAGAAAAACAGCTAAGTAAAGGCCAATTTCCAGCTTCATGAGCCCAGTATTTCCACCACCAGCACAGGCTACACAGTATTATCAGATTCGTTATGAACAACTATGTACATGGAGAACATCATCCTTGTTTTGCTTCCTGCTGAATTAGATGTAAATGCAGAAGGCAGGGATGAGTTTTGGTGGAACATCTAAAGCAGAGGTCACACTGGGCAGTCCCTTCCTTCCCCCAAGTGAGAACACAGGGCTGGGTGATGAGGAAGGCTGAGGGCAGTGGACAGTGTACTTTCCCACTGGGAAGCACCCAGCAGTAACCTCTCTGCTGCTGTTTGATTTCAGACTCTCTATGGGAACCATCCTCGACTTGCTTTGCTGGGACGCTTCTTGGCCAAGGACAGGAAACAGTACAAGAAACGTGGGAATCTTTCTGAGTGCTTCTGGAAATATTGTGTGTAAACAGGAAACTCCCTGACTGGTCGCATAATTTATACAGATATCTGAAAACATGTATATAGATTAGCTTGATTTCAAATGAGAATGAAGAAACACGAAGGTAGAGCCTAACTTTAGACTCTACTAAATTTCCATGGTAAAGTTTCCATGCTACTTGGAAATGAATAAATCCTTGATGTTTTGCAATTATGTTGTGACCAATGTAGTAATTTCTTAGAGCTCAGCACAACGGGAAGGAAGTAATGGGAGAAAGAGACAAATATACAACACAAAGAGAACTTGGGGAGGGGAAGCAAAATTCCCATGGGGTTCTGTGAAAACTCCCAGAAGAGTTCAACTGTCCAAGCTGACCAAGAAGAGTCCAAGTGCAGAGGCAAGGGGACTTTCTCCTTTGTCACTTGATGTAGATTGGGGTGCCAGGATGAAGAGTCATTGCTGCATTCCCTAAAGCTGTTGAGCAGGTAAGGGATGGCAGCTTAACAATGCCCAGTCCCCTCCTGCCACCCCACAGCAAAAAGACACAAAAACAATCAGCACATGTCAGGATCAAGCACCTGCTCCCACTGCTGCTGGAGATGATTTTCTCTCAGTCACTTGTAGAAAGACCCACAAATCCACATCACTGCCCTCAGCTACCCGTGGCAGGGCTGCCTGTGCATACCACGGGTTTTAAAAATTGTGTGTCATTATCATCAAGCACAGTATGGAAGGTAAACATGGTTGTCAAGATTTTACACCCAGGTTTGGAGGCAGGAATGACACCATGTGAAAGATTCTGGGGCTGTGACCTGCACACACAAGTGCAGCAAGGTGATACATAGATAACATAATCTGTGTTACCAGGGCAAGCCACCTCCTGCTTGGACACTCAAGGGCACTGAGATTTGCTCCCCTGAGCTACCACTCACTGATAACGCTGCTGTATCTTGGCATGTAATGTAAATAAAGGAGAGGACAAAACAGTAGCTACAAAAAGCTTCTGGCCTGACTCCTCTGTATGCAGAGTACCTCCAGACCCTCTCAGTCCTGGGTACCTTCTGATAATAACTGTGATAAATAGAGCTGAACAGTCAGGAATTGTCTCTGGGGGATGCTATCTTTGATAATATGCACAACCTGTCTGAGCTGTGAACCCCTGCTCAATACATACTTTGTATAACCCTCACTCCAACCGAGGCTCACAGAAAGCTTGAAGTAAACACCCAACAGTGATACACAGGCTACATGGATCTCAGTAGTACACATCATAAATCTCTGACTGTGCTGTTTAAACAAAGCCCACAGGTTTAAAACAGCTTGCTCACTTTGTGTAAATTTTAAGACAGATGATGCCTGCTGTAACAGAAAAAAATGTCCTCAAAGTCAGAGCAGCAGGATGCACTGTGCAGCTATTTGAAATCTCCTAAACATTCATCTTTCTCTTATACAGGAGAACAAGTCAGTGGCTCTCTGGAAATTACTCCTTTTCTGCTACCTCATCAGCAATAAAAACTTGTCAGAAAAAACTTCAAATTTATCTAAATGAATAACTAGCTAAGATAGACATTTAGACAGGGAGAAGTGTACAGCCTAAAAAGACTGGGGGGAAAAATATATTCAAAAACTGCAAGCAAAAAGCTAAATAAACCCAGAATGAATGATAATAGAAAAAATATTACAAGTATTAAAAAGTTCACTAGCCATCTACTTGAGAGAGGACAGAAATGAAGAGCTGACAGGCGTTGAGGATGAGGTCAAGACAAGGTAATTGAGCTATAAATAGTGAAACCATAGTTTTTAAAACTACAAAATACTTGCTAACATTTCTGGCATCTAAAGAAGCAATCCCAAATCAATTTTTATTCCAGCTAGGCCAGGTCACAGCAGCAGGGGCTGAGGGGGGAATTCAGCTAATTCTAATATACCAGAATTTCATCAGAGCCTGAAACTTTGTCACAGTTTTGGCCTCTGGAAAGGAAGGAGTTCAGATTGTCTTTGGACATCACTGGTAGTTCTCAAAGAGAAAACTGTTTGAGCACCAAAGTGCTTCCTTCCTGATGGACATTCCTGGCAGATGCCAGATAAACTCAGGTCCAGGGCCCAAGAGCAGAGAGCCTGGTCAGTTCATGACACAGGAAGGGAAACTCCACTTCTTCTCCAACCTGTGACATACAGCTCCTGCCAGCTTTCAGCTCAGAGCTTTTCTTCACTCCTGCAGGCCACAGACAAGGCTGGAACTGTCACAGGGAACTAACCAGACTGAAGAAAGTCTGGAAGTCAGGCAGGTTTGCCTTTTTATCAGACAGTGTAGCTGGGGAGGTCAGCCAGCAGCATCCTGAGTCCATGTGCACTGGGGGCAAACTGGAGCTGCAGCTGGGAGCTGAGCAGAGCAAACCCTGGGCAGAACTGCACAGCAGCAGTGTGTGATGGATACCCTGACAGGGACCATGCTGCTGTGCAGAAAATCCGTTACAGAAAATACAGGCCCATTACTTCTGAGCATGGGATGATTTAGTATCACAGGTCCAACACTTGTTTCTCACCATCTGCCAAAAATACAGCAGTACATCATGCAGCTCACCTCTGACATCCACACCAATGTGTAACTGCAGGTTTTCAGCTGGGAGCCACAGCTTGAGCTGGCAGGAGGATGACTGCTATTGACAAAACAGAAATGTGGATAGGCTGACAGAGCCTAGCTCTCTGAATAAAAACACAGATGCACCCTGAACATTTTTCATTTCACAAGCCTATTCATTTATCCTCATTTTTTGGAATAGATAGATAATTTGACTCACATTCTTAAGAATGCTTAAAGTGACCAACCAGCTCTTAAAAAAAAAATCAATAAATCCTCAGCAATGATATATCCAATGTTACTTTCAAGATGCCTTTATTTCAAGGCACTGCATCACTTACCTTATCAGAAGCAGTTCAGTTACATACTCATCTAAGATTACTTCTTTCTTTTCCAATTTCTGTATGATGCTACTTTTGTTCTGTACCTTGTACTCCCTGCAGTGGTTTTGCCTTTCTCCTGCAGGCTTCTTTAAGCACTATCAATCACATTTCTCTGTTAAGTCCCTTAAAGCAGAAAAAGATGAACAAATTGTTGCTCTGCAGCTATGAACTTCCTTGCTCTAAGAGACATGCTTATGAATTAAACCTATGAACTTTTTCTCTGTACTTCCTCTAGAAGAAAAAATTTTTTTAGAAAAGTCTTTATAGACAGAAGCTTTAAGTCCTACATGCCAAATCCCAGCAGCTTAGAAATAGAGATGTAGTATTTTACCACAAAACTCCTCAACAAACAGCATAAATGGCCACTACATGGCCATTTTCACTGTAACCACAACCCCGTGGACACTGTACCTCAACCCAGGTACAACTAAAAAAAAAGGTATAGAGCATTTTGTTAAAAGTCTATTTTCTACACATTACCAAGAACAAAATAAACACACATTTGAAGAGTTCTTTGCAGCGTATTTTTCAGTTTTATTTATAAAATCAGATGCTCCTTTAAAGTGTACAGTTAAAATCACAACTGTAAATTCAACCACAGCTGAATATTGTTTCAATAAAATACTCCTACCAACTGATGTAAAAATTCATTCAATTGTGATTCAAAATTCGATTCAGCTGCAAGATAAACTTACCAGTACATTACCCATTCAGCAAGTATTTACCACACTGTAAAAATACATGAGGGTCCCTTCTGTTCATAGCAATGCCATGAAAATATCTGCACAACAACTCATCTTTTAAAAACAATTCTACATTTATGAATACAACGACAACAACAAAAAAAGAATAAAAAAAATTGCCAGCGAAATCCTCCAAGGGTTTCCAAACTGCTGACACCCCCACAGGGGGTAGTAACTGCATCAGTGCTGTACCAGCATGTTTTCCCTCTGACCACTAAATAAGTGATTTTCCAAGCAGCTCTAAACTGTCTGCAACATTTTGCCAGGCGAAACAAAGCCACAGAAACAAATTAGCAGGTGCAAATCCAGCTGCAACACTCACTCCATTGGCCTTTCTGATCAGAACTGCATCTTGCTGTGATCACTCTGGCACACTACAAGGACTGAAAGATTAGTACAAGCTGAAGTAAAAACTGCCAGTTCCTGAAAACTTATGGAAATGAGGTCAAAGGCTTGATAAGGCATTTCATTGCAAGATGAAGTTGTGGTTCTAGCAGGGCAAAGAGTACTTTGGGAAAGTTTGGGGGGTTTTTTATCCAAAGGGGATAGAACCTGCCGAATTTGCAGCCAAGATCATTTGATTGTTGGGCAAATAATTGTCTCATCATCACACAGGGCACTGATTCATCTGTTCATTCCTCTTACATTATTCTCCCATGCCACAATTTTTTACATAACCCAGGATGTGTGTAGCCCCAGAGAAGGGATGCTGCACCTAAGAGTTACCCAGGGTTACAAACTTGGAATTCAAACCCCTAGGCACACGAATTTTCATTATATATGGCCAGAGGATCTATGGTATTCACAGCAATTCAAAAACTGCCTGAGCTTTCTGTAGCTCAATGGTTCTACTGGGCACAAATTCACAGCAGTGGGGGGTACAAGGGCTAATGCCTCCAAACAAGAAACATTTCTACATACAGAATCCTGATCACTTGTAGCAAAGCACAGGATACAGCAAGTGAAGACTCCCAGATTTTACTCCTGAATTTGGAATGGACTGCAGGTATGCACCTTTGTGTCTCTGCCTCTTTTTATACAGCTGGGATAATAACAGTCATCTTTTTGACATGTTCACGGACCTATGGATCAAAAGCATTTTTCAAACGTTAGGTGCCAATCTCCTGAACTAAGTCTCACTGTTTCACAAAAGAGATGACATGTCTGCCTGCTAAGACATTGCAAATCAACTTATTTTCATACTTGGGAAATAAATGAACATTTTCAAATTCAGGAAATAAAAATAATGTACACAAAAGAGTCTACTGTTATCGTTACTTTCCTTCTGGCTTAGGGTTCCAAACTATTTTGAAGGAGACAGCTGTCCTTACCTGAAATATTCAATTTAATCTATTTCACTAAGTCTCAAAATGCATTGAAGCAATCATTTTAATTGAAGCACAGCTAAGTAGAATGGACGCATAAGTCTAATTTGACAGATAAGTTAATTAACAAGCTTCCCAATCAAGAAAGAACCTTTACACAAAGTATCTGATTACATGTTTTAGAGCAAATATTTTAGGCAGTGTGGTTATAAAGCAGAATACCATATTTGGAAAATGCTGTAAAAAGACTAGGAAAAGTGTAAGATACTGCCCACATCTTCCTACTTGAATACATAACTTGTAAACACCTACTGAAGTCTCTTATTTTAAGAGGTGTTTGAAATTTGAACACAAGCAGTACTGAGGATGTGCAGACCTCTGCTGATTTACAACACGAGAAAAAAATACAAGTTCAAGCTGAAAAAATGGAAAAACAAAGAAAAGTAGCTTGAGAATAACTAGAAACCAATAGGTATAAATAAAGCAGGCAAAAACACTGAAAAAAACCCCAATCCATAAAAAGAACACTGCCTGAGTCAAATTAGCCTTGAAAACTCAAGATTCTGTAAAAATAGCTTTCCTTAAAATAAACTTTTACACAAAAGATTGTCACCAGATTGACTTTTACAAGTGAAGAAACCTTTAGATAGAGTTTCCCTTCAATGACCTGCAGATCACAGTATTTTACTTGAAGCTTACCAGTAACTGAAACTAGAAAAATTAAAATATTTCATACAGCAGCAAAAGTATTACACAGAACAAAAGGCTAAATAATGTGTTACATTCTAAGACCCTTTGCTGAGAAAGCGAAGGTGATTAATAACACCACAAGGAAAATCTGATTACATCCAGCTTTTGATAAACAGAGGGGAAATCAGACAAAATTTGCCAGGTTTTTAGCCAAGCATGTCCTGTTTGAAGAGCACTTTGAGACATTAATGAGAACAAGTCTTTTTATGTACTGAAAGTGGTTACCACATTCTGAATTAAAAACACCTTTTTCATCCATAGATTTCAACATCCAGAGACTCCACTACAATGAAAGAGGTTAAATCTTATGCAGGAAGTCAACAGTGCTAAGAAATAATGAATATATGGTTTGATGTTCAAGTTTAGCCCCACAACATGTCAGTTTTGAAAGCAGAAGAAATTAAATTCTTTCTGGCTTTGGCATCACCACAAAAAAATCAGAAATCTGCTCAAATAATTTCCTATTTGTTATGTCTGGATTCAACTCCTCTAACCAATCAACAGAGAAAACATTAAGATACCACCCCACCTTCCCAAGCACTACCAAGGTAAAATAAAAGATTGCATGTAACTACTTTAATTGAAAACTACTTGCCTTGGCAGAGAAAATTTTCCATGGGTCTGTTTTAAAAAGCAGAGCCTGTGGACTGATACTTTTGGGTTGGTTGGTCTTTTTTAATTGCTGTATGTAATTTCATCTCTGATGTATTTGCAAATCACTTAGCCTCAATTAATTTATGTATCTGTCTTGATAAACACAGCTTTAAAATCAAAAGCTGTATAACAACTTGACTCCAAAACACACATCACTTCACAAAAACATAGGGAAAAATCTGCTTCTTTTTACTTCAGTTTACTTCTTTTCGCTGGGCACAAGCTGGCAAAAGGCATTTGATGCAGAATAACCTGGCTGCTCTTTAAAAAGCCTACTTGGATTCTCAAACCAGCTACAGCAATTTCTGAGCCTCAGAATATTTTGGATCTTTAGTTTAGACCTTTAAATATTGAATGAAAATGAAGAGTACTGTAGCTTGGCTTCAATACATCCACCTTACTTGGGGGAGTAAACATGCTCTGATCAATAGGTTCATCACCACAGGATCTTAAACACTGCATCTTTTCACACTTACTTGCCAACTTCAGAAGAACACCTAAACAAAAAAAAATCTTTGTATTTTGCTCATCATTGAGCAGTTAAAGGTTACAAACATAAGTCTGTGAGGTCAGAAAGCGAAACATCCTCCCACTGAAAGATTGTCGTCAGAGTCATGCCAGGAGTGCAGGAGGACTGAGTTTCATTTGTGACTGCTCATGGAGGTGAGAGATGGCCATGGAGATTCGCTGCTGGTATGGAGCAAAGCCAGAGGGAAAGAGGTTGGGAATTACACCAAGCAGCTGCACTGACACAGCTGCTGATGTCCTCAGCGTGGCAGCACTGGAGGAGGCTCTCCCTTGTTTTCCATGCTGTCATCAGCCACTGCAGCCTCACAACTTGCTTCCCTGCTGTCACACGTAACACAGCCCTTTGGAAAGGAGCAAGAAAGAGGAGTTTAAATTCTTTCTAGGAGTATATTTCAAAGGGTCACATCCTATGGAATGACACATTGCCATCTCTTGAAACCTCTGACCAGTGGGGTGAGATCTGTCTGAAAGCAGAAATTAGACAGGTATCTTGGAGACACTGGCATCTACCACTTACCTTGCCTCAGAGGTTAGTAATTTGGCTAGTGGAACATACAGTTCTACCTTTGAGATAAAAAGGCATGTGACTGCCTTGAATTTGAAGACTTTATCATTCAGCTTTTTAAGCAAGCTCCTCATTGAAGATTTGGACTGCAGCCTAAACAAAAACAACACTGACCAATGTAAACAGCTGAAATGCCTGAGTGTATTGATAATTTTCTTGCTCTTGAGAAACGGTACAATATTGAAACAAAGTCCCCAAACAGAAGTCCTGCATTTCTTGCTACTGTCAGAAGCCTGTTTGTATTTGCAAAATCACAGTCTGCACTGGAAGCATAAGGAGTTTCTCCTTAGGAACAGTTTCAGGACCTTAGATAAAAAATAGTGATATTTACATACCAATACATTTCCTAGTAATTGACACTATAAACACTCAACAGAATTTTCTACAAGGTCACTGGACATAATTTTGCTATCTGAATCAAACACAGGGTTCTTAACCATAACAGGACACAAGTTATCAGTGAGATACCAGGAAAACAGAGACTAGTTTTCTGGTCTTGTTCCATAGCCAAGGACATACATGACTTAGTTTTTCTTCTGTAAGAATAAACACCACATCTCAGAATGCTACATTTGACAACCCCAGCTCAATGTGCAGTGATTTTCCTGGTGCACAAATGCATGAACACAGCCTTAAAATCTTCTGTACAATTCAACAATGAAGCTCTAGGTCTTTGTGGGACTAGATCTGTCTTGCCATTCTCCACAGCACCTGGCAGCACTTTAAACTGATTAGGGCATTCTGTAACACACATCAGTGCAAACCAGAAGCAGTTTAGCAGAGTGCCCAGGAGTTACACCAGCTAAAATAATGAAGATTAAATTAATGAATACACCTACAAGAACTGGCTATTTTTGTGTTTCTTACAACACACTTGACCCTCCTCTGTGACTGAGCATTTTTCAGCTTCCTGAACACACCTGATTGAATCTTCACTGATATCCCAGCTTTATAGGCTGTTCAATTATAGCAACAATTTTATTAATAAAGGAACAAAGGACTTAATACCAAAATAAAAAAACAACTCTAGATGCCTTACATGAAATCATGAGCCCCATAACCCAGCACTGTAAGATGGCCCAGGTTAGAAATGCCTGGGCTGGCCAAGGGACCTCCAGCTCCTTCCCCAGTGCTCACCTGGGTGCTGATTTGCAGGGGGACAGTCTGGGTCCTGATCCACGAGTGCACCTCTGCAAGCTCCTTCTTCTGCCCGTCTGTAAACCAAGGCTGCTGCTTTTGCATGACTGCCAGCTTCTCCAGATCCTGCTTTAGAACTTCCTCTTTGATTCTGCAGGGAAGAGACACCTGTGAGCCCAGCTGTCCTACACAAGCAAGGCAGGCACTGACACTGTGAGAATCTCCTCACCACAATCTATGGCTGAAGCCCAGACAGCATCAGCTGCTGAAAGGGAACTGTACTTTGTACCTTATTTGCTTGGTAAGGCTGCTTTCAACACTGGGCTAACAGCTGAGGTTTGTTTGCTGTTGGTTTTGTTGGGAGTTTTTGGTTGTTTGGTGTGGAGTTTTCTTGTTTTATGGCTTTATGTGGTGCTTTTTTAATGTGGAATCCAGTTACAAATTATATATATATAAGCCAATTACAAGCAACCTACAAATAACCTGTAGTTTTACCCATTTATGCATTCAAAGTACAGGACAACAACCAATCCCATTAATACATCAGCAAAAAAGTTCACATGCTCCCTTATTTCAACAGATGGGGAAATGGAAAAAAGTAGACAAAAGTAAATAACCAGGCCTAAACTGCACAAAAATAATCTAAGGCACTTTCTTGAAGTTTCATTGGTATGTATGCTGTTTCCACAGTCTCACTTTAATCCTATAGCTCCATACACAATTCCAAACCACATGTCAGAAATTGTTGATGTTTTCCAACCTGTTTGGCATTTGGTAATTCATTAGAACTCTCTCAGGTGTCTGATCCATCATCACCCAGGCTGACTCATGCTTTGATTTATAAGCTGTCCCTTTTTCTTCTGCTTCCTGATTCTTCTCTTCTTTGGAAGCTTCAGAAGAATAATTACTGGCAAAACACTTGCTGCTTTTCCCACTACCTGCTGAAATGACCACGGAAGCAAAAAAATAAAAAAAGGAGACGCCTGGAAAATCTCAGTAACTCAACACAAAAACTGCACCACCCCCAGTGTATTCTTGCAAGCCAGTTCTGTAATACAAGCACAGGTATTCCCAGATAATTGCTCTAGCAACTACTACCTATTGAGAATTCAAAGGTAAAAGTGCATTCTGTCAAGAATCTCCAAAGCTCCATTCACTTTTCTCAAAATTCATTGGTTCAGCTTCTCTGCTTCTGAGAGGTCCTGTTCTAGGCAGATTCACCTTTAGTCAAGAAAGATGTAAAGCAGTATCTAAAAGTATCTAAAGCAGAGAAAAGTGATAATGAGAAAAGTGAAGAGTGACTTTAAGGTTAAAGGAATAGCTTCTTAGACTCACATTTCCAGCTACAGTGACTGAAACAAACTTGGCTTCAAACACTGAAAGTTGGTGAAAAGTAAAGGCCACAGATCATCTTACATGCATTTCCCATCCCCACTACATATCCTTCTATTAATTATAAGTTAGCAAGCAATCTAGCACCAAATACCTAAATCTTGGGACTTCCCTACCTGTGCCATGACCAGAAGTCTCGTTGAAGCTAGAGCCTAAAGAACCAGATAAAGCTGATCCACTGCCTGATGCTGCTGAACCTGAACCCAACTGTGAGTCCTCGTATGAGTGGTCAGGAAATTCAAGAGCAGCACTGTTACCACTATCTTCTGGCTCATTATCCTGGAGACAAAAAGCAGATCCAACACATCCACAGAAGTTACATTTAAGTATGCAAAAGGAAATTCATCCAGTTACTGAATTCGTCACACCTTGACCAAGTTCTCATATCAATTCAACAGGTTTGGAGTTTTTAGCTCTGAAAATGTGTGGCGGTTTAGAACTCAGGATAACATTCTTCATGGGTGAAAAATCAACAAGCATCTGAACTCTAGTTTACTGGTTTCTGCTGTAGCTCCTTCCCCAATTTGTCAGGATATTGTATGGTTGCATAAAGTTAACAATTTCTGCTGACAAGAGAGGAGTCAGTTCCCTTCACATCCTGTTAGATGGCATCAAGCAGCCATACACATCAAGCAAAGGTGCACTACAGGGAAAATGAGTCTTCCCCTGATTCACTATGCGAAGCAACAGCTTCAGCAGCTCCAGGTACACCAGCTCCCCTTTCAGGACCCTACCCTGCAGTTTCAGCTGATCCAGCCTTTCCAGCCCAATCTGGATTCAGGAGGCAACATTTTTTTCCTTGCCTGCAGAGCTCAGATTCCTGCCTCTGAGTTTACCGCGGAAGTTGGAGAGGCCTTTTCTATGCCCATGTATGGAAACCGACCCACACGGATCCCTGTTCTTCTTTCATTAGCTGCATCCCTGGGAGACAGAGGGAGTAATTAGAAGAGTATCTTCCCTTTGTTTTGGTTCTCCATAGAGACTGTGGGACTGGGTGAAAAAGGATGCAAACTGCACAGCACTAACCAAGTTCCACATGCATAAAGCCCCAAACCCCAAATTCTAGCTGACAGTTCCATTGAAAAAGCTGCTGCCAGAATGCTGAGCAGAAGCAGCTTGTGGCAGCCTAGACCAGAGGATCTCACATTTTTGTTATTTACTAAGTGCCCACACTGTACTGGTATAAGTTCCCATAAGCACAAGTATAGACTGCTTTCTCCACCTCCTGTGCTATTTGTGACCTGCAGCCTACATAGCACAGCCAACAGAAAAAGCAGCTAACAAAATCTGTGTCCCTGACACACAGATCATCACCACCAGTTTTTGTGACAGAACACTGTGAAAGTCAGTTTCTCCTCTACATGAAAAACCTTTGTCACTTACACATTTATCTTCTGCATGTGGCTTAGCATCAGCACTAACGGACAGCTCCATAGGTTTTGGCAGCTCTTCTTGAAGCAAATTCAGCTGAAGTGGGGAGCTGCTCCTTGAGCTGCTCAGCAGTAGGGCCTGGTCACACTGGCCCTCTTGCTGGTCCTCCACGGATGAGTGAGGAGAGGCTGGAAAGGGCTGACCCACAGAGTGTGGTGTTACTGGTGATGGAGCACAAGCAGGGGGTGCTGGAGGTAGTGTGGTGCATGGATATGAAGAGGGGGGATAAACACACTGAGGGCTCGGGAGAAACACATGTTGAGGCATCTGAGGGTACATGGGGAAACCCTGAAAAAATACAGCCATAAACGTGCCTATGTTTGGGGGATAGAAGACTGGGTATGACTGTGTTCCACAGCACAGCTGTGATGAGGACATGGACTGAGGCTGCAATGGGCGAAGGGCAAGCTGCTCTCCTCCAGGAAAGGCTGGAAAAGTAGACACTGGATTCAAATAGGTAGGAAATCCCACAGGAGGATGGACATTCAAAGTGGAGGAGCTCAGATAGGACACTTCTGAGGGAGAGAACAACTGTTTCCTATTTGTTCTCTTCTCACATGGAAGACTATCTCTATTTTTACTAGAAGAGTGGCTATCTGCGCACTGTCTCTGAGGTTTCTGGCGCTTGAATTTTCCGTGTTTTCCTTTTTTACAGCTAGCTGGGCTCATCTGCTTTGAAGGGGAATCGCCTGAGGAAGAAAAATAAACATATTCACTGAAATGACAGACCCAGGAAAAGAGAAAAAAAAAAAAAAAAAGATAAAAACACGCAGATAAGTGAGTGTGGCTTATTCAGAGAGCTGCCTTTCCCCTGGATACTTCTTCCATAAACCAGTGATGGATTTGCTGACATATGTACAGTATTTCCTTCATGTCATCAATTTTCTTATTGATCACTTCAGCTTAACTCAATCAGATCTTTTATGTTCTTCAAGGGAAGGCAACAAACTACCTGGGATTTGCAGGCTTTATTGCAATAACTATCTGCTTTGTGAAAAGTCTAAGATAGCAAGATCCAAGATGGAGCAGACCTTCTGTGTGGGCAATGCTGCTGTCAAATCCTGGCAAGCCAAAGGAAGTATTCTGTAAGCAGCCACAATAAGACACTCACTAAATTATACAAAGGAGAACCTCATGGCTAGGCTGGTTTTGTAAATCACCTAACGAGTCTTTATTTCTCAAAGCTGCTGCCTACCTTGGCCACAGGAATGTCTGTTGTTACTTCTGCTTCCTTGTTGAAGGTAAGTCCTAAATGGAGAGAGCAAGACCCTCTGTCGGAACTTGTCAACATAGTTTTGCTCCTCCTTTTGAGTGTGGGCTGACAATGTCTCTTTTGTTAGCCCAACTGGCTTTAAGTCCTCAGGCAGCACTGCAAGGCTCTGAGCATTCGCAGGAGGCAGCTCAATTTGCTCACTTCCAACAGCAGCATCCTCCATTGTAGTCACTTCTTTGAAGAGGGAAGAAAACAAATCACTCTTTGCTCTGCCCTTCTGGTGTCAACTACCACAAAACACAGAGTGTTACACAGAAAACAACCTCGTCTGAGCTACTGAGCAGAGGCATGGGGAGAAAACATCCTTTCAACTCAAATATAGTTACACTAACATGAACTGAGCAAGTTACATTGCACGGTCTGGAAAACTTCAAATTCACTTTGAAGTCAGAGGCACTTCTTTCTTCATATTTTCTTAGTACAATAGCAGCTACATTCTCTTTTTTTTTTTTTTTCTTTTTTGCTTCTTTCTGCATTAAAGTGAAGCAACATTGGTCCCATAGTAATTTTTATTTGAATCCTCAATGGCCAAAAGCACATTATTGCGTCTGAGGCATATGCAGTGAAGTTCAAAGTGAAAGGAAACAGTGTAGCCTGTTAAAACTATTTCACTAAAATACCCTAAAAACTTCCAGGCTCAAGTTTTTCTTCACAGCATCATGAGAAGGACCTTAATCTTTCAGAATTCACATTCATTGAGGACACATCTTAAACGAACAAAAACTTTCTCACCGTGTACTTCAGGCTGGAAACATTGTGTAAACTTAAACATCAGTCAGTGTTTCGTGAGTGTGAACAGTACCTGATTCAGGGTGTGGGACATGCACTATAGTGCTGCTGTAGCTGCACTGGCTGGTGACAGAAATGACACTTGGAGCCTTGTTGGACAGGGTCAGGTCTGCCAGAGGAGCTCCCACCATGCCTGCAGTTGTCTGGTCTTTCAGCGTCTCTTCCAGACCAGCAGATATTGGCGTGTGGGACTCAACTGCTGACAGCATAGCAGTATCTATTGGCAAATGACAAAGTTTCTACATGGGATTCCATTCCAAGCACTCTGCTCCCAATTCATCAAGTCTCACTGGTTCAGAAACAACCAGTAACTATGCAGACTATTAAATAAGACAGTCTTATATATTAAAAAAAAAAAAAAAAAACATTTACATGCCAGTGCGATGTCAGCACATACTAAATGTGGCGTAAAATGAGTGAGCAACACAAGGCTCACTTAACAACAACAAACAAGAGTTCCTTTGATGCATTCCAAGACTTAACATTTTAGCTTTTGTTTAATTGGGAGATCTAGGCAATTTAGGCAAATATTTACTAAAATACTGTTAGCAACACAGCAGTTTAAGAAGTGGACAAACCTTGGAACACACAACAGTGACATATAAAAAAACACCCAAATCAGCTTTTGTGGTTCTAATATGATTGTCAGTACACTTGGTGTTACCTTCCAATGCCCTGACTTCCTGCTGACTTTGCTGGACTTGTTTGTCATCTTCTGAAGATGACGATGATGTATTCGCAGAAGATTTACATTTCCTTTTCAGTGCTGGAATACTGCAGCTCTCTAGGTATCTGAAATGAAAACATATCACAGGAAGCTCTTTCTACTTTGGGTTTGTTTTTTTCTCCGTTTGGAGATACAAACATTTGAACAATCCAAACTGGAGATCCAGAAGTTAACTAGTATTTTAAATTCACTGCAGGAAGTTCTGGACACGTATCTGCTTTCCAAGGAGTATTTTAAATAAAATAAATCACTCTTTAAGGGGAAAAAAAAGAGAAAAAAGAAAAAAAGATTATATTATCCACTGACTTAAAAAATACAGTCCTTTTATAAATTATATCAACTTTCTGTTTTATATGGATGTTCTCAGAGTGGGTAATGAGAAGACATTGACACATTATGACCATCAAAATTCATTTAAATCCCTATTGCACCAATGACAAATGTCACAAATAGCTGCAAACAGAATCTTAGCTCCTAAACTTTTTGTTACTGTGTGATTCAGATTGGGCAATCCATTCCAATGCTCAGAGAGGCAGAAAACTTTACAAACAATCCCAAATTTATCTCACAACTCAAAACCCAAACAGTTTAAGGCCAATGAAAACTGCTTGGATGCTTACTTTCTATCAATTAATCTTAAACTTGTACCTCTAAAATTGTTTCAGAGTTTATTACCTGATGATACTATCAACACAATTGATCTGCTGATAGGAGGGAACATGTGGAGTCTTCTTTGGATCATCATAAAATGTGTTGCCTGGTTCTTCTGTGCTGTCCCCTCTCAGTGTCTGAAGAAAACAGGAAGCAGTGTGCCTCTTCCCTGGAACAGAGGAAACCTGTAAAGATTCCTCTCAAGGGCATCTAAACACTACCCTCACACAGACATTATATATACACAGATAAATATATACTGGAATCCACATAATGATACAAGGACTTATGGGCTATGACAGCATAGCTCTCTTTCCAAAATTATTCTGCATTTTCATCTCAATTTTTGTTATGAGGCAAGGGAAGGAGAGGGGGAAAGATGCCTGAAAAAGCCAACCCCCCCCCCCCCCCCCCCACCACCTTATACATCCAATTGAAAAAGCAAGCAAACATAAAGACAACAGTATATAAGTCCCCCTGCATTTAAGTTGCAAATAAAGCTGCAATTAATATTACTCTTCTTTCAATTTATACATCACAGAATCCAACCCTTATTTAGCAGTAATTCACAGCTTTGTATGCCATGGATACATTGGCCAGAGTCCTATCAATTTTGACAGTACAGTTCTCTAGGACACCACCAGCAGTTAATTTTAATAGAGAGTATCACAGAGCAGAATGTGTTAATACAGATTCCTGTAATATTTGAGGGAGCATCCAAGTTTCTCCATGTAATTGTTCTACATACAAACTGCAAATAATGTGCATTAATACAACTTTAAGCACTTAGTAACTAAACCCCTACTTCAGTGGGAAGTGGGGCCATATTTTCCAGCCTATGATTGTTTCTAGGAGTTCACAAAGTAACCAAAGGGAGCTTCCACACTACTTGCTACAAGCACATCTGCATTTTCACTAGAAAAGGTTAAAGTATAAAAAAGGAGAAGTATGCCAACCTAGAAAGAGACAGATATGTTCCTCCATATTTCAAGGAGGAGATAAAAAGTTATTGCATCTGCTGAGGTTATTTTTAGGGGTGATTGGGGGGAGAGTGGGGAACTTGTTTGTTTGGGTTTTTAACAAAAAAACCTCTTCTCATGTCTTTAAGACATGCTAAAAAATGCTATCTAAAGTTCTTCAGCAGAACACCACATAGCCAAACTCATGGCTACAGATCTACAGGAGTTCCTGTTACCTTAAGGATCGTAACTACATTAACTCACCTCCCAAAACTTCTGAGCTCACAGCCTGGTCATTTGCATTCTGTGGCTTGCTCCTCGATGCAATGTACAGCTGCTGCCCCAGGTTCTTTATTCGGTTGACATCTGCACAAACTTGTTGCAATGTCATCTTGAGACACACAAAAAATGCAAAGTCAGAATAAAATGAGTACAGAGAGGCTATAGGAGCTGACTTGGGTTCTTGAATTCTTCAAATTGAAAGGAATAGACTATCAGCCTAAGCCTGGTATCTATTGGTATTTGTAAATTTAATTAATCCAATTATCATGGTTAATTTAAGTAAATTAACTATGATAAAGCTCAAGCAGCCTCAGCATTTGAATGCTTTAATACCCATGCCAAGCCTTGAGAGTGGGAATAAGCTGATGACTTACTCAGGAGTCTCACAAGGAAATGAGGTAATTGCAACACTTGTTTTAGGGCAGCACTACTTCCACTCTCTTCTAAAGGAATCAGCAAAATTAAGAGCAAAACCCAAAAGCCAGCACTCTGTAATTAACCCGTTTAGTTTGAACATGGCTTTATTCCTCCCACTTCAGTAAAATTCATTATAAGAAGCGCATACATACACAGTAAACATTTTCATTTTAAAACAGGTGTATTTTCACAACTCTGGAGGCAGTGACACATTCACTTACTGGTTCTTGTGTTTCCTCTGCACAGTTCCCATTGGAGTCACTCGAAGATGCTATACTGATGTAATGCTCATAAGAGCCACTGCTTCCAAGGCTTCCATAACCACTGGAAACATTGCTGTGAACTGGCTGTATGAGAGAGAAAAAAATTTTTAAAAATCATCATCTGAGAGAACAAAATGAAGGAAACAACACACTTTGCAACAAATAAACTAAGACAATCAATTGAAAAGTCAGTATTTGTCTGGGCTCTACCACTTGCTTACACAGAATTCTCTACCATGCTTCAAACTGTTTCAAGATGTAGATTTACCTTTCAACATAAGGACTTGGCAAAAATGTCAAAGAGATTTTTATTTTGTTTTGTAATGAGGTGGGCCTGTATCCATGCAGAACTTTTCTTTTAGACCTTTTAAAAGACCATCCTCAAAACAGCCCACTAATCAGACTCAAGTTTCTTTAGCCTCTCACTCAGAAGGCCAGCCCATGTTCTGAAATTCTTTTCCCTTCTTTACCTGCAGAAGCAGTTTGTAAATTTGTCCTTGTAATTCTCTTATCTCTTTCTCCACGCTGCTTGTTTCTTTACTTCTTGGGGCAAAGACATCTTCATTCAGAGGGCTTCTGGAGAGAGCCAAAAATATTTCACTGTTCATTTTCATTCCATAAAGAAAAGATAGCCATAAACACTCATAAAAGATTCTGAATTGATTATGATTATTTTATTTTGACTGCTGAGTCAACACAGAGGAATGTCATCTGTCCCAAGAGCTGCCCTGCTGGGGTAGTGGGGCTGTGAGAGCAGGGAAGCTCCAGGGAAGTCCCTACACCAGCAGAGACATCAGTTAAGGCTGACAAGCATCTACCCTTCTGTCTCCTTCACTCAGAAGGCAAACTCACACCCCATAAAATCCTGTATAAAAGATCACTTTGAAAAGTCAGAAGGCCATTCCCAAAAGCCATTTCCTCTAACAGAAACCAGGTAAGAAGGCAGTCGGTCATATTTTCGAAGTTTTTGAAAACTAACGAGAAACATCTGAAAAATTAATTTGCACATTCAATACTAACTGCATTTTAAAAAGACCTTGCCTTGGTAAATATTTAAATGGTGCATCAACTTATATGCCAAAAGAAGGTCAATTAATTGGGTTTTTCTGGTGAGACAACCATGAATTAATTTTAGGTAATTATTTGTTAAAGTGATCTAATTTTATACTACTATTTAGCTTATGCTCATCTAAAACTGGTACTTCGATTTGCATCAACTGTGCAAAAACCAGCAAAAATAAAAAGCTGGCTTTGCCTTTTACTTCAAAGTACTTCACTTATTTTCACACTTAATAAACAAGACAAATGCTGTTCTGAAGGAATGGTCTAAAAACAGATGCTGGGCTGCTGTCACAGCTGCAAGAGCAAGTAATGTCTCTAGTTTAGTACTTAGACTGTTTTGTTTTGCAGAGTAATCAATGAGATGCACTTAATTTGATCAATTCTGCAACTGACTTACGTCCGGACTTTGTGTCGGCCAATGATGAACACAACTTTCCTGCTCCAAGGATTCACAAAACTGGACCAGCTGGTGTCCAGTATGACATAATCCCCATTTTGAGTACAAAATCTAATAGGTAAATGTTCAAAAGGGGGTTGGCCAGCAAATTTCAGTACTGAAAGAAAAACACAACCAAGAAACAAGGTTTAGCTTACATTATGACACAGTGGTGCAAGCACAAACACTGATGACTGGGGTTCTTAGAACTCTGGGATTGAATTTACTTTGATCTCAAACTGAGTTAATTAGTTAATTTTTGTCTAGATTGCAGCTCAATCACATGTCAAGCAATATGATAAAGAATTGTAAAACCAACAGAAATTCCTCTAAAAGCAGCTCTTACTTTTCCGGTGAATAGTGATCATCAAAGGACGATCTTCTGGGTGCAAATACATCAGTATGGATGTTCCTATTAAATCCTGAGGTAAGTAACCCAACAAAGGCACTGCTCTGAAACCCAAACACATTGTCACAGGTTATAATACAGTTTTTGACTACTTCCACCCTCAACCCTTTGCTGGTCAGTGAAGTATCCATGCACAATCAACAGTGAAATGAACTAAGGCTACAGAACATTTCCCAACCCATCTCATAATCCTGCACTGTAATATTGACACATAAATACCCATGACAAACATTTCTGTGCCTGGAGATTTAACAGAAATTCACATTTGCAGACAGTTCTGTGCTTGTTTACATGCAAAAGGAAAAAAATGGATCTTGAAGACAAGGGGTCAGAGGCAAAATGTCAGTAATTAGGCTCATTTTCCACTGTTGATGCTACCACAGCTCCCCATTGCCCTGGATAAGGAAAAGTGACTGCAGTTCTGTTTAACATATGGTTTAAACCAACAAAGGAGATCACATTTGTGGAGTGTGAGATGTTTTCCATGAGTGGACTAACACAAAACTCTTTTGTTTAATTATACATTGCAAATCAGCTACTTTACTTGGGTCTCCAGCTGCATCATTAAATGATTTATTTTTCCACCTCTCCATACATACCTCACCAATCTTAAAAACTCAAATCTCTCACCTGTCATCTATGTCCAGAAAAACACATCCAGGGGTGTGTGTGGTGGTGAATATTCTTTTATCCATAGGAATTCGAGGAGCTAATAGAAACAAAATATGCACTAAGACAGAAAACTTGGGCATTGCTATTGCTCATATTTACTGGTTCCTGAACTTAATAATTGTTTGCTGCTTTCTAACCAGTAACTCACAGAAACATAACAGATTTTTAGGTACTACAGACTTCTCTCTTAAATAAAAATAACAAGTAGAGGTCAAATGTTTTGGGGCTTGGCAAAGGCAGCACAGATATTCTGAATTTGCATGCATGCACACACAAGCTGCGACTTACACAGGTGAGACTACCCAAGCACAGGTTATAAACAAAGGAAGAAGACTTTCATAGACTGCATTTATCTACTGGCTCGGATTGTTCTCCCCTGCAGCCTCCTGACTTGCCTTCATATCCAGAGTGGATTTTCTCAGCCAAAGCCAAGCAGCAGGACTCTGCATCCACACGGACAGAAGTGCACACGTGGACCAAGTACGGGGTGATTCGGAAGGGGTAACAACGGGCTTCTTGTTCCTGATCTTTCCCACCCCTGAGGAAAAGCAAAAGAGATTAAACACCCTGGTTTCAAGACTCACATACTGTGTGCCAGGGCTGAGAGCCCTGCCCAGAGAAGTTATGCTGAGCACAAACCCAAATAATCAGGTCCTATGCACACTCCTTTGAGATCCAAGGTCAACACACTCAGCAACACTGACCTCCCTCCTCTGGGAGTCAAGTACATGTTTTGTCTCCCACACTTGCACTGAAGAGACTGTCTAGAAATACTCATACTCTAATGGTTAATGACTACCTTCTAATTCTCAATCCAAGTGTAGTCACAAGTACTATTCATTTGGCTTTGTGCTCTTTTTCAAGCTAAACAGTTCTTTTTCTGCTTGTTTTTCATTCTGTACTATTTTTAGGGAAAAAAAAGTTAAACTATCTGCCTCCCTCAAAGTTAATTTTCACAGACCTACATAAGAAAAACTGCTCCAGACTTGGTGCAATGTTGTTCTTTGACTATCTTCCATGAGAATTTGTCTTCCTAGAATGTGTCTGAACTGTAGCAGCACACAACATTCTTGATGAGATCTTAACCATAGCTTTGCAACAGCTGCAGTAACAACTGGCACTTTCTATTGCAAGTGCTTTTCCACCTGTTATAATTTCAATGTTGTACCCAACTCCTAAAGAAAGAATTGAGTTACATTTTTGAAGATTACCATTTACGCTAAAAGTTACTTTTTATTCCACACTTAGTTTTGTAAAATGTTTCTAGACAGAAGCCAGTATCATTAAAACTACTTCTGACATTTCTGTCTTCGGGAAAACAAAAAGATACAAATGGAAATTGGATACAGCAGAAGTTTAACTCATAAAAAAACATTTTCTTACTTTAGCCTAGAGTGCATGCTTGTAAAAAATATTTTTACTCATAAAGCAAACATAATCAAAAGATCTGTTACACAAGAGAAGTAGAGAAAGATGTTGTACAAAAACATGGAGAAAAATTATTGTAAAATGTTTATGTATCCAACAAAGTGTTCCCCCAATCTAACACTGCTATCTGTCCTGCTGTATTGAGTTCAGGTGCCCCTACACAATTCAAGAGACAAAGGTGGTTTAAGAGTTGTTTAAACACACATGAATGAATCAATGATCAACTGAAAGATGCGTGTCATATCTGCTCAGAAGCAGATTTCTTACTGAAATCCAGAGATCACCTGAGTGTGGGACAGAATTGCACTGAAGATTGAAGGCAAATCTCAATTTTTTTTTTCCTCTTTTAGCTCTAAGATTAGTTAGGTACCAAGCAACAAACAACAAACAACATTCACAGCAGCAGCAAGTCAGGGTTCATAAGCCTCAGGGGTCAGGCTTCACACTAGCACTTAGGTGACCTGAGTTTCTATTAAGGCTTCTGCTCCAGTCTTTCAAGCAACCTTATTCTCAAGCAAAATACTTTTTGCCTCCACTCTCAAACAGTAAAAGGGGGAGCAGCAATTTTTCACAAGATCATTCTCCTGCCTGACAGTACTTAAGGAAACCAACTGGTCCAAGAGAAAAATGTATAAACAGTTTTCCTTCTGTCCCAGTGCAAGTTGATGCATCACTCTGGGAAAGATGTTCAAAATGAGCTACTAGATGACAATATTAAACACAGAAAGCCCATTTTGTAATGGACTTTCATGAGCTCACACTGGTCAGCTGTAACAATAGAACAGTTTCTGCTAGTACTGTATCCCTTGTCAGCCTTCACAAAAACAGAACTATAATAATGCACTTACCTGATTCTACAGAAAAAGGATTTCACCTGGGCATATTCATATGGAGAAGCTAATAAGATGAACACATTGAAAGTATCAGTTAATATCCTTAAAAAGGTCACACCTATCAGAACTATGTTAAACTCTGCATCCTCCAGACTTTCTGAGCAAGACTGAAGTCTCACAACCCACTCTTTATTAACTACTGAATTGTCTGTTCAACAGTCTGCTCCCACATCAAATGCTATCTCTTCTCTCTGGTCCACTCACTCTTACAGAAATGGCTAACCTGGGACTAAATTCAGAGGAAATGCATATTTAAAAGAAAAGAAAACCAAAAAACAAACAAACAAACAAACAAAAAACCCCACCACCACAACAACAAAACGACATATACAAAAAAAAAAAAAAACAAAACACAAAAAAACCACAAAACCCCTCCCCCCAAAAAACCCAACAAAAACCCCACAAAAATCCAAACAAAAAAACCCTCAAAACAACAACAACAACAACAAAAAAGGGGAGCAAACAAATCAACCAATCAACGCACCAGAAAAACTTTCTCCAGCGCATCACTGTGAAAAGGAAAGGTGATGTTTTCTGGCTTTATGAGCCAAGTACCAAAACCTATATACAGACAAGAAGACCACAGCTCCACTTGGGGTGCCACTGCTCTGCTGGGTAGGCACGCCACTGGCATCCAAGTTGTGAAATCCCTGGCATTCAAAACCTCCAGATGTCTCATATCCTTTGATACCAAGGACTTTGGACTTCTCAGAACTGATGCCAGAACAGCCTCATGTCAAGGTGGGCTGGGCAAAAGACAACAGCCTTGCCCTACGTTTGCTTGTCATTTGCTCACAAATCACACAGGACTCAAAAGTCTCAGTTTAGATACATCCAGCAATAATCAGCAAATCAGCTTGAAAATTGGGTTTGATGAGCTGTGTTCACAGCAGGCACTGAGTGGACCATAAAGACAAAGCACCTAAGCAATCATAAGGTGTAGATTAAACTACTTTAAGCTCACAATCAGATTTATTTTCTTCTCAAAAAGCAGCAGTACTTGCAATGAGTAAGATGATACAGGAAACAATGAAGTACATGCCTTTTATTTACCCCAAGTAAGAGTTAAGCCTTTAGGAGACTGCCTAGAATTGGTTCCACAGCCACTCCAGTTTTCAAAGTGGAAAGGAACAAATGAGGCTGATGCATACTGCTAGCATAAGCATTTAAACTTAACTATTACTCTGTCCTCATTCTGCAAAGACAGAAAGTCACACAGAGCATTTAAGAGCATTGCCATGTCCCACCTGTTTGACTTTCCATGTTCCAAAGGGGCAGGTGAGACTGATCAGTGTGTGTGTAGAACACACTCACATCCTGAGGGACAAGCAACTCCACAAACCGGGAAGAGTCCAACACTTTCTTCTTACAGTTCAGAATAGATGCTGCCTGCTCAGAAATATGCACTATGCGTCCAGACAGCAAAGAAAATACAGCCACAAATGTGTCCTGGAAAACAAACAGTAAGAGCAATCATTGCCTGAAACATGGCAGTGACAACTGAGGGATAAAAAGCGAAACAACCCCAAAACAAACCAACCAACCCCAAACCACCACATACCACAATCTCAGGCTGAGGTTCAGAAATGTCTTGGGTAGTGTGTGATCTACTACACTCTCCAGTGCTACAGCAGTGTACTCAAGATTTACAAATGCTAGTAAGACTGCATTAGTCTTCTGAAAACAGATTAATGCTTGTCTTTGCTCTGAATGACTGGTTATCATACACTCCTCCACAAATTTCAGAGGATTCATCACAATTCCACACACAAAAACATCCTGAGAGCTTTCCAATTCTTTTTGTATTTTTTCAAGCATTAGCAATATTTTTGATACAGCATCCAACAGAACTGAATTTCAAGAAACACTTATTTAAAGCAGAGCCAGAGAGCATGACAGATATTGTAAAACAAGAAAAAAAAAAGGTGGAGTATAATTAGAAACCAGAAGTCCTTCACAACTATGGATCTGACTGGTGTTAAAAAACTTTCTGCTGTCTTAGGAGATTACTCTGCTGTAAATGAATTCTCAAAGAGCTATTTGTTACTTCTGGCCAAAAAAACACCAGAACACAAAAAAACAATCAGTCAAATCAAACCCCTCCCAAAACCTTAGTATTTCTTTACTCACTGTTCTATTGACACAGCACAGATAAGACATAATCTTGATTTATCTTAGAAAACTTGAAGGCCTCTCTGGCTAAAATTTAAAGGCCTTTCAACTTTACACATTCTATTTCCACAAAACAGTGTTAGGAGACTAAATTTAGTGAAATTGATTGAATTTCTTGAGTGTGCTGAATTCTTACAGTGTTTTTTGGAGTGTGTTCAGATGCAACTGCCACCAGCTCTTCTATGCTGTATGTCACTACATCTGTCTGAAACACTCTTCGGTCATTCAGAGCCTGGAAAAAGTCATTGTTTGCTAATTGGAAAAAAACAAAACAAAACAGAAAAAGCAAAACAAACACAAGGAAGTCAGTAAGGAGACTACTTTGAAAGTATTTCTTACAGCCCTTGTACTTTTGTCATCTTTTTGGTGAAGTCCAAGGTGAGATGAGAAGGTCTGTGTAGTGACAAAGGGAAAAGGAATACTGATTATACTACTGGAGTAATCTCATTTTGTTACAGAAAACACGAAGTACAATTTTAACTACTTAGTTCCGTGGGAAAACACAATCTAACCAATAATTTCTCAGACTGGGATGGGGATACTGTTTTCTCAATATACATAAAAGTTACTATCAGGCACCTCTTAGCTATGGGACTCTGAGGACAAGAGAAGCAGTAGGGGGGTATCTCAACAGAAAAGATAACATGGCTGTTTAACAAAAAAAACTGGCAATGAAACCACAGTGCTTCAGGAAGTCAACTCTTTGCAGGATTACTGGAAGGCATTCTTTTAATGCTACTTGTTGTCAGACACATCTATCCAAACCATGCTGGTGTTCTTCCAGGTTTTCCCCACACGTACCTTGGACCTGCTGGACACACTGCAAGGCATAGTTGAGAGCACTGATGGTACTGGGCTTGTTAGAACTCCTCTTCTCTTCAGGCAAACACCTTTTCATTTCTTGGATCATCATCATCATATCTCTGTGGGACTGGCTCCAATTCAACTGCTCACTGTAAAACAGAGGTTAAACTTTACCAGGGAATTCTGGTGTAGGAGATTTTCTCCTATCACCCAATCAAAATGACTCCCTAAATCAACATTTTATGGGAGTGACTGCAGAGTCATGCAATATCCAGGAATGTCCTAATGCTCATTCACTAAGTTTCCGGTTGTATCTTTCTCACTTAGCAATCTTTCTCATCCCTGACTCCAGTGTCATGGATGGCAAAGTCACATCAAAACCACTCTGCTAAGACGCCTGGCAACTAAAAATAAGATGCTTACTCTAGATTTTCCAAATATCACAAGTATTAAAATAATTAATAGGTGCTGATTCTTGATCTAAGTTTTTCTAGCCTTGAAGGCTGCACCTGGTTATAAGCATCTCAGGGAACCATGAGGTCCTCAAAATACACCTGATGCAAAGATTTCATTCCTCCTGACTTCAGAGTTTTCATCACACTTCTCAGCTGTTGACTTCAACAGCTGCAGAAAACCTTAACAGATAAACATTTGCTTATTTGTTAACAGATAAACATCTGCTTACATTTGCTTATTTCACTGAGTAAAAGATAAGCAATCAATGTCCTCAAATCGCAGATTCTAATCCTACAAACGAGATAGGAACACCATTTCTTTAAGTAACTTTCCCCCAGTTGACACTGTCATTAGTATCGTACTCTTACTATCTAAACCATTACATAAGTCGACGTATTGCGTGGTAACTTTACCTGCCTCTTCAACGCTGCATACATTATAGCTCTTGAACTCTTTTTCAAATTAAAAAAAAATAAATTCCTGAATTTCTGAACTCTTACAAAACATGCTATTTCAGTAACTCCTGCTTTGGTACTGCTGAATAGTCTGTAGCTGAAGTAGACATCTAAGCTACCCCGGGGTGGCTGACGTGCGCGGCTCAGCCGATCTCAGTGAGGCACAGCTTATCGCAGCGGCTCCGCGCTCCCCGCACCCGCCGCGGCCCGTGACCCCGGGAGTCCCGCACAGAGCAGCGTCCCGGCTCCCCGCTCCCCGCCCGGCCCCGCGCCAACCCCAGCCCCGCTGCCCGGGTACCTGTTGGTTTTTTTCGGCGGCCGAGTCGCCGCTGGACTCGGGGCTGCGCAGCTCGGTCCCGCCGGGGCCGCTCCCCTCGCACGCCGCGCACCGAGAGCCCGCGGGGCCCCGGGGCGCCGCCGCCACCTCCCGCCCGGCCCCGGCCCAGGCGGCCGCGGCCCGAGCCGAGCCGTGCTCCGCGCTGCCGCCTCGGCGCTCGCCCGCCTCCATCCCGGAGCCGCTGAGCATCACAGCGCGGGGGGCATCGGCTGCCACGGCGCCTGGGCACGGCCGGACCTCGGCCTGCGCTACGGGCGCCGGTGCTGCAGCGAGAGCACGCGCCGCCTCACGGGACGGTGGGAGGAGCGGCGCCCCCCCGCACCGCCGGGCCGAGCGGTCACCGGGGCCGGTGCTGCGCTCCCGCGCCGCTCCCCGCCGCCAGCCCCCTCAGCTCGCAGCTGCCAGCGCGGACGCCTCACAAACGGCCCCGGCGGCCTCCACTCCGCCTTCCCGCCCCTCCGAGGCCGCGCCTCTCCCACCGACCCCGGGCTGTCCCCGCTCCGGGCCGGGAGCGCCCTGAGGGGCCGCGCCCCCGCCCCGCGCCGTTACGTAACGCGGCGCACGCGGCGGCCCCGCTCCCACACACCCGCGCCACGTGCGCCGCGCCCCGCGGACAGAGGAGGAGGCGGAGGCGGGGTCGGAGCTGCTTTATTGGAGGAGACCGCGCGCGGTGGGCGGGGCCCGCCAGGCCGAGGGCGCCGCCCCGCCCCTCACGCGGCGCCGCACGCGGCCCCCGTGCGCGCGCATGCCCCCGCCGCCACGTGCGGGGCCGGCCCCGCCCCTGGGCGTGGTCGGATGAGGGGCGTGGCCGGGGAGGGTGTGGCCCGCCCCGGGTCATTGAGGCACTGTGAGAGTGGTGAGCCGTGCTGGTTAGTAATTAATGACAGGAGTGTCTTAAGGCGACCAGTAAAGTTAGTTAACATCTCGGTAATCAAAATAGTTTTGCTTTAAACAGCAGTAAATGGGCTGAGAAGGCAGCAGGTTTGAAGTGGAGAGGCTGAAGAAGATTCTCAAAGGCACCTTCAGTTGAACTGAGTTTCTTCTTGTAACTCATGAATACACACTCCAGACTACAAAAAGAAGAAAAAGGTTGGACGATGTCCTTCAGCCCCTCACCATAACAATCCTGCATTTTAAGAATTTAAGATAATAGAGATAAATCCCTTTTAAATCTCTTAAATTTAAGAATTTGCCAGTGTTGGCTTTCTTATTTGTATTTTCCCCTCCTGCTTGCACACTAGGACTGTCTCTCTGATGCCAATGGTTACTGTGTGTTTGTTACTGTTACAGTACAAACTTAAAAACTTTGTCTTCACTTTAAACCCTTGGCAATTATATGAGGACTCAAAGACTGAACCATCCCTTCCCTGGCTCTCTATCCTAACCCAACATTAGTCTCATTTCACTCAGCAGCCAAACCTCTATAAAACCTCCCCGGTACGGCAGTGCACCTGTAACTGCCACAAAAAACCAGGAAGCCAAGGCAGATGATAACAGGTCTCACACAAGGCCAGTGTGTGGAATCTCACGTTACACTTCCGCAAAAGGCAGCTGCAAAAAAAACCCCAAGGCTGTTCCTGGGTTCCAAGTCCTTGGTATTTTCACTTTCACCTGTCACTCCCACTAGTGGTTGAGATTCCAGCACTGGAGCTCCCACGTTATCACAGTCTGCCATTCACTGCATACGATTGTTGTTAAATCCATCACTGCTATTACAAATTCATGTTGGGTACACTTCCATCTGAGTATCCTGCCTTTGTTTAAACTGTACCAGTCAGCAAATTAACACCATCCACTCCAAATCTAGGAGAAATCCCCATTTTGGTCAAACTTACCAATAATGATGATGATGATAATGACAACAACAGCTATCAATATTGCCCACATCTGTGAAAAAAACACATACAAGTTACTACACACCATGCAACTGCATCCCTCAGGGTACAGGAAAAGCCCCTGAGAGGGATTTTTAGCACTGTTTGTCAGATCTAATATGGCAAGCAAAGGTTCTTCAGTCAGCGAGCTCAATCCATCACTAACACCCAGAGATGGCAGGTCATGCATGCAGGCAAACAGAGCAATCTGGTTTTCTCCACATAGAGCCTGTCCCAAGTGAATGCACAAGCTGTTGTGTTACTCACCAAAGATGATTCCAGCCTTTGGGAACAGCTACAAGTACAGGAGTCTGAGTGAGCTTCTTCCACTTTCTAATACTCTCTGCACATTAATTCAAGCTATGCATTTTTAGCCTTTTCTTCTTGTTTCTCAAAGCCTCAGATTACTGACATGCTTCCCCTCTGGCCATTATCAGACAAGATCCTGCCTAGGGCAGCATGGCCAGTAACACAGCTCGTTGTTACTTCACCCAGCCACTGAGCCATGCTTTCAAAACTAGATGCTGTGACTTCAGCAGCACTGGCTAAACTCTTTCTGCCTTTTGAAACACGAACTGTAACAGTGTTAGAGGCACAGTGCAAGCACAGAAGCCAAGTTTACCTTGCAATTCTTCCACCAATACTTCCTCTTGAGCTTGGCGGCGCTGGTCTCAAACTGGGAAGCTCCTGCTTGCAGGGCGTCAGCGCGGTCATCCAGCTCGGACAGCTTCTGGTCTCGCTCCAGCACCTTGTCCACGTTCACCCTCATGATGTCAACAACCTACAGCCGTCCAGGGCTCACAGTAAGTGACCACGCAGTGGAACATAACCACAGCCAGCAGACAGCACCACAAGGTACTCAGGGTTTTTTTTCAGAAGCAGGAGTTATTGCCTTTTAGTATATACAGCCATAAGGTTAAAGAAAACCATGAAATACACCTGTGGCTAGAAGCCCTGAATGCCTACTTTAAAAAGTCAGTAATGCTGGCATTCCTTCAAACCTGGGAAATCATTCCTGGCTTGCTTCAGAAGGAGTTGAGGAATATAAACATGATAGTAAGCCACATCAAGAAATACTTGCCAGCCAGCCTGGCATTTGGATTCCACAAAACTCACATTTGGTAGTCAGGTTTCATGGCTACTGATGAGAAAAAAAGCTTTTTCTCTGTAAACAATTTCTACTTATGCCAAATCCTCAAGCAAAAACACTACAGCTAATGTTTGGACACTGGGAACATCTCTGCTTCCCCTTCATATAATGAAGGGAAAATTGTTTAGGGAAAAACATCCCTTCTAATTGCATAGGGTTGCTACAGGAAGAGGAGGACAGCACTATCAGACCAGACTTTTACCTCATCTACTTGGTGCTGAGTTTGCTGAAGCCGGCGATTGCTGCCAGCAGCCATATTTGAGCTTCCAGGGACATTGGCTGACCTGCAGTAAAGAAAGGAATCATTATACATCTGACAGTCCCGAAAAACTGGCAACTTGTATCCTTGCAACAAATACAACGCAGTTTCTAACGGGAGAAATGGTGCTCAGTGTGACGTGACTGCTCTGTGAGAAATGACAGTGTGCTCAAGTCATGCAGTGCCCCAAACATTTTTATTAACAAATTGCTGTGCTAAGAGGCAGCAGTGGTTTGCTAACACCACACTTTGCAATGAGGCAGGGGACAGCTCCAGCAATGCTCCACAGGGCCCAAAGAGTGACAAGTTTGGGCTCAGGGGTGTCCTGGCTTTCCCGTATGAACACAAGTACTAAGTTTCAGGAAACAATAGTTTACAAAAAAATTAAATGCGAAAAACTTAATACTTATTCTAACTATGTGATTTTCCAGTGATGCTTCTCTATTCTTTTGAAATGGTTGATATAGAGAAAGAGAAAGCACTAGAAGGAAAAAGAATTTGGAAAATACAAGGATTTACCTTTGAATTCATAACAGAGCTCTTTTTAGCAGCTACAACACTCTGCATCTTCATAATGGATGCAAGAGCTTCTGTACTTACTCCTCATTACCTTTTCACCACTTGGCCAGGTTTTTAATGCATATTTCTAGAACTATCTCCACTCAATTTCCTTTTTCATGTTCCTACTTTTTTCACATCGGATGCTTGTTGAGTGCATCCTGGCGCTCCAAACAGCCAATGTGACTGTTTCCTGTATATACACATTTGCACATTAGCCTCTAACTTGCAAGTAATAAGTACAGGCACAACGTGGGAGACAGGGAAAGGCTCGGAGCCGGCCCTGTACAGCACACTTATCACTGTTTTGGCGCTGCCGCCACCCTTTGGTGCTGCTTCAGTGCCAGTCCCAGGTGAACAGCCTCGGAAATGACACCGCTTCCTGCAAGGTTCCAAACACAGCAACGCCCCGGTGCCCAGCAGGCGCTGTCCCGGCAGGGCGGGCCCCGCTCTGAGACGCGCCAGAGCCTGTCCCAGCCAGGCCTGCGCAGCCCGGGCCGGCGTCCCGCTCCCAGCCCCAGCAGCGGCTCAGGCGGGGCGGCCCAAGGCACGGCCTCTGCCTCGCCTCTGCCGCCGGCCGCGCCCGCCTCTCCGCACAGCCCCTCCCGGAGCCCCCACCCGCGGGGCTGCCCCGGGCCCCGCTCCCGCCGCCGCCGTGCCGCCCCGCTCCCCAGCTCGCCCCGCACTCACATCTTGGCGACGGGACGACAACGGAGCCACGGCGACAGCACCCCGGCGGGTCCAGCGGGAACTGCGCGCGGCGCCCCGCGCTGACGAGTCACGGGGCGGGGCCCGGGGCGGGCTCCAGACAGCGGCGGCGGCGGCGGCTGAGGCCCGGGCCCGGATTGAGGCGGGGGCTCAGCGCGGGGGCCGGCCCCGGGGCGGGATTGGGGCGGGGGCTCCGGGCCAGCCCCGGGCCCCGGGCGGGATTGGGGCGGGGGCTCAAGGCGGGGGCCCCGCCCGGGGCGGGCTCCGGATGGGGGCGGTGGGTGAAGCCCAGGCCCGGGGTGGGATTGAGGCGGGGGCTCAGGGCGCGGCCCGGCCGCTGGCCCTGGGCGACCTCGGGGCGGGGGCGATGAGCGGGGGCCGGGCCCGGGCTGGGATTGAGGCGGGGGCTCAGGGCGGGGGCCGGGCCCGGAGCGGCCGATGGGCGGAGGAGATGGGCGGGGGCCGGGGCGGGATGGAGGCGGGGGCGATGGCTGAGGGCCGGGTTTGGGGCGGGATTGAGGCGGGGGCGATGGCTGAGGGCCGGGTTTGGGGCGGGATTGAGGCGGGGGCGATGGCTGAGGGCCGGGTTTGGGGCGGGATTGAGGCGGGGGCGATGGTTGAGGGCCGGGTTTGGGATGGGATTGAGGCGGGGGCGATGGCTGAGGGCCGGGTTTGGGGCGGGATTGAGGCGGGGGCGATGGTTGAGGGCCGGGTTTGGGATGGGATTGAGGCGGGGGCGATGGCTGAGGGCCGGGTTTGGGATGGGATTGAGTCGGGGGCGATGGCTGAGGGCCGGGTTTGGGGCGGGATTGAGGCGGGGGCGATGGCTGAGGGCCGGGTTTGGGGCGGGATTGAGGCGGGGGCGATGGTTGAGGGCCGGGTTTGGGATGGGATTGAGGCGGGGGCGATGGCTGAGGGCCGGGTTTGGGATGGGATTGAGTCGGGGGCGATGGCTGAGGGCCGGGTTTGGGGCGGGATTGAGGCGGGGGCGATGGCTGAGGGCCGGGGCGGGGTTGAGGCGGGGGCGATGGCTGAGGGCCGGGGCGGGGTTGAGGCGGGGGCGATGGTTGAGGGCCGGGCCCGGAGCGGGATTGAGGCGGGGGCGATGGCTGAGGGCCGGGGCGGGATTGAGGCGGGGGCGATGGCTGAGGGCCGGGCCCGGGGCGGGATTGAGGCGGGGGCGATGGTTGAGGGCCGGGCCCGGAGCGGGATTGAGGCGGGGGCGATGGCTGAGGGCCGGGCCCGGAGCGGGCTCGCGGCGGGGGCTCAGGGCGAGGGCCGGGCGCAGGCCCGGGGCGGGATTGAGGCGGGGCCGGTGGGCTCGGGGCCGGCGGGGCGCGGGGCGGGCTCGGGGCGGGCGCCGGGCCGGGGGCGGCTGAGGGCCGGGGCCTGGGGCGGGGCCGGGCCATGGCTGTGGCCCCGCAGGCCGGTGTCGGGGGCTGCGGCCGCTGGGGGGCGCTGTGCCGGCCCTGCTGCCCCGGGCGGTGACGGGAACGGCGGTAACGGAACGGCGCGAGCGGCGGGGCACGGACACACGGACACACGGACACGGACACACGGACAGACATGGACACACGGACACGGACACACGGACACACGGACACACGGACACACGGACACGGACAGACAGAGACTGGCACACACAGACACACAGACGTTTCGTGCTGTTATCACACGTGTCCGCTCGCTCCGCTCAGCGCCCGAGGCGGGCCGGGCTGTCCCTGTCCCCCGCCCGGCCGGAGCTCCCCGGCAGGGAGCAAACATCGGCTTGCGCAGGGCTGCCTTTGCACCACCACCTTCTAGGTTATCTTTTTCTCCCCTTATTAAGCGTTATCTCACCCCAGGCATTTTTCCCCCTCATGTTTGGTCTTCCAGTTCTCTCCAGCCGCGTCCCTGGGGATGAGGAGGAGGTGCCGTCTTTCAGGACTGGGTCAACCCGACACTATGCTAAAGAACCCAGCAAATAACAACCATGTAAAATGGGAGAGCAATTTGGAAAGTTAAATGCTGATTTATTCTGAAACATATTTAAACTTTCTCTGCAGTCAAGAAGAAACTCTCTCAATGAAATCTCATCTTCAGTTGTGGAGCTGGGTTTTGGAAGAGCTTACTCATAATGGTACTAACACAGTCTCTGATAGACCAGATGATTAATTTATCAAACCTGGTTTCAGCTTTTGGCTGCTGGGATGGCCATATAGTCTGGTACTTGTGTTCTTGAGGACCAGTTCATGTAAGTTACATATCTGATCAGTGCAATCAATAGTGCTTGTGTCTCAGTTAATTGTATTATTAATTGTGACCTCTTAGGTCTCTGCATCAGCAGCCCTCAAGAATTCTGCCATTTGACTCAGTGTACACTGCAGGATTAAGCATTTTTCTGCCAGCTCTATTTGGTTTCTCACGTATTACCCTGAAGTGATTCTTGTCCACTGAAGAGGAATGAAAAAGCTCTGGGGGCTGCTCCTGGGCAAGCTGTGGACTAACAGGACAGAACCTGTAAGAAATCAGATGCAATGTTCTTACAAGCAGGTCAGAATATTGCAGAAATATTGTCAAAATATTGTAGAGCAGAAACTTTTTGTGTGTGTGGCTCCTTAGAGTGACTAAAGGACTACTCTGCTCTCAAAGTAGGATGGAAGAGATGTGTTCAGAAGAAGGCACACACTTTGTATGGGGAAATTTTCTTTTTTAATTTACAGCAGAAAGAATATAAAGCATTCAGAAAACATTTTCCATATTTTAAGGGCAATTCAAAACATTTTGCATGGTTCCAGCAGCTGAGTTCTTCAACAGATCCATTGATTCAGTGATGCTTTACATGCACAGTTACAAAAATAAAACTTACAAAAGAGAAGACATCTATACTAGTTTTACATGCAAGTCTTGGGGACCCCCCATTGGGCACCAGCTATTGTGTGGAACTGCCATAAGCGTGCAACCAGAGAGGGGGTTCATGTTATATTCTGTATTTCTTTCACACAGTATTACTGCTGTCGAATGTGTTTCACAAAGGAGCGGTTCTATTATCAGAAGACAGAAGAAGTTCTGGCTCCTGGCACTTGGGAATTTGAATTTTCCTAGAAAGCTGCACTGACTTATCTTAGGTGAAAATATTAAGTTCCACAACCAAGAAGAGGGTTCTAAGAATCACTTCACTGCGGGGGAGTGCTCCTCCCTCCCCAGTGACACACTGAAGGGTTACGGCCCGACACAACAAAGCACTTGGGAGCTGAGCTGGCTTCAAGCATGCCAGGAGTCCTGGAGCTGTGCTGCAGAACTGTCTGCATGTTTAACAGCCAGCACAGGCTTAAACGTTTGGCTGAAGCAGGATCTAGATTAGTAGATACACCACCAGGCCCATGGATCTGGAAGAGTAATTTGAAATAGCTCTGTATATTACTGAATCTTTTTTTTTGTTTTTCTGTAAAGACAAGGAGTTAAAACATTTCCACTGAGGTCACTACTCTTGTTAAGAACAGATCAATTCTATATTGTCACGTATTGGTTAATGGGTGCAATATTTCAGTTTCAAAACGTCAAGAGTTCTTCCAGTACTAATACAGAGCATTTCCAATTCATTCCAAAGGAGATTCTTCAGCATCTCCTGTTTTGGCGAGGGAGGAAAATTTCAAGGTTAAGGTTCCAATTGCAGACAGTAAATTGAGGCTATGAGGCTGCCCACAGGCACGGTGCGAGCGCCAGGCCATTTGTTTTGCTTTTTTTTCCCTTTTTTTAAAATTGAATCAGGTCATAAAGCAGCAGTTCAGAAATGTACAAGAGAATTCTGATAATGAGCTATAGCACATCTACTGTAATTCAATGCTGGCAGTGAAAAGAAGTAATTAAAAACAGGTACAATTATAGAAAAGGCACCAAGAGCACTGACCCCAGTTTTTTTGCCACAATCTTTGTTTTTACTCTTCTTTTAAAGACACCAGTTTCAAAGCTTCTTATGTGTGAATATTTTTTGGCTTCACAACAAGCCTTGCGTTTAAACATTGCAGTTGGTGGCCGGGATCAAGCAAGAACAACTATTCCAAAACTAACAATCTCAAATTTACACAAGTTCATTCAGAAATTTTCAACTGCCACGAGCGAGACAAACAGACAGGAGCAGTTTCTGATCTCAGACACATGTACGTGACCCACAAGTAATGACACGGACTTCAGGAGTTTCTTCCCTTACATTCCTGTGTAATGAAGATCAGAACTGGTTCCCATTGTTGAGAATCTGTGACAGTTTTAAATTAGTAGTTCAATTTAAAAAAAATCTAATTTCTTTGGCTCCTCACTATGTGGAAATAGCAATATACCATGACACCCCTACAGGATCAGTTTGCATCTTTTTTTTAAGTTTTACTTAATTTTTTAAAATTTTTTGTGCAATTTTTATTACATTTTCTGACTTCCAGCAGGAGATATGAAAATGTGAAACATATTTTCTACTTTCGTACTATTTATTTTTTTTTTTCATTTTATGTTCATTCTAAGTGTTCTTTATTGGAGTGAGTGTATGGTGTTAAGCTAGATACGTTTTTTGTACTCTTATGATTATCTGCTTTGCAAAAGTAACTTAATTTTTTTAAGCAATATTAGCATTCACATTACTTGGCACCATTGGCAAAAAAAAAAAAAAAAAAAAAAAAAAGACGGGGGTAAAAAAAAAAAAAGAAGGAAGGAATACATAAATTAAACTCAACTGAACCAAACTCCTGGTAGCCAAAATCAAATGTAAACATATCCTTTTTTTCTTTTTTTTTTTTTTTTTTTTTTTTTAAAGTAATGTTGCTCTGCCTTTTTTTCCTAAGTCTAAATACAGTAGCTCTTTTTTGCCATTTAGTCATGCTTTAGCAAAAATGTTCTTCTAAAGAACATTTAAAATAAAGTTTCTTATAGTGAAATAAAGTTTTTGTTTCATTTTACAGACCATAGCCACTAATGCTTTGCTTTGTTCATTTCTTTTTCTTGAGTTCATGCACATATCTCTTTAATATATACAGTATGTACAAACAATACATCCACACTCTTCTCGTTCATTCAGACAAAACTATACAAATAATAATTTTATCTTGCCAAGTTATTGACCCTTTGTGAATAAAATATTTAGTAATTAATCAATATATTCCCTTTCAAATATTTTTTTCTCATTTTCCATTTCTACCTTCTATATATACAGAAACTGCCCAGATTTTGATGAAGTAGCCAAAATAAGAAATTTACTGGCCAGAATGCAGCACCACTGATCTTTAGGTGGCATAAAATGTCCAGGCAACATATGTACGTGACTCTGCAAAATGACAAGAGGTTTGACAAGTACATAAGAGAAAAAGCTACATGTTTTACAAATTATTTGAGAACTTAATTAAAACAATAGTACATGAAGGTAAGGCTAGAAAATAAAGTGCTGAATATGAGAGAAAGTACATGACAGTTGATATGTTTGCAGGTTCTAGTAAAAATACAAAAAAAAAAGAAAAAAAGAAAAAAAAAGGAAGTGTAAAACTTGCTTAAGCTGCTCTCTCCATTCCTCATGCAATACCCGTGTCTCTCATACACCAAACCCCTCCTGTAAGTTCCCACGGGATGTATTAAAAACCTGCAGATTTAAAAAGTTGCATTAAGTGTGCTGTAGAGGTTTAAATAAAACACAAAGGACAGGAGTGCGAAGGAAATGAGGATGCATGGACCCAATAAAGATGTACTGATCTAAGCCCCTCCACTGAGACTCTCAAAGCTTCAGTTTCTTGGAGATGACTGACAGGTGCAGGAACAGCATTCTTGTGTTGCTTGTGCATTCCCACCTTTTCTGAACAATATTTTTGGTATAATATTTGTACAGTTCCACATGTTGTTTAATACAGCCCTATATGAAAAGGATAATTAATCGCTTCTTCCTTCCTTCTCGGAGAATGAAGCAACTCACGATTTCCTCCTGGTGTCTTGTTTTCCCCACGATCCAACAGAAGATTGAGTTCCAAGATGTCTTGCTGAACAAATTAAAAGTTGTCCATGAAAGTGCAAATGCAATGACCAAAACATTACTGTTAAAATCCTGCAGCTGGTATTTCCAGAACTGCAGTGGGTATTTTTGTTGTTGTTGCATGTCTCTGCTAAAAACAGAAAATGAAAACAGTCTGAAAAGCAATGTCACATTGCTACGGGATGCTGCTGCGTATCTTCAAGTTCCTTGGCCTTTTTCAATTCTTTCACTCTGAAAAAACAAAGAGGAGCTATGTAACACTTCCATTACAAACCTCTTGAAGACAGAACAAGCAAAAGGATTCATCACTCCAACCTCCCGTGCAGAAGAGGCAGCTCCCAGAGACACAACAGGAGGGTAACACCTTCCCAACACCATAAACAGTTGGAAGCGCAAGAAGGGGCCACTGGAGATCCCAAACACGTTTGGAGACACAAACTTGGTTCCAGCTACTGCTTTTCCCCAGTTTTGGCAACTACAGCTGGGCTTTGTTCTGGTGTTGGCCTGATTGCTTGGGGTTTGCTGGACTGCTGCTCCCTGCCTGACCCTGCAGCTGCTTCCCATTGTCATGGCAAAGGGTTTGTTCAGTGCTGAGGCAGCGACAGCACAGTGGGGGAAAATCACTCTGTCCAGCTTGGAAAGGAGGCCTGGTGTTGGCAGAGAACTTCACATAACGAAGTGTTTATGTACAAGCAGAAGAAGCAGTATGGGTGTGAAGAAAGGCACTTGGTTTCTCAAGTACCCCAGCTGCTGTGCCTGTGTTTTATCACGCTGTTGGCACTGTGTTCATGTGTTTTTCCAGCAGGGCAGGAAGCTGGATCCTGTGTGCCAGGGGAGACGTACCTACAGTGTGGAAGTCACTCTTCCTAGATGTGGCCTGATGCCCCAGTTGTCTACGTTCTCAAATGCATGCCATACATTACCTCCTCTAACTCCTCAACACAAGAGCTAAACCATCACTGAAAGCTGAGAAAGTTAAAAATTAAATTAAAGGATGAAGAGAAGGGAATAATTTCAATCCCATCAAGTGAAACAGAGCTGTTCACTGGAGCTGGGGCAGCAGGAAACCTTCTCTGAGGCTGAGAACCTGGCTGTGTGGCAGTGCAGGCTCCCTGCAAAGGAGCCAGACCAAATCCAGAGGCATTCTTGTGCTGCCCTAAACGTGCCCATCTGGGCTTGGGGCTGGCTCTGCCTCTGCTTAGAAGGAGTTCTTCTGCAGTGAAATCCACCTGCCTCCACCTGTCTTTCCTCTGCTCCTAAAAGGGGAAGTTCCCCACAAAACTGGAGCAGATTGCACAAAGAAAAAAAAGATGATTTAGCTAAGCGTGTAAAGGCTCAAGTGCTCACATGATGTTGCAAAAACTTGAAAGGACAAGTAACAAAACAGTACAAAAAAATAGTGTCAAAGATGCAAGTCTGTGTAATGCAACCAGCTACAAGTGAAAGAATTTAACAAAGCCCAAGTAAATAAAAGTAAGAAAACATGTCAGGAAAGCTGAGCAGCAGCAGTGACAGTTTACAGCTACTGTGCATAGACTTACACCCACACATCTTTTGGCTCTTGCACCAGCCTGCTAAAATAAGAATACAATGAAGGCTATAAAATGATCTCTATAAATACACCTCCATTTCACCATTTTATTATTTACTTTTTCTGCATGTACTATTAGTCAGAACCGCAGTGAAAAGGGAGTTGGCTGCTTTTACTTCTGCTTTAGCTGACTCAAAGGCTCTAGCACTCAAATGCATTCTCAGTATTTGTGAAATGTGGCCAACAGGGGCTCAAATCAGACTAACCTGTATGCAGGTTAGACCTTTGTTAATGATCCTAATCCCAGTGTTGGAGAATCTCGTGTACAGAAAGAAAGGGCTCTGCTAGGCCAAATGCACACTGTGTTCAGAGTCTGAAGGCCACTGCTGGAGAGGCCCTGGCATTCCTGAAATCCCAGCCCAGCAGCCTCTCCCAGGTGCCAAGCAGTGCTCTGGGAGCCAACAGCACCAGGGGTTCTCAGCTCCTACTTGGACAGTGCTATGCCAAGCCTGACTACCTGCTGCTTTACAGAGAAATCTCTACAGGAACATTTTGGATCTGCACAAGCTCTGTCTATGAAGGCACAAGGTGTCTGTGGTGCCATCAAGAGTGGAGGTTTCAGCACTGCACAGAAGGCAGCAACAAGCCCCGACTGGGGTTCTTCATGCTGAGTACAGCCAGATCCCCTTTTCAGTGCAGGAAACACAGGAGGGCTGACACAGTAAGCCAAAAGAGTCATAAAGTTACTCCAGTGTACCCAGTTTTGTTTTCTTGGAGCAGAAAAGCAGCCTCTCCCTTGATTTTTTAACTAGTATTTCTAGTAGTGCACCATTTAGAAGCAGGAGAGCCAGAATCCCTGGTGCTGTGCTAGAAAACGTGTTGTGCCTCTGTGCAAATGGACAATTTTTAAGGCTTAGATAAGCTGTGTTTAAGACACCATCAATTAATGCATGATTTGCAGTGCAACTTCCAAGTGTTTTCTGTTGCACTTCAGTACTGTAATGTAAAATTAACCTGTTATTATAGATCTCTCACTGAGAACATGCACATTAAATAAGCTGGTGGCTCTTTCACTGAGACATGCTATTCCTCACTTCAGCACTTCACATGCAAGGGCTACACTAATGAAGCACTTTTACTGGAAGAATGCAAAACATGCTTTGCTGCAAACTTCAACCTACAGCATGCAATATCTGTACTGGTGCAGAACTATTGCATCTGTTTGCCTGGAACACACATGCCAACAGAAGTTAATTACTGCAGCGCTCAGCATTTGCACTAAAACGGGTCCTGTTCAGAAACAGACAATCACAGCATCCTAGAAGGTAAAGGGTTGGAAGAGACCTTGAAGATCTTCTAGCCCCAGCTCCCCTGCCATGGGCAGGGATACCTTCCACTACCCCAGGTTGCTTAAGACCATATCTGGCCTGGCCTTGGACACTTCCATGGATGGGGCAGCCACAGCTTCTTTGGGCAACTTATTCCAGTGTCTCATAATCCTCACAGATAAGAATTTCTTCTTAATATCTAACCTAACGTTCCCTTCTTTTAATTTGCATCAATTAGTCCTCACTCTGTCAACTACAGTTCTGGATGAAGAATCACTTTTCAGCTTCCCTGTGGCACCCTCCACACACTGGAAGGTGCCGTGAGGTCTCCATACAACCTTTTCTTCTCCAGGCTCAGCAGCCCCAACATTTTCAGCTTGTCTTTGTAGGGGAGGTGCTCAGTCCCCTTATCAACTTCATGGCGTCCTTTGGACTTGCTCCAAAAGTTCCATGTCCTTCTTATGCTGGGGACACCAGAACTGTGTGCAGGACTCTGACAAGAGCAGAGCAGAGGGTAAGAATCCCCTTCTCCCCTGCTGCCCTCCTCCCTTTGGATGCAGCCCAGGACACAGCTGGTTTCTGGGTGGGGAGCACACAGTGACACGGGGAGTTTTTCATCAACCATGACCTGAGTGTTTCTCCACTAAGCTGTTTTCAGTCACTTCTCCACCCAACCTGTCTGTGTGTGTGATTGCCCCAGCCAGGTGTAGGACCTTGCACTTTGTTGAACTTGCTGAGGTTCACGGCCCCACCTCTCCAGGTCCCTCTGGCTCCATCCCTTCCCTCTGGTGTGTGAGTGCAGCCCACAGCTCCGTGGTGTCAGCAACCCTGCTGAGGGTGCCCCTGACCCCACTGCCCACGGCACTGACAAGGATGTTGAACAGAATCAGCCCCACTCCTGACCCCACTCGTCCCTGGCCTCCATGTGTACCACGAGCCACTGGCCACAGCTCTCTGCATGTGGCCATCCAGCCACTTCTCCATCCACCCAGTGGTCCATCCTTAAAACCACATCCCTTCAGTTTACAGACAAGGATGGCACATGGGACAGTGCCACACACTTTGCATTTGCAACACTTTCCTTGGTCAGGTGGGATTTATATCACTTACATGCAGGAGTAACAATAACTGCTGAAAAAACACAGACACAAAATAGTACAGAATTTCCCTAAAGGTACAAACTGAAACATGCCACGGGTGTATTACTAGAAGATGTTATTTAGTGTGTAATGGCTTAAAACAAACCCTGCATTCCACAGCATTTACACACTTAGGCCTCGAGATGATAACCATGCAAATTCACTAAAATATCATTTTTTTAAATTTACTAATCTCTTTGTTCAGTGCAGTAGTGTGTGTGCCCCACTGCCGATGGGAGTGCAGGCAGGTACTGTGAGGCCTTTATTCCACTAACACACTGCAGCCTGCAGCTGTCAGTCTCTCCTCCCCTCTCCAGAGCTGCCCCTGGGATGCCAGGGACGTTCTTCCTTCTCCTTGGCAGCTGATCCAGCCCAGCTCACCACAGGCTCTGCAGCAGGCAGAGCCAAGTGAACTGAAATACCTCCAGATGTTACCAAAAATGGAACCAATCCATGGCCAGAGTGTCACTGGGGAAGCTCTGAGGTGTTATTGTGAACACCATGCTGCTTCCTCAAATCACAACAAACAGGAAGTGACAGAACCAGTGCATGCACCAAGGTAATCAATCCATTTACTTTATCTGAAATGTCTCATCAAGAGAATCTAAAACTAATTGCCTTCAACCAGTTAATTCTTTCCTGGATAGTCTGCACTGCATTCTTTCCTGTGTCTTAGATGTCCTTTCAGTCTTTCCTTAACTCTTCTTGAGTTCCTCACTTAGTGGCACTTGATTTGATTACAACAATATAAAGTCCAGTAAGAGGGACTGGTGTTTTCTCTTCATCAATACTCAGTGTAATAAACCCTCAAAATTTTCAACTGCAGTTAAAAAATACAAGTTGACCAGGGAAGAATTTTTGACAATTTCAAGGACTCTTGAGAACAGAAATCCTCTAAGTAAGTGCTGCTAGGAGAGATTTTAAGTGAACAATAAAGCACTGTCTTCATGCTACAAGGCAATCTTCTTTGGTTAACATTTTTCCAGTCTTAAACTGAGGCAGGGAAGAGAACCAAAGTGTAGCATTTGCAGTTACAAGCATTAATAAACTTCCATAAGGAAAAGAACACCACTGGGATTTACAGAATTGAACAGTATAAAGAATGCTCATAGAGAAGATGTTTCAACACAGACTCGCAGTGAGACTGTTTTTTTACACAACAGAGGAAATGAGGGCAATGAAAGTGACAGCAGCAGGCCAGGTGCTGCTGGATGATGTGCAAACCTCTCCAGGAGTCTACAAGCACTGTCATGCTGGCTTGGGTCACTTCTGGGAGTGTCTCCCTGAGCTGAATGGAGGCTGGAGTGAGGACAGCTCAAGTGACGCCCAGCTGTGAGTGGAGCACCCCAGAATGGGAAACGGGCCCTGGCTTTTGCAGGTCTCCAAACAAAAAGCACCATCCTATGCCAGCAGCTCTGAAACCATGCACAAAACTGATAGATATATATATAACTGCACATCTGATTTTGCACTGATGAAGCCTTGAACAAACACCTCCCCAGATTACATATTCTCCAGACAGTAAGCGCTTCTAAGGCACAGAGTTATTCCCTCTGCAAGTGCTGAAGAGCAGATGGAAGGAAAAAGCACGTGCAATAGAGATGACCACTGCTAGGGTGTCTGAAGTCACAGCCGTGATGCTGACATACAGAAAGGGAAGAGAAGATGATTTCAAACATGAGCTTTGAACCCTGACTCTTGGGAGATACATCCTGGTTCCCAAACTGCTCCAGCCAGCCAAAGTCTCTGCCCCTCACACCGTGTTGCTCACTTGGACAGTGTGCAGGGGGTGCATCAGGATGTGCTGAAGCAATGTAGAAAGCAACAGCCCCAGCGAGTGGCAGCTCCTCTCCCCGTGCCCTCCCCAGTCCTGGGGTGTCAGCAGATGAACCAGCCCTACTCAGAGAAAGTCACAGCAAACGATGGCTTCATGGGTAAAGCGTAACACAAAGCTGCTTCATCAGAGTGACTCCGTAATGCCCAGCCAGGGAAATGCTGAATGAGTCCAAATGCTGAAGATCAGTTTACAGGACAGGGTGCAAGAGCCAGAGAAGGCTGGCTGGTGAGTTACCTGTTGCTCTGAGAGCTGAAATGGCCTGTGGGATATTTAAGAAAAGGGAGATCTTGCCTTTTTCCAGATACCTCATTTAGGCAGCAAAACAAGAAAGACAGAAAGGCCCAATAAGAACAACACCCCAGAGCATGCGGTCTGCAACTTAATACACACATCTGAGCTCCAAATACATTCAGCCCCTGCAAGAGGTAAATGAAAAAAAGAAATTACTTCGAAAACTTTTGTTGCAGGTACAGTGACGCGTATGCCAATATGACATTTTCACACATCGTCCTGAACTCAAACAAACAGGACTCTCCTTTGAAATTTCCCCCACTGTCTATCTTACTACGAGAGGCAAGAAACCAGATACCTCAATGCAATGTCTGCTGCATGGCACAGAGATTAAAACCATGTAAAAATACAAGCCCTGATGCACAGGAGTAGGAGAAGGTTTGCTGCTAAAATGCCAAAAGAGGGAAATGTATGCAGAGAACAACAAAACACAGCAGATGTTTATTCAGGTATTAAATGCAGCTGTACTTACCAGAGAAATTACTTCAGATGCTACACACTTACTCCCCGAAACTGGAGAGCAGCATTTAATCAAACTGCGAGAGCGTGGTGGGATAAGGGGCCTATTTGTACATGAAAAGTGAATGAAGAGAGTTTGTATTACTCATGATCACAGGTAACAGGTGCACTTGGCTCTGCCCCATAGAGGACAGAAGTTTTGCTGTAGGCAGAAGGTGACTGACTGGTCATCCCCTTGAGACTGGTCATCTCCTGCCAAGGGTAGGGCAGAGAGGGTCACACTGCAGGCAGCTGTGCAATTTGTTCACCTCTCTGCCTGGACTGGGAGCAAAGCTCTCTTTTGCAGGAGGCTACAGAGGATGCTTTGACAGATATGAAGGCAAATATGTGTAGGGGCATGGTGAGTAGCTAAAACCCCTCTACTGAAGCAGGTTTCCTTGAGATGAAAACTGTTACTTAAAGGCAACAGCAACTGGATGGGGTTTTTCACCTAAAAGGCATTTTAATTTCTACTGCAGAAGGATACCAAGTCTCATCTCCCAAGAGTCAGCCAGTAAAATTTCCTGCCTCTCCCTCTTTACTGATCCTGGTGTAATTTCACCCAAATAAATCCGGAAGAAAACCACTCAGTTTGGAAAGGTTTGAAAACTGAAATCCAGGAGCAAATCCTGTGATTGTGTATCTGCACACTCCCAACAGCACAGGTACAGAAAACACCCAACTTGTGTATCACAGACAGACATGTTTGCAGATATCTCTCAGCACCAGGGGCTGTGTCAGCCTGTGCTCATCAGCAGGCCTGGGAATACTCCTTGTGTTTGTGCACTCCAGCAACAGACACGCACAGGATGTTATCAGAATGCAAAGCAGCAAAGAACATTTTGCCATTACAGACTTACTTTGGCAGAACAGCAGCCAGTACATTTTGAGACAGCTCAGAGTTTGCTTTTTCCAGACAGAGAGCCACCCCATTTCCACATCAATCACATATCATTGGTCATTCCAGGCAAAACCTGCAAATGCTCCCAAACTTCCAGAATCCGCATCCTGCTAATTTCTCACGTGCTGTCACCTACACAAAGCTTTGAAAGTGCAACAACTGTTTCTCCTCCAACACTGAGAGCAGCCCCTGCAGAACCTGCCCTCAGTGCACATCTGGGCCTTTGACCTCATCTCCTCCAGTTCCTACTTCATCTGTTATTCCTAAAAACCTCTAAAACTTGTAAGAAACGAGGACATACAACAAAAAACGGTAGCACAGAAGTCATCATTTGGAAACAAATGGCATTAGCTGTTGCTCCTTTGTTAACCTAAACAAATAAGTTAAACAAATAATGGTTTCTCCAATTCATGCTCTCACTCTTGAAAATGATCTCTGCAATTCCAAGTCAGTAAAACTCCATCAGCAATGCAGTTTTCTTTTTACAATGTTACATGGAAGCAGGGGTCCAGGCCACTCCTCCCTTGCTGAAAACAGGAGCAATAAGCACACAAAACGGTGATGTTTCCAGCAGCAGTTTTTTACAAAAGCCCTGCTGCCCTAACAACCTCTCAGGTGTGAGATGGAACAGAGCAGCCTGCTGGCAGCTGAGGCACATGCCTTGAGAGACCTGTCACGGGAATTCTCCCACTGATACCTAAACATTTTTAGCTTTTACATGTATTTGTAGCTTTTTAGGCTTCTAATATATAGTTTTAGAGTCTCTAGCACTTTCTTACCATTTTTCACACTTTAAAACAATAGCTAACCCTTTTTAATACATTATGCCACTTGAAATTCTATTTAGTCTTATTTTCCAGGAAAGAATTTCTAACAAGGACATCTTGTTTTGCACCATCATTTGAGAGTCAAAACAAGATACAGGGCAAAGAACCTCCTGGAGACACTCCAAGGGGCAGGCACAAGGATGGAACTGTTGAATTTACCTGCTACATACACTAATTAATTAACCTTATAAAAACTGTAGAAATCCTATACCGCTCGTGCCCATACTATGTTTTTTGCACCTGAATGCTTTCGTTAAAGAACTTCTCTTTACATTACCACTTAAATATTGTTTGGAAAGCTTGTGTTTTGATTCCAGGCAACACTACCTCTTGCCACCTTGCTGTCTCACAGCCAACCACTCACCAACATGACTGAGCACACAGGTGAGTGGGCTCCTCATGCTGAGAAAGAGACTCCCAACAGACCTTCTCTTGGTGCTTACTATAACACAGTTACAGCATCTTTTTTTTGTTTGTTTGTTTTCTTCCCAATATGAGGATTAATAAATGAGAGAAACAGCTGTCAAAAAGCTGGTCCTATAACACAACCAGACGTGTAACTTACCAAAGACCAACTTACAGAAGATAAACACTGGTGCTTAACCACCTTTGGGAGTAAAAAGCAGTGTGAGGAGCTCTTTGGCTTCCATCTGGCTCAGGCAGAAATAAATACCCATTTAGAGTAGGCTGCACCTGCAGTGCAGCTTCCTATGATCTACCCTGAATGCTGCTGCATGTCCATGGCAACAGAACTCATGGAGTGTGTGAGTGCAGACCCTGTCAAATTCCAGCATCTACTCACAGCCATTTTGGATACTGAAAAAATACCCCACCGACAACGCCATCTAAGCATGCCCATGATGAATAAACATGTCCTTTTTCACACATTCATGCACTGGTAACATCTACTGCAGAGCTCTGTCCTGTTACAAAAAGCAGCAGTGTTAGTCATTGCAGTTGGGTTAGTTTATACAAGATTCTTTCATATAATTAATGGAGGTGAAACTTACTGGCATATCTCGGCCGCAGCCCCATGCAAGCAAGCAGAAAGCAAATATATTTAAAATGGAAGAGAGGAACTGGCTAGCAGGCAGCTACACTCACCCTTTTGTACAGCCTATGGTCCACCAGAGGGCTTCAGAGTGCAAAACAATACCAAAGAGCCATTAGACACACAGGGCAACAACCGTACCTTACCCAGAGCTTCACTTCGGGGAGGAGGAGACACTTCTGCTTGCCTGGAGAGAAAGAACCCTTCCCACCCCTGCCTACGGGACTCCTCTTTACCACAGAAGGGCAGTCCTGTGTGTTCAGGTGCTTTAGGGCAGAAAGTTATAAAGCAAGTAGAAAAAACCCAACACTGTCATCCCCATGGCTTTTCTAGCTGCATCCTGCCTTCCCTGGCAGCAACCACCTCTTTCCTATCTCATTCCAAATGCTACTCCATACTGCAGGTTGTAATTCCACCTCAGCAATGGTCTAGATATCCCCCAGAAGAGTAAAAGCTTCCTACAAATCAGAGAAAGAACAGGAAATAGGAGGTTACCTTCCCAGGGCAAGCTGACTGTATATACACGAATTCAGCTCAGCAAATCCAAACCCATTTGGAGCTCACGGATTTCCTTGCAGCTTTAAATGTATCACATCTGGGGATCATTAAGTGGGTGGAATCTTTCCAAAATCCTTAACTATGCAAAGCTTTGGTTCTGCCTCAGGACAGCGAGCCTGGAGATAGCTCAGCTCACAGGAGGTGTGAGGGGCAAGCTTCAGGCTGGAAGTCAGTCAAGTACAAGCTGACAGGTTTGGGCACCATGGGGAGATGGGTGAAGCTCTCCTGGGAGGCCAGGAAGTTTCTGTTTCTCATTCTCAACATACAACACTTCTGTGACCAGTCATGTTGATACTGAGTTATGCTGATGCATGTTTTTCACCAGGTTTTTGAGCATATGACAATAGATGGATAAATATGGGGGTTTTGTTCAAAGTCAAAAGGAAACGATACATGTCTGACAGTCAGAATGACTCCTGCTGATGAATGATCCCTTTAGTCTCCATGACACTCAGCTACCAGAGCTCCAATATCTTCTCTAAGAGTATATTCAACTAAAACTGATTCTTTTTCTGATTTTCATCACCATCTATGCATCCACTACAGCTCCAACTGCAGAACCTCTCATTAACTCCCCCAAAACACCTGAAATACCTTCTGGCCAGGAAACAAATATTAAGTTCAGGAGATCAGATCCTCAAGGTGATCAAAATCACATTTGAGATATTAAGCCTTTGTGCCAAAAAGTTATTAAGCAAAATAGGACAAGATGACCATTTAAGCTGTTCTAAATGCAAGCAGACAAAAAATTCTCATTATTGGCTTAAAGTAGACTTTAATCAATTTTAAACAGGAAAAAAACCCCACCAAGCAGACGGTTGCCAGGGGAAACCCTGAATAAATCTCACCTAAAGGCTACAGAGTAAGCTCTTGAGAGTAATTTTTTGGCTCAGCAACAGAATCTGCTCATGGACAAAAACCTAGGTTAAACCACTCAATTCTTCAAAGGCTGAATTTCTGAACTTTAAAGCATTTATTGCCTTCTCACTTAGCTCACTCTCCTCACAAAAGACTGCAACTGGCTTTTGCAGCCTCTTCCCCCAGCTCTGCCAACTGGCAGAAACCTGCTACAAGATCCTGTGTGTTTGCTGCTCCCGCGACGTTCCCTTTTCTCACACACCCTCGGATTTTCCAAAAATAGTTGTCACTTCTATCCCTCACACTGACAAGGCACTGTGGTTTAAAAGTGGCTCCACAGTGCCATTTTTATACTACAGAGCATTAACTAACATTAGGTATTAGCTGTTATGGCTAACCACTGGATGTTCAGGAGCTTGGGTGGCTGAAGTGTTTCTTTCTGGAGACTGGGGACTTCTTAAATTCTTGTTTATAGCAGCAGTGTGCTAATTTTGACTAAAGCAGGAGGAGACTGCAATGAGATTTCAGCAAGCAGAAAGCTTGTGTGGGGCTCTGAGCCCAGGGACCAGTCCCATCCTCATCAGCTGTACCCTGTGTGAGTGTCACGTGGGAGACTGAAGGGATGTAATTAGGAGGCTTACACAGAGGTAATCTGAAACTTAATTAGCATCCTAAGCTATAGTACTCTATCCTTAGGAAGAGGTAAGCAAGAAAACTCAAGCAGGGAGGAATAATGTTGTTACTGAGACACAAAGAAAATTCAGAAAGCTTGAGGAAGAGCAGATGAGAAGGAAGCAATTCCCCCTGGTAGCCCAGTGTACCTGCACCACCAGGCAGCTAAGAAAGAAGGTTGCAGAGCTAGGTTTGGGAAGGAATGGATGCAGGTGCTCTTGCCAGGATACGGCTGTGCATGGGGAAGTGCAGGCATCTGCCTCTCAGGACAGGGAGCAAAGAAGCAAACAGGTCACTCTGAGTCAGCTAAGATGCTGGAGGAAGTGGAGCTCTGTTCTATTAAGTAGATGATCTGTGTAATTTTCAGTATTATATTTTCATTTGCAGTTGTTTACATAAGCAAAAAGCTTCTGATTTGTCTTCCAAATCCTGGTAATGAAGCTCTAAGAACCTGATTTGCATGGTGTTTGTCACTGACTGCAGAGAGCAGAGGCACCAGATCTCTGTGTGGTTCCAGCAGCCAGAGGAGCTCGAGCGTCTCTGAGACACTAAAGCAGTGTGACTCCAGGGACACAGATGCAGCCCAAGTGTACAGAGCATGAAGGGTACACTCTCTGCTGGAGAACGCCTTCCTGCCTGCTAGAGCTTTTTTAGCAAGCAGGAAAAAAATAAGAAACTAGACTCAAACCTGTCACATTTCTAAACAGTTCTATAAATCTGGTAAATTTATGCATTTTCCAAGTAGATTCTAAATGCTGGTTTTGCCATTTTGGTAAGTTTTGCTTTCACTTTTAGCATTTACCAATGCCACAATGCTCCTGTTCAAATTTATCAATTACTAATAACAGTTACATTAATGCAGTTTTAAACCCTTATGATTGCTTGGAGAAAATATGCAACCATAACCCTGTGATCATTTCTCTTTGAAAAGCAAGATAGTTTTGAAACGTGGTTAACATCTTCAGTGGAGGCAAGTCACTTTTTCCTTTTGTTGCATCCTAGCCAAGAACCACGGATTAATTCCCAAGCAATCACAACTGGTACAAGTGCCCAGGGACAGGACTGCACTGCTGCAGAAATTCAAGCACTGCACAATGTGATGGGAGCCAGAGAGAGCCTAATGACAGTGAATCCCCCCTGCTCCTGAATTTCTGTCTGGAACTCCCCAAGAGCTAAACCCATCCCTCAGGGATGCCCAGAGCAGCGACCATGCTGCTGGAGAGAGGAGACTGACCCTGGGCCTGGCCTGCAAATGAGCAGGGTCTCTCTCCAAAGGGAAGAGGAGACACTGAGAAAGAGGAAAGCAACAAGCTGAAGTCAAGAACTGTTGGAATTATGGGCAATTTAAGCCCTGCAGTGTCTGTGTTACTCAACAGCTGGAGTCTTAACTGAGCCCTGTTTAGAGTGCATGGCACATCCTGGGTGCTGGTGGGAACCCCAGGAACACAGCCAGATCAGGGACATTCCCTGGGCCTGTGTCTGAGCTGGCTCTAAGAGCCTCTCAGGCTGACCCCAGAGATCCCAGGGATGGAAACTTGGCACGTGGCTCTCCCAGGGACTGCCTGGATCTCAAGCAGATCTGAGAGGATACATGCTGCACAACAAACACAACCAAACAACCCCTTTGGTCTCTTCCATATGCCCTGCCCAAAGTGAGGAGTCACTTCTGCCTCTTCATCAATGACTCTGGCTGTTTCAAGAGCACTTGGAATCAGCCTGGGAGCTACAAAGCCCTCTTTCTTGTCCACATATATTACTTCCCACTGAGCCTGCAGGTACTTCCACAGCATGAGTCACACTGACCTCCTGCAAAGAGCAGCTTTGAAATCCTGCAATAAAGACTGTGTCTGTTTCTAAAATCAGGAGTCTATCACATGCCTCTAAGATCTCTCCTGGTTAAATGTCACTAGACTGAACTAAACATGCTTCAAAAATGCATCAGGTGTGACCAGCTCCTGAGTGGATGAAATGCATGGGTAGTGAGAATGGAGGGGGCAGAGTCAGAAACATCAGGATTCACCATGTCTAGGCAACGTCCCAGTTTGCAGCTTGATCATATAGGGGATCCTTTCAGCTAACACCACAGCAAACACCCTGATGGTATGGCAGTGCTGGCTGCCACAGGGGAGCACTCAGGCAGGCCTGTGCTGTGCCCACGCTGGCAGGAGCTGGTTCACTGTGTGTCTGTGGAGTGGCTGAGGTGAACTAACCTGTGCTGCTCTGCTGCCACATCCCCACCTACCCACACTGAAGAGAATACACACTTGAGGAGAGAACCCCAAACGATTCTGTGACCAAACTGAAGGCATTTCCAGCACACACCAGATGTCATCACTATTTGCACTTTCCCACATACAATGAACGTTTTGGGCGGCACTCAGAAGCTGTAGCTAGGATGTAAAAGCTTTTTTTTTTAGACTTCCTCAAGACCAGCTTTCAAAGTCAAACGACCTGGGCTGTTTTACATTATAATCAATGGAGCTGTACACAATTCTCTTGCAGCAACAGTCCTAGGTTAAAGATTTCATTTTTGACAGTGGATCTTGGAAACAGCTCAGCTTTGTTCTTTGATTAAAAGATCTGTAGCAAGCTGATTCTATTGTATCTACATTGCTCTCATTGCAGACACACTTGAAAAATGTCACATTGCTCTAAGGAGGGGCAGATACCAAAAGATAGTGTCATACCTGTGGCGGCAGCGTCGTAAAAACCGCATAATCTTGCGAGCAGCTTGATCCTGCTTCTTGGTAAGCAGACTGCTTCTAAACACAAAAAACCCCAACACTGAAGTGCAGGCAAAACCGGGGAGAACACTACTAAACGCGAGAACAGTTATCCCATGAACCACAGGCCTTTTCCCCGCTGGCCTTTGTCTGTGAAGCACAGCACAGCCTCGAAGAGCATAAAACCAATATATAAAGATCCCGAGAGCATCAACAGCCCTGGGGCTCACCTGAGTTTCTGCTGTACGATGGTGGCTGCCCGACGGTTTTGCCTCCTCTTGCCACACTCCTTGTAGCTGCGATAGTACTGCTGGATCAGCATCGCGGCTCGTCGGCTCTGCTGGAATTTTTTCTGCTCATAGTAACTTCGGAATTTGCTCTGAATAAGAATGGCAGCTTGCGTCATCTTTTTATAAAGTGCATACTACAACAGAAACAAAGAGAAGCTGAGGCATCCCAGTAAGACCAGTAAGAAGCAGGTTCCTACGGTGAAAGACTCTTTGAGGCACTAAGACGTGATGAGAAGTAAATGAGTGTCTATTCCCTGACTGGGAATTGTGTAAGAAAATGTTGACAGCAAACTAGAACTGTAGGATTAGGGCAGAACTTAGTCTGCATCAAGAAAACAACTATCTGTTTTTCTGCCTGTGGAATAGTTTGACTGGATTAATGGAATCATAGGATAGTTTGCACTGGGAGGAATCTTTAAAGGTCACCTAGTCCAACCCCTCCAACATGAACAGGGACATCTTCAAGGAGATCAGGTTAATCAGAGCCCCATCCAGCCTGCTCTTGAATGTTTCCAGGGACAGGGCATCTGCCACATCTCTGGGCAACCCGTGGCAGCGACTCACCGGCCCCAATGTAAAAACTTCCTTGTATCTAATCTGAACCTACCCTCTTTTAGTTTGAAACCATTACCACTCGTCCTAGAGCAACAAATATCTGTCCCAATCTTTTCTGAAAATCAAACAACCCCCAAAAAAACCCAAAACCACAATATTTATAAAGGCGTATACTGACCCTAAGACACAGGTAAAACTAAATCTCATTAGAAATCTGTAACAAGCATCCAATGAAGTCAGGAATTTGCATGAGCAGTCACACAGTTCCCAAATTCCACCTAGCACTGTATTATTTCTAGCCCTGTGATTCCAAGTAAAGCAGGCACGAACTCTTAAAATCGTTATTCTACATCCTTTTCTTCTGACAGCATGCAAGGTGATGACCATTTAAACCATGTGCAATCATGCATATTTTTAAGTCCTTTCTAAGATGGAAATGTAGAATAATGTGTAAAAGTTGCACTCACAGTACTATAACAGAGGTTTTCAGTGTTTGCTGATCTTATTTTGGTAAGTTTTAATACTTTCAAAACTGATGTGTTTATTGTTCCTCGATATTTTATCAGCTTTGACTTCTACTCACTTTATCAGACAGACAAGTAGCAGCTACTGCCCCATACAGGGTAATGTCTGACATATCTCAGTACTTTTCACTCTACTGGGACAAAAAACCCCAAGAGCAAACAAACAACCCTCCCAACATAACCCCAAAGCAAAAAATCCTCCAGTATCATCACAGATCACCATTTACCAAATTTCACTTTTTGGAATTGAAGCAGTCATTAGGAACAGTTATATTTTGCCATTATCAATTTTATTGGGTTTTTTGTTTTCTTCCCTTTTTTTTTTTTTTAAGACTTTTTAATTAATGGATCAGATTGTGATATTAAATTCACTGCTTTAAATAAGTCCAGTCATGGGCTGGTAATGGTTCTCCTTCAAAGTTTTAGCCCAGATGGGACTTCTGTGGCTGAGTTACAAACCCCTGAACAGAAGGGTTTAAATACAAAACTGTGCTCTGAGCTGTGACTGTTCCAATCCAGTCACAAACCTGCACTGATCAGTGCAGTAACAGATCACAGGAATAAGGCACATGAAAGAGAAATTAGCAGTCACTGCATAGACCAGACCCCCATAAGTCTACACGCAACTCTTCAGACCTGAGTAGCTGCACCCTGTCCTCCTCTTGTTCCCTTTTTCTTTCTGGGAAGGGGATCAGATGCCACCTAAACTCCTCCCCAAAGAGGAAAGCCTTGGCTGACAGTGTCCCAGAGCTCAACCCACTCGTGTTGACAGAACAATCCTCAGCCTGACATAAAACCACATGGCAGGGGGAAGCTGTGGATGGAATATCACCCCAAGGACACACTCTCTCCAGGAAAAGCACACCTTGCCTCCTGGTAGCCCTGAGAAAAACTCAGTTGATTCTAGAATCTGAAGACATCAAGATGTTGCACAGCTGGGAAACCCGTTTTACAGCAGAGAATCACTGACTGTGAACAGTTTAAGACTGGCATCAACATCAGTTGTGCCTCCAGCATGAGCAGCAACGTCCTGAGATGTTGGTCTTAGGAATTCAGCACACAGATATTTCAAAGATGAATGGTCAAAACACTTCAGCAGGCAAGCAGAATGCAGAGAGCATTGGCCCACAGGTGAGATAAATGTTATGTGCTCCCCAAACGCCAAGGCTAAAGTCACCAAGTGACAGCTGATCAGGAGCACTAAAGGAAAGCCTGTCCTCTGCAAACTGGCTGCAAAACCCTCCCAAGCACCTCAGCCCATCCCTGCTCATGGCAGCTGATGCAATTGTGGCACAGCAGTCCCTACAAAACTCCCAGATATCTGGTTTGTCAGTGATTTCTCAACCACAGGCATTTATTAGTGGATACTATTAAAATGTTCCTCCAAAATGCCAGGTTCTCCTTGTTTATACTGAGTGTGAAAGTTAGTGACCCATGGGGAACTGTTTCCAAAGTAGTGTTTGTATTTGTATTACCTTCAAGGCTATCCAAGTAAGCTTGGGGAGAAACAGAAAAATACATAGTTAATGTTAGTTCTGCAAATAAAGAATGTAAAAAAAAAAAAAAAAAAAAAAAAACAAAGCAAAAAGACCCAAACAATCTTCTTTCAAAAAGAAGTGATTCCAGGATCCACGACAAAGCATTTTGTCAAACAGTTTCTGAAAGGAATTAAGCTTCCCTACCACAGGGAGCATCACTCCAGAATGAAAGCCATGTGATGGGTTGGATGTGAACCACAATGCAGTCAACTGACACTAGAAAGACTTCCCAAATAAATATTTTTGAGGGTTGTAAAAGAACACAGGTGCCTTGTTTCACTTTCTGTTAACATGCTGCCAGGCATTAGACAGACTGTGTCTAGCAGGGCAGAGTGCCAAGAGGGATGTGGGCTCTAGTCCTCACCAAAAAAACCCCAAACAAAACAATAACAATAAAACAAAACAAAAAACCCAACCAAAAATGAAAGGTATCTTCTTTTTCTGGGGTTGAGAACTCAGCCTGAAAACATGCCTCCAGCCAGAGTCTGGAGAACAGTCTCAGTCCTGGAAAAACTTACATCAAGCTACAACATGTGACTTCCCATAGTTTAAAAGTTTAGTATATGCAAAATAAAACAAACTATTTTTCATCTTCACCTTCATCAAAGGCAAAACCAACTTCAATTTCACAATGAAATTTGGCAAGCAACTAGTTGGAGAACAGTCTCCTCAGGCTGTAGCATGCATAAAGGCCAATATGGAATACACCAGCCCTCCATCTCACAGCAAAAACACAGGCATTATCACAAACAAATATCAAGGATTCCCTCCAAAACTAAGATTCAGAACAGAAATCTTCTTCCCTTCCTTTTTAATTTTGCCTGAGCAAGGTTTTTCATTACTGCATGCTGAAAAGCACACAAGAGGGACAGTGGCACAATGCCTACCACAAGGGGTAGTTCATGGCACTTACATTTGCATCATAAAATTTCACTTTCTTGATTACCTGTTTGTACTTTCGGTAGCAACGCTGAATAACAGCAGCAGCCACCTCCTGCTGTTCCCGGAGAGGACGACCCTGTGTGGGGAAAGAAAGGAGCAGCATCAGTCACAGTGCACCAAATCCCTGAACAGCTGATGGGGCTCTCAGCTGCTCACAGGGCAAACCTCTCCTGTCAACTGGTCAACTCAGGCCTAGGAAATTCCTGGAGATGTCTCTGCTGTCAACTCACATAAGGAAAAAACCTTCAAAATGCATCTTTACACCAAATGGGCAGCTAAGCAGAATCTCTGTGGGACACTTTGAGGACGTGCTTTGTGAGGGCTGCTCTGGCACAGCAGGTGAGCCATGGCATGGCTGCACTCCCCATACTGCACTTCTTGGGCAAATAGTAACAAGGGAATGTCAGAAGCATTGAAAAGGTTACAACAAACTGCTTCTACTGTATTTTTGTCCCCGGAGTGGGTATTACCCATATTTTGGTTTGCAACAAATCATATTCTCTCTCACACACACTCATCAAAGACAACACTGGACGTTTGGACCACATACCTTGTATTTCCTGAATACTGTCTGGACGAGTTTGGCAGCTTCATAGAGTTCTCTCTGCTCATGATCAGACAGAGTTAACTGTGCAAACTCATTTTCTACCTTCTCGCTGGTGGATGCACTCAGAAATTCAGACCAGTCTGCTGCCGAGGGAAGGCTGGGTTTCTCAAAAGCTATTTCACTGATTGGTGAGCCTGCAGGGCTCAAGCTGGTGTTCGAAGAAGGGGTCAGGGGTTCACTATACAGACTTCTGAAATACCAATCACAGTAGGAATTATTGGGTTACAAAGCACTTGGGCTGGCACCACAGGTAAGACAACAACATTTCTGAGTCCAAGACAGAAGTTTATGCTCCCCTCCCTCTCTCCAAGCAGCAGCCCACACTCCCGAGTCTGCCTATCCTGCACTGCACAGATGTGCTGGAGTGAAACCCCCATTCCATGAATTTGTAGCTGTGCTGGCAACTACATATCTGAGACTGTGCCTGGGTCTGACACCAGAACTGAGTCTCACTGAGAAGTGGCACCTGAAGAGTCAGAACATGGTGCCCAGCACCCACACCACACCAAAACCCAGAGCAACCTCCCAGCTCTCACAGACCTGATCTGTGCAGCGCTGGGTAAGTGATCAATGTCAGCAAGGTAACTGGCCAGCCAGCTCATGGTGGTGCTCATGGCAGCACTGTCTGTCCTCTCCACCAGCAGCGATTCCATTGGCACAAAATTCTCCCGCTTGATCCTGTCAGGCGTAGCTTCAATAATGTGCTCTGCAAGTGTCATCATGTTCACCTGTCAAGGAGGAGAGAACAGCAAGCTTGAGCTCCCTGGTAGAACGTGCCTTGTTCTTCCATGTTACAGCACAGCTTTAGACAGAATTTCCCATTTTGCCCAAACCTGTAGAAGCTGGAGACCACTGTTTGTCTCAGCAGTGGAGAGAAATCCATTAACCAGTGCTCATCTGCTTTTCTGCCTCTTCACACCAAGCACTGCAGGGTTTTATATTCCCCAGACCTCTTTTATCCTTTATGGAGAGCCCAAGACATCTGGTGAAAGGTCTCTGGGCCCTCCCTCTACAGCTGTCACTAGTATGTTATTTCCAAAGGAAAAGTGACTTGACTTCGTTGCTCTTTTGCTGAGAAGTGCAGTAGAGCATGACAGGACAATAAAGGCACAACAAGAGAAGTTAAAAAACTGTGGACAAAACACTGTTGGGAATCCTTCCAATGATATCCCTCAGCTCAGCAAGTGCCACAGGAATTTTCAACTCAAAGAACTGTTTTTATTTTGGAATGCTCTGCTTCACCTGTGTTACACCAGTCAGATGAGAACATTCAGAGATGCCAAGGCAGAACAACTAAGGCTATGTACCCATTACAATTTTCTCAGACAGCCACAGCATCTTTCTCCCAGTGACTACTTCTCTTATGTCTCCCCTGCTTGTTATGATTTTATTTCCTCTATTCCATACAGTGGGATTCTTCCTTCCCCAAACTCACTGTCTCTCCCATTCTCTACTCTTACCTCCTCCCCTCTGAAGTGCAGAGGCCTGGCCTACAACCACAGCTCTACCTCTGTCACATCCTGTCTTTGTAGGGACTGCTGCCCAGCTCCCACAGGGCTACTGGGCTACCTGAGTCACATGCAGTGCTGTGAACAGCCTCTGCCTTTTCCTTTTTCTTTGCACAACTGCAAACCATTTTGTGCATTCTGTACACTGTCAAAGTGAATGCCAGTGCACAACTCTAACTGCTACCCATTATGTCTGTGTTGAATTTGGAAGCAAGTATACATCGACTGTGTTACCACCTTCCTCAAAGCACAATTCAGAGTCTCTAGAGGCCTCCATGGGAGTTTCTCACAGTCAGGCTCCTCTGTGCAGACTCCGTGCTCTAAGAGACTGCTGATCTTGGTGCCGTGGTGCGTTTACCTGCAGTTCATCCATGTGGTGTAAACAGTCCTCATCCCCTGCGTTGTCCCTGTAGGACAAGAGTTCTGCATCCACCATCTCCCTGTCGGCCATCATCAACACATTCATCTGCTCCCTCTGGCGCAGCCGATGGGCCACAGCATCCTTCCCCAGGGCAGTGCCCTTCGGGCTCCCTGCCACCTGCACTGCAGACACACCAATATAAATGTCTTTTGGGTTCCATTTGACACCTGCTTGGCTGCCAGAGCCCCGGTACCCAGTAACTTCTGGGATGGGCTGGGAGAGCTCCCGGCCATAGTCCCTCAGCCCTTCACTGGGGCTGATTGTCTCAGTGGAGGATTGCTTGGAGCTGGAGTTCTGCTTCCTAATGCTGGGCTGTTCCAGGCTCAGTGCAGTGGAAAGCAGCTTCTCTTGCCGGGCTTGAAAATACTCAGGGCTCAGCTTATGCTTTTTGGGTGCAGGGTAATCTTTCTGAGTCTCACTACTGTAATAGCTGGAAGGTTCTGATCTTGGCCGCCTCAACTCTGTAAGGAAACAGATCAATGGTCAAAACTAAACATGCAACTTCCGACTGCTATAGGAACATCAACAGCTTCTGCCTCAGGCTGAAGTTTGTGCTGTGCTCTGTGTGTGAGAGGATGTGCAAAGGGAGTAACAACCACCCAGGGAGCATACTGTCTCAGCCACTCCTAAGATACACAAGTCTTTCCACAGCAGGCATTCACTGCTCTTCCTGATGCTTATGCAAGTGTATGGAGCACAAGAAAAGAGTTAAGCATGGACAGCAAGGCTACAAGTGGCACCTGCTGCCCAGGTGAGCTCCTTTACCCCACATTTTCACATGTTAAATGTCAGCAAAACAGAGCACACCCTCCGGGATGTTTTACCTGTGTTTGTACTGGAAATCACTGTGACTCCCTTCTGAGGCTCCTGAGAGGCAACAAGCTCGCTGTGCCACTGGGACACCCAGTTCTCTGTGTTGGAGTCTGTGCTCGAGGGGCACTGAATCCTGGGGTTTTGCCCAAGCTGAGTTTGCTCATCTCGCTGCAGCTGCTCCAAGCACTCTGCCAACTTCACGTGGCCCCGAGACCGAGCAATGGCCAGAGGCAGCCTCCCGAGGGAGTCCGGGATGGAGATGGCTCGGCGGTCCCACTTGTACAGCACAACAGCTGCATCCATGTGGCCCAGGGCACACGCCCACATCTAAAGAAGAAAAGGTAACTGACCCACTGGAGACCTGCCTTCTCCTTTCTTATTAATGCAGTGGGGTCTGGTCCCAGCTCAAGGAAAAACTCTTCTGGATAAATAAAACTGTGACATGCTCAAAGGCAGCAAATTACATTTATAAATGTCCCAACCCGACAAAAGGCCATTATAGAAGACTGAAGACATACTATTCTGTCCTACAACACAGAAACCTCTAATCGACAAATAAAGCTGACAGTTTGCTTTCTTTTGTTTTTGACTTTTTTTGTGACACTGACATCACTGCAGAGACAGAACAGCTTCATACACAAAGGAATCTCTGAGGTCAGAAACATGCAGACAGGACCAAAGGTTGGGAACAATAAAATCAATACTCTGAGTTGTAAACTGGCAGTTCTGTTCCATCTGTTTTGGCTTTTTGCTTCTCTAAGTTCTCATTCATGAATTCATGATTCCAGTGACTAAGACACTTTTTAACTTTACAACCTCTACAGTTAAACAGTCACAGAGGACAATTTGAAAGAAGGCATGTAAAGTCCTTTTCACACTATGATAGTGGAGACTAGAATCCGTGTAAAACACTAACCAGACCCATCTGTCTGTCCCTTTTCCTCATGTTTCTCAAAGACAAAGTTTTGTTCTGTGTGCTCTCTCAACAAAATGCCAGGAAGCTGATAGTACCGTGTCTTACCATGTACACAGCAGGAACACACAGGAACATCTACTCTCCAGAGAGTGAAACACTTTAGGAAAATAACACATCAGAAAGAACTCCCCAAAGGGCCCTCAGACTCTCAGAAGTTTCAGACCCTGCTCTTACCAGAGGAGTGCAGGAGAAATGATCCACATTCAAAGGGTCAACTTCCAGCTCCAGATCAATGCTGTCTGCATGTTTGGTGCTGCAGGGAAACAGGAGAAGGAATTATATTCTGTAGCCGTGTCAGGATCATTGTCTAAGTACAGATTTATCCAAAACACTGTACGACAGAGAAGAGGCCACACACATGCTCACAACAATTGTGTTTATGACAGACAGTGCCCCCAACACGGATATGAAGAGCATGATACATCCAGCGACTGGATTCACTCTCAAAAGACAGGTCCCATCAGATCAGGGGATGGGAACAAGTTCAGGAGCTCGGCTCTTTTGTACAAGACAACCAGAAATGTGGCGTGAGCAGAGTTTATACAGCTCCTGCCATGCCCGTGCTGACACCCCAGGGCCCAGCAGGCTGGGTCTTACCGCCATTTGATGAGGGTCTGGATGAGAGTAGCATAGCCCTGGGCAGCGGCGAGATGGAGCAGTGTCATTCCTCGGAAAGTCTTTGAATGGATCAAGTGTTTGGACTTCGCCCAGCACGCACGGCTCATCATCTTCTCGCACACCACCACCACGCGGCTCTCAAAGCAGCTGCCCAGGGTCCCAGTCCCAGAAACGCACTGAAACACCACACACAGCCCAGTTTAACCACGGACAGGAGCCACAGCTTGCCCTCAACAGGCAGCCTTACACTTCTCCAAGTGCTGAGTGGCAAATGTGACTGAAGACCAGTTGCTGTTAGACACCCACAAACCAGACTTGTTACTTAGGACAAACTATAACCCTTTCCAAACACCACTTCCCAAAAAAACCTCTGGTAAGAAAGCATAAAGCTCTGTCTGGACACAGAAGGGTTCATACCTGCACCTGTGTTCCACTGTTCCCATTCCCATTGCTCCCGCCTCCTACTCCTTGTTTGTGTTGCTGGGAGCCAGTCATTTCAGCCATTCTCCTCTCCATCTGCTCAAGTCGCTCCAATATGGACATCCTGAACTGGTTATCTAGGTGGGGAAAAGACAGAGTAAGGACATTGCCATGGAAAGGAAGCTCAGGTTTTGACAGCCAACTACAGGAAGTCAAAAACAGCTATCCTGGAAGTGATAGAAGAGGTTTGCTCTGTTTGCAAACACACACACTTGCCCTGCAGTATCCTAGCTCTTCAACTTCCTGCAGCAACTCTTTGATACAATTCCAGAAAACTTCCTTACAGAAAACAGACAGAAAAATGAAAAATACAGGCAGAAGACAATCCATTTCCTTGTGAGTCCAGCTGTGGACTCACAACACTACACACACAATACTAGGGGTAATGCAAAGTCTTTGAAAACACAAACTCTAAGCAGATATACCCATTCAGAGAGCATTTCAGTAGGATCACATCTGCCATTTTACAATCACCCCCCTACTTCACAAGAGTCCTGAATTCAGCTTGGCTTGCCCCCTGCAATCATGCAATAATGGTACCTGGAAGAGACTCCTCTGCTTCCCTCTGTGCTTACAAAAAGAAGCCTTTAGCAGGGCACTTGCTCCCTCCCTGGCAGGCTCCCTTTCTTGGAAAATACCTTCAGCAAAGTGCCAGAAACAGAACTACCAGAAACTGGCACATGGGCACTGACAATCCTGTAACACCACTCTGGAAAGCTGTGCAACTCTGGAGCCCCTGGTCCCCGCAGAAGTCTCAGGGCTGTGTTACTGATTTCCCCTCCTTGCATTGTAACACAGCACTCTCCTACAGCTACTAAGGCTTGAATGCTGGAGCAGGGAGGTTCAGAGAGATGAACAAATTGCTGAACCTGATGCCGGAGGGATCAGCTGAGGCAATGGTTCTCTGGATAGGGCCAGTCAGTGCAAAGGGAATGGCTGCAAATGCAAGCTCCTTCTGTCCTGTGACCCATAAGGGATAAGTTTCATGCTCATGTGAAGCTGGGCAGGACTGTTTTGTGGATAGGGAACATTTAATGAATCTTGATATGCTAACAGCACAGGTAGTAAACTGTAAGGGAGAAACAGCTTTCATACTGTTCAGTTCCATGCATCCATAGAGATGGTGTGGGGGTGCAGAACACTCATAAATGCAGAACCAAGCCCACTGACAGCAAAGGAGTATGTGCACCAAAATAGACAAGCTCTGATGAAGTTTCAAACATGTCAGTCTTCCACAAGAACACAGAGCCCTCCCTGGAAGGCTGCAGGAGTACTCATATGCTACGCTCCAAGGCATAGCTCTCACTAGAAGGTACTGGAGAGATGTGCATCTCTGCTGTACTGCACTAAGGACCATATTGCAGACCATTGGTGCAAGACAGCTCAGGTCCACTGGCTGGAGACATCCCCTTCTCACCAGGAGGCTGCTGTGGTCTGACAGCAGGCAAGAGCTCCGCTCCCTTCTGGCCAGCTTCTGCATCCCACCCTGGCTGCTCTAGAGCCAGGGTCAAAGGACTGTGGCCAGCATCTCCCATCTAACCTCATGCCAGAGGTGAGCTCACTAGTCCAAAAGATTTATAATTAGTCCCTCACTAATCCCTCAGTTGTCCTGTTAATTGCACAGCCCCGGGGCAAGGACTGGCAGCTGTATCAGGAAACACTCCTGGCGCTGAGGCCCTGTCCCCCAGCTGCGGCCAGCACACGGCAGCAACACGAGCCCCGTTTGCCCAGAGCATCTTTGTTCCAGGAGTGCTGCAGTGTGCTGCAGTGCAGTCCACACCGCTGTCTCCTCCCTCCCCATTGCCAGGCGGAGCACGTCCACTGCAGAGACTGGCAGAGACCTGGCCCTGCCGTCCCCTCCCACTGCAGCCTGTGCACACAGCTGCCACAGCTCCCTGCAGGGCTCTGCTCCACACGGCGATGCCACTCGCCCCAGCACTTGTATTTATTACAGCTGAGAGCAGCAAGCCACGCTGGGTACCACATCCGAGCCCTCAGCTCTGTACAGGCAGAAGCAGCATCGTTTTAAAAGAAGAGTTTTGACATGAACCAGAGTAATAAACCAACAAGCTCAGGGCTGCAAGATTCTGGGATTTGCTCCGACTCATTTAGGAGTCAAGAGAGAATTCTGTACACCCGGAAACAAATGGAGAAAACAATTCCAGAGAAATGCAGAAGTACAGATTACTCTTTGCCCCCCTTGGGTGTTTGTTTTTCAATCTGAAACCACTCTGGAACAGAAATGGAGGGCCCTACATTTGTGACTATTTTCCAGGGTCTTCTCTCTGGGCTCTACGATCTGTAATGAGTGAAGCCTCCACCTTTCCTGATCCCAAGATAAAGATACTGAGAACTTCCAGCCAGTTTTTGTCAGAAGACTGAAGCTATCAAAGGTACACCCATCACCCACCATTGTCCCCAGACAGAAACATTAAACCAATGAAATGAAAACAGGGAATTTTCTTAAGAAACAGAATTCAGAACAGCATCTGGTGATCCCAGGTATTCCTATTCAGACACCTGGCAGTGCTCCTGGAATATCCTAAGGGCAGGACTATCGGGTTCTGACCAGATAAACCATTTTAGAAACAGGCTGCTACTTATAAAATGGGAAGTAGAAACAAACATTCTGGAGCACCAGCACAGCATGGACAGAGCCAGAGCCCTCTCTGTGTCCAGAAACCACCAGAATTTACCCAGATCAGGGTGTGCCCCCAAATGAGAAAGTTCCAGTCAGCAAATGAGGTAAGTGGGGCAGGGAAAGTGCCCCTGTGCTGCCCATTTTCCAGGTGACCAAAATCAGTGTCCAAGCAAGCCACAACTGATGACAATTCCAAAATTATTTATGTATAGTGTTTTCACTATTCTGTAGTATCAATTATACCATGATTTCCCTTTCAAAAGGAACTAGTCACTTGAAGTGCATGCACTGCTCTTGTCTACCAAAAAAACCCAAACAAACCTCCCCAACAAGCTAACAACAACAAAAATACCAATCAAATAAAAAACCCCAAATCAAACCACCAAAAAGAAAAAAAGGGGGCAGGGAGGGAATGGGAGAGAGAACACCTTCCTCCAAAGTTTCTTCTGAACTCAGCAATGAGGCAAAATGCTCCTCTCCCCCACCAGCCCTGAACACACACCAGATTAGCAGCATTTTGGACCATGTCCAGCCCGTTCACACACTGCTGATGAGCCAACAGATGTACCCTGCAATACCTGAGAGAAGGGCTACCAGAGCCACAGGGCTGAATGGTACAGCTACCCCTCCGAAAAGTTCAAGACCTTTTGTCCTGTGTTATTTCTTATTTTTCTAGTCAGAATCTTTTCTCTCTTGTTCAATTCAGGGGGTCTCTGCAGGGCCACCTGCTTAAGGGGCACTGAAGTTACAGGAACAATTTCCACATTCTTGTCTTTTACAGCCAGCAGAGGATCTCATGACAAACAAGTCTTGGAGTGCACTGAAGATGAGAGCTCAACAGCATAAAAATCACTGTCCAAATAAGCTTTTCTTCCACTACATTGTACAGGAAATCTCAACAGCCCAAGCCCAAGGCAATGTCTTGCACTGGAAGCACCCTCTCTTTGTCCAAAGGCAACAAAGACCCACATGGATAGAAACATATTCACATATTTAAGGTTTTGCCCAAAAAACCTGCTTTAGAATTTAATACCTTCTTGTGAGCTAAAAGGATAGACATTTCAATTTGTGCATTTATTGAGTTTTTTCCATTACATATCAATCTACAAAATATTTTAATGTTCTTTAGGAAACTACAGAGACTGTTTTTGAAGGTGTTGTTCAAGGCTTCCTCCACCAAAGGTGATGAAAATAACCACATTTCTGTATCTCGAAGACACAGAATAATTTCACAGAAAATATTCTGAACGCTGTATCTTTCGTGGAAATTATTCCTCTTCAAATTTAACAATATCAATGTAACACCAAAATTACTTCTCACTGTTTCCACCAGCATAACAAGGAAAGGTGGTCACAGCCTGAGGGGAGCTGAGCTGTCCCAGCAGGGAGGGACTGGGAGGAGCTGCCTGGTCAGACTTTGACCAATACTAAGCAACTGGTTTGAGTTTCATACCCATTTCCCTAAAACATGAACCATCTTTTAAGTGCAGAACAAGCTTCATTTTCATCTGCATTGTGAGAGAGCCTACTACTGATCACAGTAATGACAGCAGTTTATGCATTGAACATATCTAAAGATGCAGAACAATTCTGGTACAAATCCTCTAAGGACACAGGGTTGTTTACATCAGCTAGCATCTAACAGAGTTACAGCCTGTATGCTTGCACAGTTACACCCAGACAACCTGGATATTGTTTGACATTACGTATTTGTTTTGGGATTTTTCAGAGTTGGTTTAATCCACTGGTGTTTTCTGAACCCAGACCCCTTCACAATGAATTTAAAGCACACCTGTACCAAGAGCTCAATAAGCTACCAACGGCAGGCACAGAGGGTGGAAAATGCAAGGAGCAGAGAGAGTTAGTTTCATCCCCAAGATTCTGGAAGCCACACCTCCATTTTCTCCCTCAGGGTTCTCCAATAAATACTGAATTTCCTCAGTAAGAATCTGAGCAGATGCCAGCCATTTACGTGACACAAGTTTCCACTGGAGGCTGCAGAAGCACGTGCCTTGTGCAGCCTGGTAACAACAGCTCCTGACTGCACAGACCCTGTATGGACAGGGGAGCTAAAACACAGCACACACCCCACCAGCCCCTCCTCTGCACAGCCCTCCCCACTGCCTAACCCAAAGTCTTTTCCAACAGCAGGATTTGTGGTTTTGAGCTGTGCACGCAGTGTCCCCCATGGGCAGCCACAGCTCAGAGCATTGTCTCTGCCCACACTTTATTACAACAGGTAGTAAAGGCACACCTTCATCAAACATCAGTTCTGCACTTTGTGTGGTACCCAAAAAACCACCATGACCCAGGGCATGAAACTGAGAAAATAGCAAGGCACAGCAGTAAGTGACAAGCCCTCCTCTGCTTAACAGGCCAATTTTAAAAAATGAGCACAGAGAACTGCTTTTCTAATCTCTGCACACTGCTGTACCAGACAACAACACATCCCAAAGGATCTTTAGTCCTTTTGCCAAGCAAGCTTTAAACAGCAAGAAACTGTCTGTGCCACACACAACTTGGCAGTGCAGCCAGAACTATTACAGGGGAAACACTGCTGAAAATACAGATGAAAAGTAAATTGGCAGTTCTTAGTAGCAAGCAGCATTAACAACACTTGCTCTTTTTTCACACTCTCCTGGAGGTCTGGAGGCTTTTGCCATGCTGCACAGCCAAAATGACAGACAGTATCTGGCTGGAAGGACTAAAGGATGAGGGTCTGTGATCTCCTACACATTCCACTGGGGCTGCATCTGCCCAGCATGTAATTATTCCCCTACAGAATTCCAAACACTGAGCAGACAGTGGTGTGTGAGACCTGCATCTGGCACGTGTTCCCAAGCACTGTGTTTAGATAGTCTGGTGTGGAGGAGCCACTCTGACGGCTTTGGCTTTTCAGCCTGGGCTGCTTCTTTACCGGCAGTTTCTGTGTTAAATCACTCCCTGCATGAGCACACACAGCTGAACTGAACAAGTGTGACAGCTGAGCACTGTAAAAAAAGCCATGCAGCATGAAGACATTTTTCTGTTTTGCAGAGCAAGCCAGAATTCTCTCACCATATTCTCTCATCCAGCACAAGCTGTGGGTGGGGATGGAAGCAGTCTAAGGCCACGTCACTCACAGTGCCACTGCTCTGCTTCTATTTTGCAAATCATCTGTCACTGGTCTATAAAATCTTGCTCTTCTGTGCAGTACAAATCCTGAACACCTTTCACGTTGCAGTATCAATTTGATAATTTAATGCAAACTTCTGAGGTGGCATTGTCACAGGACCACCCATTTCTGAAATTAAACTGCAGCTACATCCTCAACATCACTTATGAGAACCTCTCTTTAGCAATAAGTTGTTACAGGTCACAGTCTCCACCAGCAAATGAAAGCATTTAAAATTCATATTCTAGGACTAATGCATACCTATGTTAACGAGGCAGGTCACTTCCAGAGGTTTTGAACAGTGAGAAATGCCACAACTACTGAGGTATGAGAGGAAAACACTGTATTGCACACTCTGAGCCTAAGCAGCAGCTGAAGAAACCTCATGCTTTCACCAACAAATGAACGCTACTGGGCATGGGCAGGAATGATGAAGTCATCCAGACCTCCACACACAAATACTGTCAGTCATCTTAAGCCATTAATTCACCTGCCAAGGCATGATTTCTTACTGTCAACACTTCTCCCATAGTTCCTCCAGTGCTGTAGGACTTCAGCTATTACTCTCATGCCATCTGGGATTACTCTTTCCTCTGTGTCCCCCCCAGTAGCCAGTGCTCCCTCAAAACACAGTACTTCTCTACTTTATCGTGCCATTACTAGAAAAGAGAAGCAGAGGCTTGCTCAGGCTGACTTCTTCCCCAAGTGGCAGTCTCTATACCAACAGCAATAAAGCACTTGCTGCCCTATTTTTCAGGCTTCTCTTCCCCAGGGCTTAGGGAGGGTAAGATTTTAATGCTATCCAGGAACAGCTGCTTCAGGAAACAAAGGAAGGTTTTAAAAATGCCATGTGTATTTTATATATTTTAGAGGTAGGGCACATTGCTAAAGACATCACTTCTTGCGCTGCTTTGTAATTTGTATAAAAATTCGGCTGCTTAAGGTCAGTCTCTGCATCTCAGGTCAGAAACCCATCTGATGGGTGTCAATACTATGAAAAATGAACAGGAAAAATGTTCTTGGATGTATGCAAAGAGCAACAGCCTGAGAGAACGTGCTGTGCTGCTGCTCACCTGCCCAGTGCTACTATCCAGGGCTCCTGGAGATTTCCTCCTCCAAGGGCTACATGCTAAAGGGGCTACAAACAGGAAAAGAGCATTTCATGCCACAGTATGCAGCATCTGTGCTTACAGTACCATGCATGGTATTTATGAATGCATATGGTAACAATTCTGACCCAAGTTTTCTCTCATTAAATCTCCAACCTCAAGAGTCAAAACACTCACTCGGAAATCACCACGCTGAAGAACAGCATGCTATAAAATGGCCTCTATTTACTGCAAAGTTAGATAAATAGGAATTGCTGCAAAGCTACAAAACTATGAAGCACTGGGACAGATCAGCAAGCAAGACAGAGATCTCCTTTGCTGGAAGCTTTCATGAAGTCTGACATCAGTCATGTTTACCCCATCTAAACTGCCAGCAGTCCACACAGTCTCCTGAAGTCCTCTTCCTAGTCCCGCTCCTTCTGGCAAAGCACGCTGCAGAACAAGTTTTCCAACAACGTGGCGCAGAGCAAGCAGGTGCTTCCAGCATCCCTCAGACCCCCAAGCAGGTCTGGGCTACCGACCTCCTCCAGTGCCTTGCCAGCTCGGAACACGAGGCTGCGAGCTGGAGGCGCTCCGATGTAATGTGTCCTGCTGCACACGTGATGCTACAATTAAAGTGCTGCCACAACTCTGAGCCTGCATCTCAGCATCACCCGGGAGGGGCTGAGGACCAGCACGGGAGGGCAACCATATGAAAACACGACTGCGTCCCACGGCCGGGGGCACAGCGAGCAGCAAGGCACGCAGTCATTGTGGAAGTGCAGCAGAGTGAGGCACAACACAGAAGCATGCAGATTTAAACCCAAACAAGCACTGCGCAACACTTTATCCTGCAATACTTACTGAAAGCAGTACTTTGTCACACGTGCACGTCCACCTGCAACGGCTGGGGGTCTCGGACCCCTCTGCAGTCCCTTTACCTGCTTCCAGGTAAATAATGTGACAACACCTGGCACCAGAGGACTGACCTGGGAGTCTACAAGGCATCGGCGGAGGCTCCAGCCAGCATCTGGCGCAGACCCCGCAGCAGGGGCGGGCAGAGCAGGCTACCCCCAGACCTGCCCGTCGTCTCTCGCATCCTCGCAGCCAGCTGGAGCCGTCCTGTGGCAGCGCCGGCGGGGCTCAGCGGTGCGCCCCCCGCGCCCCGGCGGCCGCAGCGGACGGGCTAGCGCCGGCCGGCATCGCCGGGGCTGGGGGCGGCCCGGCCGGCCGCGGCGGAGGACGAGCCCGGGCGCCGTTCAGCGGCCCCGAGCATCGCGGCCCGAGCGCCGGGGCCGCGGGGCCGGGCTCCGGGGGGCGGGGGCCGGCATGCGGGGACCGCCTCAGAGCCCGCGGCCGGCCCCCGGCTGGCCCTGCGCCCCGACAAACACCGCGGGCCGGCGGCCGGCCAAGGCAGCGGCGTCCCGGGCCGAGGGTCGGGCAGGGGCTGGGAAGCGGCGGTCACCCCGGGAGAGCCCACGGAGCCATGGCCGCGCCCGACACCCTCAGACAGCCGCAAGTCCCGGAGCGCCCGGGCGCTTGGCAAGGCGCTCCGGCCGCCCGGGCGGACAGCCCTCAGCCCTCAGCCCACACCGGCGCCGCCCGCCGCCCCCATGGCGGGCCGCCGGCCGCGTCCGTCGGGCTCAGCGCTCGGCGCTCAGCGCTCAGCGGCGGCCCGGGGCGGGGCGGGCGGGCGGCGCCTCCGCCGCCTCCCATTGTGTGCGCGGCGGCCGGGCCCTGCCCCGCTCCGCTCCGGGCCCGCCCCGGCCTGACGTCACCGGGCCCCTGGCGGCACCGTGCGTACCGCGGGCACCGGGCGCCCACCGCCCCCAACGGGCCGGGCACCGCCGCGCCGGGACCTGCCCGCGTCACCGCCCCGCTCCTACACACGCCTCTCGTCGTTTCGCTACGCACACGGTATTTGTGCTTATTGCTGCAATAAGGCCAATTAGCAGAGCGTTAAAAGCGGACAGAATTTCGGAGGTTCCACGGAGGAAGCACAGGGCAGACTGCTCGGGGCAGCACAGTCAGTGATCCGGCTGAGAGCAGACACGGCTTCCCACAGGAATCCCATGTGTCTGACCACCAGGCTGGCTCTGAACCCAACACAGCATAGGGCATGAAATAGTCCTTGCCTCAATTCAATCACATTATGTTCAAAATGGAAAAGGACAGTCTGGGAAACACAGAGCAGTAGGAGACTGGCTTCCTGAAACAGTGTCCTCAATTACAGTGTGTGAAAGGAAAAAATCTCCAAGTACATCTCAGCAGGAATATAAACAGAACCGGCAAAGCCTCCACACTACACAGGAGTCAGCCAAGGGGAGGAGGAATAGAAACTTGTGAAGTTTACTGGATAGCTCCTATCAAAGGACACGCTGTGTGTCCTCTACCAATGCTCACATACCCCTGCAAGCTGCACCACAGATTTTTAACGTGGTACAAAACATTCATCCCTCTTCCCAGAGAGAACCCAAACAGATAATCTTTTATGGTAACATCCGAGATGTAAACACCAGTCACCTCTCCCCAGATGGAAGCAGGAGTGAAAAACAGTGATACTGTTTATCAACACAGACTCTCTTCCTATTGAAAGTCTCTTACGGCTGCAAAACATTGACTGATACTGAACAGATCTCTCCTACCAGACTCTGGTGTCCTGCATCTCATCACATGCTAAGAAGGACATATGGTCCCACTAAACAGACACATGCCATGGGTTCTGGTGATGAACATTACCACTGAACAGGAATAATCGACCTGTCAAACTGTGGAATGCCACAGGTAGCACACACACGCCGTTTGCTCACAGATGATTCCACACTCAGCTGAGAGTTTGGATACCACTGCTATGGCCACGTCATGCTAACACAAGTGAGCCACCAAGCCCCCCCTAACCCCTAGTCTTGCTATGCTCTCCAGCTGGGAAGAAAGCCGGATCACACACTGAGAAGCCAGCAGCAGCTGAAAGGCTGCCTGTCAGGTGCTCCTGCGTCAGTGCCATTCACATTCAGTACCAGTCACACCCTTGTCCAACCCATACACACTTGACTCATCAGTACACACATGGCCTGCCCCTATTTTTAGGTCCTGTCCTCTTTCCTGCAGATGCATAAGCGTAATGCCAACAGCACTCAAAGCCATTTCCCTGGAATTTCTGCTCACGTCCCATGCCAAGGCAACGCCATCTCTACAGACAATTTATGAAAGCAGCAAAGGCTTCTGCAGAGGGCAAACACACGTGCTTTCCATTGGGAATCTGGACTGAAATGCCTTTATAATTTGTTATGCATCTGCCATGAGATCATCTCTGTCTTTCAGTTTAGCCTTCAGTTGTTCAAGCCTCATTTGTTGTTTTTTTTTTTTCTTACAATTATCTCTCTACAGACAGTGAATGAAAAGTGGGGTCAAATGGCTATAAAAGCACACAATGGCTTCTGAGAACTGAGTTTTATACAGAAAACAGAAAAAGCTGCCCATTTTATCAGCAGAGATCAGAATCACATGCTTCCTTTATGAGAAAAAGGTTTGCTTTGAAAAGAAAGAATACTATTATTTTAATTAACTAGAAAAAATGCAAGAACATCAGCAGCTGGTGTCAACTGTCCATTGGTGAACTATCTACCTCATCCATGGTGTGAAATAAGGAAAATTCAGAATAAAACAAATATCTCTGTATAGTTGAGAAGAGGGTGCACAATCTTTCATGGCACAGCAGATACTGATGAAGGAAGGAGCCCTTCAGAAGATGGCACAGAACACACTGTTTTCAAACTCTTTCTCTGCCCATTCCTAGACTTGGCTCAATTCAGTCCTAGAAGCAGGAGCATGGTGGGACATGGTCTCACAACCCTCCCAAATCATTAGCAGGATTGCTCTCTCATGCCAAAGGCCAGTATATGTACTGCGCTCCATAAAAAAAAAAAAAAAAAAAAAAAAAAAAAAAAAAAAAAAAAAATTGTGATCTTTGTCACTGAAAACAGAGTTCACGTATAGAGTGATTTTGACTTATTATTTAAGACATTTGTGGATGGGAATTATTTATTTAAACTTAGATGATATGGAAATTCCTTGTTCTTTTCCTAGGGTGTTCTTGGAGTATGGCTGTTAACTCTGTCTCTCTGGCAGTGGTCATTCCAGCTGGAATCATCAACTGTGCTTTAACAATGCAGTGCAAAGGAACTCTGTGTTCCACTGAGTTAATTAAAAAGAATTTTAAAATCCTTGTCAATATTTTGTGACTACATTCCTCGAAAATCTTCCCTCAAGACTATGTAACTGTCAGAAGGGCAAGGATTTTAAGCAGGGAAATTAAAGCAAACAGAGAAGTCAGGGATTTGTGTATTTATTCAATTGATAGAATCAGCTCACATTAGTTTTTACCTTGGCTGGCTGAGCTAACATTTGCTCTCTAACAGTAAATGAGAAGATGTAGCTGGTCCTTTAAATAACAGTGTAATTTGCTCCCTTTGGAGCACTGCGCATCACGGCAGAGGCTTTGGATAAGTCATGGTTAGTCTAATTATTCAGTCTTTTTCCCTGAAGGGCCTCTGCAATGCAGTGGTCCTCTTACCTTTTTTTTCCCCTCGCTTTTAGCAATGCCCTAGTTTGTTCAGTGCTGCAGTCCCCCTCCCTTCCACCATCACCACAGCATAACAACCTCTAATTGAGAGCTGGGCTGCTAACCAAGAGCACCTAGAGGAACTGCAGGGACACCAGACACAGCACTCACAGCCACCTTCTCAGCTCCTCCGGGTTCAGCAGCACTGAGGGAACTGTCAAACAAGGGATTCAAAATCTACCCACTTGGCATGCCAGTCCTAGAGAGACTGCTAACAGCCGAGTATAAATCACCATCACACACTATCAGCTGCACTCCACAGGCAGCAGGAGGCCTCAGCAGCAGCATGAAAAGCACCTACAGACTCTTAAAATCCACACAAGTCAAGCAAATTCGATTCTGATGCCGAACACAGGACTCTGTGCACCTCCTTGTTAAGAGCCAGTTCTATTTCTGTTTGTAACTGTGTCTCTGCAGCCACATCACAAACCCCTCTTCACTCTGCATACCCACAGTGCTCCCAGTGCTCTGTGTCTCCACGCTGCTCTTTGGAAGTGGTACCATCCCAACTTCTTTAGCATGTCCCCTTGGTACATGCCTCATTATCTCCCAATTTTCTGCTTAAATAAACACACATTTTTCTACAGAAGCTCAAGTTTCAGAGTTCTCAGGAAAGACAATTCCAGGGTAAATGCTTCTGTCCATCTAGAAACTGGGCAGTATGATCAGCTTTCTATTCTGACAAAAAACCCCACCCCTTTGTCACCTATAAAAGGCAGCAAGATTTTGTTCACACCAACAGAACTAATAAGACTTTTCAGTGAGAGGACTTTAATTAACATTCCCACAGCCCTTCCCGTCAGGACAAACTTGCCCTGCTCCATCCCTCCCCACCAGAAGCTGCTCTGTCATTCACAGTTCTACATTTGCTCAGCTTTCTTAAGGAATATCCCAAGCTTCTTACCGTCCAAGGACAGCCAGTCATGCTGGGAGGAAGGCAGGGTTGGCAGAGCTCTGGCTTTATATTCAAATACCACAGAATTGGAGATGATCTGATTGTTGAAGGCAACTTGCAAAGTCACAAGCCCAGTGTCATGAGCTAAAAGAAAAGCACATGTTGTAAGACAGAGAACTCCCTGCAGAACCCCCCAGACAGGAATTATCCTGCAGATATCCCATGTGCTAAGTGTTGGGCTGAAGGCAGGTGAAGAGATGGGGTGCTGAACAGTATTTTTGTGAGCAGACAATTCAAAAGTTCAAAATACCAGTTGGTATATTCAAACATGGAGATTCTAAGCTTAAGAGTCATCTAATGGGTTGTTCTGGCAAAAGGCAGAATCACATGTATTTCTAAAGACTGAGCAGCCTCACTGCATTTCCAGGGAAAAGCTGAGGCCTAGCAATGAAACCAAGTTATTCTGCATCCACTTGAAGTCATACACTGAGGGCCATCGCTACTGAAAATCTCGGTGGGGATGTTAGAGGGGTTCTCATGCCGTAAGCAGCAAAAGGCAAAATGTAGGCAAATCGAGTCAGCAGAGCAGTGAGTACATGTTGAGTAACAGCTACTCTTTAATCTGCTCTTTCAAAATGAAAGAAATGCTTAAAATTATTATAAATTATTCCAAGTAATTATTTTAAAGTTAATTCAGAGACTCTAAATAGTACTTGCTGCGATGTATCAAGATGCCAAATTGCTGTTCTCACACTAAACTGGTCAAAGGAAAGGAAAATCATCTGGATGCCATTTTCAAAAGGAAAATCATCTGGATGCCTATTCACTTTTGTACGTGTATATGACATGATGAGGCTCTGAAAGCACCAGATGTGAGAGCAGCGCTCCTTACCTGGGCAGTAGCAGCGCAGTACCCCTGGCTGAATTAAAGATGCAGGCACTGAGATCTGATCAAACAGACAGCTGTAATTATTGCTGGCTTCCTGCCACGGGCCGGTAATCAGGACTTTTACTCCTCCCTGCGAGGAAAGAAATGGAAAGACCCGAGCGTGACAGGCGAGGCCGCGGCGGGGAGAGGCGAACGCGCCCGCCGCCCCTTCCCGGGGCCGTGCTGCCCTCGGGCGGCCGCCGCCGGCAGCGACACGGCCGGGCACGGGCACCGAGCCGCCTTGGGGACACGGAGCCACTCAGGGGCACGGGCACCGAGCCGCCTTGGGGACACGGAGCCACTCAGGGGCACGGGCACGGGCGGCGGGGACACAGAGCCTCCCGGGGGCACGGGCACGGGCGGCGGGGCACGGAGCCACTCGGGGGCACGGAGCCGCCTTGGGGACACGGAGCCGCCTTGGGGACACGGAGACGCCTTGGGGACACGGAGCCGCCCTGGGGCACGGGCACGGGCGGCGGGGACACGGAGCCGCCTTGGGGACACGGAGACGCCTTGGGGACACGGAGACGCCTTGGGGACACGGAGCCACCCGGGGGCACGGAGCCGCCCGGTTGCGCCCTCGGCCCGGGACCATTCCCCACCCAGTGATGCTCTCGGCCCGGTTCCGCTCTCAGCCCCGGGTTGCTCCTCGCCTGGTGCTGCCCTTGGCCCGGTGCCGCTCTCAGCCCGGTGCCGTTCTCAGCCCGGTGCCGCTCTCAGCCCGGTGCCGCTCTCAGCCCGGTGCCGTTCTCAGCCCGGTGCCGCTCTCAGCCCGGTTCCGCTCCCAGCCCGGTTCCGCTCCCAGCCCGGTTCCGCTCTCAGCCCGGTGCCGCTCTCAGCCCGGTGCCGCTCTCAGCCCGGTTCCGCTCCCCGCCCGGTGCCGCTCTCAGCCCAGTGCCGCTCTCAGCCCGGTGCCGCTCCCAGCCCGGTGCCGCTCTCAGCCCGGTGCCACTCTCAGCCCAGGACCGCTCTCAGCCCGGTGCCGCTCTCAGCCCAGTGCCGCTCTCAGCCCGGTTCCGCTCCCCGCCCGGTGCCACTCTCAGCCCAGGACCGCTCTCAGCCCGGTGCCGCTCTCAGCCCAGTGCCGCTCTCAGCCCGGTTCCGCTCCCCGCCCGGTGCCACTCTCAGCCCAGGACCGCTCTCAGCCCGGTTCCGCTCTCAGCCCGGTGCCGCTCTCAGCCCGGTGCCGCTCTCAGCCCGGTGCCGCTCCCCGCCCGGTTCCGCTCCCCGCCCGGTGCGGTGCCCCCGGTACCGGCCCGGTCCTGCCGAGCTCTCCCCGCCCGCAGCCGCTGCGGAATGTCCGGCCGCGGCCCCATCGCCCTTGGCCGGGCCGCGCTCCCCCGAGAAGCGGAGAGCGCTGCGGGGACAGCGACACTGGCCCTGAGCAGCTACTGCACAACTCCCAACAGACACAACAGTGCCCCAAGGCCGGGCCTAGGAAAACAAAACCCCCTTTTTAAAACATTCAAAATAACCTTCTCTTCCCGTTAGTGGCTCAAACAGTCTCTGTCCCCACGCATTCCTTCATATCAGCAAGGTCTGTGCTGCTGCCATTTTCAGCTTATGGGGCATGTCACTGATTTTGGAAGTCAGTGAGGTGGAGGGAAATGCTGAACTCATTAAGGCTGTGCAGGCCTTGAATTATTTTACTAGAACATCAATGACAAATTTAAGGAATAGCTCCAGTTTGCAAACTCTACTGCTCTCTGCCTGGGTAGCACCATGAAGCCATCATCTGGGAAAGACTTGGCTTTCAATGAAACAATACCTTTCTGTTCAGATGCTTCCTAAGTGAAGAAAGGGCCCTGTCAGGATAATGAAGTGCTTAATTAAAAGTACACTCAGACATGCAAGCGGCCTTGAATGCTCTGACTCGGAGAGAAATATTTTAAAAGCCTTTTCAAAGCTTTAACAAAATAGTTCCGTTTTAAACAAGGTAAAGCAGCAAACATCAGTGAGTAAAAGCCCTGGACTTACCTCAGGGTAAGACCATTCTGGTGAATAATCTGTCACCATGAACAAGCGCCCACTCTGCTGCAGCAAGCCCAAAGTGCCTTGTGCTGCAGCTGCCGAGACCACCTCAGCCACGTGCATGTATGCCATGGTGCTGGCTCCGTTCTCCGTGCTGCTGAGCTGCATGTTGGCTTGCTGAGGGCTGCAGCAAGGAATGCACATTTCGGCCTGGTTGTATGTGGCTCTGTTACTGTCTTCAGGCTGAGACAGTCCAGCACTGTCACCTGACACCAGCTGGTGTCCGTACAGAGCATTGCTCCCACCTTCTACAGATATGAAATCATTAATTAGATCAGAAAACTGGTTGCTGAAGGAGATGTCAAAGTGGTCTAAGTTAAGCTCCATGTTGGAGGAGTTATTTAAGCTAGGATGGGCCACAGGATAGAGTCCTTGTACCATGTTTCCTTGGAGGATGGGGAGGTTGTTGCCATTCCTGATACCCCCGTTGGCCTCAGGCTGCAAGTAGTGTTCTGTGTTGCAGGCTTGAAGATCCCCTGATTTAAGTAGATTTTCATTTCCTTCTGCCTGCTGGGAGGTCTCCATGGGAACTTCAGCTTCTGCAGTCATAGCCTGGAAGTTTGCTTGGAACTGCATGAGCTGGAGAGAAGAGGTGGACTCTATTCTGGTTTCCACTGTGCCGTTACAGTTGGAAGTGGTTTGGGACGAGGGCTCTGTTTTCACACTGGAGATTCCTAACGTGTTCACAAATGAGCTACCTGTGTCATTCAAATTGTTGTGAGTGTTCTGCTCAAGGGGAAGAGGTTTGCTGGCATCCTGCAGAAAGAAGCTGGGGGAAGGGGTCTGATGGACGTGAGGGCTCTGGACGGTCTGATTGAAGCTGGAAGAATAGTCCTTGTTGGAGTCAATGGCACTGAAGTCCATCTGCTCCAGGGTGGTACTTGGGCTCAGACCTCCTCCAGATGGAAGTAAACCTGAACCAGTACTGAGTGTGAGAGTGTTAGATGCAGAAGTGGAGGAAAATGCTTCTTTGGACATCTGTTGTTCAAAAGATGTGTCCTCAGTTTTAATTTCTTTTGTGAGGGTTGTATTGAAGTTGAAGCTACGTTCTGTTGTGGGTGACTGCCTTATGTTGGTATTGATGCTTTCACTTTTAATACCTCCTCCACCATAAGTCTGCCCTTGCTTGGGATTGTTAAGAAAACAGTCTGGGTCAAAATTCATGGTGGTTTCTGGAATTTTCCTATTTCCTTCTAAAGTTGTGGAGAGCACAAGTTCCTCAGAGACAGTGCTGGGCAGCATCGACAAGGTCTCTGAACTGCCAGTTGTTGGAAAAGCAAACTTGTGTCCATCTGAACTCACAGCAAGTACCAGTCCTTGTGCAGCTGCATCTGAGGACAGAAGGTGTTGATTTGGGCCAGACGTGGGTGACATGGTGTACACAGCTTCACTGGTGACTTCTGACATAAACACGGTGGCACTTTGTGACAAACTTCCCATAACTGATGCTACAGCCATACTGGACACACCAGTGACAGCTGGGCTATCTGCCATATCTGGGTCGCTGTTTAACCCGCTGCTGATGGACACAGGAGAATTCTGGGTGGTGTCAGGGACCTCCACCTGGTTGGTGGAAGAAACCTCAGTGCTGTTTTGATGGAGCAACACTGGTTTTGCCACTTTGCCGTTCCTCTTCTCTCGGCTGGAGGCCTTGCCATGACTGTGCTCATTCTTGCCTTCAGAGACATCGTTATTTTGTACCTCTGAATGGGTGCTGTACCCACCTGTCCTTGGTTCAACCTTTGGTGATATGATGCGGTGTTTGGCACTGTTACACTTGTGATGCACACTGCTTCCTGCCCCTGTGTCAGAAAACAACAGTATTTGCCGTTCAGTAAATTCAAAATTAGGACAATGCTAGTTGTCTATCTCATGGCTGTAGCAAGGGACAGCTATGCTTGTGCACAGATGTGTGATAGTGAGTGAGTACACACAAGAGAGCAGGAGAGACCTTGGAAATAAATTTCTCACCAGTGCCAGAAGTACAGGTCCTGTCTAATGCACAGATCCACTGCATGCAATGACAGCAACCTCCCAACAGGCACACGGGCAGCCCAACCCCAACCAGCACCTGCCCCATTCCTCTCTGCCCCGATCAGGCAGTTTCAGATCTGTGACAAGTTTCAGAGTTATTTAAATGTGCCTAATCTCAGTGCAAAGTCTGCAGAGCAAGTGCTGCTGTTGTCAGCTGTGGCACAGGGCCCTGTTCTATCTGCCCCCATGGACAAGACCTCAGCCTCTGGAACACAAATGCTTGCCTCTCTCTGCTGGGTGATGTCAGGAACTTTGACAACCATCTTGGGGCACGGATGCTGACCAGTAATCTGGAGGTGACAGATGCCACATCGTGCCCCTGTCCCTGGCATCCCCCTGCTGCCTAGACTGTAGCCCACATCTTCCTGTCATCACTGTGTCTTACAGTTGCCAATCAAATTATTAAAGAAGTAACCCATTAGCCATACAAAGCTTTCTTGCCGTCCCATAAGGATGGGGATGTGTTTCTCTGACTCTCAGCCATTCCTGTGCTGACAGACACATTGTGCTCTGAGAGAAGCACACAGAATACACAGCTCTGGAGCTGCTGAAGAATATTCAAGCAAGGGCCACTAGACGAAAATCCTCTGTGAATTAAACCAGCCAGCACCTTTACTGGCCTGTAAAGGTAACATCACCTGCATTCCTGACAGCTTGTAATCAGGCAGGATGAAAAACAATTCTGTCTGCAAAAGCACCTTAGTCACAAACTCTGTACAGGGACTGCTTTTGCTGTTTAAAGAACAGCAGCCCATGAATTTTTGATGCTTCTTTCCTTAATTGATTAATTTTCCCTAGAATGAGGCAAGAACATTAATTACAGAACTGTAGAACGACTGAAGGGGGGAAAGAAGCCTCCTGGCTACAGCTCATGGCTACAATTACAAATGCCATCTTCTGGGCAACATAAAGCATCCATGTAGCCATTGCAATTTGCTAAATCTTTTGCTGCTTGCCCTTGAAGGGGAACTTCTCTATTATGTGTTCAAGATTTGAATGAGGTCACTTAAAGTAGTTCAAGATAGCGCTTTTGAGACTAAATACAATATTAAATCTCTCTATTCTCCTAGGTATAGAAATGAACAGGAACAAGGGAAAGGCTTTCATGCTGCTGTATTTGGGGATGACAGTAAGGGATTGGGAATGTGTGTGTCAATGTGCAAGCCAGTTACAAAACAAAGCAATACTGTTATGTTAAAAAGCACTGAGCAGACTTAGCACAAGACAAAACATCAAAGGGAAGAATAAAAGGATTCATGTTCAGATCTGCAAGCCTGGATCAAATGCTGAGCCTTAAGGGGTGAATTTTAATCCAAACTCAGGTATTTCAGAGGTCATCAATCTTATTTAAGCCTTGATTGTATAATGCAACTGCTCAAGAAAAGCAGAAAAAAATAAACCCTTTGAAGCACTGACAACTTTCCTTTATAAGTTTTGCTAAAGACTAGTTAATGTGTCATATACTCTGTTTGACCAAAGTGCTAGAAAGGAGCAGCTACAAAGCAGATGAGTTGGAAAGTGAATCACTTAGCCTCCCACCGTCTGTGGGAAATGCTAACACTAAGGATGCTGTTTCTTGCTGCTGTAGTGTCATCCAAAACAAGGTCATCCTCTTTAACAGGAAAGAGATCTGTGTTTTCATGACACCTAAATGAGACCTGTCTTAGCTCAGTGATACCTTGCAGTTAACCACCTGAGCACTTCTCCAAAAAAGTGAGCTAAAGGCCAAGGAATTCAGAGGGTGAAGTTGGAAGAACATTGGATTTTGAGGATTTGGTAACAGAATTTCCGCATGTAGAAGAGAATATACCTTTCTGAGCAGCTCATGTATGGACTGCATTTATTAGAAAGCATCGACATTTTCCCCAGAAGTTCCAGCTGCATCTTTTTATGCTCAGGACTTCTCCTCTCAACTCCTAGTTCATTGTGTCCCAGTGTTTCATGAGACAGCATTTTTATCAGCTCAGTACTACAAACTCCACTCCCAGCCTGGATGAAGCTGAGTCACTCTGTGCCCTCCCAAGGTACTCACCCAAGGTACCAGTGCAGAGACAGTTGTGTGTCCGAGGCTGGGGCTTGGTCTGGTGGCTGTCGAGGATCTGCTGCACGAGCTGTTCCACTGAGAACCCTGAACTGCTGTTGCCATTGCTGCATGTCCACTTGATGCCATGAACTGCAAAGAGAAGAGTAAAATTTCTCATCAGAAACTGCACAATCACGCCAAAACTATCAAAAGCCACTCCAAATTACCAGCAGAAATCCACTCCTGCTGCTTTTTGTCAGAACTGAAAGGAGACCTATGAAAAGCAACAGTAATGGATAATGGTTTATATTCTCTGCTCCTTGGTATCAACGGGCTTCCAAAGGCAATTCCTGAATTAGGTATATATAGAGGAAAAATTCCTCAGTAGAGTATCTGGCTCTATTTCAGTCTAACAGGGACTCTGCACCTGCAATGACCCTCTGTAGTGCTGGCAGCCTTCACTGAAAACCCAAAAGCAACAAAAGACTTGGTTCCATTGGAGCAAAGCAGTGTAATTCCAAAGAGTGTTTTGGGATCTTTTTCTGTCTAATATGAAAACAAAATCAGCTTTATAGTAAAATCAGCAGCCAAGAGTAACAGAGTACACCAGAGTAAGAGCAAATGCAAACTTTCTGCCAGGTCTTCATTGTCAGATCCTGGGTAGCAGCAGTGAAGGCTGACTCATTTTTTGGGAGTGACTAACAGACACTGTGTGAGTTCCTCCTCAGACTTGGATGACCTTTTAGTAATTTGGGAAAACGGACAGGTGGGTGATGTTACAGAACATGTTGCAAACTGAAGCCTTTGGGAACTCTCTGGGCCTGTTAGCTATTTAAATAAGAATGCTAGACTGCATGCAGATACATGATTTGAATAAAGAAGCCCTCATAGAATATTTTAGTTGCAGAATTTCCTATAACAGTGATATTTGCAACCTGACTTACAATGGAAATGGCACTTACAAAATATTTTATCCATAATAACTGACTCAAGGCATCTTCTGTCTCCTTTAATGTCTCTCTGAGCAATATATATGTACATATTATTTATTTATCCTTTAAATGCACCACGGCTCATGTGCAGATTTTGGAAAATGCTCATAAGTGACAACATCATTTCCAAGGCGTCCTCGTGCCTGGCAGCTCCTTCTCAGGAGTGTCTTTGGCATAGTCTATCAAGGCACATTCCTTGCATGTTGTGTTGTAAAATCCTTAAACCAGAACACACAGAATCAAAGCTGAAAGTCCCATGGACTTCGGCTTCACAGTAAAGACACAGATCCCTGCGTGGTGAAGGGATGAAATCCTGGCAACAGCAGGTTGGGCTGATGCTCCTGTAGAGCCAGAGGCTGGGGCACAAGCCAAAAGCAGCATTGTGCAAGGAGATCAGAAGCAGATGAAGGGATGTTTGTGACATCTAATGACTGTGGTCACAAGGGCAGCATATCCTGTGAACAGTCTGCTGTTCTCCTCTTTGATGCTGCTCACTGAGTGTGTCACACGCAGCTGGTGGAACAGAGCTCCTGGAGCTGCTCTCTGAAGCAGTTTTGTTGCTTTTTTTGTCACCTGTTGCTGTATTGCCTCATCATCCACTAATGTCACTTTGCCTAACAGCATCTCATCCTGATCTAGTTTTATACTGCAGAATTCACATTGCTATTGGCCAGGCTGGATAACCTGCAGAAATACTGTAAATCAGGTTTATAAGTATTCTTCCCCATACCACTGTTTAAAGTGCTGCAGATAGTTTTGTAATAAGTCCCTCTATGTTTGCTTGATGACCACATTTATTGTTATCGTACCCAACAGATTTTGCTTTCTAGTACATTCACAGTTTTGGATTTCCTCTTAACACTCAGTCTCTGTTATTACATCTAAGTTAGACACGCTTGCCACTTCACTACCTCTGCTCACATTCAATTTATTATTTAAGATGCATTGTTCTGTCACCAGTGATATTATGTCTAACAAGTGATGTTCAAATAGCAATTTTACAAAAGATACATTGTCAGTGAGATTAAAATGCAGTCGAGTATTTTGGATCATTCAGCTACACAACATAAAGTTGCTGAACTGTAATTATTATTGAGAAACTTTGCATTAAGTAATTTCTGGTTACTTCAGAAACACTTTGCTGAAGAAGTGGGCTGGTGTCCGTGTTGTTGGGTACAGAAAGCCTGTTTTACAGCTTTACATCCTTTTTACAGGATGGCAGAGCTGCTCCCTACTGCTGCTAAATCCTGGGATGAGCAGCACATGGTGGGGGCAAGTCTGGAAAGTGAATCATGGCTCGGGGTTTGTGTATTCAGGATGATGGTTCTTAAGTCTGAATCAAGCTGTGAGCTAGGAGCTAAGGCATAATGGACAGCTTTATAGCTGGGAACTTAGAAAACCATGCCTATTATTTTCAGGCTCTTCCAGCATAGCAAAGTCCTATTGAGGATCAATTGCTGCAGAGGAAAGGTCCTTCTCCAGCCCTGACCCAGCTGATCCTAAAGGGTTCTGCCTCCAGCTTCTGTCCACGTGGTGCCACTTTTTTTTCAGTACTTATGTTCCCCATGTGCTACGAAGGTTATAAAATAAAAAGCCAGTGAAGGGTGACAGATTGCAAAGAAAGAATGTCTGGATGCTTAATGCAAATTATCCACTATGTTGGCACATCCAATATGCAGATTTTCTTCCTCCCTCTTTTAAAGAAAGACTCCTGTGCCTGGTGAATTGTTAGTACTGAATACCAAACACTATCAAGATGGCTTTTAACATGTCACGCTTGGCTTCCTGACACATAATGAATCAGCAGGAAAGGAGATTTCTATAGGGAAGAAAGTGCATTATGAAAGGAAGGCTAATAAAAAGCATACACACATACTCTTCTTGCTTCTTAGTGGTTCAAGAAGTGAAACCACTGTAGAACTATGTTTGATTAAATATAGCCATAATATATGAATATAAAAGGGGAAAAAAAATGTCTGAAGCTTAACAGAAATTCCGGAAAGGATTTTAATCCGGATTCCTGTTCAGACTCCTCCTGCATTTCTTGATAATTTAAAATGAAAGCTGTGAACTGCTTCAACACTTTCCTTTTCAGTGATAGCAGGAGGGGTCTAAAAGCTGCTGCATTACAGCAGCAACACATTCCTCCTGCCACACACCCTGTGCACAGTGCCTGCAGCACGAGGCAGTGCAGCCAGGCAGTCACTGGTGCAGCACTGGGTGCTCAAAGGAGAGAAGTGAGGCTGGAGGAAGGTCCACAACTCAGAGGGCTAATGCTGCTCCAATCTCTCTTCATGAGCTTGGGCTCCCACCTTTCTTCTCTTTTCCCCCTTTTGAAGAAAAGGCAGTAAAAATTACCTTCTGATAGTGTTATACTATATGTATAGTTACACTGTATTATATTTTATTAATAAGAGTTTAGAAGAGTAATGAATGTGTATTTTCTGATTCTACCAGAGAGTTAAGGCTGAGGGGTTTTTTGTGGGTTTTTTTATCTCTTCTTTGTAACATCTAAACCACCAAGCCAGAAGTTATGAGAGAGGAGGTAACCTTGTGACCCTTCATAAAAAACCTGTTAACTTTCTGTTTTCTTATCAAAATGAAAAAAACCCAGAGAACTTCAGAAGAAAATTTACACCCATGTAACCAGACTGAGCAGAGCCACCCACAAAATAAATCTATTGGATAAGATAATCGGAAATACTTAAAACTAATCAAAAGAAGAATGTTTGATTAACATCTTTTGAATATTCAACACAGCGCTCCTTAAAGACAGAAGTCCTAAAAGGGTGAGGTGGGCTATGGGCTGACCTTGTGAAGCCCCCTCGACTGAGAGGCTTCGCTTATTCTGTCTCCTAATTCCTGTATTTTCTCAATTTTTATTATACTTACACATTTTTTTAAAAAAGTGTGGAACTAGTTTTTCACACACATGAAACTGGTGAGTTGGATAGAGCTAAAATACCTAGAATCATCAAGGTCAGGTTTCTGTTTGCCTCTCCCTCCCGATGTATCTCCAGACCCTGCTGCAGACCCCGGTGTCAGAGGTCCTGCCCTCAGCCACTCCTGACCCACACAAAGTGCTTTAAAGATCCCCAAAGTGCTGCTGGAGCGTGAGCAGGTCCTTGGTCCAGGTGCCCCGTGCTGCCTTGCTGCCCACATCCTGCTCCAAGTGCTGACACCGAGAGGTGTTTCCATGGCGATGGTCACTTGGAAAAGGCAGCTTGTCCCTTCCATTCCCACTGCGCTTCTGCGGACAGAAGTAAAGGCCCTGCTTTGATTTCTCACTTTGGCTGAAGGATATTTCCATTAGATTTATCCTTTCATACTCAGACGCCCACACACAGTTGAGCTTTGATTTTCCAGCCTTCCATTTCCACTGGTTCCTGGCTGTGAAGGACAGGTTTACCTGAGCCTCGCTGCTGGGGACAGCAGTGACACCCCCTGAATGCTAATGTCCTGCACGGACTCCTGCTCCGGGCTGGTCTTTAAAGAGAAGTCTGCCTTCCAAAAACAACACCATTCCTTGAGGGCTGGCTGGCGTGCAGTGGGATGCTCACAGGCACTGGGCGGACGCGGTGCTCAGCGCTGTCCCTCGGAGGGGAGCAGCAGGACAGGACGAGACGCGGCTGCTCGGAAGCTGCTCGGAGCGGCGCTGCTGCCGACAGACGGGAGAAACCCAGGGCGGCTCGGACAGAGTGCACGGCACCGCTCCGCCCGTCCCGTGTGGTCCTCGCCCTCTCCGGCTGCGGCTCAAGGGCATCATCACCGTCCTTCATCCTCCTCCTCCTCCTCCTGCTGCTGCCCGGGACCGGCGCCCGGCGGCCGCCAGGTGGCGCCAGCGGATAAGGAACGGCCCCGGGAAGCGGAGCGCGTGTCCCGCTGCCGCCGACACACAGCCCGCCAAAGCCTCTCCAGGTCTCTAATTTTTTTTGGTTTTTTTTCCTCTCCAGGTTTTGTCGTAGTCTGTTTGCTTTGGGGTTTTTTTTTTAGCATAAATCTTGCTCGGCGTATTTGGGGAGAATTATTCCTCCTGAGCACGGCCTGCACGGAGAGTGCCCCGAGCCCTTCCCAAGGCTCCCGTGTCCCCGCGGGTCCCGCCGCTCCTGCCCCAGGCTTCCCCATCCCACTGCCAGCAAGATGTGGAGTGACACCTCCGCAGATGCTCTAGGACTGACTCTGCCTCTCACTACAGCCAAGTGTTAATAGGAGAGGTGAAATACTAAGGAAGAAGAGGAAACAAAGGCTGGTGTAGCCTCCTCAGAGAGGTTCAGCAATTGCTGCATCTGGTTTAATACCCAAGTTTTAAGGGGGGTGAGGAAAATATTTGGTTTAGGTTTCCTCAAGTTAGTATCCATTATTGATAATGGTGGGTTCCTACTGGATTGCTGTCAGCACTCTGGGATTCTTTTACTGTGTCTCCAAACGCAGCTGAAAGGCTCCAGCTGAAACACAGCTCCTAATTTTGTTCTTTTGCCAAAGTGGGACTGTCTGTAGTAGGTAAAACTGGCCCACGAGGACAACTGCTTCCCTACAGAGGTGCCCATTTAGGCACGGGATCAAGCTTCCTCTGGGGACATAAAGGCCATTGCAGATCTCAGAGGGAGAGGAGAAGTATTCTTGCATGGGACTCCTTTCTGGATCTGCACACCTGCAGCAGTGAGGGCTGGGGGAAGGTGAGAAGCTGAGCAGGAGGCTGATGCTGGCCCATGCAGACAATGTGAACGGGCCACTCAAAGTCCAGGTGGTGGGTGAGAACCTCTAAGAACCTATCTAGCACCTTCTATCATGTTCTCTTTTTAATAAAAACTCAGACTAGTGCAGTAAAACTGGATGTCAGCAATGCTAAACCCAGTATCTTTTTAAAGAACCCACATTGCTTTCTAATGTGGTCAGCTGAGCTAAGCTGGCACGCTTCAGTTTCCATTCCTTCAGTACTCCGAAGGGGTACTTTGGAGCTCAGACAAACTGCTTGGGGAATTGTAAAATTCATCCCATACAGCATTTTTGTACAACTGATCTTTTAAGATGAAATATAACCCCAATCCTTAAACAGAGTTATTGAAATTGAATATAAATTCAAGCCAAGATACAACTCCCCAACTATTCAATTCTTCAAACTGCATTAATGCCAATTGCTGCTATTTGAGTTTAGCTCTGAGCTACAGGCGTTGGATGCCTTCTCCAGTGGTGAAACACAGGGATGCAGGCTGGGGTCACCTCCAGGAGGCCTGATGGAGAAGAGAATTATTCACTGACACACAATTATTCACTGACACACAATTAGGGATCTTGGGAAAAGGCAAGAGCAGCCCCATGCCCATTGCCTGATGGGCACACGTGGAAATTCCAGCTTGCCCAGCTGTGGCTGTGTGCAGGCGGCACAAACAGGAGCCCTCAGTTCCTGCACAGCAGAGAAATGCAAAAAGCTTTTCCTCTGAAAGGAAGATAGCTCTTAATTATAGTGGACCTGGAACACGGATTGCAACGTAGCACCAGCTGTGAGCTTGTAAGTCATACTTTGCCAGCTGAAGGATGAGAGAGCCAAAAGAGGATGATTTGGAGAAACCCTCAACATGAGCTGGCCCACAATTTGCTGATCATATGGAGTTTATATACAGAATTCTGCTGTGATGGATTCTGCCACTGTATTTGCTTTAACCACCAGATGCCTCTAAGGACATCTGCTAATCTGTTCAGAGAAATCTCAAAGCAAGGCTGTAATGGGGCACAAGGAGGGGGGGAACTGAAAGCTACACCAGCCAAATTGACGCTCATTCTTCGCACCAGCATCCTGAAATGACTTACAGGTGCCTCGGACAACATTCCTGCAGGATTTTCATGTATTATAGCTATTCACTTTACACAAATGTACCCAAAAGTTGCATTCATACACACGTGACAACCCTTTTGATTGAGACACCCAGTTGAGAGGCTCCCAACAGCTGGATTATGTTGGGATCAGCGGAGGTGTCACAGCCTTCCCTGGGCTCCCTGACACCTCTGAGACAAGGGGTCTCATCGCCAAGCCTGCAAGGAGAAAGGAATCATCTCGTGGGAGGTCAGGAATGTGGATGAGCTTCCAGGCTCACACACTTCAGTCCTGAGGACTGCCCAGCTGAGGTCTGACAAGCCAACAGTGATGGTCCCAGAGAAGGCAATCAGGAGGTCATGGATGTTCCAGTGTGAAGGCAGGTGACAAAAAGATTCAGAACTAAAGCAAAAAACCAAAGCCAGGAAAGCTGAAGTGAGGCTGATTAATTAATTATTTACAGTCTCAACTCAGCTGGAGGTGTTGAGAAAAACCTCAAATCCTTAGAGCATCTGCAGCATTTACCTTTCATGGATGTTCAGATGGGTTCATTTCAGTCTCTTAATTAGTTCACACACCAGCTATGTTAGAACAAGTTAATGCTGTTTCCACAACAGAACTCTCCGAGCTCTCTGGCCACTCCAAAAAGGTGGATTTTTAATCCATAACCAGCAATGCAAGCACAGTCACAGAATGAGCAAACATCACCCCTGCAGCCAGCCAAGAAGCTCTCTCTGGGTTCAGAGGTCTCCCTCAGGAGCAGGGCAGAAGCCACCTCCTGGTACCCAGAGTTCAGTGCCCCGCTCTGCTCACAGGGGTGACAAGGCTGGCACCAGGAGCTGGTGCCTCTCCCTGATGCTGCTGGAGACCTGCTGGAGGCCTGGACTGACTTTGGGAGGAGGCAGCATGTAAAGAAAAGGGAGCTGAGCGAATTATGGATGCAGGAAATGTAAACAAACTCCCTGATCAGAGCAGCCAGGGTCTCTCTGCATTTCAGGAAAAACAGTTTGATGTATTTGTCTGGCTTGGACTCCAGGACCGATGCTGCTCACCCTGCCAGCCATCTGCCACATTGCTTTTACTTCTCCAGGCACACATGGCCAAGAGAACATGCTCCCACACCACTGGCTGCCACACCACTGACTGTCTGCTACCCTCCATTCTGATAGAAAACCTTAATACCTGACAGAGGTCAACAGTTTTAACACCTGACTCCAGCCCAGGCTGAGTAGGATTTAAACAAACAGCACTTGTCAGTGAGTCAAGAGCTGGACACTGCCACCAGCCTCTGACCATTGAGGAAGCATTTTCCCCAAAGTCAGAACTAGTATGAGCTTCTCTCCCTTAATCCTGAATGACATCAGTGGTCTGAAATGGGAAGCACAGGTACAGAGGCCTTGGACCTCCACACACACCCTGGCTGTAATCATCACTAACTTGTCTGAAATGAGAAATTCTCATGGAAAACAACCACGAAAACAAATTAATCAACAAAACCCTGACACAGCTTCGAAGTCCAGAGGAATAAAAAACAACAACCCCCACACAGAACAGGTAGAAGGGTGAGACTGTCACTGCACCAGCGACATCATGCACAACGCTTTGATTAAGCCATTGACAAATCTGCTTTAGGGCAGAGAAATTTGGAAACATCAGGCAATCAAACTGTGAAGTCTGTGAAAGAATGTGATTAATGCAAAAATGTGATGAAACTAATGTGCTTGGCTCCAGAATTTCATGGCACACCCTATACTGGAACCAAATCTGATGGCTTCTTGGCGAGCAGTGCCCCTCTGTGTTCCCTGAACATGGTTATCTGTGTCCTCTTTGTTTTCTAGGTCTGATCAGAATCCAAAGCTTTTATTGTAGCTACATTTCTAAGGATGTGTTTCCCAGGATATGTAACCATAAACAGAGACGTGTACATGCATATATACTCTGAATAATTGTGCAGAATTTCACTTTTCCCTCCTGAGACATAAAAGAGCCAAGTGTTATTAAATTTACGGCGAGTTCGTTGTAGTTTTCACATAATTTTCTTGATGCACTGCAGATTTTTTAACAGCCTGCTGCTTCCTTTCCTGTTTAATGTTAAGGTACTTGTCCAGCCTCAGCTACACCAACATCCTGGATTTCTGTCTCAGTTAATCAGCCCCAGGGGCAAATGTGTCATTTTCTCTATCCTCCTCTGCCCTCCAGCTTTGTGTGGAAAAGGAATACATGGCCCTGCACAGTTTAGGATGCAACAAAGGACTGCAAACTCAGATTACCAACACTGCAGTCAGCACGAGGCTGATCTCTCACGGCTGGCAGAGACACAGGATGCACTCCGTGGCTGAGACCTCCAATTACAGGAGGCTGGGCATGACACCAGCATCCAGGCAGGGCCAGGGGGCAGGGACAGAAGCAGACCTGGTACCAAACTCACATTTGGTATTGTGGCTTTTGCAGTTAATTTTCTCTTGGTTATAGACCCACTTTGTGTCTGATTTTTCTTTCATTTCAAAAAGGTGTTTGTGTGCACATTGGAATGTGCTCTCCAGGGCAGACATACAATACAACTGTGATGCAAAGGGAAATATTATACACCAAGGCAGACGCAGAGAGGTTCAAAGAACTGCCTGTCTGAGGCCAAACCTCCCCATCACTCTGCACACCTAAGCAGCCTTCTCAGGCTACATAGTTCAAAACTGCAGGAAATGCTGCTCAACTCAAAACACTCAGTCCCATGGGGCCACTGTAAGCTACAGCAGCCCACTGTGACCTGACAGTGACCACCCAAACATGGAGTGCCCTTGGGGGAATCCACCTGCCAGTACTGCACAGGCTCTTTGCAAGTCAGCAGGTGCCTACAAACAGCCCTAGAACACGTAAGAACATAGGCACAATTACTCCCCAGCGTGGAGAGGAGACCTCTTTGGGGACAGTCTGGGCAGTTCTCATACCATGCATATCCCAGAAGTGTTTGATATTGGAAAGAAAGTGTGTGCAGATGCAAGACGAGTTAGATGGACAAACGACAGCTTCACACGATGGTTGTTGGCTGTGAGACACACTGGACTCTAAAATATACAGCAAAGAAGCAAAACCAGCTGCAGATACTCACACATGGGTTTGAGCTGCCCGATGAGCTCCTCTTTTGTCCACTTTGCCCATTCCTTCTTGTCGGTGTTTATTGAGCACAGGATGGGGCCGCACGGTTTCCCGCAGTCCTCGATGGCCGGGACGTTCAGGTAGTGCACCAACACAATGTCTGGGTTCTGCAGGGACAGCAGAGCAAGGGTTATGTTGCTGGGGCCAGCACTCTGCATTTAACTTCCTGATTAAAACTGTGACAGCAAGCATCACGATCAGACCCCACATTGTACTGGATTTCCCCGAGGTAAGAGCTGTTCTTTAAAAGAGGTGGCAGTTTGCACATGGCTTCCCCCATCCTGAGGGCCCTCTGCTTGCAACTCTCCTGCTCCACTGGGATGCTCAGCATGAACCTCTTTTTCAGCCCTTACAACACCAAATACTTGCAATAGCCCTGTGAACACTACTGACAATGAACACCAGGTTGTATGCTTTGGTTTAAGGGACCTTTTGTTCATTCGAGACAATTCTTCCATCAGTTCTGGTCCCCATCAGTCTTTTGGAAGATACAGAAAGTCACCTGAGAACATCAGGAACAGCCACACTCTCCATCCAGTGACAGAAGGCAGGAGAGGAGAGCAGGGGAGGCTCACAAACAGTATTACAGAGCCCCCCAAAAATGGGCTCTTTAAAGACAAGCCTGTAATTCCTTGTCTTTTGAAGATGTTTGCAAATTGCAGAAGGTTGGGACTGGAACAGCCCTTTGCAGGACAGCTGCAGGAGGACAGAGAGGTGCTGACCCCACAGCTGACCCCACAGCTGACCCCACAACTGATCCTGCAGGCTGATCCCACAGCTGACCCCACAGCTGCCCCACAGCTGATCCTGCAGGCTGATCCCACAGCTGACCCCACAGCTGCCCCACAGCTGATCCTGCAGGCTGATCCCACAGCTGACCCCACAAGTGACCCCACAGCTGATCCTGCAGGCTGATCCCACAGCTGACCTCACAAGTGACCCCACAGCTGATCCTGCAGGCTGATCCCACAGCTGACCTCACAAGTGACCCCACAGCTGATCCTGCAGGCTGATCCCACAGCTGACCCCACAGCTGATCCCACAACTGATCCTGCAGGCTGATCCCACAGCTGACCTCACAAGTGACCCCACAGCTGATCCCACATCTGCCCCACAGCTGACCCCACAGCTGACCCCACAGCTGGAGGACCCTGCTCTGACGCACTGCGGTGCCGTCCCACTGACACCTGGAGCAGAGCCGAGCTCTGTGTTACCACCCTGTGAGTAAATGAATCATCTTAACAACAGCAGCAGCAACAACTCCGCCAGTTCCCCAACAGCGTCCCAGGGAGATTGTTCAATAGATAATAACAAGATTGAGGAGATGATTTCTTTCCCTTAAGTCATTTACTCCTAAGTTCGCAAACTTTAATGACTGCTTTGGAATTATTTATAAAAATAAATAGGATAATGGTGTAATTAAAACTCTAATGTTTCATTAATGCTGTTAGAGCCCTGTTCCGAGGGGGAGCGGGAACACAACCCATCATCCACTTGCACAGGTTGTGCTGATGGGAGCACTTGCTTATGAAACCAGGGGAGAGCTGGAGCAGGAGCACCTTCAGCAAGGAGACCTGTGGAGGGAACTTGTGATGGGCAGAGCACAGCAGTGAAGTCCAGCGTGCTGGGAGCTGCACCTGGAGCAGCCCAGGGCAGGGGCAGGGTGGCACTGAGCACTGCTGGGTGCAGGGTGACCCTCTGATGCTCCCTGCACAGCCCCAAGAACACGGGGAGCTGCTCACGTCTCCCAGCTCCTCCAGGCTGGCCGAGAAGGTGCTGGCAGTGGGGAGGCCATGAAAAGCACAGCAGCCCTGCAGAGCACACCTCAGTAACCAGACACATCCTTCTGTCTGGAGGAAAGGCTCTTTTAGGTTAGGAAAATATGCAAGCAGGAATTGCATTTTCCCCTTCTATGGATAGAACTGCAAGCAGCGGACTGTCAGTGAAGATTCTGTGAGAAAGCAGTATCAAATTCTTGCAGCCAGTGCTAAAAGAGTTGTACTGCACGGGGAAGAGGCAAAGAAACCTTGTAAAGAACAGCTAACAATTTATTTCAGAGCTGTTTGGGGAAGTGCTAAAGCAAAGAAAACTGTTGGCTCTTCTATTCCCAAGATTCTTCTGGGACAAACTGGACCTTTTGTGTTCAGCTGTGTTCAAAACCTTCCTTTTCACAGGGCACATCTGCCCCAGCCAGAGCCAGCCAGAGGACACAGAAAACCATCACAACCTCTCGTTCTACAAAGGGGAGGTCTGAAACATCACAGTCCTCGTGCATAATTCAGAAGAGGTTCAGAGAGTAAAAATGATTATCCATACACCCAAATAGTCTCCATCAGCTAATTTAACATAATTAGTGATCTAGATGATGAAGTAATAAAAAAGTAATATGCTTCAGAGATTCCATGTAAATACACCTCTTGCTCCCAGGGAAGTTTCAAAGAAGGGAGCAAGGACACAGCACTGGGTGATGTGGCAGTTCTGCAGGTGCTCCTACCTTGCTCTCAGGTGAGCTGTGTTTTTCACAGCCTGGCAGTGCTGATTTGTCACCAGGCAGGTCAGGATTGTGGGGCTTCCTGGCTTCAGTGCAGCACAAGCAAATGGACCTCAGCAGTGGACTGGCACTGGAATTTATACTTTTTATATTTAAAAGTATATAATATAAACACAAATGAAACAGGTTTGTTCCTTATGCCTACACCCAGAAGTTCACCTCAGATTGACAAATCTCATACATGCCAATCTACTTGGTGAACTGAAATGTTTTGAAACAAATGAAGAGAATACATATGTTTTGCAAAACTCATGATTAGTAGCAAATCACTATTTGTGATGACCTACCAGGAGAGCAAGAGAGTTGTGAAAGACTGAAAGAAAAAATACAAATGTAACTTCCACATTTGTAACAGAGCAGGGGGAGCCCTGCACTGGGCTGGAGATGGCTCTGGAAACATTCCTGCTGCAAATCCACCCCTCATCCCAGTGCCTGGAGCCTCAGCAGTTGCTCTGCTTCCCCCACACACGAGCTGAAGGTGCTGCTATCTGTCCCTGACCTGGACAAGGCTCTTTGTCTTCTCCTGCCTCCTCAGTGTGGCAGAGAAACTCCCTCCACTGCTGCTGGGGGGGAAGCAGGAGAGGGCGTGCAACAAGTGGTTAAACATAAAAAGTCGTTGGTTTTGATGAAGAAAAATGCAACTGCAACATCTGTGTGACTCTTGTTTGAAGCTTCATCAGCACTAAGTGGTCAATAAATCAGACTGGCATGGCGTTACATTTCTTCCATGGCTTAGCCATTAATCTAATGCCAGTTCTCATGAAAAATGAAGGAGAAAAACCATGTGATGGTGAAAGTGTACACACTATCCAGAAGGTGACAGTGGCATCTGATGGTGCTGCAGCTTTCCATCCCAGTGGCTGGAGAAGCCTGGCAGCCTCCTCTGCTGCCCACCACACACCATGGAAATTACCTGACTAAAACAGGGATTGTTGGTTCCACCAGCCTGCTCCGTGTGGGGATTTTTCACAGGAGCAGAAAACACCAAACTGGAGCAGGTCTGGCAGGTGTGAGGGGACATGGGCAGCCTGCAAAGGGCTGACCAAAGGTGAAGGAATGGTCAGTTCCTCCAAAGCTCCACCACGGCTCAGTCACAGAGGAAACTCTCATTTCAGCAACCACCTTTTGCTTCTTCTTCACTTCCCAGTCAGTCCCCTCCTAGGGGAAACCTCCCTTCTCAGGAAGAATAATCACAAAACCCCTCTGCCTTACCAAAGCATGCTAGTTCGGTTCTCTTCTATTTCTTTCCCTTTTAAAAGCAAAAATCAAATGCCCTTTCTGGCCAGCTTCCAGCTGCTCTTCAGTTGCTCAGCCAAGGCAATCAGCTCAAGGCAAAATCTCACTGGCAGGGGCTCCCAAATCACCGATGACCACAGCTGAAGATAATTTTCTTTGGAAAAATACCTCTGAGCTGAAAGTTTTGCATATGTACTCCCTGCTGGAAGGATGGAAGGCAGTAAATCATCCTCAGGGGTGATGAGCATCAGTGAATTTAATCTCCGCCAAGGAATTACCCCCCAAATGCAGCCACTTGCCCCTGGCTGGCACTGGCCATCTGTGTCAAACCTGTGAAGCCCTACACGTGTGAAGGCAGCCTGTTCCAGCTCTGATGGCTACACCATGAAGCAGAAGGGTAGGAGGAGTGGAGCATGACACTGGGATGCACAGGCAGCTCCTGTGCCCCTCTCCCTCCCTGGTCACCCCCAAAATTATAACAGGTTTTTCTTGTCTGGTAGATATTCATTCACAGGGCTGACTTTGTATTTCTCAAACAATCCAAAAGGCTGAAAAGGAAATCTCAGTTTTCTGGGAAGATAATTCACATCCATTGCTGTGGGGTGACAGGATTAATATGTGACAGATTATCACCCCCCAAAAAAAGATAATATATAAAGAGATCCCATAAAAAGATAATATAAAGAGGTTTCTGTGGTTCTGAGGGGCTTCCATTACATGATCCTTCAGTACCCAGAGGTAACTCAGGGACAGGTACTGGGAGTGCCTGTGTATCATCTCTGTTATCTAAAAATCAAACCAGTGAATGAAACTATTCCCAGACACAGGGATGACAGAATCTTCTACTATTTATAGCAGTGTCTTTCTGGATGGTTTCCTCTGGATTTTCAAGGTTTTGAGAGCAGAGGCTGAGATACCTGAAGAAAAAGGCACAAATACATAACAGACACTGAAGTAATGGAATTTCTTCAGAGACCAAATACTAGCTTTGGGCGAGATGATTGGTTTGAATCCCAGCAATTTCTTTATCCTTGAACTAATTTCTAATTGAGGTCATGCTATGGAAGGCAACCTGGTGGCTGATGCCTTAGAATATATTAATCTTCCACACTAACTGTGAAAACAAAAAAAAAAAAATTGCACTGCCTTTGAGCACACAGCCTACTGCCTTAATTTATCTAGAGCTGGGCATGTTTAATTAGGGAGAACGAGACAATTACCAGAGACATTGCATGGCCCTGGCACCCGAGCTGAAGCACTGGAGCACGGGGAAGAGAGTGAGACCCCAGAGCCAGACACAAAAGCAGCTGTGCTGCAGAGCAGGACTCCTTCTGCTGGAAAATCCCTTTTAGCTAGCACAGCACCTTGAATTAACCTTGTCCCCTATGGCTCCAGCTGACAAAAGAGCTGCTGGAACTTCTGGCCCTCCAACAGCTTCCTCAGGAAAAGGAGATGCTTGGAGTCAGCCAAGCAGAGAGACATTGGTGCATGTGTGGTTTTAATTGCAGTGAAATCAGCATCCTGACACACACTGGCTCTGGAACTCTTGCCAGTTGTCACTGTCCTTGTCTGGGTACAGGAGCTCTGGGTCCCCTCTGGGGTGGTGGCCATCCCCACCATCTCCACGTCCCAGCCATGGGCTCTCAGGATTTATACCCTGTGGACACAATGCTTGTCTCAGAAGGTCAGCCAGCCCACAGCTCCAGCACAGAGTCATTTCCCCAGTTTTTCAGCTGAAATTCTTTCGAGGTTTTTTGCTTGTTAAGTTCAAGAATTTTTATACAAGAGACTAGCTGCAGGACAATACAGCTTCACATACTGCAAATATTCAAAGGCTTGGAAAGCAAAAAATTATATTGAGATTAGATTTCCTGCAATTGTTTTAAAGAGAATCAAGATTTCATCTGGCTGTATACTTTATAACATGTTCCCCAGTTCCCCTTCAATACCTTGGTAAGGGCACAGCACACACAGCAGGCAGCATTTAAGTAGTGTGAGCAGCAAAGTGAGAGTCTTAATATAGAACAAATACCAAACACTCACTAAATACATCATCAAATGTGATACATTTGAAGATATTTTATATAGAAAGAGCTGCCTCTAAATACTCCTGAGGATCGTGTTTACTTAACGTACACTTTGAAAGACGCAGAGAAATAACATGCAGTAATTCCTGGCCTCCAAAGTTCCCAAAGAAATTGATTTCTGAGATGTTTTTTATCTTTCACAGCAATACCTCTAGTGCTAGTAAAAGGTGTAACAGGAAGATGATGCTACACAACCAGAAACAGGCAGCAGAATAAAACAAAAGGCACATCTCTTTCTCACACAGGTATTATTCCTCTGGACAATGGAAATTTTCATCTGTGTCAACTCTCCCAGCTGGAAGCTTTAACTTCCACAGGCAGCTGACAGGGACAAGATAATTCTGCCATTATGTAGGAACATGCAGGGAGCTTTGCTGCTGACACAGAGGTCCCAGGGACAGAGATGCAGCAGGGAAATCTCCTGTCCTGCTTACTGCCCCAGAGACCATGGAAGAGGTTTCATGAGAAGGTCTGAGGACAGCCAAGCACTTTGTGGTGTTGTACAGCCCAGCAGGCAGGGATCAACAGCAGTGCATCCCTCAGCACAGCCTGGCTTCCCACCCACATCTCCAAAGGGTTTTCTCTGAGAACCAGGGTGGGCTCCAGGCTGCCACCCACACTGCAAGGCTCTTTTTCAAGCCCATGGTTTTTTACTGTCTGTCTGGATTCTTGAAAGAGCAGCCTGAGACTTCCCTAGCTTTGAGCTGTCAGTCAGAGGAGGCACAGGGCAGCTGTGTGACTCAGTTAATAGCCTTCTGCAGCTACGCCACTGCTTGTAGAAAAACACAACCATGATGAAAGCATGCAGAGAAAACTCAGAGAAAGCAACCTGCCCGACTTCAGCTTGCTCAGAGATTCTCCTTCTTAACAACCCTGCTCAGGAAAAAGTGTGAAACAGCAGCAACAGCTGCCTTTAACCCAGCTGCTGCATGCAGCACTGCCTGCCTCTACAGGGAGACAGATTTGCCATGGAAATCACCAAGGCATCTCCTCCTCCTCCCTGTCACTTGCTCTCTGCAGTTTTACAATTCATTCTGCAAAAGCCTTGAGGATTTTCAAACAATAGCACTGAGGGCAAAGCAAAGGTTTCTTTGGGTTTGAACTCCTCTGAGATACTCTTCCTGACAAATGAGGCTTATTATAGCACACACATCTCTTGCTACAGAGTAGATTTTGCTACTCCAGCTCTCCACCTTTGAAGACTTACTTTGCACAGCGTCCCTGTGTTTTCCTATGTTAAACCTGTGCATTGCAACCGTTTCCAGAATAGAGGAATTTCTTCTGCAAGGAAAGCAGTGCAGAGGAGAACATCAAAGGCACACAATATTGCAGCGTCCAACACCTGAATTGTGCTTTTCATTTTCAAAACATCTCAAAAAATTCCCCGTTACAGCCCAATCTGTACATCAGGATTACTTGATTTAACAGCAAAACACAGCTCTTTATAGGGTAACACAAGGCAAAGGCTTGGCTGCCATTAAAGCACCAGTGAGGAACCTCCCAGCCGCCAAAACTGCAGACGTGGAGCAGAGTTCTGCCCTGCAGATGCATGAATACACTGAAATCCTGTTATGCTGCCCATGCACACATGGGCAAAGTCCCAACAAATCACAGACACAAATGTAAATACTGAGGTACTGCATATGCTGTAACAGTGCTGCTCTCTTTGCAGGCTGCTGCTCTGTAAAGATTTGCTACTGCATTTGGACGATTTTCCCCCACAAGTGTGAGCCAGAGATCCCTCAGCTGACATTTGTGAGGACTCTTTAGTTTTGGGGTTTTTTTTCATTCTGAAGTACAGAATCTCTTCTCCCTCTTTCTGTTTTTATTGCAACCTTTACATGGGAATTCTGTCATTGCATTTCAAACGAGCTCAGGCACTGCTCAGCTCAGAACACTTCCAACCCCATCACCGGCCAGAAAATGCCAGCATTATAAATCATGCCCCAAGTGGCTTCTGCCCTTTCCCAGCTCACCCAAGCCAGAGATACAATAATAGTTGGTCTGAAATAAGAAGAAATTTTAATTTCAAAGCTCCACTGACATTCACCAAGTGCTTTCAAAGTTTCTATCAACAGAATGTGCTGCTTCCAATTCTAGCTGGAATGAAGATGGTGCAAGTTTTTCTCTCAAGCTGATGGCCTAGTTTGCCTCAATAACACTATTATCTGTTAAATATTAATGCCTTTCTGTGAATTAAGAGCAGTTCTACAGGCACCTGCAGACGCATCAGTTCTTACTTTTTTAATTGGTATTGTTGTAGGTGGACCAAGTAATAGAAAGCTGACATTTCCAAATACCAAACAAGAAAAGCCCGGGAGAATGTACTGAGAGCTTGTGATAAGCTTTCCCTACAGAGACACGCTGTCCTTCAGCACTGCTCCTAAACTACCTTTGTACATATAAAAATGATTTAAAATCCTCTGGAAGAGGGTTGCCCCTCACACCCCGTGTACACTCCCCACAGCAGCAGCTCGATGGACTAAGGATGTGTCCAAGAGTTGGCACAAGGCAGCAGAGCAGAGCTTGGCATTTCACAGGGAGCCACAAACTCCCAGCCCCGCACATCCCACCTGCCCAGCAGGAAGGGAGCTCTCTGCAGCGCTGGAGGGTGACAGCAGCATCCCAGGGGCTGGAGCTGTGCTCAGCAGCCCTGACACCTTTCCTTACACCTGCACATACCCAATGCAGGGCCACGGGGCTCCAGGTGCCTGGAAAAGAGGCACGTGTGAACCTGGTGCCCGCCTGAAGGAACAGCAGATAAATGCTATTTAATGTTCCATGCAGCCTATATAGTATGTGGTAAGCCAACAAGTCCTTTTTATTTCTATTCTTTGCTCTTGCTCTGAGGGCTCTATCATTTATAGCTTCTTTAAATTTGTTACTTTTGATATCAGTGACTGGTAATACGATTCCCGGAGGAATAACATCAATAACCTTCAAAACACTTTCATAATGTTGCCTTTGATAGTCCTGCAACACGTTTGTTCCTATGGCAAAACCCTTATGACACTGCTACACAGCACATGGGTTATTCACTGAAGGTTCTGCTGTGCCTGGATAACCCTTCCAGACAGGAGTAATGCCAGTGCCAGGGTATCCCAGGTTCTCCTTCTGGAGTTCAATTTTACTTCTGCATTGCATGTGAGGGTTCACAAAGTGGAGGGTCCAAACAAAAGAGGTATAAAAACTAAGCAATGCAGGGCTGTGCCCAGCAGAAGAGATGGGCAGGCACCAGGGACACCCCAAACTGCCACATCAAGGACTGTCCCCTCTCCATTCTCCCTACAGCTGCTGTGACTCATTAGCCATTGGGTCCTGAAAGGGATCCACAGCAGCCAGCTGGGAACTGGGAACATTTTAAATCAGAAACATCAAATCCTAAAGCAAAAAAAAAAAAATTAGTATGAGATTTGAACTTTCTTCTGAACTGCAAAAAGAAGATTACTAGATAACCTCCTTTCTTCTTCACTGCCACTCAGAAGTCTCCTGCATACAGCAGGATTAACAAACAGGGATTCTCCTCTCGGCACTCCTGCTGTGGGCTGGGACAGCCCAGCTCTCTGGGCCTCCTCCACACACACTTGGAGACTCCCTTGTGGATGCCTTGGAATCTTCAAAGGAAATGTGACCCCAACAGTGCTGCTGTGCAGCTCAGAGGGGCTTCTCTGACCTGCTGGTGAGAGTGGAATGATCTCCTTACCAGACCTTTCCAAGGACTCTGACCCCTTTCTGGCCATGAAGGCATTCTCTTGGGGAGATCTGAGATGGATTGTTTCTCTATTTTGCTATGTCAGAGCAAGCACAGAAGCACTCCCAGGGTGGACAAACAGCTCTGGTCAGTGCCAGCACAATTCTGAACTCAAGGGAGGGGCACACATTCTCTCCTGGCTCCTTTTTTTGCCCCAAATCAGGTCTTTCTTTCACACACTAAGAGCAAAGAATGGTAAATTGGACAGTGAACCCATCCTGCCTCAAACTGCCAAGTCAGAGCAAGCGACCTGGCTGCTAAGGGAGATGTTTTCAGGGATAAGCAGGAGTTGCTACAGCCCAGCTACAGCAAAGCAAACTGCCCTTCAGCCTGATCCATCAGTCTCAAATCCACTGCACAGGAGCAGCCTGGCAATCTCCCAGCACACCACAGTGCCCTGATAACCTCCAAAGCTGTGTTGTTTAAGCAGAGAAAGGTGAGCTTTGTTTAGCCCTTGGGCTCGAGGCTGAGCTGATGACAGATGCCAACACTTCATCCAATTAGATTTTTAAGTACTGAGCGCAAATTTATCAGGTGAGCATTTGAAGATGTGGCACAAGAGAGTTATCAATTTCTTTGGTAGCTCCACTGCTGCATCTCTCCTGGAGTCTCCCTCATCTTTTTATTTCACGGAATGCTTCAAGAGAAGGAGTGAAATTTTGCCAATGCCTTGTGAAGAATACAACAAACAGCAATGCAGTTGCCATTATATGCAGAATTTCCCTCCCCCTTTTTTAATCTACTTGCCAAGTGTGACTATGAAGCCGAGATATTTTATACACTAAGTGCTGCTGCCTGTGGTGTACATTCACATCAGCAAGAGAAAAGAACACACAACGCCTATGACATTGTATGCCTCACAAAATACAAAAAAGGCAGGAAAGCTTCTGAATTTCAGTAACAGATGCAGACTATTACACACAGCCAGTCATTGCTCGTTTTACCCATCAGCTACTTGACCCAGCTACATACACTGGTATCTTCTGAGACATCCCAAAAAAGCAGCAGTAGTTGGAACATCCAGTGCCAGACACGGGAATATTAAAGTTTAACACGGGCACTTTTAAGTTGGTAAATGCTCAGCAAAGTAAGCACAGATCAAAGGGGTTTTTTGAGCTTAGGCATTGATGCATCTGAAGAAGCATCTGAGAGAGAGGTAACGCTGAGGAACGAACAGCTTATGACAAGAGTCCTTAAAACCCCAGAAACAGCAATACTCTGCACTATCCAGGCTCAAGAGTGCTCTGTGCATTTTCTAATCTACTGCTTTTTCCTTTTTTTTTCCTGTCTGCACAGAACATGGAAGAGGGATGGAGACCCTTGTCTTGCTGTCCTTCAAATAAAGGACAGACCAGGTTTTGTTCTTCAGCTTGGACCTCTCAGATCTGGACTTCATCAGAGCTGCTCTGAGGCTCTGTTGTTAAGTGTGGCACACATGACTGCTGGTAGAGCTGGTTTTGAGCAGAATATCCAAAGTCTTACAAGCACACCCACATTTGTATGTATTTTAGCCTTTGTACGTATCCTACATAGTTTTTTTGCTTTTTATTCTACCAGCAAAGACTGCCTGTTTGAGTCAGAGCCCCTGCCCAGATGCCTCCTATTTGTTGCTAGAGACAAGTGGCTTCACTCACCCAGCCACAGATCATTTCTCTCTGATGCTGCTGGAATGGAGAGCTGGTGCTCACTCAGCAACAGCACGATTTGAGGTGACTGCAGTTGTGCTTTTGCAAACCACTCAACGATAAAGATTTTCATCTTGGCACAGACACAAGAGCTGCAGCTGCCTTCTCCTCTTCATCAGGACCATTTCTATTGCCATCAGAGGCATTTCCGTCACCTGCCACAGCTGCAGAGAGCGAGGAAACGTCACCTACAGCAGGAATTGAAGTCACCAGGATTCCCTGTGTCATTCCTCCTCACTTGCAGGACACACACCAGAAGTGCAGGTGCCCTGTGCAGGGCTGGACACTCTCCCTGTGTCTGCCAGGACCCACCAGTGCCCCGTGAAGTGGTTACAGCACTCCCACCCTTCCTCCACTACGCGTTCACAACGAGGGATGGAGCAGAGAACAGCCAAGGGGATTCTGTTCTCATTACACATGCAACAGCTGCTGGTGCTATTCCCAAAGCCTGGGACTGCCCTTCCCAGGGTGCTGGAGATGCTGTGATGTGAAAGCACAGGGGAGACCATGTCCTGCTGGGTGTCTCCTGAGGAACAGGTACCTCACACAGTATGTGCTGCCTGCCTGCCATACCAGGGAGCACTGGAGAACCTCTAAAGGAATGTGTAATGAGATGACAGGCAACAAAACCAGCGTGGGTGAACACAGGGATTCCCTGCAGAGCCTCCTTTTGACTCTGTGCTAGGAGAGCACTCTGAGGAATGTAGCATCCACCTCTTCAGGCAGAAACACCCATGGCAGAGGAGATCTCCACCAGCACTATCTGGAATGCTCTCTTCTCCAGGTTTCTTGATGTGCTGGTGTTATATCAGGAACGTTTCAGCTCGCTCAGTATTGCAAGAGCCTGGAAAATGTCACAAAAATCTTTCATCCCAACTTGCACTCAGTTTAGGAATGACTGGAGCAACCATCATGCCTAAGGAGATTAGAGGTTGTTTGCTGAAAACCAAAGCCAGAAGCAGGACAGGTAAAATGCCCATTACCACCGTTTGGTTGATGTGGGGATGGTAACAACAGCAGAGCCCAGAGCTTGTAGGCACGTTCCCAGCAATAGAGCAAACTCCCCACAATGTTAACCGTGTCCTCAAGTCATTCTGTTTTATAGATAGAGACACAAGGAAAAAATGAAATCTAAAAAGCATTGTCAACTTGAATGATTTTTCAGGTTCTTGTCACTAAACAACCATCATCCCTCAGAGCATACGAAAAGCAATAAACCCAATAGAGCTAATAAAGGAAAACTGTGTGGAGCTTGACAGATCTGGCTGTCCCTGGCATGTGACAGCCAATTTTCCAACCAGGCAAATTGAAGCTGCAGCAAACTTGTCCACAGGATAAGTGAGACCCTGACAAAAACAGCACCAACTCCTGTTTTTTAACACTGTTAAATTCTGCTAAAAAAAAAAAAAAGGTCGATTTTGAAAGAACATTCAAAAGGTTCCGCAAAATACATTTGTGGCCCGCATAAAAACTGTAATTGCTGTTCCTCATCTCACCTCTGCTGAGCATCAGCACGAAGCCAGAGGTCTGTAACACACATAAAGGGACACACCTCACCTTGTTGAGGCTGGTTGTCCTCTCTGGCTGTGCCAGCCCATGCCACCCCCCATCGCCTGTGTTTCTCTGAAACAGTTTCTCAGAAACTGTACTTTCCTCTAGCAGCTGGAATTCCTCAGGCTGTGTGGAAAGGTTTTCAGGGAGAGTCTGTGACCAAATCAAGAGCTAATTTATCCAAGAATCTGTTAACATTTCCTCTGTGTACTCACTGAATGAACATGCTTTTGAAGCCACTGATTTACCAATAAATTACAATGGTCTGGAATAATTAGCAACAAAGTAAATTGTTTTAATTGATCTGAACTTTTTTGCAATGGGGAACTTCCTTCCTGTATAATTGAACTTTCTAAAAGACTAAAACAGCAAATGAAAGCTCTCTTGGAGCTTTGTGTCTGTAAAATGCTCCCTATTCTGAAAGGCTGAAATTATAGAAAATAAGAAATCAACAACTCTTCCATTTTTGCAATGAACCTTAAACCTGCTTTATGAACTTCATAAGGGGTCGAGGAGTTTTCTGTGTGGACACACCACAAGCCACACACAGCTCATGTAGGAGCTCTTGCTGCACTGACAGAATCACAGAATATTCAAGGACTTTATTATTTTTTTTTTTTTAGGGATCAGAGAAGATGAAGACTATGCAGATTTAAACAATTGCAGTTCATTTGTTACAACTTCAGGCGAATGCAAAGGGGCAGAGGTCCTGTGAAAAAAGACTCGGGTCCTGTCTGAGTAACTGCAGCCTCTGCGGAAGCAAAGCTGCAATCCAAAACAAACACAGTGCACTGCCATCAGGTATAAATACATTTCTATTCAAATTGGTTAGGGGCGTTCAGAGGAAATATTCAATTTATAAGTAGAGTATAAACGGCATCTTTCAAAATCAGAGTTTTCAGCAGAGATTAGCTCTCCATCCCCATTGCTGCTGAGAGGGCTAATCACCACCCTGAATCAGTGCTTCGGCTGAACCTGACACTGGAAAGAACCTATAATTACACTGATTAATTCTGCTGAAAACATACATTGTTTTGCTATAGAATGTAAACATAATAAGGTGAAAGTGTGTTACAAATAGAAAAAGCTGCGCTGCTCAGAAAAACCTGCTCAGGTGCTACAGGCACTGGAGGGACTGCGTTTATTAAAAGAGCAGCACTGACTCCCACAGCTGCCTCCTGACTTCTGAGGAGAGAAAAAAAAAAGGCAAAAAACTGGTGGATATATGACCCAGGAGTATAGTTGCAGCCTACTAAAGTCATCCAATTATTTATATATACATCAGGATAAAATGAGAGGGAACAATAAAAAAGGACTGCTTCTCACAGCAGCAGTCCTGCACAGCATCTGCACATGGAAGAGCCTGATGTGGCCAAAGGACCCCGGGCTCAAACAGGGGCTGATACAGAGGGAGAGTCAGGGAGAGAAGGAACTCAGCCCATCTCCTGGGAGTGAGGTATTAACAGCCAATAGAAGAAATATAAAAGGGCCCACAACACAAGGGAAAAAAACCCTAAAATTAGGAATTCCTCCTTGCACAGAATTACAGCAACAAAGCCTGCTAATTTTGCAGAAGACACCAGCATTAACACAGAGCACTTAAAACCAAGAGAGAAGCCTTTCTCCTTAGCTGCATCTTGCTGTGCAATGATCTGAGAAGCCACCGAAAGAAAATTGCTTGAGTTTCCATTTTAGAGCTGCACTTAACCAAATACTATCTGTCTCCAGACATATTGGCAAGGAAAAGTACCAAATCACTCGTTTTTCCTGTAGCACCTAAAATCCCAACAGCCACAGTGTCAGTCACTGTGGCCCCTCTCCCCGTGCACTGCCTGCTCAGGTTCTTTGTGTGTCATTTTAATTTATTCACAAACACAAATCCCCACCTACAGCAAAGCACCCACATCCCACAGGACAGCAGCGTGAGTTCCATGGACTCAGCATTTTCCAGGAGCCTTTTGCAGCGTGGCAGGTTGTGCTGTCACAAGCCAGCCTTGCCCTGGGATGGGGCAGCCCCTGGCTCCTGCAGAGCATCTCCTGGAGAGGAGGAGCTGGGCTTTGCCTGATGATAAACGGAAGGGAAAGGCAAACACCAAGCTGCAGCTGAGTAAGGAACATTAAGTCTGACACGGGGAAGCTGTGATGCATTACTCAGCCTGATAAGTTTAATGTATAATTTAGAAAGATATCACCAAAATGGAAAAGAGAAGCCGTTAAGCAGCTCTGAAGGGTATTCAGCTCAGGCATCACACGCAGTTAGTGTTCACAGGGAGCTGCCTGCCCCATGGCACAGAACCACCCCTTGCCCAATAACTTGATTTAGATGTGTCTCAGCACTGAAGCACTTCAGAAAGAACCTATTCCTTTCCATAGGCCAGATTTAGGCTTTTCACTGAGTATTAGGTATTGCCTCCCTGCTTGATAAACAGAAGTCATCAGATGGGAAAGCCCCTCTCCAACTGCCCCTTAGAGAAATAGGCTCAGCCAAAGCAGTTTGAACTCTTTGAAACCTTGGAAGTCACTAATAATATCAAAATACATTAGAAAAACCTTGGAGAATGCATCAGTAGAAATAAATTTTTAAAAACCCACCAAAACCCACTGCTCACATAACACATCAGCTGTTATGTTTTTTGTTTAGAAGAGTACAAATGACAGCCACTTTGCAACAGTCCTTTGAAGAAATACTTATCTTGGGGGAAATAAAAGGGGTTTGCTGGGGGCTTAGGGCCTCTTCTGCCCTTTTGGCTTCACCAGGATGCAGAGGAGGAATGCTGCAGCTGCCTTTTGAGGAGAGCTGTAGGCTGGTGAATGACAGCTCAGCACCTGCCTGACAGGGGAAGCACTGACAAGAAAAGGTTTAAAGGTTTATTTGCCAGCTGAACTTGCCCAAAGTGTCCCCTGGAGCCCACATTTCAGAATTAATGACTTCTGATACTGTTCATGCCATCACTAGAGGGCCTATGGAAAATATTTTGATGATGAGGGATGCCATTTGTTAACAGGATGACTATGAAGAGCAGAGGGAGGACAACCCAGGACACCCCCAGCACAGAGCAGACCCCTGCCACCTTGCCACCGAGGATGGGACAGTGCAGGGGTCCCACCCCACACGGGCCCAGCACACTGGAAGGATTCCAGCATTGCTGACAAATCTTTAGCTGCTGATTTGAATTATCTTTGCACGGCTCACAGCAGGGAGCTCACTCAGGTCTCCATGGATGCCCCAGCCTCGCACAGAACACCATCACCCTAACTGGAGAGGACTGCCCCTCAGTGCCTGCCCCTCAGTGCAAATCCACCCTGTCCCACCAGGGTTCCTCCTGCACACATCCACCTCACGGCTGCCATGGGCCCTGACAGCTGAATTTTAAGCAAAGTAGAAATGATGGGTGGCAGCAGGTTACACCTGAGACAGGAAGGGAATTCACCCACGGAGCCAAAACAGTGTTATGGCATGGGAAGGAAGAAGGTCACACAGCAGGACACAGACAGAAAGGCAGTCCCAGAAAGGTCCAGGTTTTGATGTCCCTTCTGGCAGTCCCTCTAACAGGGTTGCTTGTTATTTCCCTGGATTCTCTCCCCATCCACACATTTTCATTTCATTTTTGAGTTTACCACACTGGAGAAGGGAATGACATCTTGCAGCAGTGTCACTGGATTTCCTTTCCCTAGATCAGAATTAACTTGTGTTGCTCTTTAGCAACACAAAATTCATTGTCCTCTTATTCAGTATTACCAGATAAAAAGGACAGAACTGTCTTATCTACAATTTCGGGAACAATTCCTCATCTGACACAGTATTTGTACAACACTGCCATTTGTCTTTTTCTCATCTAATATCGACCTTTTCTATTTCCTTTAAACTGGATCTTTCCAGAAGTGATCTCTCCTCATCCAGCCCCTGCTGCATGGGACCATCCTGCAGCACCTTGGACAAGGCTGTGACACAGGGTTAGATGCACTTGGGTTTATCCAATCCCTCTGTTCTTTATATCTGTCCTGGTTTAGGAGAAAACCCCTGAAACAGGGTTCCTCTGGAAAGCAAACCCAAACAGCCCCTCCACCTGCTGGTCTGGGAAGAGAACTTCCTTGGAGAAAAGTGGAAAAAACTATTTATTCAACAAACAAAGTGCCCACAAGCATAAAGAGTGATTAATATAAACAATAAAACTTTGCATTCTGGAGTGAGATGGCAAACTGAGGAAGTCCTTGCTGTGGGTGTAGCTTGACTCAGTCCCTTATTCATCCCTCTGGACGTCCTGGCCCTGGTGGGCCACAGGTGTGAGCTCCCCACTGCTCCTCTGGGTTTGTCAGTCCAGAGCAGGCTTAAACAGCCACAAGAAAAGGAAAAAAAACCAGTCCAGGAAGTTTCTCTGCCTCAGCTAGCTAAACTAACTAAAAGCAAAAAAGATTTCTGTCCTGCTGCTGTCTGTGCCTCAGCTGAACAAGTGTCCTGAGAAGGAAATGCAGAGGAGTGAAGGCTGTTCTTAAAACAAACTGCACACTTCTTCTTTCCCTGCTTCACTCTCAGAACCAGTCTTAAAGGCACAAAACTCAATATCCAGCATAAACAGAACAGACAACTGGGGATACAAGCATCATAAAGTCACCCTAGGACAATATCAAAGTTTTGCTCTTGACCCGAGTTCCATATTAAGAGAAACACTGACAACTCATGACTCCCTCTAATGATATCCAAACCACCCCCCAAGCGATGCTGGACTCAGAAACAGCTTTCCTAATTTGTCCCTGTTTCCCAGATCCATTAAAAATATACATTACAGAAGGTTTTGATTCTTGCTGGCTCATTATCCAGAGCACCCTGTGCTCCAGCACCAGTCTGATCAGTCCCAGTGACATTCCCAACCCAGTGGCGTGGCTTTTCTGGCTTCTCACTCCTGACAAAGAGGTAGATGCTTTTCAGGACACACCATTACTGCAACTGCTCCAGGAAGTGCTTTATCGCACATATATTTTAAACTCTTGACAACACTCACACAGAGATAAGGGAACAAGAACTTGGGCCATGGTTTTATAACATTTTCCCTATTTCTAGTGGTTTATCTCCAGAAAATATCAGTGTGTCTCCCAAATCCTTACAAATCAGTGCAGCTGGCAATATCAGCCTCTCTGACCTCAGTCAGTAGTGCCTGCAATGATTCATTCAGAATAATCAGCTCAAAAAGGGAGCCCTTGTTCCAAAAGCCTCCAATACTCCAGGCACCAGGCACCCACCTTTGCAGTGAGACCAGAATTTCTTGGCATGATGTGCTGCTGTTTACTCAAAGCAACAAGTGTACCTGCACCTGCCACACGACGACCTCTGACGTGCAGAACAGTGGAGTGTGATCCCCAATTTCCATCCTTTCAGGGGTTACAGTGTGGGTGGGAATGAATATGTGGGGAGTGTCACGCTGCTGCAGCAGCCACGGGCTACCAAGCATCAGTCAGGAAGGTGCTGGTGGCTGCTCCAAGAAGCTGTCACAGACCAAGGTCCAGGAGGATCATGCAACACAGGGAAAAGGGGTCTGGGACACAGAGATAGCAAGCACAAGGGCAATCCCAGCCAAATCATTTAAAAGCACACAGTTGGATCCTGTGATTCTGTATACAGCAGGGAGCAGCTGGCCCCTGGCCACCCAGACACCCTGCAGCCGAGCAGGACCAGCACCTGGTGATGTGGTATAATCCCTGGCACGCTGTGAATGCCTGTGCTCCCTCTGGATATGGAGGAACTAATCCTTGGGAGTGCTTGGTGCAGCTCTGCAAGGAGCTGGTTTACCCTGCGTGGAGCAGGACCAGCAGTGCTCATGAGCCAGAGGAATCTGAGGCTGCACTTTGGTGGGTTTAACAAGCACAGAACTGTGCCCACAGAATCTGACAGAATTTGAGTTCAGAGATGCAATAAAAAATAGCACCCCCTTCCCAGAGCTTTTAGACTCAAAAATCTCATCAAAAAGAAATGCAGGTCTATAAATTATGCAGCCCTACCCTGCCTATCACATTCAGCTGATGTGTAGAGTCTCTTCACTTTCTCAGTAGGTTTGAATTACGAGAGTTGCTAAAAATGCTGAGGGCTCCTGCCTCAGGCTGTGGGAGGACAGCCCTGTGCTGGGCTGCTGCCTGAGCTGCTGAATAATCTCACAGCAAAAGACAATGATAGATTTTGCTGCAAACGCTATTGAATATAAGGTTACCGGGCTCAGAGGGGCAACCACACTTGGGCAGGAATATCCCAGCCAAAGCGTCCTCCTCACACTGGCCAGCAGCTTTCCCTGCAGAGCACTGGCCCCAGGAGCACAGCAGGAACACCTGTGGCAGTGCTGGGCACTGCCTGTGCTACCTGTGCTCACACATGAGCAGAACAGTGCAGCACTTTCTGCTGTAGTCAGATCTTGGCACAGCATGCGATGAAAGACTTTCAGCATTGCCAGTGTGCTGAATTTAGCAGAGAAGGGAGCTGGGGAGATGGGATTCCTACAGACAAAAATAGAAAGTTTTAAAGCTGCAGCAAAGAGAAAGACTGCTGGAACATGGAGTCCTCTAGCAGCATCCAGCCAAGCAGCAAGAACCAAAAGGAAACCTATAAATAATATAGAGCAGATCTGCTCTGATCCACTAACCTACTTCAGGACAGGTTTACAGTGAGGAATAAAAAGAATTTAAGCTTGATTGTGGTGATTTAGAATATGTGCAGCGTTGATGTATATTCCTTGCCCTGGTTTCTCAGCTGGAATTAAACCAGGTAACTGGCTCCATGCACAAGGAAAGCAGTCTGTCGTGGTTTTGGAGAGGAGAGGGGAGGGAGTGCCAGCTCCGTGTGCTGAGTGGCTGTTGTGTGCTCTGCTGGTGGCCTGGAGCTGTGCCCTTGGGGCAGGCAAGATCCCAGATGCTGTGAGAAAGCACAGCAGGATTAGAGCACCCTCATGGGAAAGGGAAAGCAAACACATGGATGTCACCATTTATATGTTTCTCAAGAGCTGTCCTGGGACACGCAGTAATACTTGTGTACTGACAGGGCACAACCTCACAGAACATTCCATAATTCCCACTATGGAATAACTGTTTACAGTTACCTGATGGTGGGTGAATGGAGGCAGTAAAAGTGAGCCCAGCTCTCCTACAGGGTGCATGGCAAGACTGTCAGCAAACCCAGGGAACAGTCCTAACTTCACTTAAATAATGGTGAGTAGTAATGTCCTTTATGTCTAAACTGAATGCAGCAAAACGGTGACATGTAACTTTGCAGGTGTTGCTGGATGCCTCAGCCAGGAGAAATTCATGGCATGGGACCCCTCAGTCTTGTGTTAGAATCTCCTGCCCTGAGACACCTGTGTGAGGTGCCAGATGCCATTTCATCACTGGCTAAAAAGTTCTGCAAAGAACACCTCCACGTTCCCAGTGCCCCTCGCCTTCTGAACCTCTCTCTCTCTCTCCTTTTTCCATTCATCAGCACCACCCTCATTTCAAGCACACTCTGCCGAGGCAGACAGAGCCATAAATAGCCTCCTACCTCACCGTCTCTGCTCTCTGGGAGCACACTGTCACTGGCACAGGCCACAGCAGCCAGCCCTGCTCCTCTTTGCCCAAACTGGTTTCAGCAATTCATTCCTGGTGTGAGGAACATTCACCCAGAGCAGGGCTGGGGACTGTGTGCACACCTACTCCAACAGGAAACCTCAGCATGACTGGCACTTGCACAAACCTTAAAGATTATTAATTACTGTTACTTTCCTGAAAATGCTTTGAAAAGTAATTGTGAACATGATTCGGGCTTAATGAGCAAATGTGTTTGTGCTTTTGACAGAGGCACAGCCTAGACAGGTGAATTGATAGCCTGTAACCTGCTAATTTATTATACCAGACTCTGCTGATATCTTTAGCCTCCTACCCTTCCTATTTCCTATCTATTTCCATTTCCTTCTGACCCAAAGGAGATGATCCAGTTCTGCAGGTGTAAGTTCCCCTTTGGCCAGTCTTTTAACAGAGTGGGAGCAGGCACTGGGTGAGGGGGTGCCACCAGAGCAGCTCTCACAGTGCCACTGCCTGTTGGCCCATGAGCAGCAAACACCAAGCCCCTCTCAGAACCTCTGGTGGCTCCCACCTGCAGCAAACCAACTCTGAGATTTCCTCTGAGCAGCCAAGAGGCAGCCTGCAGGGAAAGGATCAGGAGCTGCTGTGCCACAGACCATCCCTCCTGTCCCCAAAACTCAAACCTGCCCTGCAAAGTGAGGCTCGGGGCACCTGGCAAGCAGTGCCTTGGGAAGTCACATGCTGCTGTCACAGAGCTCTCATGCACTTCTGTACGAGTTAAGCCTGCTGTGTTTTGCCTACATGACATGCAAATTCACACATTTGTGTGGGTAGGTAATTTCCATAAAAGATTTCCAGTGATCACGCACAAAGTCTGGCATTTCAGAACAGGTTTCTGCCCTGTGTCAGCACCTGGATTTTTTTGTTTGGTTGGTTTTTTGGGGTTTGGTTGGTTTTTTTTCTTTTGGAGGACCCCAGTATGGCACCCACAGCCCACCCTGAGAACAACACAACCCAAACAGCTCCAGCACACCTCAAAGCCAAGCAGCACTTCATGGAAAATAAAAAAAGCCAAATTTACCTCTGTGCTCCTGGATTTTTCTGATTAGAGAAGCCCATGCTAAACACTTTTAAGAGCTCTTTTGGCCCCAGGTAATTCCTGGCATAATGTCCTTCCCAGTAAATTGGTTTTGGGGGCGGGGGACTTGGTGCAGACTAATTCCCTGTGTTTTGCTGCCAGGTCTGTGACAAAGAACTGCTCCATTGTTCCAGAATAAGGTAATCTCTTGCTCTCAATCAAACACAGAATCACAAAAATACATTCCCCCCTTAATTCAGTTGAAACCTTGAGCTGTTCCCCAGGTAATTAATAATGTTTGCAAATGTGCCTCCTTTGAAGGAATATTATCGTAGTTTAGGTGACAAGCTCAGACTTGGATTCCTCTTTATAATTCCTAACATCTACTCAGGCAGCATTAATTGGATTCAAAGCAATTACAAAGGAGTCGGGTTGGCCACTTTATATCAAATTCTTGAAGAAATTTTGCTTTGGGCTGCTCTGAGCTGCAGTGCTGTTTCCCAGCCTCTCTCCCTCCAGTGCCTGGTGGCACCAGCACAGGGCAGGTCGTGCTTGGGCTCAGCAATTTATTAAATGCACAGCAGTGCCTGTATTGTTTATTATTATTTATTTTTACATAAGGTTTATTATTACATAAGGAAGGACCACAGGATGGAGACTGGTCACCTGAGGTGATGGTGGGTCACCCCACCTCATGGGGCACTGGCACAGAGGAGCTGCGGTGGCACTGCAACACCTTTGAGAGAAATATCTTGGCTTCTAAGGCCCCAAAGCCGCTGTGGACACCCCAGGGACAGATGTGGCTCCAGAAGGAAGAAAATCTACAAGGGCTGTCTGTGTCTGTGCAGTGCTGACCCACCTCCCTGGGCTCACTGAGGAAGTTTCTTGGCTGTTTTATCCTGCACAGACCCACACATGCAGACAAGCAGAATAAACTGAACCCAAGGGCCTGATGGAGGCATGCCGAGGAAGTGTCTTGAGCAAAAACTGCTGAGAAGTGCCTAACACTGGAAAAACACCAGTGTGATTCACTTATTTCATAATCACTTAAGAGAGCCAATACATAATTCAACAGCAATTTGAGAATCCTGTCTGGAACCAGGACCAAGAAGCCAAGCCTGGTCTCAGAAACTCTGCTGTAGAATCTCTGGCTGGTTGAAAATGTTGGGGTTTTTTCCCTGCAAAATATAAGTTTTAAATTGAATTCCCCTTTGTGTAAACAAGATGCACCATTTTGCTCAGGAGTATTTTCTCTTCTCTCAGTAGAGACTACCAAACAACAGAGATTATTTTAATAGCAAGTCGAACACAAAGTCCATTTACTCCCAGACCTGCTGGGAAAACCATGCTCCAGCCCTGGCAAAGCTGCCTGGGTGCTGAGCTTCTTCCAGGAAAGGACTGACAGTGACCCAGTGCCTGGGATGGGGATGAGGGCTGGGAAGAAAGCACAAAGCAACCCTTGATGAGGAGGAGCACCCCAGGAGCTCCAGGGCAGCTCCTGGGGTCCCTGCCAAGAGGCCTCCTCACCCAAAGTCAAAGCAGCCAGTCTTGGGAACACCAATGGAACCCCAAAGAGCAGAGGGGCTGTCAGGAGGATGAGGATGAAATGGCTGGGATCAGAGGTTCCCCTGTACCTGCCAGGGATGGATGGAGCAGAGCAACCTCAAAAGGTGCCAGTGGCTTGCCAGAGCAGAGCCAGAGGCTCCCACAAGGGACCAGGGCACAGAGCTCATGGCAGTAAGACAGTATTCAACCCAAAGAATTGCAAAACGATTTGGTGAGACGTTTGCACCACACCTTTGGTTGAAGCAGAGTAAGTTAAGCCCAGCTCTGAGCCATGCTGATGACTTTCAAAATTTTAATACACTGACTCTACTATCAGCATTCCAATTATCCCTGGGAACATGCAAACAATCCACGTTTTCAGTGGTTCCCAGTCACATAGTGTGCCTGTGGAGGAGGCATCTGCAGAACCTGCTCTGATAGACTTAATGGGCTGCTCTGCCAGAGCCTATTTAGAATTCCAGGCAGCGCTAATTTAGTTTTAATGGGCACAAATTCAATTCCAATGGCTAAAGTATGCAAATAACAAATAAAAGGGAACCACTGCTCCAGCAGCTGCTGGAGAGAAAATGAACGGGCGCCCAGCTGCCCACCTTGCCCCGAGCTGCTCTCTTCTCAACCCATCATCTCCAGCAGAAGCAGCCCCACGGCCACCCAGGCAGCTGGCAGGGACAGGGCTCACCCCTGGACCACCAGCTGATGTATTTATTTGCCAATGAGTGCAGAAATGACACTAAAGGGCCCTCAATAACACCAAGCCTCATTAAATTTTAATCAGGGCAGCCTCACACTCCCTCTTCCAACACCAAGAGGCATTGCAAGGGAGGAGATGCAATGCAGAGCCTCCAGTGGGGCAGGGAACACCTTGGGAAGAGCCTTCCCAAAGCATCATCACTGCATCTGTGCCCACCAGAGCTGGAGGAGACAGGCTGATGCTGTGAGATGTGGCACTGGCATCACTCTGACCCTCCCTCATGACACCACTGCCCCTCCTCTCAGGGGATCCCTCACAAGAGGCAGGTCTGTCCTACAGGGTTCTTACAGGAACCAGCAGAACTGGATTTCTGCTTTGAGCAATACCATAAAGGCCTTTGGCTTCAAACTTGAGCTCTGAGCTGCAATCAGGGCAGATTTTGTCAAGACTCAACACCTGGTCCCCTCTGTACAACTCAGGAACTGCACTGTCACCAGTGTCTTCCCAACTGGGAGCCATTGGCACTGAGATTTACTCATGGCTAAGGTGCATACATTCATCTGTGCACTTTTGTGCCTCTAAACCAAGGGCTGGAAACACCTGTGAATACAGAGGTGGGCAAGTAAAAAATCCTTTCCTCACTAAATATCATATTGGCACAACAGGGTGGATGCAACATCATCAGTGACTCACACTCCTGAAGGTGGCTTCATTGCTTCTCACGGGGAGGAGGCAAAAAATGAAGACATTTGAGACAACTAACAAGCTGAGAACAGACCAGAGCAACAAACACCTGGCACAGCCCAAGCTGCTCTTCAGGTGGGCACAGGTTGGGTACCAGAAAGGAGCAGGAAAAGGCCAAGTCTCAGGTTTGCTACAGCACAACACACCAGAGCAGCTGAGCAAACCTGTCAGGAGTTCTGTGGTACCAACCAAAGATCAAGTTTCCCCAGCTTGGGGGAACTTTTTCACTCTGCTGCTACAGAAGCTGAACTCAAGATTGAGTTATGTCACCCAGCAACACAGGAAAAGTGCTGAATTTAACAGCTTAGTAACTTTACACACTCAAACCACGGCAAAATACCATAAAACATACTGAACAATGGCTGCCTAAAGTAGATTTCTTTCCTAAAAATAGCTAAGGCAGCAGAAACTAAGAAGGCAAGCACCAAGAGTTTATGCCCTCTGTAGCTGTGGCAGACCTGGTCCCTCTTTGCAACATCACCTCTGCAGCTCTCCTGAGGTGACAGTGGCTGCAAGGACACAGAGGGAAACCAGATGTCAGCAGCTGGGAAACAGAGAAGCCTACCTTTATCCAGGGGAACTGAAGATGCTTCTTCCTGTTAAGCACTTCACTCTGTATTTAGCAAGAAAAAGCTGCAGCAATTCCTGACTCCCATCCTCTTCCTGCACTGACTGCTTGTTTCCCAGCCATGGCACTGAAAGACTGGCCAAAGCACTAGGATTCTGAAAAAAAAAATGTTCAGCACCTGTGGGCACCCCCTGCTCTGCCCCAGGCAGCATCTCTCACTGCTGATCACCTGGGTCAAGCCATTCCTCCTCTGAACTGATTGACTCCTTGACAAAGGCTCAGTATGTCACCAGAGCAGCACCAGAAAACACTGGTGGATGAAGGACTCTGCAAGGACACTGTCAGAGCCTTCACAGGAAGCTGCCAGGCCTGGGAAGGAGACAGCAGGGAGATGTGCCACTGGGATGGAGGGATGCAGGAATCTGCACACAGGGCTGAGTGTATCCTGCCCAGAGACTCCTCCATGGCATCTGCAGTCCTGCCACACAAAAAGCTGCTGGTTACAGTACAGGTTTACCCAAAGAGCTGCTGGTTACAGTACAGGTTTACCCAAAGAGCTGTTGGTTACAGTACAGGTTTACCCAAAGAGCTGCTGGTTACAGTACAGGTTTACCCAAAGAGCTGCTGGTTACAGTGCAGATGCACCCTGGACTCTCCTGCGTGGCACTGCAGGGAAAAGGGCACGCAGGGCTGTGCACAGGCTGGCGTGACACAGCACAGCCTGGCTGTTGTTGTGTGCAGTGACACTGTCCCCAGAGGTGTCCCCAGAGTGTCCCCAGCGCTGCAGAGCCAGCACTGAGGGCCAAGCACAGGTGACACACAGCACTCGGGCCCAGGGAAGGCAGCACCTGCAGGCACATGGGTGAGGCAAACTGCCAAGCACACACCCTCCTGCTCCAAAAATCCTCCTCACCCTGCCAATAAGCAAGGACTCCTGGAAGGATTTTTCCAGCAATTGCCTCAGCAGACGTAGAAGGCATTAATATTGCTGTCTGCTCCCTGCAGCTGCACTGAGCCTTGTGCTGTCCATATGCTGCATTGCTCCCATCAGAGGAACACCAGCGTTCTCCCACTGCGGCTTACACTCAGCTCTCACATGTTTCAAGATGGGGTTTTCCCTTAAAAAAAAAAAAATAGAATTCAAACTGGGAAGTGGTTTCTAGGAATCTCTCCAGTTTGGCACTGGGAGGCTGGCACTGAGGGCCCACAGCTTCAGCAAGCAGGAGCCTGCATCATGCTGCCTTCCCCAGTTCCAGATGCAGCCATGCCCCAACCCTGTGCTGCAGCCATCAGCCCAGGGCTGCCTCCTTCACTGCCCTTTCTCCCTGGCCTGGCTGCTCCTGACTCTGTCAGCACAAGGAACAAGGTCAGGTAAGGAGCCACAGGTTGGGATCAGGCTCTGGTAGCAGCAGCAAGACTGAGAAGTTTCTCCCTTCTGCTCCAGGCACAGCAACCAACACTTCCTTGACCTCAGCTGCCATAAATACTTATTGTGGGATTCACACACATTCATAATATCACAATGGAAATGGAAATTGAGGTGAAATCATTGAGGTGAAGTACAGGAAGCCTGGCACCTCTTACTGCAGACACAAGGAACGCTCAGTGCAGGTTCCTTACCCCACTCAAAGAATCCAAGCTGTGCTGTGCACCACGTGCAGGCATCCCCTTCTGTCCCCTGTGACCTCAGCAGGGTGACCTCAGACCCTCCAGAACACTGCAGACACTCCACTGGAGGAGTCCCAGCCACAGCTGGACACGTGCAGACCTACCCAGCACACCTCATCTGCCTCCTGCCAACAACACGGGGGCACCCTTGGCTTGTCCCTTTGTCCAGTTACCAGGACAGAATGAATGTGTCCTCATTTACCAGGATAATAACTGGCGAGGTGCAAAGAGCTTTCTACATCAGGAAATTGAATCTTATTCAAATTCAACAAAGATAATGGGAGCGGAAGAAATGCACATCATCAGGGCACAGAGGACAGAGAATGGTCCGGGTGAGCCTGATCAATGGCTGCACTTACTGCAGCTGAAAAAAAAACCAGGAGAGCCTGGGTCTTTTCAAACCTTGGGCTGCACAATATAATTCTAACACCACGGGATTATCACAATCAGGCGTTTTTCAAAGACCGTATCTTGAGTACTTTACATCAGTGATTTCAGTATAAATGCGAGTTCACAATATGATTTCTATTTATAGGCTCACATTCTATTTTTGAGAAAAAGAGGAGTTTATTTCAAAAGTAATACCTAGTGTGATGAAAGATGGTATTTCCAGAAGAATTAATCTCTAAGACGAGGAGCACTGTTCACCTGAAATGTAATTTTATAATTAATTGCTGCAAGATTGCCTCCCAATGGCAGAAGACCTCTTTAAAAAGTCTCTTCAAATCAGGGCAGTAACTCTGGACTTTTTATTGTAGCACATCTAATTTTGGAAAGCACCAACTACACAGACGAATGCTAATACAGCAAGGAACAATAACACGTGCATTCTCCCCAGAAAGGAATTGCCCAGAAATGAAAGAAGGTCAGTGCTCAAAGCATGGATGAGAAGGCAAAACTGAGAGGGAGGATCCAAAAACACAGCAGCCAGCAAAGCCCCATCTCCTGTCCCAGGGATTGTGAGCAAAGGGCTTGTCACATCTTGCCCATCTTCATCAGCCCAGGAAACACAAACAGCATTCCTCTCCTTCAGTGCTTCCCCAGCAGAGACACCTCACTCCTTCCTTTGGAGACTGCTGTCCCCTTGGCTCTGGGTGGGTATGACACAGGCATTTCACACTCCTATTTCCCAATACTGGAAACTGCCACAGCATGACCCCTCTCTCCTGGCTGCACAGTCTCAGTCCCTCAGCGAGGACAGGTCAGTGCTGCCTGTGGAGTGATCACTTGGGGCATCACATTTTCACACAGACCACAAGGAGTAACTAGAAGAAAAATCAGCTACTGCTAATTACATCTTGACGTTCTCACCTTCAAGCTTGTAAATCACAAGTGACATTTCCAAATCAATCCTATTCTTTTTTGGAGAGTTTAACAAGAAACATTCAGTCTCCAAGAGCACTTGGATTTATTTCTTCAGTAATTTGACAAGAACCCATTAAAATCTACTGGAGGTTGCTTTACCCCCCACAGAGAGAGTTTAGTCCAAGGGCTTTTTCACAGTTGCCTTTTGGTAAAAAATGTAAATGGAAACTCATTGTAACAGGGCAAGTAATGAGCAATGGGTAATGAGCAACTCCAAAATGCTAATCCAAGCATTCTTTCCATTCTGCCCCTGATGCTGAGCTGTACCTGAAGAGCTGAGGCACCTGTAGCAGCTTCACCCCACACTGCACAGCATCTCATCTGTTTCCTCGATGTCCTAAGCTGGGAATTCCTTCCTCCTCAGGCTAGGAGGAGAGTAACCTCTGGATCCCAGGTTTTCTCTTCTCAAGAAGGGAAATGTTCAGTTCTCCAGAAGGTTAAAGGTACTTCCCATCATGTCCTGCTGCAGCTTTTCCACTGGCATTTGGCTCAAGGCTGCACACTTCATTTACAATTCAGCTTTACAGAGCAGGGCTTAACTAAGGTTATTTAGCACCAATTTGGGCCTGCAGCTGAAAAAAGCAACCATCTCTGGAAAAGGGGCAAACCTTTTCTAAAAGACCTTCTGATTAGTAATATTTACCAGAGAAAATAATTGGGAGAGTCAACACCCTGAGTCTACAAGGAGATCAAAGTGCAGATACAGTCACAAACCATCAGCTGATTGTGAGCTTTCTTTGACTGCTGCCAGTGGATCCCCAGCAATTAATTCCTTATCACGATGCCCTCAGCTTTATGCCTAGCCAAGGAACACACAAAGTGAGTGTCAGCCACAGGATAATTATGGGATGAAACAGGCACCACTCTTCTGCTCTGAGCCATGGCACCTTCAGCAGGAACAGCCTCTGTCGAGTCAGCTTCATTAGGTATTGTCTAGAGCCCCAATCCTCATTTGTTTGCATCAATAACACATTCAAAGGGTTTACCTAACTTGCAAATGTGAATTCATTTATTGGTCCCATAAGCAAGAAAGAGCTGTGACCAGGGAAGTGTTTCATGTTATAGGTTGGGCACTAAACTCGAATGACTTGCTGAAATTTCAACAATTACAACCTAACATAAATGTTTATATTAGTGTAATTTCATTGTAATAATGAATCTTACCCTAACATTGCCTGGAATTTAAAAGACACATATTCCTTATAAGAGCAGTGCAAACACGTGAGGATTAACAGATTTGTTTCTACAGAATTAACTTAGAAATAAAGTTAAGCAACAGAGTCAAGAGTGCCATTTGCAGAGGCTTGGCAAACCACCTGTGTCCACCCTCAATTCCTCCTCAGAGTACCAATATTTTTCTACACAGCAAATTTCAATTATAGTTGCCTTTTCTGATCTCACTTTTTACAAAGACACATCCAATCTTGATATTCCTAGCCAGTAAAAATGGTCCTCCCTGCATTTTCTGCCCTGGCTGTACAGCATGAAGCAATACTGAATGCTGCTGTTTCACCTGCAATTACAGATGGTCCCACACTCTGGACTTTCTTCTTGCTATCTTGCTGAAAACTTGAGCAAGGACACAGCAAACCCTCACAAAAATGGAAAAAGCTCAGAGAGGAAAAAAAACCAAAACATCTGGGGTGATAAGATTCAGATTCTGTCATTAACTGGATTACTTTCTATAAAAACTACCTAAAATAGTGACAAACCTGTCTGAAATGGCCACCACCCATAGCAAAAGCTGCCTGCCATTGCCACAGCTGTCACCAGCTCCGAGGAGCTTCTGAAAGGTTTTCTGTAGCAGTGAGACTTAAATGAAGATGGCAGGGCAATCATCTGCCATAAGAACATGCTCAAGAGGTTTCTGCCTGTTCACTGAGACATGGGAAAGCTCAGGGATGTTCTGCCAGAAGGGTCAAAGTCCTCCAGGCCTTACTGGCTGCACATCAAAGAAAATCAAGACTTGCCATTTGCTTTAAGGGAAAAAAAACCAGAGGAAGTGAGGACTACGAGAGGATAAATTTCTTTGACAATTCATGCATCACTGTGATGGCATTCCCTGTGTCAGCAGAGCTTTCTTCAGCACCTGCTTGGAGGGGCAGGAGGAGGCTCAGACAGTTCAATCTTGTTGGATTGAAAATTAATGCTCTGAACTGGGCAGTGGCATTAAACCAAAACCAGCAGCAGAGCCCACGCTGGTGGGAGCCCAACACCTGCATGTGTTGAGCAGAATTTTGATGTGATTCTCACTAAAGACCAATTGATTTCTTCCCTGAGGCAATTAAAAAGTGATTTGGCTCAGGCCAAGATGCCCAGCTTTGTGCTCCCCACCTGCTGGAGTAAAATTGTCCTGGAGTGGGTCTGGGTGGCAGCACTGGACACCTCCACACCCCAGGGTCACCTCAGTGAGATGCACCCACGGCAACAGCACCCTGAGCCTTTGGAAGATGCTGACTCACACTTTTACCCATTACTTAACTCTTCCAGGCAGCGAAACTCAGCGAATGAATTAATTTGGAATGAATTCTCGTGATATTTCTGAATAATCAGGAGGATCAGCTAAAGTATGGATTTAAAAAGAGGCTCCCCAAATTCAAATGAATCCCCAAAAAGATGGAGCAATAGCTCTATCCAGAGACAGAGCAAACTTTGCCTCCTCTATCTCCCCTTCTCCCACCATTTCAAACCCTTTGATTCCCCTCCAGGCTTTCAGCACATCAAACATTAAAGGACTAACGTTATTTTGAGCACACAACAACCCTAAAGTTCACGATATTCTGCAGATGGATTTTAAAATCTTTTAATCCATTGTGAAGCCAAAATCCTGCCATAAACACTCTCTGGCATGCTCCAGTTAGCTGCTCATGCAGAGAGAAAAAAAGCCTTTCCAGCTTACTCTGCAGATGACCTTGCAGTCCCCCATCCCATGTTTCATGAACCTCAGGGGACCAGCAAGGAACCAGATAAAAGGATTTCATTTATTTTTGTTGGCATTGTTTTACGAAGCTTTCATTTTATCGACACCTTAACTTCAAACCATTTTCAAACACCCAGCAAGGCACCAGAGATCAGCAGATATTCAAGGGACATGCTGAAGGTGTCTTGTCTTTGTTCCCATCAACCCTTCCTGTGAAGGGAACTCCATCTTGCACGTGTGCTGAGCTTTAACCTAAATACTGGTGGCCCCATGTTGCTGCTCTCCTGTTGTTCTGCCCACGCCAGTGACACCCTTGGCTGAGGAATGAGCCAGGCTGGATAACTAATTAAAGATCTGTAATTAAGCCTCACGTGGTCCTGAAAGCTATTTCATCACCAGGCTAAAGTCTGACCTCATTTCCCCAACAGAAGTCATGGCAAAAATTGTATCAGATGCTTTTGCCCAGCTTTCCAGACAAGTAGAGACTCTCTCCTCAGATGGCACATGCTCACACATTATCTTTTTCCTGACTTTTCAGGCAGGGAACAGGGAAGATGCATGGCTGGTGCTGCTGGAAATGGAAGGCAGCTGTTTTCCCAGGGGCTAGAGAGATGCTGAGTGCGTGGGGGGTGATTACTGGCTACCTGCTTCCCACACCACAATATGCAAACACTTCATTTAAGAGGCTCATATATCACTAGTCTCCCAAGCTCCCACTTGAACATCCTCTGATCTGTTCTCCTCCACATTACAGGAACACAGGGATCTTTCTGGAAGCCAGGCAGGAGGTAAATTCATGATCTTTTGCCTCCAGGAAGGGGAATGATTTTATGTGGCATACCTCCCTCCAGCACACCCTTTGCTGCCAGGATCAGGGATCTTGCTTTGTCCCCAATGGATTGATTTCCCAATTAACAATACACTGCCAATCAGTCAGACCAGTTAAATTCAACAAGGAAATGCAAACGTTTTTCAAAACATCAGGTTCTTTAAATGCCTCATCATTCCCTTTAAATATGAAACCGTAAAGGCAAAGTGCTTCTGGGGCACCTGCTGCTGCTGCAGCACCAGTCCTGCTCAGGCTCTCAACCCTCCTGTGGGGCTGACACCAGGTTTCAGTCACTGTGTCCTGCCCATGCTGGAGCCCCTGCCACTGACAGGCTCAGCTGGGTCCTGCCTCCTGTGCCAGTGTGTCCCCCTCTAGAGAGAGGGGCATTCCATGCTGGGGCTCACAGTTTCCTTCTGCTTTTGATTCACAGTTCAACCTGTTATGCTTCTCCCCAGCAACTCTGTCTGTCTGTGTGTCTGTCTGTGCAGTCTGCCCTGTGTTTCATCCACCTGGAACAACCCTTGGGCCAGCACCCTCAGAGTTTTCTGAGATCCATCAGAAAAAACTAGAATGCTGAGCTTTGTTCCAAAAAGCCAGTCCAAGTCTTCTTAGAACTAGAATCAGGTCCAGAAAGCTCCAGCTGAAACTCATGCACAGCAAAATGCACTGGGTTTATCCTTGTTCCTAATGGGTATTTAGCCATTTAATAAATACAGTTGCTACTCAATGAAGTTATTGAAGCCTGAGGCATCTGGGAGCTCTTCCTGCAAATCTGGGACAAGGAGAATGAGAGGCCTTGCAAGGGATGTCTGCTGGGAGGCTGGGTCTGCTGCAAACCAGCCAGCAAGGTCCCAGGGAAGGGCTCTCCTTACCTTGCACTTGACCCTGACACCCTCCCTGTCACTGTGTCACACATCAGTGCCAAAACAGCATCAGGAGAGTGCTCAGATAATGGTGCATTTACAATTATAATTGCTCATGTCCAGGAGTAATCCAGTTTAAGCCCTTTACCGTCTCAAATATTTAGAGAAATCCTGCCAGCTGCCTGGAGGGGAGAAAGTTAGGAGCCCTGGGAGAGCACAACAGATTTTCATCTTTCCAGCCTTGACAGCCTTTCACACATAAATATCCTCTCAGCCCTGCTTCTCTCCCCCTCTTCATGACAGAGCCACTGTCCTCCTGCTGACTGGCAATCCCAAGTCTCACTGCTTTCCAAATCTGGCCCCCACCCCACAGACCCCAAACCCTCACAGCAGCCCTACTCTGGCAGGATCCTCCAGAGAGAGGCTTCCATTTGCCTGGGATATGGACTTTTACTTTTTTTTTTTTTTTTTTCTGGAAGCAGGCAGCATGTGTACACCTCCTGGACTCCCTGATGCCAGCACTGGCAGGGTCACCAGCAACTGTGACCTCAAACCCACCCCTACCTCCACCAGCATCCCAGATGAGCAATTCCAGCAGTTTTTCTTCTTCCACAAAAACCTCTCCTGCCATGCAGGATCTCTGGGCAGAGGCCCTGCAGACCTGCAGGTTCCAAGAGCTGCGGAGCTCATCCTGCAAACTTCTCTCTTTGCCTGTTTTCCTAGCTTTCAAGGCCAGGGAATAGCAGCACTCACACCAATCCTGTTGCCCAGCTCAGTGACGGAGATGGTGTATTCCAGACCTCAGCAGGGACCCTGGTGGAGCAGGACACATCTCCCCACACACAGCAAATTCCAGAGGGACAGGTCCAGAACAGCTCTCACTCTCTTAGGAACTACATTCACCACTCACACAGCAAACACATGTTCAAGTCTTCATTTTGCTGACTTGGGCCCTGTGAGGTCCGTCTCTTGTTGAGCTTTTATCTGCTGCAACTGCCTCAATGCAAAGTGCAGTTAATAGGCTGTGACCAAATCACTGTGACTGCCTCTCGGAGCTTTGTCCTCTCACCAGAATCTCTCCTCTAGATCTCTGTCATTCCCCACCTTTAAAGGAAAAGGACCACGTCTGGCTGCACGACAGCACTGCTCATCACAGAACTGAACAGTGTCCCCGTGTCCCCAGATCTGGACATTCATTACCCTACAAGCCTTCTTCTCTCACCTTCTTTTCATGCAAAAGCTTGCTTTTCAACTCAAACATGTGCTGACAGCTCTACCCATCTCTAATCACCATGTTCAGATCAGTTTCTGTGACCAATGTTCATCAATATTTATTACCCTGCAAAACTTCTCAAATCAAAGTAGTGATGAAACTCGCAGGTAATGATTTTATAATTCCTTTCAGACGATTGATAAAATATTGAATACTACTCCAAAGCAACCTCAAAAGGACGCTACCAGAGCTGCTGAGACAAACTGGTAACTTCCCATTAGCAAGGAAGTGGCAAGATCCACCAGTGGCTACTGGAAACCAATGGTCCATGCACATGGGGTTGATGTTTACACCACGGGATTACGTTTATGCCAAAGAAGACCACGGCTCTAAGTCAAAGGCCTAATCCTCTCCCAGCCTGAGGTTCCCAGCGGGAATGTCACACCCAGTCACTGATAGTGACACAGCATTGCCTCAGTGAGTGACAGGACAGTCTCTACAAGGAGCAAGAAAGAGATGCTCTTGCAGACAATAACTCCTGAAGGGTGGCAGAAGCAGACCATGGACATCTCCATTTTTGAATCCATGCAATGGGACCTGAGGCTCCTCCCAAGCAGCTCCATGCTCCTGAAGTGTGCCCACCCCGGGGTCCATGCAGGAGAGCTGTGCAAGCCATGAGGGGCTTTTTAGAACTGCAGCTGGACACAAGCAGAATATTGAAAAATGAATCACTAAAATGACAACCAGCATTTCTCCACTTTGCATCACAACTCCCAGTCATCAGAGCACCAGTGACTCCCTGGTATGGGGGATTAGATTAAAAAATTATCATACTGGCTTCCTACGCTTTCTCCATTTGCCATCCAATACTAGTCTGGAGCCCAACAGGATGGAAAACCTTTGCATCTGATGAATGCAGACAAGCTGGTATTAAGAACTGTGGCAGTTTTGTCAGCAAGAAACCATCGGGTCATCAATGCAATATTAAAAAGAGAACACTCGAAGCTCTCCTGAGCTTTTGTGTGAGCACAACCATGGCAGAGTGAATTGCCCCGTCAATATTGCACTGCCAAAAGAGAACCATTCATCATTACTGCTTCAGACTGGTAGGATGGAGCACTGCTGAGAACACAAGTCTTGTCCAGCTTGTAAATCTCAGACTCAATCACAGAATAGCTGGGGCTGGAAGTGCTCTCTGGAGATCATCCAGTCCAACCCTCCTGACAAGGCAGAGTCACTTGAAGCAGGTGACACAGGAAAACATCCAGGTGGGTTTGGAATGTCTCCAGAGAGAGATTCCACACCTTCCCTGGGAAGCTCCAGTGTTCTGCCACCCTCCATGGAAAGAAATTCTTCCTCACGTTGAGGTAGAACTTCCTGTGGTTTAGTTTATGGCCATTACTCCTTGTCCTGTCACTGGGCATCACTGAAAGCAGTCTGCCACCATTCTTCGGCATCCACCTTTGAGACATTTATACTCCTTGGTGCAATGCCCTCTTAGTCTTCTCTTCTCTAGATCAAACAGGTCCAGCTTCCTAAGTCTCACATCCTAAGAGAGCTGCTGCAGACCCCTCATCACCTCTAAGGGTGCCTGCCATCAGCCATGGTGACAGGAGCTATCGGCACCAGGGAAACTCTCTGGCATCTTTTCTCATTTCCCAATTTATGTAAGGTGTTTTCTTCACAATGCAGTTGCACTTTCTTTTTACAGAATTGGTAGCAGGGCATCTCAAATTAAGAGAAAACAGCTTGAGGAAGGGATGTGCAGGCTGGCTCCAGCACATCAGCTGTGTACAGAGGACGCAGCCATGAGCACCCAAAGCCCTCCTGCAGCACCTGCTTCTCCCCTTGCCATGGCAGATGTTTTCACCATGAAAATACTGGAGGTGCTGGCTCTGTGTGTGATGTAAGGAAAGTGGGGAGAAGCATTCATCAGCAAACCCCAAACCAGCCAGAAACATGGCGGGTTTGTCAGATGGGTCTGGTGAGCTGAATTCATGCCTCTCTCTCAGCAGATATTTATCTAAGTCAGAGATAACAGGTTGCCCTGCAATGGGCAAAGGAGAACTGGTCTACGTTCCACTCATGCCTGGTGTGCTGTCAGGTGTGTGCTGGCACTGCTGGGGGAGAAGGGGGAGTAGGGAAGGTGCTCCATGGTAACAGGCTCCAAAGGGACCAGAAGGTATGGCGCAGACAGAGAGCCACTCTTCATCCTGGTGCACCTTCTGCTTCCTAGCAGGATGATGAAGAGCTTGCATACCTAGAGCTGGCTGAGATGTTGCTACAATAAGAAGATCTTATGACTGTCTTTATATTCTTGATTACAGAAAAATGTCCTACACAGAAGTGGAAAAGATGCCACCAGCAGCCTCCTCCTTGCAGTCCCCATCCAAAAGCGCCTGATGTATTTCCCTCTTCCTTGCTTAACATTCCTACAAATTCCCTCAGGCCTGCCACTGTTATTTTGCATTATTTTTTCACTCCTCTCCTGCAGCACCAGTTTAATGAGAGTGCAGCTTCAATTAATCTGTTCCCCAGAGGGAAAGGGTCAACCCACGTACGTGAGGAATTTCTGATCCGGTTACGCAGGAAGGGAGGGATCTCCTCTGACAACTTCTAACAGTACAGAAAAATTAATTCCCCTTTCCCACAGAAGTTTATAATGAGAAAGTCACAATATCAAATTGTTAATAATTTCACAGGCACAAATTAGCGTTGCTGAGTGAAATCTCACTCCTGTAACTTCGTTTTTAATGGAAGGCCACAGATGTTGGACTGTATTTGCATTGCAACTTGAGAAATGTTTCATAGTTTAGACTTCATGTTTGTGGTTCTATTAGCTCCATATCTGAGCTAATCTGCATAAATTTTCCCTTGTACCCATTCCCAGTGGCCAGGACAGTGTCAGTGCCAAACGAGTCTGATTGACTGCATTCTCACACAAGCTCTTGTGTCCTGCTGCTGCTTTAGGCTGCTCAGAGCCCAGCACAGGTCCCACAGCTCCATGACAGCAGCCATGGTTCACATGGATCCAGTCAGCTTCCAACTGACATGGTTCACATGGATCCAGTCAGCTTCCCACTGACATGAACTTTTCAAGTCAATTATTTGTTTCGTCTGTCCTTAAATGCAACCAAAAGATTCCATTACCCCAAGTGAAATGAGCTTTCCTTTCCTACTTACAAACTGAACTGATAAAAGTTAAAACCATTCTGCTGAAAACCATGAACTCAGCTTCTCTTTCATTCAGCTGGTGCAAACCTGAGGCAATGCTGATATTATTGCAGACATCATTTGCATAGGAAGAAAATTTCCTTTTGATTAAAGACAAGAAAAGCCTTCCTATATTTCTTGGTCTGCTTGTGGTGGAGACAACTGTGGCAGCTTCATCACCGTGCAGTTATCCAAAGGTCTGTGCAGTTATCCCAAGATCTGAGCCATCACACCACGGGAGTTGGCAGAAGTCTGGAGAATGCATGAGTCAACCCCCTACTCTGCATCCCCAGATGCACAAAAAGCACTAAAAAGACACCCAAATTCCTCATTCTTACTGAGCTCCTCAACGTGCAAAGACAACATCTTCACATGTGAAAGGGGCTCTGCTTCAGCAGGTGAGTGACAGAAGAGGCTGAGTCTCCATGCCCAGGATGCCAGAAGTGCCTGGAGGAGCCAGGAGCAGAGCACAGCCCACCCCTGCTCCTGCTGCTGCTTCCTGCAGGACTCAGGGACTGGTGTCTGCCGTGCTGCCCAGGGAATCCTCAGCTCCAGGCAGGCTCCAGGGCATGTCCACTGGCTCACACTTGGAGTCCATCACCATTTTGGGAAGTGCTCACTCCAACTGTTTTGCTGAGCCTCTCTATGATAATCACATCTCCCTCCCACTACTCAGATGATTTATGGCTGGATTTGATAGAAAACCTGGTGTTGTGCCTCATTTTCCCAAACCTCCCTGACAAGAAACCTTATTCTGCTATTTTGAGAGGAGACCTCACCTTGCTGCCCATGCCATTAATTGAATAACTATCAGTTCCAATTTATTCCACTTGGCTACAAATTAGATTTCAGCTGGCTACTTCCAAGCCTGCTTCAACACAAACTTATAAAGCTGAATCCCTTGGCTGATGCCACTTGTCAACCTGCATCTGTTCTTGGGGTATTAAAAGACAACAAAGCCAGAAACCCGCCAGTCTCTGACGAAGAGAACCCAAAACGTTTGGCTTTCCTTTTTTTGAGTTTATTGTTACTTTAATGGAGCCAACTAGGCTTAGTATTTCAGAGGCTCAGCCTGGCTGAAATCTGCAGCCCTCCAGTGAGAGCAGAGGTACAAGAGGGAGTTAAGAACTGATCTCAGGAAGCCCAGCAGCAGCAATGCTCCCTCAGAGCCGGGCAGGGCTGCAGGAGCATCCTCCAGCTCCACCACAGCACCTCCAGTGCCACTTCCAACTGTTGTTCTGTGAGTGCAGCCTGATTTAATTCCTATTGGGGTATAAAAATTAATAACAGTAAAATGTCATGATCATCTCACACTAATTACACATCTAATGAATAATTAGCTGTGGACACATTTGACATTTTTGGTCATTAATCTGAGCAAGTGTTTTAAGCCTTGAACAAAACTCTGCAAATGCAAACTTGGTGCTGAGCAGCTCAGACCTGCAGCATCGATGATCCCTGTGCCAGACAGAGACCACCCAGTCATTGCTGTTCCCTTCCAGGAAACAGGAGAGCTCCTTGGAGAACACTCACCAGCTCCCTGCTAACAATGGAGTTCCTCAATTCCGTGGAGCAGCAGATCTGTGTCTGCCACTGCAATATCAGTTGGTGGAAAAACTAGGATTTAGGATCGAAATTTCTGCATGTCACCACTCTCTTTTCATCAAACCTGGCTATTTATACATATAGCTGTGAGAAATACTTTTTTCCTGACAAATTTACGCCATGAATTTTGTATAAACCATCAAGACTTAAAATTTCTGTTGTAAGCTGTCGTTTTTTAATGATAAAATCATTATACAAATGGTGGAAGAAGCCATAACTTTGCATCTTATATATCCATGACTCAGGCTTTTTTACTGCTTCTCCTTTCCCTCCATCTCTAACATTTTGCCTGAAGGTCTTGGGAAGGAAGGAAAACAAGAAGGAAACAAATCTCTCCTCAAGGGTAGAGGTAAACTCTGTTCAAAGATGCAACACACATCCACAGCTAATGAACAAAACATGAGTCATATTTAGGATGAGGGGACAGACAAAAAGGTCACAAAAGGCCAGGATTAGCACCAGATTGAGCACTAAAACCAAAACAGAAAGCAACAGATGTTTCCCTCCTAATTTACTCCATTAGTATCTTCTCCAGCTAGCATGCACTGCTGCTTGCTAATGAAGCATTTCCATCTCCTTGCTGCACCACCAGTAAATAAGCATCCCTGAGGTTGGCGGCAGGAACTCAACCACCCCTCCCGGGCAGGCTTTCTCTCTTTTTATAAACCCTAGGTTTGTCAAAGAGAAAATAAAAATCTCTTCCCAAAGTCTCAAGTAATTCTTACACAACTTCATTGCCTCCTCTTGCTGAACTGCATTTCTTGAAAGCGATGCTCTAACCCCACCGTGAGCCCCTGTTTCCTTGCAGTCATTAAAGCAACTCTCCCCATCATGAACAGCTGTGGATGCACCAGGTGTATTGATTTTTAAACTGCAGGAGCAACGCACAACAGACCTAAAATAACAAAGTATTTCACCTCCTCTATTGCCACTCTTGGTATTTTACACTAAACTGAACACCCCGAAGTTGTTCCCTGTGGCAGACTCCTCACTTCTCCATCCCTGCCTGGAAACAGCCCCCAACTCCAGCCTGTGGTAAATAAATCACTTGCAGAACCAACCTCAGCATTGAAACCTGCTTCCTGCTGCTGCCCCAGCCACCCACGGGCACCTCTGAGAGCTGCAATTGTCCAGTGAGCAGAGAACTGGGGAACTGCTGCCTTGGAGAGGTTGTTTTCCACCTCTCCAGCCTGTGAAACAGGACCTGAGGCTGAAACAGTACCTCAGGGGCACAAGTCCCTGTTGAGACACAGACAGTTGCCTGCTGTTGAGACACTTAGGACAGACACTTCTCAAGACACACAGAATCACAGAACATTAAATGCTTGGAAGGGTCCAAGCACTTCAGAGACCATCCAGTGCCAATCCCCCCTTGCCATGGGCAGGGTCAGCTAGCCCAGCTTGTCTCCAATCCCTCTCCAACCTGGCTTTGAACACCTCCAGAGCTGAGGTACCCACTACCTCCCTGGGCAGCCAGTTCCAGTGTCTCACCACCCCTCAGTACAGAATTTCCTCCATTAACCTAAATTTCTCCTCTTTCAATTTTTATCCATACACACATCCCTACCCATTGTGCTACAGCTTAATTATAATGCTCTCGCAAAGAATTTCAATTTATCCTACCATGGGAACAAGCTCTGTAATGAAAAGGCTTTATTAAAATAGAATGTAAAACATGATATTAATTAACGAGGCTGTGCAGGTGTGTTCATGAACATGGCTGAGCTCTGCTCACACTGAAGGGAGGTGGAGTAAAGGGGCAGCTGTGGCACAACACCCCCATGGCCATAGTGCCACACGCCCTGTCGTGGCATCTGACACAGCCAACATAATGCTGCTGCTCAGGTTTGAATTCACATGGGAAATACCACGGAGCACCTGGGGAGAAGATGATAAAAATGTGCTCCTGGCAGGAATTCAATGAGACTTTTAAAGCAGAACCACAGCACCTGAGAGATCTGACCAGGCAGAATTTCGAGGTGAGAATTAACGCGGACCAACAGCACTTAAGGTCAGAATGCCTTATCACACAGAAAAACACGAGCTTAAAGACAGGCCTGTCTGACATTGACATAAAACTCCTGCAGATGGAAAGCCAATGAGAGCCAAAATGTCACGGAAGACGCATCTAGCTGCAGCAAGGTTCTCAACAACTTGCAGATTGTGTGGGGTTTATTTTTTTTTTTTGGTTTTTGACATTTGGCTCGAATCTGTGTCCTTCATTCTCTGGGTGTTTGCAAACCTGAAGCATCCCCTGTGCTGGTGGCTGCTGGAGCTGCAGTAGCAAGCCACTCTCACAGTTGTGTGTTGGCTGCACACGGTGCTGGGGCAGAACCAGCCCCAGTTTGTCTCCTCTGACACGAGCTCAGGGCACTGTGGGGTGATATTCTTCACTCCCTTCAGCCAGCTTATTTGTGGAAATGCAGCAAATGATACTGCAGCAGGTGCAAGCATCATGCAGGGCTGTTAAAGGGAGGCTCTTGGTACCTTCCTCATATGTCAACACAAGAAAACCCAGTGATGACACAAGGTCACAGCCGTGTAAGGCTTGTAGGTATTACTGGAGGTACAGCCTGGCTGCAATTCCATTCTCAGGGGCTCTTTTGGTAGAACAGAGATATTTATGGCCATTTTTTATTGTGTGGGTCGGATATACTGTGGTGAATAAGCTAATCTCTCCAGGTATGCAAAAACCATCAGCACATCTATTATTCAGCCCCGAGAAAGGCTGTGTCCTGTCCCACAGTTCTGGTTCAAGGAAACCTGACCCTGCCCCAACAGATCAGAGCCCCCTGGGATCCAGCACCTCTGGCAACTCTCCCACACCCCAGCCAAAGGGAGCATTTCATGACTTCCAAGCAGTTAATTTTGAAATAAAAACTTAGCACAATCTTACACTGAGTTTTAATACAATCATACAGAGCTCTATGTATAAATGCATGTAGGAAGTGTGGTTTGTTCTGCTTGCAGGAACTCCATGCAAGCACCCTCTCTGCACGGCAGAGCTGCAGCTGTTATACATACACACAGCCAATTTTTATGGCTCAGCTCTAAACCTCTGAAAAATAAGGTTTATAATAGAAACCCTGACACCATCTAAAATATGGCTGCGCTACTGGGTGCCGCTGGAATATGGCCCTAATTTATAAACCAGGGAGAAAATCCTGTTCCATTTTGAAACTTAGAGACAGTAATCTAGAAAAAGGGTAAACCACAGGGAAAAATGGTAGTGTTGTCCATGAGCTATGGTGTCTAGTCCATCCAACAATTCAAAAATAAAATAGGATGCCACAATATTTAGGCCACACACTGAATCTTGGACTGTCACAAAATAAAAACATGGTGTATCCTAGGATGGGGGTATATTTCATAGAGCCATATGCCATTTTCCATGCTTCTGGGTAGTATTTTTCCAGTGAAAATCTGATATGAGAACACTGGAAGTAAAGAAAAAAAAAATTTATGAGAGAAGTAGAACCCAAACCCTCCAGTTTTGCTTGATACAATAAATGTTTTTCCAAGAGAGCTTCAGTGTACTCCCTTCTAAATTGAAAGAAGTGGTGAAGCAGCAGATTGCTCACTCACAGGAGACACAAGTTTATCACTAAACCTTAGGAAAAAGCTCTCGGTTGCCTTGAGGCTCCAGCTTTGCATTAAAATGCATTGAGGAGGCGGTGATTCAGGGGGCAGTGGACCAGAAACCTGTTTGAGATATTTCTGGTGCCCCTGAAACACCGAGCAAACGATTCAGCCTTGGGATTTCTGTTTGAAGAGTGACTCTGTGCCTCTTCAGGCACCCCAACCCTGGGACACGGCTCCCAGCACCCGGTGTGAGGAGGCATGGGACAAAACCTGCCTCAGGAAGCGATGAGATTGCAATCTAGGGAGAGAAACAGGAGCCTTTTGGAACAAGGCTTGGAAATGAGGAGGCCAGTGAGGATTTCACTCATCACTATCACTTGCTCCAAAGCCTGGAAAGAATTCTCTCTCTTTTCCCCTACACACCAATGTTAACCCATCCCAGAAACTGGGTTCACACCCTGACACAGCCCAAAGGGACACTATTCCCCCACGAGGAGCCATGCTTTGGGGGCTCACAGGTCTACCCTGCAATCTTCATTGTGGCCATCCTGGATTCCTTTCCTGCCTCCCCTAAACCATCTCCTTTGGCAAGCTGAGCGCTGAAGGAGAATTAAACCCAGATCTATGGCACTTCTCCTGCTAAAACTATTTCCCAGCAGACTTGTTACAAACCAAGCACGCCAGGTTCTGTCAGCCACATCACTGTCCACCAGCCTGGTAACATTTCACCTACCTCGGGCTCAGCCCTCTAATTGACTGAGCTCTGGGCCCTCTGCATTCCTCATGAACAAAAAGCAGGATTTACTCATGGAAAGAGCCAACAGCAGCAGCCCTAAGTAGCATTCCACACGCTGTGCTTCCCCCCAAACCTTCCCCACAGGCGCTGCAGGAATGCCCAGAATGAGGGCAGGAGAGAGGCTGAACTCTTCATGAGCTGTTAGCAGGCTAACGAGGGCATCTGCAGGAGGAATAGGCACTAAAACTGAAACTAGATACAAAATAAATATCCCAGAGCTGGATTTCTTAAAAAAGATTCTGCTGAGCTATAGTTCCACATCAAATTTTTATTGAATACATTTTCTTCTGAGAATTTGTGCACTAAAACCAGTCAGAATCATATGAGAGGAGTATAAATTTCACGTACAGTTTTCACTGCAAACATCCTTCAGGAGAAAAAGCAAAAGCACTTTTTAATCAAGCCCACTCCACATCCTCTCCCTCCTCCCGTGGAACCCAAGTGGGAGGCTGGGAATTGGAGCCCACAAAGCCCCAGTCCCTGCAGCACTGGGGCAGTGAGGAACTCAGGGGAGGGATGTTCTGCCTGAAGGCAATGCCCACGTCGGCTTCACGTAGAGTAAAGCTGTGAAGAAGGTGACATTTTAAAGCAATTGATATTCTTAGCTGACAATGTGAATTCACATGATTTCAGCAGACTGTTGTTAAAACCCAAACGTGACACCGCCTCTTCTCCCAAATTCAGAGCTGCCCCTCCAAAACTTAGTCACATTATTTTCTGAATCTGCAATGGATTTCCTGTTTGATTCTACAAAACCCAGAAATGAGGGGCTAGTTCCCTGGAAGGACGATGTTTCTCACTGTACAAGTGATTTCGGGTCACTTTGAGCTTGAAAAGGCTCTAGGATCTGAAATGCTATTAAAAACAGAAAAGCTATTTTAGTCCACTTCTTTTAGCAGCATCCCAGCACCCAACACTTTTAACATATTCTCCCCCCAACAACTACAAGGTGAACTCAGAAAAAAACTCCTCTCAGAGGCTTCCAGATTTGTCACTATAATGTAAAATTTAAACAAGTCTAAACTGAGCCCCTTTCAGCCCTTGAGCAGGTCTTAGTGGCTGTGTTGCCCAGATGCTCACGTGGCAGTTCTTCTTTGGATATTGAGCTACCTGGACCCCTGAGAAGAAAATTACACTGAAGAAAAGGTCAATAAATGGCAGAGAGGAGATGACATCCCATAATAGTTATAATTACTGTTTATCTGAGTGCTGCACTGCCCAGGTAGCAGGCTACAGGATGTATTTGGTGCATTTTTTCATTAAAAGGACTCAGAGTTGATCCCGTGACACGTGTGTCTGCTGTGTCACAGGACACACCACGCAGTCACATCTCCTCCGTGCAGCCAGTGACCTTGAGAGATGCTGCATTCCTTTTTCTTTCTGCATATTTTTGTGATGGATTTATCATTCAATAAACTCAAAAGAACAACAGCATTTGACGCTGGAGCTGTTTGTGCCAGTGCCAAGAGCTGCGGGAGGAGCTGGGGCTGGATCTGTAACCCTGCTCAGACTGTTCATGGCAGAATTGATGTTGTGGCTCCATTCTCCACTGCAGGCCAAGGAGGGGATGGATCTTCCATGAGGATTCCTTTTCCCATAAAGTTTTACACTAGATGTGTAAAGCAAATTCCCAGCAGGACAGTTCCAGGAAATGCAAAAGAATGAGATGAGCAAACTTTGACTGGTATGATTCAGACAGTGATTACGTCTCTGTAGAGGGACACTATAAAACCAGACAGAGACAGTGTGTCTGTGCTGGTCAACGGGGGTTGAAAGACTCTGAGATGCTCAGCTGAACCAACCTGACAAGGTCCTTGCACCCCAGAACACTCAGACACCAGTGCTGTGTCTTGAAAACAGCAAAATCCCTACAGAAAGCGACTCAAGTCTAAGTTACAGAGAGGAATAAACACCAGTGTTCTGCATTCAGAAATAAAGACTGCGATTACGGAGCTGTTGACGCCAGCTTTTGAAGACTGCCACAGAAAGATAATTAAAAATGGGGCAAATCCCAGCAGCCTCCTCTCTCCCTTCTCCAGCAGAAAGAGCCTGTGATCACTCAGCTGAATGGTGGCTGCCATGAGAGCTCAGCAGAAGGGCAGTGTGTGTGTGCCATCGCTCTGGCCAGGGCAGTGCCAGGTGGGGACAATTGTGGGGACACCGTGGGGACAACTGGGAGCAGCCATTCCCTTCTGCCATACCACAAGGGGAACAATATGAAGACCCCTTGAATCCAACAGACTTATTTTGTCCTGGTTACATTATTGGGAAATCTACTTTCCTGGGAAGAAGAGATTTTACAGTAACTTAAACTGATAAAAACTTCATCCTCTATTTCACTCTGTCATGCCTTCTCTGCTGCCCATGGCCAATGAGCAGCATGAGGCAGCAGACAGTCAAACACACCCCACGGCAGCACCAGGGACAGAGGCAAAGCGGACATTTAATGGAAAAAAAAGGTACACGGTGATAAAAATTGTGCACTTTTTTCTTGACACAGAAAATGACCCCCTTAGGAACACAGCCTGTTCAGAAGCAAAAGTCATTTAGATTGGTCCTTTTGCCCCTTCATTAATATGCTAAAGAAGATCAGTGCATGATCTCACAGAGGACTAAGGCTGTGGTCCCTACACACCATTTCCACAGCCTCGGAGGTGAGCACAGCATTTTATAGTGCAGACCATGAACTTGGGGCTCTTTTTAACAACCTTTATTGCCTTTCACTAAGGGTAGTGCACCATGTATACATTCATGGGTCTAACAGCCACTTTCTGACTGGTCTGACCCAAGACATCTCCATGGGTGTGGAGACAGGGATGCAGGGATGCATCCCAGGTGGGATCAGGTGGCAGGATGCAGGTGGCAGCTGCAGGAGGTGACAGGGATGAAGAGTCTTTACTTCACACCACTCAGGCAGTGTGAGACACGAGAGGCAGCGCAGCTTCATTAACCCAGGGCAGCACAGACGTCAGTGACAGCTGAGGCAGCCAGTTGATAGAAAGGGAATAGAGACTGCTTCAGAAATAAAAGATTATTTTGAGAATAAAAGCAACCGGGGTAATAAGCAAGACGCTTACAAAGGCAGAGGATAGAAGGAAGAGCATTCAAACTGCAGGCACCTGGGAAGTGATTTATCCGAAACACTTACAAAAGTGTTCCTTAACAGATAAAATACAAGGGTAACTCACTGCAGGCCAAAAGACTGCGTATTAAAGGAAAAAATATCCCACATTAGAAAGAGAGACTTTAGCCTTGACAGCATCTGCTCCAAGTCCTCTGCTGCCCACACCAGAACAAACTCCAGATCTCTAAACTCAATTTGTAATTTGCTTCACTACAGAATTCCCAACTCAAGCCCCAATTATAACTCTCCAGTGAGAGTGAAACTCCAGCCAACGGTATAATACATTCACCGACACCTGCAGACCTAATAATTGACCAGGGGGGATGTGGATGAGCTCAGCAGAATCACTGCATTGCTCCTGCAAGGTTCGGTGTCCTACACCGGGAAACAGCTTCACCACTGCAAAGTGCATAATTTAATAAACCATTAACTCAAACCTGAGGTGAAGTAAATTCAGCGTATTATATATTTCAAAATAGCATTAGAATTCAATTTAAGTGTCACCAAAAGCCTAATCCTCAGTATACAGAGCATATTAATAAGTGTCTTGGAGCCTGTGGTTTGATTTCGTTTCCAGCTGGGCTGCGCTGCCGCATGGCTGCGATCCTGCCGCGAGGACGTCTCGGTGACAGCAGCACTGGCCTGAACCCCAGCAGGATCACAGGGATGACAGCCCCCCTCTGTGGGGTCTTCCCGGGAGAACACGGGGGTGGCCACTGGAGCAAAAGTAATCCTGCTTCCAGCTGTGTCACTTCTGGGTGTCCCTGCTGAGATGCTGATGTTCCCCACTGACAGCAGCGTCCCCAGGAGCCCAGACCCACCCCTGCTGCCGGGTCCCTTTGCAGCCACAGGGGCAACGCTCATTTTAGGTAAGGCAGGGGCTCCTGGTCACCCTGAGCTGCCAGATGAGGCACTTTGTGGCTGTCCCCAGCCATGTCATGGTGCATGGCAGGGCTGCAGCCCCCAAGGAGGGACAGAGCCAATGCTTTCCCTCCCCTGGCTCAAGCATCCAGGGCAAACAGGGCAACATTTCCACCAAGGCTGAAAGCACAAAACCTGCTCTCCCTTGCTGTGGGAGTTGGACATGTTTTGGCCTTTTCTCCGTCGCCCCTGCCAGAACTTCTCTCCATCAGCAACCCAGGCACATCCCCCAGCAGTTGGGGAAATGCATCTCTTCTATAAATGACAACAGATTATTTAAGCAACAACTAAAGCACTCTGACTGCTTTTTAGTTTGCTCGCATTAACGTCAGTCTCCTCATATATCTAGGGAACAAATCCGGGATTTTCTTTAAAATGGTGGAGAGCGGTACAAAAATAGAAGCCTGCTTGTCTAAAACAAAGTTATGTGTTTGAAAGGGCTGGAAACTGTTTTTTAATCACAGGCGTCTTTCTTCTGGAATATAATCCACCGTCTATACATTCTGCTCTTCCACCCAATTTCTCAAGAAAATGCAGCAAGTGTGTTAATAAATAATTTACAAAAACATTACAAAAGATAAAGCACTCCTGCTAAAACGTTGCCAGCCTTTGACACACCAGTTCATTTGTAATCCTCTTTGCCTCCCCTTCACTGGAACATCAGCAGAGGGTTCGTGCTGCTGCTCTCACAGCCCCATTTCACCACCCTGCAGTGTTTGGTTCATAGGATCCAGGGAAATGCAGGCACAGTCCAGCCCAAGCCACAGCTCAATGTAGATTTCTGTCACGGAAAATGTTTTTCATGGAAGCAACATCCTGATTTATTTTTGCCCTCCCGCATGTGAGGACGGCTGCAAATGCAGGTGGTTGTCCCAACAAACAGGACCCCAGAGTTTGTCCTTCCTCCAGCAGCACACAGGTTGTGCTCTCTGTGACACTCCACAGGGTGGTTGGGAGGATGATGGACAGGACCCTTTGCTTCTCTTACATAGTTTTTCTGAAAATCACTTTCAGAGGACAGTATTTTAGGCATGTGACAAAAAAAAAAAAAATCAAGATAACAGAACAGTTATTACAGAAGAGTTCACAGAACCCTTGGAATTTCAGTTGGACTGAGCAATAGTTTTTGCACAGCTCCACCAATTCCTTGAGTATTTCAGATCTTTAATGAACCCTGAAAAACATGATGGGAAGACTTGAGACATGGCTGTTCCAGTGACTGCGAGGCAGCAGAGACACAGCAATGAGCACAGTGCCTTCAGAAGAGCTGGTGAGATGAAAGGAGGAAAAGAGAGCATCCTTCAGAGAGATCAAGTCAAAGGCATGTTAAGGAAGCATGAAAAGGGTATCCACAACTTCCTCATCCTCTGAGAACGCTTGTGCATCGTGAAGCCAAGTGATAACACAAGAGGACTGACTGCTGCATCCTGCCAACATCTGGTACCAAAAGCACCTCTGCTGCTGCAGCTCAGAGCTAAATCAACACAGAAGACAATTCTGCTCTCCTGGAAGTGCTGTTTGGTCTCCCCACACACAGTCTCCCCTCCAGCACAGCTCCACATGAACACAGGACACTGGGAACAGGAACCAAAGCAGGTAAAACAGAGCTGCTGCACCTCTGTGAACACCCACCTGTATCCCGAGCCTGCAGCCACACTGGTGATTGTCCTGTACCACAGACCATGCTCTGCTGGACTTCTCTACCACTTAATTACATCACACAGGCTAAAATACACTTTGGGAAAATGTGCCAGCATACCAGCAACAATTTATAATCCCAGTAGCAAAAATGCACAGGCTGGTTGTGCCAAGGCCTCGCTGACACTCACCCCAAACATCCAGGACCCAGCTAAGTGCCCATGTGCCCAGCTAAGCATCCTCTGTGCTTTATTGCCCAGCCACTTTTATTTCACCCAAATGAAAAATAAAAACCCATTACTAAGCAAAAGTCTTGAGAATTTTTATGAGATTGTAATGCTTCCAATTTATGTTGAAAAAGCCCCAAATCCTCAAGCTGTCTGTCGCTGCTCCAGCCAGGGAGATGCTGCTGACACAGCGCAGCACAAGCAATCAGAGAGGGAAATGCTACTCTGATGGGGTGCTATCAAAAAGAAATGGGAAGGGCTTCCTCTTGTTTAAGGCATGATGGAAAAACGAGGCAAAAAAGTATGGAACAAACAATAAATTTATGCAGGACAGTGACAGATGTCATGTAAAATGTTTTATATGATTTTTAGGTCTCGATACATTCTGCCCACAGCTTTCAGACAAGACGTATTTTAAGAAGGGAACACACTCAGGGGGCATCAAGCATCAGTGCAGACATTCATAGTAACAAACTGCTGAATATTCAAGCGTATCAGAAGGAAGAATTTAGGAAAAAAACAAGAGAGAATATTGCAAAAACCTTTGACATTCAATCAGTGCTTACACATACTCTACAAGGCACAGCTGGTGCACACAGAACAGCAGGAACAGTAATTAAAGACCACTACCCAAATACTGCCCACCACCAGTGCCCCCTCAGCATCTCCCACTTGCTCCTTCTGTGACAGACATCCTGCCTGGATACTACATCTGGCAGGACTGCTGATGTCCCTGACCTTCCCCTGCCATTTCCTATCCTACAAAGAAGTATTCCATGACTGCCATGGCTGCTGGGAGCATCCTGTGAGTGTGTGAGCAATAAAGATGAAATGCGGTTTTCCCCCAGGCTCCCAGAGAACTGCATTATCACATTTCAGCAATTACTGCAAACACTGGATTTACAACAGGGCTCTGTGGAGCTCTTGTGTGTCCCTGTGCCTGCCTAGCTCAGCCTGCATCCCACTCTACTTCCTTGGCTCACCTGCCACTGACACTCTTCTGCACCAATTCTGAATTATTCAGTGAGCAGTTAATGCATGTGCAATGTGAAACAGCTCTCTGCCGACGTACCTCTCTCCAAGGCTTGTTAGTCTTAATTTGTTCAACTGGCCAAGAGGTCTAAATTTACAAGTTTTTTTTTTGCATGATCCTATAGCACAGTTTATGTACTTCTTAATTAAGAAAAAGGGCACCACTTTTAAAATGTGTGTTCCCAGCCATCCCTATAGCACCTGAACACCAGCACAAAGGAGACATCAGCATCTCCAGCCGTGCAGCACAGTGAGCAAGGGGCCCATGGCAGTCCATGGGGGAAGGCAAAGCCTGCCTCCCTAACCCTGGCAAGCAGCAGCCTGCCCAGAAGCCTGGCAGCCAGATTAATTTTCAGTTCCTGGGGTGAATTTCCAACATGCAGAAGGGAACACTGAATTTCCCTGCTCAGCTGTGCCAATGTTTGAAAATCGTCCGTGTCTGAGAATCCACACTTTCCCTCCACTAGTCAGTACAAGTACAAACAGGGGGTTTTCTTCTTCTTTCTCCATTGACACAAAATCTGGTACTATGCTGAAGGTCCTGCCAATGACAAACCAAGACACTCAGACTCACAGCTGTGCCAAAGCCTCGGCAGGAGGCTGGGACCTGCCATCACTCACATCTCAAAAAGGGTTTCAGCAGCTCTGCTCCACGCTCAGTGAACTGTGGACAGCCAGAGCTCTGCATCTTCTCAGAAGCAAACAGATAATGCAAAACAATAAAAAATGAAGTTCTGCTGAGGTGTCTTCCCCAGCAATCAGTGAAGAGGCCACCTGTGTCCTCATCCACATCTTCTTCTCTGACTGTGTCACTCAGAGCATCATCTCATTTCTAGAGATCAGATAATCAAAAGTATGAGAACCAAGTGTAGGAAACCACCACCGTGGGCATGCTTTCTTCATTCAGGCCCAAGAGTGAGTGTCCAAGAGAATATCCACACAAGAAGCTGCCAGTGCCCAGGTCTGGACCATGTCTGGCAGGAACATGTCAATGCTGGCTTGGCAATTACACCACCTTTCACAAATATTAAAGGTCTTTGGGGTAAGGCAGCACTTAAAATCCATTATCAAAAAAGCTCAAAATGTCTCAAAAACGTGAAACCCCTGCAGAAGAGAGAGGAGGTGGAGGCCCCATGCAGCAGACCCCAGCCACAGCTGCCAGCACCACAGTCTCAGCTGACAGCCTGAGAACTTCTAGCAGAGACCCAGAAAACTGCCTCATGCAGCTCCATATGATTGGTTCTCATTTCTCATCCTTGTGACCAGTCTGCAGGGAGCAGGCACATCATGTCAATCATAAGTGACGACACAAAGTTGTTTAAGGAAGATATCACCGTATAATTGATATCTATGGCACTGTGTAAATGCTTGAGAAAGGCTGTGAGTCCCTGTGGCTGGTTTGAGTCCTGGCCTTTACACTGAACACGTGAGACAGAAAACAACTGTTAATTTTTAATCGATATCTAACCTGACAATAGGATTTGGAGGAAGATCATCCCATAAAACATAGACAGCATTGCAGACTAATTGTATTTACTCCCCACTGACTAGAGATTGCACAGAGAGAGCACAGAGAGAGTCCCAGGAAGGTGCTGAACGTCTCCCCAACACAAGGGAAAGTCACCCATATGCCTCTGTGAACTATAAAGCCAAACATATTGCTGGAACTTAATGTTACACATTGCCCTGGCTATACCTATTTTTGAATACCAAACTCATTTCCCGGGGCTGTTGAAGTGAAAGCTTCTGAAGGAGATGCACAAAACACCTTCTGTCTCTCTGGTGTCAGTGCTCCTGAATTCACCATGGAGCTGCACACAAACACTGTGCAGACGATGGAAAAGCATCATCTATTCCTGGCTGCATAACCTTGAGCGCATGACTGAAGGATGCCCGTTTGTGCCTGGGAGATGCTGCCATGAATCACAGACCCCTCTTCCTCCCACAGCCAAGGCACAGCGTGTCCTTGTTGAGGAATACCAGTCTACCACAGCCACAGTGAGACATCCTGCAGCACATTTTATAAATAGGCTTCTAAGAGATGTACTTCCCATCCTCTCGACAAAAAGCGATTACCAGAGCAAAGAAAATGACTAAACATTGATGCACACCCTGTGAACATGAGGAAGCCAGAGCCCGGGGAACAGCTCAGAGATCCTACAGTGCTGCAGTGCAACCCATCAGGGAGGTGCTGGCTAAGTGCCACAGCAGCCAGGGCCAGCAGCACTTCTAAGGAGCACATCACAACAAGAAAAATAATACAAAGCTCAAAAACAAAGAGAAGAGAGGTGACCTATGGGGCCAGGAGTTCTTGAGGAGGACAAGCACAGCCTGGGCAGCCCACAAGAGAACAGGATTGATGCAGTCATGCTGTGTTTTCCGAGGAGCCACAGTTCTCCTGTGCGAGGTGCAGTGCTGCTCCCACCACTGCAGCCAAGCATCTCCTCTTTCCTTGCACGCAGCATTTATATGCCACAGATGCAAATGGAACACACAGGTATCACAGAGGAGGGTGACATCTGGTGCGTGTTTTCTTTGATTTATCTGTGGGGTGGGCACCATCCTCTGTGGGTTGTGAGGGGTCTGTCCTGCCCCAGTGACAGCAGCAGTGTCTTCTTTGTTAATAAGGAAGTGCAATTGCAAAACCAGGGAGAAACAGGAATTATCTTCCATAATACCAGAAACAGATGTCACTTTCCTCAGACTTGTTTGTTTTCAGGACCATGGGAGTTTAATCTTTAAAACAATATTTTTACAATATGTGTCAAGTGCCATTTGATAATGAAAGAAAACAAATTGCTTCCACTTTGCACACCATGGTAACCAGTCAACCATGTGAAAAGCTCCTCAAAGGTGGGGTCAGCAAACACCCCCCGGGCAAACTCCCACATGATATCCTTTGCACACCCCCGCAGCCCCAGGGGAGCTGCCCAAACCCTGTGTAAATAAAGAGGAAAATTTGGCTTGACTCCTCCTGGGATTTTGCTGTTCCCACAACAGCCGGAAGAAAAATCATTGAGTGACTCCAAAATACTCCCTGGAGACTAAACATCTCACTGGAGAAAAGCAGGGCCACCGCAGGGCCAGCTCCAAGGTTCACCCCCAATTCAAACACAGCCCCAGGGTTCTCCTTAAAGTCAGGCAGAGCCCAGGGCTGATACCTCTCCCACACCACGGCATGCCTGTGCAGGATTCGTTTCTCCAGCTTCTGCCTTGCTTCAGGATGAAACAACAAACCCTGAAACCTCCAGAAAGTCTCACACGAGCCAACTCCATGTTTAGAGAACATATGAGCTGGCACCAGCTCCATATTGCTAGAGAAAATATACAATCCCTCCAAACAGAGACATACGACCAAAGAAGACCCATCTCCCTTGCAGACAAACAAAATCCCCCAGACAGTAAAACACAGGACTCTGACCCCCCCAGCAGCAGCTGAATGTGGCTGCAGCAGCTCGACCAGGTGACCCCAGAGAAAGAACTCATCATCCTACCTGCAGAAGCCAGTAGCACCTTCTGTGAAACGTGGGGATGATGGAGGAATGGACATAGCAGCCATACAGGCACTGGGGACACAAAAAGAGAGAAAGCAGAGTCAGGTTAGTGGAGGAACCATCCCAAAAGGCCGGGCTGGGGATGGGGCAGCAGCGTGTGACCCTGAATGGAGGACAGACATTGTTCTGCTGCTGGTCTGGGGACACACAACACAGCATTGTGGCAGCCCAGTGTAAGCACTGTGAGCATTGCTAGAGGTCACAGAACCCCTTCCCTGACTGCCCCTGCCGCGCTGCCTCTGCCCAAGGATGGCCACAGCCAACAGGGGCTCCATGGTGCTCAGCACCATGACACAGACAGGGCTGGGCTGGGGGCTGCCTTCGAATCTTCACTCCGTTGTATTTTTTATTTTTCGGCAAACGCAACACGTTCATCTCCTTTTCTGTGGTTTATCTCCAGGGTGTTTCAACTGAAAATGTTGTGTTTGTAAACTGAAAAGATTGCTGTCAGGTATTTTAGACAGCAAAATGCCAAAATGTAGTTTGTTTCTTTTCTTCTTGTTCGGGGGGTTTTTTTGGGAGTGTTTTGGGGTTTTTTTTAATGATTTCTGCTTCTCTGATTAACTGAAATCAGCAACAATGAAGCATTTTTTCTACAGGACAAAACCCCCACATTTCCAGTACGTTAAAACTTTTTGATTGGAAACCAAGCCCAGTGCCAAGCCAAACACACAAAACTGGTTTTAATTGCAAAGATCCCAGGCACAGAGGGGAGCCCGTGCTGCTGGACATGTACATTTGGGCCATGAGCACATGGGAGGCTGCAGCAGTCTTCCCTCCCCAGGATCACTGCTCACAAGGTCGGCCTGAATTAAACAGGATTTAAGGACTGGCTGCTATCACCGAGTTATTTTTAAAACACAAATGACAAAGATTAATAATGTTTTTAAAATGTGTCAAGGGTACTTTCCATACACTGAAATGCAGGCAGGAAAAAAGCCCTGCAGAAAATAATCCAAAGAAAAGCTTAACATTTAAATCTCTCCCGGGGGCCGAGGAACAGCTGCCCTGAGAGTGACTCCTGGCACATGGCACTGGGGGCTGCATGGAAAGGTCTGCAGTGTTCAGTTCTGCTGACTCAGAGTGCCCCCACTCCAGAAAGCAGCTTGTGAGGTGCAGCATCTCCCAGTCCAACCTGCTTCCCAGTGAGGATGGGAAAGCTGGTCTGGAGCCGCTGGAGCAGCCTTCACAGCAGCCAGGGACATCCACAGAACTTTGTGAGATACATATCAATCTATTCCAGCATCCCCTGACTTGCTTCCCACCCCAGTTTGCTGTGGAGTCGATGGAAACTTTGCCCTGATTAGAAGAAACCCCAGTGCTGGGCTCTGTGGTGCACAGCAGGCGGGAGCACTGCCCTCCCTCTCCAGAGCTATCTCACGGATAATTCTAGAGCTGTCAATAATGAATCACACAAAAGCCTCCCACCTCCAGGAAAATGGTCCTCAACATCTCAGCAAACCATTAAAAAAATCCTAACAGTTCGCAGAATTCAAAAAGCACACGGAACGCAAAAGGGATTTCTTAAATTTTTCTTCTTTTTTTTCCCCCATGGTGGCAGGGCATGGGAATGACTCTGGATGGATGTTTTGAGGCTGGATATTCTAACCTGGCCAGCTGGGATGAAGGAGACCCACACACTGAGCAAGCTTCTGGCCTCAGAGAGACAGCAGGGACTGTCCCCAGGGGCACTGAGAGGTACCACAGTGGCAGAGAAACACTGCAGGGGTGAAACAGTGCCTGGGAGCCCAGCACGTGGAGTGCAGGCAAAATGAATGATGACAGCAATAAAAACTGCATTAATTTTTGGATAAAAAGGCATAAGAAAAAGTTGATGGTATAAATAGAAAACTTGGAAATCTGTGTGTCATTGTTTTGGAGGATTTTCAAGATTAATGGGTTAAGCACTGTGGATGATACAAAATCTGCAGCCTGATGGCTCAGCACACGGGGGCTGTGGGGAGGTGGGTGTAGGATATTCCTACACTTGGATGTGCTGACCCCTGCCTTTGGGATGGCCCAGGGCTGCTGAGCACCCAGCCAGCTCAAAACCTCCCTGCAACTAATGAGCAGAGTGGAATTACCACCCTGCCTGGCCAGAGCAGACAGGTAAACCAGGGCAGGAGTAATACCTTCAGCTAAAGCAGTCCTTAAAATGAATTCTTGCTCAAAACAGGCAAAGGGGGTTTCATTAGCTGCACCTTCTTTTATTTTTTTTAATTGTTTTTTAGTGGGAAGCTAAAAGCTGCAGAGGCCTGTGTGTCTGTGGAGATGTTAATGCCAGGCTGGGCGCTCAGCCAATGCATTAAGTGAAATCGAATTCCTGAAACCAGCTTTAATCAGCAGATTTTTAAGGTTAGAACGACTCTCTCCTCTGCAAGGCTTGCCAAGGTTAATTCTGTCCTGAGCAGGCTGAATTAATGGGCTGGACAGGGGAGAACATTTTTTTTTTCACGATTCTCTTTTAAGTTTACAAAATCTCCAAGAGAAGAGAAGAGGCATTTCTGAGCAGTCTGAGGTGAAACGCCGCCTCAGCAGCTCATTGACTGCTTTGTGGAGAACACGGCGAGGGGCAGCCTGGCCCTGGAGGAACCCTGGGCAGCAGTGGCTGGGGGACACCCACACTGCTGGGTACCCAGGGCAGTGGCCCTGTGGTCCCATCGCCTGTCAGGGAGTGTGTCCTTGTCCCTGGAGATGACCCTGTGCGTGTGGCCAAGGATGCCCTAAGCACAGACCGTGTCCTGCCACCGTGGGGGATCCCTCCTGTGCAGCTCCCTGGGGTGAGACCCCCACACCTGCCCCAGGAACCAGCTCCAGGCACCTTCTGTGCAGCCCCCACCCTGCTGCTGGAGGGCCTGGCCCTGCCTGCTCTGCTGCAGCTCATCCCTTTACAATTCCAGGGGTAATTAAAGAGAAAAGGCCTTCTCTGGGCAGCAGGGGAGAGCGTGCAATTACAGCTGCCCACCCTGCCATTTGTATGCAGTGCACATTTGGCATTACCAAACTTCTGCAAACTGGAGAAAATGGTGGGGGGGAATATAAAATCAAATTTTTAGTAAGTTGTTTTTTTTTTTTTTATCTTGAGATCCTTAAAGTGATTGTGGCTTATTTAAGAATAATACAATCATGCTGAGGTGTTCTTCCTTAACAAGCATACCTTGGGAATGGAAACAAGAAAGCAGGAGAATCAAAAATTCAAGATAGAATTGGACAGGCTTTGAAATTCTTCTCCCTGGTGAGTTACACTAGTGGATATTTAAAAAAACCCTAAAAACCGCCTAGATTTTGTTCAGATTTTCACACTGAATTCCCAATTCCCTTAATAAGAAGCTAAATCAATCTTTAGACAACAAAACACGTAAGACCTATGGCTGTACATTATTAAAATATACTTGAGTAATTTTCTGGTGGTAAGGCTTCAGCTTTCAACACCCCAGCAGCCTCCGGACACCAGGAGCAGGATCTGTGCGGGTTACTGGGGGAAAAGGACCATGCCTCTGCTCCTGGCTCCATCGTGGTATTGGGCAACACATGCTCCCCCAGCAGCTGATCAGCTCTCTGTAACTTCCCTGGGCTGCTGGGATCTCCCTCTGTAATTACTGACTATTTCAGAGCTTCCTCACCAATCTCCATGAGGGAGCAGCACACTGCTGGCACAGCAGCCCTGCTCCATGGATCAAACCTCCATGGAAAGCCAAGGGAGGTGCTGGCTTCATTCCTCTCATCATCCTGGTGACAGGGTACAGGTCTCCTGAAGCAGTGGCTGTATCTGAGCCCAACCACACACTCTGCTCTCACCCTTGCCTGCTGTAACCAGCACACACTGGGAAGGAGCAGCAGCTCCTGGAGTCACAGGCATGGAAGGGAAAGTGGAAAAGCAGGCTGTAAGTGCTCAGATGAGCATCCTTCAATGCAGCAACCCGTGTTTTTGTGATACAGGCAAAATGCAGTGACAAGCCCCACTCTCCCATCCCTATCATGATATACAGAATCATTCTGTGATTTTATCACAGACATCTCCATACTCTATCCCATGCTTTTCACCAACATTTCCATATCCCAGCAGAGACTCCATTCAATCTTCCTGAAACCGATTACTCTGGATTTCATACAAACCATGACCAGAGGAATTTGTCAGCTATTTGTAGTGATACATTTGTTTTACACATAGGAGCGATTCTCCATCTGTTTCTGTAAGCAGCACCCACAAAAATCACTGCTGACCCTCTGAGAGCGCAGAGCCCAGCTAGAAAAGCGAGGCAGCTGAAATCTGGGCTTCTTGGCCACTGAATTAGCAACCCCTGGGGAAACCCCTCAAATTTTGTGTGTCACCTCTCAAACAGACCTAAAGTGAGCGCCTTCTGAGACTGGGTTATCTTGCAACAGATGATCCTTCCTTCAGGACAGAGATGCTGAAGCCACAGCCGCATTCCAAAGCCATTTAAACGTCAGCTGAGGCTCGCCCCTGTCAGCTGCGGGAGCTGGGAGACAGCGGCGGCTCCCGCCCACTCCATTAATCAGGATTCAGCGAGAAAAGCCAACGTGCTGCTATAAAGCCCCTGACTCGGTGCCAGCACCAGCGCAGGGAGCCACGTGCCATCAATCTTCTGGTCCTCCCGCAGCAGCCGGGGAACGCTGACGGGGGCTTGTGACAGCTCTTGTAGGGCACAGCGAGGCACAGGCACGCTCAGCACACAGGGACGAGACAGGAGATGCTCAACATTTCCCCATGCAGATTGGCCCCGCTTCAGCAAACAGGGAGGGGAAACCACATCTGAACTCTAGGGAATCCCCAGGGCCAGAAGGCTGCCGCCAGAGCTCTTATTTTGACTTAAAGAGTGTCAAAATATAGGAATGCATCCAAAATTTCCCATTACTGCTGCAAATCAAAACCAAAACGGTGCTACCTGTGTTTTCTCACTCATCATCTTGGAGAAATACAGATATTAGACAGGTCTGGATTTTCCTCTGACGTTCATAAATAGTAACTTTGATTCAGCAAAGCACAAAGCCACGTGCTCAGATCTCAGTCTGGGCTGAGCCGCGCTGCTGGCAAGGTTCGCCTTTTATCGATGTCAACAGAACTTAAGCAATTGCTCACGGTTTGCCAGGTTGGGCATGGAGTCTCTGGTACTGACAGCAGATCTAGAAAACATTCTTAACATTTCTAGGCAGTTGCAGAACCTAGAGAAGCTGACCCTTTTCATCTGTGGCATGGCAGCACAGCGCCGTGCCGCCGCGGGCACTGCCCGCTGTGCGGGCGCTCAGCCACTGCAGGGATTTGGGCTTTAATCCTGCCAGTTCTTTTCCTGACACATTTCAAACCCCCCGTATGCCCTGGATGCCACTGGCAGCCGTATCTAGATAACAGCTCCTGGACTGAGGCCTGGGCTCTCCTGTGATGGCTGATCAAGGGAGGAGAGGTTACACAGCCTGTGCATTGCAGGACCTCGTCACTTCTGGTGGCTTTTGTTAACAAATATTGTTCTGTTTACCTCGGGACTCGTTAGAAAGCAATTTTTGAAATGTTCAATATTTAATGAAATATTTAAATGTTTAATGGGTTCTTTTTCCAACCCTGTTTTCCCCTTTGTGGGGTTCTAAAGTCTCTGCAAGGATTGCGAGGTTTTAAGTCTCTCACTGTTAGAAATGAATCCTCTAATGACATTGGCTTAACGACAGAAATCGGCATACATGGGGACTGATGTTTCACAGGCAGCAACACCCACTGCCTGGCCCACTGCAGGATCATTGGTATGCATCCCCACACCCCCACTGCAGTGCCTGCCTCTTCATAAATGCATATTTCTTTATTAATACGGGGATACTTTAATCTCAGTCTAATTTTACCTTTAGGGAAGCTCTATCCCGAGGCTGCCAGGAGCTTAGACCTTCCAGATGCAGTGGTGTGATTTGTATTCAAAGCAGCAGATCTATCTGTCAACATGTTTGTCTCCCTTCTCTGCCAGCTCTTATTTATAATCCCATTCAGATTAATGAATGACAGTAGTTCTCATCACAAGAAATTTGATTAATCAATTTAAGTGCTTAATCACCCTGGCCTGGGTGAAAAGCGTACTGGAGGGATGCTGCCTGGATAGGGGCAAAGTTGTGAGATGTAAGAGGAAAACATCATCACTTTCCCTCAGGAACAGCTCGAGCCAGGAATGTGCACCAGATCCTTGACGGGATTACGAGCTTTCCAAGAGCTCAAAATTTCCTTAGGGCCAGCAGTCATGGCCAGTTAGTAATGAAATATCCTTTTGAACCCACCTCCTGATCTGACACAAAAGGCTTCATCCTACTCACCTCACTCCCTGCTACTCCTGTCGCTCAAACTGAACCCAAAAACTGCCAGTCATAAAACCCCTGCAGGGTGGTGACCAGGATAACACACCTGGGCATCCTGCAGCATCCCACTCCCCATTAGTCCTGCCCACCTCTGTCCTGTAGCTCAAAGACTCTCACAGCCTGGCTGTGTCACCAGCTTGAATACTCCAGAATAATCTCCAGGGGTTTCTGGAGAGCTGGGAGCTATTTCAGGTGAGGGATAGGAGGAATGTGAGGAGCAGAAATCACTGATTTGTAGAAAAGAGACCACACAGTGTGAGTGCTGCCTGGAGCTGCTCTTGCAGATATGGTGAATGACATGATATACCCAAACCCCCCTGTAACACAGCTCCAGGCAGGCTGTGCTCAACCAGGTAAGCAGGATATGGGAATTCTCACTGGGAAGAGTTCCCACATTCACCTCCACTACCTAAGCTCAAAGGGAGATGATCTGTTTGGATGTGGGTACAAAGAGGGCAGCATGAGCTCTGAGGACGGACCATCTGATGGCACCTGTGTGCACGGGGTCACTGAGAGCAGATCTGGTAACACATGCTCCCCATGAGAGCCAGGCTCCCATACGTTCAGCTAAGGGAACAGCATCCCCAACATCCCTGATGTGAGTGGCAATTAGTAGGAGGAAAAGTGGTACAAAGGCTGCTCTGACTCCACAGGCCCATGGTCTAAACCAGCACTGCCCAGGTGGTTCTCCAGTGGGATACAACCAACCTACAGGACAGGAATTACCTGGGTCCCTATAAACCATCAACCCCCACAGTCTCCTCAGTCTGTGCCACCCCACGGCACCCTCGTGCAAGAGCTTCCTGACTGTCACCACACAGTGAGAAATGTGAGCTGGAAAATCATGGAGCATATTAATGTCACACTGAAATATGACACAATGCACAGAAGTATTTTATATTTATTCTCTTTTAGAAATGTTAGAAAGACAATATAATGAGAACACTGCAAACAACTCAAGCGTTTTCCTCCTAATCTGGCAATAAAAATGTCAAAGAAATGCCTAAAATCCTAATAGGAGAACAAAAAAATAATGGGGTGGGCTATAACAAGGATTTAGCTGCAACTTTACTTGAAGGCTTTAATCATGTCTTCTACAACATTAATGGAAAATCAGATACAAAGCTGTATGAACCATTAATGTCTGTGTTGGTTGCCTCAGCTACTGGAGGGGTGAGACTGAACAGATCAGGCAGAGGCTAATGAAGACAGGTTGAGGTCAGAATGCCTTTATATCTGGGGAAACTTTGCACAGAAGAAGGATTACTGAGCTGGTCTTGGAGGAAACCTGACTAAGGCTGTGACAAGAGCAGCACCACATCTCCAGCCCAGCTGCCTCGACTGCAGCCATCATGGGCAGGCTGTGCCCAAGTGGGAAACCTGGTTATCATCTGATTCTGTTTTTTGGGAAAGAAAAAAGACCATCACAGCATGGGGGAACCAGACAAAATGTGACAGTGCCCTGAGGAATATACAGGCTGAAGTGGTATTTTTGCAGACAAACAATAGAAACAAGTCACATCTAGAATAATCCCAGGGCATGAGCATGATCATGTCAGGGACGTTTGTCTGGCAGGTTCACTGTCTGTCTGACATGGGCAAATAGGGGTAAATCTAACAAATCCAACTTACAGGAAATATATAAATATCTAAGAGAACTTTGGGGAGCTATTAATTATACATGCAGTTTTATCTTGGATTAATTTTGTGCTGGAATGGACAAGAAGCCTTCGCTGGGATCTTTTTTTGGCAACCTCCCTTGGGCAAATTCAGCCCTGGAGCTATCTGCAGACATCCCACAGGGCACAGGTTCTGGGTCCTGTTTTCTTTACTCCACTTGCTTACAACTAAGAGCAGCAGTAGGTGCTGCAGTGAGTGACAATGACCAACACATCCCTGACTTCAGGCTCTTTGCAAAGGTGAAACAGTTCCACTGCAGCTCCGCACAGCCTGAGCAGAGAACACCAGGGCTGGGTGCTCCAGACAGGGAGCTCCTAGTGGAAGCTGATATGGGAAGCTTCCCTTTCCATTTCAGGAAGCTATTTAAGGTTTTCAGTAGCTCCTGAATTCTGAAAATTGAATCCAAGTGCATAGAAAACTCAGAAGGACCTGACTTTCAAACCTCCTTCCTCTCTGGAATCTCTTTATTAAGAAACATTTACACAACCTAAACCAAATTATTATGTATGCCAATACTAAATCTTCCCATTCTGATTTAAAATCCTTACAGCCTCACTACTGCTCTCAAGCAAAGGCAGGAGCTACAGTAAGCAGGCATTTAAGAATGACTTTCCGGACAAGCTGTTGTAGAAATACTAAGTTTATACTGCTTACAACCAACTTATCAATATTTCATTCCTGTCCCAAAAACCCAAACAAAAAAAGCATTAATTTCTCAAGATTAGGGCACGAAAATTTACTGAAGTTCACCACCAGCAAACAGCTCAGTGTTTCTGACATTCAATAAGTAGTGAAAAGGTCAACATTTTACTTGCATTAATTTTTTATCAGAGAAGGGAAAGCTCATTTTCATGACAGATAATGAACACTGGAAGAGGTCTGCTATGGCAAGATACACAAGATGGGGGTACTCTCCATATGAACAGTGGCTGAACCTCAGAGCTCTTCCTGGTGCCTACCTGAGGTGACATTATCACTGGGATTTACCTGAAGTGACATTATCACTGGGACTTCGCTTCCTGAAGAACCCTTCAGGGCTGTTTAACAGTTATGTCACTCGGACAGCTGAGGAAGGAAAATACCACTCTAAACACAAAAGCAAGTATCTCCCATATGCCCTGAGACATTCCGGAGGGTAGAAACAGAGACAGCAAGTTAAGAGATGGCAAATTTTCTTCTTGTAAAATAATAGCGGTTTCTATCACTGGCATTCAAAGTACAGCTGTCCAAAGAGGATCTGTCTACACATTGCCAACAAGTTACTTGCATTCTTCCAGGAATGAGACTAGGAGGTGGTGGCTGGACCTCCTGTCTGGACCATCCTATTCCACCTTCCTTTTGGGTCACTCTGCTTGGGGCAGAAAGGCTACAGGGCTGCCCTGCCAAGAGCTGTCCCTGCACTCCTCTGCACGGACTGTCCTCCAAGAGACACCTGAAGTCCTGCCATGTACAGAACACCAGCCACCACCTGGCCCTGAGACCCCTGAATCCACTGTGCCAGACCCTGTACCTGCTCCTGCACCTCCCCAGCTGCAACCACAGTGCCCAGACTGCAAACTGCAGCCCCTTGGGGCATCACCTGCAAGTCTCCTGCACACAAACTGACCCCAAAGGGATTTATTTCACTTTAACTGACTTGTCACCAGCATCTAATAACAGACCAGGGGGGCTTTGCTTATTAATTAGATGCAAAGCTTCACACAAATGAATCTTAATAGGACCTCACATATGCCCACCACCCTTTGGTGCTCTTTAGATAAGAAGCTGAAAATGCTCACATAGAAGGACATGAGTGGAATTGCAAGCTCTTCAGCGGGTCATGGGGATTGAAAAGTCTCCCACAAATGCATTACTGGAGGTCACCCAGGCCTCACTGCACGGAGAGTGATGGTGGCAGCAGGGCAGTGCCTGGCTCCAGCACAGCCTCCTCAAGCTGCAGGGTCCCCCCAGCCCACAGCCTCTGGTGGCAGTGCACAGAGAAGGGGACCTGGCAGTCACAGAGCACTGACAAATGAAAGTCAAGTGATTAGCTAGCAGGTTCAACAGTTTTGCTTCTAAAGTGCTTTCTGCATATTTTCTCAATAAAAGCAAGACAGCACTGATGAGCTATATGACAAAACAGAACGCTGAATCATTTTTAGTACATCACCTCTTCTCATGCAGAGGGAATCTTCCGTCTTCCCCATCACAGCCAATTAGAGCATTCACAACATTTCTTCAAGGCTGACAGTGATTGGAAAAGATCATGAGACTCATAAGAGAGAATTCCATGTTTTCTGTCGTTAGATCTGTTCTCTCCATCCTCCTGGTTTCTGGGGGTTTTACTGGCAACAGCAGAGCAGCATTTTGCTCAACCCAAACAATTATTTTTTTTGACTGTGAGTACAAAGTGCAGCTTTGCTGATGTCAACAGAAAAGATGGTTTTCTCTCAAAGCAGCAGGGGCATGTCTGGGGTGTGGAACAGTGGCTCTGAGCCCTGTCTCCTGCTCCTGTAGAAAATGGAAATCCTCTGTCCTTCTGCAGAGGACACAGCTGGTTTAGGAAAGAGAACTGCTGGAGAATGGTGCTGAGCAAGAACTGAAATGTCTTTTGAACATGAAATGACTGATTATTTCATCTTTTTTCAAGACTGAAATGGTGAAATACCATCACTTGAAAGGAGCCCCCTCTTACAAAACCTGGACCCATATATGAAAACTTGAAACACTTTCTAAAATGTTCAAAAGGAGATCAGTACTCTCATGGGTAACTCACAGTGTCCAGAGGTACACAGTGCTGACAAATCAAAAGAAGATTCACAGCGACATGTGTCAGTTTAAACAGTGTTGTTTCATTTTGGTAAGCAGAAGTTTTTCAGCATTTGGGAGAAAGGTGCAGACAGACACTTGTGCTTGTTCACTGCCAAGAGAAAATGCTTTGCTGAGACTGAGCACTGGCTGCAGCACAAAACTGAACAGCAAGATTTTCTCTTATTCCTGAAACCAAGTTCATGATTCAAGGGAAAGCAGAAGAAAACAGAAAATTCTGAGCTGCTTGCTTCCCAACCTCCCACTGACACCACAAAACTGTCATTAGAAATGAGTCCCACGGGCAGGGAGAAATCTGTTCCCTCGGCCACACAATCCATCATCTCTATCCAATACGCTGCCTGTAGGTTTACAAATCACAAGGAATTTACCAAGTGGCTTTCATAAGGAAAAGTGGACAATAAATCATCATCACACCGGAGCTGCTCGTGTAACACACAGCTTCATTTTCATGCCAAATTTCATAATTGGTACCTGTAAAAAACCCACAAAATCTACAAAACTTCCTCATCTGAGCAGTCTTCAAAAATAATGATACAGTATTAAGGAAGAACATTAATTAAATTATTCACCTGTTCCTTATTCTGTAATTCTACGCTGAACCTGCAAGGGTAGGAACTTGGCCCTCACCAGAGCCAAGGCTGCACTTTGCCCCAAAGAGCTTTTGAAAACAACTGGTTTTACTTGCATTAAGCTGGGGGGTCTGAAGGACAGGGACAATCCCTCTGGAACTCCTGCTACTGCTGTGCAGTGGCTGCAGCACCTCCTCAAACTTTTGATAAATCCTCCTCTGAAATGGCAATTAACACCTTTTGCAGGTCACTCCACAAGATTAATTTTCCAAGCACAGATTAATGAAAACGCAGGCACAAGTGTTTAGAAAATATTTTCCCTATTAATCTTCATCAGCAGCAGATTACCGGCAGCGCGGCTAATGAAGACATTGGCTCGTTAAGGTGAGAGCAGGCAGGGAGAAGGACAGGACTGTTCTCCCAGGCACCATAAGCAGCTCTGTCACCACTGTACACTGTCCAAGTACACTGCAAATTCCACAGAGAGATGACTCAGGCTATCCTAAAACACTGACTGGGTCCTACCCATGTGCTGAAAGGCAGCTCAGAGGAGAGAACTGCCCAAGAATCACACTCATGACAAACCCCCACAGCCAACAGGTTCTTCCTCAGCAAGAACACAGACAAACACATTTAAAAACCTTCAGTCACTCCAAATCCACCAACAGCAAATGCTACTGGTTGAAAGTTTACCATTAAAACTGAGAGGCTCCTTTTTGACAGAACTTTTCTCTGCCACACACAAATTTCAAAGAGATGTTTAACTGAATTGGATAAAGAGTCTGAGACTAACACAAAGATGACCCTGCAGAGGAAACCTGCCCCTGAAAGGAGCCCATGGTCACTGCAGAGCTCATAGATGATGGCTCTGGAAAGAGGATTGAGTGCACCTACCTTCCTGAAGCTGGACTTTCTGACTCCCAGAACTCCTGTATTTCCCCAAATTATCAGAGAATTATTCATGGTTCTTTCTCTAACAACTGTGTCTCCTGCAGTACAAGCAAACAACAGTTTCTTTCCTCATTTTATTTTCCTCCCCAGCATTAACCCCCTTTTAAATTGAAAAATGCTATTTTGCCCTTATTTTTCCGAGCTGGTGGGTGGCAATGTCGCATTTTGATAGATTATCGCTTAGAGCCTGGTTTGGGTTTAAAAAGAGGAAAGGTGCCAGTTTCCAGGAGCCTTGCCTCTCCTGCCTGCTCACTAGAGAATCAATCAAAGCCGCACTTGGTGGAAGGACAGGAAGGCGGTGGGAGGAGAAGCCGAAACCACATCCCCTGTCCTTTGTCAGCAGCACAAAGCTGCGCACTCCCGTACCCTTCAAAGCTCCTTGCGGGCGGCTGGTGAACCACTGCTGAGGCTCTGCGGGTGCTTCCTCCCGGCAGCTCCCTCCTCCTCCTCCTCCTCCTCCTCCTCAGCCTACGGACCAGCACCGAGGGCTGGTGCCGGCTCCGAACTGAAATAACCAGGACAGCTGAACGCAGCGTTAGCAAAGGTGACCTTCAAACCTTCCTGGTGTTGAAATTCAGCGCGCGTCCCTCACAAATTGGCCACTGCCTGTTTAATATGAGGGATGCCACTTCACCCTGTCAGCATATGGTTTATCATAGGAAAGTATCGTTGCTTTACGTCAAGGTTCGCTTGCAGGTTTAGTTTGTAATAAAAAAGGTGTATCTCTAATGACATCAAGGGAAAAAGAGGGATGGACCCGGGCTAAGCTGCATCTGACTGTGACTGTCAAGACACCAACTCACCTCTCCCCTGCAGAGCAGGAGAGGCCCAGTAAGTATAAAGTTTAATGCTACCCTGTTTAATGATATTCTCACTTCAACCGAACTGTAAAATTAACTGGGAACTTACATTAAAAAAAGACTTTTATTTTATGCTGATCATTAAGTAAGGAGGTTTCACACTTGAGATCTGTTATATTAAAGGGGACTGAAATTGCTTGTATCAATTACTTTGTTCTAAGTGGACAGACTTCTTACGAAATACTGAAGCTGTTTTGTAACTACTGAGGAGAAAACAGCCAAGTCCTGCATGGGAAGGGATCTCTGCTGTCCATGCTGTATGGGTCAGCAGTCACCTCCCTGCGTGTCAGGGAATCTGCTGCACACCCCAGGCTTGGCTCATGGCATAGTCCCATGTGACCTTTGGTGGACCTTCTGCCACTGAAGCAATCTTCTTCACATTCTACTGCCTAATGAAGGTGCACTCCACTGGAGCCTGGTAACTTTGCTGCTTACCTTGTCTGTAAATTCATCTACGAGTGCAGTTCAAAAAATAACAGACTAAGGAGCTCAGAGGAATCATCCTCAGCATCACCTAGACACTGAATGAGTGCACATATACACAGAACGAAGGAAAAAACTGGCTAAGCAGAAAAGCAGCAAGAGTGTGAGCAGCTGGGAAGATGCATAGCCTTAAGTGAGTTCTGCACCAAACTGGCTGCTCCAGCGAGTGAGAGTGAAACATATCCCCTAAAAACTGATGCACTCCTCTAATGATCTTGCTGTGGCATCTCTGATACAGCTTTGTGCCACTATAGGTATGCAATTAATTACAGACCAGCTGAAATGCACTTTGCAAATGAAAATTCTATTAAAATGTGATTATTAATTCCACAAAAATGTAATTATTAATTCCATTACTATTACTGCCAACGGCATAAACCCAGTTTGATATGTAAAACTCCCCTCAGGTAACTTTAAGACACACAAAAAATGGTGCAAGAAAGCCAAGTATTTGAAGGGTCCTCAGGCCACTAAAACTTTCCAAGCCCCAGACACCTGTGCTTGCACAATGGCACAGGCAGCTTTAGCAAAGCGCTTTTTTCTGCAGGTTGTGTGTTTTGCCGTGATCATCCTCATCATCCTCTTTTCTCTTAACATACAAAAAGAGGCATTTTCAGTTGCAGGAAGTGCTGAGTTTGCAGGATCAGGCTTCACAACCAGTGAAGTACGGGTTATCCCCGTTTATACAACTGCACAGTGTTTATTTAAACACGAGCCAAAGCTCAGCTGTGTGAGGGGGACGAGCACATGGCAGTGCCAGCCATCCAGCTCTGCTGCTGGCACCCACCAGCAGAACTGTTCTTTGTCATACACCCACAGCCAGGGAGGCTCCGTGAAGCCAAGCCCTAAATTTAGAAGTCATCATCCCAAAGCTGTACATGAAACGATTCATCATGATGACAGCAGCAGCATGTGAAATGGAGTCGTTTGGAGAATAATGCAGACGGGTATTTGCAGATCACGATGGTGTTTGGAGTCTCGTGAGTATGTAATGTGCTGCTTCAGAATGAGGTGGGGCTTTTCCAGGGTCCTATAACGACTCTGCCACCAGGCTTAACCTCAAATAACACTTCAGCCCATCCTAACACATTACAAAAATTATATTCTAAAGAGAAGAAAAAAAGAAATACAATAAGAAGAAAAAATGACCCTCCGGCGCAGAGTGGTCCTGCTGTGGTGTTCAGCAGCACCAAGGACTCCTGAGCACCAAGCCCAGCATTCCCACGTGTGAACACCATGGACCTCCTCTGTGCTGGGCTCCCACCTGTTTCTGTCCTCAGGAGCCCTGCAGCTGCCACCTGACTCCTGTGAGAAGCCTTGTACAGAGACTCAAGACACCAACACAAGCAGGGACAGTCTTGAATGTGCATTTACCTGCAGCCACTCTTGCTCTGGTCATTCCTGTGCCAATGCCAACCCTCATTTTATGTGATTTTCACCTCCCCACTTTATTTCTTTGACATTTGTAGATGGAACAACTGCATCGCTTCCCAGCCCTGGTTTTGCCAGATTAAACGAGCTTTTTATTTCTGCTCATAAAACAGCCCATTTTCCTGATCCAAACTGTTGTTTTCTGTTCTGCTCTGCACCAATGTCCCCTGAACACTGCCCTCCTCCATTGTACATGAAGCTCTAAATGACAAAGTGCCACCTTGCTCATGGCCCCACTGTGCCCCACTGCTGCTTTTATTCCCTCTCTGAAGCACCCAAAGGATTGCACATGCCAATAAGAGCCATCAACACACGCTATCTGAGGTTAAGGAACTCCAAATAACATTCAACAGGGTGTGCAAGCCACCCTAAATTGACTGATGAGATGTCAATTTTAGCTGGAAAGATCCTCCAGTGTGCAAAATGTTGGTAAACACAGAAAATTTAACTGAGCATGGCCTTACCTGGCCTGCAAGCAGGACATCCCCAGGCCGGGCAGAGGGAAATTAGAACACATCTCTGAGAATAAAAGTGATGTAAAAGCTAATCTCTCTCTTTCTCATTGCTGTATTCCCAGTCACAAGCCACGTGTTCATTATCTTCCATTAACGTATTGTGTCCTCTTCCTTAACTAATAAAACATTTATCTCCAAGGAAATTCTGCAGAAAAGACTGAATTTGCATATACATAATAGACATGTCAAAATGTAAGGTGCAAGGACTTGGTATTCCAGCTAAGAGTGTTATACATGATTTGTATTAGTTTCCCTAAATTCCAGAACAACTCCAGTGAATCCCATCCCTGCCAGTGGCACTGTAAGACTGAGTGCAGATCTGTTGCATTTACTGAGGATACAATGCAGGAACTACACATTTGGGCTACACATGTTTTGGGGCAATCACTCTCATAATCTAAATGCAGCTGCTTAATTGTGCACTTCACGGAGGAAAAGCCAGGTGACAGTGAAGCATTAGGTGGCATAAAATCTGAAAAATGAATAGTAGGGAACTCGTGTTTCCCAAGGAGGAGGGAAGGTCTGGAGACAGGAGCACCACAAGAACTGGAACTCTAGTGCAGCTGGCTGCCCCACAGCACCTCACACCACTGCTTCCACCACCAGTGCAATGGCTCTGTGCATGAGAGAGTCCCAAAGGAGAGGAATCTCTGCAGATCATGATCTGCCACAATGGCTTTCCATTAGAGCCAGAACAACCTGGAATGCTAAAGGTGAACTCCAGGTCTGTTGTGCATTTTGCTCCACACCATGATAAAAACTTCTACCCCTGCCAACAGCAAAGTCTACCATGAATTCTTATTTTTTTGGAAAACTATTTTTGAAAGCCTGATTAGAAAGCAGATGTGCTCCAGGGCATAGAGAAGGCAGTGCCATATGCACAATGCAATAGTGGGAGGCAGAGCTTAGGACATCGACATTATAAACCCCAGGTAGCAATGAGAAATACTGTTTTTACAAAGGTTACAAACAATGCAAGGAATGCAAGGTCTAAGGGCAATTTTCCAGATGCTGCTCAGTAACATATTATTGCACATTCCTTCTTTTCCTATCAGTGAAGCAAGGAGAGCTACGCTGACCAGAGCTGTGATGCTCACCAGGCTCCCTGGCCACACTGGTCAGTGTTGTGTCACCAAGAGCAGCCACATCCTTCCTTTCCTGGGAAACAACCTCCCAGGTGACAATTCCCCAGCATGAGGAGCATCAGCCCAGCTCGACAGCTGAGCCATACTCCAGTACATCCCCCCCATACCAATGGCTCCTGCAGTTCAGTTGCTGTCTTCTCTGCATCCATAAATCAGCTTTATGGAATGCACCAATTCAGGAGTGGTGCAATAAAATACACCTGTATTATTGGAATATCAACTATGTTTGCAAAGAAACAGTTTTTTTTTCCATGAGCTCCCCAGCCACCTCCCCTGAGTATCTGCAGAAATGAGCACAGAACAGGACAGAGGTGACTCTGCCCAGCATGGAGAGGTTGTTCACAGGCCCTCAGCCTCACACCCTCTGCTGTTCTGGGCATCAGCATTGAGGAGGACAAACTCTGCACAACCCATGGTAAAATCCTGGATAACAGAGACTTCTCACATCCATATTAAAAAAAAAAAAAAACCCACCCCAAACTATTTCAAGTAGTCAGGCAAACATCACCCAGATGGCAAGTTAGCTGTATCCTTGCTGAAAAATACTATGCAGCCAACAAACCCATATGGCCAACCAGAGGAGCCACATAAAGATAATGATACGCCTATACAGGCAAAATGTTAATGAATTAGGCCCAAAGTACATAAAAATCTGCTACCTGGTCCATTACACCTGTTTATGAAATCAATGCTTGTATTTGCCTTAACATTTAGTAGTTCATAAGCATGGGATGGACAGGCAGGGTCAACACAAGGGTGCTGGCAAGAGGCCATCTCTGCAGCCCACTCTGCTTCCCACAGCCCAGTCTTTGCCCCCTTTCAGCTGGAAATAGGGTCTCACAGTCTTCAAATTCCCCTGAAGGGGAGACATACAAGCAGATGGTCTATAAATAAGATTCTGGAAAAATCTCTCAATGCCTGTGGATTTATCTCCTTTAAGAAGGTCAGCCCGTTCGCTGGAGGGTTATTAAGCTCTCTGCCTTTACGTGCAGGCAGTAAAAGAGATGCAGAAAGGGCTGCATCACCTGAACCACTGACTCAAACAAATGCCAAACACTGACGCCTTCAAGGCTCTGCCATCGTCACCACCTTCTCCATGGCTCTCATCCATGCAAGAGCCGTTTCTGTTCTCTTCCAAGAGGACACTGAGCTGAAAAAGACGCGGAGGGAGATAACAGCATGAATCTTCTGTATTAGGATTAATCAATTAAGCGGCCGTTACATCAGGAACCGTCACGATGCTCGATGGCCAACAAGATCTGTATTTATGCCCTGCTGCCTGGAATCCCCCACCAGGGGGGATTACACCCACACTTGATGACTTAAACCCACCCACCCACTCACACACACAGATCCCGAGGCTTATCCCCAGCAGCCCGCTCTGAAAGGAAAGGCGAGCCATCCTCTGCCAAACCGCGGGGAGGAAAGGGTCTGGCGCCCGGGAGCCAGAGGCAGGTCACGGCAGCGGCTGCGACAAAAGGCTGCCATGGGGAGGGGCTGTGCCGAATTCTCCCGGGTGGCCCCGGCCCGCGGGGAGCCCGCGTGGGAACCGCCGCAGTGGTTTCCACGGCAACCATCCCAGGCAGGATTCCTGTCTCATCACTGCCACGGCTCGAGTATCCATTGCCTTCTGAATAACAAACGCGAACGCCAACGAATCAATGAGACGAGGCAGGATTTTTAAGCCCTGCAAAATGCTTGTTTTCTTCTGTATTCCCTCGAGCCCGAGGCTCCCCAGCCAAGTTAGAGCAAAGGGATTTCGGATTTGGCAAGAATCTAGGCAACAGATCCTCCTGAAGTGCAAATTGCCACAGTTCCACTGAAGTCAGCAGAGATATGACAATTTACACCCACTTAGGTTCTGCAACTGGGTAATTAGCACATTGCAAATAACTGGAAACAGATTCCCAAATAAGAACACTCTTAAGCTTGAAGCAAGAATGTTTAAAAAAAAAATTAAAAAAATAAAATAAAAAAAACCTCCACCGTTTTTTTCCAGGATTAAGGAAACTTGCGGGTTTTTCTGATCTCTTCTTCTACTATATTAATGGATAAAGTAAAAAAATTGTCACTCTTTTTGTTCCCCTGATGACCCAGGTTGAAACCACAATTTTGTTTTCAGCCTTGCTGTACCTGACATATTTGGCTGACACATCTCCCAGCAGGTCCAGCCCAAATGTCCTTTCACTACCCCACAGATCCCCAGGGACCCAGCATCCCAACCACTCATTCCAGTCATGCCCAGGTTTTGTCATCTACCCCGTTTTACAGACTTTTATTTCAAACACAGAGAGAACAATGCACATGTTGATCATTTGCAGGATATAATACTCAAGGTTCTGTATAATTTCTCTCTTAATCAATACCCAAAAAGGTCAAGCAGAACGAACCTTTCATTCTTTCACGTTGGGCTGACTGGTCTAACATCAGTCCTGGGCAAAGCAGTGGAAAAATTGATGTGAGATTCAATTAATAAGGAATTAAAGGATGTTTTAATGCATTCAATGCTCACCAACCTGGTTCCATGGGAAATAGCTCCTGTCAAGCAAACCTGATTTCATTCAAATTCTGGTTGACAAAAGCCACATATTTGGAAGGCACTTAAAATTTTGTCTGGCATTTGACTCTGTACCAAACAGCATTCAAATGTTAAAAACACACAGACATTTAATGGATTAAAAGCTGTCTAGCAGACAGATCTTGAAAGCAGTGGTCAACTGGGACCTATAATTGAATCGTGAGCTTCCGGAGACAAGGCTGCACTCTGGGAAGCAATGACCCTGGAAGAGCTCAGGCTTTGGAATGGACAAATGGCTCAGCCCACATGTGCAGGCAGCTGTGAAACCCAACTGCTGTTGTGTCAGCACTAACAGCAGAGACACGTGGTTGGTGAAGGTTCCTGCAGAACAGCTGGGCAGATCTCTTTTGCCTGAGCAGTAACTGCCTGGCTCTCTCACACTGGTTTGCCCAGCTAGAACAGTTTTACAGAGGGGAAACATCTAAAGGGGCACAGCAAGGATTCCCTTCCCTGTCCTTTTCCTGGGACATGGATTCTCCTTGCACCCATCCAGCGCACACGAGCTGTTACCTCACAGCAGAAGGTGCATGAGAGGGCACCTCTGCCCTTACCCACTGACCATCAGCCCACATGAGAGCTTGCTGGGGGGAGTCAAAAAGGCAGAGACACCGAGCAGTAGGACGTCTCCTGGATCTGGTTCCTTCTGCCACCAGCAGCAGATACTCAGGGATTCCTGAGAGCTGGAAATCTGCCCTGGCCAGTGCCCTGCTCCATCTCAGCCCTGCTTAGTGACCAACAGCTTGCCTTTCTTCTTGCCAGGTTACTCTAAAATGCCACAAGTGCTGAGTCAGAGAAATTTAATGTAATCTCTACACCTCAACAACAAACAAAGCCACAAAAATGTCCCTGCGCTCACCTGCCAGCAAGTCATTGGTTCTCTCTGCATGAAGAACCGTCTGTAGGGAACACTGGTGGGGAGGGAGTGCAGGCAGGGGATCCCCTAGGAGGAGATGAGAAGCACTGATGCTCTGAGGCAAGACATGCCCTGTCTGCTCAGACCACAACAGCATCAGAGAGAGACAGCGAGACAGAAAGAGAGAAAGAGAGAAAGAGAGAAAGAAAGCAAGAAAGCAAGAAAGCAAGAAAGCAAGAAAGCAAGAAAGCAAGAAAGAAGGAAAGAAAGAAAAGCCCCAAAGGAAGGGGTTGTGTGGCCCCAAAGCGCCAGCACTGAGACAGGATCTTGCACTCACAGCATTGTTCAGGGTGCCAGACTGCTCAGAAATCAAGCCTGCTTTAGCAATGTCTATGTCAGCTGATAATTCCCTGTACGGAACTGTGGCTGTAAGGAACATACATGTTTTAATGCCGTCCAACAGGGAGCAGGAGCTTGTCTTCCCAAAGTCTGGTGTGCTGCCCCTCCTCACAGCAGAGCCATCATTCCTGTGTCCCTCCTTGCAGCAGAACCATCCCTTCCATCCCCTCCTCACAGCAGAGCCATCCCTCCCGTATCCCTCTTCACAGCCAGGCTTGTTATTAGCCAGGGAAACAGAGGATGTCCAATGGCAAGGGGGGAATAAATCATTGTTCCCAGCTAAATGGAGTAGTGCAGATCTGCTGGAAATGCTGCCTTTACCAGCAGTGCAAATAATGGAGATTGCACGCGCCGGGGCCAAGGCAATGAGCCACCACACTATTGATGGGGCATTTGTACAACTGCAGAAGTTGTGTTTCACAGCCAGCTTTAACGGAGGCAGCATTGCTGCTCAGAGCTGAGGATTGATTCTGCTCCTCACCATGCACAGGTTATCCCAGCCAGACCCCAGAGAAGCTGAAGGAAAAGCAGCTCTGGCCACTGTCTCCCCCCAGCCACTCCTGTGTTTGTGAAGTCCATCATCTATGTGTGTGAGGGAGGATCCTTAGGATGCACTGGGAAACAAATATTCACAGAAATGCATTCTGTATTTAACGTGGGGGAATTCTCCACTGGCAGAGATGCAACAGCCATTACCATACTGGATCCACCCCGTTTAGCCTCAGTTCCTGTTCCTGACAGCCACCAGCACAAGATGCACTGGAGGAAGGTGAAAGGCTTTTGCACAAGACATCAGGAACTCCTGAAGGCATTATCCAAAATCCTAAACAACCTTCCACGCTGGAGCTATTCCGCTGGCGGAGAGAATGAGATCTATGAGAAACATGATTTATCTACACAATTATAATTTACATTTTAATGAATGATGCTGCAACAAACACGCTGAAGTATCTCATCTCTAGCATCTAATTCTGTTGATGCCAGTCACATGTTCCACTGCTCACCATTTTTACTTCAAACTCCTGGCACTGCTAGCTGTGTAACCTCTTTATTCCACTCCACAGGTAGCTGCCATCTGCATCTTTGCCCGAATTAAAAAAGAAAAGCACCCAAGTGGGTGACAGCCACTTCCCAGTGGGAACCATGATGGGGGCAGTGACTGGAGAATTCCCAGAAAGCCATTCTGCTGGAATTCTCAGAAAGCCATGCATTCAGCAACAGGTCAGAAGACCTGAATGAACCCAGGGAGAGACTTACAGGCTTCATTCCCTGCAGTAGTTTGCAGAAAGTGCATAACAACATATTATTAGCGTATAAAGATGAAAGGCCTGTAAATCTCTACAAGGAAGCCCAGAATCTCTACAAAAGAAATACAGCGAAAAACAAAATTACAGATGAAAACTAGGCATCAGCGCTGACAGGGCTTGCTCGAGTCAGAAATAACAACCAGGATGTCAAACTGGTGCAACAATTCACTCTTTGGGTTCACTTTTTTAACCAAAGAACTGCAGCTTCTCATTGATTTTTTCAGTGTATTTAAAAATAGATTAGTACATTACTGCAATTGTGGTGGGTTTTTTTAAACAGATGAAACATAATACATTACAGACACTCCAAGCCTTCAAAATTTTTAACAATGTGACTTGTTAAGTAGTCGTACGCATTAGTAGATAATTTTCTACAAAATAGAAAAGTCAAAGAGGCTTTTCCATTAAAAGCATCTGTGCCTTGATCCCACCTGCTCTGCACTGGAACCTTTTATTCCACTCTGTGTGTGCGTGTGTGCCTTTACAGAGATCCTGGAACCCTTGGGTTCAACTGAGCCTTATTACATTTTAAAGCCTTTGGATGGCAGCAGCAAAGTGTTCTGCACTATAAACCAGAACACAGCTGAGCTTTGATGGGTATGCTGCTTCTTTCTACCCCACAAAACATTTTCTAAATGCTATTAAAATTTAGCATACGCCATAATAACCGGGCTGCATTTTTTCCCCACATTTAAGTCAATTGACTTTCAAGTTTTATCTTTCCACATACTTTGAATCAAATAAAGTTGTTTCTTCAGGTCAGGAGGAGGAGGATGTGGCTCATCTTGATGAGCAGCAGTTCCATGAGAAAAATTCTGGATAACCAAATAAAACTGCCAGTGGCCAGTGAAGACAAAGTAGAAAAGTTCTACATTTTCTGTCTCTTCCAGCTATTAGATTACTCCAGAGTGACAGGGAACACAGAAAGCTCCTGTCAGTGTGTTCTCAGGGGAGGGAGACGGTGCAGAGAGGACAGGAGCAGGAGGATGCAGGCAAAGGTCACTTTTCACATAAACTGGAGGGGTACTGATGTGAGGTTGGGACCAAAAATAACTCTTGGAAATACGACCCCTGATGCAGGAAGGGAAGGGAAGGGAAGCACACAGTGGGGTCAGGGACCCCTGTCTCTCCTGGAGGGACCCTGTGCTCCCACTTCATGAAGAGAGCTGAGCACTCGCCCTCAACTGGTTTCAAACACTTTTGTATTTAACCACACTGTGTTGCCCAAAAGGCAAATAATTCTGAAGAAACGTCACTGAGGGAAGACTCTTCAACTGCAGCTATTGGAGTCTGTCTCTAGCATTACAAATATAATTACAACCATCAGCCTGTGCTAACGAGTGGGAAGGGGAATGATTTGCATCCAAACTGCAGCCACGTCAAAGCAGAAGATGCTTCTGAAATAGGACCCAGCAAGGCACTGAGCTAGTAAATCCTTCCATTTAAAGTTTCCGATGATATGTAGGGAGTCATGCTAAAAACTCCTCTTTCCAGCTGAGTCAGGATGCAGAGGCTATAACGAGCCAAATCTGAGTTATCTTCAAAATAACTAACATGGGAGGATGGGAAAAAAACCCACCCCACCACCCACCCCAGGCAGGAGCTGGGCCCTGTCCCACTGTCTGTGTGGATGTGGCTGGAAAGCTGCAGAGAGAAAACCATCAGACATTGGGACTGGGGCTTATGTAGACTGCAGGAAATTTACAGTAGGTAGCAAGAAGAAAACCCTTCCTCAGCTCAGGCAGAAAATCACAGGAGACTCGGTGGCAGGATGATTTATCCTGTGTCAGGCTCACCTCCTGGCCCAGTGATGGAAGTTTCATCATTTGGAACACTGGAGGTTCTGCACAATGTTAGGGAACACACCCCAGGGCACAATCCACCTTTGGCTCCAGCAGCAGGAGGAATCACCTGATAGATTTTCCCTGCATCTCGTTTCTATGATTCAAGGCTTTGGAATTACAAAGAAGTGAGGTAGGAAATGTTGCACAGATCACATTTGATTATCATTTCCTTCAGCTGATGGCACTGGTGCCACAGAGGGGAGCAAACTGCATTGTCCAGCGGGCCACTCACATCCCAGCCTGTGTGCTTTTCACAGGTACTTATTTATGAACAGCCTGAAAACCTGGGGTATTTATCTTCCGGTAATTTCCTCCCAGAGCAGGTGACCAGACAGACACAATGCTTACCCCACAGTGACCAGAGCATGTGCTTGCTGTGACTTATTTGTTCACCCACAGGCAGCCTCCTGCTGTGTGCTGGATTGGCTTCTATAGAGCACAGAAGCAAGCCCTCGCTTAAAATACTCAGGAAACTCTTTCCCTGGATTTTGCCCCCTTTCTTAACTTCCCCATTTCCAGAGAATATAGAAAATGGGAAACACAGCACCTGTATAAATCCAGGTTATGATCCAGCATCCCAGGGATGCTCTAAGACACTCTTCCACCTCGTGGGATCTGGGGATGTTTCCAAGCAGCTCTCCTTAGCCACACACAGTTGGCTTGAGGAGGGTTGTTTATAGTCACTGGCAGTTCCACAAACATCCATGATTTAGTTCCCCAAATATTTGTCTCCCATGAAAGTCGGGAACCTCTCAATTTTACAAGAGTTGTTACAAGTCAGACAAAAGCTATTAATAAAGTGTGAAACCTACAATATCCCCCAAGGGGGATGGAAAAAGAAATCAGCGCTGGAAGGAAAGATCAAGTGCTGCTCGAGTGACAGATGGTGCTCCACAAAAGGTCAACCCTTGGCTCATTCTGCTGCTCATTATTTATTAACAATCTTTCTGACATTGGCATTACTGCAAGAGTCCAGCGTTATGCAGATAATAAAACGCTATTTTATAGTCCAAGGTCTCCTGCAGGTACAGCAAAAAGTTTGCAAAGTGATTTCAGTGTTGCAGGGCACTTTTGAGGATGCCTGTGCCAGGAGAGCACAGCCAGCCTGCAAAGTGAAGATGAAATGGAAAAGTTTCATGGCTCACCTGCCTGGCCTCTCTTACCCAGACTTCTCAGAACCATTTCCCACATCTCACCCAGAACAAGCCAGCCAAGGTCACGTATGCCACAGTCCTCACTGACTGTAACAGCTCATGGGTTACATCTGCCAGAATCCAACAGGAAACTTTCTCTATCCAGCTTCCCAGCACCTGAGGACACTCCCAGGGACTGCTCCTTCCACAGCAGCAGGGACAGGGAGTTAGTGACCGCTGCAACGCGGCAGAGTGGAGAACCTCCTCCCTCTCCACACCTGGGGAACAGTCCTTGTCACAGGATGGACACATCAGGGAAGTTCTATGCTCTCCAGCAACTGTCCTCTCTTTACTGGAGGTAAATGAACTTGCAATCTTTTTTTTTTTTTTTTTAGCTTCTGGTGTGGGCGCTCAGGAAAATGAGCTCAAACAACAGCCACGACACTGCTACAAACTGCCCAAGAGAACTCAGAAAGATCCCCCTGGAAAAATAAGAGATGCTTCCATTGGAGTGAGCCCATTGCTGCCTCCAAGGAATGATCAGCATAAATATGATTATATCAATAAAAAATAAAAACATCATAAAAAGTAGTCGGGCAGAGATAAGTTTATGACTAATTATGAACAGCATGTCATGCCGTGACTCCTTGTAATATAAAATATAGTCTACTTTTACTATCTGCTGCCATGACTTCCAGATAACAGACACGTTTACTTCCAAGGTCATACCTTGTTTAACATGTCAAGAGTTTCAACCCCATGCAGAGAAACCACCAAAGGCTCCTGCATCCCTCAGAACTCCTGGGAGCATAATTGTGTTTGATCCTCCTTAATGTGGCTTATCAGTAAATATCAACTGAAATTCACTGTAGAGACAGGTTAAGTTCTACATATACATCTACAGGATTTATGAAGTCCCAAAATATTTTGGATATTTAGGTTTTTATCCAAGAATGACAGGAGCAAGCACCAGCAAAAAATAAATGCAAATCAGATATTGATGTTGGCAGCAGTTTGGGAAACAGAGCTACAAGCAGGATGGGGATTCACATCAGTGACTCAAGTATCCAACCACTTTACTTTGACAAATTCAAATTTGGTGATTTAACATTTCCACTATAGATGCAGACAAAAAACCTGCAGAATTACCCCACCCAAATCCAGAGGGAGCTGCTGGCACTGCCTCTGTAGTGATACACCCAGTATGATTGACTCTGGAACAATGACACGGTGCTGGCAGCCAACAGACATTTTCTGAACCCAGTGCCCTCCTAACAGAAGCCCTGCTTTGGCCATCCAAATTGTTTTACTAAAACAAAATCAGATCACTTGATCAGGAATGGAAAAACTTTTTGCTTTCCCCTGTGCTAAACTCCAGCAATTTTCAGCACTTTGAATTTATGTCTGTAAAAAGTTTAATGAACTTTCAAAGGATTCCAGGGAAGTGGCAGAGTAGTGGCAGGGATTATCTCTGGGAACTGACCCTCCTGTAGCACAAGGCTGAACCAAGAAATAAAAAGAAACAGAGGGTCCCTTGGGCAATTCAGGAAATGGCCCAAGGTGTAATGAGATGAATGACAATCCTTGCAGCCTCCTAACAGAGCGACAGCCATGGGACATCCCTCTTACTGTGAGCTTTTTAGAGCCCGGGTTCTGCTGACTGTGAAGGCAAATGTGTATAAATAAACAAAGAGCACACTGGCAATGATGTTAAATGATGCTGCGTATAATTATCGCTATTCTGTGCTACCATTAACAGGCAAAAGCACAGAATCTTAATGACCAGGTTTGCATGGCAGCCTGGATTTGTTGTCTGACACCACGTGGCCGTAAAACCTCCCCATAAACGCAGCTGCTGATGGCACAAGACCCACAGGCACACGGCAAGAGTCTGTTTTAGCAACAGACAACCCATTTTGTGCACAAACCCAGCAGAGTCTTACTGCTGGAGCCTGAAGTGAAGCTTTCTCCATTTACCTAATAACCTGACAAGACCCAGGCCCTGTATTCAGCAGCTCTGTATTCCCTGTCCTGTGTGGGAATTCCTGTCCAGTGCAGATCAGGATGCTTGTGGCCAGAGCCTGCATGATCCAGCTGGGTCCTGCTGACCAGGGGCTCTCCAGTGCCTCTGCCCTTATTTCAACTCTAACAACAAATCCAGGTATTTTACAGTTCTTGAGATTCATGTGAGCAACTTGAAAGCTTCTCCACTGAGACCAAGAGCTTCGGGCCAAATGTTTGAAGGTTTTTGTGGGCAGACTGCACACCACTTCTTGTTACAAGAGAAGCAGCAGAAGGACTGGACTAAGTCAGTGCTGAAGCACCTTCCTCACAACAGAGGACAGTCTTTACATCATGTAACTCTTAATGAAACCAAGTCATAACCACAACACAAACCTTACACAGCTCGAAGGCATGAAGCCTTGGTATTTTATTTCTCAGCTGTGTACCTACCACTTAACTCTGAAAAATATCACTTATAAAAGATGATTCCTAAAAGCAAAGTTTGGAATTTTATTATACCTCTGGGCTAGATTGGCTGATCTTTGAAGAAATAGGGTTGTACCCTTTTCATCTGATATCCACAGGACAATATTTTAGCAGTGAGAGAGGTCAAAAGAAATAGATACACAGGGCTCTTGGCACGTGATGCACGTAGAGCCAGGAAGGGCAGTGCTGCCAGGCTCAAAGGGCACCACACAGCCTTAATAATTCGACACTCTGGAATTTGATGGATTACCCCTACCAAAATGGGACAATACCATCCAAAAGCAGATGGAGCATGTGAAAAACACTCAGAAATGCAGAAGAAAAAAGAGGAGAAAGTAGTGCAAGAAGGAATCCCTGTGACACCACACTCATTAGCAGTGACACAGAGACTTCTTAACCTCAATAATCAAACATCCCTTCCCATTTTACAGAGCACGCAGAATATAATAACCACTTCTTTTATCACAACTGTGCTTTATCTTCACTCTGCTGTGTGAAGCTTTCCCTTTCAGAGCTTTATTTATTCCCTAGAGAAGGCAGGACACCCAGGCAGAGACAGCCATGATGGATCATGGATGGTATGGAGGAGCACTGGACACTGACCAAACCACCCCAGTGCTGGCAGGTTAACACCTGTGGATCATGCTGGTGGGGACACAAGGGGCAGAAGCATCTTTCAGCTGTTCTGAGCCCATCCCAGTTGGCTGCTGCCAACTCCCCATCTTTAACACTCGACAGCCTTGAAAATGTCACAGAGTCTTCAGGAAGGAAATGGCTTAATGAGAGGTCATTTGGCTGAGGCCAAAACAAACTGCTGTTTTAAACCCCCATTAAGTTACACTTTTATTTCCCTACATTCCCTAATCTCCTGTCTTTCCAAGTCTAGGTCTCTGCAGGCAGTACTTTGGTCCAAGGGCAGGTGGTGAGCCATCCACCCAAGGTGCTGGAACTGCAGCAGGGACCAGCCAGGGTCACCAAGGGAGCTGCCTGCTGGGCTTCTTTCCCTTCCCTTCTCCCTTTGGCACAGCCAGCAGGCTTCTGAGCTGCCTCCCTCCTCTGCCAGAGGACCCAGCATTTGGAACAGGAGAAATGTCCCCGCAGGCGACAAGAGGGGAAAATCAACACGGACAACTGAAACAGTTTAGAATTGCTATGTATTGAAAATTAACTTCTATTTTAACTACAATTTAATCCATACTTTTCTTTGGTAAATGTGCCGATAGGTGTTTGCTGCTTGCATATTGTCATGCTAAGCAAAACATCAAGTCAATTTGGTTTAAAAGACATTGATCTCAGAGCATTAGATTCATCAGCATTCCCTTTTTCCAACTGAAAACAGGGTCTGAGTAATGACTCAATATTCTACCCCAAAACAAATCTTTAGATAATTTTTTTTAAGTACCTGAATAAGTTTTTAAATGACCTGATTAACTTTTTAAAGCAGCCCAATGGCTGGTGGGACTCTGCCCATCCATCACCACCGCACTTCCCACCAAACCCCTACCGAAATGTTTCCAAGCAGGAGCTCTGCAGACAAAGCTGTTTGTCCTGAGCAGACCTGCATCAGCTCCAGTGAGCAGATCCATCAGCCCAAATTGCCTGCAGATTGCAAAAGCTGAGCTTCCTCCTAAATCATGCCGTGCCATGTCCTGGTTGGAGAGCCGGCTCTCCCCGGCACTTCAGATGCCAGGTGATGAGAAGTGCCGACGTGTCGCTGCCTCCAGAGCTGTTTGCTGCAAGGAAGGCAGCTCTGAAATTCAGCTGCTCCCCACCAGCACCAGGAGCAGCAGCCTGTGGAGAGGGGAAGGTACGGCATCCCTGCCCTCAGCCTGTGCCGCTGCTCCCACCAGCAGTAGCTGGTTTTCAACAAACACCTGGCAAGTGTATTTTTAAACTGCATCCAAAGGTTTGAAAGAGCTGCCTCCTGGGAAGGTCAGGAGAGGATGGAGAGGCTTCCCTGGGGAATCTGGCTGTTCACTCTGTACCATGTGGCACGTGGCCATCGCCCTGTGCCGCACATCCTGTCCCTGGAAGGGGACTGGCAGCCCCACTGCTCCCTGCACGGCTGCAGGGGCACACTCTGACTGCAAACCTTTCAGCTATAGGACCAGGCAGCTGCTCCCATCACAAGGGAGGACTAACACCAAAACTGTTTTACTGGGCACCACTGCCAGACCCCCCCAGTACCAAACTGCCGTGAGGGCACTCATGGAGGTGAACCAGCCTTCCACTGTAAATGTTTGGATAAACGTTCTCAAAGTTCATATACTTGTCTTAATTTTGCTTTTTAAAACAACAGTATTAGAGGTGTCCCTTTCAGCATGAAACAAAGAAATGTGACTTTCCACTTCCCACTCATTTTATTACATGCTGACATTGCTGAAAATTCTATTTTTAAATAGAATTTCTTTCCGATGATGTATATTGGCAATCAAACGCAGGCACAGCATGGTTTTCTGACAAGTTAAAATTCTACGGTATTTTCTCCTAAATAGTCTTATGTACTGATTACTTAGAAGAGCGAATTCCCTGCAAAGCTGCACCCAGGCACTCGGTTTTTGCTCCAGCTGATAAATGTAAGCAATAAAAATATGTTCCATTCTACAGCAGTGCCTATTAAAATGTAAACACCACTGGAAGATTTTGAGCAGGCTACAGAAATGCTTTATTCAAAAGCAAAAGGCTGTCTGAGGCTGCCAAAACCTGGCACGGCGCGTCCATTCGTCAAACAGAGCCTTCCACCAGTCAGTGGGACAGTGCCACAGGGGTCACACTGGGAGCACTGGTGCTGGGACTTCAGAAATCAGCCTGCAGAAATCAGGAGTTGCCATGGGAGCAGGACATCATTCCATGGGTGCATCAGCACGGGAGAACAATGGCACCAGGTGCTTCCCCTTAGCCATGCCCAAAAGAAGCCCCTGCCAGAGCTGTGGGGAAGCAAATGTGCCCCATGTAGAGACAAACCTTCCTACCTCTGAGGTCAGAGGTGCATCTACAGCCTGCATGAAGCAAGATGCTGATGAATCAAAATTCAAATTGTCCCTCATGAATAATTCACTGAATGTGTGTAAGTATAGCAGTGTAAATATATGTATGGCTACAAACAGAGATATATATATGCATATTAACAAAGGAATGGCTCAAGTTACCCACATGGAAAAATACCAGTGACCTGAGGATGTGTGCTTCATATGGCTCAGACACATCAAACTGTAACTAAAGAAACAGCCAGATATTCATCAAAGCATGGCGTGAAGCCATCCTCTTACCCATTCACTCCAGACATTACAAATCCTCCTCATTTATTTATATTTGGTTTTTTTCCTCAACTCAAGTTTTATTCTCCACCCCCATCATCTCCAGCACTCGGGCTGAAGTTCCTCACTGCCCACATCACCATGAGCCATCAGCTCAGCATCACCTTGTCCATACTTGGCAGTGAAATTACATGAATGACCATTACCATGGTAGGCCAGCAAGTGCATTAAAACCCTGGAATTCATATAAACTACAGAAGATCATAACTGACAGACAGAGGTGCAGGGTCCATCGATCATTCCCTTCTCCCTCACAGCAAGAAATGTGGGATCACGTTAAAAATAGAACAGACACCTGCAACTAGATGGGTATTTATACAGAATATTGTGACAACTGTCATTTCACATTAGTCAGCAAGATCCCACAGGATTTGGAGAAGTATTAACTGTGCTGCATTTTTTTACTGGCAAAATATAATAAAATCCACTTTCTTAATGGCTTCCTGGTGGGGATTGCTCCTCTCCCTGAAGTCATTCATGAAATAAGGATGCTCCTCCAAGAGCCTGGATAGAAAGCACTTTACCTAGGCACCAGAGTAGGGAGAGAGGGGGAGTTTGTGTCATTCTTCACTTGGGACTCATCCATGCTTTTTCACAATGTTTTGATGATGCCAAATTCAAAACATGACCATAAATGACCCAAAGTCAAGGCAGACCAAATGCGTGATGGTTACCTGATAATTACTTTGAATTATGACCCCCAAAGTGTGAAGATCAGAGAAGGAGACTGTGCACTCCTAAGAGCCCATTTCTTGAACAAGTTCCTAAAAGATCTGGAGGAGGAAAATTCCAAATTCCAGAGTCAGAGGTACAGAGACACTTCTGCTTATTTACAATAATAAAAATGCTTTGCCCTTACAGATGAAGCATTTCAAGGTCTTGCTTGTTACCCTGAGCCTCATGTAATAAAAATAGGACTTTTGTGAAAGTCCTAGATGCTCCTTTTATTTGGTGAAAGACATTTACATCACTGGAAGCAAAATGTATCCTCAACAGCAATGTAGTTTCTGTCAAAAAACACACTGTGCCCTACATTTTACCATCATCACAGTTAATCATTTATACACCGTGCAGAGGCACGTGGTGCTCACTGAGAAACACCAAGGCCCATTGAGTGTCCCAAAGAACATGCAGCAAGTACAGGCAAGGTGAAAAAGGACCAGGGAAGAAATATCTTGGATACAACCTCTGATGGACAGGGTTGGAAAGACAAGAGATGATGGCCAAGGAGATAGAATTGGAAAGGACAAAGGGAACTAGAGAAACACGGGTGAAATCAGGACAAGAACATGTCAACAAGGCAAAACTCAAAAAACTTTATGGGGAAGAAGAGAGTCTTGAAACAGATGCAGAAAGGGTCAAGACACCACCAAGAGTTCCAAAGAAAAGGTGACAGAACTGGGATGGCAGACAGAGTGCTGAGTGCATCAGTGGTTCAAGGGGAGACACTGGAAGGAGAAAGGCATTATCAGAGCACAGGAAGGCTTTCAGCAGCAGCAGCTGAAGGAAATGGGGGAACATCTGTAATCTTCTGCAAAGACCCACAGAAACGTTGTTTTAAAACAACTCACTCAAGAGAAGAGGCAGAACTGCCCTGATTTACATGAAATACAAGGTAATACAAGATAAAATGTAATGTGGCACAGTGGAAAGTGGAGAACTGATCTGCCTGTCATTTGACGCCACCAGAAGCATTTTATAAACACACATTAAAATTCAGGTTCTGTTTCTGAGTGCCTCTTGCTGAGGGAAATGGAGAGGGCACGGCCTTGACTCATGTCCTGGCTGGCACCGAGGTCCCCAGCTGTGCCAACTCAGACCTGTGCTCCCGATGAAGGCCATCTGTCAGTGGCCTCTGACACCCCAGTTTCCTCCTGCCTTGTCCCCATGTCCAGGGCATCTGGGCTTGTTTGTACCAACCACGATCGTGTTGAAGCACAGCCTGTCACACAAGTCCTTGTCATCTGGGCTGGGAATTGGCTCAATGATTCAAACACGCTTCCCTCCCATCCCAGCAGTGGTTGGTCTAAGTCCATTGTCACCTGCCCAGCAGAGAGGGACAGGCCACCTGTCCTGGACTCTACAGGGCTTGGAGGAACCTGTCATGGCACTCTCAGCCAGGTGTAGGACATCCAGCTGTGGGCTCCTAAAGAAAGGGGACAGAATCAGCATGGCCATCCACAAAATGTTTTATCAGTACAAGTGATCAGCCCCTTGGAGCATCATTCCCAAGCCTGCAGCAAGCTCTCCACCTTTGCCCATCTTTATATCATGACCAACATCTTTTTGGAAGATAAAGGCACAACAACTGAATTCAGGCATCCGTAGGTGGGATTTTCCAATGTGTGCTGTGCAGGCCAGATAATCCTGATACTTTAAGTTTCAGCTTTCATACTATCCAGATTCTGTACTGCATTATGTAACTATTGTATATAACTCTGACCTTCATATAAAATGTTAGCAAGTTCTCCTCACAGTTTAGTTAGACAAAACATTCCTTTTCCAGCCTGAGAACCAAGGACACCATTGCAGCTTCAGCCCCAGAAAGTACAAACAACACTGAATTGAGGAGAGCAATCTGGGAGGATGGGACTTTATAACCAGAAGCTGCAATTGGACAATTAATCCAAATATGTAAATGGACCAAAACTTATAAAAGTGTGAAAATGTTTAACCCGCGGTCCATCTTGGGTGTAGCCTTGGCCAGGCTCTTGTACTGCCCAAGGTGTATTCTTTGAAGGCCTTTTTAATAAATACCTACTTTATTCCTTTACCCCTGTCTAGCCTCTGTTCTAGGTAGCCTCTCAAGGCATCAATCCCAACTGCTCCTCTTGACCTTGCAATCTCTATTTTAATTAATGTGTCCTCTTGGTTACAGAATATCAAGGATATCAAGGAACATTACAGCTAACAGTCTTGTGCTTGGGGGTTTTCTTCCCACCATGGACTTTCAACAACTGTTACACATTTTTCTTTGATTTTGATAATCTAATGTTATAATCACGACCTATCCCCAATCCACTTCAGATTTTGTTCGTTTAATCAAGAGTTGAGCAATTTCAAAGATGTTTTTACAATTCAAATACTGGGTGGTTGCACACTGAGCCAATCCTTAGATATCTGAAAAGTTCTCCAACACCAACCTCACAGTTTTAGTTTTCCTGGTATTGCAGGCAATCTAGTTGATCTTACAGACAATTCCGATTAAATGAGCTTTTTTCTCTCTCCAGTTCTCACAAAAAATATATAAAATATTTACACATGTGATACAATGAACTTCATGTTCTTCTTCTGCTTAGAGCAACACTTGGTGCACAGGTGCTGACATTTCTAAGTCTTTAAAGAAACTAAACCTAAAATTCTTTGGAACTATTTTATTCAATATTCTATTGGGGTTTTCCTCTAACAGCAGTCACTGCACAGCTCCCATAGGTTATATATAAGAAGAGTTATTTTTGTGGATAAAAGACAACAAGAAGTCAATAATCTTTGGCAGACAGCCTTCACTGTTCTGCTAGCACAAGCACATCCAACTGCTGATGAGCCTTAATGTTTCCGTGATATTGTTTTCTGTTATAAAATGAAAGATCTAATCTATGCTGAAGGTCAGTCCCCACCAAAGACTGCAATCAGTGATAGCCTTCATAACCTCACTGAAATTTGTAATATTGTGCCCTGTCACAGCAGTGGTCCATCGATGTGTCCTCTGCCTGGGATGCTGCAGAGCTGGAAGTGCCCCCAGTTCTGCACTGCTCCTTGAGCACCAGGAAAAGCTGACCCACAGATCAAACCAGAGCACGAGGAAGCTGCTGGCACAGGCAGTATAACCCCATACACACTTCATGAAGAATGATAAAGCCCTGCCAGCATTCCCCAGTGGCCTTCACCTCTGCTACGACACATGCTTAAACTTAGGGCAACAGCAGGAGAAAAATCCATCCCTTCAGTGATCAACTCTAAATGCACAACATCTTGTAGAAAAAGGCGTAACTAAAGCCATGACTTCTTGCCATACCTTGGAGTCAGACAATTATGAAGAATTTTTAAGGAGTAATTTAGGTCATTAAAAAGTCAAAATATACAATATGCAAGAATCAGCATCAGTGTGTCACTGCTCCATGGCATGGTGCTGCTGATCCTGGCCAGGGCTCACGATGGCACCAGTGCCATCTCCTGCCAACACATCATTGTGGCTCCGTGATGGTTGTAAAGGGTTTTCCATATAAGCCTGAGCTTGGCTCATGTTGCAGCACGTTTGACACCAATATGTATAAAGTATGTTGGGTAACTGCTGCTGGAATTCAACATGTGCTGTATCTCGTCTAGGAGATGCAATTTACTGGCTATATTCCAGTAAAATAACTTTATGCCCTTCTGTAATGATAAATAACTGTTAATAGCATAATGGAATTAATATTTACTTTGAAGCTATGCTGCCTATTCAAATAAAGTTGCTATATATAGAATCATCCCCATGCTGCTGGGCTTTCTAAAGGCTGAGAATTGTCAAGACAACAGGCAAATATTAAATTCCAGTTACCTCCAGCCATTAATAAGCCTCTAGATTTTGGGTTTGTAATTGAAACCCTTCTGTGTATTTTATACAGTTCAAGAAGTGTTAATTCAAATGTGGGACAGACAAGAAAGGAAGGGCTTTTGGGGTCTGGGAACTCCCTCTGACTGCCCTAAGAATGGAGACGTGTAGAATGGTGGGTCTGGACCACCAGGGTTGAAGCTAGGGGCAGAAACCTCAGCAAGCGTTCACAGGAAAGTTCATTATTTAAAACACAAAAAGTGATCATGCTTTTGTCATTATAAATGTACCTTTTATAATTCCAACAAGGAGAGAGACACTGAAGTCTAACCACGTTTCTTCTTCATGGGCGTGAAGGAAAATACATAGAAAGCAGGAAAGGAGACGGCATTTCACCTTTTTAAGCTCAGAAACATGCTTCCTCTTAGTAGGAAAATGCTCAAATAAATTATTCTGGCTATGGTAGAACCTTACACACACAATGGAAACCTGCCTGCAAGGGCAACAGTGAGCCTGACCAACACAAGGAAAGGAAGGGCCAAGCCATTGCTCCCATCATGGAAGCTCAGAACAAAGTGCAACAGGAGGATTAGGCAGTGCAGCAGTCACAAGCACTGCAAATCCTCCTCACAGTGCTCCAGCATGCTGGTGTCACCTCATCCTGCTTGTATTCAAAATTTCTTCATGGCAACAAGCACAAAAAAACTGCAGGCAAAGTGTAACCATCAACAGAAACGCCCACGCAGTATCAGAGTGTCTGGGGTCAGACAGAAGGCAGAATCTTCACAAACATATTTATAGTGCTTTAAGACGCTGCAGTCCTCTGGAGCTCAGGGCCTTTTAATGGAAAAACACCATGTATTTGTTGTGGCAAGTGACAAGGAGGCAGTCCAGCATGGTGCTGTCCAGCGTGGTGTGCAGAGGGAATGCCGTGGTGGGGACTGCAGTGGGACAGTGCTGGCCAGAGCAGAGAGATGCTGGGGCACCCAGCCCTGCCACCACCACCACATCCCCCTGCAGAGGCACCCAGACATGCCCTCAGGCTCTGCACTGGGAGATCAGAATCTTTACTGATTGGTTTGAATGCCCGAACTCTTCACCTTAGAAGAGTTCAGAGCTGCTGTACCTTATTCTGAGAGCTCAGCCAAACATTGAACCAAGCGCAGCTCTGCCAAGCGCTGCAGCTAGAGATGGACATCGAGCCCTCCCTGGCGCCTGGAGCTGTGTCCAGCTGCTGTCCACGGAGGACGGAGGCACTCCAGCTGCGGGGGGAGCGTCAGCACAGCACTGAGCCGGGGGCAGCAGAGGGTTGGGGGCCAGGGGCCGGCTGCAGCCCCCCCGGGATGGCAGCGGGGTCTCTCCGGCACGGAGCACGCTGCTGAGCCCCGGCAGCCACGCGGTGGCAGCAGAAATATGGGAACACCGGAGCGGACAAACGCATTATCCCACCGCTCCAAGGGAAAGGCACTCTGCAAAGACGAGGCAACTGATACGTGTAAGTCAAAGTATGCGATGGTTTTAGGATATGGGGAGTGTAGAAAAACAGTTTTTCTTGACGAAATACAATAATTCACATTTTCTGCACTCCTGATATTGCCAACAGGGTCACTCGGGCTTCCCTGCCGACACAGCACAGCCATCTCCCCCAGCATCTTCAGTGTGACCTACAGCAGACACAGCAAGGTTCAGAGCACACCTCCTGCTTCACACTAACTCCTGGGTCAGATCCCGGCTGGGAACCAAGGGAACCCCTTGCTGCTGGCGCTGCCCTTCATCATGTCTCCCTTTCACTTCACCCCAGGGTACTAGTGGCAATTAATGCTTTTTATGTCCACTAAGTGTCCAAACACCATCTAATTAATCCTTATCCCTTGCCTATAAAAAAAGGGAAATAAATAACATCCTACAAAGGAGTGGCTACCCAAATATGTCAGATGCGTCCACACTCCAAAATCCCTTCTTGCCAGGTTCTGTGTCTGTTTTGCTTACTGGGGACAACACCAGACTGTGTTTAGGAACTCCAGCATCTCCAAACCTTCAAACAAGACTCTGCTCTCCATGCTCCTCCTCCCCACGCACACCTTGGTGAGCAATATCCCACTTTCCAATAGGAACTCAGGAAATTAAAATGTTTAATGCACCCCTGACGCACACAGAATTAGCAGCAATACAGCAAACGAGGTTTGCCTTCCTGGCCAACACACAGTGAAATAAATAAATAAAGAGGAGCTCACTAAAAGCCAGGCAGGGAAGAGAGAGCCACCGAGGCTCCCTCCTCGCTTCCCATGGAAGTCCTTATCTCCGTCACAGCCCACAATGCAATTACAAGATTACAAGGCACATGCTGCTCCAGCATCTGGATCCTCTGTGCACACACAGGGATCCCTACAGAACCAGGAAACCTCTTAATCTTGTGAGGAACTGCACGGATTCTCCTCGCAGCACGGCTCCCACTGACCCCTCTCCAGGCGCCACCTCCAGGGACAGACATCGTCTGGAGTTCCTATTTGTCCACACAGGCACAGAAAGGAACTGTGTGGTCAAAAAGGTAAATGCTGACCACCGACTCTGGTCCAAAAAGCACTGATGCTTATTTTGTTTGGTTGTAAACTGTCTGATCTACATTGCAAACCCAGGGATAAAGTCTGTACCAGTACCCCTCCATTCCCATCCCAGTCCCCAGCACGTTAAACCCAGACCACAGAGCCAGCAATCCAATCTCCATATATTTTGTTCTCAATATATTTCATTCCTGGCCACCGATCTTTAGATCTCCTATTGGATTTTGTTTTTGTAAATGGATTTTCCCACAGAGCTGGCAGAAAATAGATTTAATTTCAAATTTCTCCAAACTGAAATAGTCAATATAAATGTCAATGTGTGTTTGTGCCATGCAGCCAGTGAGGCGACACAAGCTTCACATTTCAGAGAGGTGCGAGGGCCTGCCAGCATGTTTTGTGTCTGTATACTTGTTCTAATGCCTTCTTTCATAACAATGAGTAAAAATGTATATATATTTATTAAAATTTTTGTTTCGCTGTTTTGTTTTGTTTTAGGGGTGCAAAAACCAATATGATGTCTAGCACTGCTTTGCAGGCAAGTCAAGAGGCAAGATTCCCTATCAGCAGAGGATTCTGCAAACTGACATCCCCACACCACAGACCCATCACAGAATGGTCTGGATTGGAAGGGACATCAAGGACATGGGCAGGGACAACTCCACTACTGTAGGTCCCTGGTTCCCTCTCTTCCACCAGCACGGGGTGTAGTTGCAGCACCAATTACTCAACAATTCCAATCTAGCCTGATGTTAATGTCATTAGTCCACAGAGATCCTTTTGGAATCATTTACATTGAAACTGTCTTTTTACATCCTAAATGAAAAATGCTCAGGCTTCAGTGAATGGGATTTGAATTACAACCCTACCACATGTGGCTCAGCTTTAGTCACGCTATTTATTAAACAGGGGAGAAAACGGTGATGCAGTCAATTACAGAGCAATTACCTGAGCACTGTTGCAAACCTGTTGCCTTGCACTGCAGGGACAGTGGCTGCCCTTGACTTAGGCACAACTTGCCTACAGGACACCTGCCAGGCAGAGCATCCCCCAAGGCCCTGATCTCAGCTGAACCTTTATTCTGAGATGCCCAGATACTAGGAAAACTGACTGATGAAGTTAAATAAGCCATAACAATTAAAGGATTAGGAATGTTACAGGTCTTGTGAAGAATAAAATCTTCTGGACATGCAGAGGGCATTAGGAAAAGAAGCCAAACCTCAAGAGAATGTGACTTTATGTTACTGCAGGAGAATACATCAGGACCCTGATATACAAAAGGATTATTGATATGTATGTTCCCTTCTGAAGAGGCTCCCAGGAGATCCATTCTGGATTTAACAATAATCCATACTCCCCTTCAGAAATGGCAAAACAGTGCTCCCATTTCCCAGGACTGCCTCCAACACAGGAATCGTTAAGCTGCCATCACAACCCTCCATTCCAGGTGCTGTAAACACCAGCTGCAACTGGAATAAATTCCAACCACAGCTCATGAGAGCTCAACACTTCCACATTTCTGCACCAGCATCTGCCTGTGGTGCCGACTGTGGAGACGTGCCCACTGCAAAGCTGAGAGTGCCACAGCAAAAGTGGGGAGATGCTGTTGTACTCCATGGTCTCTAATAAGCTACAGGGGTTAACCAAGAGGCTGGGTATAAAGGAGATCAGTCACACCTCAGGAGAGGTGTGAGGACAGTGCTATTTGTAGCAATGATGAAGAACAGAAAAGTGCCCCTCCTTGTGAGCAGTTTCTCCCTTGTTCAGGGCCGCTTGTTTGTGTTAATGCATGCACATGTGTGTGTCATATTTCCAGAAAGCTTCTCACATTAAACTCACCTTTCTTCTCCAAAGTATTCCATAGTATTTGTCTGGAATGCATTAGGCAGACTGACTGAAGAATGTGATCCTAATTAGTTTGCAAACTACACAGCTCACCTCTGAGGGTGAGCAAAGCCCGTGTAAATTAAAGTGAATTGGAGCGAATTGGTTGAGGCTGTCCAAGGAATCCCTCTCCAGATTAGGGCTGCTCCAGCGTGCCACCTCCAAGGCTGCTCCCACCCTCCCATGACAACCGAGTAGATTTCATCCATGATAGCAGCAAATGGAGAGATGTAAAACCACTTTGCAGTTCAATATTCCATGGTGGACTATTTTGCACGATGCAGAGGACCCCATTTGGTCATTTCCCAACTGATTCTTCACAGGTGTCCCCAGCCCCAGGCTGCAGAGGCCACTGATGCCAGCCCCACTCTGGTGACCCAGGGCAGGCATGGGGCGCTGCCAAAACCTAAATGCTACAGAAACCTGTGCAAAGTTCTGCTGGTGATGTCCCAGGGTTTATGAAGTAATTGAATAATCTAAAATTTTCATTCCTGTCCTCAATGGACTAATCTGCAATAGTGTTAAGGGACTGTTATGATATTAATTAAATACAAGTCCTGCATACAAAATTGATACTTCGCATCTCCATCTCCACAAGGGAGTTTCTCTCTTAATAAGACTGAAATCAAGTTTTAGTTTTTTGTTTTGGTTTGGTTTTTTTAAGGAATTCATAAAGATTATCATCTTGTACCAAGGTAACAAACACCCAATCTAGAAGGGACTAAAGTATTTCAAATCCAGAAGCTCTGGTGCTGGGAGTGGGACTAGGAGCACAGCTCTGCCCCAGCCTTGGGACAGCCCTTCTCCATATCCACTTCTCAGGCACTGGGGTTTGGAGAGACTAAAATATCCTCAACACAGGATAAAGAGCAGCAGAATCAACACAGATGATTCCAAAACGCAGATGACAAGAGGGAAATTCACTATAAAAACATGACCTCGTTTTAATTTTAGCAGCAGTTTACTACAAATTCACGTGAAGGCGCAGTTACACTCTCCTGGAAAAGTTCACACACAAGAAAAGGCAGAAAGGCATCCACTGAGCCAGGCACCTGCAACACAGAGCAGCACCATCCAGAATCATGGCAAAGCTATTCCAACACTCCCCTTACTATTATTTATTAGTTAAAATTTTTAATTATGTGAATTGATCAGGAACACATCACCAGGGATCCTAATTAATTAGAATTTTAAAAAGGATCACAGACCGGAGATTCCACAAAGAATTGCACAAAGAGGTGCATTAAGGGAAAGGCCAAATTAACTTCTCCTTTCTGGTTTCTAACAGGACTGTGATCAGATTAACCAAGTAATACCCAAACTCCTCCCACACAGTAATGCCAACCAAGGCAACAGCTTGAGGATTTCAGACCATTTTTGTTTAACATACACTTGGTTAAGTAGTTTATTCCTCCTAATCCATATCTATTTAAATGAGTGTATTCCTAGTCAAATTAGTTTATTCCTCATATGTGTCCTAAATTTGTTTTAGCTGCCTTACCCATGCTCACCAAATCCTTCTATATGGTTCTGACAGACATCAACATCCCTCAGGATCTGATGCAGACTTTTTGTTTCAAAATGTATTTTTCTATTTACCCAAAACTTGGAAAGACAAAGGAGTCACCACATTGACAACACTTGGGAAGGAATTAATTATTAAATCTTCTAATACAAATCCCTGTTCAGAACTGGCTGGTCAGTAGTTTCACAGGCCAGCATGTTCTTCCTCCCTGCCTCCAAGCTGCCATTTCCAGAGCAATGTTTGGATGCTATTGATGCTCTTGGCTGTCGGCTCTGCAAGTACTTTTCCATCAGTGTGACAATGATCCCTATTTATCTTCTGGCTGCAAGAGTCGCTGAGATGATCTGGCAGTGCCACAAGGCAGACAGTTATTTCATGCCCTGTTAAACCCTAATGCGGCTAACTACGGTATCACTCCAAATTTGAAAAAAGCCTTTTTTTTTTTGTTATTTTAAATCTGCTGCCTACGTGTCCAAGTTGAGAACATTGCTTCCTTTTAGAAACATTATCAGGAATCTAAACCCAAAATGCTGTCTGTGAGGTACCATGGTGTACTGATTGAGTTATTAATTAATAAGGTTAAAACGACATCATCCTGCCCAAGAAACACCTGGAAGTCAAGAAAACAGACTTCTTCTGCATTGTTCAGAACAGAGAGTGGCAGTGACCACCCAGGTGCTGCCTGTGGATGAGAGAGTGCAAGTACCTTCTTGAAGATAGACAATCATGTACTAAAGGGCTCTCAAGCTGGAGAAGGATGTAGGAATGAATGGCTAAACCCTGGTACAACCAAATCGCAAAGAAAATAGTTTAACACTTATTTTCCTGAGTGGTGATTGTGATCAGCCACGAGGAGAAATCTTGAAAGCTGTGCTTCCTCCAGCTCCCATGACGTGCCTATCTGTGTTCGTTACTTTCCAGGAGACACACTTTAGTAAAACAGAAATTAATGGGTTCAGTGCAGGTCTCTTTGAGCTAAACATGATCACCACCACATCCATGCAGTCAGGCCCTAAAGGGCTGGATAGCTCCAGCTTTGGACTAACCCCAAGAAAGTCCCATTTCTTTTCTCATGTGCTCATGTGGCAGCCAAAGGTAATCAACAGTCTCTTGCTACAAGTAAAGGGACAGCACAGGGTCTGGTGTTCTGCATTGTCAAAGTTCACAGAAGTTAATTAAGCCACACTCTGCAAACCTGAAACAAAAACAAGGCACCACTTCTGTAATGATGACTTTTTTTTCTGTGCTTGTCATAATAAAACATTGTTATTGGATGTAAAAATTATGGAACAAAGTTATGCCTCTCTGGTGTAATATAATGCAATCCATTTAATACTATTTTAAACCCCAAAACCTCATTAGAACAGACAGAATGTAAGAATGACAAATGGGCTAGGAGGAAGCTGGAGCACGAGATGAATTCTGGGCACTCATCCCCTTCCCGTTGCTGGCACTGACTTCGGGGATGCCAGGGGAGTGTCAACCACCAGCACCACGTGGGGAGCACAGGGTGCCTGTCACCCCAACAGGGTGCCTGTCACCCCAACAGGAGGGAGGCTGTCCATGCCTTCCTAAGTATCTGCCAAGGCAGGCCTGGGGGTGAAGCTGGAAAGCTCAGCTTAGCCCAGAGTCCAGCCTGGCAGCTGCCAGAGAGGCCTGGAGGCACAGGTGAAGCTCTGCCTGTCACACACCCCCCAATTACCCCAACCCCAGCCAGACTCACAGGCTGTCAGCTGTAAAATCAGCCCAGCCTACACAAACACACACCCAGCAGCCTCATGCTCCTTGGCCAAAACGACACAGCTGAACGCTGCAATTACACATTTTAACGACCTTGGACCACTTTGCCCCCAAGTTTGGTAGCCAATGTTGGGAATACAGCCCTGCTGCCTTAGGAATGAGCTGGGCACAGCTCTGCGGGTGGGCTTCTGGTATCAGAACAAGTAATTACCATTTAATAAATATAAAACTTGGATAAATGCACTTGTTATCCACACCTGTGCAAACCTTTAACATCAGAAGTGACCCGAGCGAGCAAAACAGCTCTCTCCTCATGCAGATGGAGGTTAAAAAACAAAAGTGGTGTCAAACAATGACATATTTTAGAACAAATGGGCTTATTCCATAAATGATGCTTCAGGTGAAATCACTTGCACGAATGTGTCAGAGCAGCTGAATACCATCAGCAGAACAAAGGTTCTCTCAAAACACACATGGATTCTGGGCCAAATTTGACAGAAATTCTACCTCTGCCTAGTACAAGACCAACACTCCATGAGCACACAGAAATTATAGCAACTGCTGCCAAAGACTAGCCGAGATTTGTGAGAATCAAATCGGACCCATTCTAGCTACCATGGTTACAGAATGCACTGCAGCCCATCCTGAGGTGTTGGGCTGCCCTTGGGCAGTGCCTGTTGAAAAGACCATGGAATCTACCAGAAGATGCTCAGTGTGGAGACACTCAACAATCACAGAGCCCAGCCAGCAGCCACACAGGTGGATGGTGAAGCTGTACTCACAGTTTCCTCAAAGGAGTGATAAAGAACAAGTGTATTTGCTTGTGAGGGGGGTGAGTTGTGGTTTAACCCCAGCCAGCAACTGAGACTCAGGTCATGGGGAGCAGATGGAATTCAGCAAATAGGAGTATTTTTCTGTAAGTGTGGACAGCCTTTGTTGGGTTGAGGTGTCTTGGGGAGCTGTCACCTCCCGGCCCAGCACTGCCCACAGCCACTCCTGCAACGCTCCTACCTCCACTCCTTGCACCTTCAGTTTCATGTGATCCTCTCTGGTGGTCTTCCCGTCTTTCCTCTTTTTCCAGCAATATCCATCTTTCCTGTATTTCACTTTCTTTCTGTTGTACAGGATCATAGAACCATTCTGTGGTCTAAAAGCAAGAAAACAGGTTTGGGTTACATAAAGCAACAAAACCAGTCTGAAAGTGTCTATGGAACAACGTCCCACAGACCAGCAAAAGGCTCCACAGAATAGCAACAGTCAGGATTTGGTGTCAAATAAATGCTCTCCTTTTGCTGCTGTTACCTGGATGAAGTGATGTTTGCAATCTGCAAACTCTTCTGTGACAATCTTGAACCTAATGCAGGAAGTGCCAGTGATGGGTTAAAGAAAAAAAGGGAAGCCTGATAAAAAAGCCAACATTTTCACTGGATCTATTTTGACTGCTACATGCTGAAAATTAGAACGAAAGAAAATTTAGGGGAAAAAAAGATTGTTGTTATTTAATTGCAATTTCTCTCTCTTGCTAACACATCAACAGAATGAGATTCCAACCACCCCTAAGGCTGCACCGGGACATGGACGTTGGCTTAAAATGACAATAAACAAGAAAAAAGAAAGGAAGGATAAAAGCACGACGTATACATTGTTTTCACTGTTTTGCTTAGATCAGTGCTAGACAGGGAGTAACCTGCTCCTTTCTGAGTACCATCGCAACATCAAAGACACAGGAAAACTTTTTCAACTTAAAAACTGCAATGGCAATTTGAAATGTCCTTAAAGGGATGGTGATGCCCAGCAGGCAGGAGCCAGTGTAGTTTGGTTGTAGAGAGATTTTGCTGTTTGCTAAGTGGAGTTACAACCATGGCAAGTTTGTTGTAACACTGAGAAATAACAAATACCCTCCAAGCTGGGAGGCAGTGAGCATTTTTTCCACATACACACAAATATTTATTGCTTGTGTCCAGAAACCCAAGCCCCATCTTCCCCAAGTATCCTCCTATCCCCCAGGTCCCAGCAGCCTGAACCAAGGGCTCGGGGAGGCTGCTCCTCCTCTCTTCCTCCTACACACCACCCTGAAAACAAACACTCGGGTGTCAGCACAGCCATGTATGTTTGACAGCACTGTAGACAGTGCATTAATTCAGTGGAGGTATTCTGTATCTCATTTCAGTGTTTATTTTATAAACCTCCAGTCACTGCACGTGTCAGCTCAAACCCTTCTCACAAGACCAGGGATCCCCCAGGCTGCGTCCCGTCACCCGCGTGGTCAGGGCAGGCGATGAGAAGCCAACGAGAGCTGATCTCCTGCCTGCTGCCTCTGCACTCACACACAGCACTTCACAAAGCACATGCTCAAAAGACCTGGAGGCTTCTGATGCCAGGGAAATCCTGATTCCCTCACCCCCAGTGCCACACGGGCACAGGCAGGGCAGAGCCCAGCTCTGCAGCCTTGCTGCAGCTCTGCAGGGCTGGAACCGGGTCTGTGGGTTGATTTCTGCAATGAAAAAGGAGCACAGTGAGAGGGCACTGGCAAAGCAGTCAACGAGATTTATAGAAAATAGAGCCCAATGAAACAAAATCTCTTAAGGATCTCTGGAGCGGTTTTCGATTTTGATAAGGGTGTATCGAGCTGCTTTAAGGCTCGCAGAAAGCAGCTGGTTTTTAAAGATAACTTCATGAGATGAGATGCAATTTTAACCGGATCTACACTGCAGCTGTATTTCACCTGCTGTAAGGAAGAAGAGAGGAAAGCTGTGCCCTGCTCATCCCTCAGCTTTCAGACACAGCCCAGAGCAGCCAACTGATCGTTGGGAAGACGCAGCAGGCGAGGCTGCCGGGGATTCCCAGGGCGTGTGACAGATGGGACTCCAGCCCAAATCTCTGGGGGTTTTGCCACTCAGCCCGAATTTGGGGATTTCCTTTTTCCCTTTGCAGATGAGAGGGATAAAATCACAAGCCTGAGCACAGGCTGCAATTCTTGATCAGCTCTGGGTTTCCTCTCCTTTACAAACCTGTGGCATTTTAAACCTGCCTAATCTCTATTTTAGTTTCTTGCCTGTGGCCTGAGGGGAGGAGAGGGAAGGACAGGAAGAGTAATTGCAAAGCAGAAAGCCTTTTGTCTCAAGTATTGATGAGATCTGGGATGCTTTCCTCCCTCTCACCCTGCTATCTACTGCCAAGGCTCCCACAGATTGCCACAAGAGCCTAAGAGCTACTTTTGCCCAAATTGCTCCTGCTGCAGCCAGGAAGAAGATCCTAAATTCTATTTTCCTACCTATTTTTAACATGAACAATCATCCCCTGCAGCTGATGGGTCTGGGAACTTGATTGTTGCTTGGGGCAACCCAGAGCTCCTGACAGTGCTCAGGAGTGATCCAGGCCACTGGACAAGCCAGAGTTTCCCTCAGTAAGGCAAGGAGAGGGAGGAACGGAGGAAATGGGATCTCCAGGGAAGATTTTCCAGAGATGTCATTTTGGATTTGATGCCCAACTCAGCTGTGCATACTGACCTCTGGCTCCAAGTCCTGCTCTGAGTGGGTTTTGTTCCTTTTGGATTAAGTCCCTCACCTGGTTCATAGGAATCTAAACCTACTTATCTTCTGGTTAACAGGAAGCAGATGCAAAGAGGGAATAAGCAGAAAGCAAGTTAAGATTAGGGTATTTTGGTCAACTGATGCTTCATATCTGCCTCTCCATTAGTGCTCCAATTTAGGTCCCTCTGGCCTGAAGGACGGAGATCTCCCACTAATCACATTACTACAATATTAAAAATGCTGTTCAGTTTAACCAGTTCCCTCTAAATTGTCACATCGAGATGTGGTAAATGTCAGACATATCAGTTAATGAAAACTAAGTTTTACTGCCTCAGGAGCTGGGGGTGCCAAAAGGGAATTGCAAATACTGCAAATCCAAAAGTCTCTTTTTCAAGATAACAGAGCAAGATCAGCCAGAACCATTCCTTGAGAAGGTCCATGGCCCTAAGAGTTATTTTTTATTATATCATCTGCATTTATTCCAGTTCCAATCTGAGGAGGATATTTAAAGGACGAATATGGATTTTTTATGTTTAATGCAGCTGCCATAAAGCAGAGGCACCACACACCAGACCCTTCCTGTACCTCACCAGTGCATGAGCAGAAGCTGTCCCCAGTGCCTGGGTGACAAAGCCCCCTCCATCCCTGCCACCCACCACACTGAGAAATGGCTCCTGCAAACAGCCTGGTTGATGCTATTTTTCACCTGCATATTTTCTCTGGTTATGAAGTTATCATGGAGCCAAGGGACAACAGGAGGGGACTATCTTCCATCTTCTGCATCTATGCATGATAATAATGAGAAATTAACTTCTGCTTTCCCAAAGGAGCAACCCACTGATGCAGAAACTGGCTGAGAGAAGCTGGAGTCGTGGAGGAAGCCATGAAAAGAGACAGCCTTTCAAGAAAATATTGCACTGAATCTTTGTCCTCATTTCCTTAGGAATGGAAAGAAGACCAAATCCTTGAACCTGTCTTCATCCAGGCCAGTTTGGGAATGGGGAAAATGCCAAAAGCGTGACAACGTGCCTCCCACTCAGCTAATGCCCTGCCATGCAGCAAAGCAGGCAGAGCTCTGGGGCTAGCAAACACTGCAGGTGATGAACTCCAAGTAACCATCTATTTCCTTTTTCTTTGCACTGTGTGCAGCTGGGCAGCCCTTGCACTGAAGCAGTGATGGACAGGGACTGTCAGTTAGGAGTGCTTCCTGGCTGACATCATGCTCTCAGAAACACCTCATCTCTTCTTTCTTGTTTCTGCCCAAGAAAAATATCTGATGACTGAAGTTATTTCTCCCCTGAGGAATTCTGCTCTTCAAGTCTTCATTTACCTTGACATTTCCCCCCCCACTGCACCTGTGGCTTATCAGAAGATTAAAGCCCAAATGGAAAACTGAAAGAGGAATCTCAAGCAGTTGCAGACCTCGACATCACCTGCCCTTGGCCAGGCAGGTACCTGGACACTCTCTGTTGGTTTAGGAGGTCACTCAGACTCCTGAAGGATGGACACACCCAAGGTCAAGGCAGAGCCATAATCCCTGTGTCAAGGGCATCACCAGACCAGGGATGCAGCTGGAGGATACTCTAACAGGTAGATCTGTTCAATACTGACAGAAAGCTTTAAAATGGTATTTACATGGGCAAATGTTTTCAAGACTGTGGGGACTTTGTCCATCACAGCTGTAACACTGGCAGATCACACAAAAATTTGTTTTACAAACACTTCCCCCCACCCCCCCTCCTAAATAAATGCTTGGCTTTGACCCTCAGGCAATGATTCACATTTGCCCTGAAATAAATGAAATCCCAGCATCTGCCCGGCCTCCACCAGTGGGACCAAAAACCAAGGAAAAGCCCCTCAATAACTTAATGCAGACATTCAGACTTCACCATAACTGCTGGAAAGCCATGGCATCTCATGGGGAGAGGCTGCTGCTGTTACAACCTCTGCTCTCCTCACTGCAAGTTGGGATTACTGGCACAGCACCTGAAGGAATCACAGATTATGTGTTTAAAATTTGTCTGATCTTTGAACTCTGCAGGGATGAAATAAAGACTTCAGAAAAGTCTTCTTATCCATGTAGTAGGAGGTAGAAATCACAAGGAAACGTAAATATGCTGCAAGATTTTGTATCTAGAATTAAATGTCATTTGCATTTAAGATGCAAGTGAACTTCCTTCATATCTACAATATTTAAGAAGTTAAAGTCTAAAGTCACAGACTTAGCAATTTTCTCCAGAATTGCGGTTAACGCAATGGCTAATCCCATCAAGGGGGCATTAATTGGTGTCTAGATGCTCCTTCTCATAGCAGCAGTTGGCCATAAAACTTAATCCTTACCTCCTCTTTCCAGCATGTAGCCTCCGTGTTCATCAATAAAAGTAATGTGATTCATTAAGTATGGGAGTAATTACCTGCGGCTCCAACAAACAGGACTGAAGGAGCCATGCCAGTGCCAACTTGGCTTTTGTGCCGTCGCACACAAACTGCCAGGGGCTGCCAAGGAAAGCCCTTCTGCAAGATCAGGATAAATGCTGATGGCTGCAACACGAGCTGCAGACCACTACACAGCTACTGGGCATCTCCTTGGTGTGGGCTGGGATACCCAGTGACAAGTCCTACCCCAAAAGCAGCTCCTTGGGGGTATTTAAGGAGCACACTGGTGCCACAAAAACACATTGTGAAGGTGCTCTGTTTGCAGGGTGCATTGGTACAGAAGTGAATCCCTGGAATATCTGGGGCTCTGCTGACAGAGGGAGGACCCAACCATCCTCCCAGCAGTGATGTCCCTGCAGCACAGTGCAGGCAGTGCCGAGCACAGCAGCTTCAGCTGCAGGTGACAGGGAGGCAGAGCCTTGCCCATGCCCTCGAGGGTGTCTCTGTCAGGCTGCAGAGGCTGAGAGCAACGGGGCAGCTCCAGGCACCTTGGTACAACAGCAGCTCCGACCAGCACCACTCCTTCTGTGCCAAGACCTGATGAATGTGTCAGAAACGAATGTTTTTGCAATATCCTTGCTCTTGACACAACTACAAAACTGGTAACAGTGCTACCAGCACTAATAAGAGTGATAAAACTAACGACAGGATCTGATTTCTCAGTAGCCATTTATTCTGCTGCCGTTTTTGTTTAAGTGTATTGCAGCTGGCCCTGAAGTGTGAACTCTGTGGAAGACTCACACAGCACCTCTGCCTATCATGGTTACTCAGCCTGATGAATTCCACCACTACAATTTTCTTTTCAGCCAATTAACAAACAAACAAACAAACACCCACCAAAAACAGGTTTAAAATGAAGTAGGTGTGTCATTCATAAGCACAAGCAGGTGGGTGAGCTCTGCTCTCCCAGTGACATAGAGGATCAGAACTCAGCTCAGCACCTTGTCTGGACCTCTGCAGGCAGGAAGATCCTTCCAGAAACAGCATTGTCCCAAAGCTGCATATTTAGTTCAAAGCAGTTAACAACAGTTTTCCTCACATTTTACTCAGCAACATGATAATTCACATGTTGATGGCTCTGAACTCTAAACAGACTTGAAAAAGAAATTAGAAACAATCTTTATGAACTCCTCAGCACACCGAGCAATTGAAGCCTCCTTGTAACGATGTAGGACCAAAGACAGAATATTAAAATTGTCATTAAGTGGAATGTACATGAAATGCTAAAAAGTCTGTCTGCAAATTATTTCTTGATATAATGTCATGCTGTAGAACTAAATCTTAGTACAAGGTATGAAAAAAGACAGTTAAATCAACTTTGTTCATTTAAATATAATTTTAAAAGAACTTGCATTCATCTCTTTATTGCTCAAGGATTTTTATCAATTTCTTTAGCCCTCATTTATTTCTCTTCCCTACTCCCATGGGGATACCATCTGATTTATTGGGAATTAATTCTTACAATTCATGAATTCTTTAAACTATTTTCATATTAATCACCACCATCTCCACTGGTGCACCGAGGAGAGCCCCGTTCCCTCTCTGTGCTCACACAGACCAAAGGGCTCCAGCCCCCAGGTGCCAGCTGCCATTCTGCCTTATCAATTGCTCTCTCCATGGACCCAGATTATTACGGTGAGGACCAAGGGCTCCAATTAACTTTTAAAAGGCTTATTTGGAGATGGCCTCCTCCTGCGGGTGGTGCTTCAGTTCTGAATCTAGTCACTCCCCAGCACAGCAGCAACACGTCTGTGCAAACACTGCTGCATTCTTATGGGGAAGGAAGGAAATGGAAGAAAAGGTCTATTGTTTTAGTTAACTTACTTCTGGTTCACTTTTTGTAACAACCACCAGCTCCAGGCTAACAACGTTTGCACAAATGTGTCAAAGTGAGGCTGTACCTTGCTTTTGTCCCAAACACCACATACCAGGGGAATTTAGAAGGATGCATGTGAGCCATGTCCTTGGGCTCTGGCAGGTGTCACCTCCCCAGCACAGAAGCTGGTGGGAGCCATACCCCAGCTTTGCTGGTTATTGGGAAGAATCTCATTGGGGATGCGAGGAGAGCAGAGGTCTGAGGAAGGAAAACGGTTCTCCCTCTGCTAGCAGCATGCAGCTTGACTCATGGCTTGAGACACCATAAAAATCTGTAAATATTTGAAATTTGAATAATAATAAATTAATTATATATTTTAATTGATAACCACTTCAAATCATAAACGCAGTTCAATAGCTGATGAACTTCTAACACTGCAGGCAGCAAAACAGCAAAGACTGGAAGAACTGGTGTTGCTGGTTTGGGAGGGAGCAACTCTCCAGCTGTGGTCCAGTAACACATCTGTCCCATCAGCACAGCCAGGCCCAGCAGAAGATGGGCAGAGCAGTAAGAAAAGGGCTGGAGAGGGGATACAGTGCTTCTCAACAGCCATCAGCAGCTCGCTCTGTCCAGGCAAAAGCATCGTTTGCAATATTGCAATTGAATTAAAAATGTTGATTTGCCTTGGACTCCATCAATTTTTTTTACTGGGACTACATTGATTCCTGATTAATAGTAACTATGTACATAAATCAGGATTAACCTGGAAACCAGAGATGCTCAAACTGTCCCAGAAGCTGGGCTGATTGGGCTGCCTGTCCAGCTCACAGCTCAGATCACCAGCTCTTTGTAGGGCTGAAGCTTAGGACGGAGTCAGCTGTTGAGGTCAGTTTTAAAATGGGGTAACAGAGGCACTCCCAGCCCTGTCCAGGCAAAGTGAGTGCTCCCAGGGCAGGAGGGCAGAGCTCACTGCTCATCCTCCAAACATTCACAAGTGGTGGCACTGACCAAGCCTGAGCTCTCTTCAACAGTCACCGACAAGGCACGTGCTGGAATGCCCCACAGCAGCCTGTTCTCAGCCCTTCCTCTCTTTCAAGTGAACCTCACAAATATAATCTGTTTATTTATATCAATTTAGTCCCATCAATTAATGATGACAAGGCAATTAACTAGAATGTCAGACAGTAAAAAATAACCACATAATGCCTTCTTTAGAGGAAATCTATTATGTAATTCCAATCGGTCTTCATTAACACAAAGTATTCCAGTAAAAGGTAGTAATCTAGTTATAGTCTGTGAAATATGAAGATCCCCAAAGTAATTTTTCAGAATTAAGGGTATTTTTAGTCAATAAGAAGAAAACCTGTCTGCAGTTTTTCTGCAAAAAACTTTTTTGCAAAAAAACTACACAACTCCGTAACATAAGGCAGCAGTACTGAGCAGGCTGTGCAGTATCACCAAAGAGGCACTGAATTCCATTCATCACCTCCCTTCCCCACAGTGTTCGGCGCCTGGAGCAAGCTGAGAGCGTGGCTTGCACCCTTTTTTCCATCCCTCATCCAACACTTATTTCACAGGGGCCGGCATCAGAGAAAGGAGTCTCAAACCACCAATTACAGCAGTTTTCAAACACCCTGACAAGCAGGTATTGCACTGATTAGGGTTCAAATCACTGTTCACAGCTCGATTGAGATGATGATGCAATATCCCACTCATCCTAGCTCCTTCACACACTGGCTCCACGACTGCCATGAGTGACAGGAGAATGACCTGACCTGGCTCATTCCTACCTGAACAAGTAACTTGTGCACAGAACAAGACAAAAAGTTTGTTTCTGTATTTCATGTGAGGCACTTCAGAATTACCAGTGTTTTAATGGTGCTAACCAAATTTATCAATTTTATATATTAAAGATTCAATTTTTAGGGAAAATGAGATGCAAAATATGAGTCCACAAAACAATCAGCTTAAACATGGAAATACATATTTTCTAATTTTAAGCCTTATTCGCCTTCAAACTTATTAATAAACTTGTAGTTGATAAGAGAGAATTAACCCCAAATATAGAAAATCCTGCAAACAAAGAACACAGACAAATAAAGAAGTAGTCAACCACTTCTCCAAAACATGCCCAAGCTGTTAAGTAGTCTAGACTTAAAATTTCTAATGAAGCAGTTTAAAAATCCTTAATTCCTATAGGAATGTGTTTACAATACAAACTCAATTATTGTCTTATTCTGATGCTTATCTTTTCTTACACCCTCTCAGCTCATCCTACTTTGGAATTTAATTACATTCCAGTATTTTTGAGTTCAGATGAAATTACACATTTTCAGATTAATTTAGCCTAAACCAACTTTCGAAAACAGCCAATCCTTTTTCTGCCACGCCCTAATTTGTAACCCTACAAATCAGCATGAACTGCCCTTTTAAACCTTGCATCACCCCACCATAAAGCCAGGCTCACTGCCCCCAAACCCAGCACAGCACCCAGCATTGCTGGGTCAATGTTTGCCCAATTTCCTTTGATCAAAACCCTCCTTTTCCTCTTACCTCTGTTATTTTCTGAGCTTGGTTGACAGAGAACAGTCAAAGGGTGACTGTTCCCTACACACTGGTGCAGGGAAGGCACGACCTTTTCTGTTTAGTTAAAACCCAAGGGCGATGCTCTCACAAGGACGTTTCAGCTCAGTCACCACAGGAGAAGCACAAGATGGGAACACAGCCCTGAAGCAGGCCCAGCACTCAGCTTCCCCCAAACCAAACCCCAGGACATGAGGCATTCCCTGATGGACACCTGATGCTTCCCCCAGAACGCCCTGCTGGCACCGTGCCGGGAATCCCGGCCTCTCCCAGGCTGCCTGAATCCAGGCACAGCCTCCACAGCTTTCCTCTCACCTCCCTCCCACCACTTGTGATCTGATGCAACCGTCAAATCCTCGGCATGTTTGAAACCTACTTGTTCAGGCGCCAAGCGGAGATTCATCTAATCCCTGCAATGAGCGAGAGGCTGCAATTGTGTTAATGCCATGCAAGACTTTCACTTTCCAGAACTTCACCAAATTTTTAAAATCGGCAAGAATCTAGGATTAAATGTTATGTCCCATATGAACTACATAATCTTAAGGAAAAACCCCAAACCCTACTAATTTGATTCTTTTCATACATTACCTAGAGTGCCCTCATATCCTTTCTAAGGGCACAATCTCCTCTCTAACCACTGCCCACTCTGGCACATCAACACTACAACAGTGGGACTGTGCCCACACATCACCTGATTTGGTTGACTTCCCACCTGCACATGCCTCTGGCTGTGAATCTCAAAAAAATGGGCACAGCCATGCTGTCATCTTGATCCAGGCCCCAAATACTATCTCACTCAATACTAGGGATTTTGGTAATTGCAGGTGGGCAGACTAAAGGAAGCTGTAATAGACAGAAAGTCCCTCCAGATATGTGCAGGATTACAAGTGACTTTTTTATAAATTTCAGGAATTATGGAGATGAGAGCAAGGATTGAAGAGGAAAAGAAACCAGGCAAGCAGGAGTTAGAAAAGCCTGGGAGTAAAACCAGTGGGAGAAGAGGAGGCAGAGCAAGCATGAAAAGCTGTGATTATAAAATCCTCCAAATCTTTCATACCCTAAATTTAAAGCAGAGCACAAAATACTGCCCTGGCTCTTGGCTAGTGCTGTTCTCAAAGGCCACAGTTTGTAAAAAAAAAAAAGTTTGCTGCATAATTTAGCACTGGTTGGGTCTTCTAAAGCTGTCTGGGATTACAAATGCCATTGAGCAGGAGACACGCCCCCATCCCATGTCACCACCAGTGTTACCATCCCTGGCCTGAAGCATCTTGCCTGAAAATTGCAAAGTAGAAATAAGCTGAACAGTGGAAGAGCCATGTTTCACCTTGGCATTGGGAGTTGGGACTGTGCACTGCTCAGTGAACCCAGTGTCACCTTAGTGTATTTTCTTGGCGACTGGTCCAACAGTGTCACCCTTTCTTAGCTGTTGACAAATCCTGTTACACAGCAAAGATTTGTACTAGAGCTTTAATTTAATTACTATAAATAAACCTATCAACTTGGCCAAATGGTTTCAGGAGTTACCGGCCCAGCTGAGGCCAAGACCTGTAATCCTCCTGCAGTGATGCTCTGTGTGACATGCCAGGTAACACACTGCTACAGCATCCACTGCTTCCAAAGATCCAGACAGCCTTCAATACAACTTGGGGTTACTGCCACAGAGACACAGCCCCAGCCCACTCTGGCTCCTGACTGTACTGTGGTTCCAGGAGCAGCCCCGTTGGTGCCCTGCAGCACTGGTGCTTCCAAAGCCCTTGCAATTGTATGCAGGTCACAATTCCAGCCCATGCCCCACTGCCACGCTGCTGTGAATGAGCTTTGTGAGGCTGCAGAGTGTAATAATGGCACTCCAGAGAAACAGGTCAAACACAGGCTCTTGGACATGCTGCTAAAAGAGGTTTTGTCTCTCTTAAGGAAATGTGAAAAGGTTCCCGCAATTATCACTTTGCTTCCTTTGCTCGTAACCGTGTAAATCAAGCCCTAATACCCTGTTTACTCACTGCAGCAGCATAAGAGCAGAGGGAAACACAGGAGCTCTTTATCCAAAGAGAATTAAATAAAATAGTGGGAACATCCCACAAATACCAAAGTCAATTAATTCATTTGTTACAGGGAAAGAGTCCTGCATAATTTGTCCTCTGAGTAGTTTATTTTAGCTAATTGCTTATCCAGCAAGAAGATCTCCCCTGCATGACCCATTTGCTGTGCAAGAGGCTCGACTGATGAGAAATAAATGGTCACCTTCCAGAGGGCATGGAGTGACAGCAGGGACGCTCCATATGCTGCTCTGGTCCTCAGACCCACATCCAAGGAGAGGAATGCACCCATAACTTGACACCTCAAAAGCAGAGTGAGCATTAGTGTCCAGGTTCTCCTGAGGAAATCAGGAGACCACAGTTCCCCTTTCCAGGACAAGCAGGAGAAGAGAAGGCTGCAGATAAGGCATCCCTCACTAAGGCTTTACTTCCACCCAGCTGCATCACTGCAACTCACAGCAATGTGTTCATCCATCACTCGCCTTTCACAACAGCACTTAAGGCAACAGAACAATTCCAGTTGTGAGGGTGGAGCTCTTTGTCAGCCACATCACACTCTCAGCTTCTCTACCAGCATCAGACAGAGCAGAGGCAGAACCAAATGGCTTAATGCCTCACTTGTACATCCCCTGTCTGCAAGCATTGCTGGTGAGCAGGTGGAACAGAGCTGTCATATCCATAGCTGCCTTCAGCTGGCCAAAAGATGGAACCAGGACAAATGTTATTGGTCTCATCAAAATTTTGTAAATTGAACAGTGAAATGGAACAGTCTTATTTATCTTAATTTAGTTCATTTTTGACATTTACAAAATAAATACAGGAATAATACTATGGGCACAATTCACTCTCATTTTTTTTCTCAGCAGAAATCACACGTGCTCTGACAAAGGACAGGGAGTGAAATGGCTACTGTCTGCTGGAAGCAGAGCAGAGAGTGCCAGAGGATCCCCAAGGGATCCACCAGTACCTCTCAGCTCAACACCTCCCTGCAGCACCAAGTCCATCCTCACTGGACAGACACAGGTAGTGCTGAAAGGAGAAGGGGGAAGACTGCAAGGTGATGCTTTGAGATTGGCTGGGCAGCGGGTTTCAAGTCACCACTGAAGAGGCAACAGGATTTCTGTCAGGAAAGCTTTGAGCTTTCACATTCCACCAGGAGCCTTCTGATGGGCTTTTACTGATGCTTCATCTCCCTCAGAATCAATAGAAAACAATAATCCCACAGTTAGGCATAAATCATGTTGCACAACTCGGCAAATCATCACGTGGCATGTCTTGGGACAAGGCCACTTCTTTATTTCCAGAAACAGCACCATTAATGGTTTCTGCCTGCCAAGCAACAAGGTTCCCACTTCACAGCACTGGAAATCTCCATCCTGCACTGAGCCCAGCCAGTGTCTACACTTACTGATGGGCAAAGCTCATCTCAGTTGGTGGGTGCTGGTGGGTGCTGGTGCTGGGGATGAGCCAGGGAGGCAGAGGGGCTGTGGAGGGACAGATGCCCACCTGCCCTGACACCAGTCCTGACGTGTCTGCCTGCCTGAGGCCACAAAGCCACTCTTCACACCAGTCCTAACACACACCCACCTGCCCAGGGCTGCAAAGCTGCTCCTAAACCCTCTTTTTGCACTTGTCATGCTGGTGATGCCACTTCAGGTGCAGCAGCCCCGGGCAGCAGACTGCGCTGTCTGTTTACGGGAAACAAAGCTGCCGCAGCACGAGTCACAAACTCAACACTCCCACAAACAGCAGCTCTGGAAAACCCCGGCAGCACCTTCCCTCATGTCTCTTTGCATCATGTCAGTAACTTACAGGAAACAAAACGGCCCAGCAGAGTTATCCAAGGGTGTGAGACTTTAGGTACATCTGTAATTAAAACACAGACACCAAAGCTGCGAAGCAGCGCCATAAAGCAGATCATTTTACAGCTGGCTGGGCTCCCTCTGATGTACTTGAGAACCATTTTTAAGTGACATAAAGTTTAACATACCGGTACATCTGCCTACCCACCAGATTCTACACGGAATTTAAAATTTAATTATATTAAAGTATTGTTACAGTGTGCGTAGCAAGAACGCCAACCAAGTGTAACTTGAGGAGAATCTCTGCCAGATTGTTGTAAATCTGTGTTCTCAGGACTAGGAAGGAAAAAAAGAAAAATTCAAACCTGAACACCTGTATCAGTGCTCTCAGCTTCATTATTCTCACCCATCAACTGCTCCACATTTGGGCTGAGCAGAATCACTCACTTGCCCAGTGCTTCACTACAATGTCAAGGCACACCTACAGCACCTGTGCCTGCCAAGCAATTACTCCTCACACCATGGCAAAAGCAAAGCCTGCTCACTGCCTACACACACTTATTCAGCACCAAAAGGAAAACCTTAACGTCTGCAGGCAGCTCTTCATCTTCCAACAACCACAACACAAACCAATCTGTCCTCTCCAGGCTGAGCAGCAGGTCCTCTGGGATGCTTCCAGCTGTTCTGCATACACGGGCACAAACATCCTCCCCCCAATTCCATGTTAACAGCACATGCTGGATAACATTCCAATAGGCAACTTAAATAACATTGTGCTTGTCATATAAGACACTGTCCCCATCAGGAAATCAAAGCACCAACCCCCTGGACACAGGGCACCCTCTGCCCCAGGTTCAGGGAGCCCAAAATCCCTGCCAGCCCAAGATGGTCACAGTGCCTTGCTTCAGCCCTGCACTCCAACCTGGACCAGGTTTCCTCCATGCAAAAATCCTTGTCAATAAATAAAGAACCCAAATGAATAGTTTCTTTTTCATCAGTTGCTATTTGCAGCCATTAAGATGCAACAAGTCATTGCTGGATGGTGTTTCTGACGCAGAGAATGTATTGGAAGAAACAAGGGAATATCATTAAGGGTCAATTAGGAGCAACTTAAAGGTTATTTTTGCATATCTTACCTCCTGGACAAAAGAAGGTTCTTCAGTGCCATATGAGAATATAAATTAAGTTGCAAAAGTCTTTAAAATGCAACAAAGACTTTCATTTTGTTGCCGTTTAAAACAGCCTGAAGAATAAACAGCAGATGTCCTGCAGCTCTGCAGCCTGCACATATGACGCAGGAAAAGGCAGGTCCAAGGTGGTTCCACAACAGCCATCAAGGCCTGTCCTTCACAGCTGCCTTTGACAGGAAGCACAGAATGCTGGACAGTATGGAACTGTCAGAAACCCCAGCCCAACACTTCTTCCAGCACACTCTTTCCTTTCCTCTGTTCTACCCGGGCCAAGGGCAGCTCCTCACTGATGGGAGTCCCAGCCTGGGAACCCCAGCCACAGGCCCAGTACAGGGGGCTCACACACAGGGAGCAGCATCCCCTAAGCATCCTCCCACGTGGGATCAACAACAGTCAGGGCCTGCCAAATACAGAATATCAGTGTTGTCCAAGGCCACGTTGTTTTCCTTGACCATACCCACTGAAAGAAACACCTACCAAGCCTTGCTGCAGGTGAATGGGTTTGCTGAATGATCTCACTGCTTTGGTATCAGATAATTGCTTTTTCTGACGATTCCATGTTTTCCAGAGTTCTCTTTTCCTTCAAGGGGCAATGCTGCAGGACTCCTATGAGTCCACATGAAGAGGAGAAGGAGCCTTTGCAACCCAGCCCTGTGTGCCTGCAAAGCCAGGCAGTGGGGGCAGGTGTCCGTGTGCATGGGCCAGCTGTGGAGCCACCAACTCTGACACGTATCCCTCTGAAATGGAGGAGAGCCAAGCCTGGTGACCATGCACAGGGGCCTGCAGAGCCATTGGTGGGCTGGAAGAGCCAACCTTCAGCTCTGTGCCAGGTGAAGCCACAACAGAAACACAGACCTCTTGCCTTGGCTGTCCAAGTTGGCCAGTGGCATCTTCTGCTGAAACACAGCTGTTCTGAGCTGCCAGCTAAATACAGAGGGAAATCATCTCTCCCAGATGACCAGCACACACCAGGCTGGATTTGCCATGGGAAGAATTTGGAAGGAATACTTGAAGACCATTGCCTGAGTCAGGCCAGGCATCTGGATGGCTCCCAGCAACTCTGCCCTAGGGTCACTTTACGATCAACATGGTGAGCTGTTAAAAGAATTCATTATTGGTGTCTCAACACCCCTGGACCACAGCAGCTAAAAATCTATATGAACTAAAGGCTCTTAAAACCATCTGTGCACTGTTTATTCTCTGCAGGGAAAATAAAGAGAAGGAAATACTGAAAGCAGCAAGAAGAAAGTGTTGAGAGTCATGAAATCCATAAAGTGTACAGAGAGATGTGCCACATTTAGCAGGGATTATGTCAAGCAGCATCCCGAGCCAGGAGTGCTGACAGCACACACACACTGCCTTCAACAAAGGAAAATAGGTCGTACACGACCCCAAACCTGCCAGCAGAGCTTCAAGCAGCATGAGCAGAAAACCCAAATTTCAGCACTGCCCACGGGCAAGGTTAATGATCCTGGATCCTATGGAGAGTACGAGCCATATGAGAGAGCAGGACCTTTAAAACGTGCTTTGAAAGCCTAAACAAGGTCTCGAGAGGACTTTTATTTGCAACAAGCACAAGGGGACATGGACAGAACTTGTGCCACCAATCACAGCTCTGGACAGTTGCTTTTCCACAGCCTCCAGCTTCCATGAGCTTCTCCTCCGTGGGGAGCCTCTCTCTCATTTCTCAGCAGCCAGGACATCCTGGCAGCAGCATCCACCCCATGCAGTGGGACAGCTCTCACACAGAGCACATTGGAAAGAAGGCTCGCAAGGTAGTGGCCTAACACAGTGAATTAATTCCAAAGCACAATTGTTTTCAATCTTCATTTAAACCCAACCTTACCTAATCTCACTTTAACGACACAGGAAATGGAAATTCCCTTAATAATATAAGTTATGAATATTTAGTACCCTATTTTTTACCTGAAAATTGAGTAATTCAATTAATTTTACTATTAATTATTTAATACAGAATTAATATATTGCAAGCTCCTATCTTTTCTTTACTATGCTGCTGATAAAGATATCCCAGATAGGGGATGTTCCTTACACTGGACTGATGGACAGGTAAGGCACAGGGTGTGTTTCCTGGGCAATGGGTACCTGGACAGGAGGTGGGGAGGCTCCAAGGACTGCACCTATCCTGATCTCACCGTGGAGTAGGGCTGGTCCCCCCAGCAATTCCCCTGTGTCCTTTCCAAAGACATGAAGCAGGAAGGGGCAGAAGCACATCCGAACTTCATTCCCAGAAGGAAAACCGACCTTGCAGCTTCTGTGCCCAGCCAAGGCTTTTCCATTGCCTAGGGCCCACTTGTGAAATAGTGAAGTCACCTCAGATCACTCAAGAATATTTTTAAAATACTGTAGAAATGCTAATGGCAGAAGGCACCTGGAAACAGAGAAGCAAAGTATCTTCCTCTGGCAGAATGCTTCTGGACTCAGAAAACTGACTTTGTCATTGAAATTCCAAAGTAAATAACAATTAAGTTCTACTTGATATATAAATGTCAAGTAATTTTTTTTCTTTTTTTTTTTGTCATCGTGATTTGCATTTAAACTTGGAAATGTCAGACACTTGGCCCTGCTGCATTAGCAGAACGCTTCCCCCGCCCCGCTGACGGAACACCCGCTGCAGATTACCCAGCACATCATCAAGTAACCAAACACCATTCCAAGGGAGCCTCAAGGTCGATGCTTGCGAGGTGCTCTCGCTAATTTATGTTGATCAACTGGAGTGCTCAAAAGACTATTGTAATAACGCTCCAGTACATTTGTAGCAGTGTATTCAATCAATTGGAGTCGATTGGAAACTTCAGCAAGAAGTTTCATAAAAAAAAGCAATTTTAGGGACCTTTTCCAAAGGTTTGTTATAGCTCCTTCAATGCCACCACAATGGCAGGAGAGTCTCCCCTCCATGTCCGTGACCCAACTGTGCTGCAAACATGGGAACCTCTGTTTGGGGAAGAGATAAAAACATTCAGAATGGCGAGCTTGGCTCCAAACCAGCTCTAAACCAGCTCATCCCTCACTACCACCCTCTCCTTTAGCTCAGTGACCTGTGAGGCATCCCAGCCCAGCCTGGCCTGACCCTCTGCAGCAGTTCCTTTGCTGGTGGCTGAGATGGACAGCACCAAAACCCTGTCACCAATATCAACCCTCTGCTGACAGCTGCAGCAGCACCAGCTCCCACAGGCACAGTCCAGCAGTGACTCCTCACAGTACACTATACATCATAGTATTAGGAAACTCTCTGTGTGTCAGTGGTGCAATTAATTTTTATTAATTTTGTGAGATGAAATTAGTAGCACCCACAGCAGCAAACAAAGAACGGGGAGTGTTCCAGTTCAGTGCCAAATCGATGTCATTAATTCTGTAATACTGGGAGCCCTGATTGTAGCAACTCAGCATTTAACTCTTCCAATTAATTTTTATATTAAAAAAAAAAAAAAAAAAGAAGAAGAAAACTAACTCAACAATTTCAGAAGGACCTTGAACTCATGTCACAACTTTACTTCTCCTGGGACACTCCTTCTTCCAAGTGTAAACACACAATAGGAAGGTAAGGAAATGTTCATCAGAAAATTATTTTCATGCATTCCCTTTAGCAAACCAAGCTCTTAAGATCAGAAGATGCTGCTACGAAAACATTTATAATCTTGCATCTTTAATGATACCATGTAGAGCCAGACTAGTTAATGTGTTTTCTGACCCCTTAAAAGGCTTCTCTGGCAAAGGCTCAACCAGAAATTGCTTTGAATTAATTCTGAAACTGGGATTACCAACACAGAAAAAACCATTGCTAATATTAACTGAATTACCTGCTGTTCTGCAGCCAAGGAGAGCCTCACAGCTGCCACCAGCAGGAAAGATCCATTCAGGGCCCACCATGGCACTTCCAGGTCTTGGAGAACCACTGAGAAAGCAATTGGGTTTCCCACATCTCCTTCCCAGGTGCTACACTTTTTAATGCAACAAGCAAATGCATTACTTACGGATGTCACAAAAATACACAATCTGGGGGAGAAAAAGCCCACAAAAGTAAAACAACACAGCTCTTTTGCTCCCAAATTTCATGGAAAGCAGGTCCTCTGTGTGCCCCACCTGCAGCTGCACTGCAGAGGTGCAGAGAAGGCTTCCACGTCCATCCTCTCCTCAGCTGGGTGCTGCAGAACACCTGGAATCAATCTGTGCTGTTTGTTAGGATGGCACTGCTCCCTGTGTCCCACTGTGACCTCTGTCCCTGCTCATGGCAGCAGGAGGTGATGCCAAACCTGGAGCACGCTGCTCCAGGTGCCTGCGGCACCGGCCCCTGTAACGGATGATGCTGGGATGCAGGATGCTAGAATAGGCTTTTCTCTCACCTGGGTCCCAGCAGGCTCCTTCCAATGGCCCAGCCCTCTGCAATAGGAAAGGGGTGGACTGGGAAAAAGAAAAACAGCAAAAGCCCAGCAAGACCAGAAAGCAAGAGTCGTTCTCTGTGTTAGTGAGACGTATGCAGCCAGAACATAGCTGAAACAGCAGGAAAACATCCACAGCCAAAATTCCATGTCTGGGTTCCCAGGGGAGCAAAAAGTTAAACATTTATGGCAGCACGAAGAAGACATGACATTTACTGAATAATAAACTGCAAACATGTCTGTTAATGCAGCTTTTTGGGACCTCCTCACCATCAAACACTTAACCCCAGCAAGGGAAACACCAGAACACAAACAATCCCTGTGCCTGTCTGTGAACAAGCGGCACATGGTAGGGCTGGTGCTTTTTATTTATTTAAAGTTAGAGGCAAGGGACCTCTGTCAAGATAAACAGCCCATGACCTTGCTCTGAGGCTTCAGATCTGCTCATCTGAAGGGATACAATTAAATCCTGAGCAATTGGGTTAAAACTTTAACCTGCCAAGACTGTAGCTGTTCCATTTTTAATCAATCTGATTTCATTCAATAAAATGCTCATTAAGGCAATTAATGAGAGTTTGGTGTCACAAGCCATCAGGCATGACTGGGAGTTTCCACTTGGTGGTCAAGGCATTGATCAGTGAGTCAAGTCATCAGCGCGAGAGAGTCAATGTGCTGAGCAGGAGAACATTACCTGGTTTTGGGGGAGGTTGTTAGCCACTCCTCATGCTTTTCAAACGTTATTAAATAAGCTGCAATTTCCTGAAAGAGAAACGCAGAAAGAAAACAGAGTTACTTGCATGGCTGTGCTGGGAACTGAAAAGTTTTATAACAGACACGGAGCCGCCTACCCCAGGGCCAGGCTGCAGCTGAAACTGGGTTTTGACTGACAGAGAGCGCTCAGTAAACGTTCACATCCACGCCACCAAGGCCAGGCTTAAACAGGACAATGAAGAGATGCAAATGAGGAAAGGCATTAACATTTTCCAGCACAGAGAATTTGCTGGTAACTGTGGTGACCACGGCATCGCCGCGAGCCCGGTGTGACGTCAGGAAGCAAAGGGGAGGGTAGCGACAATACGGACACAGGGAGCTAAATAAAATATTTATAAATAGAACAGCATCACTGCAGAGAGAATTACTGAATTATTAATCGTTGCCATAAAAAGCCAGCGGGTGACATCAACGTAAGTCATTGCTCTCACTTGCAGGAATGATACGGGCGATTACTTCCAGATCAGAACTGATTTGTTTGCAGGAAATTATCGGTGCCAGTGAGACAATTCACGACAGTGCCTGTAAACAGGCCTGAGGAACACGGGACAGACGTTCATCCATTTCTTGGGGACAAACCCAGAGTGGTCGCAAAGTGGCAACTGTCACCACACATCAGCAGTGTCCTGATATCTAGAGATGGCCACGGAGTCCTGGGACTGTGCTGAAAATAAGCCCTCTGAGATATACTCAGAAAAATGTAGGGTTTTGATGGTTATCTTCCAAAAATTACCTCTCAGATGGGCCTGCATAGCAAAAGCTGAACAAGTGAGGTCAGTGAAACTGCCTTCCATGCAAAAATGCCTCAAATCAGACCCACAAAACACATGCAGTATCATCTCCAGAGCCACTGCAACAGAAGAGTCCCCAGGCTGTACCTCCCAACAGCACAACACACGCCAGCACCAGGGCTTTCCACCAGGAGAGGGGATTTTTATTATTTTTTTTTTAGCTAGCTCTATATAAGGGTTGTCGCTTACAGTACCAAAGCTAAAAACCCCCACAATGCTCTCCAACCAGCTGGCCCAAGCATCTGCTAGAGCCACAAAATGCAATTATATTACTCCCAAACGAGACGTAAAAATATCTTGTTTCCAATACTCTTGGTTTTAAGACTCATACTTAATGTCCTCTGGGCATTGCGGCGGTGCCAGATCTCCGTGTTATGTACTTTATTAGAGCTGTGTGAATGTCATATTAATGACTCCTGACCAACATGTTTACACTGCAAATAAATTCTCCTGGAATCCATCGACACACCCCTTGTTTCCCAAGCCAGTCTCTGCAGGTTTAAGGGATCCCCATACACGCACATGACAGAGCAGTGGCATGAAGCTCCAAAAACTCCTCTTTATCATTTCTGGCTAATGGCTGAATAAAACTCAGCATCAAAGAAAGCCAGTGCAGACCTCGACCACCGACACTGATGACCTTCCCAATCCTCACATTTTCACAGCAGCTGCACCTGAATCAGATGCAAGTGCTGAAATCTGGACACTACATGGCCAAAAAGGTCTGACACCAGATTTCCAACAAGCTAAAGCCACCAAAGAACTCCGTAACTAAAATTCTTTGGAAAATATGAAAAAAGATCTGTGGGGGTTTTTTTAAAGCAGTGCAGTAATTCCACCAAAAGTGCTGCAATCAGCAGAACTCTATTCCCAGCCCATCCCACGTTATGTGTCCTCAGCTCACTATGCTACAAACCAGTGTCACCTCGTGCTGTACAGTGAGATGAGCTCTGGAGAGACTGAGGAACACTCAGGAGCACCCTGCATATCCTCTCCAACACCAGGCAAGCAAGCATTTACAGAAACAAACCCCTTCAAAGCCAAGATGGTTTAGGGGGTTCAGATTAGTCTGGGATTTTGCCTGTTCTTACTAAAATTCAAGTGCTGTAAGGAGAACGAAGCCATTTTTAGTTTTTGTGGCATTGCTATGGCATAGAAACCCAAAGTATTTCAGGCAAAGGAACTCCACCTTACCCATGGCTCATTCACTCCGTTCCTTCCTGCCAGCCCATGTCAGGCACGTGTGAAAACCTAACCCCAAATCATCACCAGCTGAAGGAGCTGCAGCAACAAGAGGCTCCCATGTGAGGCAAACACGGGTCTCCTGCTGGCCTGGCCTACTCCTGTTTGAGCAGAGGAAAGGCCAAGCTGCCAGTCAGTGCCACAGATACACATCAGGGAAGGAAGATGTGCTTCTCTGCTGCAAACCCCCCTCAAACCCCACTCCCTATATGTTCTGCTTTCTGTAACTACAACTTTGTGTCAGCTCTGCAGAGGAATGTGTTCAGCCCAGCACTGATGGTGGATCAGAGGTTTGCAAGGGATGGCTCGGCCCAGCAGCTCCCTGGCTACATGGTGGGGCACAGCCAGGGCTGCTGAGGCAGAGCTGGGGCTCAGCAGCTGCATGAGCCAAGTACCCTGCTGTCAACACCCTTTTTCCCTTTGAAAAAAGAGGGAAGAAATAGATTTATCACCAGAAGACACAAAGTCATTAAATAATTAAAAACAAAACTATGGGCACAATAAAAGCCCTCTGATAAAACCCTGCATTTTAATGCGTGTTAATTCCCCTAATGATTCTTTCTGTGTCTCACAGGGTCAAATCAATGTCCTCACAAAAAAATCCAATTATATCCCATTCATCGTATCTTTGGTGCAAGGCTATTGTTTGCTTTTGTCTCCTATCAAACCCTTTTCCCATTGCTTCTTGCCCAAGACTACAAACGAAAGGCAGCGTGGCACCAGCAAGGTCAGACGAGACAGAGCTGGCTCTGAAACCCTGGTTGGTCCTGGCTCCTCTGTGATTGCACAGCAAGCAACAGAAATCAAGGGACACATGCACGTGACACAAATGCTCAGTCTCATCGCTAGTGAGTCCTCCCACAGCACCAGTCAGGCCAGGTGGCACTAGGTGGACCCCAGGGCCACACAGTATTATCTCCATGGGCAAGGGCACCATACACCATGGGCAGCAGCCCCTGCGCCAGGATGTCCCACCCAGACCCACATCTCCTCTATCCCAGCTTTGAAATAACTGTCAGCATTAACTGAGTGAGCATTGCTGGGAAAGGGTGAGCCACTGAAAGCTGTGTGGGCCGAGCTCCACTTCCGAGTGTGTTGGCCAGTCCTAGGACAATGCTCAGCACAGGGCTTTCCCTCTCTGTGTACCTGCAGCACTGAGCTCACCACTCACACTGATGAGAACAAGCTCAACTGACCATCTCAGGGAATAACTCCATAAAGCAATGAGATTATTTAACATTCAAATCACTCAAGTTGTGTTTTATACTAAGTTTGGTCAGATAATTCTGTGGTTTAGTTTAGACTTGATTGCTCGGGCTGAAAGCATTTTATCTAGGTGCGCATTTATTTTTATTTTGCACTTCCCAGTTTGTTCAGATTATCAGTGCGAATGCACCAGGGAGCCACCAGCTGGGAAGCCCAGCAAGCTGCATGAGACAGAACATAAACAGCTCCACCATCTCCAGATAACTGCCACCAAGGATGTTCCCACTGCTCCCTCAGCCTCGCGCCAGTGTGGCACCACTCGGCCTGGCGTTCCCAGCCCAGGCATGGTGGCAGGGCCACCATACAATCCCCACCCAATGCTACGTGACTGCAGCTCCTCAGACACTTCAATATTTAATGTCAGCACGGAGCGGCCCAGAGCTGTGGCACATGGGTGACCTGATGTCACCCGCCGTGTCCCAAACGCCGCGGTGACGACCAGTGGCAGCGCTGCAGCCAGTGGCGCAGGGACAGGGACAGCGGGGAGGAAGAAGCTCCCTCGGTGCACTCAGTGCTGCCCAGCAGCTGCTGCAAAGCTGTCTGTCTTCATGCACAGGAGGCAGAGAGGACACGGCCACAAAGCACAGGACACACCGACAGGCAGGGATCTGGTGGTGTCAGAAGCCCATGACCCATCGTGCACAGGAAGGTGACAACTCTGCTCTGAGCTGAAGGGTTTCCAGTGAACACACACGTTTTGGAAGAAAAAAGTAAGTTATAAAAAGTTCGTAAAGGGACAATTAATGAGTTCCCTAAAGCCATACACTGAGTGTTGATTCCGTCCTCCCACCTAAACGCCCTCCAGGTCATCCTGCATCATCACAAGGTATCGGCAATTCCCACCTGACCTCTCAAAATAAAAAGAGAAACTGCAAGGGAGAATAAAAAGAAGAAACTGCAAGGATTCCCTGGGCCAGGCAGCTCTGGTCACCATCTGGTCTCAAAGCAACATGTAATTCATTAAAAAAAAAAAAACAGTCTGAATTTCAAGTTATTACTTTGTATGAATTATACACACCTGAATTAATAAGCCTGAATCTATGCATGTGTTAGGAGAAAGCAGAAGAGTTTGTACTCATCCCTAGATTTAGACCACAGAGCTAATAAAGCTGCAATCTCTTAAGCAAGCACATTTATTCTCCTAGGAATTCACCATGTCCTCTCTGCTATAAAGACAAATTCTAGCCCATCACTTCCTTATCATCCTTCTGCTCTGAAATGAAAATAAAAATCCATGTTGACTATGGACCATTTTCTCAGCTGGGATTGAGCTATTTTCATTTTCTACCCATCCTCACTCTCAAAGCCATTAATATTCTGCATATCCCAACTACAAACTGCTCTGAACACCACACAGAGCGGGCTCACACCACCTTGTTCAGCATCATGGGAACAAAAATCACAATCCCATTGCATTTGCCCAGTTGTTTAGCCTAAATAAGCAACACTATCAAAGGGATATTGCTCATGAGCTGGGTGAAACAAGGAGCAGGAGAAAGGCAAAGTGAGCCCATGAGTGTCCAGCAGGGACAGGAGGGTCAGGTGACTGCAGGCTGACAACACCTTCTCAGTGACAAAACACTCCTACACCAGAATGTTTCACTGCCATTTGAGGCAGGACTTAGTTTGGGCTTCAATTGTAACCTGTCTGCAACTTCTCAAAGCGGAAACATTGATCTGCCTATGCTGAGGCTCAGAAGGTGATAAAGCTCAAATATTACTGCTGTTTTGCTGACAATCTGTCTCCGCAGTACAAGCTGGAGGTCAGAGGTTGCCCAGGGCTGCCCAGCCAAAGCACGTGTCAGGCTGGACTTGCACAAATTTGGTTTTGCAACTCATGCCATGAATTTCCTGCCAAGTGTAGAGGCATTTATTCATACCTGTGAAAATATCACGGACCAGCTGAAGCCAGACCCTTGGACTGTTGCCCTAATGGATGAAACCCCCACCATTTTGGGGCCCAAAGTGTTGCCTTCCCTCGGTTTGCAGAGAGCAGGAGACAACCCTCAGCCCACTGGCTGCTGTTGTCCCCTTTACCCAGCCAGCCTGGCTGAGCTCATCTCTGCAGGAAAAAGCCTGATGGCAGCCCTGGCAGCACTGTCTGGTGCCACAGGACAGTAAAGCCACCAAGTAGGAAATGCTTGTGGTTTGGGAGATGCTCGCCTTGGTTCCCTGCATGGCAGTGAGCAGTGGGATCACAGGAGGGGGGATGTTTTCATTAATAATGGTGTCTCACCAACCATCTGCTAAAGGTCTACACTATTAATTTAACAGGAAAAAAATGGAATAGATTACTCTACAATTTTCAATTAAAGTACATGATGTCTTCAAACTGCAATCTTAATTAGATATTATAGGGTGACATTTAGGAATCCTGAGCTGTGATGGCTGATCAAGTCATCTGACTGCGATGGTGTTCCACAGCACTGCTGGGGCCTCGTGCATCCAGCACTGTCAGGAGAGCTGTCTGTCCTCGGATTCCAGCTCTGACAAACTCCTGGGGTTAAAGGACCACAATAGTGAAACCCTTGGCAGCCTTGGCACAACAGAAAAACAGCTGCAAATCAGAGTGGACACGGTCCCAAAGAAAACTTACAGAAAGGGGCAGAAGAAAGGGGAAAAAGTAAACAAAGTGAAAAAAAAAAGAAAACTAGCAAATGGACAACTCAAACACTCTATTTTCAGAGTTAAATCTAATCTGAAAATACCTGACTTGGACAAGAAATAATTTTCTCTAAAACACATGAAAAGGAGAAGGAAAAAAAAACCCAATCAAGAGTACAAGCAGTGACTAACAGGCACTGGAGCTGAACAAGATCTGCTCAGCTCCTTCACCTGCCAAACACATGGCCAAGAGCACACTGAGACATACACTGGGTCTTTAGAAAAGCAAGGGCAAAACTGGGCACAAGCCCCCAGCCACGGCTGCCCTGAACCACTCGGAAGCGGGAAGCGCCGTTAGTCACAAGTAAGAGAGAAGTCAGCCCTTGCATCAGCCCATGCCTAATAGGATTAGGATGGATTTTATCTTCCATTTAGGTCCCACACTGAGGGACAGTTAGTAAAACAGAGCAGCAACAAATAACGCCCAATCCTGAGTTACTGAAAAACACCCACAGGTCGTTATGTGATTTTTTTTTTTCTTCAAATGACCTTGGACTAAAGAAGTTCTTGATTTAAAGAACCATGAACACTGGCATCCTGCTGGCACTGCTGGTTCACTTCACTAGTCCTCTGAAAGTCTGAAAAAAATACATGATGTAATAACAAAGAAAATTCACTAAGATCCCTGTGTTTACAATGCATTAATTACAGTGTAATAGTAAAAACCTTAATTATTGTACACAATTTGAACAGTCACATGGCTTGAAGATACCAAGCGCATTCCCCTGCTCCACAGTGGGCATACACCATCCTCAGAGATGCTGCCCTGCTCCCAACTCCCACAGAAACCAGGAGGAACATGGAATGCTCTGCAGCTCTCCTCCACCAAGTGCCGAAGTTTAACTGCAACATGGGGGATGGAGCAGATCCCCTGTGAACCTGCCCATGCTGTGGCCTCCCCCTGGCCCAGACGGTCCCTCCTGCCATGGGGGGACACACCAGTCCCACTCTGGGCACTGGGAATGCTGTGCCCAACAAAGTGTGAGCACCAGGGCCTGCTCCATTTGCCTGCTCTTGCATGGAGACAGCAAGCCCTTCCAAAGTCCTTCAAACGCAAGGATCATTAAAAGGGAAATATCCCCAGAAATTGCCCCTTTCTACATACTCCTCGCTGCCATATGCTCTGACATAATAATGTGCCACAGTCCTGCAGAACTGTCTTTTCAGCATGTTTTTGCATTATGCCTAATTCTGTCAGAGTTTTCAGTCCCACGTAACGACAGCTCAATGCAGAGTCAGATATAAATCTGGCTTAAGAGACTCTCACCAGGAATTCATTTAAAACTGTAAATGTTAAAAGATTCTGCTGCTGATTTATGGCATTTTCTTATTTCAAACAGAATTAAAATCCTTTTTAAAAGATACATATTCAATCATGATAAAAGCTGCATTCAAATGATGCCGTCAGACTGAGAGCCACAAAGCCCAGAAATCTGGGAATAGCAGGGGAATCCAGGAATAGCAGGGACTGGGACATTTTACTGGTTTGACCAATGCTCTGCTGTCATGTCACCACCTCAGTCTCACATCTTAATTAGTGCAAATGGGAGTCCTGGTGCTTTCATGCTCCATCTATCCCACTCCAGCCCAAGCACAAGGATCCCTTTTCCTGAAGATCCAGTTGAACAGAGAAGCTGCTGCACCTGAAGTCATTACTGAACGGGTTTATTCATTTTCCATTGTTTACACTGAAGGCTTTTCCAGCTCTGTCAATACCACACAAGTGTCCTGCATCACTGTGCAAACAACATTTAGTGTTTTAAAAAAAAAAAAAACCCATGCTACTCATTATCATCATTCCTAGAAGAATTGTTCATGTTTTGCATTTGTGAACAGAGAACATGGGAGAGCCTTGAGTCACACAGCACAGCCCTAAACCCAAGCATAGCCAGGCTGATGAAAACTTAGGAATAGTGTCTGGAATGAACCTGTGCAGCACCAGTACAATTCACAAAGAGGTTTTAAGTATTCAAGATGCCAAAAGAACCACAGTCTATGAGAGGGTCATAGCTTCTGCCTTTCATTCCTGGAGGCACATTGCCCGACCTGCACAGGAGCCTTTAATCTCATGCTGCTCTACTGAAATAAAAAATCTAAATGGAAGGACCAATATCAAATACAAGAGTAAACAAGTAGAAGCAGCCAGAAAAGGCATTATTCAGACATTTATATAATTAATTGTTTGTTATTCAGAAGCCACAGAGCCATTAGCAGAAAGCCAGGGCTCTCTGCACTGCACTATGGGAGATGCCCCAACACCACAGAGAGTGGTTCTGTCCCAGGCCCAGCTCAGGCCCAAGCCACTCGCACTGATGTCCCCAGCTCCCAGCTGGTGCTGCTGGGTTGGTTGGTTTTGGCAAGGTTTCTTGGTTTGGGGTTTTTCTTCCCAGATTTTCCCTGGTAAATCCATAATCACGGAATATTCTGAGTTGGAAGAGACTCTGAAGGATCACAAAGTCAAACAAATAACTGAATGACCCGTATGGGGATTGAACCTGTGATGCTGGCATTATTCACACCATGCTTTAACCAAATGAGCTGATCTCAGGGTCACTTTGACAGATTCTTCACAAAATCAGGAACAACACGTCCAGTCTCTGGAAGCAGCTCCCAAGTGTCGATCAGCTCCAGTGAACTCACAACACTCACAGCTGTCATCAAACCATCCTCCCTTCTGTGTGGGCATGAAAGGGGAAATAATTCTGCCCCATGTCAGGATCCAGCCATGACTATTAACCAGGGCCTGTGGCCCAGGGGGCACAGCAGGTCTGCCCCCAGAGTGGCTGGCAGTTGCCAGCTGGCTCCCATCTGTGGAAATTGCCCCTCTGACCTGGAATTATTGTGTGTGCTGGCACTGCAAGGAAGCAACCATAAAACCAGAGCAGCATCAGGGAACTGTAAATTCCTTGTGAGCTATTTTCAGACTTCTCAAAGTTTAGTTAATCCTCTCCTTTAAGAGAACATATAAGAAAAAAAATGACAGGGGAAAAAATATGACCAGAAAAAAGGATGTTTGTGCGAAAAGGCCATTTCCCATTCCAAGTAGTGCTGGGACAGCAAACTGGCCGAAGTGCCCAGGATTCCCTGTATTTATCCTTGGAAAGGGGTTGACCAGAAGGCTGGTGAGAGGCAGGGCTGATGCCATGTCACACCAGTGACCTCTGGACTGCCAGCACACAGAGCAGTGCTGCAGGCTGTGCTGGGGCTGCCGTGTCCTTTCTCACGGAGAGGAGCCGGCAGACAGCACGGATGCTGCTTTCCAAAGGTTAAGCATCACAGGCGATTTCATGCTCTTTATATTTCTAAGTGGTTGATTTTTGGTGAGGTTTTTTGCTTTGTTTTTGGTTTGTTTTTTTAAAAAAATAATCATAAATCCCAACATTTGCTCCCAGGGCGGGAGCCCTTTGGCTCTGTGCTCAGCCAGGGAAGGGAACGTGGCTGCCAGTGGCTGCTGCAGGTGTTATTTTTAGTGCGACAGCTATTTACCAGCTCCATTCCCAGAGGGAATACAGGGAGTAAAAGGGATGCTGATGCATTTCTTTCTAAATATAGAAAGGGGGGCGAGCCACCACTCACAGTGTGGCTGCAGCTTCCCGTTCCTGCTGGAATGTGGCTTCAGCAAGGGGAATGTGGCCCCAGCAGTACTGACACCACGGTGGGGCCACCCCAGCACAGGCTCCCCGTTCACCACATTCTAACCTTCAAGCTGGTGTTTGGAAAAAGGCTTTTTAAAAGTAGCTCTTACAACTAATTGGCTTCACTTTGAAACCCTGATCCTGTAATGAATGGCTCCCGAAATCAAACAAAGCATTTTCAACACCAACAAAATTGCCTGTTATGAAAGCAGAACATTTTTAGGGTAATATTGACTTTAACGCTCTGTCAAGGCACATTGACAGCAGGATGAAAACAGCCCTCCCTCTGCTCACCAGCTCAAATCCAGCTGCTGAGAGGGGACCCTGAACACTCAAGCCAGGCTATACTTTACATCCCCAGGGTGCGCTCATTTCCTATTAGTTCAGAAATATATACTTTAAAAGAATTAAAATCTTGCTGATCAAAGAAAGGGATGTATTTCAGAATTACTCTGCTCTTCTCTGGTTTTAAGCCTTAAAAGTTCTGGAGAGGCAGTTTTGACATCCAGGAGCTCTGCAAGGCCAGGCAGATGGGGATTCCTGGTTGAACTCCTTTTATTTTTCCTTTATTGCTTCATATTTATCAACGACCTGGAAACGAGCAGTGTGAAGGTGCCACTAGAACATGACAGAAGGCAGTTCCGAGTGAGGCTCAGACAGGCTGCAAAACCAGCCCAGAGCCCTGAACAAACTACAAACTGGGCAAATGACTGACATGAGAGAGAGTCTGTAGGATGCAAAAAACCACAAAGCAGTGGGGATTGTAAGATCAAAATGCAGTATTCATCCAGCCTGTGAGGGTCAGCGTTAGTGGCATTACCACTGAGGAAGTGAAGCATGGTGAACACCTTGGATGTACCTGCATCACTGTGGGCCACACTGGTCACCCCTGATCCACTCGGTGCTCCTCAGGGCTCCTGCTCTGGGCAACCACCCAAACCCCACCCATGAGATACAGAGAGATCTATATCTATTAATCTATATACAGATACACACTCCTTGGGACACTTCATTTCCCTCTACAGTTCCCTGAAGGGAGACCACTTACAGAGCAGAAGAAAAAAAGCTGAATTACTTAAAGTGCATTTAAGCTAGGGAACACTAATGAAGTCACACCTTAATTGGGTATAATTGAGAACCCTGGCCACTGTTTGGATTATAAACTGCATTTTTTGGTCACATGGAAATTAGCGGCTACCTCCTCCTGGAGCAAACTGCTGAGAATGAAGTGCTGGTCACCCAATACCTATTACATCTCTCTGTTTCTGTGGGGGAAAGCACTGAAGTTCCCCTCAATTTTTGTCTGGGAAAACGGGTATTTGCCAGGAAAAGCTGGAGGTTTTTTTGGAATGGAGAATGTAAACTACTTTTTGTTTTTTTTAATTATAGATTTGCAGTTAGAGGTTTTCAGGCAAAGATTTGGGGATAGGAATAGCAGTTCTTTATTAGTATGTATAACAAAGCAAACTAAAACAACAATTACAGCATTAATAACAAAAGAGCACTAAGAATCTTGAGGGCTTTGCTTTACAAAAACCCAGGACAGTTTGGTCTCAGTGCCCCTGTGGGATCCTCAGAGCACCAGGCTGGAACAGTGGACAGTCCCAGGCTGGTGGCTGGAACGGCAGGATGTCCTCGGCAGGCAGGGGCAGGGTGTCCAGGCAGGGCAGGGGGTGCAGGGTCACGCTGTAGCAAAAAGAGCAGTGCCGAAGAAGCCACTATGGCTGGGCAGGGCTGGCCCAGTTCCAGCAGGGCAGGCGGAGGAGCTCAGAATTCTACCGCACGTGAGCGGATGATGGTAGATTTTTCAGGACTGGATTTTCTGGTGGCAGTGAACTCATCTTGCAGCAAGCAGTAGCCTGGCCATCCTCTCTTTCTCCAAAATACTGAAAGCCAGAGAGATCAAGCTGCCTCCAGCTCTGTTTTTTACCTGCCCCAAAACTCACGTTATTTCCTCCTCTGAGCTTTCAGCCACCTTTTCCTTTTGGTTAAGCACTTTTAAGTACCTAGTACTTAGTATTTTAGTAACTTACGAAGAAGAAGAATTTTTAGAGTTAAAAAGGAACTTAAAACTTAACTCTCAACACCCCCTTATTTTCCCTTCCTGAGGTTTTTACTGCCTTCCTTGCCCCTTATTTACCCTACAATCATCCAACAGCAGTGCCAGCTCAGGGACAGTTCTCAAGGACACCATGGGGCAGGCTCAGCATCCCCAAGGGCAGCCCAGCCACAGCTCCAGAGGAGCCAGCAGTGCTGAATGCGCTGGGCACACAGGGATGGCACCTAGGTGCCAGCATGCCACAAGAGACAGCCTGGCAGGCCCATCCCAGGGATGGGCTTTGTGCCAGTCCCAGCTATGCCCCAGGAGTATTTCAGAACAGGGAGCTCTCAGGCCCTGCACATCCTGCTGCCAAGAGGAGTCTCTGGCATGTGCAGACAGCTTCTTGTCTGCACTTAAAATACTATTTGATTGTAAAAAAAAAAAGAAAAAGGAAACAAATCGTGTTTTGTGGGACTGGGAGTATCAAGAGCAGAAATGTCAGCAGAAGCAATGCTTACTCGAGCCACGCTGCCAAGCTGAAAACACTTCGGCTGTGTCTGTGTGTGCCCTTGCCTTCAGCTGATGTGGCTCCTGTTTCCTTGGCTCCAAACGGGGAGGAAAAATGCCATTTCCTCAGTGCCTACCCTGGAGCACTGTGAGGGGTGGTAAAGAGAAAATGCTGCACTGTTCCAGACACACAAAGAGTACACAGAAGTAGAAAAACGTCATCCCATCACTTAATATATGCAAATTATGTTAAATATTTCATTCATTAAATGGCTTAGGTTATTACTGAATTGTACCTTAAGCTGTTCAGAAAGTTCATTCTTCTTGCACTTGCTCAGTAACATGAAATAACTGACTGAAATGAATATTTTACAGTTTGTGCAGACAGAACATTTATTAAGAATTCTTTTCCTCTCAGAGTCCCTCTCCGAAGCAGGTTTCAGGCACCATGTGACTTAAATTATCCAGAGGGAATGAATTTTGGTTTATTTTTAAAAGTTTGGTTTATTCCCAGTTTGGAAGAGCCCAACAACCTGAGATGACCCAAACACAACCCTGCTGGGAAAGAAGAACACCCATCAAGCTCTTTCCCAAAAGCCAGTGGGGAGAGCCGGGGGAGAGGAAAGCAGGAACAGAATTTGGGGATTTTCCTTACTGTAAGCCCAGACAGCTACACTGTTCACAGGGACAAGCTCCTGCAATAGCCCATAACGTGCCACGGGTCCTCCGGGACTTCATACGAGTAATGTGAAGTGACAGGGCTCTGGCTCCCGCCATCCCCTGTCCCTGCCATCCCTGGGCCAGACAGACAAGGGGGAAGGGGCCACTACAGGCAGCTCCAGCTGCTTCCAGCCTCAGCAACAGTGCAGGAAGCAACGTCCTCCCTCATGGTGGCAGGGTCATTACCAGTTCCAACTGGGGGAGCAGATCCCAATTAACGCACCAGCACACTCAGCAGCTCCCAGCCCCATGGCCCAGCACACAGACCCCCCACCCTGGTGCAAGGGCAGGACACAACATAACCCCAACATATGCCCAGAAGACTGGCACGACACAGGCAGCAGCCTGAGGGGTGACACAGGCAGCCTCCACCACTCTCCATGGCACCACCTCTCACCACATCTCCAGATGACTTTCCCTTTCGCACGCCATGGGCAGCTCCCAGGGAAAACCCGCTGGGCTTCAACCCAGCTCCTAACACAGTGTGGCAGCCACGTCTCTATGAACTTCCAGGCTTAGAGGAGACAGATGGATAAAAATAATTATCACTGGAATGGTGGCTCTGGCATCTAAGTCAGTCCCTGGCCAGTGATCCGGGAAAGGCGGCTCCCTCTGGCAGGAGCGTGTCCCTGGGATGGAGGTTTACAGCCTCAGCTGAGCAGACACCCTGCAATGTCTCATCAATCTCGGCTGGGAAAAACCTTTCAATTTCCAACGGGAATATGCAAACCAGGCTCCACACTGTAAATCTTCCTTTGCGGCGCTAAGGAGATAAGTAGGACCTATTAACCTCCCATGTTATTTCCAACTTCATTATTGGAGCTGACACAGGGAGAGCACACGGTGACGGCTCTTTTTGGCAGAGTGCATGTAAATCGCTTTCTCAAAGGAAATTACTTCTCTGGGCTGAATGTTATTAATCTAAATTCTCCCTTAGTCAAATTGTTGTCCGTAATAAATATGGAACAGGTTGCTACGCTCATCTCTGAGGGCATCCTAATCCAGCTGCAGGTTTTCCCCTCAGTTTGAAGGAGCTCCTGAGGAGCTCCTCTGTGAGAGCAGCCTTCACCCAAGGATGGGACCATCCACCCCAATGTCACCCAGCAAATGAGAACCCTGTGATTTCACAATGAAAATGTATTTCGGCCCCGCAGCATCGCATGTTCCAGCAGTAAAGTGTGAGCAGGAGCAAGTGAGGGCCTCGTGAGGCCAGGGAAGAGGCACAAGGCATGCCCTTTTCCTGCAACATGATGTGGTGGCCTTCCATGGCCAACATCTCTCGTGGCTGGTGCTTCATTTATGTCAGCTTTGGTACTATTAAAGCAGCTCAACTTACGGTGTTTAGGACTTTATGCTCTTTTCCAGTGGATATACACTTGATATCCTCCTTGTGCAACTAAAAAAACCCTGGAGGTTAAGCACAAACAGATCAAAAACCTCATAAAAACCAGATCCAAGTGCAAACTGAACTTTGCCAGAGATAGAGCTAGGATCCTTACTTTCATTGAAAACCAGCTCCTTTCCAGTAAGATTTTCACAGGAATGCTCACAGAATAGATCTCCAAAAAAAGCTACGATCCCCTCTGCTCAAAGGCACACCCCAGGTATGGAGCAGATTCGGAACAGTATAAATCCAGTGGCACACACAGCCCTTCTCCTCATTTGTTACCAGCCAAGTGTGAAAATGTTAATGAAGGCAGCTGTAATAATCTACGAGAATTTCCCAATTATGATTTTGTTCACGTCTGCCAGCTCCCGCTCCAATACAGCCCTTGAGCATCTCCCCCTTCCACCCAACAGCAGCCATAACTGCTGGGCTCCATCCAGGCACCTTCACCCAGCCACCCCAATGACAGAAATCACTGCCACTCTATTAACTCCAACTTCTTTTGCATGTATTCCTAGAAGAAAATGAATGCAGAGAGATTTTAAGTGTGTGCCTACCCCCCTACACGAGTATGTTTGAAATATAACACGCTGACAGCACTGAGTCAGGTAATACTACATCAGCCACTTTTACTGAAAAAAGAAAAAAAAAATCATAAATTAAGTTTTGGGGGTGGCTTATGGCAGCCCTGGCTCGTGGGAAGCTGATGCCTTCCTGGTTCAGCAAGGCAAACCCTGGGAGCCTGTCTGGGTGTCGGAAGCACATCTCTCTCCTGGCAGAGCAGAAGAAAAAGAGACTCCATGATAAAATGAAGGCATCCTCGCAAATAAATTACTTTTCTAGCACAGTCGTGTGATTTTTAATTTTCCTCTAATTTCAGGACTGCAGCACTGATATAAAACCCCTCTAAGTGTTTTAGGGAGATGGTAATGGTCCTATACTAAAATAATTCAACCAACACTATAATTTTAGTACCACTATCAAAATGAAATAATGGCTGTTTACTGTGCTACACCTTTCAAATGACCTTCATTTGAATACAAATTGTGGCTCCAAACTCCAAAAGCCGCTTCATTTCAGGAGGCAGCAAATTGAGGATGTTTACCCAGGGCTTACTCTGCCAGCAGATTCCTCAGCATAACCACAAAGGCCAAATGTGTTTGGGGTGTTCTTTTCCTCTGAAGCTGCCTAGGAGCAGCCTAAAGGACCCACCTGGATCTGACCAGAAGCGTGAGCCACAGCCCTTCACTCTGCTCCAAGCATGATGGGAATTGCACATTCTGTTTTATCTGGAAGTACTTATTGGTGATAAAACTGCTCACTCACAGCTCCCTCCTTCCCAACCCTTGCATCCTGCACAAAGAACTAAGATACTCTGCCAATAATGAGATACCCAGATGAGAGGAAGAGGTGGATGGGTCCCATCTCAATCTGGGCCTTGAAAACACTTTACTTGATTTTATTTTTTTATGGTTAGGCTCTGTCTGCCCATCACGGGCTCTGCACTGGTTTTGGGGACCCTGTGCAGCCACGTGTGCTCAGAGAGGCTGTGGGGAGTCTCCCTTGTGGGGATCCTGACCTACAGCTGCTGTTGCCAACTCCTGTGGCTGTGTGGCATTCACAGTTCAGCCCACACAGCCAGAGCGGGGGCGGTCACAGCCGAGGATCTGCAGAAAAAATTTCACTACAGACATTTGCTGATATTCACTCATACACCTGGGAACCCCAGTCTATCACCAGCTATTTCACTCTAATAATGAATTTCTGCCCTTTCATCAACATTAGTCAGAACAAGCTCTGAGAAAATTCCCATTTGGTGCCAGGAATATAACAGAAAACACTGACATGAATGGCAGCAAGCAAAGCCAAGCAGTGTGCCCAGCTGCAAGGCAGCACAAGCTGCCATCACCCAAATCTGAGCCCTTCCAAGATCATTCCTAAGAAGGGGCAAAAATTACAATTAAAAAAAAGTTTCTCTGTAAGATGCCAGAAGTTGTGCTACAAACTCCCTTCCTGTGGACACCGAAGGGCCATGATCCCACAAGGATACTCCATGCTCAAGCACACTCTCCCCAGTTCCCAAACAAACCAGTGGTGATCCAGGCACCAGGCTGAGTGCTGCTTTTGCTGCTGCTCACAACCCAAGTGCTACAGTGGGAAAATCCCACATGCCGAAAATACGGAGTGTCTGTAAACACTCCCATTCCGAGACACCTACGTGTAATTACTCACGATGAGTGAGGAGGAGGAAGAAAAACCCACTTTTTGTTTTTAATTCTCTTCTTTGTGCATAGAAGCTATTGCAAGAGAAGGCCTGGCCAGCCAGCATCTGTGGAGGGGAAGAGCAGCGTGTGGCCACAACAGCCAGAGTGAGTGCAACAGTGTTTTGACAGCAGTGCCATTTTGGGGCAGCAGAAAGGGAAATCCCTTTATAAAGGATGACCTCTGTATTTCCCCAGAGCTGCCTTTCCTTGGCAGATATAGCCCTCCCGAGGGCAGAGCCAAGCCAGCAGTGGATGTCCCAGCTGGAGATCTTGACCCAACACCCGCCTCTGCTGTGGTGACATGCAGAGAAACAAAAGGTGTTGTATAAAACATCTGAAAACAAGACAAATTAGTCATTAAAAATTAATTTTGGAAAATTACAGTCTTGTTAACAGACACTGTCGTGACTTTGCGTGTTCCTTTTCAGGCAGGAGGGAGGAAGGGGACTCAAAACACATTTTACTGTATTTCAAGAACTAAGAGGTAGATACCCATGCCTTTGGAAGCCTGTGCTCCCCTGTGCCATCCCGGTGCTGGCAGCATGGCCCTGTATGGGGAGGTGCCAAATAGTGTGACCAGGGCAGTGAGCACCTGCAACCCTGTGCCAAAACCCCCACCATGAACCTGCCTGTGGGATGCTCCAACGTTATTTTCATGTGCTCAACAGCGAGGACTATGCCAAAATACTCAAGGTCAAGAGACCAGCATGGTTCGAGGCAATCTGCACCTCTTAAAACAGTGACAAATATGTTATTTAATTTTAATGAGCTTTTTTGCATCTCCAATCTAATTACAGCATTATCAAGCACTGCTCTGAACTGCAGGTGGCTGCTCATTACTTGGGGTAAGGCTGTCACAAGCATTTTTCATGAATACTAAAAACTGCCTCGTTTCACCACCCGCTCTGAAATATCCCCAGCTGATTGCTCCACTTTTGAATGTGGGGTTTGGTTGGTTAAGGGAGAGCAGCACCCACAAGCACAACTCCATGTGCCTGCCCAGCTCCTTTGGCCAAAACCACCCGGGGAAATGCCACATCCACCAAAAACAAGTGAGTTTTGGTGTGCAAGATACTTGTCTCAGAAGTGTCCCCCAAAAGCAAACATCTCCCTCTTCTGCACACAGCAGTGAAGACACCCTGTGACAGGGCACTGAGGAAAACCCCTCACTCACAAATGTCTTCTATTTTTTGCTTTCAACTAAATGGGGTTTTTTAATCGTTATAAAAACAAGGAAAACTCCAATGTCAAAAGCATTTTAGCAAGATGAAAATTCTTCCATTTTCCTCTCAAGCCTTGCAAAAAATCAGATTTTTCTGTTCTTTTTTGGCCAATTCCTTTGACCACCTCTCCTCATGGGCTGCTGTTTTCTCCATGCAGCACAAAGCTGCTGGAGCTCACGTCCAAAAGGCTCAGTAACCAGCAAGAATCAGATATTTTAATCCTCTCCAAATCCCCTTTTCCCTGCACGGTTTGGTGAGCACAGGCAACAAACAAGTGATAACGAAACCCCAACAGCAGCTTTTCCTCTTAAAAAGCAGGGAGGCAAGGAGGACATCCCCCCTCAACAACCCCAAATCTTTGTCCCTCAGGGAGGCAGGAGCTGCCCAGCTCACCCTTGGATTACCTTTTCTCCCCAAAAAACCACTGGTGCAGCTGGTGGCAGCGCACAAGTCTGCCTGACCAGGGGCACTCACTGGCATCCAGGAGGGCACGGGAGTGATGGCAGGGGTTCGAGGACAGGGGCTCTGCAACACAGGGACACTCCAGGAAAGCAAAAACATCCCGGGTGGCCTCCGGCGGCCTCATCAGTGCTCACTGGCAGCAGCTGGGAGAGGCTGCGGCACCTGGGGCTGAGGCAGCTGGGCAGCGGCACCTGGGCCACTTCCACACGCCAAGTATGCACGTGTGTATGCAGGTGTGTGTACACACGTGTGTATCTGTGTATGCAGGTGTGTGTACGCACGTGTGTATGTGTGTATGCAGGTGTGTGTACGCACGTGTGTATCTGTGTATGCAGGTGTGTGTACACACGTGTGTATCTGTGTATGCAGGTGTGTGTGTACGCACGTGTGTATCTGTATATGCAGGTGTGTGTACGCACATGTGTATGTGTGTATGCAGGTGTGTGTACACACGTGTGTATTTGTGTATGCAGGTGTGTGTATATGTGTGTTTATCTGTGCATACACGTGTGTATCCATGTTCTGGCTGTATCTCTGTGCCTGCACACCCCTGTAACTGCACACACGGCTCACACACACAGAGCAGAGCTCCCGGGGCACCGCAGCTCCGTGTTACACCGGCACACGTGAACGCTGCCGGAGCCGCGGTTGCTCCCGGCGCCGCTGCGGCAGTCCCGGTGTCCCCCTGACCTTGCTGCAGAGCGCAGCGGCCTTTGGGACGCGGGACGGCAGCCGCACGGCTGTGGGAGCCGATACGCTGGGCCGGGGGATGCCACCGGGGACGTCCCTTCGCAGGGACCGGCGAGGCGGGGACGCTCCGGGAATTCCAGCCCCGGGCTGGGAGAGCGTGTTCCCTGCGGAGCGGGAGGGCCAGGGACGGGGCAACGCGGATGGGCCAGCGTGTGGAGAGCCGCGTTTGCTCAGCCGAGCCCCGCAGCAGCCCCCGGCCCTTCCTCCGAGCCCCTCTCCAGATAAGCACGCTGACTTTAGTTAAAGTGTGTGCCAGCTGCAGCCCCGCGACCGGAGCGGGCAGAGACGTGGCGCTGAATGATAATACATTCGCATCATCTGTCATTTTTTACTGCAGGTGCCGGTGTAATAAATCCGAGCTTGACTCTTCTGTCAGCTGGCAGCGAACATGTTTTAACGCCAAATCCCAGGGGATGAATTCAGAATGGCTTGGCCTCGCATGGGGAGGAGCCGCCTGTAACACGCCAAGTGGGTAACGCATACTTGATTGCTTTCATAGTACTTTTATTATTTTGGTGACACGTGCCTGATGTAGCCTTTCAACCCACTCCCACAGGGAAGGCAGACATTTCCACCACCGTCTTCCTGCCACACCTCAACCCTCCACACACAGCCCTCGCCCTGCTCTCCTCAGACCCCAGCGCTGTCCCAGCATCTTGATGTGCCTGTGACCTGTTAGGGTTATTAGGATTTTGGTCAGAGGAAAAAAATTAAAAGAAAAAGGCAAACAGAAAAAAAAATTTGCAAATTAATTTAATTAGAACAACGACAACTCAGGAAATAAAACATTTAAGTTATCATGATGTAAAACCTAACTCATCCCTCTGGTGCACAGTGAAGGAGCAGCTGTTTCCCCATGGATGTATGCAAACTGCTCCCCAGTCATCCTGTGGAGAACACTGAATCCTCCACTGCAGACACTGCCCAGACACCTCGTATGACACTGTTTTCCACGGGCATCCACACACCTGTGATGCAGCACCAGCCTCTTAAGTGTACTGATGCTGCAATAATGAACTGGTTTTGTCTGAAGTTGATTTATTATTTTACCAATAGTTTTCTTCTCCTTGCCTTCTGCACACGGCCCAGTTGATGCACAGATCAGGTACAAACCCAGGTGCTGCAAGATGCTCCTGTGTCCAAGCTGGCCCCTGTCCCACAAAGGATAGCCAGGCCTGGCTACAGGAACCTGTCCCTGCAAACCCAGGTGGGAAAAGCATGGAGTGCAAAAGGAGAAGCCAAAACCCAAATGAGAACAATCCTGCTAATTCTCACTATGAAGCACCAGTGCCCCAATGTGCCATGGCTGGGGCTTGCCAGCTGCACCCACTATTTATAACCCTGGCACTTCCACAATTACAGCTCGACGACTTACAACACAGACCTGGAAATCAGAGCACTTTATTTACTCAGGCAAAGCTTTATCGGTGCAGTTGGCTTTGTAAAGAGGGAAGTGGTGTTTATGAAGCACTTCCTTATAGGTGCCTGTCTGCCTTCAGCTGCCCTGAACAGCATCCTCCTTCTGGCAGCACAGGCTGGTGGGAAACACACAGGTAAATCCTTTGGTAGCACTCTTATCTTCCAGGACTTGCTGCACTTTTAATCTAATAAAGTCGTGATTCTAATACGAGGCAGAAAATGCAACTGAAGAGGCAAATATCTGTGGGTCCTGCCCCAAAGTGGGCATAGATGCCTGCACTTGCCCCTAAGTGGTTTCTACCCACATTCACCATGTGCTCCACTCCTTGTTCAGTTTTGATTTTGTCATGGTACTTTGCTGGCCATATATGTGTCCTGGAGCCACACGTCTTTTTTAACAAATTACATTAAATTAAATCGTAAGTAAGCTGAGTGGCTTCAGAAGAGCAGAACCCTCCCTTTTGTGTGCAGAACAAAACCCAGTGCTGGCTGCTTTGCGGTTTCCTTGGCAAGCACACGGCTCTGCTCAGCTCTCCCTTGCTGGAGCAGCAACAGCCCTGTAACATCAACAGAACACAGGGACCATTCTGAATTCGGGGGCAGGAATTATTGACACTGAACTTACAGTATGGTTACAGACCCCTCCTCCAGCCACAGACTGTCCCAAGACAGGGTTCTTGCCACTGTCCCCAGGATATTCCTAAACTCATAATCCCTATATCGGGGATCCAACAGTGCCAAAAATTCCTGATGTGGGTTTGCAATTCCCCCCCACCAGCACTACTGCCTGCAGCATCACCCCGTCCTTTAAACAAAAGCATGGTTTTCCTTTCATTAAAAACGTTCCCACGGATTAAAGATTTGGAGGCCACAGCAAAGCAAGTTAAACATTTACTTTCTATTAAAACATCTAAATGAGAGGATTAAAACCTGTTTTACATTTAACAGGCAAAGTCAAATCAGCACAGGAGCAGCTTAGTGCGTACTTAGAGCCAAGGCCTTCTGATGTGCAGAGGTAATCAATTTACAGAGGGAGGGATTTCCTAAAACTACTCAGAAAGGGGTAAAAAAAAAAAAGCGCACATACATTTGAACAAATCTTTCCCTTCTGTCCCCACAGCCGCCTCCCAGAGCTGTTTTGCTGCAGCTCCAATCAGCTTGCTCCCACTGACAGCTCTTGCCCCAGATTCCCCCATAAAATATTTTCACAGCTGATTAGTCTATTTAGCACGTTGCACGCTTAAGCTCTTTTGTTTATTTTTCATTTGAGATGGCAGGAAGAGATGATCCAATGGAATGCAGAAGGGGGTTATTGACTGTGTTTAATGGCAACTGTTTGCAGGAGTAGCAGTTAGAGGTCACAGAGGTGACGCAGACACAGCTGACTGCTGCAGGAATTTCTGCTCTAATTTTCTAACATCCAAACAGACTCTGCCTGGTAACAGAAACCACTGAACTACAGCTGGTTTCTGCCAAGGCAGAATTCCCGGGGGAAGCTGAAAATCTCCCTTTACAGGGCCAAAATCCAAGTCTATTTGTATTTGCCTGCAGCTGATCTAACAGCATTCAGACACAAGACCAGCTCATGGTCCTGCCATGCAGGTGCTGAGGTAAAGCCCCCACTGCTGCCAGGCACCTCTTCCACTGTGTGTATTAGCCAAACTTTGGGGTCACCCATCCCATTAAAAGGGGATTTTGGTGATTCAGTTTCAGATGAGTGCCAAACCCACAGAGTAACATAAAGGACCATCACTGCTGGACACAGTCCTGGATCCAAACCAAGAAACTGAACTGGCACATGCTGGGATACGGTCAGCAGGAAACCCCACAGGGATTCACACATGGATCCCAGTCCCAGGTTTCCAAGTGAGGTGCTCTGATGCAATGATTTTACATCCACTCTCTAACACAGCTCCATCAGTTGATCCTGCTGCCATTAAAAGGATGGGATCAGAGCTCCCACCCTGCCATATAACAGAATTAGATTGAATCCCCTCCACGTCCTGGAGGTCATCCCAAAGAGAAGTCTCTAGTTCAGTTATATAATCCTCTGTTTCAAAAGTTTATTTAGAAAGCGAAAAGCAGCAGAAGGAAGTGAGGGCAGAGCGGATGTGTGCAGCCCCTGGGATGGAGAGTTGTTTACTTTTAAATGAGCACACAATTTCAGGGTGAAGCAGCACACAGCTAAGGGGAGAATCACGTGAAAGTGCCGCTTAACTGGCCTTGTCTGACAAGTTTTTTGGCATGAGCAGGTATTATGCAAAAGGAATAATCCCTTTAACTAAAATATTTGGAAGAGGGTTGCACAGCCAGGAACCAAAGGGAGGTTTAGCGATAATTTCTCATCTGATCAAGCTAAATAAAATGGTCCAACTTACAGAGTATTTTTAGGACAGAACTTGGAGGCTGTCTCTACTTGCAAGCAACTGCATTTTGCCACTTGTGCAGACTAAAGGTACCAGATGCAGACAGGAAAGTATCTGGGTGGCCCCAAGGCTTGCTAGAGAGAAGCCATATGACCCGTTGGCCACGGATGATGCTCACAGGGGAAGGGTCCCAGCACCAGCCACGAGCAAGAGGCAAGGGAACAGCCCTGGGACACTTTACAGCTACCAAGCCCTCAACCCTGCAGCACCCAAGTGTCAGTGCTCCTGCTGCCATGGCACACACCCTGACACCAGGACACAGGAGCCCAGCAGCACGGCAGCGGGGTGCTGTGAGCTCCAACGCCGACGTCCCCCTGCGCTCCGGGGACGGCTGCGGCGCTGCCCTCGCCACAGCCACGGCGTTGGCTGCCCTACAATCGCAGTCTCCTCCAAGCCCTGATCTTCCTGCAAACCTGCACATTCAGTGCCTTCGCAGCACCCTCCTGTGGGGATTCCGCGTCCGTACAGACACGGGGGCAGCTGGAAACGGGGCGCGATGGAATCCCTCCTCTTCCTCCTCCTCCGGCGAGGCGCGGGGAGCGGCGGCTGCGAGGCGCCAGCCGTGCCCTGGGCACACACCACGGCCCCGGCAGGAGCACGGCTGGCTGAGGAGGAGATGGCCAAAGCACCACGGCCACTGGCACAGCCCGGACAGGACAGGTAAATGTGGGGACAGCGGCACTGCCAGCACTGCGCTGCTCGGCGTGCGACCAGCCAGCGTGTTTGTCTATAACCTACTGACTCACAAAGCCAAGCACTGACAGGTAATTATAGAAAGGAGTAAAAATGAATAGATTTCTTTGCAGCAACTTGTGACATATACAAAGTGCTCCTCAGTTCCTTCCCTGAGGTGTGCAATTGCCCCCCATGGGATCTATCACTGCTTAAAAATCTGCTCTCAAAATCAGGAAAACCTTTATTTAGCAGCACCTCGTTTGGAACCACTTTTGCATTACATACTTGTTTTCATGGTGATGCTGCATTTTCATTCAGATACCTGAAAGCATTTCTGTCACAAGTTGCAGTGATTTTACACAACACTTTGCACCTCAATGAAAACCAAATGGTACACTCAATTTTAAGAGAAAGAAAACTTGAGAAAGTTTATAATTATTGTGTTACTGAACTTTTAAGTTAAAAAAAAAAAAAATCACTCTTAATGTACAGCATTCAGAGTGATGCCAAGATACAGAAATCCTAGATATTCCAAGAATGCTGCAAAATTAGACTTGGATAAATCTCAAATCTGAATCACTGATTACCCTCCAGGTTACACAGTAATTTAACATCCTTCATTCAGCATGTGACTTGCAGAGAACACACAAATCAGTTCACTTGTGCAACGGGCAATAAGAACATGGATATATAGCATCATTCACTTTTGAAGCCTCTCACACCAAATAAATTAATCTTATTAGATGATGCTTCTGCAGGAACAAACCGAATCTTTTGCTTCCCAAACAAAGGATTTTCAAACAAGACTGGCAGATGAGCATTAGGTGAAGCACACACACTACACACATCCCCCTATAGTTTAGATGCTCTAGCCAAGGCAAGAGCAAATCATGGGAGAGGTGATATTCCCTCATCTTTTTCCTCCATGGAACCAGAGCTGTTCTTTCCATACCCTCATTGCCTGGCAATGACCACTTTCACCTATCAGGAGTGGCAGGTTGTTTCCATCCCTGGAGCACTCAATCCTGTCATGGAAAAGAACAGGCCGTAGAATCAATCAGACAGAAGCCGTCAGAGAAGAGCATCTAGTCTGGAAAATTCAGGTGCAAAACTGCAATTAAAAACTACCTTCCCATTGCCAGCAAGCCTTTCCAAACCATCATCCCAGACAGGAACTAAAACCTTCTCCTGAAAGTTAAAAATTCATTGCACTTGTCAAACTCTGAGAAAGGAAGAGCTGCTCAGCTACTAAATTCTGAAGACATCACTGAACCTTGCTCTTCCAGGGCAAAGAAAGGCTGAGGCTGATGGGAAGCAGGTGTAGGGAGGCTGGAGGCAAAGGAGGCAGAAAATCCATCCAGCAGAACCCAGGACAGAGCAGGCAGAGCTGCAGCAAGATGAACCAAGCACAGGATTTTTGTTGTTACTGCGCCATGAGGTCTGTGTCCAGGGAAGGCAGGGACTGGGTAGGAGAGGAGACTCTCATCATTACCAGATATACGACGTGACTTATTACTACCATCAAAAACTACAGCACCTTCCCAGCGGCAGCAGCAGGATTTTCTGGATGAGAACACTCCATTTCTACCTTGAAGAATATAAATTCTTCCTCCACTACCCAGCCCTGCTCAGGGGATAGTAGAGCTATTCCCAGCTACAAAGAAAATGTGTCCTAAATAAACGGAGAAGAGAAAGGCAAATAAAATGTTTGATAATAAAGTCTTGCAAGCTGTAGGCTTTTACAGGAGGGAAATAATCTCCACAGCTGGAAGGACACCTCTCCTGGCATCAAGGTCAGAACTTCTTAAAGAATAGAGGCCACTAGGCAGCACAGACTGGCCCCAACCCAACTGGTACCTCGGGAGCACAGTTCCCTGGCTGCTGCCTTCATATCCTCAAGTGGAAAAGTGAAGCCACAGCATAAACCCTGGCTATCAGATCATATGTGGATCCAACTACTGAATCAGTAATTCCTCAGCCCCTCCTCAGCCCACAGACGGCCCTGTAACACACGAGGGTGGAGGGGAACAAGAAATGAAGAGAGGGACCTGGGTGACAGGGTGACAGGGCAGCAGAGCTTCTCACTGGGAACGCATCGTGTGATGCGGCACCTTCCAGGCCCCTCACAAAAAATGGAGAAAAGCAAGTTGTAGTATTTGTTTCATACGTTCATCACAACAGGAACATCAGCCAGATCTAGACTAGGTCCAAGGGATAATCACTGTAATTAGCACTTCGTTCATATAATTACCAGCAGACCCTGTAACATTTTACAATGGAGGTAATTACCCACATTTTACAGCTGAGGAAACAGATACAGTGCAGGTGAGTAACTTAAAAGAAATCATCAGTGAAACTGTGGCACAGCCAGAGGCTGCAATTATCCTTATTCCCAGCCAAGGCTCTCCCCAATAATCCATGCTGAATTCACTTCTGTCTTGTGGGAAGGAATCCAGAGAAAATAAACACAAACTGGAATTTCCAATGTCTAGAAGAGCTGAAAAGCAGACAAGCCAAACCTGAAGGAGAAATGAAAACACATGTTTATCACTGAGCATTTTCTGAGCTGAATGTGCAGCTACAAGCGGGGGACAGGCAGAGGACCCTGCTCTAGCAGACACAAAGCCAATGCAGGGTGTCAAGGTCTACACTTCTACTTCTGAAGCAGAGGAAAAGCAGAAGCACAGGAGAGGGTCAGGGCTGGCTGCCCAACGGCGCCAGCTCAACCCCTCAGCCATCAGAGTCCTTAACACAAGTTGAGAAGTTAGAGATTAAAGCAGGAGCAATAATTAAATTATTTAAAGACTTTGCAAACCAACGCACACCCAGAGCAGCAAGCAGGGTGACAAGCCCGAGAAATTCACCCCCACCCCGGAGAGAACCTCCCTGCAGAGTGGCTGCCAAGGGTGGCAGTCCTGCCCCACCAGCTAGTGCCCCAGTGCCAGGCCAGAGCAGCACTCAGGCTCTGCTCTGGAACAGGGGAATTCCCTTCCCCAATGAGCACAAGAGCACTGGGACAGTGGGATCCATGCCTAGAACCCACCAGCCCTGAAAAGTGAGTAGGGTTAGCTGGCACTTATTCATTTATTGCATAGGGTCAGGCGCTGCACAGAATGTGTTTTCCCAGGTACAGTCTTGGGTGTATCTTGGTGATACAGACCTGTCCTGTACTTTCATCCCGCACCTCTGGATGAGTTTCAGTATTAAAAGAAAATGGTGTGTTTGTGCTGACCAATACATCTGATTTTCAAAAGTAGTCAGACCAAAGTGAGCAATTTGCGGCTGCCTGTGTTTTATTAAATAAACTGCACGTGCAGATTGACACACAGGTGTCTATTAGGCTGAATAAAGCAGATTAGGTTAATCCAACCCCAGCTGCATTACCTGAACTGCAAGATATGCAACGCTCTGAATCTTGTACCTTTGCCAAGGATTTCATTTCAGCCCTTCAGCCTTCTGTTAAGGTTAATACATAAAAACCTCCAGCAGCAGAAGATTCTGCATAGATTTCAAAATTAAGACTTGTTTCAGGAGTGGATGTTGTCAACATTCTGGCTTTGAGTAACAGAAAAACCTCATAAGCAGGAACAAATCTCTCAATAGAGTATTCTCTCAATATCTAAATAGACAAATGTTTTGCTTTGCAAACATTTTGCAGCATTTATGTAGTTCTTTGATTAAGTGTTTGACGAAAACATGTATTTGAGTTACTGCTCAGTGAAAAACAAGCTCAGTAAAGTGAATTAAGTAAGTTCCATCATCTCTTGCCATCCAAGGGTCAGCTGTTGCTCTTCCTGCTGTATCCAGCAGCACTGCAGCAAAAACCCTGGGACAGATTTCACACTGGGGCAAATAGCAGTGCTATTGCTCGGTCAACAAAGCAGCTTCTCCTGCCAATATTTACTGTGTTTTATAGAGGAAATGGGGGACAAATCCCATCTCCTCCCTTCCCAAAGGCTGTACCCTCCTCCTCCCTCAGCAGCTCTAGCATCCTGGAAGCCCATGCGATAGCTGAACAGGCAGAACCCATATTATTTACACTGATTTCTGCAAATAACCATCTGCATCTAACACAACACATGGAAATATCACAACAAAGCATGCATCACTCTGTCATCCCACCACCTTGGGAGCTAGACCCAGAGAATGCCATGGGTCAGAGTGCTTACCTTATGAAAGAAGGCAGGATGGACATGACAAAACATGAAATGAGACAAAAAAAAAAAAAAAAAAAAAAAAAGAAAGAAAGAAAGAAAACAACAAAAAAACCCAACAAACCAAACAAAACCAAGTCATTCTAATTCTAACCATCTTTTAAGCTGTGTTTTTTGTTTTTTTTCTTTTTATTGACTCCAATTCCCAACATCAGGTATTTTTATTCCATTTCTTCTTTTTCCCTGCTATTTGTTCTAGCAGGAGGCAGCCAACAGCCAGCCCCCTGCACAGGGAAGCAGATTTCCTTCAGTTTCCAGACATTTAAATAAAGGTTTTTAAGAATCGCTGCCCTGGAAAATCAAGGCATTCACATCTAACTGCTGCCAACATAAAATATGTGTTACGAGGAGAAAAAAGAGTCTTCAAGGAGTTTTCTTGGGCAAAGTAAGTATTTTTCCCATTGAGTTTTAAAAACCCTGTTCTGGAGACTGGAGAAATGGCTTAAGATGGTTTCTGGAGGATTCTTCTTCTCAGGCTGACAGGTAGCATTAAACCCAAGCCAAAGCCAAATCCCAGCTATCCCCAACAGGCTCAGTGAGGAGCAGCAGTCTGTGTACCAGAACTGACAATTCTAGGGCTACAAAAACAATTACAGCTAAAATTTGGAACAGGAGAGGAAAGGAAAATCCACCTGAATGCTTCAAGCACTGATGAAGGCTGTGACAGTCCAGCACAGCTCATAGCCACAGGGTCAGACAAACTCACACAGTAACACAGAGGTGCTGGGCAGGGAATTCTGTGAATACTTATCTATTGCCTATTTTCACAGGCAATTCTGCCACATTAAAGGGCAGTTTAAAAACAGAGATCTTGTGGTTAAGCAGCTGTTTCCTGAACCAGGTTCTGGTGTTGATGAATCCCTCACAGAGGACTCGGGGGGAAGGAGACAACTCAGGCTCATCCCTGGAGGTCAGCAGGACTCCCAGAAGGGAGCAGAGCCAAAAGCAGCTCAGTTTCCCTGGGGAAAGGGTCAGCAGGAGGGTGTTCATGTGAGCTTCAGACTCATCCAGAGGCCAGGCACCAGCAGAGCCCAGTGGCACAATGTGAACAGCTCACTACCATTTTAATCTGTAGTCCTAATGAACGATATAAAGTTTTATAAGCATCAACAAGGCTCTGAGAAGACCTAAATCCATTTCAGTGCTCATTTAGCAGCTTCATCTGTGTGCAATTAAAACTTCAGCATTAAATGTTAGAGAATAAAATAATGAGACACTTAAAAAGTAATCTGTACTTCAGTGGGCCGTGCTCAGTGGATTTCATATGATCATTTACCAGATAAAAATAGAATCTGGCCAAAATGCCTTATCCACTGCTTCCCTTTCAACAGGAAAATGGAAAGAACCAACTAAGCTTTGGGGGCTTTGCCATCCCACGTACACACAACGCTGCTTCCCTGAGCACAGCCGTGCCTAAAGCACAGCTCCAAGCATTGATAACTTTCCTTTGGGCTCCAATGATAACAGAAAAATAAATGCAAATTGAGTTTTGAGTGAGATTTTCATTTTGGTCTGAAGCCTAATCTTTTATTAAAACAACTATCAGTTTGGAGCCAATGGTTAGGAAAAGTTAACTTCAGGACAGGGCAAAAATTTTAACAGCAAAGAATAGTTCTTATTCGTAAGTGTATCTGAAATTCTCCCAAGGTTACTTTAAGCTATGAAAGTTGACTGGAGGGTGACACGGATGGCCATGGACAGCCCATGAGCACGGGTTTTACTGAACAAAAGAACTGTAGAAAAAATGTGAATTAAAAGCAAAGATGTACATAAATATCAAAATAGATTAAGTGGGAGAACACAGGTCAAAAGAAGTAAAGTACTATACAGTCAACATACACACAGTTAAACTTAAAAGAAGCAAAAACCAATGAAAAATACATATTTTATTAGCAACTGAAATAATGTTTATTCAAGAAAAGTCAACATTGCGCAACCTCATAGAAAAGAAAAAAAGGCATCTGGGGAGGTCAAGGAATGCTACAGTTTAAAATGATGAAATGTTACAGCTTACACACCAAAATTAAAAATGAAATGAAATTAAAAAAATGAAATGGTTACCAAAGTAATGCAGGTCAAGGGATCAAAGGTGAAGGGTCACACACTATTAAAAAGAAATCCAAAAGGGCGTCTGCATCAAGATCTCTGCAAAACAAAGGAGCTTCAGTGAGTAAAACTAGAACCTTCTATGGAAGCACATCAAAGCTCTCGCACTCCATACCCAGCCCACGGCACCACACTCAGCTGCTGCTCTCCTGTGCTGGTGGCCACTGCCCCTCCTGCAGCCACACGGGCTGGTGGCTCCTGTTTCCAGCCACTCTGGCTTGTTATTATTAACCTCCCTGTAGACAGGCTCCTTAAAGTTTTCCCATTTCCATGCTGGAGCAGTGGTTTCTCGTTTCACAAATGTTTTCAGTGCCAGGGGTTCGAGGCAGCGCAGCCCAAACCTCGGCTGCAGGTCCTGCATTGGCACTGACACTACCTGTGCCAAGGAGGCTCTGCTTGGGTCAGAACACTCCTGGCTGTCAACACAACTGCTGGACCCCTGCTTTTCAGGGAAAGCCTGACATGCTTTTTCAATAGTTTTCTTTATTCACTGTAACTGTGGAAATCTGGTAATTATTGACACACATGCACACTGAACCCCTCACATCGTAACGTATTGCTTTAACACTCCAATAAAAAAGTAATTCAAATGTGGTTTCCAAGACAAAGGCCTCTCCTCCTAGAATTTCAATTACACAGAAGCTATAAAACAACCTTTGGTACCCATTTCCAAGCAAGATGCAGTCAATTATCTACACTAAATTTATGCAGAGAACGTAATATTTACATCAGATAACTTTTGGAGAAAGACAGCCACCAAGGGCATTGCATCCCTCTTCATTCCAGCATCCCTCCCCCTGCCTGGCAAGGCATTAACTTTTGGGACGCTCTTATCTGAACCAAACCAGCCCTGTGCTTGAAGCCAAGAAACAAACTCTGTGCACAAACCCCTGCCTTTGTAAGGCAAAGAAGCCCACAGTATCAGAGAATCACCATGAGTAACACTGAGACATAGCATAAGGATCTAGTCTGCCTGGATGTTTTTCCAGAAAATATGTCTCATCTTTCTATGTGATTCCTGCTTCATGTGTGTCACAGTCAGGAACCCGCTGGAGCATGCAAGGTCCATATTCTCCCACAGCAACTGTGTCTGGCAAATGCTCCTGTTAAAGCTACTGCTTGTTGACATTAAAACTTAAGTTCCTGCCAATATTTCCAGCATTTATCAATTCCAGTTTCTGTGAGCCAAACCAGTAAGTCCACGTTTCTGCTGTTCCCTCAGTGCTGTGCTGGGCTGCCTGCTCTCACCACAGCTCACGCTGCAGATGTGCCAGACGACCTTGATATCAAAGAAAGCGGCTTGGGAACCCAGCAACTTTGCAATAACTCAACAGCACGGACACAGACTTGCAGTGACTCATCAGTTAATTAAAGTCTGAAGGCATCAATGTTAGTTGTGTGACCAGGAAGACCCCCAGAGCACAGGAAACTCAGAGGTGCAGGACAGGGACACGCCTGAAAGACACACCAACGTTGTGAGGCTCCCTCAGAACTTCCCAAATAACAAAAAAGTTTGCACAGATGAGTTTAGGTAACTGCAGGAACATTTTAGCGCTGAGACAACACTGGTGGGGCACAATCCCAAGGTGGAGCAGCTCTACAGGGCTCTCCAGTGCCTGGCTCAGTCCAGGGCTGTGTGCTGCAAACAGCTCCCAGCTCCTGTGGTCTGTCAACAACAGGGCACAGACACCAGCAATGGAGCACAGAGACTTGGTTTTTCTTTCCCCCCTATGACACTGGATTATGCCCTCTCCTGCTCCCCACAAAGACCACTGCTTCTTTCCCTCTCTTCCTTAGGCAGTGCCCCAGCAGAAGAAATCTTTTGTTTTCACTGGCACTAATTTTTCCTTCATATCTAGTTTTTTCCTTCTCATATAAGTTCTCTGATTTTTCTCTTCCAAACCGTACAGCCGCCCTCAGAAGCAGCAAACCTGAGACCAAGACCACAGGATTTCAATCCTGTATAAAATATAATCTCCTCAGTTCCCATTCATTTGCCAAGTAAACCAATTCCTTTGTGTGCATACATGCCAGGCCCTGGCATAGAGACTGAGTTTCTAAACTGACTTTGTTGTAACATTTTCCTTGCATCATGTGGAAGTACACCTTGTTTAACACCAGTGGGTATTTTACTCAGTGCTGGGCAAGGCAGAGACCCAGACACAAAATGCAGTAGTACCTACCACTACTGCTGGCATTCCTGCAGATGAACAGGTGAATACCAACTGAATTAATCCACTTTCCCGACTCTCTCATGTTTCAAGAAGCATTTCCATAACTGGTAACTCCAACTTTTTATTCCCCACACACCAGATTCCAGTCTTGCTTTTGATATTACACTTCAGGATAATCAGGTACAGTTAACAAATACAAGCCCCAACAGATGGAACAGGTTAGGAAAAGCACACCAGGTCCATCAACTGGAGGAAATAATACTCCACATTATTTTCCCACAAGACAGACAAAGGATCTGGAGCCACTGTACAGCCACTGTCCAGGTGTCTGCACACATTCGTTGCTGCTGAACTACTGTCATCTACAACAGCCACTCTGTGGAGGAACCTACAAGTGTCAAACAGTAAAACCCCCAATACCACTGACCAATATTCAGAGGTACTTTGACAGGTTACAAATGACAGTCAGGCAGTAAAACACCATCAGTATTCTATATACTGTGTACAGTATGCTAAAAATAATTACAAAGGGGTTTTTTCTTTAGGCTATCGTCAAGTGTAAAAAAGTTGATTTGTTATTTTAATTTATTCGAAAGAGTTTATTTGGAGAAAAAAAAAATCAGGAGGGCAGTGAATTACTCCCAACCCTCCATCTGCTTACTCTGTTTTCCAGGAGTCACTCTAGTTCCAGCACTCTGACATACCAACTGCCCAGCGCTACAGGATCACTCTTTTTCAGTGACCCTTACGTGAACTGAAGGGACAGGAAAAAAGCTAGATTGTCCTAAGAGGAAGATGAGGATCCTGTGTTTGAGCATGAACAGCAATAGCATAAACAGGTATTACTGCCCTTGTTCAAAATCACCTGAATTGGTACATAACCTTCCAGTTTTGCTAAAACCCCAGCCCTCTCACAGCACCACTAGTGCTGTAAACACAGCTAAGGAACTGCAAACACAATGCCAGCACCACACTCCTGCTTTGCACATTAAGCAAAGCATAGAATTTCATTAATTTCACAAAATAAACCCACAATTAAGTGCTTCTGTTAGAGAAATTGCCATCTCGTTCACGGATCAGCCTCAAACCGCAGCCACATGCGCAGCGGGAGGAGCCGCCCCCACACGCCAGACAGCCCCAGTCAGGTGTACCAACACTTCACTACAGCTCTGCTCTCCTCACACCACACACACTGCTTCCCTTGCCTTTCACTTGCTGAGCTCTTTCTTCTTTAAAGCAACTGGGGTTCCTCACCTTCCTGCTGGTGGCCAAGAGGAGGGGCAGGCTCTGGACCAAAGGTACCACCAGCTGGCAGTGCAGGCACACAGCTCACTGGTGACAAAGCCAGGTGGGACAGGGCTCTCTCTCTCTCTCTGAGGCACAGGACCTCCCACACCACTGAAATGAAGGGGGAGAATCGATACTGGCACTCTGAATTTTACGGATGCTCTGTCTGCTCCAGCACTTGGCAAACACTTTGGCCCCAACAAGGTTATCACCTGCCATTCCCAAACCCTTGTCATAAGGTGCCCTCAGTCCCCAGCTCAGCATCCCCAGGTGCCAGAGGAGCTGCTATGTGGTCATGTGCACATGAGCTGGTCTGCAACCACTTCCTTGCTGCTCCTCCAGCAGGGGATCATCAGCTGGAACAGAAACCAACAGCACTTCTAGTAACAGCATTTGCCATTACCATCTGAGTATTTTATACTGTGATCACGTGGGCTGCAGGCAATTAGTCTAAATTCAATATTCTTAGTGCTTTTGAGAAACCCCAGAGCTGACACAGACCGCAAGGATGTCCCAGCCCTGGGAGTGCTCCTAAGTAGGCACAGGGCTCTGGCTTCAGGAACCCTGAGCTCCAGCTGAACATGTCTGAATTAACTGATGTAAAGCATTTTAAAAAATATGCTGGATTTTAGAGTCCACAGGGAACTGTACTGAGTGCTGCTCCTTTTCCACAGAATTTTGCCATCTTGAGGGGACACTGTGACCTGGACCAACAACCCTTCCCTGTTCCAGCTGTGCTGGTGACACAAACTGGTCCCATACACTTGCTCAACACCACAAATTTGTAACGCATTCAGCTACTTTGCTGAATAAGGAATGAACTGGAACATGCAGTGCAGGGTTACAATACACCACGCCATCCTGGGCAGCCTTAAACCAAGGAGATTTTTTAAGTTTACTGATATGAATTGATTCTAAAAGGTACTTTGATGAACAAACGTGGCGACAGGAGCCGTGTGGTGACCGGCTGCCTGACACTCAGCTGCCAGTGGCCAAGGGGAGCTGGAGGAGCAGGGATGTATTGCTTTCACTTCCTCCCAGCCAGCATTTCAGAGCATCACAGCCAGCCCGAAGGCTCCAGACTCGCTCCCCTTATCAGTCTGGGTCCCTCACGTCCCTCAGGCAATTCTCCAAACCTTCAAGATTTTCTCTGTGCTTTATAGAGAAAAGATGGCAAATAACTCTTTGTCAAGCAAAAAGGAGAATGTCAGTGTCATGCAAACAAGCAAGAACGCCAGAGCACATCGAGATGTCAGTGAACACGCGACTCGGGCCCCCAGGCAGCAGAGGCAGAGGGTTTCTTCTTATGCTAAATAATGCTCACCAAGTTTCATAACTGCATTATTTGAATACTCTCCCAAGCAGTACCTGAGCCAGGAATCTGCAAAATGTGGATGCTGGCTGACTCTAGAGAGCAGGGCAGCTCTGCCATGCCCCTCCAGACAAGCCTAAGCACATGAAGCAATTGCTGCTGGCTGTTTCTACCATGGAAGTTCTGGGCTTCTCCCAACAGACTGTAAATAAAGAATCCTGATGGAACCAAAGCCCAAGATAGCATTTTACATTCCCAATGTTTAACTTTTTCTTCTTTCTCGCACCATGTCATTAAGTGTTTACAAGGATGATTAATGACTGCGGCTGCCAACTGTTAACGAACGGCATCTCTGTTCAGAGCTGCAATCCGGTGCCTGGCAAGCGCTGTGCAGAGACAAGGTTACTCCAACATCCTTGAGCCCCAGCACCCTGGGAAGCTCCTGCTTCCCAGACAGAAAGCAGCAGGATGCATCTCCTGCAGACAACATATCCTGCTGCCCAAAGTCACTAGTGGGTAGTGAGGCACCACCTTCACCACCTCTGTCAGGCACCTGGAGGATGGTTCTGCACAGCCCTGCTTTGGGAGCCCAGCCCCACTCCCATGGAAGGGAGCTGAGATCCAGTGCTCCCAAAATTCTTGCTCAAGGCACACTGCCAGCATGCCAAGCCAGAAGCCTTTGCTCCATCCACTCACTGAAACCAAACTGAATCTGCACTTCACAAACCTAAAATGGTTCATAGCAAACAGCAACTAAACCCTTAAGAGTGAGGAACTCCCTCACAAGCACTAAGCACTGCAGAACTTTCTGGCAACTAACTCATTTGTCTTAATGTGAGAAATCATATGAAAGCCCCATCTCTATCCTCTCTCAGAGCCAGAGAAATAAGCACAATGCACCTTTACAGGCATTTAAAAAATGTAAATCTGTAATTAAATTGCTAGGCTTAACTTAAGGTTTTCTATCTCTGGTTAAAAAAATTGAATTAAAAGGAATACTTCCTTCAGTAGGAAATATAAAACTGCTATAAACTTGATTTAAAACAAGATGACATCTTGGTATGGAAATGTATTTCCATCAAACATTTAAGTTGCAAATGCATGATCTGATGGAAAGCAAGCACCTCAATAACGTGTTTGAACCATTTTTAAGCGCTCCATTTCTCTTGCCCCTCATCACGTGATTTTACTACGTGTAAAGTCATCCACAGCCTACCCAGCTCACAGAAGACACAGTTTCTCCATCCCAATTACTCAATGCAGAGTAACATCTGACCATTATTCTCAAGCTGCAGATGTAAGTGCCCAGAAAAGGTTATTTGCAGTGTTCCCATGGCGATGCTCTACCCTGGCTGCTCCCTCACCATCTTTTACTAAACCTCTCTGTCCAGGAGGTATCTCATACACAGGACCAGGGATCCTGAAATCAGTACAAAAATTCTGGAAATACCACTGTATAAAATACATCTTTTTCTTCTCTACAACTTCTGTCTTCACTAGCACAGGCAGAACACCTGTGTATGCAGATGAAAAAATTCATTCCCTTAGGAATGCCTCAGGAACACAGTCCAACATTATTATTCAATTATACCCTAAGAAAAATTCAAGTTTTATAACAGTGCACAGAATTAAACTTTCAGATTGGGGGTGGGGAAGGCAATAAAATCTGGAAGCTCAGCTCCTTCCTCCCCCATAATTAACACAAATTTCCAAGACTTCATCTAGGCATAAGACTCTGGCTTTTTCTATTTTTTTCTCCCCTCTGAGCTAATGGGGCCAAAATATTTCTGGCCACAAGAAAAGCTCTTTCTTTTAAATCATGCAACAGGGATACTGCACCAGCCACACCACAGAGGCTGGCAGAGTCAGCATAAGCTATAACCCATGGACAGACCCAGTTCCACATCCCAATGGCATAACAGCCTCAGTCAGACATTTGTGAAGAGCAGATACAAATGAGAGGAATCTGACATTCAAAAAGACAGACAGGGACTGGGGCTGGTTTTAACATGCCAGCTGATGACCTGTGTCTATCAGAAAACAACCCATCCAGAATTACAGCACCAGACAATCCCACCCCAGCAATACACTGGCAAGCACCAGCAGAGCTACTCACTCCCCACTCCCCAAAACACTGTCGCCACCCTTAGGAGAACAGCCACGCTACCAAATTCTCCTCCCAGCCTAATACACCTCATCAAGCACCTGCACTTTCCTGCTTCTGCTCATGAATAGTAACAGTTTTCAGCTGCATAATGAACTTTGCCACATCCTGTACCTTAGAGAGCTCCACAAACCAATCCTACCCAAAGCCATGTGTACAAGTGTGTGCACAAAGTTCTGCACTGGGGACAGCAGCAATATTAAAGTGACTAAACCCCACACTAAGCAGCTCTTTCCAGTAAGAGGGAAGAGCAAAAGCATAATTTTGTCACAAACCTGTGCAGAGCTTGCTTTCCCCAAACTGTGTTTGTCCAAACATCATCTGTCAGAGCTACTGGAACTGCCACTGCTCCATGCCTTGTCCCCATTAGTACAAACACTATCACAGAATAAACCACAACCTGCATTTTCTATGATTTACATTTCAATTCAAATTACCCAAGACAAAAACATCTACACAAAATAGCTAAAGCCAGCAACTGCCCCAAAGACCTGATTCATTCTATCACAGTACTGGGTGAGTTAAAAATAGATACCTGATTGTAACTTCCAACACCAAAAAGAAGGACTCCAATTTTGAAAAATACACAGAGTCAGTGCTCTGTGATTGATTCTGCGCTCAGCAAACACACACACAGAAGTGAGTCGTGTTTGATCCTGCACTCAGCTGCCACTTGCAGGTGTTAAACTCATGAGCACAGGTTCTGTTAACAAGTTTGGATCTACAAACGAGGGATCAGAGGAACAGGACCAGTCAGCTCCCAACAAGCAGACACTAACTGGAGTGTTACAGTCATTTCTCTAAGTGGATTGCCTCTATTATGAAGAGGTTCCCATAAATATGGCACAAAGCTACGCTAAGACAGAGCTACTAAAAACTAAAACTACACACTGTGGGTACTGCAATGGGACATCCAGCTCTGCTGCACAGCAGGAAAAAAGCCCAGGGATTGTAGAGCGACCTGGGTTGTTGTTTAACTTCACCTTGGCCCACAGAATTTTAAATACTACTTTTTCATTTAAATTAGCCCAACCATAACACAGTAACAGGTGATCTGTGAACCAGCAAACTCAGGGTAACTGGATTCCAGTAAAAACCACCCAGTTCTGTTTCCTTTGTTCTTAACTCTGTTCTGTACTCAGACAGAGTTATTTCCCAGGACTCTGTGAGGCAAGAAAGAACACACACCGTTTTTTTGTTCGGATGTCTTCACACACAGGGAAGTAACTTTATTCAACACAGTACAAACTATCTAATTTCAACACAGTACACCCATCTAATTTTAAACCATTTTGAAATGGGTCATTAAGGTGATATGAGATTTGACTCTGAGACAAGTCACACACACATGAGCAATAGACTCCTACTGTACTAGCAGTCAACTTCCACATCTGCCTTCAAGTCTCCTTAAAGCTCACTTTCAGCATGTACTAGGACTTATTATTTATGGAACAGCTTCCAGAGCCAAGGAATTCATATCCTGTAACTTGCATGGCATGCTCTCACAAAACAATCCATAAGCATTAAGTAAGCTGGTACATTTAAGAATAAGAGATTTAACTACCTCATTAGTGTTCCAGCGGTGCCTCTCTTTCGGTAAACTTGAACATTTTGGTAGACATTCAAGCAGCTTCTTCGGTAAAAAGATTTTTACATGACTGCCATTGCTGTTCCCATGATCATCTAGAAAAAAGAGGAGACACATGACATATACACAGGAGAATGGGTGGTTGCAACCAGGACACTCAAGCAACAACAGGACCTGGAAACCCCCCAGTTCCCCTGTCTGAAAAGAGCAATTTGCCATGGCAATAAGACAAATAACAGCTTTCTGTTGATACTGCAACTTTATTTCAGAAATATAAATGCAGTTTAATTCTTCCTGGTTGCAAAGTTTTAGGAGAGCTTTGATGGATTTGGGCACAAGGAGCCTGTGTGTGCTTACCTGTGCCTATTTTAGCTCATTATTTCCTTCAGTGGCAAATTTTACAAGCAATAGCAACAAAACACTGTAGAAGCTGTGACCACAGCGGTATGACCTGCCAGAGAAGTCATAAATGAAGTTCACACTTGACAGGATTTGCAAGTAAATAAGCACAGAGCCCCAGCACCTGCTATAATTTTGTCAAGGTGCAGCAGAAATGCAACTCAAGCTCTGTTAGTTCACTTAAAACTAAAACATGCCATACGTGATCAAACCCAGGTTATTTCTATTTCCATTCAGAGCTCAGAAAGTAAACGTAGTTCCTCAACATGAGAGTGAGGAAGAAGGATGGAAATTTTCCTATCTCACCATGCCCAAGGGTCTCAAAGGCAGAAATACTAAATAATACAAAATTATTCTTTTTTATTGCTATATATGTAGAAGGTGCATCAATTCCCCTTAAAAGACCCAAGTCCCAAAAAGCCCTGCAATCCCACACCAGCCTGCAGCAGTCCCAGCAACAGCACCTTGAAGATGTATCTCTAACACCATCAAAAGAATAAGAGCACCCACGAAATGCATGTGTTTATCAACCAAATCAGTCCCCAAACTGGAGCAGCAGCATAACCAAGACCAGCCACAATGCAGAACTTTATCAGTTTTCCCTCCAAACACACCACATCTCTGTTGTCCTCCACCAGTCTCATGCATCCCATGACAGATGCTGGGCAATTCTACACAAACAGTATAGTTATTCACTGGCATTTTACCCTACAAAATTAATTTATAGCCATTTCCCACTTGGAAATGTACAGAAAAAGGATATTAACTTCATTTTACACATCTAATCATTTTATGTCATAAAACACATGCCAGCACTATGATAAAACTCCTCTGCAATTCCATATGACACAGACATTCCCTGTGACCTGCAGTGAACCCGACAGAGCCTGGCCCACAATCATTCTTAGAAATTACTAGGGAATTGCAGAGACTTCACACCAGCAGCCAGACATCCCTGGTATTCTTAAAGCTTGATTAGACTCTTGGATGTGTCAAGTTCAACAATATACATGCTGTTAAATCAACTGCTCGTGCAAGCCCAGCAGATGAGTTTACAAGATAAGCAGCGATGTGTATGATAAACGTGAGCTGCTCTGTAATTTACGAGTCCTGCGCGCTCCCTGAGTTAGTGGGAACTTTACAGTGAGACTGTGTGGGACTAAATCAACAGGGCTGCCACTTCCCAACTTCTTCCTGGGCAAGGAGCAGCCAAGCAGAACAGATCTCTGCTGGACTGCTAAAGAAATCAGGGAGAGGACGCTCTCTATAACCCTATTCCAGGATTTATATTTGGATATTGAGTATTTCAGACCACAGCTCTCAGCCTTTTTGGCCACATCCCTTCCCCAGACAATGCTGTGCACGTATGACACTATTTCCCTGCACTCGGGCCACTCAAAGCCTCACAGACACCCAAGTTGTGATACCTGAGGTATCCACAAGAACACAACTTGCCCGTGGCAAAGACCAGAGCCAGGCAGGTCTGTCATGCCAGCAGCTCCCAGCCATTTCCAGATCCACCACCCAATACAGCCAATACTCACTTCACACTCTCTGCATTCATTTTACACCATCTCCATTCCTCATTCAAAACACTGCATTGCTCTACATTCAATTCATTAAGGCGCAAAGTATTTTACAGCACACATTATTGCTTTTATCAGCCAAACTACATCCCAGTTACATCTCATCAGCTTATTTTCCATGGGCACATTTTAATTGACATTAATTGTATTACTTCCCCTTACCTCCGTATCAGTCAAGCCCTCTATCACTCATTCCATTATTTTGCAGGGCTGGCAGACCTCTAATTATTCAGCTCGTTTTATTAACTTTCTTCCATTGTCATCAATTATCAGTATTATTAATCCAGAAAGTGCCTATGGATAATAGAGCCCTTTAAAATGTTTTGGTAGAAGTTGTCAGAACTTGCTGACACTAAACCTTCCAACTCCTGTTGTTAGCATCTCCCACCTTCTGTTATTACCGCAATGGAAGGTCATTCTCACCATCCTGTAACACGACTACATCTCACGGATGCCTCCCTTTTCTGCATTTAGCAATGGCATTTCCTCACTCTAAAAAATCCCCTGTGTGAAAAAAAATTGCCTCCTGCCTCGATCCAACCGGCTTTTCATTATGGTCTCCTCAAGCCATGTGGTCAGAACATACAACCATCAAGGTACAGGATGCAAATCCTAAATCCAGTGACCTCTAAACCAGGTCTGACCTTGGCAAAGGATCAAATCAGCCAACCAGCTATGAGAGTGAAGAACCCATAGCCCCAAACAATGTACACACATTGAATTCAAAACTTGTTTCTCAGCCCTCTGGAATCACACAATGTATTCCCACAGGAAGGAAAGCCCAGGGAAGCTGGGATCAGGAGTGGACAGGAGAACTGCTCACCCAGTGGCACTGAGGGTACTGGTGGAATGAGAGTTCCTGTTCTTCCAAATGAACCATCACTTTCCTGGTCCTGTTCCTCACAAATAACACCATGACATCTTTAGGGAGGTGGAACAGCCCCTCTCCCACTCATGCTATCCCCTGGCTTGAATCAAATCCTCCACTGCCAGTGCAGCTGACGAGCCCATCCACCACCATGGGGACTCTTGGTGAAGGCAAAGGAACAAGGGTCCACATTGCTCTGCAGCTCCACTCATCCAGCAGCACAGGCAGAGCACCCAGCAGGCAAACTCCTCCATTTATCACCAACTAAAATTTCCTTGGTAGCTAAAAACAGGAGCTCCAACCTCCCAGCACTGATTTGGTTTTACTGTGCAAATCCAGATTTTTACTTGAACTTTCTCCTCATTTATTTTTCCACAGGTGCAACTAACAACACCAAGATCTGCAAATACATCCAGTGTCAATAAAAAGTGTCTGTGCAAGCAGAGCCACACTGGCACAGGGAGGATTTGCCAGTAAAGCTCGATCAACACAGGGGTTTTTAGTGCAGAGCTGGCCACAGCTCAAAAATGTTTCCCAAGGCAGGCACAGCCACAGCTGAGAACTCAAGTAAGGAAACTATAGACTAAAATATAGCAGCCCACAATGTGTCCTGTTATAATTCAGGATGAAAATGCAAAATTTAAGTTCCATTAGCAATTTTCAAGATTACTTATTAGCAAACCAGAAACTCATGTAGAATTAAGAAAGTGTAAGTATTATAAAGTTCATGGAAAGTTCCACATTAATTATACCACATAAACCCTTCGTCATTTTATGGGTTTCTTCATGCTCCTTGCACTTTATCCTCCCAAGGGATGCACCATGGGCCATAAAACTTTAAAGTGCACAACAGCAAATCACAGAGACTCTGTGCTCTACCCCCCACTCTCCAAACAACCCCCTACCCCCTTTTCTTTTTCTTTAACTGGTGTTTAAATCTTTGGTGATCCAGGAGGTGAATTTAGACCTAGAGCCCCATTAACTGCCACAGTTTGCCTATATAACATGTAATTGAAAAATAAAGAAATGGCCAAAAGGATGTTGATCAGCTGCTGATTTGCAGACAAGTCTATACTGGAAATAAGTAATACAAGTAAGCTATAAACTCACAAACACAAGTTTTATAAACCCATTATTATGAAATAATAACTTAGGGCTGGCCATCTCTTTAACTACCTCAAGAGAAGGCAGAGGTGCCTAAACATTACAAATGGGCACTTTAGTACAAAAAAATACTAAAATCCCAGTATCATCCTTGTTTGGGAAAGGGGCAGGCATCCAGCTGATCCCACCACCACTGAGCAACCACTGAGGTGGCAGAGATGCAGCTCTAGAGTGCACAAGTGGCACCACAAAAACAGTGCACAGAGGCCACCATAGTCACCCAGTCAGTTGCTGACCTCCAGACACAGACAAATCCAGCAAACTCCTTCTGGAAGAAATAAATGGAAAGAGTTACTCCAGATACAAACAATTCCAAGATTGCCATGCTATTTCTCACAGTTAAACTTCAATCCAGACATCTTCCATCCAGAAACAAGCAGCAACAGAAGCAAACCCAACAGCTCTTGGTCTGTTTGCTAGAAATATTTGTATGATTACAGTAGTAAATCTCTTGGCAACAAAAACAGATTTCTAAGTATTAATCAAGGGTGGCTAAGAGAAGATAACCAGGTCCAGCTCTGCAGTGCTGCTGCCTCAGCAGGGCTCTGCTGGATGCCAGCACTCGGGCAGACACTGGCTGAGGAAATGCGCTCCCAATCCTCCAGCATGGGATGCACCCTCCCTGAGTGGAGGACACTAGGAAAGACTAAGCAGTTCAGGCAAAGATAAAAAATGTACAACAGGAGCAAGAGGCCAACACAAACCAGTATGTGTATGGCCATGACTGCTGCCTGCATGGAATAGGTGAGGAAGGAAAAAACCCAGAAAGAATGAGGAAGGAATCAGAGGAATGGCAGCAGCATGAAAGACGAGCAACAAAATCATTTTCCTCTAGAAGTTACTGAATCTAGCCTTACTGTCTTAGAATATTTGTTATAACTGCTTTGTTGCTATGACGAACTCTACAAACAATTCTAAGACCATAAGAAACACAAATATAGCTAAAGCTGCTCCTGCGCATCAGTGGCCCAGTTCTCCCCACCAGTAATGTGCTACTCCCAAGTGCCTTTGTCCTTTTCACATAGCAGAAAGTTTCTTGACATTTTTTAACTAAATTCAGTGTGAACACCAGTTAGGTAAAACTGCAAATGGTGCATTTTGGGGAAGAGTTGAGAGGCAAATTTTCCCTAATGAAGACCCACACACTCGCTGAGGGCTGGGTGACACAATCAGCTGTTTATCTCTCATGCCATAATCTTATAGCACCCTGCACAACACTCCCGAGTGCACTTTCCCCCACCAGCAAAACAAGCTCCTCTTTCTCTCTTCCACCTAGGCAGCCTCCAAGCACCTGCTTATGGAGCAAGAGGAGAATGCCTTTACAGTCAGAAGGTGCACACAAGGACCTACCCTGAAAGCAAACTTTGGGAGAGTTCAAACAGAGCAGTCACTTCAGCCACTCCTGCAGCCCCTCATGGTCATGCCTTTCACCTCTTGGCTGCTCAATCTGACAAGTGCACCAGAACGATTAAACCATGGCTCACCATCACCAACAACGCTTTGGTTGAGACTTTATCAATTCCTTCACTCCCTTGGTTTTCACTAATATTACATCACCAAACTCAGTGGTAAGCCAAGCAGTGGTGGGTATTACTATCCAGGTCTAGCAAAAAACAAACCATCTCTTTATTCAGTTTCCAATACTACAGATGTTCTCAACACTACAACACATTTCCCAGAAGTCCTGGAGTACTGGCTAAGGCTGGGGCAGTCACTTATTCCGACCCGACGTGCTGGCTGCCACCAGCCACAGACATTTTCACTTCTTTCTCTTCATACCAGAAGGAGTTTGAGTTTGGAAACCTACCTGGAGGGCTGGCTGGAAAAACCCAGCCTGCTGAACCAAGTGTGTGATGTGAGCAGAAGGACAGCAAGCTCTCCATGTCCAGTGAGAGGAGAGTTTGCTCTCCTTCACCCAGTGCCAGGACTGCTCCTCAGCACGGAGTGGCCTGGGAATGGGGCAGGTGCTGCTCCCCAAAGGACTGGGGCTAAGACAGGCACCAGCACTCGCATGCAAACCTGCCCTTCCAAACCCAGGGGGTTTAACACGGCACTAACACAGGGCTGCCAGGAGCCAAGGAAGGTGAAAACAGGACACAAACTGAGGGGAGAAAACCACAAAGCGAAAACTCAGCAAGGTGTGGAAGCGGAAGCCAGGGAACACCGAAGCTGCAGGAAGCTGCTGGAAGCACTGCATTTCAATTAAGCAGCCCGGTATTCCACAAGCACTCCATCCAGCCTTGCTTCACTCCCTGGCAATGTTTGGGTTTGTCGGTTGGGGTTTTTCCCCTTCAGACACATGTGGTTTATTGAAACAGAGACAGAGGGACGCTGAAAAAGAAAGGTCACATTCCAGCTCCCTCTTCCTGAAGGCTATCGGACAGAGGGAGGATAGCTACCGCTCCTTCCTCCAATGACATCCACCTTTGTAAGGAGGTCTTTATAAGAACCATTTAAGACCACCAGTAATGTAAGGTGAGCACTGAGTCTTTAAATACTAAATTTAAAGTTATCTGTTTTAACCATACTTCTACATCACCGTTTCACCACATCGTTTTCTGATACAGAAAATGAAATCTGAGTTAATACACCTCCAGGAAGGTTTCCTAGATATGTAGTTTTAACACTAACACAAATAAACCAAAAGTCTTTAAGGCAAAGTAATTGTGAAAATCATTAACAGGAAGAGATATGGAATTAAATTTAAAAACTAGAGTTTTAAACAGGCTCTAAACCTTACTTCTGGAATAACATGATCATAATACCAAAAGTACTCAAAAAACTGACCTCACAAACATATAGTTCCAACTGTTTGGAAAAAGGGAATGAATACCACTCCCTGAACTCGTCCTGCTGGCTGACAGCCCACGGAGAGGATCTAGAAACTTCACCAGGAGACAGTTTGCTTTCAATTCTGACAACAGAAATTTTGGTAAAATCCCAGTGCTGAGATTCAGCAAAAATTCTGGGGCAAGGAGTGGACCGGGCCGAGCATCAAATGCTGCCTCCTCCCCGCAGCAGTCCAATTCTGCAGCACACAACCCTGGCCATCAGCACACCATAAGTTCAGGTTTGTTTAAGTAATAAACCTTAGGTAACACTTCTGCCGAGAGAAGAAAATATTTGCTGTTTAACAGCCAAATAGGGAATGTTTTGCTTTCAAAAGTCTGTAGTTCCCCAAATAGTCCCTCCAAAGCCAGTAACATCTGAGGCTCCACTTGCCCTCTTCAGTCACCCCACACCACCAGCAGCCTCAGCTCAGGAGCTGCAGGGAGAAACACCACCTCCTCCTGCCATCCCACCTATGACCCTGCCTCAACTAACACACAGAAAATTCAACAAAACGGCACGTAACAGAACAACAAAAAGTGCACAGCAAAATGCCGGGCCCCTGCGCCAGCCGCACACAGAACACGCGGGCACTACTCTCTGCAAGGCTCTCGGTTATAGACGTACCTGGCTGTGAGAACACAAAATTAAAAAGGCTGTCTGTCTACATTCTTCCCTCATTGAACTTTAAATTAGAAAAATAAAGTTTTTAAAAGGATACCCCCCTTAGCACCCCCTGATCAAGTTCAGAGCTGTCACAGCTGCCAAGATGGCACCGCCAAGGGTCAGTCCTCCCGGCTCAGCTCAGATGCACAAAACGCAGCAGGAACTACAAAACCCACAAATCCTCTGCTGTAGGATGGCAAGAACCGCTCGGTCACTGAACCAGCTTCATCCTGCCCGAGGAAACCAGAAAAGAGGAAACTCACCCGAGTTCTCCAAGCCGTGGAACTCTCTCCTGCAGCCAGGGAACAGCAGCGCCAGCCTCATTCCAAACCTCAACTCCCGCCAGGGATATCTCCCGCTGCTCACGGGGCACAAGAAGCCCCGATGGCAGCTCGGCAGGGAGCTCCAAGGCCAGGCAGGTCTGCAGAGCCGTGTGCTGCTGCTCAGAGGCTCGTCCCTGCTGGGGAGATGGAGCAGGCAGCTCCCCAATGAAAACGGCGCTGCTCCGCAGCCGGTCCGCGAGCTGCCATTTACATCTGCCTCTAACTCACTGAAGTAACTAAAATCTAAAGCAACTTGTGTTCTCTCCCCCAGCACCTGCACTAGTGATGAAGCACTCTGCTTGAATCACGTCTTAAAAGCATCCCCATTTAAGTTTCTAACAGGTGGAGTTTTAGGTTTAAGGAATGAATGGTTTATATGTCGTCTCCTTGAAAATCCACCGCAAAAGTAGGTCAGCGGGGGAGCAGCTCTGTGACTTCGTAGGAGAACACCCCGGGCGCCGGTGCCGAGCCGGGGTTGCTCCGCTCCCACCTCCGCGACGCTTTTTACCCGAGCTCTGCATGGGTACAGAGCAGAGGGAGCGCCGGCCCAGCCAGCGGAGACGCCGGACGGCAGCTCCTGCACAGCCCTAAACACGGCTCCCGACTCCATCTCTTCAGCAAAGACACACCTCACCCGCCCCTTGAAACCAACTATCGAGACCAAACATGACAAAAGTTGCAGTAAATATAACAATCGGAAAGGACAAGTTACCTTCCCAGTCAGGGAGCACTGACCTGCCTGGTCCGTAGAGCCGCAGCCTCTCGGGGCTGAGCACACTGAAACCTGTGCTTCACACAGGAAAAATCCATCGTACGTTGGAACGGGAAGCCCGAAAAGCGACTCGAACCCGACTGTGCTTTGGTGACTATATTGTCACCCCAAGAGAACCAAAACGTCACAATCTGAGCCAGGAAGTCCAGGTGAATGCTCACTCTCTCCTCGCTAACACCCCTGTTAGCCAGGTGGCATTTCACTACTTCAGTGCAGTTAATCATGTACTTCAACCAAGTGAGAAAAGAATGAAGCGTTTTTCAGACCAGAGAAAGGAAAGATCGAACTAATAGATTTGGGAGCATCAAAGAGATTAGGAAAGGTGAAGCCAACAACACTCAAAATCACCTCTACTACGTAAATTTTAGATTTTTGCACAGCATATGAATTTCACGGCGCAATCAAAACCCAAACCTATGCCCAAGGGGGGTTCTACAGCCACCAAGAAACAACCCAAAAAATATATTCCCAAAGCAATCTGAGGAAAAAAAAAATCCAGACAAAAGGTGGGATAAGAGCCCTTGTAGTCTATGATGGGGTTTCCCAGTAAAGAATGCAAATAGGTTGCAGGCGAGGATGTACATCTGCTGTGGCGGATAAAGAAAAAAAAAAAAATCCCTATTACTTACAACTAAACACCGTTCCTTGAGGTGCTGAGCTACAACCAGGCCAATCCCTGGGGTGCTGGCATGCTCAACCGGATTTAGGCAGGGGATGTGAACCCGCTCTCCTCCGCTCTCTCCTCCCGCCCCTGTAAAATGGAGGCGCCGACACCGGTACCGGCCGCGACCATACGGCCGGCGGGGTCTAGGGTAGCCCCGCTGCCCGAGCCGGCCGGGACAAACTTAACTCAAATAACGGGAAATATCTAACCCGCCTCCCTCCGAAGCCGAGCCACGGCCCCGCTCCCGCCGGGCCGGGGGCAGGAGCAGCGGCGGCGGAGCGGCGCTTCCCCCTTGCGGACGCGCCGGCCCCGCTCCCGCCGCGCCGGCAACTTTCGTCCTCAGTCGGGCGCCCGGGGCTCCCGGCGGGGCCGGGCCCGCGCCGCGCTCACCTTCGCGCCCGCCGCTCCGCCCGCCTCCGGCCCGCCCGCGGCGCGGAGGCCCCGGTCTGGCGGGGCCGCGGCCGAGGCCACCCAGCTTCCGACGGGCGCGCGCCCGCGAGGCACGTGCGCCGCCGCCGCGGGGGGGGCGGCGGGGGCGGCCCGGCCCGGCCGCGGCGAGAGGCGGCCCCGCGCCGGCCGCGCCGCCGGGGCCTCCATGTTGGCGGCGGGCGGGCACGTGCCGGCGGGCGGCGGGAGGCGGGACCGTGCCCGGCCCGGCCCGGCCGCCGCGGCCCCCGCGCCACGCGGCCTTCCTGCCGCACATGGCCCGCCCGCAGGCCCGACCCGGCCGGCCCCGCGGGGGCGCCGACGCCGCAAACTTCGCGCCGCGCGGCCCGGCCTGTGCCGCCGCCACCGCCCCGCGGCGGGGCCGTGGCGGGGGGCGGGGGCGGCCCGGCGGGCAGGCCCGGCGCGGGGCGGGGGCGGCCCGGCCGCGTTCTCACCTTCCGGCTTGTTTTCGGCGGCCATTTCCCCTCCGCGCGCCACATCCTCCTCCGCCTCCTCGCGACCGGGACCAGGCGCGCGCCGCCTCCTCCCGCGCCGCCGCCGGCCCGGTCGCCCCGCGCGCACCGCGCACGCCCCGCGCCGCCCATTGGTCAATCCGCCGCACTGACATCCCAGGCGGCCAATCGTGGCAGGCCGGGGGCGGGTCCCTGGAGGGGATGGGCGCGATGGACACTGCCTCCCGCCAATGGCAGTACGGCACCGCTTCAGTGGCACGCGCCTCAGCCATTCAGCGACGGCGCTGGGCGGGCGAGAGGGGGCGGGACGGAACGCGTGATCGACGGCCGCACCAGCCACTGGAGGGACGAGGGCGCGCAGCTGACGGCCACCGGGGCCAATCGCCCCGCGGGGAAGGCGGGACTAAGCGGCTGACGCACGGCACCGCGCACGCCGGCGGCCAACGAGCAGCGCCGTCCGCCAGAATGACGGCGCGTAGCACCAATGGTAGGCGCGGCCCGGCCGGCCGGCAGCTGGCCCGGCCCCGCCCATTGGCTGCGCGCGGCCCCGGCGGGCACCGCCCCCCCCCGCGCCCGGTGACCCCAAACAAAGGCGGCGATTGGCGCGGCCGCCAGTCCCCGCCCGGCGGGGCCGCCCCGCCCCGTGCACCGGAGCCGAGGCTGCACCGGGAGCGCCAAGTTACCCCCGTCGGGACGCCCCGGGGCCGTCTTGTGAGAGGCGCCACCTGCGACCCGCGTTTGTCACCGCCCTCAGTAACGCCGGTGCGGAACCGGCGTGTCCCGGCCAGAGGGTCTGCCCGGCCGGGCTGGTCCCAGCGCTTCCGGGAGGGACGGTGGTGCCGAGCCCTAGAGCGGAGGAGAACCCTCCGGGCGGGGAGCAGCTCCCGGGCTCTACTCCCTTTCTAAAGTGGCGGACGGAGCCCGGAGCTGTTTCCCTGCCCTGACCTGCGGCCCCGAGGCTGTAAAGGTTATTTCCCCATTTTTCAGTACCGCTGAATATTCGGGATGCTGTAGGCCCTCCTCCCCAGCCGCAGCGTTCCCGGGGTGCAGAGCACGATGCTCGAGTGAAACAGGCGTTCTTGGCACTTTGCAGGGAGATGAGGATTTGTGATTTGCAGAGAGAACCAAGTTACGGTGGCCAACGAGATGTTACAGGCTTGAGAGAGTCCTGCCCATCCCTGGACACAGTTTGGGAGACAGTGTCACAGATCCCACTCATACACTGTTGTGAAGGGCTCCCACGACGTCAAGGAAATCACTCTGTCCTCAAAACTGACATGTCCCAAGAAGTGGCATGTTCTAGCCTGGCTGAGTCTGCCCCATGTCTGTCAAAGCTTGATGAGCACAGGCACTTCAGCCTCTTCGAGCAGAGCCCTGCAGAACTGGACCACATCTAATGCCTGCACAATGCAAACAAAGACTGCAACGGTTGTTTCCTTTGATGTGTGTGACTAAACACACAAAAAGGATATTTTCCCTTAGATCCTCCTGGCAGCAGAACTTCTTTAAAAAGACCTGTTGGTGCTTTGGCTTTGCTAAGGACCGAAGCTGTTTCTGAGCCCAGACGAAAGGATGGTGTGATGGGCCTCTTCTAAGACAGAAGAAAGGAAAATTCCTTTTTCCTATTTTCAGCAGCTGCTAATCTCATGGAGCGTGAAAGGCACATTGATGAAGAGGCTCCAGAATGACAGGCTCACTCCCGATGGTCAGAAAGCTCATCTGGTACAGGGTCCTATAAATACCCACAAATACTAATGCAGCCACAGCTAAGACAGTTGTTTCCTTGAGCACTTCAAAATATGCTGCAAATGGAAACTCTTCTAGTTGCCACACTGGCAAAGAGCTACCATTTTCTTGATGCATTCTAGGGAATTTATGTCTCTCCTTGGTTATTCTTCCAAGGCGATCCTTATGCTTAGCAGAGACATGAGGTAGCCATACAGCTGTTATACTTCATGGCTTGCATTATAGCAAAAGATATTGTCAGACTAATGGAGGCACCCCTTGGTGCTGAGGGACAGGAAGCAACTTCCTGATGCAAGTCACAGGCCTTTGGTCGATGCCTCAGAGGCGTGGAGGGCCAGTCCATGCTGAATTCTTCCCCAGCACTCCCCTCAGAGTGGCAGGTGCTGGAGCTCCTATGGACAGACCTGTCTTGCCACCTCTTCTTCAGCAAGGAATGGGCACCTGGCTTAGCCAAGGAGCACAGCCTGCAGTGCTTCTGCCCTGAGCCAGCTCACCTCCAGCCCCTCTAACATCAGGCTGGCATTCCCACGTGGCTTGAGCTCCCATGTGGGTATCCAGGCAAGACCAAGTAGTGAAAAGAGGTGAGAGAAATGACGAGTCCAACACAGCTCCTCCAATTAAACACAGCTCCTCACTCTGATACCAAGCACAGAGATGCTGGAGAGCTGTTGGGTTTGTTTTTGCAGCCTCCCATGCTCGTGGCAGAACTCACGCTGCTCCCTGCAAACACACAGCAACTGCTACCACAAACAGCCTTCCTGTTCCTGCCAGGGAAACTGGCACAACCGCTCATTCCAGTCACAGCCCTCGCTGCAGTATTCACTGACACCCTTTGGACAGGTAACCACGGGGACTCTACATGGGTCACATCACCCTGACATCACCCACAAACTAAATGAAATGCCAAGTCAGCTCTGTGCACACACACGAGTGTACATCTGTCTCTTCCCCCCAAGGCTTGAGCAGTTCCTTCTGCCCTTCTATGGCTCATTAAAGCAACAAGGTCCATGTTCAGAGGGACAAGGTTGTTCAGGACACTGCCTGCCTTTCCTTGGCCTGCACAGCCTGGGAACATGGGAAGTGCTGCCACACAAGTTGGGAACAGCTCTACTGCCAGGACTAACACAACCACCCTGACTCCTGACTCCACAGGAGAGTACCCTGCTCTATCAGGTGTCCTTGGGAGCACTGCCTGGCTTTCTAGATCCTTCCTGGTCTGTCAAGACAATAAGAATTTGTGTGGATGAGGATGAATAAAGGATTTTTAAAGGGTTACTGAAGCAGTGTATGAAGTCTGCTCCATCTAGCTAATGAACTTGTTCTCCTCCTCAACATGAGATTTTCTACCAGGAGACAAACCTCTAGTGAACTGAATCTCCCACACCTGAAATTACCTAATGTTAGGTGTTATTTCTATACACACAGGTTACTACAGCATTACACAGGTAATGTGTACACACAGGTTACTACAGCAGTGTGACCTGTGTAATATCAGAGATACCAAATGGGGATTTTTTTCATCCAGTATGCCAGCAAAGCTCCAAATATTTTCATTCAACTCCTGTGCAAAAAAATGATAAGAAAGAAGCCATTTGAATTGAAGTGCTGCTGGTATCTTTGAAGTTTCCCAGCTCCCACTGTTTAAAACTCAGTCCAATTGCTCTTAAGGCACAGAGGCACTGAACCACACAAGACTTTGTGCATGGATGGTGTGGGATAAACTTGCTTGCTGTTACCTTTCCAGGGGCACCTGCACAGAGCAACCTCCAGCTGATAAGCAGCAAGAGAGAAGATGTGCCAGGAGTTTGTGCACTCTGAATCATGAATAATTTTTATCAGCACACTGATAAAAGCTGCTGCTATGGTGGTGTTTGGTGTCTGGGTTGGTTTCAATAGAAAGGAGGTGAAATATCAAGTTCTTTTAAAATTCTTAATTGTCAGTCCATGGCAGATGTGGGTCTGGCTTGGTTAATTGGGTTAATGTGATTATTTGGCATACTGAGCTATATGCAGAAGTAAAACTGTTAAGAATATATTCAAATATCCTGTTATGGATATTCAGCAAATTACACATCAGCGTTGCTATGGCAAGCAGCACAAAGGAAAACAGTTCAGACAGGTTTAATAGCCATAATGACAACGCTGAAACCCCATTTTTTGTGAATTGTTTGCAAAAAGTTACTTCATGATTTAGAAGCAAGGAATGCCAAGTGTTTTCACAAAAATACTCTCACAAGTGTGAGAAGAGATGATTAGAAAAACCTCACGTGATAGAAATGAATTGGTTTTGCCCTTTTTACTCTCTCCATATACAGAATCTAAAGGTGTTTCTTCTAGGAATAAACCCAAGACTTAACCCAATCAATGTGTGTGGACAAACCCACTCTTACAACATGTCACTGCATTTGGTGGTATACTACTGCCAATTCCTAGGTTTAGCAAAAACAGGTAAATATTCCAAAAAGTGCACTTCTTCCAAAAGGTTCTCCGAACAAGTATACTCCACCTAATGCTCTGCCACCCAAGTCCAATATTATGTGGGGAAGTTGAAGACAATATACATTTACAGGAACTAAGCATACTGGACACAGAAGGAGGTCGAGCTCAGTCATGTTCTACACTATGGGCTTTGGATCCATTGTTCTTGCCATTCCTTCTGCAGTTCTAAGTCTATTTGTTTCCCTCAGAAATATAATGACTACGCTCAAATCATCTCTAGTTAAACTCTGCTGGCTACAGGCTAAAATGAAGTGCAACTCCAATGTCCCAGCCCCTTTAATAGACTCTTTGAGGAAAGATGTTTTGCTGTGCAAAGCCCCATAAAGAGTTTGTGGATATTTAAACCAGTAGCCTCAACACAAAACACAGCATCTACCTGTTTAACCAAGAACAGGACCAACAATTCAGTTGCTCTAGAGGGGCACCAGCTCCAGGTGGGAAACCCGAGGGGCTGCAGTGCTGGAGCCTCGGTCATTCCAGCACAGTGTCACACAGCTCCAGAAGGACTGACACGGGTGCCAAGGGCCAGCCTTTGCTGCAGGGAGCAGCTGTCCCACCATGCCCACACTCTGCCCCTGCAGCCCTTGGCCTTTGCTCCCTGTGAGACAGCCTGGGGTCTGCCTTCACTTTGCTCCCAGCACCCCATGGCACTAAGAAAGTAACAGTCATTTTGCCCTAATATACTGCCATAAGCCAGTTAGAGGAGAAAAAAAAAATGAAATATGAGGTAAATTAAAGCTTCCAACTAAGGGGATTTACCAGTAAGTCACCATAAAATTCAGATAATTTATTTTTTCAATTCTGCAGCAACTTTCTCCAATTCATTTGGATTAGCTATTAGAAATTATGTCTCAAAAATTAAAGAAAATGTCTATTGACCACTATATCAAATTCTAATTTTAGCCAGGGAAAAAAAGAATAATTAGGTTGTGATTTACTCTGGTAGTCAACTTACATTAACAATTTTCCCCCATGTTTATGTAATTCTGGCAAAATCAAATAATATATACAGTGCTCATAAATGCTGTGCTAGATTTAGTAAAGACAATTTCCTACACTACATCCAGGACATTTCTCTTTGCTTTCTGTTCTAATAAGACAATCGAGTTGTTCTGTGTAAGGAGGGAATATGATTGTCATGCGTGTCCTCCTCGGTTGGAATTTTAGTGCAGTCTTCAATAAGGGTCATGGAAGGATTAGTTTTCTAATTTTTTTTTAAGCTGTCATCTTCCTGTAACAAGCTGTATAGCGTGCCTGCTCTCTGGGAATGGTTTACCCCACACTGTCACCCTTCTTCCCAGGGAGAAAGTGTAAATCCTGCAAACTCTCAGTGCCAGAAGCCATCATGCAGTGTTGGCTCTGCAGTGGATGCACAGTTCCCAGCTCAGCACGAGTGAATTTGGGATTGGATCTCTAGCCACAGCTGGAACAAATGGGGAAGGATGTTTAAGATCCCTAAAGTTATACTCCTAAAGTTGTGTTCCTGCTTTTAAATAAATATCTTTTCCAGCTCCTCTGGAATTGGACAGCTGTCTACATTAACTGAGTAAGTAGTGAAGTGGGAGCCAAACCAGTCACCAAGGTATGAAACTGTCAGCCTCAGGCCCTGAGAACAGGAGAATGAGTAATGGAAGACAACAAAGGAAGAACAATAGAAGAACCAAAGGAAGTAGAACTGGTGATGGTAACAGAGGCAGAAGGTGCTCAAAGTCATATGGATTTCAGAACTAGAAGCCAGAGGCAAATTCAAATTTACCTGAGTCAGTTTGCTCAGACAGCACCACTCCAGCACTGCCCTTTGCCCAAAAACCCATCCTGGCACTTCTGAACCAAGTCTGTCCTGTGATTCCCTCAGGAAGCATCATTAACACACAGAGCACTCAAGCAAGCTTTCAATTAAAAAGCATCATTGCTGAAAGCATTATCCCAAATCTTTAAAGGACTCCATCCCGATTGGGCTCTGCCATGTCATAAATTCACAATGAGAAGGGAACTTCCCTGACTTTCCATATCATTATTTATGAATAGGTGAACGAAATGAAAGAGTAATCCCAGTGTTACAAACACGAGTCACTCGTACTTTGCTCCCCCAGTGGCACCATGGCAGAGCAGCTGCTCCAGTTCTCTTGGGGTGGCCCAACACAAACCCTTCTGCTCTGTCAGCAAGGGGACACAACACTTCTTTTAAGCAAAAATGATTGGTTTAATATTTTCTCACTAGTTTTAGCCACAGAGCAGTTTCTTTCTAGGTCTGCCTAAACCTCATCTAACCTTTAAGACTATTCTTTCCCATGTGACCCATGAGAGTTGCACGAAATGAGAAATATATCCAAACAGCAGCTGCAGAAAATACACAGAAATAACTCGTTTTCACTGAGATGGGTTCATTTGTGAGTTCTGACTTTCCCCTGAACTTCCTCCCCTGAAGGACTGGAACAGTAATACCAGTACAATAATACTTTTTCTCCTGAAGTGGAGTAAATCAGTTCCTCACTCTCAGTAGTGAAGTGAAAATTAAGATGAAAAGGAGTATAGAATGCAGAAAACCCCTATTACTCCAGAATAATAGAATTTGCTGCTGATCCTCAGTTGCTAAGACGGGCACGTCAATTATTTATAGAACTCAGAGTGTGAAATATGAAGTATTTCAGCCTGGGACACCACAAAGGTAAAACCAGGAACACAATCCTGTCAGCATTGGCAGACAAGGACAGAATAGGCAAGCACAGAATATTTCTACACAGATTACCCTTTTTATTGAACTACAAATTGCAAGAGGTCTCTATGAAGTGCCACTTTCAGTGTTAAGTGAGCTGCATCCTCCTTTTGACAGTGTCAGTCTGTATTTAATGTTTATTTAACATTTATCTAAAGGGCCATTTCTGCCAGGGAAACAATGTACAGTAAGTTAGCATAACTTCACCTGAATATTTACAGGAAGCCCAGGATCTTCTCCTGGATCTGTGTTTACGTCCATCAACAGCCTGTCACACACACTGTAAAACCTGTTCCATGACCGAACTTTGCCAATAATTTTCACAATCAAAATTCCAATTTATGTTCTCAGTAGTGGTACCAAAATTTATCTGCACAAAAGTGCTTGTATAGTTTATAGCAAGTTCATTGGGAGCAAGTATCTGGATTAAAACTCCCAGGGTTGCAGTGAAATGTTGTTCATAGCTTATCTGAGGAACTAATAGGTATTATTCAAAAACATCCACAATTTCTTGGGGAAAAACCCAAAGCAAACCAAATAAAACCCCTCAGATAAAATCAGAAAACCCTGGAGCCCCAACTTCTAGTAACAGCATTGATACATGACACGGCCTTGCTAAAACACTTTGGTGGGTCCATGGAATATTCTACCTCAAATCAAGTATTTCAAAGCTGGAATTTTAATTGCATCTCCTCCTCTTGCCTTGCCTCCAACTCTGAGGGCAAGAGCTTCAAATACAGTGACTAAGAAATTACAGAAAGGGACTAGCACCGAATTTTCAGATCAAAGGATACAGAGTGATTCACCTTCCTTTCCTGACTGCTTTGGAGATGTGGGCTAAACAACAACAGTCAGGTTCTCTGAAAAGCTCCACCTCAGTAAAAGAACTTGCATCAACAGTGAGGCTACAGGACCCCAAACAATGTGACTCTCACTTAGACAGGCTCCCTCACTCAAGAGCTCTGTCTGTCAGCCCATGTCACCAGAGGGGTGACACACACCACCCTGCACTGCTGCCAGTGCTCACCGATGCCAGCGTTTGCAGGACAACCAGCAGATCAGAACACATATTGCCCATTGCTCTCCTGCAACTGACAGCCTGAATGCTGACACAACCAAGGGAAAAAACAAAAAACCACAAGCTAGCCCAGCAGGCTACTGTCTGTCCCCAGGGTCACACCAAATACCACGTGCTGAAAGGAAGCAGAAGCAGCCAGGACTTGGCAGCACCTAAAGCACAACGCCTGCAGAAGTGATTGTGCTGATGCCAAATCTGGTCCTTTTGGAGCTTTCCAGCCACTGCTGAGCGGACAGCACGTGTTGCAATGCTGGAGCTGGCAATGGCAGTGCTGAGCACAGCTAGTGGCCACTGGCCACCTTAAAGCACCAGCACCATGCCACTGCCCTGAGCCAATGTTTAGTAAAATAATGCACCTACCGAGCTCTAAAAACCACAGAAAAATATTGAAAAGCCTTCCTGTTCCACGTTTCACCTGGTCTTGTGGGTGCTGTAGCCACCACAGCTCTGTGCTGGCTGGGCACCAGGGCCCCAGCCAGGGACTAGGAGGAATAAGGAATGGCTACATGACCTGGCTCTGGGGAATCAGCACTCCTGTGGGGACACAGCTCCTGCCAGCACTGGCTGTTCTCCAGTTTTACAGATTCAAAGCTCTCCAGACTGATGGTGAAGAATTTTGAAACCCAAAGAGTGTAACAGATTCACATCTAAGCTTATGGAAATAGCTGAAAAATACATCAACCACCTTCACATGCACATATGCAGAAACACGACTAACAAAACTACTAGATCTCCCAAAATCAGGATTGACAACAACAGAAACTTGCTAATTACTATTTTAAGTATCCTTAAATTCTCATCTCTGGTGCTAGTAAACTAAAAATTATATAATCATAGATTTGAACTGTAGAACAGCTTACACAAATCAGGACCATTCCAAAAAAGTCAATCAGTATTTCAGAGTATATTTAGCTGATATTTTGAACAAAGAGCTCTGTCCATGACAGACTCATGTCATATAGGGCTGGAGGGCTCCAAGCAGACCAAGAGCTCTGGCTGGCCAAATGGCATGAACATTTGAACTACAGGGAATTCCTCCCTGATTGCTGTTTTGAAAACAACACTCCAGCAGAAACTATTTTTTATACGTATCAACCCATTAGATAGTTCTGACAAGATCCTGTGCTTGCTCCAGAAACACCCTGTGTCTCACACAGCAGCTGCTGGAGAGAGATGAGAGACAGGGACAACAGGCAGATCATCACTGCAAACCTGGAACACTTGCAAGGAGAACATTTGCTTTTGACTTTTGGAGGACTTAAGTCAGCCTGCACAAACAAGCATGAAAATATCCCAAGGAGAGCTACATGACTAATGATGAGTTTCTTGCTCCTCATCAGTTGCTTCAGCCACTTCTGCTGCCACTGGATGAGCGTAACAAGGCCTTTCTACTGCATGGTGCTCTGCAGGTATGACTAAATCTGCTTCTTACCTCCCCGAGTCCCCAGGTAGACTATCACGCCTCCATTACACAGAGAATTTTGCAGAATGAAAGAGCCAATAAGGCGGCTTTCCTCTGGGCATCTCAACAGCATTATCACAAAATGCAGTAAAAGGCATTAGAGTAGCAGAGAGCAACTCAGCCCTGTCAGAGGCACCTGTTTGCAGAACACTCCCAACACTGCAGCCAGGTGCACCCACCTGGGCTCACAGCCACAGCAGGAACAGGCCACAGCTGGCTGACTGACCCTCTGGAGCACGACACTGGCTGCAAATGGACTGGCCCAGTGCAGCTCTCATGTCTGGTTTTGCCCTCAGCACAACCACGGCAGCAGAGGCGTGGAGCAACTGGAGCTGGGAGGGCAGGGAGAACTGCTGCACCCGCCAGCACACACATGCAGGGACAGGGTGGAAAGGACAAGTCACATGGGTTTTAGGTAGAGAATGATGCGACTTTGGGGAAAACCCGAGCAGAGAGAGCAGGTCAGGAGTGAGAGGCGGCACTGGGGCTTCATGCAAAGTGGAGGAGGAGGGAATTCAGAACACTGAGCTCCGGTTTGAGGGGGTGTGCCGTTTGCCTCGTGAGGAAAGGTACCCCACAAAGTCCCACAGGCTCTGAAATGCACTCAATTAGCTGTTCCTTTTACCTTTTTGTTCTACCCAGCATTTCTTCAAGAGCACTGTCATCTCTGGCTTTGGCATCCTACTCATCATCTATGAATTCATGTTGCCGTTTCCTCCCTGAAAGGAAAAATCCCATAGTCAGTCATTTGCTACAAAGAGGAAAGGACAAATCTGACAGTATTTTTGCCACTTTTAAAGTTCAAAGACCACCTTGCTCCTTGAGCAGACAACACTGCAGTTGTGCTCTTGGCTATTGATGTCATTCAGCCATGATCAATCAGTGTGTGCTCACCCCAGAAACTTACCCTCAATTTACCTGTAAACAGCTGAAAAGCTGTCAGTGCCCCAGCCCTGTCTGGAGAGAAGGAGCAGGGCAATGTCTCGCTCAGACCAAAAAAATTCCCAACAACAAGAGAGACTTCTGCCAGGCAATTATCTTTATTTTACTTTAAAACATTCTGAAAGGGCTAATCTATATGAAAGAGAAGCAGTATAAGACTGAGAAAGCATGTTTAATGTTAGGGAAGCCTTCACATCACATGAACTAAATTAAAAATAAGACTAAACACAAGTGTACAAAGCAGAGACAAAAAAAAAATCAATTTTCTCAAAGACATAACATAAGGGACTCCCACAGGGGCCGGCAAATTCTGGAAGGGAGAAAGAGATTATATTTTATGGGAAGAGATTCAATAAGCATTCTTTTCCCATAAAGCTAGTGATGGAGGATTGTCACTGCTCCATAGACACCCTGTGCACATTTCAGGACAACAGTAACAGGAAATCAATAGCACCTTTTATACGTGCAAAGACATTATCTCTCTGGACTCCTAATACTAACAAATGGGGCCAAGACAGACCTTTACTAGAATTTAGCAGTCAGCATTACTCTGGCTGAGAACAGAGGGCAGGATGCTGGTCTACACCCTTAGACTTTTAGATTTATTTTTTTTAAAACTAACTCTGCTCAGAGCATCACCCTCGAGTAGCACTCAGGAGCCCCCAGTGACAGTACATCTCAGGTGTAAGGCTGCTGGGCCCTGGCACTGTCATCCCATCTCACAGACATCCCCTCCAGCTGATGCTGTAGTCATTACAGGCAGGAGCTTTGTCACAGGGTAATTTGACAGCTTTGACAAGCTCGGCTGAATTTATGCCACTTTCTAGTTTTTCCCTCCATTGAGCTGCAGTGGAACTAAAGTTGGTATTACGAAAACCACTCCACGAGGGCACAGGTTTCCAGCACTGACTGTGATCCCAGTCACTGAGAGAATCTGCCACACTGGGCCCTGCACAGTGTCCCCTGCCACCCTCAGGGACAGGGAGGGCAGCTCCATCCAGCCCACTTGCAAGAGGAGATTCCACGATGGAGGTGTGTGGTACCTCTGGCTCTACCACACCAGAGGTGAATCACCACTAAGTAAGGCTACTCACAGCTTACTAGAGAGCACTGAAGCAGCAGCCAACAGTGTCACAGGTCACAATGCATCCCCAGCTAAATCCAGGATCTGAGTCCCGGGAGCTGCTTCTCCTACTGCAGGGACTGTGTCCCACACAGCACTATAAAACTTCCACCTGCAAGTTCCAATATGGGAAGAGGAATATTGCAGCCCAAGCCAAACCTTGGCAAGTCAGTAAAGCATAAACATACTTTTCTTTTTTCTTTCTTTCTTTTTCTTTTTCCCATCATATTGCTTTTTGCCATAGATGTTAAATTTTCTCTGTTATAATGCAGGGTTTTAAAAGAGCTCTCTCTACATCCTTAGAAAGCACAGTTCATATTTAGCTCCCTAAACTCGTATTTCTCTCTTCCTATATTTCCCTGCCAAGATGTGACACCTGTGGAACGTTCCCAGAAAATTCCCCTGAATCATCTGTGATGTAAGGGAACAGCAGCCAGTGTTGGCAACAAGCAGCTGGGTCTTTTAGGAAAGCGTTAGATCAATCTGGTGAGGGGAAGGATCCCCAGTAACTCTGGCACTAACATCCCCAAGGACCAAAGCGCTCCCAAATCAGTTAGAAAAAAGAGCATAATTACGACAGGACCAAAACCCATGGGAAATAGTGTTGCCATGGCAAGTGACATCCTCACAACTCGAATCTCCTTTGCATTCTCGCACAGACTCAATGACTCCTAAACCACGTGGGGGGAAAAAAAATCTGTCTAGCAGGTGGGTTCATTAAGGAAAAGCAGTGCTAGAAGGTGTAGAAGGTGCTTCCCTGCAGAACCGACCCATTTCCACATGGTTTCTCAGAAAGGGAGCCTTTGTGCACCTCTTGTTCCAAGCATTACATCTCACTCACCAGGAGTACAGAGGAACTGCTATAACACAATCAATACTTCCTTGTTAACTACCCTTGTATCAGAAACAAAAACTTATTAAATATTAAAACACTGCTGTTTTCAAATAAAAGTTACGTGAAGATAAAATCCAAAGCAGACTAGCTGAGTTTTGAAATGGGAATGTGGTTCCAGCTTCACGCTGGGCTGCGCTGGTGTTAATGAGTGGTCTTTCAAACATTCCCTTTTACAGAGGCAGTACCCAAAAACCACTCCAGCATCCCCACACACTTATCAGATCCAGCCACTGGGCAACATCCACACATGAACAGGAAAGGCCTTAGTTTTCTTCCTGACAGCCTTATCACAGCATTAATGCCCAGCGTGTCTGCCAGCACGCTTTGAACCAGGTTCACGTTAACGGAGCGGCTGGGCAGCCCTTTTGCTAAAAGCTCTGCGCGCTTCGGGGGCATTTCCCTTCCATTCCGGTACTGCTCGGGCCTGGGGAGTCAACCCGCTATCAGCGAGGGCAGCACAGCGCGAACCCCAGGGCCGTGTTCTCTCCGCCGACAGCCAAAGCAGCGCTACTGATGGAAGGGAAGGTGTTCCAGATACACCGGTGACAAACGAGCTCTGCCCACGGTGCGCCCCTGGCAGCCGCGCTGTGCCCGCGGCTCTGACATCGCGGAGCTCAGCCGGGCTCGCCTTCGGGCGCCGTGCAGGCGGGTCTGCCCCGGGACCCTCCGCCGCACCGGGCTGCCGGGCTTCCCGCTGTCCTCCGCCGGAGCCGGCACTCGCTCTCGATAGTGACAGCACGGTTTGGAAATCGCCCTCTCGTTACGGGGGACAGAGGCCTCGTGGCACCGTCTGCACCTACAGGTCCCGTCAGTGACCGGAGAGAGCTCTTTAGGCAGGTACCGAGGGGAGCCCTGCAGCACCGGGACGTGAAGCAGGAGAGGAACCGGGGACGGGCACGGGCGGCCGCGGTCGCCCTCCCTCCCGCTGTCCCCCGGGAGCGGGGCGTACGGAGGCCCTGAGCACCCACGGCACCGCCACAGCCGCCGCTGGGGCACGGAGCGACCGTACCGGCAAGGACGCGTCAGAGCGCCGGGGCTAAGAACGAAGGGAGCGTGGCCGGAGCGGAGCGGAGCTCGGCAGAGAAGGTCGGCGCCGCTCGGTGCCGCTCGGTGCCGGCCCGCGCTCCCCCGCTCGCTCCCTCAGTCCCTCCCTCACTCACCCCTCACCGCCGCCGCCGCCGCCTCCCGCCTCGCGCGCCGCGCACTCGAACGCGCACGCGCCCGGGCCGCGCGACCGCGGGGAGGGCTCGGGAGGGGGGAGCGACGCTCACGCGCGTGCGCGGGCGGTCAGACCGCCGGGCCGGCAGGGGGCGCCGCAGCGCGCGGCGCGGGGTGAGAGGTCGGGACGATGGCGGCGGCCTTGGGCGAGGAGGCGCCGGACAACGAGGACTACTACGGGCTGCTGAACGTGCGCCGCGAGGTGCGGCCGCGGGGCCGCGCGGGGCGAGGCGGGGGCGGGCGGGGCGCGGCGGGGCGGGGCGAGACCCTCGTGGGCGCCGTGTGGGAGCGGCGCCCCTGCAGCGTGTCCTCCGCCCGGGCCGGGCCAGGCTGCCGCCGCTGCTGCCGGCGCGGGGCGGGAGGGCTCGGGTCGGGCCGCGGGGCTCCCGGCTGGCTGCGGCGGGTGGTCGCCGATTGAGGCCGAGAAACGGCCGTGGTCTGCTCCGAATTGCGGAGGTTTGGGCGCTCCCGGGCCGTCCTGATGCAACTCCGCGCACACGGGGCACACCGCGTCCCCTCGGTCGCGGGCTCGGGCACGGCTGTGGAGCCTTCCCGGGCGTTTCCAGTTTGGAAACAGCCAGGGGTTTTTTTGCAAAACAGTTTTCTCGCCAAAAAAAAAAAAAAAAAAAAGGAGGCTCGAGAGTTATTAATTTCTCTTTCAAGAATAGATGGGTATTAATTTATATAGGTTTGTTGCACCGAAACAGTTTGGAATTTAATGGGAGGCAACTGAGCTTTTTATAGTAATAATTAGGCAGATCTCCAAAGAGCTGGATGTAGGAACTGCGCTGTAGCTTATTTCAGAAAGTGCTACTGCAGTATAGTTCTGTTACATGTATTTGTGTGTGTATAAATATGTATAAACAGCCCATCAAGTCGATCAGCCCTAGGTGTGGCCATTGTAGTTGGACAAGGCTCCTGCAGAATCGCCACTACTGCGTGCAACTGGAGATCCAGACTTGGAAGCGATTCAGTGTGATAGCTTGGAAAAATTCCCTTGGGGACTCCTGTCACTCCCTGAGCTACGGAGACAGTCTCCTGTGCCTCATGTGTGGGAATCTGCTGCGCCCCTGAAGGAACAGCATGTGATGGTCATGCTGTTTGCAGAACTCCCTGATGCTGAGCTCGTTTTAAAGGAATTTCGAGCCCTCAGTCTGGTTCGCAGCCGGCAGGGCCATGCTTGTACATTCCTGGGGAGCTTTCGTAATTCCCCTCCAAAACGTCAGCAGCAGCGTGCAGAGGTTAAATCAGAGAGGTGGGAACTGCGCAAGGGTTGTGACTGCTGGGGGTAGTTTAATGGTTAACTCAGCCAGGCTTCCGGAGCAGGACATTCAGGTTTTGTACAGCGGCGAGCTGGAAACTGAATTAAAGCGTTCTGCAAGGGGGTAATTTCAACAGAGAGGAGTGGGTGCTTTGTTAATTGCCCCTTGCTAATTATCTTCAGCACTGCTGTGCTGTAGTGGATGTGGTGAACAGCGTGTCTGGGTGCTGAGCTTGGAGCTGCAGTGACCCCATGGAGGCAGGATCCCGGGAGACAGGAATTGCTCTGTGTCTATGTGAATGGTTCATCTTTTAGACTTGTTAGTCTGCTAAAAGCGTGGTGCTGTTTGAGACCTTAAATAAGGCCTTTTAATGTTGATCGGAGTTTTGATAATAGAAATGTAGCTTACATACAAATATTTGTGACAGCATTTCCTGGCAGTCCAAAAATGCTGTCAGGGTTTCTGTAGTGGTTTTGAAGATGCTGTTGCTCGTGGAATATTAAACCAGTGACCCAAACTACTCAGTAATGATGAAATGCCCAATCAAACATTTTAGTGAACATGGCATTTATGAAAAATGAACCTGCTCGTTTCTATTATATAATCAATAGCACATTAAACCATTTATCATTAATTTGATTTAAAAATGCCATTTTGGGCTTATATGTTCCCCTGCCTTCCCAGTCGAGTTTAAATTTGATATCTGAGAAAGCACAAGGCAGTAAAAAGAAAAAAAGGTAATTGTAGCTGTCCTTACCAGCAAATTTAGCAGCTCCCCTTTTGCTGTATCATTTCAAAACATCATCAGGCAACAACACAAACGTGCAGAAAAAAGATTCTGAGCTGTCCTCAAATCTAAATGGATTCCTAGCATTGTGACCCAACTGAGTTTCTGTGATGGAAACTCTCCTTGCCACAAGCAGTAGAAAAGATGTTACTTTAAGAAATATATTTAGGTAATATAAAAGGTAATTTAAGAAATTACCTTTTAGGAGCTTTATTTCCCCAGTGAAAGCTGGGAACCTGTGACAGCTTTGCTTCTTGAAGGGTGTTAACAGTAAATGGCATTTGTGTCTGTAAATCCACTCCTGAGTGCCCCCCTCACTGACTGCACTGGGTCCTGGCTGTGGCAGTCCCTGGGGACACCCTGGTCCATCAGGTTTTGGTTATTTTACTCTGAGTGTTCCTCCAGGAATGGCTTCCTGTGCCCAGGAACTGGTTCTTGCCCGGACAGTTTGGGAACTGGATGGTTGGGCTCTTTCAAGCTCTGCCTGGGGGAAGTTCTGGTTGATTTTAGCAACTGCACTTCTAAAAAGTAGGTGTTAAGCAATCTCCAAGGAATAGGCAGGAACTGCAATGCAAGGGATGTAGCAGGCTGAGGTGAGAGGGGGGAGATTACCAGGACTCTCTAGAGTCCAAAAATAGCGTTGCTGGGAGATGATAAATGGGAGGAGCAGGGGTTTTTCTCTATTGATTCTGAAAGAGCCATCCTATTCCTTGGAATGAGGCCAGGTGCCATCTGAGATCCCAGTGGCTGCAGTAAAGGACGAGGCAGGTTCCTTCTCGATGCATTTGGCGGCACACTGTTCTCATGGATATCACTCTGTGGCTTTGTGGGCAGGTGATGCACCTTCCTCCTTTGCAGCACAGCACAGACCCTGCTGGGGAGCAGAATGGGGTACTGGGGAGCACGAGGCTGGTGCTGGGATGAGTGTAGAACCGTGGGTTTACATTTCTTACGTTTACAGCTGTGGAAAGTCAGTGCTTTTATATAGTTACAGTGTCCCCTTGAGGGTTAAGATTGAAATATGAGTAGAATTTGTTGCACATCTCTGGATTTACGTATTTTTATCTGAGGCCACTTTGCTTTTTCTTGCTTTTCTGATTTGGAGGGGATAGTAGTTGCCTAATACAACTAAAGTCTGAACACAGATTGCTTGGGTGGTGGGGTTTTTACATAACTTTTATACCTGGGTATACACTGATAAGCTGGTGAGGTCCCTTGTTTCATTACGGATAATGTCAACAATCCTGGTGTGATAATTGAATATTTTATTAACTTCTGTAACGAAGCAATAATCCATTCTTGATTTTGGGCCAAAGTAGCACAACGTAACAGCTGACGGACTTCCCTTTCAGGGCTGATCTTGAGAGTGGCCTTTTGGAAGTGGCGTTGGCTGTCCTTGAGTTCGTTTTTGGTGGTTTCCACAGGCCTCCCAGGAGGAGCTGAAGGCCGCGTACCGCCGGCTGTGCATGCTGTACCACCCCGACAAGCACCGTGACCCTGAGCTCAAAACCCAGGCTGAGCGGCTCTTCAACCTCGTCCACCAAGCGTATGAAGGTCAGGGGGACCTTGGGAGTTCTTGGGAGAGCCGTGCCTTCATGCTTTTTGAAGCTATTTGTTATTATTACAAAGTGATAATGGGATTTGCTGATGCTTACCAATGCTCCCTGCTTCTGTACCGTAAGTCGGAGGAGAAATGCCATGTAAATGCTGCAGGGAAGGAGATGTGGAGTGTGTGTCTTGCCTCCTGCATGTTGTAAATGATCTTCTCATCACTTCCCTTACTTCTGAAGAGCTCTTCCATGGGAGAATATAGACTGAAAAGCTTCAGAGAGACAATTTCATATTGTATTGATAAACTGCTGCATCCCCGAGTTCTGTTCCCTGCCACCTGGCTGTGGTCTCCATTTCCAGCAAGTTTTTCTATAAGCTCAGGCTGAGAGGAGGACAACTGATTGATAGCAGTTCGAGTTTATTCTCGTGCCAAAGCCCTTTTCAAATACTTTGAATTAAACTGAAATTTACTTAAACCCTGGTGTGCAAGTTGCACTTGGAGTGCAGGTGGATTAGAAGCTGGTAGGAATCATCCATGTTACAAACCTGGTGCCTAAAACTCAGTCCTGGAGCCTAAAGAGAAACTAAATCAAAATGCTGAATAAATATTCCCCCATTCAACCTCAAATATGAGTGAATATTTTTTACAGCCCTGGTTTTGACTGATAAGCCTTTGTTCCTTCCAGTTGGTCTTGAGCATGTGTGGAGTCTTTCCTGTTTTCCCTAGGTTAGGTATTAGGACATGTGGAAGCTTTTGCTGGGAGAGCAGGGAAAGTCTTACCTTGATGACATACGGAACAAAAACTTGTAATGCTTCAGTAATTTCATTTTAGTGTGGTGAGTGGCCTTCCATTAGAGACAGCAGCTTCCCTTTGAATTTTCTGGCTGCTCCTGGCTCTGCCTTGCAATGAACATGGAAATTGATGCTCATTTAGTACCAAATGTGAGCGTAGTATGTTACAAGCAAAAATTTTGCCATCTTGGAAATGAGCCACTCCACCTCCTGTCTATTTTCTCTTTTTCCTCTTCCATCTCTTTAGTCTCACACAACAAAAGATTCATTTTATCAGAATTCATAAAAAGCAATGTCTGCCTGTGACATTTAGCAAGTCCAATAATATTCCACTAGCTCAGACCAAAACTCAATTATCAGTATAATTCCCTTTTTGCCTTACTATACTCCCCCAGCTCCCTGGGGACACATCAGTTTTCTCACAGCCTCAGGAATACATGAGAATGATAAAGCCAGTCTTGGAACCCTGGAGGAGGAAATAGTGATGATTTTTTGATTTTTTTTTTCTTACAGAAAGTTGTGTTATAGGAGCTTATGCATTTAAATACACCTTACCCTTTAGAGACCCTTTCCTAATTCTGTGGCCAGTCTTTTTCTAAACTAACTGTTCTGCAGTGTCCTGTTGTGTTGGGTGACATTTCGGGAGGTTAGGATTCTACACACACCTTTGCAATTTCCCCTTATTGATGTTTGGCAAGGTGTGAACTGCCTCGTGGAAATTGCTTTGTTGGTGCTCGGCATGTACCATGTTTGGGGACTAGGTGGAAAGGATCAGTGGACATGGATAGTGAGGAAGATCAAAGGAAGCACCACAGAGCTCTGAAAGCCAGACAGAGCTGGGTAGCAATCCCAGGAAGAGCCCAGGGACTGCTCTGGCCAAATTGTTCATAATCTCTGTGTTTGTTAGGAGCTTGTGTCACCTTCAAAGAAAGCAGTGTTAGAAACACCCCCTGCACATTCACTTAGGCTGGATGTCTCTTGTGTTCTTGCCACTTTTCTGTTTTAGAAAAAGGAGAAGAAAAATTTGGATTTGTTGGGGGGAAAAGTCAGTATGTCTTCTCAATAAAGCACGTGGAAGCATCAAAGGGGTTAATGTGCAACTGTAGAACAAGCTGTTTCCGGGATCTGTGCTTGGATTCCAGATACTGTGAGTGTTTCGATCTGAAATCTGAGGAGAAGACCAAAAACTGAGTTTTCTCCTCTCTTTTGGTTTCAATTTACAGTGCTTAGTGATCCACAGACCAGAGCCATCTATGACATATATGGGAGGAGAGGACTGGAGATGGAAGGCTGGGAGGTGAGAGAATTTGAGCACGTTATGGCCAGTGGCCTTGACTAAGCCCACCTTTATTTGCCATTGTTCTATCAGCTGCACTGACACCTGGCTGGTAAAAAATGCTTGTTGGTTTGAAGGCATCCTTGGTTAGTTATTGCTGTCTCTCTCTGTCCCTGCTGGAACATCATGATGGATTTTCAAAGAACCCTTTGGTTTTGCACTTGACAAGAGAACAATAAACCTGACATTCAGAGTTCCCTGGAAGGATATTACCATGACAGGCAACATCTTTATCTGAGACAAATGTGTCATTATTGTCCATCTAGTCCCATCTTTTTCATCCAAAACTTGGAGTTTTTTTTCAGCCTCAACTAGCTTCTGAGTTTGAAATGACTTTTTCTTCCTGGGATTTTTGGGGTAGGTTGGGGTGAGGGGTTTTGTGGTTTTGGTTTGGTTTAGTTTTGGTTTGGTTTGGAGGGCTTTGAAACAGAATTTGTCCATTCATGTCTGTCCAGCTCTTGAGTCCCTTGCCGGCCTCTGCCAGCCTTAGTTGATTGCACTATGCTGCTTGAAGCAGAATCCTATGGTATTGGGTCAGGTCAGCACCAAGGTCAAACTTGGAGTCAGTTGCTAGAAATGTGGAGCAGATCCAGCGTGTAACAGATGTTTTTGAACTGCTCTTGGCTGTCTTGATCTTACTGTGAAAAGCCAAATCCAATAGTCTTTTTGTCCATTCCAAAACTAGGCCTGTGTAAACCCCTCATTCCCTGAGCCATGTCAGGTAAGCAGCTGTGAACCAGCATAGCCTAAAATCACACAACTCTCGCAGAATCAATTTACCTCAGTCCAGACTTTGAGTTATTTCCATTTTTGTGTTCACACCTGGTAGAGCAGTTAATGGATCGCTGACAGTAACAGCTGCACTGCAGTGTCATGTGGTTGTGGTTGGAAAGCTCTTTGCCCTGGTTTTGTCAAGGGAATGGAAATAACAAAACCATTTTCCCTTCTCTCAAGGCATGGGGTTTTCTCTCATGCCTGCCCTTTGATCTGGCCCGGGTACTTTGATCCAAACTCTGCCTGTTGAGATTGGTGGCTTTCAGCAGGACAGCATGTTAGTGCATCCTGCATCCAAGGGCCTCTAACTCCCCAGCCCTGCAATGCCCTGAGCCGCTCTGTCTGGTAATTGTTTGGTGTTTTTCATTTCTTTTTGAGCAGGTTGTGGAACGAAAGAGAACTGCAGCTGAAATCAGGGAAGAATTCGAGCGTTTGCAGAGAGAGAGGGAAGAGAGGAGACTGCAGCAGCGAACTAATCCAAAGGTAAGCAAAGACTTAATCCTGGTCTCAAGAGTGTGTCTGTAATGATCACCACTGTGCAGGGTGTTCTGAGCCTAGGTGAGGGCCTGTAGGAAAGAGTCCCTCAGGTGTCTACACTTGCTGCATGACTTTATGTCTTTTGCATATGCAGTTTCTCTGCATAATATAGGGCAAACAGCTCATTCTTTGAACAATCCCCCTCTGAATGTTGTTCTTTTGTTAGAGAAACATGTTGAGACAAAATACCTTTTTCAGCAATTTTCAGAAACTAGACCTAACACTGAAATATTTATGATTTCTTTCCAAGTTTTCTAAATAAAATGTATCTCACTGCATTTATCGGACAGGTTTTCCCTTTGGCACTGCTGCAGTGTCACAACAATGCAGGGAGCTATTCAAATGCAGCTTGAAACCAGCAACAAATCTGAGGCAGCCTTAAGCCAGCTGGGCAAAGTCAACCTGAACAGGGCTGGGGGTCTGCCAGTGTCGCAGTTAGTGCCTCTTTTTGGAAAATGTGATTGTGCCCTCAGGATTTGAATCATCCCAGATGTTGTTCCCATCTTGGTCTGTTTGAGCAGCAGACTCTGACCCCAAACTCACCTCACAGCTAACCTTGGCTGGTCAGAGGTGCTCAGGAATACCATTGGGATGGCAGGGAGAGATGGACATGGCGATTGGCCAGAGAATCCATAGCTCAGATTCAGGGTGTCTTTGCTGGCTCTTGGCTTGATGAGTGTGTGAGGCAAACACAGGGTTTGTCAGGATGGTCCTTGACTGAAGTTTCAAAGCTTGTTGAATCACAAAAATCTTGGTTCTTATGTAGTGACTAACATTATGCAAGAGCTGCATCTAGTATCAACTAAGCGAATTCATATGTTAGTATAAAGTCACAATATCTTCTGAGTGGACAGATGTGGGATTGCAGTGGTGCTTAGGACTGGATCCTAAGGAAAACATACATCTAAGCTCTGCTTAGAGAGATATTTTGGGCTATTCATCTTGGCACCACCTTTGGATCTGCTCTTAGCAAAGCAATTGGACTGTACAGATCCCGAGTCTGTGGGTTGTGCATAGACACTAAGAACTGGTTTGTACTGGAAGGGTAAATAAGCATAAAGTCTTGTGTGAGTATCTGTTGACAGCTTTATTCCAGGCAGGAAGGGATTTCTGGGTGCCACAAGCCAGGCAGGGCAAACTGTCCCTCCCTGCTGGAGGTGCAGGTGAGTGGGGTCAGAGAGCTGTTCCCAGAGAGGGGCACGGTGATCTCCCACCCTGCTGCTCCCTGCCTCAGGAATGTGACATTTTCCCTGGGCGCCTCGCCGTGGCTGCGAGCTGCACTGTGAGCCTCAGCCTGTGTCCTGGGATAAAATTAGCCATCTGGGTGTTTACAGCAATTGCCGGCTGGCAGCCGATGGAAATGCCTCTCCAGGCAGTGTTCCCGTGGAATTGGGGAGCGCAGCTGGGATCGTTTCATACACGAGCGCAAGTTATTTTAAAATTTCCAACATTTTGTCGGTTCTGTAAAACAGTTCCGCAAAAAAATAAAGCATTTTAACCAGAAATGTTGAGCAATAACCAGATGTAGGCAATTTGGAGGGTTGAAATTGAGTCTCCTATTTGCTTTTAGAGCTTTGTTTTTGCCTTCAGAGATGTGCAGAAGGGTTGAAAAGTTCATTACTAGGTTTAAGAAGAACCACTTCCTGTTAGGAGAAATTAAATCCAGTTATTTTCCTGCTGTGAAAGGTCTATATGTAAGGAATGCAGAACCCTCAAGTCAAAGCCTGGCACAACTTCCAGGTATCACCTTCCTGAAGGTAAATCCCTAAGAGCAAAGTAAGGAGGAAATCTATTTTCTTCTGGCACATCTACAGATTCCATCAGTGAAGTCTGTTTCCTATTCACAGGCTGGCAAAAATAGGTGATTTTAAAAGCTGATCCCAGCTCTGATGGTTCTGTGGTGCCACTCCTGCTTCCTGCCCTGCCGAGCTGCTGCTCTGTGCACCACTGACTTCTGAGCAGGCATCACAGCTCTCTCCTGCTGCTCTTCCTTTGGGGAGGGCTCCTCATTTCCCAGGTTGGAGCAGGTGGCTGATGGGAGCTGGGAGCAGCAGCAGTCCCCTCCATTATCCGGCAGCATAGGGGTGCTCTCGTTCTCTGGGAATATTTTTAACTTTACCATCTGCTGCTTTTCCTGTACTTGCGCCTGAATCAGTTTCCTTGCCAGGATCCACAGACCTCTGAGGGTGACTTCACCTGGTTGGCAGGAGGTGGAGGGTCTGCCTAGGGTCCACCTCTCACCTCAGGAAAAGGCAGAGAGGAGTAGGAGCTCTGCTGGGGAGCGGGGAGGGAACAGGGAGACGCTCCTTTTCTCTGAACGGATCTTCATGGAGAGGTTCAGGCGTTTTCCTTTTTCACTTTGGAGGGATAATTGCTGTACAATTCTGATGTGTGAAAAAGGAAATCCTAACATTTTGAGTGTGTTTTAGAGAAAGGAAGTGCAATGAATTTCAGGAATGTGTTTGGATCTTGATGCATCTTTCCAAAAGGTGCAGCATTGTGGCACCAGTAAGTCAAGTACAGTGAGATGGTCTCCAAATGGGTGTTTGCTAACGCAGGACTGCGCCCTTCAAGGGTGGTTAGAGGTTTTCCATTGCTTCCCTCTTCTTTTGGCCTTGTTTCAAGGAACAGCATGGCATAGGAGAGGGCTGAAACTGGAGAAGCTCTAGGGTCTGGAGTCTGTTGAAGGTGACTTTGCAGTTGGTTCCTGAAAGTGCAGAAAGGGCAGGAGCTGGTTGTTGGTGCCACCACCACGCAGAACAATGAGTATAATTGCTCATAATATTGGAATTCACCAGCTGCCAAGGGTGGTTAGTAAAAAGCTGTTCCAGGGTTCTACTGGAAAAAAACACACCTTTCAGTTTTAAAATATTTGTCCAATTTTTGCTTCATAAGTAATCAGAAAATAAGCATCAAGAAGAGATTGGGAATCTCCACAGCAAATAGATAGCCTGGGAACACAGGCAGAGAAAAGGTTCAAGTCCTGTCAGACTCTGCAGTTCTTCCATTTTTTATGGCCTAGCATTTGATTAGAGTGGAGCAATCAAGGAAAAATATTCCCTCAGACTGAAATAAGGATTTATTCCAGCCATGCTTGGCCTCACTGTGGGAGGGGTTTGTAGCTACCTAGCTATTGAGTTTCCATATCCAAACTGCTCAGAGTTCAGCCTGTGCTTGTGCACAGAGGGGAGGTTTTATTGCAATCCGTACATTTATAAGAGCTGAGATGCTGTCAGATGAGTCCATAGGGAAGGTTTCCAAAGCCTCTTGAAGTTATATGACCCAGACAAATACCTAATTGTGCTCTTTTCAAAAAACCACACTCCTGCAGTTAGTCTGAGGGAGCACAGCAGCAGGTAGCCAGGCTATTGTGCTCTGGCCTAATTTTTTGTAGGAATAAGTTCTTCTATGGTCTGAGGAAGGAAATATTTACCACTTGCTAAAAATATGACTTTGTCAAGCCTTCCTTCTGATCACAAAATATAAACTAGAAAAAGAAATCAAAATATTTTACTAACAAGGTCAGTTGCAAGTGGTTGATACAGTTCAGTACTAAGTTGGTTTGGGTAACTCATAAGAAGAAGCCTGTAGAGGTTTTCTGATCAAGTTCCATTGAAGAAAATCAATTTCTAGAATATATTATTTCAACTTTTAAATACTGACAGAGCACAGTCAGTTGTGGGGAAAGAAGAAACCTGCTGTGTAAAGGTGTTCTACCTGCTTCTGTAATGTGTCACAATAGAAAAATGACCTCCCGGGATTGCAAGTTGAGTTTGTGCTGAAAACCTGCCTTTTCTCCAGTCTGTTTGATGATTTATATTATTGTTTTGAAATATTGCAATCATTCACTTTTGTCTTGGGCATTAGGAAATGCATTTTAGAGTGGTAAAAGTAATTGCAGAACAACGGAAAACTGCAGAAAGATGTAATCATACACAGGGATGGTTCAGCCACTGTGTACGCCGGATGTTTGCTAATACTGATTGCCTGTTTCACTTGTCATCCCTCAGGGAACAATTAGTGTGGGAATAGATGCCACTGACCTGTTTGATCGCTATGACGAGGAATATGAAGATGTGCCTGGGAGCAGCTTTCCCCAGATTGAGATAAACAAAATGCACATATCCCAGTCCATCGAGGTGAGGAGGGTGAATGCTGCCGTGGAAGCAGGGCGCGAGTGAATGAAGCACCTCAGAACACGCTGCTCAGGGGCTCTTAACAGGGTTTGGGGGGCACACGGTGAGGGAAGAGGCAGCTTGGGGCCAGCAGAATGGTGGGTTGGCTCTGTAGCCTTTGGGCAAGTGGTCTGTGGGCTGCAGGGGTCCTGCCCTCCTGCCAGTGGAGACGCTCAGTGCCCAGTTCTCACTGAGCGGGCTGTGTTCAGTGGATGAAAGCAAATGGCACCCAGTCCTGAGGGTGTGCATAAGGAAAAGGGTGGGAGGCATTTCCTCTTTCAGAGAGTTGTAGAAATTTAGTCTGCTAGAGAGATGAGAATGGTTTACAGCTCAAGGTCAGGTACATTACAGGTGTCAAAAGTGTCTGGTACTGTAAGAGTTATCTGACTTTTTGCCATGCTTGATGTTTGACTACAAAACCATTTACAGTCTGCAGTGGTGATTATGTCCTTGCAGAACATGCACTAAATGTGTGAACGGGGATCAGTGTTTCTGGAAACAATATATTTCTTTTTCAGGCACCACTGACTTCCACAGATACAGCAATACTGTCTGGTAACCTTTCCACCCAGAATGGGAATGGAGGGGGATCAATTAATCTTGCACTGAGACGAGTGACATCTGCCAAGGGATGGGGAGAGGTAAGACTACACCTGTTATGCAGTTTTATATGCAATCTGTTACCTGCTGTTCTATTTTTTGAGGGGGAACTTTAGCTGTGGTTCATCTCTCATTTTCTATGCTCTGTAAAATGTAGAAAAAGGAATTTGAGACAAAGAAAAGACGAAACCTTGTTTTTTCTTATTTTTCTCCCCTCTCCATTGGCCAGGCAACTTGGACTTCCCTTGTGCAGACAGAATTGTTACCTGACGTCTCTAGTCTTTCTGATTGCTCTGTCTGAAGGCACAGTGCTGTGAGCAGGCCTTTTAGGGCAGAGTTTTCTCCATATTCCCTGAAGCAACCAAAGCAGGAGCCAATAGCAGTCACCTGTAGCTTTACAAAACTGGCTTTGTTTTACCAAAACTGGCTTTGTTTTATGAGCTCCTCTGAATGCAAAGCTGCAGAAAAGGGAGGGTGCTGAAAGAGGTGGTAAATGTTACTCAGAAGTGTAAAACAGCTGTGATGAAAATGATGCTTGTGACATACTTTGTCACTGTTTTAAAGGATGTTTTCTTGTAACACTCTGGCACTGTTCATTTCAACAGCTGGAGTTTGGAGCTGGAGACCTTCACGGACCTCTCTTTGGGCTGAAGATATTTCGTAATCTTACACCAAGATGGTAAATATTAGAAAAATGGCCTAGTGGCTAATATTCCACAATAAGGAACTAAATTACTTGAAGTCTCTTTCACATAAATTTTGGATTAGTTTTCTGTCCTACAAATTAAGGTATTTTCTCTTTAGACTTAAGGTCGTACTTGTATTGTCAAAAAGCCTGCATTTTTTCTGGGTGTTGATGCCCTCCCTTTTCATATTTCCAGTTTAAACGAGGTCTCTGTTCCACAACCTTAGATTTGTACTCGATTTTGTAATGATTCATCATACTTGAGACAGGATCTCCAATCAGAGCAACAGAAGTTTGCTCTGGGAACAGAACAAAAAATGGGGAGCTCTTCTGAGGCTTCCATGTGTGAGAGGGAGTTTCTGACAGAAAACCAGAAGATGATGTGTCATATTTTGGAGAAATAATGCCAAATTTGCCACTAGCATCATGTCTGTTCACAAATGAACAGAGGTCTCAGGTTGCAAAGGAGACTACAAGGTAAGGCCTGTGATTGGAGCCATATGTCAGATGTCAGAGCATAATAGGACCTCTTGTAGGTTCCCTCTGTTTACATTTTCACATTTATGAATCTGTCATTCCTCAGAACTTGTACAGGATGCATGTTCCCCAGAGAGTGCTTTAGCGCTGGCGTTTAGAGCTGATGCTCAAGGATTATTAAATAGCAGGGCTGCTCTGTGCCCTGGGCTGTTCTGCAGAGACCAGGGCAGGAAGGGGAAGGCTGGCTGCCTGGGCAGCTCATGCACAGACAATAAACCAGGGCACAGCCTGCTCTCCTGGGCACTGCTGTGCTCAGGGCAGTCTGAGTAGTTGTTACTTTTCCCTGAAAGCCTCGAGCATCATGCTTTTTGCAGGATGGTCTCCGGCCACTCAGTAAAGCTGGGCAAGGACTCCGAGGCCAGCTGGAAGCCTGTGGGTTTTTTTCCACTGACGAGTTTTTCCTCCTTTCTCCAGTTTCATCACCACAAACTGTGCCCTGCAGTTCTCCTCCCGTGGGGTCCGGCCCGGCCTCACCACGGTCCTGGCCCGCAACCTGGACAAGAACACCATGGGCTACCTGCAGTGGCGCTGGGGCATCCAGTCAGCCATGAACACCAGCATTGTCCGGGACACCAAAACCAGCCACTTCACTGTGGCAATGCAGGTGAGAGCCACAGGCAGGACAGTGGTCCTGTCCCATGGGGGAGAGCAGCCTCACCTTCCTGTCCCAGCAGTATTTTGCCTTGGGTTTAGAGGTTAAGGAAGCAGTTGGTATATCTCATGTTAGACTTGATATAGGTAACCTGGTTTTTGGCAGAGCACAGCTCTTGGCGTTGTCATAGGTGATGTGGGTCAGCTTAGAGTAGGGTCAGGACAACACAGACAGCAGAGGTTGTAAGTGGCAAGCACTGCTTTGTGTTCTGTGCTTCAAGGTTGAGAAAGGAAATCGGGGGGCAGCAGTGGCCAAAGGCATGTTTTGATACATTTGTGCCTCTTGTGTTTCAGCTGGGAATCCCCCATTCTTTTATGATGGTTAGTTATCAGCATAAGTTCCAGGATGAGGATCAAACACGAGTGAAAGGTTCTCTCAAGTAAGTGCTTAAGAAGGAATTCACACTGTTCATACCTGAGGGCTCTGTCCTCTCCTGCTGTTGTAGGCCTCCAGGTTCCACACAAACCAAATGCTTCTGTGGCCTTTGGGAGCCTGCTTTTCACTCTTTAAATCTGGTAAAGACTGAAATGAGTGTCTTGGAGGCTTGGCCCTGTGTGCCTCTGCAGTTAAGTGGAACTTATAATACTTGTGTATGATCTCTATATCATCCCCAACAAGAAAGCCAGAAGTTCTTGTTTACTACTTGGCAAGCTGGAAGGTCTAATCTCACCTTGGAGATACACCGTGAATCTTCCAGAGGCCAACATCTGCTGCAAACAGATGCATTTCCATGCTTTACTTGTTTGGGAATTACAGGATTCAGTAAAGAGAAATTCAAGTGTCTTCTCTGTCTTAACAGTTCTTGGTTCTGTCATTCTAGGGTTGGTTTCTTTGGGACCATAGTAGAGTACGGAGCAGAGAGGAAGATTTCCAGACACAGTGTTTTAGGAGCCACCGTCAGCGTTGGTGTTCCTCAAGGAGTGTCCTTGAAAATCAAGTCAGTTCAAGATCTCAACTCTTTATTGCAGAGGCTGACCATAACCTCCGTGATTCTATTTCCAGTATTCAGGTGGGAAGGTCCCAGTCCCAGGTCAATACAGGTGTATTGATACATCACTGGGAGAAGGTGCAACTGCCCTCATCTCTAATGCAAGCTGTAAGCCTGTTGTAAGCAGTGGGTGCCTTCCACTAGTGTGACTCACAGCCTAAGCCACCTGTCTCTGTGTGTGCATCAGAATATTCTGAAATAAGCTTAGAGTGAGATTTCAGTGAATGGAAGATTTCTGAAAATATTAGTAGAGATGGATTCCATGTGTATTATGCTGTATACAAGTGGATGCTTGAATTAGGGAATTGGCATTATCTAATGCAGGTGATTGTACCATTAACAAGGTGCAGTTCACAGAGGGACAGAGCCCATTAAGTGTTCTGTCTTGTGGTGCACTTGAATTAAGGCCAGCTACAGGTGGGATGTGAAACTGCTGAAGGGCCTGAAGAATTCAGGCCCAAGGAAACTCATGTTTTCTAAAATAAATAATATTTTGCTGACATCTGTAACAATAATGTACACCTGCTCTGAAGGCCCATGCCAATATTATGAACACAGGCCACCTCTAGAAGCATTTTCTCTTCTTTCATAAGGACATTTGTCCCTTTTTCTGTTGAAATTAATGACCGAGCAAATTGTCCTAAGATTAAAAAAAGAACTTTAGAATGGTCAGGTACTATCACGAGCTGCTGCTTCAAAGTGTGGCTCTGGCTGGTGTCAGCTGCCTTTCCTGCCGTTGGCTTTTTCAGTTTATCAGGCTTTCACCTTTTTGAGCTCTTCATTCATCTCCCCTCGGTTCATCAGCACACACTGCTGCTAAGTGCTGCTAAGGATCAAGCACATCCAGCTCTGTTTTTCCTTTTACCGTCCCTCTGCTCTTCTTTGTTTGCAGGCTGAATAGGGCCAGCCAGACCTACTTCTTCCCTGTCCATCTAACAGATCAGCTGCTTCCCAGCGCCGTGTTCTATGCCACTGTGGGACCTCTCGTTATCTACTTCGCCATGCACAGGCTGGTCATCAAACCCTACCTCAGGGCACAGAAGGAGAGGTGAGCTTGCACATTCCTGAGGAAGGGCTTGTTTGTGTGAGACTGTGGGTCAGCTGCAATTGGGGTGGGTAAGCAGACCCTGTATTTGAATCCCATGTATTCCTGATGAAATGTTGCCTCCCTTCTGCCAGAGAGCTGGAGAAGCAGCGGGAGAGCACAGCCAGCGACATCCTACAGAAGAAGCAGGAGGCTGAAGCTGCAGTGAGTCTTTCTTGTAACTTGGTCCCCTTGGTGAAAGGAAGCTCTTTTCACTCTGGACCGTTCACCTTTGGCCACAGTGTCTGACCCTGTGTGATTTCTGCTCTGCCACTTGTGTTGTGACAGGTCCGGTTAATGCAGGAGTCAGTCCGGAGGATAATTGAAGCAGAGGAAGCCAGAATGGGTAAAGATTGTGATATCATTTGCTTGTTCTATAAATTTGGAGAGAAGAAGGAACAATGCAAAGGTGTTATTTCTTCATTCCCACTCCTGATGAGGTGCAGCACAGCTGCTGCTGCTGCACATGTAGTGGGGGAGCCCCATTATGACTCAGCTCCAGGTGTCTGAGCTTAGGAGGGATCACAGAACATTATCTTGGGACATGGTGTGAAGTGGATCAACAGACTGAAAACAGCAGTCTGGATTCACCTCTCCCCAGAGAGGTGTGTGTATAAATAGGTGCAAAAGTTGTAGTCTGAAGTTGAGTTTTCACTGATTTCTCACTTATGTGGTTTGCTCCTGGATCATAGTGGGAATCTGATCTCTGATAGTTACTAGCAATTTTTCACAGAATGTTCCAAAGTGAACTGAAATCCACTTGGATGTCACATCAGTGTGGCACTGAGGTCCTTTCACTCCATTCTAGGGCTGAAAGTTGCTAACAAACACCAAATAAAAGTGTTGTTCTTTGTTGGGAAGCATGGGTCCAGGCCAGGAGAATTAAATCTCACTGAAAGCAAGAGAAAATGCTGAGATGTCATTTTGTCAGTGGAAGCCTTCCTTCACAGTTGTGATTTCCTGGCAAATGCAGGTCTGATTGTAGTGAATGCCTGGTATGGGAAGTTTGTTAACGACAACAGCAGGAAGAACGAGAAGGTGAAGGTTATAGATGTGACTGTGCCTCTGCAGTGCTTGGTGAAGGATTCTAAACTCATCCTCACAGAGGCCTCCAAGGTACGTAGCTGTTCTGTCAAAGCCCAGATTCAGGGACTCAAATGTGTGGCCCAGAATTTCGTTTGAACCATGTGGTGTCCTGCCAGGGGATCTCTCCAGTGGTTCTGGATCAATTCAGAGATGCCATTTACATACCAAGTACTACAAACTTCCAGGAATTTCTGTTTCTCAGGGCTTTTCCACTGCCAATTGTCTGCACTTTGGGACAGTGAGTGTTCCAGACCTTGGGGCTGTACATCAGAAACTTCCCAACCCCCTGGTTTACTTTTATGCACCAAAAAATTATGGAGGTGATTCCCCAGTGTCTCACCTTGCTGGCAGCAAAATTCCTGGGTTGTTTTTTTTTTTTTGTGATATCTTCTCCTGGCACTAATAAATGTTTTTGGCCAGTTGGGAGAGCTGTGAAAGTCCATTCCCTGATGCTCAGTCTGTCCTTCTCTGGTTCAAGGCTGGGCTGCCAGGCTTCTACGACCCCTGCGTGGGTGAGGAGAAGAGTTTGAAAGTGCTTTATCAGTTCCGAGGAGTTCTGCACCAAGTGATGTCAGCTGACAATGAGGCCCTTAGGATACCAAAGCAATGTAAGTAGCACAGACTGCCCAGCATCTTCCTTGGAGAATCAGTAATGGACCACTTCAGCTCTGTGGTGAAGTGCACAGAACTGGGGTTACTGGAATGGACTGACCATGACTTGCCTCTGGAGTAAGGCCTAAAAGAACTCAGCAGCAGCTCTGCAGCTGTTTGTACCAGCTAGTCTGCATCTCTAACCAGGGCTGGAAGCAGAGGCCTCCCACAGGTGCCAGTGCCCTTCTGTGCCAGTGTCCTTTTGTCTCCACTTATCTTACCTGCCAAAATATTTTCCCTGCTGGAACAGCTCTGTGAAACTAGTATCTGCCTGTGACAATTTTTCCTGGCACCCCTGTGGGTGTGGTGGGTTGGCTCAAGGGCACAGACCTTTGTTTGTCCTAGACCAGCTCCCTGCCCAGTGCGAGCAGCACATCCACCTGACAGAGCTTCCAGAAGTGCATTGGAGGCAATTTGAGTTGTGCCTAATTAGTGTCCAGAAATGTTCCTGCCTGTCCTTGGTACAGTGGTGGGCTCCAGCATGTGTCCACCCCTTGTTCTTCTCCCCGACAGCTCACAGGATCGATGCCGACGGCTAATCCGGGGAACGCGCATCTCATCTCTCCTGGGTCAGCTGAAACGGCAGAAACCTCCCCCGGATGCTGCGAGTTTGAACAGAGACACTTTTATTTTTACTGTCTGTATAGCAGGCAGTGTCCTGCCAGTTCTGTTAGGGACAAAAGGACAGACCCTGCTGCTCCAGGTGGCTCCCAGGCAATATCTGAGTTGTGGCTTGGCACCCAATAAAGCAGCGTGACTCTGAGTGCACAGTGCTTTCTGCCCAGGGGCTGAGCAGACTCCTGCTCCCAGCTCGTGCACTCACACCTCTCTCCTGGCACCCAGCAGGGATGAAGACCTGTTCTCACTTCTCCACGTACTTCCTGGGGTAGGTAACACACTTCCTCCTTCTCCTGAGGGGAATTTCAGTTCTCTGGCCACCTCCTCGAAGTCCCCTGTGCAAATACTTTTGGAGAGAGGTCAGTGATTGTTTCAATCTCAAATCTGTGTTTGAAATGCACTTGTTAAGAGAAGTATGTGCTTAAATATTAATGAATTTGCCTTTTAAAGTAACGTGGACTTCAGCACCAATCTGTCCAGCTGCTCATTTCCAACACTGTTGTTCCAGACAAGGGCATGGTATATCATAGTTTTATTAATTCTTCTGCCACCCACAACCATGTATTGTCAAGGATTTCCAGAAAAGAGGAAAGTGAGTGAGGGAGAAGGACAGCAATTAATTTCATTTGATTCTGATGCTGCAACTATCTCTTCATATCTAATTTATTTCTAGAAAAAATAAATGCAGTTCATAAAGTAAACCATACCAAAGTGAGGAGAGAGGCCAAATGGATAAAGAGCTGAAAATGTAACACTCATCTGCCCTTTCTGAAAAGCAGCAGTTACAGCACAGATCCATTGGCTTTATCTTGCCTAGAAGCCCTGCCAGGGATTTCCAGCAGAAGGGCAGTCCTGGGCTCCGACAGCAGCTGGAAACAGCACCTTGTACAATCTGTTACACACTGGGTACATCAGCACATCTGAGGCTTTTGCAGAGACAAGGAATCATGGTGGCTGTTCACTGGTCATAGTTTTGCTCTGGCTAAGTCCAGAGCAGCCTTCATTGCTCATGGGTGAGAGCAGAGGGGAAAACACCAATGTCTTGGCAGTGCGGAGTTGCTTTTGACAACTCCTGCTGTAATTCCTTTCCTGACATGGACCTGGCCCCTGTTCTGGGCAGCTGTGGGTCTCTGTGCTCATGTCACTGCACCAGGAGAATGAGATTTCCAAAATAAATGCTTTCCCCTGTAAAAAAAGTTGATATTTTGAAGGGGTGTTCATTTTTTTATTAAAACCAAAACAACGCAGCTGTGACCAGTTCCTGATGCAGGGCTCTATTTCACTTATGGCCAGCGTTCTGTCAATCTGCAATTAAATGTAAAATGTGCAATAAATTATATTCAGCTGAAAAGCAGCTCCCATTCCCTTTGCACATCTAGGAAGTTCCTGAGATGAAACCCCTGGAAAACAAGGGTTGCAGGTTTCGTAAATGTAACAGCACTCTCCAGCCCATCCAGCTTATTGACCTCTGCTGGGTGGGACTGGGCAGAAATCTAAATCTCCTCCTGTTCCTTTTTGATGTCACTGTGTGAGGTGTAGAAGTGAGGAGCCAGCCTGCAGAGACCAGGACAGGGCACAGAAGTATCCCTTGGAGCCAGACACTCAGTCAGCCTCCCCAGTCCCCTCCTCCTTTCTTCTTTGTTTTCTGTCAGTGCCAAGTTTTGCTAAGACTGTAGGAACAGCCCCACTGCAGAACCACAGCCTTCACCACCATATTCTTCTTGTGAGCAGCTCCCATTTTATAGCCACAACTCCTCTGGGACTTCTTTTTATGACTCTGTAATTCAAAATTACCAACAGAATTAAGATAGAAGCTCTAAGCAAGCAAAGCTGAGCTTCCAGCCTAGCTTCCAGTGCGACTTAGTGTCATTTCCAAAAGGTTGAGCCACCTTTTCAGTTTGCCAAGGTGCTCAGGCTGCTGCTTTGATAGCAGCTGGCTGAGCAGCAGTGCCTATGGGGTTGTGGCACATAGGCTCCAGCAGCTTTTGGGTGGTTTGGAGTCCTCGGGGCTGCTCAGTGGTGGGAAGGGAGGGAGCTCTCTCTCAACACGGCTCTGAGAGGGTGTAGAGGGGCTTGGTTTGGGTCTGCCCAAGCCTTCAGTCCTTGCAAGGGGGTGCAATACCACCCCAGGGCTGTTTCTGAGGCTGCAGGGACCCGGTGCCAGGACTGTGCACTCCGACACCATCGGCATCCTGGCCTGAGCCCTGTCCTCCAGCTCAGTCATTGCACCCTTCAGCAGGCCCCTGGCACAAGCCCAGCAGTGTCCTTGCTGTCTTCAGCCACTCCAGGCAGTGCCTGCCTCCCAACCCTCCACCCTGCCCAGCCACAGAGCTCTGTCACCATGTCCCACACTAAGCAGAGGCTAGCAAGGAGCAGCTGCTCCACAGAAAGGTGGGGATACCTGCCAGCTCTTCCTATCCCCACCTGAGTGTATTATTGTTTCAGGAAGAGCACTTCAAGTGTCAAGTCTTCCTGCTGCCTGGCACAGCAGCTCACAACCAATAAATCATAACAGCAGACTCCTGAGTTTGGAATATAACAAACTCATTGTTCATTTGTCTCACATTTAAGAAAAAAAACATGATTCATTAAAAGTTTTAATGAAAAAATAAAGTTCTGAATTAAACTATACATGGCTGAAAGTGATGAACTAAAAGAATGGAGATGTTACTTTTTTATTTCTCTCTGCTGATATTGTAACGTGCTGGACACCATCCACTGGGATAAATCCGAAAAGGGGACAGAACAAGAGTCAGTCACATTGATTAGTGTTGAACCTCTGTGAAAAAGAGCCAGTTCAGTTGACAGTGCACCATTTCTCCCATAAAAGCTTCAGGAACACAGTCCACGGAGGTCCAGTTGAACTGCAGACATGCTGTAAACACAGGAGAGACCAATTTCAAACCAGGTCCAACTCTTGTGCAGTTGTGGCTGGGATCTTCCAAAGCATTTCTGGGGAAATGGCAGCACTGGAGAACTTTGGTTATTTTTCTGGCTGCAAAGGACAGTCAGGCAGCCGTTTGGGGCGAGTCTTTGGCAAACTCCTTGGTAGTTCCACATAGCTTCTGAAGGCAGCACAGCACAGACATGGTTGAGAGATTTCACAGAAGCTGATTTTCTGAACCCAGTCAGCTGTTACAGCTTGGTGGAACGAGATTTTTATCAAGAACCAGGAGAGAAGAGTTGCATGTTGTGCACTTCTGTCACCCTGCCCCATACCGTGGAGCCCCAGGTCTCTGTGGTACTGGGCTGCCTGAGCCTTTGGCAGCCCTGGGGCCGATGTCTGAAGGAGGGCACTTGACCCTGTGTGCTAGCAAGGCCCTCAGTCATCACCAGGACACATCTCCCAGCAAGCCAGTCCTCAGACAAGGCAGTGCTCCAATGCTGTGTGACTGCACAACTCCTGGGGACATGTTCCTGCTGGCACAGCTGGTCTGGCTGCAGCCGCTGTGCCAGCCAGTGCTTCTCTGAGCCTCTTACTGGACAGAGCACACACTGTTCTTCAGGCATAACTTCACAGAAACACCTCCAACCATCAACCCGATTTGTGTGATCCACGTGGATCTGTATGGTCACTGAGGGAAAGTGCCAGCATCTCCCTGGCCTTGGGAATGAGCTGTGACTTCCCATCGTGGTCCTGAAGGAATTCCCGTGGGCTAAGGCCCAGGAGGTCCTGTCTGCAGTGCTGGCCAGGGCTCAGTGCTCTCCTGTCCACTCCGCACCAGACCTCATTGCACTTCATCCTGTAACTGCATTGCCTGGATTCACTTTGATCTGTGTCATTGCTACCAGTAGAATAAAGATTCTGGCTTTTTGGTTACAGTCCAGTTTCAAAAAACAAACAGCAAAAGCAAAAATCAACTCAGCTGTCGTACCTGGATGGACATGATCAAATTCCAAACCAGACCTGCCAGGTTCTACATTTCCTTTGGCCCCTTTTACAGCCCATGTTTGAATTCTGGGCTGAGAAAAGGGAGAGTCATCTTCTTAAAACAGCACCATAAAGGTTAATGAAGGGACAGGAAATGGAGCAGTTTCCCCCCATACGCACATTTGAGCTGATCATGCAAATAAATCACAAAAAAATCACTGTAAGAAGAGACTTTCTAGGAAGGAATCTGATGCCTTTGATCCCCACGCTGCCTGTCCAGGAACAGGGCTGCTCCTTCCTGCCGGGGCGCTGTCCCTTGGCACAGGAGGGAGCCCTGAGTCTTCTTTGCACTTGGATGATGCCAAATGACAGAACTTGCCTATGCTCAGGCCCGTGGAAGCAGCAGCAGATCACACAGAGGCCGTTAGCACTGAGGCTGACTCCTATCCTTAGATATCTAAGATTAAGATATCCTTAGATATCTAAGATCCTTAGGATATCTAAGATTGATCTATACGGACAAATGGGCAGGTATAATATCACATTGAATTTAAAACACAGGGCCATTTACTTTTCAGACTTTCACACAGACTCCCTCCTCCTCCCCTCCCTCTTTGGGAGGAGGAGGAGTTTTCTAGCACAGAGAAGATTCGCAGTTTCTCAATGGGATGAGAAAACCTACTTGGCAAAGGTATTGTACATCACCCAGTCATCGTAACCAGACAAAACTCCACTGAGCTCAGCTTCATCTGTCCCTCGAGACAGTCTCTCACCACAGTTCTGCCCAGTCGGCCGCTCCCAGCTCCGGCTGCCTGCGGCTCGGCGATTCCTCATTCCTGGGCCACAGGCCGGCTGGGCAGCGCTCCTGCCTGAGCAGCAGCAGTTCAGGGGAGCCCTCCCCGGCCTCCTGGCCGGCACCCACAGCTCGCCCACCCACGCAGAGCACCAGCAGTGCCTCTCCCCCTAGTCCAGAAAGCGCCTGCGTGAGCCCGTCCGGGAGCGGTTCGAACGGCGAATGTCAAACTTGGAGTCCCGGCACTTCTGGCAGATGTAGATCTCTGGGACGTTCGACTTGCGGATTTTGGCGCAGGAGAGGTGGATCCAGGTGTGGCACTCGTTGCACTCGATCATCGGCCGCCCAGCGAAAGGCTTCATGCAGAAGCAAGTGACCAGGTCCCATGAGTCGTCATCTGCAAAGACAAATGTCAAAGATTCGTTTTTAGCGGCTGATGCCTCTCGCACCAGGAATTTTCTCTCCTTTCATGCTAAATTAACTACCTGGGCTTCAAAGACAGGCACTTTGCTGCTTTTTCCAGGTCTCTCTTGCACGGGAAGAGACTCTCAGCAGTACACAGGAGGCCGTAATTGAGAGGCAGCTGCTTCTATAAAGTTGCAGCTTTTCACTCAATTTATTGGAGGAAGAGCCAACCCACCTCCCTCCCCCCAAGAACCCAACTGCTCCTGAATTCCACCCAGGCAGTGCTCCTTGGCTTTATCCTCAGGGTACAAGTAAAGCACCACAACTTCCACCTGGCTAATCCTCTTGGACAGCCAGGTCACCTACCTGAATCCACCATGATGTCCTCGTCATCACCAGTGCCGTCCTCATCCCGAAAGACCACCTGCTTGCCCTGCCGAATGACCGTTCGTTTGCCCACACTCTGGATCTCCACCGTCTGCTCGGCCGTCACAGCAGGGAAGGAGACACTGGATGGGGTGTCAGAGTCCCACACCGAGCAGTGCTCAGTCACAGACTGAGGGTCACCCTCCGACGAGGGGCTCATCGGTGTCTCTGCGTAAGAGTCCTCTGCCTCCAGATCCAGCAGCTTCTCCTCATAGTCCTCCTCTGCAGACACTTCTGTTTCCCTCCTTTTCAGCTTTTTCTTCTTCCTGATCTTATCGATTTGCTTTCGCTCTGGCAGGAAGTTGCTGGCCTTTGCCCGCTGGAACAGGGAACTGTACGGTTTTGCTCGCTTAAGCTGACTAAAGTTCTTTCTGTTCTTGGTGGGCAGGGAGACAGAGGAGGGGGTGTCATTGAAGCGGGGATCCCAGCTATCACTGTCAATCGTGCCTCCAGTGCTGTTGGGAGGGCTGGGGCTGTTCCTCAGCGACGTCTCCTGGACACGTTTAGGAAGCAGGTAACAGTTTGACTTGCAGCAAACTCGCATGCAGCACAAGGCACTGTCCCCCAGGGCACTCTGCCCCATTCCTGAGGTGCTGTGCCCTATCCCCTAGAGTACTGTCCCCTGTCCCCAGGGGTGCTGTGCCTTGAAGCACTGTGCCCTGTCCCAGCGGTGCTGAACCCTTTCCCCCGGGTACTGTTCCATGGGGTGCTGAGCCTTGTGCCCAGGGTGCTGAACCCTCTACCGGGGAAGCTGAACCCTGTCCCCCGGGAATGTTGAGCCCTGTCCCTTGAGGTGCTGCCACTCCCGCTCTCCCTACGCGCCACCCCGGGGTTTCTCCGGCCGGAGCTCCCGGGGAGCAGCAGGAGAGATGCCGGATCCGACGTTTTTCACCCCGCCCACGCCGGGCACCACCCGCCCCGTCCCCAGAGCCCCAAGCCGCCGCGGTTCCCCTTTTGTTCAGGCCCGGCGCGGGGCCGTGGCCGCTGGAGCGGTCGGTGTGACAGACCAGCCCGGTACCCCCCCGGTGCCCCCAGTGCCCTCCGGTGCCCCCAGCGCCCTCCGGTGCAACTCACCTCCTGCGGGTACGGGATGTAGCCGGCGTAGGCCAAGACGAAGGTGCAGAACTTATTGAAGTCCTCCACGGTGCGGTGGCGCCGGGAGCCGGGGGAGAAGTCCTGCGGGGGGCGGCGGTGAGCGGCGGCCGCGGGGCCGGGCCCGCCGGGGGGAGGCGGCGCCGCCGCTCCCGCCGCTCCCGCCGCGCCCCCCCGCCCCCGCAGCGGCGGAACGGGGCAGTGCCCCCCCCCCATCCCCATCGCCCCCCGGTGTCGGTACCGGGCCCCCAGGCAGCCCCCCCGCAGCGGGCGCGGCGGGGCGGCGCCGCCGCCATTCCTCGCCCCGGCGGCACAAGATGGCCCCGGACCCGGCCCCCCGCCCCGCGGCGGGGAACGGGCAGCGGGCACCGGCGGCCGGACAGGACCGGGCCGGGCTCGCCGGGCCGGGGGGTGCGAGACGCACCCCCTACCCTTCTGTTCCCTGCCCGCTCCTCCCTTCCCTTCCTTTTTCCCCCCGAGACTCCAGCTTACCTCTGGGGCGAACGGCGAAGCGCAGGAGTCGGAGTCCATGTCCCGGCGCGGGAGGGGCCGTGGCGGCGGCGGCGGCACCGGGCAGTGCCGACACCGTGAGCCGCTCGGTGCCGGCGGGAGGCGGCGAAGGGGCGGCCGCCCGCGCGGGGCCGCCGGGAGCCGTAGTCCGGGCGTGCGCAGTGCCGGGCGCGGGGCGCGCTGGGAGCGGCGGAGGGGCGGGGGCGGCGCCGGGAGCGGTGAACGGAGCGGGAAGCCGAGCGCGGAGCACGGCGGAGAGCGGACCGGTGAGCGGGCTCCGGGAGTGCCTCTTGTCGGGTGACCGTGCGCCCGGGCGGGAAGAAGCGGCCCTGGGCTCGCCGCGGGGCCTGGCTGGTGGCGGGGGCAGGACGGGCAGGGCGCCGAAGCGTCTACCGCGAGCCGGACCCTCAGCCCCGAGCCGGACCCTCCGCCCGCGCTAACGGCGGTACTCGAGCCGGACTCAGAGCGGAGCTCCCTCAGCGCTGTCGGTGCTCGGGACCGGGCTTGCGTTCCCCCGGTACCGCTGGGCGGCTCCTTGTGAGCTCCAGCCCGGGGCCAAGGGCGCGGGGCCGGGTGCGGTAGCCGCGGGGCCCTGTGACCGGCCGAGCGGGGCCGCGCTACTCGCGCCGCCGCCTTACGCAACGGCCGCTCGGGGGGTCCCGGCCGGGACGGGCTCCCCGAGCCGCCCGCCGCCTCCTTTTCCCGCCCCGGGAATAGCTCGGGGGTCGGTCCCAGCGGCTCCGCGCAGGGTGTGACCCAGGTGCGCTCTCCGCAGGCACGGCATGGCGACCGGCACCGGCGGGACAGCAGCGGCAGCCTCAACCGCGGCGGCGGCGGCGGCGGGAGAACCGGCACACGCGGTGTCGCTGCTGCGGGGTCTGAGCGCGCTGCGGGCCGAGCGGAGCCTGCTGGACGTGACGGTGGTGGCCGGCGGGCGAGAGTTCGGGGCTCACCGCGCCGTTCTGGCCGCTGCCTCGGGATACTTCCGCGCCATGTTCGGCGGGGCCCTGCGCGAATCGCGGGCCGAGCGTGTGCGGCTGCACGGCGTCGAGCCCGAGTGCCTGGGGAGGCTGCTCGACTTCGCCTACACCGGCCGCGTGGGGCGGCTGGGCCCCGACATCGCCGAGCGCCTGCTGCGCGCCGCCGACCTGCTGCAGTTCCCCGCCGTCAAGGAAGCCTGCGGTGCCTGGCTGGCGCGGCAGCTGGAGCCCGCCAACGCCCTGGACATGCAGGACTTCGCGGAGGCTTTCGCCTGCCCGGAGCTGGCGGCTGCCGCCCACCGCTTCGTGCTGCGGCATGTGGGTGAGCTGGGCGCCCAGCTGGAGCGGCTGCCGCTGCCACGCCTGCTCTCCTACCTGCGGGACGACGGGCTCTGCATCCCCAAGGAGGAGGCCGCCTTTCAGCTGGCGCTGCGCTGGGTGCGCGCTGACCCCGCCACCCGCGCCCCGCTGCTGCCGCAGCTCCTGGCCCACGTCCGCCTGCCCTTTGTGCGCCGTTTCTACCTGCTGGCCCACGTGGAGAGCGAGCCGCTGGTGGCCCGCTGCCCTCCCTGCCTGCGCCTCCTACGTGAGGCCCGCGACTTCCAGGCTGCCCGCCTCGACCGCCACGACCGGGGGCCCTGTGCCCGCATGCGGCCCCGGCCCTCCACCGGCCTCGCCGAGATCCTTGTCCTGGTTGGTGGCTGTGACCGTGACTGCGATGAGCTTGTCACCGTCGACTGCTACAACCCACGCACTGGCCACTGGCGATACCTGGCCGAGTTCCCCGAGCACCTGGGAGGGGGCTACAGTGTCGCTGCACTGGGCAATGACATCTATGTCACTGGTAAGGTTTACAGGGAATGAGGGGCAGCACCAGGGTGGTGGGTTCTGGTTAAAATATGTGGATTGTAGCAGTGACACTTGGCTTTTCCTGGGTAGCAGAGAGTTTGGGTCTTGGCTTGGGTGCCTGCAGCCTGCCAGCAGGCATGGAGACTCCTGGAGTCGGTGCTGGATTTAGCAGCTGGTCTCAGTCCAGGAGCTATTTTGTCATGACTAATGCTGTTGAGCATGCTGGCAGAAGTCACAGATCTTGTAGTCAGAAATTTTTAACCGTCACTGAGGACAGAGGTGATGTAAGAAGGTTTTGAGTTTCTTTCTTTGAAGAAGGTGTTCATGTTCAGAACCCCCTGAATCACAAGCTAGGCACATGCTTGAGGCAGAGGCCCGTCAGAAAGCCCCAGGTTCCTTTGGCAGCCCCTGTGAGTCACAGTACCTTCCCCAGCACAAATCCTGCCTCCTTTCTGGGGCTACAATTACTTCTGTCAAGGTGACACCAATATGTAAATTTGGCTATTAAGCTGCATGCAGATGCCTCCTTTGAACTACATCTCTGTGACAGCTGTAACAAACTGAGGCCCAGGACACTGAGTGCTGTGAACACCGTGCCCTTGGTGTGCAGGACACATTGGCAGAGCTTTGAAGAGCAAGTGTTAATGAAGGTGAACAGAAAACTCTGTTCTCTAGTCACAAGCAGAAAACAAGGCCCTGCTTTAAGGAAGGGTTGTAAAAATGATGGGCTACCACATGGATGCAGCGTGTTTTTACGGAAGTTCTTACATCCTGTGGGAGCTTCCTGGAGTGATCCCAGGCAGGTCAGTCTTGCTGGGAGCTGTGTGCAGGCTGCTGCTGAGGATCTTGGGTTATTCTGGTCAGTGTCAGTGTAGTGCAGGCAAGGCTGGGAGATTCCCAAGCTGACAGCAGCACCACTGCCTTGGCAGCTTCTGGGCAGCAACAGGGGGGGAGGTGCAAAATGGGAGAGAAGTGGGTGTTACAGGACAGAGGTAGTGTAACATGGAAGACTCATTTTGAGTCATAGCTGGATACGGACTAGGAATGACATGGGAGAAATCCTCCCTGGCTTGCTGGGAATGAAACATTGCAAAACTTCCTTTGAAATCCTTGTGGCACATGTGCCATGCCAAGCCCTCTCCTCCACTGCCCTTCCCTTTGTGGAGCCAGGCTCTTGACATGTGTCATGCTGTGCCACAGGGGGCTCGGACGGGTCCAGGCTGTACGACTGCGTCTGGAGGTACAATTCCAGCGTGAACGAGTGGACAGAGGTGTCGCCCATGCTGAAAGCCAGGGAATACCACAGCTCCACCGTCCTGGACGGGCTGCTCTACGTGGTTGCCTCTGACAGCACAGAGCGCTATGACCACACACTGGACAGCTGGGAGGCCCTGCAGCCCATGCTGTATCCCATGGACAACTGCTCCACCACCTCGTGCCGTGGGAAACTCTTTGCCATCGGCTCCCTGGCTGGCAAAGAATCCATGGTGATGCAGTGCTATGACCCTGACAGTGACCTCTGGTCCCTTGTCAACTGCGGCCACCTGCCCCCCTGGTCCTTTGCCCCGAAGACTGTCACGCTCAATGGTCTCATGTACTTCATACGGTGAGTAGTGGGAGCAGTCGCTTCCCTGTCCCCATGACAAGAGCCCACAACTTCCCTGAGAAGGTGGATTTTGCAGGTGGTGGAGGGAGGGCCCTGGGTTGGGACAGCACAGCAGTGCCTTCCCCTGATGGTACAGGGAGGGCTGTAGCACCTCTTTCCTTGTGTTGGTGGGCCTCAAAGAGCTGCCCATAAACTTGTGAAAATGTCTGAGTGTAACCCAGGGCTGGGGAACAGGCAGGTGTAAATCCATCTGAAGTCAGCAGCACTGCTTGGAAATTGGCTTCTCAGTTTCTTCTCCTGGTTCAGCCCCCCTCGTTGCTATAAATAAGCACATAAGCTCCAAGAAAACGTTAAACTCTAATGCGGGAGAGGACGTCTTCCGTCTCAGCAGAGATAAGAGGGCTGAAGATGAAGTGATTGGTCACTATTTTTAAGTACCTTTCCAAATTGGGACTTAATTACCCATCTGAAGCTGTCCTGGTGGCGCAAATACTTCGGTTATCCACTTAATTAAAAATAAACGGGAAGGCATGCTAGGGCTGGAGTATTTCATCTCCCTGTGTTGACTCTGAGCAAACAGAGACTTCTGTGATGGCCCCCAGGCACTTCTCTTTCTTTAATCTCCTCTTGGCTTTGCATAAAGTAGCAACTTTGGCCCAAGACTTTTCATTTGAACCCTTCGGGTCTGGCCAAGTGTCTCGCTGGCGGCTGTTCTGGTCAGCTGGTTTCAGTCCATCCTGTCAGGGTGTTGCAGCTGCTCAGCTCTTTGTCATAACCTGATTCTATAGAATTTCCTGTCTCTTACTTATTATAAAATTCTGATGATTGACACTTCATGATTTTCAGATCACTTTGCATCTGCAAGAGTCAGTGAGGAGATGATGGGGTTAGATGTTCTTCCCTCATTTCACATGCTGCACGTGGGCTGCTGCTCTGTGTAGAACTGTGGGATAATCTTTGGAGGGCAGAGGAGTGGGCTGCAAGTAAAAGTAGCAAATTGGTTTAATAGCTCAGGCTAAAGGTTCTGCTTGATGATCCCTCATGCTGGGACTAGTTTTATACCTATAAATAAAGCAGAGCAGTGAGGCTCAGGTGCTCTCTGCAGTTGCCCCAGAGTGGGGAGAGGAGGCCCTTGTCTGGCTGATGGCCCCGCCTGGAACTGCCTTGCAGCATCTTGATCCCATCTGTGCCTTGGAAGGACTGAGAGCTCCTCTCCAGTTGCCCTGACCTTGTCCTCCACGCATTCTTGTGTCAGCAGTGCATGTCTCTGAGTCACAGACGTCCCTCACCTGTCACTGTCGCCCTCCTGTCTGCCGAGCAGGGTGGGTAAGAGAAGCCCTGGGGGATTATGCTGCCTTTCCAGCACTTCTCTCCCCCTGCCCATCTAAATTTGGCTTTGATGAAGAACTCAAGCAGTGTTTCTAGAATGCAGAAGAGTAATTTTGTGTTCTCCTCCCCAGAGATGACTCGGCTGAAGTGGATGTTTACAATCCATCCAAGAACGAATGGGATAAAATCCCTGCCATGCTTCAGGTAGGACGTTTTCCCTCTTCTAGGATGTCTTAAGTGTTACAAATGAGTTTCATTTACCTTTGAAAAACCAAGAGCTTTTTAGAAGCAGAACCCCTTGCATGTGGAGCTGGCAAAAGCGTGTTGGAGTCAGTGGGAAGACTGTCCTGGATGTGGTGGCATGTCTGGGTGTGCAGCCCAGCTTGTGAAATCTGTGGGCAGCACTGGTTCAGAGCCTAACCTGCAGCTGGCAGGCATGAAGCTCCCTCCAAGAAACAGCTCCCAGATTCCACCAACCCCCTTGATGGGCTGCTGGATCAGGCAAACACCCCCTGATCGTGGTGTGTGTTTGTTGTTACCTTGCAGGTTCATGTTGGGGGGAGCGTGGCTGTGCTCGGCGGGAAGCTCTATGTCTCAGGGGGCTACGATAACACGTTTGAGCTCTCAGATGTGCTGGAAGCCTACGACCCCGAGACACGGACGTGGAGCGTCGTGGGCCAGCTCCCTGAGCCCATCTTCTGGCACGGCAGCGTCAGCATATTCCGGCAGTTCATGCCAGAAACCACGCAGGAGGACGACAGCATCACACTGGACAACACCATCAGCTTGAGCAGGCAGAACCAAAACCTTCACAACCAGAACCTCAATGAGCTGCCTTAGCACAGGGAGCGGCTTGACAGAGTCCCTCACCCGGAACCTGGGCTGCTTTGGGAAAAGGCTGAGGCAAACCAGTGCTTGGAAACAAGACCATACTGATCACAGAGAGAGCAAGAACTCTGGCTGTTGAATGTGATGCTGTGGGCCTGCAGGCAGCGAGGCCTCCACTGCTTCCCTTGGCCCTTCAGGGTGGGAGACAGCGCTGTGCTGCCCACAGGGACCCGAGAGCTGATCCCTGGGGAAAGCACTCGGGATGAACCACACCACAGCACCGCTGCTTATGGCTTGTGACCGGACACCTTTCACTGGGAGCTCCTTCACCCTCTAATGCTTCTTTTGCCACCAAACTCCTTCCTTCAGTTTCTGTCTTGGGAGGGGTCTGTCTGGTAAGGCAGTGGTCTGGACACCTCCTGTATTCTGTGCCTCCGAGGGAGACAGGCTTCCAGTGCACATGTTGGGATTGAAAGGTAGTTATTTTAGGATTTTTTAATTTTTATTTGGGGTTTGTAGTTTTATTTTGGCCTGTGTAAGATTTGCCTTTATACTTGCCCAAGTGCCCTGGCCAGGTGGGCTCTGTTTATCTACCTTCACTGAAGAGCAGCTGCGTACAGTTTACTTGTGGAATGTTTCTGGAAACAGCTAACTGCTAAACCTGCAGCATGGCTCCAAGAGCAAGTGTTGTACCTTCAGGAGAACCCTGAAGTGTGGCAGAAGCTAAGGTGTGGCTGGATGCATTTGGTTTTTTGGTCTTTAAATCTTAGGTAGTAAAGATTGCATTTAAACTGAATTCAGAGATGGAAACCCCATGTACTCGATCTCTCTCCTCCAGGCTTGCCCCTGGAACAAGGAGCATCCAAGCCCCATTTCCACAGCATCAGCGTCTTCACAGCTTTACAGAAACGTGTTTTGCCCCAACGCTGTCTGACACTGCTGTGCCCCTCAGCCACGGGGAATCCGGGCTGTTCTCCAGCCTGGAACACTGACAGTGCCTTGAGACTGCCACGTGCCAGCAGGGAACACACAGGGCCCGGCTGCCCCTTGGTGTCAAAGCCGTGGACAAAGTAGGGGGGCACAGGGGCCCACAATTCGGGGCAGCTGCTGCTTTTTTGGGAGCAATGGCCCATTCCCGACGGCGCCACAGCCTGAGGCATTTCTGCTGAGCTATAAATAACACACCCCGGCGCACAGGGCCGTGCTCGCTGCTGGACCCCCGGTCCCACCCGCTGAGCAGCTACAGATCAGTATTTATTTTTTGTAGAATTCATTGTGTTGAATCCTCAAGTACAGTTGAACTCCATCCTTTGAAACAAAGGCATTTTACATTTGCAGATAATGTATTTTTATTCTCATAGTTTGTTTTTAAATTTACTTGCAGCAGTCAAGTTAAATAAAACCTGTTACACAATTCTCTTTTCTGGGAGGGGAAGGGGACCTGTGGCGAGATTTTTCCCATTCCAGATACACTTAAACTGGAGCCTCTCTGCCTGCTTGGTGAGTAGAAGAAAGGGGAGAGAGCACGCCTGCAACTCTGGGGTGTGGGGGTACACGTAGAGATCTCTCCCCACCCTGGCACCACTCAGGCCATGGTTCTTTCTCCCAGCAACCATGGATTGGATTATTTGGGACAGTGTATGTCCCCACACATGAGCACAGGCACTTTGTGGTTGCTGGAGTGTGTTTCAAGTGAACTCACAGCTCAGTCATCCCAGTGCTGAGCAGACACAGATCACGCCCTGCCTTTAATGGGGGAAAGAGCAGCTGACAAAAGCTTAAAAAAATAAAGAAGTTAAATAGAGGAGTTAAGGAATGGGCAGAGCCACTCTGTGGGGGAAGGTGAGCTTTAATCATGGTCAGGGTGGGAGGGCAGCACCAGCTCCTCTGGTGTCAGAAAGTGAGTCACAGTATGACACAGGGAGGTCAGTCCTATCCCACTGCACAACAAGCAGGGACACTGACTGGAGTGACCATTCTGAGACATTTCTTCATTTGACACTCAATCACAATGTCATGGTGACACCTCCTTTTCCTGCAGCATGGGATGGGAGATTAGCAGAAAAGGACAGGAGGGAGCTCAACAAGTGTGGCAGAAAATGGCTCAGTTTAATACTTTACTGTGTTTCAGTGGAAGGGGATAGGTGCCCACACTACGTCTCACAGTCTTCAGGAATCGTCGTGGTTATTATCAGTGATTGCTCAATCACATCCGCAGGGGAGAAGTTCTCATTTGAGCAGAGTTTCTGTGCAGGGACCTCCTCGGGCAGTGGCCCACAGGCCAGTGACTCCACAATCACCTCAGCTGAGCCCACCTCCAGCTCTGGTGGCGACGGCAGCACCACCATCACCTCCTTCTCATCCTCGATGATCAGGTTCCGCAGCTTCCGCTGTCGAGGGTTGTAGTTCTCCACTCGGTCGTGGATCTCCATGTGGCGCCTCAAGTGAGCCTGCAAAGGGAGGGGAATGTGGAGAGACCCAGTGAGGGCTGGCTCCCCGGTGCAGCACGGGGGCCCCGGAGCTGGGGAAGGCCTCACCTGCCGTGTGAATTTGTAGCCACACTCTATGCACTCAAACTTCCTCACTCCCTTGTGCCGCCGAACGTGGACGCGCAGCTGTTCTACCGCTGGGAAAGGAAACGAGAGCCTGTTGGCAGCAGCTCTATGTCATACAGACTCACAGCAATGCCAACCCACCCACGAGAAGGAGGTAGCTCCTGCAGAGCCCCATGAGAGCTGGAGCCACCACGTTACCTTTGAATGTCTTCCCACAGATGTGGCAGAAGTGGGGCCGCCCCTCCTGGTGCCGGCTGGCGACGTGCCTCAGCAGCGGCCCCTTCTCCGTGAAACGCTGCTCACAAAACTCGCAGCTGAACGGCCGCTCCCCGGTGTGCGTCCTGTTGTGCTTGTCCAGACTCGCTGCCATTAACGGGGAGACAGGGAGAGTGGCTGGTCAGCAGCACAGCCCACGCACCCCATCCCAGGGGCTGTCAGGCTGGGCTCAGGCTGGCCAGGAAGGCAAGAGCAGCACAAGCAGTTAGCTGCCTGCTCCAGCTAAGGATCGTGAGCAAACACCATCTCATTCCCCTTCTGTGCCATGAGAGCAGTGCAGGTGACAGGAATGTGCTTTTCTTGGTATCAGCCTGCACTCACAAGAGCACAGTTTTGCTGGGGAAGCTGCTTTCTGGAGGTCCTGGTGCTGAAGCCCAGCACTTGGCATGACCAGCCACAGCCAGGGGTACCTTGTGTCCGGAAGGTCTTGCCGCAGAGATGGCACTGGAAGGGCTTCTCGCCAGTGTGCGTGCGCAGGTGCATGTTGAGGTTGGCTTTCTGCGTGAAGGCGTGGTGGCAGAACTCACACACGTAGGGCCGCTCGTTCCTGTGGGCAGGGAAACGTCACTGTCACCTCTGCCTCCACCACCTTCGGCCCCTTGGGTCTCAGCCCAGCACCCCTGGCAAGAGGGTGACTTTCAGCCAACTCCCCAGGCCTATGGGGCAGGGACTGCAGCCAGGAGAGGCAGGGTGACATAAGAGAGGACGCAGGTCACATTGTACCTGTGCTTGGCCTTGATGTGCATCTGGAGTCCATTGCGGCTCGAGGCCCTGTGCCCACACTCCTCACACACAAACAGCTTCTCTCCACGGTGCTTGAAGGCCTCGTGCAGGCGCAGCTCTGTCCGGGACAGAAAGCACTTGGAGCAGGTTGAGCACTGCAAGGCCACAGGAGAGGAGGGAGTTAGGATTGGGGTACATCCACCCCAGACACACTCACAACCCAGCCTTTCCCCAGCGGCTCCAGGGACCTCCCTGCAGAAGCCAAAGCAGCACTCCCAGCTCAGAGACACCCAGTGAGATGGGACAGCCCAACAGAGATGAAGTGTTGGCCAGTGCTTGGATCTGTGGGCTGCTCCTGTACCCAAAAGAACCCATTTCCAGTAGCTCTGTGCCCCACCTCCTCACTGACAGAGCCAGACATAATATTGTGCCATTCCTTAGGCCAGGTCCACACTCAGGATCACACCCTCCCCAAAACCTCCAGCCACTACCGCGTGGGGCTTGGGTGCTCCGTGCAGCTTTATCATGTGGCTCTGCAGGTCCTTCTTCTGCATGAACTGCTGTGAGCAGGAGGAGCACTGCAAGACAGGAGAATGGGGTCAGCTTCCAGCTGCCCCCAAAGAGTAGTTTCAGGGCAAGGGGAGGACTGGCAGGGCAGTAGAACACAGATTCCTGGTACAGACACAGGAAGCCTTGGGCTGTGGCGCCTCCCTGCATCACATTTTGGTTCAGAGATTGGGAACAACCCTGAGTGGACTATCATGGACCAGAGGAAGGAACAGGTGTACTCAGCTCTCAATGGGCTGGGCTGCCCTAGAAGGGAAAGGCTCACCCCTGCTCAGTGCCAGTGTCCAGCAGCACTGAGGGGCAGCCCTAGGGATGCTGGATGCAGGCCCTGCTGACCTTGTATGGCATCTCCCCGGTGTGTGACACCATGTGCAGCCGCAGCTCCATCCGCCGCTTGAACACCTCCGGGCAGGTCGAGCATGTGAACACCTGTGAGAGGGCTGGTGTTGGCTTCCACAGGACCCAGAGCCTGACCTGAAGCCCACAGCTCAACTCCCTGCCCAACAAATGGCACTGGCACCCAGCTACAGCATTCAGCCCACACCCACAGGAGCCAAATCTTGTACAGTCCTGGTGTGCTGGAACACAGGTGAGGGCTGTGTTGTGTGGATCAGGTGTGAGTCCCAGCCCCAGGGACCCTGGCTGTGGGGGTCCCGGCCATGGAACACGTGCCACACAGTGCTGACAGGAGTCTGTTTGGAACTGAGCATGGGCTGGGACTGGGAAAAAGCTCCAGTTCCCCTCCTGCCACACAACAGCCACACTCCAGCCCAGCAGGGCAGCTCCTGGGCGTACCTGTTCCGATCGGTTCATGCAGTTCCTGGCTTCGTGTTCCAGGAGATTCTCTTTTCTAAAGTAACATTTGCCACACTTGGAACACTCAAATGGCTTCTCTCCAGTGTGTTTCCTTGGGGGATGCAAATACAGAATCCCATCACTGCCTGTCAACAGCATCTGCATGGACAGGCCCAGGGGGTCACAGGTAAGGGTGAGGTGGGTACTTCCCCCCAGCTCCACAGTGTTACTATTCACAGCTACCCTAACGCTGCTTTTATGCCACTTTTGTGTCCCCACAACAGCACAGCTGTCAGTGCCCACTGCACTCCACAGAACACCATTTCTGCAGGGCCAAGATACTTCCCCAAGTGAAGCAAAGCCTGAGCTCTCAGTTCAGGGCCATGCCCTGCTCTTGATGATCCACCCTGGAGCTCCTCACAGAGCCCAGCTATGTGCCCCCCACAACCCAAGAAACATCCCCCCAGCCCGGGGCAATCTCAAAGCCCGTGAGGATTTGCCATTGCTCCCCTACAGCTAGTGCAGCCCCCGAGGGGCCCTTCACATGGGCTTCCTGAGCCACAGCTCAGCACAGTCACTGCAGCTCCCGGACGCCTTCCATTGACATATAACCCTCCCCAGGCCAGAGCACCCCCAGGGGCAGAGGAGACCCTCCTTTACCACCCCGGGGGATGGAGAGGTGTCGGGACCAGCTGGCAGAAACGGGCCGCCCTTTTCCCCCACCCCGGGAAGGGGCCGAGCGGTGAGGGCGGCGCGTCCCCCCGCGCGCAAGGGGAAGGAGAAGCCGGAGCGTTTACCTGTTGTGCACTTTAAGGTAATATTTGCTGAGGAAGGTTTTATGACATGTGGGGCACTCGACCGGCACCGCTGTACCTTTTCTGCTCCCCGGCGCCTTCCCCGGAGCGGGAGGGCTCTTTTTGCTCCGCAGCACTTTTTTCTCGGGAAGGAGCTCGGCGTCGCCGTCCCCCCGCCCGCCGCCACCCACCGCCGCCTCCTCCGGGGCTGAGGGGGAGCCCTGCGAGGGAACAGCGGCGTCACCGCGCCGCCCCCGCCCGGCCCCGGCCCCGCCGTCCCCCTCCCGCCCCCCTCACGCACCGCCTGCCCGCCGGGCTGCGGGGCCGCCGCGGGCTCCGGGCGGGCGGCGGCGGCGGCGGCGCGGCGGGGCCGCGGGCGGAAGGCGCGGCACAGCGCCACGGCGTCGGGCACGCCGAGCTGCTCGGCGGCCGCCAGCAGGCGAGCGCGGTTGTGCGCCGTGAGCGCCAGGCGCCCTGTGTAGAAGAAGTCGAGCAGCAGCTGGAAGGTGTCGGCGAGGCCGTCGGGCAGCGCTACGGGCCCGCCGGGGCCGCGAGCGCGGAAGAAGCGGGAGCAGCTGGCGAGCACCGGCCAGTGAGCGCGGAACTCGCGGCCGCCCACGCCGAGCGTCGCGTCGCAGAACTGGCCGGCTGCGCGCTGCCGGTTCAGCTCCCGCAGCACCCGCACGCTGTGAGCCGCCGCCGCCGCCATGGCCGCGCACCGGGGCCCGCCGGCATCCGCCGCCGCCGGACGTGACGTCAGCGGGCGCCGGCAGTGACGGCGGAGAGCGCGCGGCCGGGGCGGGCCGGGGCCGGGCCCCGCGGCGAGGGAGGCGCGGTGCTGGTCGAGCCCCGCGGCTCAGGCGGCGGCCAGGCGGCGCGTGTACTCCTGGATGGCCATCTGGAAGTATTCGGCCGTGTTTTGGTGCGGCCGCAGCAGGATGACGAAGGCCCGCGGCACGAAGTAGCCGCCCAGCAGCGCTGTGAGCGTGCCCAGCATGCTGAGCACCCGCGCCGCCGTCTCGGCCCGGCCGCGCAGCGCGCCCTGCGAGCACAGCACGGCGGCCGAGCAGGCCAGGTGTAGCAGCAGGCTCACGGTCAGGCTCTTGGCCTCGTTGTAGGCGGCGGGCAGGTCCGTGCCCGCGTAGCTGAGCGCGAAGCAGCCGGCGCTGAGCACCACCGTGTAGGCGATGGCGGCGTCGGCCGCGCCGTTCTCGGCGCACTCCAGCACCACCCACTCGTCCCGCGCTCCGTACTCCCGGCGCGGCACCGAGGGTCTGACGGCCTCGGCGATCACGCACAGCGCCACTTGTGCCGCTATGTTGACGGCCACGAACAGCACCGGGCCCTGGCGCCGCATCCACGCCTCGTAGAGCGCAGGGCAGCGCGCGTTGAGCTTGAAGATGCAGAGGATCTGGAAGCAGCGGGTCGCCACGCACGAGAGGAACACGGTGAAGCTGATGGTGCAGAGCGGCACCCGCAGCAGGCACGCCGCCCGCGAGGGCTCCCCGAAGTAGCAGAAGAGGCTGCTGCAGGTGCAGGCCAGGGAGCCCAGCATGAGGAAACACGTCTTCCCGCCCGCAGACTTGACCACGGGTGTCGTGGCGTTGAGGGCAAAGAGGACAGTCAGCGCCACTATGAGCAGCATGAGAAGAACGGCCATGGCCAGCAGCGCCCAGGAGAGGGGCTCGGACCAGGACAGGAACTCGATGGTGCGGTTGAAGCAGACCTCGCTCCCTGCTGGGGCCCACTCGCCCAAGCCACACGCCTGGCAGTCAAAGGGGTCTGTGGAGGACATGGACACCTCACACACCTCGGACCCGGTAAGAGCTCTGCCACAGCGCAGGGCCCGGCCCGCAGCTCCCTGGGCTCTGCTCACCCACTGCACCTGCCCCTTCTTCGGGCACTCCCACGCCTGGGGCAGCAGAGGCGGCTCTTTGCCCAAAAGACCCCCCCCCACCTAAAATTTGCCCCGTGGACTCTCCCAAAATCCATGGGCTGGGCTGAGACTGGGGCTTGACTGTGTGAGGCTCAGGGCCATGGGGGCTGTGGGTGGGAAGGGGCCCGTGCATCAAGCAGTAACCTGGGAAGGATCTCCAGCAGCTGCTGTTGAATGGGACAGTACCATATAGGGAGGCTTTCTCTTCCCCCTGTCCCCAGAGCTGCCCCTGCCCACTTCCACAGGCCAAGGGTGTTGAGGGACTAGCTGCCAGGAAGGGGTTTGTCTTTGTGGCCGGTGATTCTGAAGCAGGAGACTACTGGGGCCTGTCCCAGGCAGGAGACATTTCCATATGCCAGGTGCTGGTGACCACATAGTACGGAAGTCCCCTGTGCCACCTGGGGCACAAAGGCAACCACTAAATTGAATTTCCCTGGCAGAGGATGCGGTGCAGGGAACAGCTACCGGGCCGGACATCCCCTTTCCCTGGCCACAGGCAAAGGGGCTCTCTTTGCCCAGGTGGGCTCACCTGTGGGCAGTACTCCCCTGAAGGCACAGGGCATGGGCTTTGCATACCCACTGGTAAGCAAACAGGAGCCAGACCCACCGCCTTCAGGCCAGCTCAGAGGTTTTACTGACCACAGGAGGTGAGAGGCTGTCACAGGAGCAGGAGGTAGGATGTGGGCAGGAGAGGAGGAAGGGGCAGGAGCAGACCCTGGGGTGTACTGACCCGATCTGTTCAGGAAAGTTCCCGCTGGACAGGCCACACAGCTGAAGCAGCATTTGTGGCGGCTCTGCTGCAGCCGCATCTCCCCTGGCTTACAGGCCTCTGAGCACACCGAGCTGGGAGCCTGCCGGGAGCACAGACAGGGTCAGGTTGGCAGGCAGCAGAACAGTTCAGGCTCAGCAGCACTCCGTGTGGGCACCCCCTCACACTGCCTCTACCCCCAGTTATGCCCTGCTGTGAGGAAACACCCCAGACCTGGTGGTATTGGGATGCAGTCAGCTCAGAAGTGAGCAATAAATAAGACCTGGGTGCAGAATGGTACCTGGCCATCTTCTGTGTGCCACAGGACTTTGTCTGTGTCGATGCTCAGCCTGTCAGGGTTCACACGGAAGGTTCCTATCACATCAGAAGCCCAGTTTGGACCCCTCCACTTCCACATGACAATGTCATAGCCTTTATGAATGTCCCCGTTGGCATCAAAAGAGATTCGGCTCCCCAACAGGGTGAAGTTTACTTGCCTAATCTTCTCTAGGAGCTGTAAAACAGAAGAGTAAGAGAAGAGCCCTTCCAATGGCATGACTCCAGCCATTGGGAGGGAGATGTCCTGGAGGACACTTCCTCTGTCCTTTAGCTGGTTTCCCACCCCCCAGCGTCTGCAGGGAATCCCATCCAGTGAGGGGCTGGTGATAGAGGAACAAGTGACCTAGGATGGAGTCTAGGTCTAGGTCTTGGCTGCTCTGATTGTGAGAGGCAGCTGAAGCCCACAGAGGTCTTCACCTGGGATTTGAGCCTTTGGGAAAGACAGGAAACCTTTAGGCACAATGGAAAAATCCTTTTCTGTAGGAAGGGATCCTCATGGATCTTCTTCCACAGGGTTGCTCTTACCTGCCAGGGATAGACAGTGCCTTTGCTGCAGGCGCCTGAGGCACAGCCCAGGAGGTCATGGAGGCCATGGGCCACGGCATACACGGCTGAGTACACGTTGAAGGAGCCTTGAGCATCGTACAGGTCAGGGACAGTGGCGAGGGCACGGCAGCCAGTGCAGCACTGCGTGCAGTCCAGCCGCGTGTTCTCCACAGATTCCCCGCCTGCCTCTGCACTGCTGGCACACTCAGCCCCAGCGCCTTCCTCTGACATCTTCCAAGCTTCAAAGCGTTCCAGCATCGTGGACTCTGGCTTTTCAACTGCCATCCCAAACACTGAACCGATGGTCTGGATGCCAGGGATCTGCCAGATAATTTGAGCCAACGACCAGTCTTCAGAGGCCACCCACACCATGTCTGTGATGTTCCTCTGGACCACCACCTCGAAGAACGGCAGAACACTTCCTCTGTTGGAGAACACAACAGTGACATTGACCTTGACATCTGTGAGGATTCGGACCATGTTGTGAAGCTCTGGGTTGCTGGCATCCGAGTTGGCAGGGATGGTGCCTCGGTAGGCCACACACACGTTGCTTGCTGTCAGCAGCTCTTGCAGGGCATCCAGGCCAGCCCTGCCGTAGGTGTTGTCACTGCCCAGTAACACCACCCAGGTCCAGCCGAAGTGCTGCAGCAGCAAGAAGATGGCCTTCACCTGCTGCCTGTCGCTGGGGATGGTGCGCAGGAAAGAGGGGTACAGCCGCTTCAGGCTCAGCGACTCCGTGGAGGCTTCATAGCTGATCTGCAAAGGGAGCCAGGGGAAAGGGGAATGTGCTAGCCCAAGCAGCTGCACACCTGAGAGCTAATGGCATGGGCAGCCTGTCCTGGGAAGACTGGGAGCTGGGTAGGCAGTGGACCCAGTGATACCTGTGCTGAAGCAGGAGAAAGCTGTGATGGATGACAAGCCAGCCCACTGACTGCCTGGGAAGGATCCTGGGACAGCACACACAGAGGGGCTGCATTGCCAGCTCTGCCAGGCTCCTCAGCTCTGAGCCTACCCTCCCTGAAACTATCACTCCTTGGGATCTCTGTTTTTCATCAGCCACAGGAGCTGCACTTACCTCTGGTACAAGAAAGAGACTGAGAACAGCGGCTGTGGTGAGGGCCAGCCGGGTGCTGTCAGGGCCGATGACAGCCACAGCCTGGGGCTCGTAGTGTTGGAAACTGGAGAGCACCTGGACATCCTGCCTGCCTTTACGAGCAAGGGCACACAGCGTGGCATGAAAGTTGGTAGGCTCAGAGCAGGTGTCGTAGATTTCATAGCCCAGGGTAACATTGGGAAGCAGCGTGCTGGAGTTGTTGATCTCTTGCACAGCGAAGCGCAGAGCCTGGGACAGGCAATAGCCGTGGCTCTTGAAGGCAGCGCTGTGGAATGAGAACGATTGTCAGGAAGGACAGATAGCGCTGGGGGCACGGGCAGCCCGGGCGCTCACTCACTCTTCGCAGCCGCGCACGAGCAGGCTGGCATCGTCCTGGCGCCTGGCGCTGTGCAGCGGGAACAGCCCCGCCAGGCGGTGATCGCCGCGGAGGGTGAACGAGGAGGCGGCGGCGGCGGCGGCCGCGCAGAGGCAGAGGCACAGGCGGAGCAGCGGCATGGCGGGGCGGCCCCGCGCCGCGCGGGCGGCTCTTAACGGGGCGGCGGCGGCGGGCGGGGCCTCGCGGCGGGCGGGCCCGGCCGAGGGGCGGCCCCGGGAGGCGGAGGAGGCTCGGCGGTCATGCCCGCGCGGCGCGGCCGCCCCCGCCGGGCTTCGGCCCGTTCTCTGGCCCGCGGCAGCCGGGCAGAGGCGGCCTGGCGGGAGTTCGCCGCCTCCTTCACTCGGACCGGGATGGTGCCGCCGGCAGAGCCGGGGCTGGTGGCTGTAGAGGCGGCGGAGGGCACGGCCGTGCTGCTGCTGCCGCCGCAGCAGGTGAGCAGCGCCTACAGCGCGCCGGCCCCTTCGCGGCCCGCATCGCCTGACCGCCCGCTCTGTCCTGCAGGCGCTGACCTTTACCGGCAAGTGCCGCCTGCGCTGCCTCTACGGTGCCGTCCGCCTGCTGGGCTTCGCTGTGTCCTCGCACCACCCGGGACTGCCGGTCTTCTCGCCGGGCACGCACTGCGCGCTCAGCCTGGAGGCGCTGCCCGGCGCCCACCCGCCGGCCGCCGACCTCCGCCAGCTGCGCGCCGCCGCCCGCGGCGCCATGCGCTCGCACCGCGTCCGCCTCGGTGAGTGCGGGACGGGCCGGGGGCACGGGCGGGCGCCATTTCACGGGCTGTGCGGGAGCGGCCATTTTGTGCGCGGGGCGCTGCGGAGCGTGGGGGGGGTGTGTGCCATTTCACGGGCGGGCGCGGGGCTGAGGGCGATGGCGGCACTTGGCTCTTGCAGAGGCACGGGTGAAGATAATGAACCGGTTCTCGCCCGACTGCGCCGTGGTGCTGCTGCAGCACCTGGACACGCCGGTGACGCGATTCCTGCTGAGCCACCCACCGCTGTCGCGGACTTTCGAACCGCGGGTGAGGCGGCGCGGTACCCGCGGTGTCCCGGCCCGTCCCCGCACGGCCCATGCGGAGGCAGCGGCAGCCGCCCCTGTGGCCTCACACACCCCGTGCTGAGTGCTCACTCTCGCCTAGATAAAGGAGGAGTCTAACTTCACGTCAGAGGACGCGGTCCTGGCATCCGTGGGCATCGTGAAGTGCAGCCCCGACAGTGGGCTGCTGGTGTCTGAGAGCATGTACCTGGCGCTGGAGGAGCTGATCCAGGCCTGCTGTGGTGAGTCCAGGCCTTTGGCCAGGTTGGGGCTTTGGTAGCCTGAAAAAAAGAAAATTCTTGAGGCTTTTCAAGAGTTGAAGTTGAGGGAGTGCCCTGACCAGCACGTGCTGATTTGAGGGTTGCAGCTTTCTCTATAAAGAATGTGCATCTTGAGTTAGGCATTGCCTAGGGTGGGTCAGTGATGGCAGCATCAGTCCAGTTCACACTCTGCTTTTCTTTCTAGCCGAAGATGAAGGTGTCCCTGTGGTGCTGGTGTGTGGCCCAAAAAACACTGGGAAATCGACATTCAACAGATACCTACTTAACCTGTTACTGAACCAGTGAGTCTTTCTATGTTTTGCTAGCTTTTAAGTGCCGCATGAGATTTAGAAGGAAAAAAAAAAAAAAAAAGCTTAACAGGTCTCTCAGAAGAGTCATCAGAACTGGAAGGTGCATAGCTTTTAAACACAAACAAAAATTCAGAAAAACAGGCATTCTTGTCTGGAGTGATGTCAGAAAAGTTACCTCCTGAATGTTTCTGTTGAAATAATGTTAAATGTGTGTGAGCACATTGGGCACCAAGCAGTTTGGGTTCAGTAGGGGAGTTAGAATGCTTAGAAATGCACCATGAGTGTGGTTGAGGGAAGGAGAGATTTTATTCATGAGTTTAGGTTTGCAACCTGGAACAAAATCAGATTGCACTTCTGATACGTTCAGGTCATGCTGTAGTTCTTTTGGTGGATGGTAACAGAGTCTCTTTCCCTGCAGCCTTCCTGTGGTTGAGTACATGGAGTGTGACATCGGCCAGGCGGAATTCACGCCGCCCGGGTGCGTGTCCCTGAGCAGCGTCACGGAGCCTGTTCTGGGTATGTGTTCTGCTCCTTCTGCGGTTACCAGAGACCTGTTCCGTTTCTGTAACGAGCAGGGTGTTCTAGGCAGAGGCTCTGCTTTGGGGGAAGCTGCTGCCGCAGCTGTCAGTAGTTTCCTGGAGAGACTAAACCAAGGCCTGTTTGAGTTTTCTTGTAGGGGCATTTAAGCTCCCCGAGTAACATGGCATTGTTCTGCTTCTTTTGTTTGCTTTAAAGAGAGATGATGTTGTAGGGGTGGTAGTACATGCTAAGGTGTGTCAAAGGGGATGTTCTGCCTTTCAGATGTGAAAGGTCTCCTTGGGAAAACTTGTATCCGTAGATAAAAATAATGAGAAATCCAGAGTGGATCTGCACAGATTGGGGCTGTTGCGATGAGTGGAAACATAGTCCAGGAAATGACTGGTGTTTGTAGTCTTGCAGATTTGGGTCACTGTCTAAAAGGACGTGGCCAGGCTGGTTTGCTGTTTAACCAATTTTTCAGAGACTGTTCTTTAAATATTTGCAAGTGTGTAAGCAGTGATTTCAAACAAAAAACCACACCCAATATTAACCGGAAACAAACAAAATTCCTAGCCTGCAAGTGACAGACCACTTTCCCCTATTTGGAAGCTGTGCAAGGCGGACAATTGGCATGTGGGAAGAGCGTGGGTTACTCCAGGAGAGGAGGCCTGTGGGTGTTCAGGGATGGGAGTGTTTTGGTTTGACTTGGAGAAGGAACTGGATGTTAGGTCCTCTCTTTGCCAGGTCCCCCCTTCACTCACCAGCAGATGCCCCGTAAGATGGTGTATTATGGCCAGATCAACTGTGAGCAGGACACGGAGAGGTACCTTGATGTCGTGAAATACGTGTTCAGCCACTACAAGAAGGAGATACCTCTAGTCATCAACACCATGGGCTGGGTGAAAGGTAAATGGGGGCAATCTGTTGTGGAGAGGTGTGGGAGGGAGGTAACAGTGGTGGCACAGCACCACGTGGAACAAGAACTCAGAGTGCATCCACCCTGAGCTAACGCTGCTGTCCCACCTGTCGCAGTAGTAGCAGCAGTCGTGTGTTTCCTGTGCTCCTGAAGGTGAAGGGCTGCTGCTCCTCATCGATCTCATCCGGCTGTTGTCACCCAGCCACATTGTGCAGATGGACATATATGACTGGAAGGCCATGCCCCCGCTGACCCCTGAGCACGTCCACTACAGCCCCGGGCTGCACACCAAGGGCAAGCAGCAATCCAAGTGCAAGCAGCTGGGACTGGGTGACATGGAGAGCTGGGAGTACCCCGAAGGAGAAGACTTGTCAGCTCCACAGCACAAGCTGCTGTATGTCAACCCAGAATTCCCTCTAGCGGGGTTGGCAGGTGAAGCGTAAGTAGGACGTTGAGTGCTCTGTGAAGTCCATGGACTGAACAAAACCACACGTTGTCCTTGAACATGGGTTTGTTCTTTCAGGCGAGTTCACAGCAGCGTCCTGCGTGACATGTCCATCCTGGGATACCTGGGGCACCTGCAGAACCCGGACATTGGAGCAGTGCTCCCGCTGCACTACCTGGTACCATATCAGGTAAAGGAGCACTTGGGGATGGTTTGTGGGGGGTTGTGCAGAGAGCCCACCTTGAAGGCATGGGCAATTGGGCAATTCCATTCCTACTGCGTATGTTTCTCAGAAGAGAGATAAACACTCTAATCTGCAGAGTGACTGTATTCAGGGTGTCTGGAGGCAGGGCCTCTGTCAAAGTGCCAGTGTGGCACTTTGTGTGTTCTGCATGAGCAGGTGTTGGTGCAGAAGCTGCTTTGTGTGCCCTGCCCTAGTGCCTGTGTGTAGGTGTGGTGTAGGAGTGTTCAGGGTCTGGACTCAGCAGGGTCTTGTCTCTGAACTCAAACTCAATCCATGTGGAGCTGATGAGCACTTTTCTCTCTGTTTCCCACCTCAGGTACCTTTCAATGCTGTTGCACTCAGGATTATTCACACGGATGTTGCTCCCAGCAACATCATGTATGCAGTGAATGCCAGCTGGGTTGGACTCTGCTGCATTCCAGAGGAAGTCCGGTGCCAGAGTGACGGGCCAGTCCTGCTGACACAGACACCAATCTGTGACTGCCTGGGCTTCGGTGAGCACACCTGGAGCTCTGCTCTCACCTGCCACGTTTTGGCAGACAGGATGTAGATTGATGGAATTACCTACTCTTCTAAAACCAGCTGGAGAAGTGGAATGAGTGTGGTGTATTCTCTGCTGTTAAAGATCGTACTGCAAAGTCCTTGGACTTTGGTTAGCAGGTGGTAAAGAGTTGTGGGGAATGTCCTTGGATGGTGGCACTCAGAGCTGCTCTCAGAACTCCACAGTGACTCACTTTCTGGTTCACGTTCTCAAAAGCAGATTCCATGTGGCTTTTGCAAAATTCCAGTAGTTTTCCCAGTTTCCTTGTGTGACTTAATTTAATGTTCCAGTTTGGACTTTGGTGCTCAGTTGTGTGTAGGGATGTGCCAGTGAGCAGGGATACCTAGTGACTGACCTTGGCATGTGGGGTTTGTTTTTTTTTTTTAGGAATTGTCCGAGGGGTTGATATGGAGAAGAAGCTTTACCACATCCTGACACCAGTGCCTCCAGAGAGTCTGAGACTAGTGAATTGTCTGCTCCTTGGGAACGTCGCCATCCCTAACTGTGTGCTTGTGGGCCAGGTAGGAGCTCACGTGAGGGGTGGGAGTTGGCTGAGCTGCAGGCTGGCTGGCAGGTTTTCCGTTTTCCTACTCCTGAGGCTGATGCATGCTGAGAGATGCCTGGGCATCAGCAGATGGTTATCTCTCTGAAATTGTCCTTAAGCATAGAAGTCTCAGGAGAACAGAATGTTCTGCTCATGTTTCAGATGCCAAAGTGGGGTTTGGTGATTGCTGGGTCCTTCCCACCATCAGCCCTCTCAGCTGGGGAGGGATGTGCATTCCCCTCTGCTGAAGGTACAAATTCTTAAACTTGTTTCTGGTTTTATTTTTTGATTTTCCAGCAAGGAATTGAGGGAGAGATCCCCTATGTCACATCTGATTACAACTACAATATCCTGGGCTCAGGGAAACTGAAGAAGAAGCCGTATTTGAAGAGGAGGGCGTTCACCTTTGAGTGTGATGACACTTGAATCTTGAGGGTGCTCAGCCAGGGTTTGTTCATGTAGGACCTCAGGTGGTTGCAGGAGCCTTGGGTGCTGCAGAGGCCCTGGGCAGGCAGATGCCACAGTGGGGCCAGTTTTGATAATGTTTTGTATGTTCGGTTTGTATTTTTGGTGTTTTGTAATAAATATCTATGGTAAACATTGGGCTGGTTTGGATCTTTTCCTAGGCTGAGGCTGACAAACCAGGGGCAGCTGCCATTGTACACACAAGGGTCAGGACCTCTTCCCATTGCTTGTTTGGCCCTTGGGGACCTCTGGGTGTCAGCAATCCACGATGCCCTCAGCAGAACTTCACTGTCCCCTGGGTTTGGGGAAGGGCTTGTGCTGGAGTTCTGGCACTGTAGCTGTCCCATGGCTCTGGGTGTTCTGGTCAAGGAGAGAGGAAGAAGGAGCACCATCGGACGTCCCTGTACCCCCTGAGTGACAAAGATGAAACCACTCAGTGCTGCACTGTCACAGCCCACCGTGTCTGCCCACTGGGACTGCTGCCCTGTGCTGTCCCATCTGCATATCGGATGCTGCAGGGTGAGCTCAGTGCCCTGAGCACAGTCTGGGAGCAGTTGGCGTGGCTTTGACATGTCCCCAGCTCTAAGGGACTGTGCTGTGGATAGAGGCTGTTACAGGATGGGACAGGAGGAACTTGTCATCCAGGTGCTGCATGGAGCACTGGAGTGCTTACCTGACCCCACCTGCTCTGCTTCGCTGGGACACGAGGAATTTTATTTCTTCCCTGCCCTTTGTCAATTAGTTTGCTCCCAAGGGACGTTGGGAGTGGTGGGAGTCACACGGGTGAGTGTGTGCCTCAAGTCAAGTGGAGGACATTTTTGGAAAAAACGATTCTTTATTGGTAATACCAGCACAGAGGCTCTTACTGGGTCTGTGACTGCAAAAGTAGCCTGGCATCTAACAGCAGCCCCTGCACAATGAGGCATGGCTCTGCCTCAGCCCAGACTGAGGAACAGTCCAGTCCTGGAGCCTGCAGCCCCCTGAGCCCAGTGCCTGGGCAAGGTCTGTGGAGGAAGGAGGAATGTGATACACTGCTTGGGGCCAGAGTTTTTTGGCTGGTGGCTACTGTGGGTGTGAGTAATCTGCAAAATTGCTTTTATCTGGTTTGGGAAGAGATTTCCTAGAACTCCAGGAATGAGCAGCTATAAACAAACAAACTGGGATGAGAGGTGGGGAGGGAACAGCTGGAGAAGAGCCACAAGGGCTGTGCAGTGTTGCAGCCTTGTAAAGAGTTAAACTTAATCCAGGCCTAATTATCCCCATATGGCTGGATCTGGCAGCAAAGGAAAAAGTTGGCCAGCATTGTGGCCTGAACAGTGGCTAAAATAAATAAAGGGGCTGTGGTGCAGCCAGGGGGAACATCCCAGGCAGGGTGAGACAAGAGTCTAAGTAATGAGAGAGTGGGGTGGAAAAAGCTTCAGGAAAGGTGAGATAGGCAAAGGACATGGGAGAAATGCCCAACACTAAAAGCACTGTGGCCAAGTATCCCCCTTGGTGTTGTCCCCAGCCCCCAACATCCACCTCACCTGGCTGAGGACAATGGATCCCATGGTGGCCCTGTCCTTTGGAGCCAGGGGACAAGTGAGTAACCTCTGTGTGCCGAGCTGCATGTATCTGGTTTGGGGCGTTTTGGAGATGGGGGTACAAGGTCCCAGTGCCTGCTGGGGCCCAGATGTGGATGATGCAGCCTCGGGAAAGGAACCTCTCTGGCTCCTGGTGCTCCCTAAAGTAAGAGGGACAGTGGGGAAGCTGGAGGCTTTGGAGCATAAACCTCGGTGAAGGATCCCAGCAACAAGAACACTGTTCTGTGATCAGTGGGAAATCTGATAGCATTTCAAATATTAAGGATGCACTAAATCAAGCAGGATTAATTTTGCAATACATTGGTATCTGTTACTTTTGCAGCAGAAATTTCTGACGAAATTGCTGGCAAGGGTGCCAAGAAGCAACAAAACTCTGAGAAGCACCTGGTGCCTCATGGAGGAGATGCTATGATGAGCTTGGAGGCTGGAATGGTCTTGGCTTGGCAGTTTTGCATGGGGCAGGATGAATGTGCCATTTTTGTTGTCTTTGTGGGGTTTAAGCCCTATCTGGTGCTTTCTTGGATTAGCAGGAGAAAAATCCCACTGAAGATCCCTGGTTTTCCCTATGCAGGCTGGGGGCCCCGTGTGCCCACGGGTGCAGGGATACAACCGGAGCTCGGGGCGGCGCATTCCTGCCCCCTCAAAAGCCGGGCGGACGGCAGTGCCGCCAAACAGCCCCCTCCTTAATGCTGATTCTTTCCATCACAAGCACGTCTTGTCTCCGTGGCCGAATGTCTTCCATAGACGGTGGAAAGTGAAATTTGTGCAATGTCTGTAGGAGGCTGAAGAAAGGCCCTTTGTGCGCCCCCCGCGCGGGTGCTGGGCAGCCTCCAGCAGCACCCTCGGCCGCCCCGCGGCTCCCGCCGGCGGCGTCAATGCACCGCTTGTCCAGAGCCCGGGACCCACTCTTAAAGCCGGAGCTGGTCTCCCCCGGTTAGTCCCATCGGTGGCCCCGTCGGGGCGGGCACGGCTCCGGGGAGCCCCCGGCCGCAACCCCAGGATGTTTCTGTACTGGAGGAAGCGGGGTGCCTACGAGCTGGAGGCTTTGCCGCCCGGCCTGGCGGGGCTGGAGTACGGGGCAGTGGAGCGCTTCTCCTGGAGCTCCAGCCTGGACGTCAGCGAGGAGCTCGGGGGTAGGTGGCCGGGGGGCTTTGGGCAACCGGCAGGCTGCGGCTGAGCGCGGCCGCCCAAAGCCTCCAGCCCTGGCAACGAGGGTGAGGGGTTGGGAGAAGCTCCTGGGTGCCGCCGGGATGCCGTGGGAATGCTGCAGGTGCAGCTGGGAAGCGCTCAGCAAATCGCCCCGTGCCACCGGCGCCGCTCCCCCCGGCCCAGGCAGCGTTTGAAGCAGCCGGCTGCCGCTGCCGTGCGCTCTGCCGCAAGGACGATCCGGTTTCAAAACTCCTTTGCCGTCGCCGGGAACGCCGGGTGTGATAGCAGAGAAGGAGGAGGTGACCGGGCGGGGAGAGGAGTTGATGGGGACAGGATCTCTCCTGGAGCCCCCGAAGTGTCTGGCGGAGACTCTGACACGCTCCTACCTCTGCCACAAAGCGGGGTTCCCTGCGAGGAGCTCCCAGCCCGCGTGTCCCAGGCCCTGGTGCATGTGTGACCCGCGGGCAGGGCCGACTTTCGGCAGCGGCCACGCGGCTCTGGCCGTGCCGGCGGCTGCGGCGTGGGGCTGATCCCTGGCACCGCCGGCCGCTTCGGCCAGCCTCTAGTTTTTTGGTGAGTTTGGAAAACTTTCCCTTGGGTGCATGAAAGAATTTCTTATTTGTTTCCGTTATTATTCCCGATAGGTCAAGTGAAACGGCGGCGGCGGGGGGCGGGGGCCGGCCCAGCTCGGCGGGCGCTGCGGGGCGGCCGCGGGGACAGAGGCCTCATTGTGCTCCTGCCGCGGGGGCAGCGCCCGGCCCCGGCTCCCAGCCCTACTGCCGGAGGGCGACGGGCTGAGCCCTGCCCGGCTGCTCCTGCACCGTCATCCAGCAGCGCCCATGGTGCCACAGCAACCCCGGGATCGCCTCCCAGACGGGAGCTTGAGCAACCAGCACCATTCCGAGTCGCTTCCCCCTCTCCGTGCAGAAGCAGTAGTTTTTTCAGCGCTGCCTCAAAAGGCAGACTGTTTTATCCCGCAGACTGTTTCTAACCCCGGCCTTGGCCGCGGTGTCGCTCGGGTCGGCACGGATGCTGTTTTTGTTGGCAGGAAGGATGCAGGAGAGGGAAGCAGTGCGGTGGGGAGGTCCCTGTGCCGCTGGACTGGTGTAATAGCCGTGCCACCTGATAGAGCCGTGCCATTGTGGTAGAGCCGTGCCATCTGTCCTGTCCACATCCCCAGCAGAGCTCCGTGCTCACCAGGCAGCTTCCCAACGCTGCATCCCTGCCTGCAGAGGGGCTGTCCTGCCAGAGGGTGTCTGTACTGCTCGTTTGCCGCTGCGAGCAGCCCGGACTGTTATTTTTAAACGATTAGGTTCGACACATAACAAAAGCCTTCAAAATAGGATTTGTCCCTAAGGCCGATTTAACTGTCAAAGCTTAAAGTGGCTCCTAAGCCCCGTTGGGGGCTGACAGCGGCAGATTTAGTATTGCTGCTGCAGCTCCAGGCCGTGCCAGCCCCAGGGGAGCTGGGGCAGGTCCATGTCCTCATCCTGTACCCTGGGGTGCTGAGCAGGAGGTGCCGGTTTCTGACACTGTGCGTTCCCCAGTGAGGATGCATCGCTGGCTCTTGGGCAGGGGGCTTCATTCCCCTGGATGAGCTGTGGGGCAGGCTGAGCCCGAGTGCTTTGCTGAACTCTGAAACCCGGGATTCCTGGTGTGGGGGCCTTAGCACCGACCCGGAGGGAGCTCACCACGGCACCCAGGCACTGACCTTACTCTCTCCACAGCCGAGCCGTGCCCAGGAGAGGAGACAGTGCTGCACTGCCAGAATCCCGACTGCACCGGAGAGAGGAGGGCGGCCAAGGTGGGTCCTGCGGCGTGGGGGCAGCTGCTGCCTGGGGTCTTAGGGGTGAGAAGGGGCAGCGGACAGCTCTGCCCAACCTGCCGCTCCCTGAAGGGCCCCTGCCCCGGTCAGCAGCCCCTGAGCTGCCGTGCCGGATGCGCATTCCCTGCTGGTGTCAGGGTGCTGCTGGCATTTAACGGCACAGCGGCGGTTTCCCCAGGCTGCCGTGATTTGGACTAATCCACTACAGCCCGTCTGTTCCCCCGCTCGCCAACGTGAAGCCAGGGCGGATTTAGGGTCCCTTCTCTCTCTCCGGCTGTACGGAGCCGGGCCGGCCCCACGCCCTGGCTCCCAGTGAGTCCCCGGTGTGCTGTGCGGGGCCCGGGCGGTGTCTCCGGGGCTGCAGGCAGGACGGCCCGGGCGCACCGGGGGTGTGCCGCGGTGCTCTGTTTGCACACCGGGCCGGCAGGGCCGGTGCTCCTGGGGCACACGTGGCACTGGGCTGTAGCTGCCCAGGAGTGCAGCTGGGACTGCTGGGTGTTGGGAGCGACTGAGGCCACCCCGCCGCTGTCACCAGACCCCTGATGGTGCCTGGCAGGTAGCGGGGTGGGAAAGGGGCTGGTCAGGCTGGGGGCTCCTCCTGCCGTGTCACGGTGCAGGATCGTGACCCCCCTTGTTTTGTGAGGCACCTGCGGAGGGGCGGCGGAGCTGCCGTGTGCTGGGCGTTCCGTGGGGCTGTGATCAGGAGCTGATCCCTGCGGTGGGTGGGCAGAGGAGCCTGGCCATCCCGCCTGGCCCCTCCTGTGGGATGAGCCCGGGGATGAGCTGCTGGCACAGGGTGGATGAGGAGCCCCGCATCCCTCTGGGGCGGCTGCCAAGGGTCCCAGGGGATCTCACTGAATGAGTGCGGGCTGCGGGCACTGCCTCCCACGCGTAGGTGTCACGGTGGCAGCAACGCTGCGGGACACATGGCGGGAGAGGAGGAGGGCTGAGCGATGTCCTGGGGCCGAGGCTGTCTCAGGCCTGGCACAGGACACTGGTGGATGGCAGGGGGTGCTGCAGAGGCCCAGCGGCCCCTCGGAGAGAGCGCGGGTGGTGGGAGCGCGTCAGCTCTGACCTCAGCCGCGCCGGGAGGAAGGAGGGCAGGAAGCGGGGGCGGCTGGAGCAGCACAGGCGCTTCCTCCCCGCAGCAGCGCGGGGTACTACAGGCAAGCCCGGGCAGGGCTGTCTCCTCACAGCAGCCTCGCAGCCCTCCGCGGGCAGGCTGGCGGTGAGGGTCCCACACGGGGACAAGGATGTGTCAGCGGTGCAGCAGGACTTGCTGGCAGCGGTGCCGGCGGCAGCACAGTCCCCAGGAGCGGGGCCAGTAGGAGCCCCACTGAGGCCAGGGAACACTGGCCTGGCCGGGGGTTAAAAATAACCCGCTGTGAATGCCTGGAGGGGCTGGGGCCGCGGCCGTGGCCGCACACAATCGGAGGAAACCCGCCGGCTTCGAGCATTGTTTGGCTGCAGACGCTCGCTTCCTCCGTCCTGCCGCGGGGACACGGCTCTCGTCAGCACACAAGGGGCTTTGGGACGCCAGGGCGGCCTCCTGGGCCGCTGGTGAGGTGCTGGTGCCACGGTGCAGGTGGCAGTCCCACAGCTTCTTGTCCAAACCTCTTCATGAGCAGGTGTCCCAGGGTCTCTGCTCATTGCGGTGGAGCAGGGAGGGGCTCTGTGGTGCAGAAGCCCCCGTGTCATCACCATGCCCTTACAGCACCCACTGCTACATGGCCACGTCCTGGTCATGCTGCTTTCCCCGTGCCCAGTCTGCCTTCAGCATTCCCTATGAACAACGTGCCAGCTGCAGTTGTGGGTGGGAGAGGGCACCTTGCCGCTCGCGGTGCTGGCCATCCCTTCTGCCGACATGCCACGGCTGGCCGCCGCGGGCACGCCCTGCCTGATGGACTCCCGTCCCCGCAGGAATGCCACCACGAGGAGTGCCGGCAGCTGAGCCACAGCGGCCCCCTCAGCCTGTGTGAGCTCTGCGACGGTCGCCTCCATGGCGCCATGCACTTCGATGGCCACATCCGCTTCGACCTGCCCCCGCAAGGTGAGCCGGACCGAGCTGTGGCACCGCAGCTCCCGCGGCTCCTCAGCGCAGGGATGGGAGTGGTGGAGTGCACTCGGGGCTGCTGCAGCCCAGGGATGGGAGTGGGACGCAGTGGGAGCCAGCACGGGGCTGGGGGAGCTGTCACAGCCCAGCTCCATGGCCGATGCCCGTTTGCAGGCTCCATCCTGGCCCGCAACATGTCGACACGTTCATGCCCCCCGCGCACCAGCCCTGCCTCTGATGTGGAGGAGGAGGAGGAGGGTCCAGCAGAGAGCAGAGGGTGAGCTCCTGGCCCTGCAAAGCCTGTGTGCAGCCCCAGCCCACGGCATCCCCGTCACCCTGCCCTCCCTGTGCCCACAGCGAGCGCAGGAGCTCAGCACTGAAGCTGCCCAAGAAGAAGGCTTGGCGCAGGCACACAGACGTAAGGCACCCGCTCCTTTCCCTGGGGCACTCAGCAGGGCTGCAGGATGGCCCTGGTGGGAGGGAGGGAGGGACCCCTGGGCAAGCAGCTGCCACCTGCCCCCAGGACCCCAGCAAGGAGTGCTTCACCTTGAAGTTTGATCTTAACATTGACATCGAGGCAGAGATCGTGCCAGCTGTGAAGAAGAAGTCACTGGGGTGAGTCTACCGGGAACAGGATGAGGGACAATGTGGGGACAGATGCAGAGATATCTGTGGGGCTCATGTCCTGCAGGGAAGTGCTGCTGCCAGTGTTTGAGAGGAAGGCAATCGAGCTGGGCAAGGTGGACATCTACCTGGACCAGTCCCACACGCCGCTGTCCCTGCAGTTCGAGGCGTATCGCTTTGGGGGACACTACCTGCGGGTGAAAGGTGCTGTGGGGGCCCGGAGGGAGGCTTGGCTGCTCCAAAATTCCCAGAAGACCCTGACAACCTGATGCTCCCACAGCCAAGCCCGGGGATGAGATGAAGGTGGAACAGGCAGTGCGAGATGCTAGATCAGCCAGCCTGCCCATCCTGCACCCTGCCAGCAGTGCTGCATTCCTTGGGCCAGTGCTGGAGCCACTGCCAGGACGCCGGGAGGGCTCTGAGAGCCTGGTGAGTGCCAGGGCTAGCTCTGGGGAGGGAGGAAATGGGGATGGGATGAGAGCATGTGTGATCCCCCCCATAGCCATTCTTTCTGGCAGAGGTGGGTCATGCGTCAGCAGCATGGTGTCTTCTCTATGGCCTTGTGTGATGTGGGCTGAAGATCCCCCTGAAGTCCCCCAAGACCCACTTTGTCTCCTGGCTGTGCCATGCTGGCTGTGCTGTGTTGTGCTGTGTGCTGGCTACACCATGGCAGTGTAGCAGCTCAAGCAGTGGCACCAGTCCTTTGGCTGTGCCAGGTACAGGCTGGCACCAAAGCGAAGGCAAACAGGAGCCCTGGGGGCCCCAGAGGTGGCTGCTGCTGGGTGCCGCCCCGGCCCTGGGACTCTCCCTGGCCCCAGGACTCGCCCTGGCCGCTGGCCCTCCCCTTGCTGTGGTGCCTGGCAGCTGCTGAGCACAGCAGCTCTGTCCTGCCCCGTGGACCCTGGCCCCAGATAAGGCGTGGGACCGGCTTGGGCGTCGCTCCCACGGGAGCAAGGAGTCACGCTCGCAGGGAGCAGCTCTGCAGGGTCTGGCCAGGGGAACACGGTGCTTGGTCCTGTGCCAGCAGGCGCTGAGGGCAGCAAACTGGCTGCATGGCCAGGGCTAGTGGCTGCCCGTGTCCAGCACTATGATGCCTGGCTGCAGAACCGGCAAGGCTCTAGCAAGGCCAGGGGACAAGCGGGCAGCCAGACACCTCTGTGTGGGTCTCGGTCCCGACCACCTTCCTGGGGACAGGTGAGCCCCAAGTGGCACCGAGGCGGTGGGGCTGGTGGCAGCCGGGGCACCTGGAGCAGTGGCAGCACAGTGAGTAATGGGGATAGTGCCTGTAGCAGCTCTTCCCTCCTGGGTCTGCGGACGTGGCAGGGTGTGGGGACGTGCTGGCGGCTGTAGCAACAGCATGTCGCTTCCCAGGGTTTGGTGGCAGGCAGGGAGCCGCGACCCTGTCGCGGTTTGTGCCACGGTGAGGAGATGGCAGCGGCCACATCCCGGCACGGCCCAGGGACACTCAGGGAGCAGCGGTTCCCGGGGCGGCGGGAACCGCTTGGCCGTGACCCAGCTCTCGCGACCAGCCGGGGGGCTTTGATCTCCGCCGGTGAATTGTTCAGCTCTGCTAGCTTATCTGCCGAGGAGGGAAATAAGGTTTTCGGCGCTGGCCCCACCTCCTTTTGTTTCGAAGGAGCTCGGCCACAGCCTGCCCGGCCCCGGCTCTGTGGTCCGAGCCGGGAGTGCGGCAGGACGGGCGGCTCGGCCGGGTGCTGCGACCCTCGGGATGCCCTGAGCCCCCGCGCTGCCGGGGCCGCTTGTCCATGGCCGGCCGGGCTTGGCCAGGCAGCACCCGGGGTCCTGCACCCCCGGGGCCCTGCACCCCCGGGATGCAGGTAGGCAGGTCAGTGCGGGCAGGGGAGCATGGCCGGGGGACCCCACTGCCCGGGGCTGCCATCTGGGTGTCTGTCTGTCCCACGGTGCTCGAGGTCAGCCAGGCCGCTGTCCCCATCCCAGTGCCATGGCCGCTGGGCTGGGCGCTGACCCTGGGGACACTGGCTGTGCCCTCTGCAGGCTCCAGGACGGCGAAGGAAGAACATAACAGAGTTCCTGGGGGACACCAGCATCCCCAGCCCTGAGCCAGCCCTGCACGGCATCACGTCTCTGTCCAGCAATGGCACCGACACCTGGAAGAACCGCGCTGCCAGCCGCTTCAGCGGCTTCTTCGGCTCCGGGACCAGCACGGGCTCCTTCGGGCGGGTATGTGGGATGCAGCCATGGGGAGGGGGTGTGGGAACTGCCTGTGGCTATGCTGGGGAGCTGGGATGGGTCCCCCTGGGGCTTGAGATCCTAGTTCCACAGGCATGGTGAGGCAGTCTGCGGCTCATGCCCGCTGGCCCCCGCCCAGCCCCTCTGTCCCCCACTTTTGGCCAGGAGACTGAGAAGCTGGAGCAGCTGCTGAACAGGCTGCACGCCTACAGCACCTTCGGCCTGCCCAAGCTGCCACCCCAGCTCCGCTTTGACCGTGACTCCTGGGAGGAGGACGGGGACGAGGCTGGGCTGACACTGGAGGACAGCTGGCAGCAGATCATCCAGGGCACAGAGGTAGGGACAGGGCCTGGGGAGCCTCAGGGGCTCTGCCCAGGCCCCAGCACAGCGCTGACACTCAGCTTGGCAGGTCCTATCACGCCGGCAATGCCACCAGCAGGAAGCCATCTGGGAGCTGCTGCACACAGAGGCCACCTACATCCGGAACCTCAAAGTCATCACTGATGTGAGTGTTGGCAGCTACTGCACTGTGCCGGGGCCAGGGGCTGTGGCTGCAGCTCACGGGCTCCCCATTCTCTCCCCACAGCTCTTCCTCTCCTGCCTGGTGAACCTGCAGGAATCAGGGCTGCTCATTGAGGTAGATGGAGGGGGCTGCAGGGGGACATGGTGTTCAGGGATGGGTCCTCAGCCTTGCCATGCTGCAGGGTGGAGGTGCTCTTCCCCAGTGCTGCCCACCTCACCCCCACAGGTGGATGCTGAGCGGCTCTTCAGCAACATTGGGGAGATCATCCGGCTGCACTGCAAGCTGTGGCGCAGTGTCATGGCCTCAGTGCTGGCCAAGGCACGACGGACTGGGGCACTGCTTGACCCCATTGACTTCCTCGATGGCTTCAAGATGGTGAGTGGGGATGCCACACCACGGTAGGGAGCCATGCCATGCCATGCCATGCCATGCCATGCCACGAGGTGCATGGTGATCCCCCTTTGTGTCCCCCAGTTTGGTTCCCTCTTCAAGCCCTATGTGCAGTATTGCATGGAGGAGGAGGGCTGCATGGAGTACATGCGGGCACTGCTGCGGGACAGCGAGCTCTTCCGCACCTATGTGACGGTAAGGGGAGGGTGAGGGCCAGGGCTGGGGCTGTGGCCAGGGTGGTGCTGGTGCTAATGCCTGTGTACCACAGTGGGCCGAGAAGCAGGAGCAGTGCAGCCGTCTGAAGCTGAGCGACATGCTGGTGAAACCTCACCAGCGCCTCACCAAGTACCCGCTGCTCCTCAAGTCTATCCTGAAGAAGACGGATGAGCCACGTGCCCGTGAGGCCATCAACACCATGGTAAGGGATTTGGGGTGGGGGACAGCAGAGTCGATGGCCCCTGGCCCCTCAAACCCACCAGCACTCCCGCCACAGATCAGCTCTGTGGAACGCTTCATCAACGATGTCAACTCGCGGATGCGCCAGCGGCAGGAGCGGCAGCGCCTGGACGCCATCCTCAGTCGGATTGATGCCTACGAGGTGGTGGAAGGCAGCACAGATGAGGTGGACAAGGTAGGCTGGGCATGTGGAGTTGCCATCTCATGGCTTGCCATTCCTTGCCACTCTATGCCACCCTGCTGTGCCACCCTGTGTCACTTCATGTCATGCTATGCCACCTATGCCATGTTACCCCATGCACCCCATGCTGACACCGGGGGCTTCTGACAGCTGCTTAAGGAGTTCCTGCGGCTGGACCTGACGGCCCCCATCCCCGGCGCCTCACCGGAGGACACCCGGCAGCTCCTCCTCGAGGGCAGCCTGAGGATGCGGGAAGGTAAAGACAGCAAGGTGAGGACTGCGGGGGACAGAGAGGTCTCAGCTCCAGCCCCTGCCTACCTCCCTTCTCTCACTGCACCGACTGGTGCCCATGGCCCCACTCTCACCCCCAGATGGATGTCTACTGCTTCCTCTTCACCGACCTCTTCCTCATCACCAAGCCCTTCAAGAAGGCTGAGCGCACCAAGGTGATCCGGCAGCCCTTGCTGGTGGACAGAGTCGTTTGCCGGGAGCTCAGGGACCCAGGTGAGAGCACTGGGTGAAAGGGGGACTACAGGGAGGTCCCTGGACACTGCTGACAGCCCCCTGCCCACAGGATCCTTCCTCCTCATCTACCTGAATGAGCTGGGGAGTGCTGTGGCCGCCTACACCTTCCAGACCAGTGGGCAGTTGTGCCGCAGCTGGGTCGAGGCAGTGCGCAATGCCCAGGTGAGGGCACGTGGATGGGTGTGTGGGGGTCCTGTGTGTGCCCATTCCTCACTGATGACTCCGCCTTCCCAGAACCTGCTGCAGCGGCTGCGGCAGCACCGGCGCATGGAGGAGCAGGAGGAGGAGGACGAGGAGGATGAGGAGGATGACGGTGAGAGTGGCACCTCAGCTGCCAGTTCACCTACCATCCTGCATCACAGCAGCACCAGCCCGGACTCCCAGCAGTGGTAGGGAGCAGGAGGGGGAGACCCGCAGCCCCCCAGCCTGGCACAGGTCCCTCCTCACCTTCTTGCCTCCACAGCCCATCTGACGGCTCCACCGAGACACTTGCCGTGGTGGCAGCAGAGGGTGGCGATGAGCTCTCCTCCCCAGACTGGGACACAGGACCCTTCAGCTCAACCTCGGATGGCTCCTCCATCAGCACCAGCACCTCCACCGGCACTGGCTCCTCTGCTGAGACCCCCACCTCCACCGAGACCCCCACCCAGGAGCTGCCTGCAGGCGCCCTGCCTGTTCCCCTGCCCCATGGCATGGCCTCCCCGGGCAGCGGCTGCCGCTCGTCCTCCATCGACAGCGCCTATGGCACGCTCTCACCTTCCTCCCTGCGGGACTTCGGCCAGCAGCCAGAGGGGGCGGCCGAGGAGGGGCAGGAGCCCTCCCTGGCCCCTCCGGCTCCACGGCCTGCCTCGCCCCGGCTGCGCCGCCGGACACCCGTGCAGCTCCTGCCTTGCCAGGCCAGGGTGCTTAAGTGCAAGTCGGAGGCTAGCTTGCCCCAACTCCTGTGCTCCACTTCCCCAGGTCCCCTAAGCCAAAGCCGCAGCCTCTCTGACCTTTGTGCTGGTTCCCCCCGGACTAGCCAAGATCCCACACCTCTGGCTGCTCCCGGCAGCAGTGGCAGCTCCACATCAGAGCTCTCAGAGCCAGAGGAGCCGGTGGAGAGCCCAGCATCCCTCCCAAGGGAGCTCAGGCGTGACCCCCAACCTCCTGCCCGCCGGACCCTCTCAGATCCCCAGTCGGCACAGCACCGCAAGCTGACACTGGCGCAGCTGTACCGGATCCGGACCACGCTGCTGCTCAACTCCACGCTGACGGCCTCGTAAGCACATGCTGCCTGCTCCTGGGGGATGCCCCAACCCTTCCAGGGGCTTCCCAGGGACCGAGTCCCAATGCTGAAGGCATCTCTCCCCGCTCTGTGTCTTGCAGGGAGGTCTGAGAGCCGCTGGTGTTGAAAAGGACAGATGCATGGATGTACCAAGGAGCTTCTCCTGCTTCTAACCGCAGCGTAATGCCAGGGCCGGGAAGAGCGGGCACTGGGATGCCACGCTGGTGGGGACATGGATGAGGATGCAGACCAGTCCCCTGGCAAGGATGTGTCCTGGGCATGGCGGTGTGGGGCTGGACATGGCACATGACTTGTGCTGAACTCCTTGTCCACAGACATGAGAGTTGTCAGGCAGGGGGCCCTGGGGCTGTGGGGGGCTGTGGGAGACTGTGGGTCAGCTCCTGCAGGCGAGGAAGGGATGACGATGTCGGCAGTGTGAGTGGGGAAGGTGCTGAGAGGGACGTGGTGCTGGTGGCACAGTGCTGTGGACAGTGTGGGGAGGAGGCTGGGGCTGGTGGCAGGAGAGGATGGTGCAGGGCTGAGGCAGGTTTGCCCTGTGGGGTGGCAGTGGATGCCAGCACCTGGGACAGGAGTGTGGAAGCCGCGGTGGGACATGCACGGTGGTCAGAGCCCCGACTGCCCCCCCCACGCTAAGCTGCACTCCACGTCCCAGCTGAGCAATAAAACCAGCTGGTGCACGCTCACGTTTGCCTCGCCTTTCTTTCGGCTTCAGCGGCCCCCAAGGCCGGGCATCACCTGGGTGGATGTGGAGTGGCTGAGGAAGCCCTACCGGGACAGACAAAGAGGGAGCTGGGGCCAGTTCCAGCCTCCCGTTCTAGAGCTTGGGGTGAAAATGGAGCCCTGGGGTGCGGATCAACACTGCTCCCCACACACTCTGCGTGCCCCCGCCACCCCCGCTACCGTGGGTCTGAGCCAACGAGCAAGGGAGGGCGGTGGCTGTGTGCACGGAGAGGCAGTGCAGATCCCTCCCGCGCCCAGCACTCCCGTCATGTGGTTTCGTACCCCCTGGACTCATTTCCAAAAAAGCATTTCCTCCTGCTGTGGTTGGGCGTAAAAGCCTGTCTGGGGAGGGCCGGCGCTCACTTACCACGCGTCGCGTGGTGCTGACGGCAGACATGGGGTGCCGGGGCACCCTGCCCGGGCGCTGAGCTGCCCCGACACCCCAGTGCACCTGCGGCCCTGCTCCCCTCACCGCCCCGGCATGACCCAGCCGCATCGGCCACAAGGATGAAGTGTTGCTGCCCTGGGGTGGCTTGGGTGAGTGCGGTGGTGTGGGGGTCCTGGCGCCAGTTATGGGGTGTCCCACGGCTGTGGCTATAACGGGTCTGGAGGAGGGAGAGAGGACGGAGGATTAATTACAGTGCCAAGCGTGCCCAAACCGCTTACCCCTCTACCTAACAGCTGGGGCTGGGCTCTGCTGCACCAAAACATTGACGGTGTGGCGTGACTGCGGGGGCCACAGGCCGTCAAGATCTCGGCCACAGACAGGATGCGGCTGTGGGAAGCGTGGGGTCAGTCATGGCAGGGCAGTGCCACGGGGAGTGGCTACGCCGACACCTGCGAGGGGCTGCCGTCGGGGCTGGCTACGCACACGGGTGGCGGCCTCGGCACACGGGCTCCGGGAGCGGCGGCTGCCTTATGGGCGGGAGAGGCGCTTGCACCGCACAAGCGGAGGTGGTTCTCCCCACTGTGAAGCCAGCCCCGTGCCCACGGCTCCGCTGTTCACCGGGCACCTGCTCCCCGCGCTGGGCAGGGGCAGCTGCCCGTCTGCAAGCGGGGTGCGCGGGCAGGGCCCCGCTGCGGGACGGTCGTGCCTCAGCGGTGACTCAGATGTGCCACTGGCAGCCGGGACTGAGGCAGCTCCCCGGATCTGCCGGCAGCGCTCTGCGAGCGGGCGGCCCTGCGCGGTTTCCAGTCTGCCGGTGGCGGCGGGTTTAGTAGAAAATGATTCAACTGCCGTAATCGGGGCCATCACGGCTGGGAAATCCAGCCCCCAGCGAGGAATCCCCTGGCTCCCTGCCCACACTGTCGGTGCCACGGTCCTCTCAGCCGTCGGCCCGGCCGCTGGAAGGGGTGTCAGCGTGGGCACCGCTCGCTGCACCCACCAGAGGAGCGGGGCTGTCCTGTGGACAGCACCTGGCACCCCGCGGGGGAGCAGTGACCTACTTTGAGACTCGCGTAATGAAGCGCGATAGCATCGGAGAGAGCGTGAGCCAGGCACGGCTTCCTTTCGGGGAGGAAATCACCTCCTTTGTGAGGGAGATAAACCCCAGGAAAATCAAAGCTGGCAGGGTTAACCCCTACGCTCCCGGCTACTGACACCTCCCTGATCTGACAGTCTCTGGCATTACCAGTCCGTCTGCCTGACTCACTCGTTCCCATCCCTGGGGACATGGCAGGGGTCCTGTTGGCACAGGCGGTCGAACATCTCGGTGCCGCTCCCCAGCCAGCCTGGAAGCACCATTTGCAGAGCACACGGGTGACACTTGACAGCCCCTGGGCACGGTGGCCCCCACAGTGCCAGCAGGAAGTTGCTTGCTCGTGTACTGCGGGGAAAGCAGAGCACAGGGGCTGTCGCGGGGCATTCCCGGCCCTGGGGCAGCACACCCACGCGGCTTTGGGGCAGAGGGCGGCGGCACCAGCCGTTCTGCCCTGTGCAGGCACCGCTGTCCACACAGTTCCAGGTACGGCTCTGGCTCCGGTAGCCCAGCATGAGTTGGTGTGAGGGCCGTTCCCACAGGTGCACGGCTCCTGGATCAACCCGGCTGCCTGCAGCCCTGCTCTCTCCCTGCTTGCAGGTGACCTTGGCAACGCTGTGGCTGGCGGCCAGCGAATCTCAGCCCCCAGGGTGGCGGGTCCGCGCCGTGCGGCAAAGGCAGCGGGTCCTGGTGCAGCCACTCCTCCGCCTGCGGAGACATCTCGCCGGCGTGAGCGGCAGAGGCGCGTGTCCCGCCGGCATGAACTGGATCGAGACTGCTCAACACTGCTGCCTTCCGTGTCCCGCAGGTGAGCGCTGCCCGGTCCGTGTGGCATGGCACAGCATACCATAGCACAGCAGGTGCATTGCTCCAGGCGCCCGTGCTCCCTGTCACCCCACTGTCCCTGCAGGGACATTCCTGTTCAAGCCCTGCACAAGCCTTGGGAATGACAGCGATTGCCGTGACTGTCCCGCCGGCACCTTCCGCACCCAGCCCAACACCCTCAGGGAGTGCCAGGCTTGCTACGAGTGTGACCGACAAGGTGAGCTGGCTCCACACCGTGCTGTGCTGTGCAGCGCTGTGCCATGCCGCTCACCGCCTGCTTTCTGCAGCTTTCCAGAGTGTGCTGAGCAACTGCTCGGCCACCAGCAACGTCGCCTGTGGCTGTGAGCCTGGCCGCTTCCGTGTCTGCCTTGACAAGCAGTGCACCGAGTTCTCTTGCCAGAAATGCCAGCCCTGCACCGGACGCCTCATCCAGCGACCCTGTGAGTGCTGCCAGCTGCCCCATGTGACCTGCCAGCTGTGCCACCTCTGGCTGTGCCACCCTGCCTCATGCCCATCCTCTCCCCAGGCTCGGAGGTGCAGGACGCACTTTGTGACAGCAGCTGTAAGCCTGACTTCTACAGAGAGGGTGACGAGTGCCGGCCATGCCACACGTAAGCATTGACCCTCCAGCCAGGAAGGCATGTGGGGCCCATGGCATGGCACAGCATGGCACCCATGGGTCCCATCTCCTTGCAGGAGCAAGGACACGTGTGGCAAAGAGTGCCAGCAAGTGTGTGGCAGCAACAACGACCAAGGTATGGGGACAATGGGGCCAGGGTTGGTGCTGTGCGGTCACCGTGCTGGCCAGCTGGTGGGAATGCTCCTGCTCTTCCTTTCAGGCTCAGGTCTGGAGTACATCCTGCTGGGACTCACTGGGCCTTTCTTCCTGGGTGCTCTTGCCATCTACCACAAGAGGAAGAGGCTCTGGCGTGATGCCCTGGCAAGTGGTCCCCTCCCCACAGCACAGGCCACCGCCTCAATGGCCGGGGCTGCAGCCATACCATGGTGCCAGTTTGGTGCCCGGAGGTGGGACAACCTGTGGTGGACCCCTCAACGCTCCCCACAGGGGACAGAGCGTGCCACTGGCACAGCAAAGCAGAGCCTCAAACACCAGGCAAACACTCAAACACTGCTGTGTGAGCCGCCCAGTGATGAAGGGGAGTCCTCTGCACCCCCAGAGCCCCGCAGTGCCCTGCTGCAGGGCAGCCAGCTCTATGCTGTCATCGATGTGGTGCCAGTACGGCGTTGGAAGGAGTTCATGCGGATGTTGGAGCTGCGGGAGGCAGAGATTGAGCTGGTAGAGCTGGAGGTGACCCACATCCGTGACCAGCAGTACGAGATGCTGAAGCGCTGGTGCCAGCAGACCAGTGCCACACTGGACCACGTCTTTGCTGCCCTGGAGCGCATGGAGCTGGCTGGCTGTGCCGAGGCACTGCGCCAGAGTCTGTCCGGGGCACCCTGATCCCCAGGGTCAGCACCCTGGCACCGGGAGGTCCCGACACCTCCACACCTCACTGGGCGCCTCATCCCAGCTATACCCCTAAGTATTGTTACTTATGCCGAGTAGACATTTTATGTCAGTTTTATGTCCTCTTCCCACCTGCCTGTGCCCTCTATTTATGTCCCCCTGCTCCCAGGGCCGGGGAGGACCTCATGCCCCAGCACGTCGGCTGCCCAGCCCCTCGCGGGACGAGCGGGCACCGAGCCCACCGCGAACCCATGGGATAGTTCTCAAGGCTGCCCGCTGCAGGGCGCTCCTTCCCCCTCCCCAATAAAGTGGTGTGTTCTCCATCCGCCAGCCCTGGCCCTTCTTCGCAAGGCGGTTCTGGCCGGGCACCAGGACACCGCTGGCCTCAGGACCACCACTGGTGATGTGGCCACCACAGGTGACGGGCAATGTGGGTGCTGGCAGACGTGCTGGTGGTGTGGGTGTTGGGAGTGATCCGTGGTGATGTTGGTGAGGGGGGCACCGCTGTCGGCGAGCATGGTGTGGGTGGGGGGTGATGTGGGCAGCCCCAGGAAGGCGCGGGGCACTGCTGGCGGGGTTTATCGTTTTAATCGCTGGAAAGGCAGGCGGTCTGGGCAGAGGTGAGCCAGAAGCTGGCCTTGAGCTGCTCTGAAGGGGCAGGAGTGAGGGCGAGCGCGCTGCAACGGCGAGTGGTGCCAGCGGGGCGTGCGGCGAGCCCGGCCGCAGCGGGCAGTGCACAAGGAGCCGCGTGCCCCACTCCGCGGCAGCTCGCTTTGCCACGGGCAGCACAGGGTGGCGGTGGGCAGGCGGCAGCGGGATGTGGGGGTGTGGGGGGCTACGGGTGCCTGGGGCGGTGCGGGGGGCTTCTCTGGATTGGGCTATGTGGCCATCCACGGCAGGAGGAGGGTGCCGAAGCATGTCGCGGTCCATGGGAGGACCTGCCAGCCTCCTCCTGCTGCGAAGAGCCGGGATGCGGTGTGGCGTGGCTAGTGCTTGGCTATGTCCCCCTTCTTGAGGATGATCTGTCGCTGCCAGGGCGCCAGCTTTGTTTCATCGTACCCGAGAGTCCTTAGCTTTTCCGACTGCTCCTTCTCCTTCTCCTCCTCCTCCCGCTTCAGTTTCTCCTGCTCTTTCCTGCTTAGCAGCAGAGGGCACAGGGCGCCGCGGTCACCAGAGCCGCGGGAGCCGCCGTGCCCGCCCACCCAGGGAAGGGGCTTGCGGCACTCACCGTTTCTGCTCCCTGCGAAGGCAAAGGGAAGAGCGCGATTAGCAGAGCCGCGGGAGTGACCGGCTGGTGCGGCATCCCCCGACCCTGGCTCACCTCTCTTCCTCCAGCTTCTTGCGCAGGATGTCCCTCCTCCAGGCCGGCATGCTGGCCAGGCGCGCCTCCTCTTCTTTCTCCTGCAACAGACAGCCGTGTTACCGGCACTGCCGGGAGCCCGCCCTCACTGTCGGCACCATGGGGCCCCAGCAGCATCCTGGTGCGCGATATCACATCCTTCTGGCAGCCGTGTCCTTGGCACGGTACCGGTGGGGTTCACCAGCACATGGCTCGCCGACGCGCCCCTCGCTGCCCGCCTTCCGCCGGCGCCGGGAGGAGGAAGGAGCGCGTGGCGTGGCCAGCCCTTGCAGCACACCACAGCTTTATTGCATGACACGCGGGGGCCCACGCTGCCCCGGCACCGCAAACGCCACACCAGAGGGGAGCGCAGCCCCGCCGCTGCGCCTCCCACACGACACACAGCCACGGCAAGCGGCACACACTGCAACCTCGGCCCAGAGGGGGGACGCGCAGAACAACACTCAGCCCTCTGCCAAGCTGAGCTGCACCACGAGCCGCAGAGGCAGGCGAGCAGCTGTCCCCTGAGCTTGCTACTGCCCCACGCCACACCGCTGGCACAGCCTGCAGCATCCCGCCGGACTCAGGTGTCGAATATCTCTGCCTCCTTCTCCTTCCAGAAGGAGAAGCTGCGGTCAATGAAGCGGCAGACGTCCTCCTCGCTGAACTCTCCCAGCTCCGGCACTGGCACTGCTGCCCCCTGCCCTTCCGGGCTCATGGTGGAGGGCTCTGGCAGGCTTTCTACCACTGCCACAGGGTCATCCCCAAAAAACTCCTGCACGAGGTCCTCAAAGCCGTCAAGCCAGTGGCGGTGGCCAGCCTCGACCTGCTCCAGTACGGTGCGGTGGAAACGGCGGACGTGGTGCCAGCTGTGGCTGCCCAGGCGGTCAAACATCTCGTAGCAGAGGAGGTGGCGGAAGCGCCGCTCCTCGGGGCTGAGGGGCATCTCCAGCAGCTGGAAGTAGCCCAACATGAAGAGATCGAGCGGGAGGCTGTCGTGGGGCATGGGCGAGCCGCCGACGTGGGGCAGGAAGTGTTGAGGCCAGTACAGCACCGTGGTGCGGCTCAGGCGCCGGATCTGGCGCCCTGGGACCCGGCGGGCGACACTCCTCCAGCGGGCCAGCAGCCGCCCCGCTGCCTGTCGCCGCCTCCCCGGCCGCCGAGGCCGCTCCTCCCCAGGCGCTGCCGCGAGTGCCCTCTTCTTCCAGTGCTCCAGGAAGAGGAAGACGGCGCGCTCCTTGCACCCCTTGGTGCGTTCATGTGAGCTGCTTGGCTCTGGCAGCGCTGGCCTGCTCCGCCGCAGTGCCCCATCCCCGTATTCCTCCTCCAGGATGGGCCGGCGGGTACTACCAGGGGGCTGCACCCGCTTGCGCTTAGTGACCCTGGGGGCAGGTACAGGGGGACCCCCTGGCCCCTCGTAGTTGGCCTTGAGGCTGCGGACAGAGACACCGCAGCCCAGGATCTCACGCCGGGCGTCGTGCTGGGCACCGGGGCTGCCCACCGCTCCCCCCGCCCCAGGGCCCTCCCGGCCTCTCAGGGTGGCTGGCGGTGCGGCCGCGCTCCTCGGCAGTGTGGGGGACCGGCTGCCGCGGGCAGGCGCGTCCTCGTGGGCGAGGGCGAAGCGCCGGGGTGCCGGGGGCGTGGAGAGCGGCACGAGTGGCAGCAGCTCCTCCTCCAGCCCCCCTGGAATCGGCTTCCCCGGCTGCGCCTCGTGCATCACCCGCAGGCTCCCCAGCTGCCTCTCCAGGTGCTGCATGTCCTCCTCCCACATCGGCTGCCCGGAGGGTCCCAGTATGACCCCGCGGGCAGGTGGCCGGTGCCGGCACAGGGGCGGCGAGCGGCTCCCAGGCTGCGGCGGGAAAGAGGGCAAAGGGGCTCTTGAGGCCGTGCTGCACGCACCTTGTGCCACTGCCGCCGTGTGTGGCGTCCCCGCGGTATGACGCCCCTGCATGCACGTAGGGTGGTTCCCAGCCCGATTGGGAGCCAGAGGCAATGCCACGCACGCCATCTCGCCAGGTCCTGAGCTGCTTGGGCCATGCCCGCGCCGTGCTCGCCGCTGCAGCACGTGGGACCCCCCTACCTTGCGCCGCTGCTCCTCCTCCTCCTGCATGCGGAGCTGCAGCTTGCGAACCATCACCTGCCGCTTCCACTCGGGGATGGGCCGACCCTGCTCGTCCTGGCTCGGCACCAGCGCCTCCACCTCCGCCGCTGCCCCAGCGCCTGCTGCCGGCACCGGTGAGCTTCCGTTCAGCACTGGCTCTGGTGAGCCGCCTGCCAGGCAGCGTGGTGGGCCAGCAGCCTCCACGGGGGTGGCCGGCGGGGTGGGCGTCCTGGTGGGTGACGGGGAGGACACTGGCGACTCTGCCTGTGGAAGGAGGGAGGGAGGGCGGTGGGCACTTGCCGTGCTGTGCTGGGCCGCGCCACCGGCTCCCCTGGCCCCCTTCACCACCTACGTTGGCCCCTGCCTGGCCGCTGCCGGAGAAGACGGTGGTGAAGCCTTTGCTCTGTGGCGTTGGCTTGAGGCTCTTCCCAGCTTTGATCTCGGCCAGCAGCTCCGAGTTGTCGCCCGTAGGGGACATCATGTTGAAGGACTTGGTGCCTGAAGGGAGGCAGGAGGGGCAATAAGCACCCTGCCAGCACCATCTCCTTGTCCCTGTGAATCCCCCAACTTCTTTGCAGGGGTAGGGGGGTGGAGGGGTGGGTGGCTGGCTGACTGCCCCCCTCCCCACCATCCAGGATTCCCTGGAATGCCCCTGAAGCAGCATCCTGACACTCAGCTCAGTCAGCACAGCACATCACCAAACCGTTGTGTCAGCACATCACCAAACTCCTGGGTCCGTCAGACCCCAGTGGAGCGACCTCCCAGCACTCAACAGCCTGGCACCCCAGCTCCACAGATCCATAAGACCAGCACTCCAGCAGCAGCTCACAGGGTCCACGGCAGCCTACTGCAGCAGCACCCCAGCACCCCAACACTCGGCTGCAAGGGTCCCAGCCTGGCCCCAGCCCCAAATGCCACTGCATGCCCCCGAGGCACTATGTTGCAACAGAAGCCTGCCTCTGGAGGGATGGCTCCGTGGCCGGTGACAGCCCTGCAACCGTAGCACGGCCGCTACACTCCCCTGGCAGCTCCCGGCAGCGATGCACCGACCGCCTGAGCCAGACTCCCCGCCAGCCCGGTGCCCAAACGGCTGCACGGCACCGGCACCCCGGGGATGCCCTTCCCACTGCTCATGCCACCCGCCTCGCGAGCACCCACCGTCCGTGCCAGCCATGCGTGAGTCCCTAGCGGCCCATGGTACCGTGCCAAGGCAAAGCCCCCTCCCCGCGGCAGGCGCCCGCAGCTCGCTCCGCTCGGCTGAGCCACGCCGGAGCCAGAGGGCTGCGGGTGCTGAGGGCCCAGCGGGACGCGCGCGCTGCCATCCAGCGCCGGCTGAGACCCCCCGGTCCCGGGAGCCGGCGCTAATAAAGCGGGCGCCGAGCAGCGGCCGGGCCGGCTGCAGTCAGCGGCGGGGGAGCGGCCGGTGCGCTCACGTGGCGGGGTCACGCCGGCCGGCTGAGCGCGAACAAAGGCTCTCTGTGTGCGGGGCCCGGCTGCCTGCCCAGCCCTGCCAGCCCTGCCTGGCGGCTTCGGCGGCCCCGCACCGGCCGTCGGCCTCCCGCGTGGCACCGCCGGCCGCCGACGCGCAGCGAGGACCCGGCGGCCGCAGCGCCGCGGGCAGGTGACAGCCCCGGCGGCCGTCGATGCCCCGCGGCTGCAGCACGGGACGGCGCCGGCACGGGTCCCTCCGGCTGTGCCCAGCGCCAGGGCACCCCCTGAAGCAGGGAGGAGCGTGGGGCCGCGGTACTTACTCTTCATCTGCCTGAGCGCCTTTCCTCCTAGGGAGAGAAGCAGAGAGGCGGCGCGGGGCGCGCGGCAAAGGAAGGATTTGGCCACCGCGAGACAAGAGAGAAGAGAAGCGGCCAGCAGTGAGAGCAGGCAGGGGCGAGCGGGCGTGGGGGCCCCCGCGCCGACACCGGAGGAGAGAAGGACAGAGAGGGCTGTCAGGAGCCACGCGGCCGAAGTGCCGCGGGAGGAGACGAGCCAAGGAGGTCAATGCCACAGTGCAGCCAACGGGACAGTGCCCAGGATCACTCCCCGTGCCCACCCGGCACCCTGCCACTTACTTCCCGTAGAGGAGGAGGAACGGCGGGGCCCGGCAGGAGTCTCTGAGAGCGGGGGCGGCGGTGGGGGCGTCGGGCAGGCGGCGTCGGGCAGCGGTGGGGGCGGAGGTGGAGGCGGCAGCTCGGCACCTGGCTTGCTCTCCCCATTGCTCATGGTGTCCGCCGAGATGGGTGATGCCTGGAAGAGAGCGTGGGCATGCGTTGCTCGGTGCCAGGGCCACTGAGCTGTGCACGGGCTTGCGGCGCTGGGCTCACCTCCTCGGTGTGCGCCATTCGCTGGGGGCCTGGCTGCTCGGCCACAACGTGCCCCAGGTGCTTGTAGTAGTCACCGGTGCTCGGCTGCTTGCCGAAATTCCTTGACCGCCTGCTGGAGTCGGCCCGGCGCAGGCCCTCGGGACTGCTGTCACGCGATGCCAGCTGCAATGGGGAGCCCACCTCAGCACCGCCGTGCCCAGCACTAACCGCAGGGCGCAGGGCCGTGGTGGAGTAGGACTGTGCCAGCAGTTTGCCTTGGGACAGATGCAGAGCTGGGACGGACAACAGGGTGCGTGCCCTGGAGTCTGTTCGGCAAACGGCTCTACCAAGGGCTGCGTGCCATGGCGGCAGCGTGTGGCATTAGTGCCTGGCACTGTGACCCCATAGCCTGTGCCCAGGATCCTGTCCAAGCCTCCCCCGGGATAACCCCCTGGGAACAGGAGTGCCGAGCCCCAGCCCTGCGGATTACCGGAAGCTTATCCCGCGCGGGGCTGGGGCCCGGTTCCAAACCTCCCTCTGAACAGGGCTCTCAAGCAGCGCAGCCTCAGCTCACCCCGGCGCATTCCACAGCGGCTTTACGAGTTGTGCTGCCGAGTGCTGCGCTGCAGGGGGCTGTGCCTGCTCCCTGGGTTTGGAGTGCCACCGCGGCATAGCCCTGCTGCCCTTGTTGGGGGCCCCGCTATTTGCATTTCCCCGTATGCCACCTCCACCCATGGCATTTTCACAGTGAGCCCGGGCGCTCGCTGCCACCGCCAGCCCCAGCTAAGTCAACAAACTTCAGCTGGGTGCTTCCTACTCTGGCTGCCACGGGAGTTATGCCAAGCCTGGCTCCCGCTCCGGTAGTCCCAGCCCTGGTCTGGCGCAAGGATCCGTGTTGCTGAGCCCCATCTCATGGAGCACCCACACCACTGTGGCACTGCTCTGTCACACGCCCACACCTCCCCAAGGCAGCCCGTTACTCCGGTAAGCACTAAAGAGCCAAGGCTGTGTGCAATGAGCACTGTGGGGTCCCGAGCCCACCACGTGCCTGGCACACACTGCTCTGCTGAGCCCCCCACCCCATGTCCCCCAGAGGACTGGGCTCTGCCAGTGTCCTGACCATGCCCAGAACCCTGTCCCCGGTGAGGTGGCGAGAGCCATGGTAGGGGGTCAGAGCAGCCCCAAACCTACTGCATCCCTATGCCTCCCCAGCCCGCCATAGAGGGCTGCACCCCTCTTACCTGTGCACGCCTGGCTGAGCCCTCTCAGCTCCTGGCAGCGCTGGCTGTGCCACCCGACACCTGTGGCGCGGGTGACACTGGAGCCAGCCGCTCGGGTTACCGCCTGCGCAGCTGCCCACGCCCAGCTCGGCATGCTGCCGGTGGCATCGCCGGGCCTCATGGGCGCGGCTGCCATGGCATGATGCTGCCGGGTGCCCCAGCCGGTGCAGCAGTGGAGCGGGCCCACCCAGTGCCATGGAGCCACGAGAGCATCACTGGCCCCAGCTTGCTGCATCCTCAGTGCTGGCTGAGCCCCAGCCCACTCAGTGCATGTCAGCGCTGCAGGCATGTGGCCTCCAGCTGTGGCCAGGGACTGTCCCCTCCCAGGGCAGGCAGGCAACAACTCCTCAAAGGGGATGGGTGCCCGGTGGAATGCCCCTCCCGGGTGATATGTCCCTTGAGCTGTGTAGGGGGCGTGGTGCAGGGGACACGGTGCATGGGGCCGTACCTCTCGGCGCAGCGCCTGGCTCTCCACATGCCGCAGGTTGTTCTTGGCCCGCACGTAGATGTCAGCGGTGTGGGGGGCAGCGGGGGGCGCAGGTGCAGGGTAGCCGGGGGGTGGTGGGGGTGGCCGGGTGGCGGGGGGTGGGGGCGGTGGTGGGGGGAAGGCAGGGGGTGGTGGCGGCGGGGGACCCTCGCCTGCTGGGCCCCGGCCCCGTGGCCGCATCTCAGGGTCCAGCATGTCCATGTACGCCTGCATGTCCGCCAGCGCCGGCTCAGGCACCCCTGCGCAGGGCAGGGGGTCAGGGGGGGCTGGACCCGCACCCCCCGCCCCGCGCCCCCTGGCCCCGCACTCACGGGCGGCGGGGGCCCCTGGGGGGCCGCCCCTCTTCTCCCCGGTGCTGGATTGGCTGGAGTGGCAGGAGTCGTAGTTGGAGAGGGTGCTGGCAGGGGAGCCCACCTCGAAGCGCGCCTGGGGCACCGACGCCGTGGTGTTGGGCGATGACATGCCCGAGTCGGGCTGTCGGCATTCCCCATCCGCCGAGGGGTCTCGTGACAGCACACGGTGCTCCACGCTCTGCTGGCACAGCCGTGGGGTCAGGCAGCAAGGCAGGGGTGGGGCTGCCCTGCGTGCTCCCTGTGTGCTCCCCACGCCCTTGTCCCCCAGCACCGCTGTACCATGTTCTCCACGGTGCGCAGGTACTGGGCGCAGTGGCTGTGGCCATTGTAGTCAGCGAGGTCGGCTGCTGTGTAGCCATCCTGGTCACGGATGCTGAGGTCGGCACCGTTCACCACCAGGATCTGGCAGCACTGGGGAGAGTGGGGGTGCATGGCAGGGCTGGAGGGAAGGGCCCCCCCTCACCCTGACACCCTGTTGGCCACCAGCACCCACCTCCAGCTCGCCATTCTCGGCGGCATCATGCAGCGGTGTGCCACCCCAGCCATCGGCAGTGATCTCCCCACCGTGCAGCAGCAGCCAGCTCAGCACCTTGGCATGGCCACGACTGGCGGCAAAGTGCATGGCCGTGGCCCCCTCAGCGTCCCGCTCTGTCAGGCTCACCGTCGTGAAGCTCATCTGTGTGGGCAGGCAGGCTGAGCACTGGGGCTGAGCACCCTGTGCCGTGCCACCGCGCTGTGCCACCATGCCGTGCCGTGCCGTGCCAGGACAGCGCTTACCAGCCAAACGATGACAGTGTTGTGGCCCATCTGGGCGGCGGCGTGCAGTGGGGTCATGCCGTCGTAAGCGCGCGCGTGGGGGTCAGCCCCACAATCCTGCACCAGGTACTGGATGATCTCCAGGTGGCCCTCCTGGCAGGCGAGGTACAGCGGGGTGGCCCCCGTCTTGGTCTGGGCACTCAGCGTACTGCAAGCGGGGCACAGCGCCCGTCACCTGTGGCCACTGCTACTGCCAGGGCTGGGACAGGGGCCAGGCAGGATACAGGGACATGGGGGCTTGTGGGACACAAGAAACACGGGGAGGTGCAGGGGACACAGCTGCGGGCAGGCAGGGCAGTGCTGGGGCTGGGAGCTGTCCACCCCATGGCTTCCCATAGGCCCCCGTGCTGCGGCGGTGGCTGCAGCTGCAGCGGGAGGTCACTAAGTTAATCAGCCTGCTTAGGCTAAGCTCCTTCCTCCGGCTGTTTTTGGACACTGCAATTTAGTCGTATTTTAAAGTAAGCTGCTTACACAGCACCAGCCGTGGAGCCGGCGGGGAAAGGCCAACCTGCACCGTGGTGCTGCCCAGCCCAGCTGCTGGGTGCCAGTGTCCCCTCACTGCCCCAAAAGGCCTTGGCATCCTCATGTCTCTAGTCCTGAATTGTATATCCCAAACTGTGCAACCCAAATCTTGAATCCCACACCTTTTACCCAGCATTCCCCATATACATAGACCCATATTCTGCATCCCACATCCTGCATCCTGTCTCCCGACCCCACAGGAAGCTGTTCTATTAAGTGCTCCATAAAAAAACCCTGTTGAATATTTAAAAAAGGAAGAGCAATAAATACTCTGCTCTGTTATCGCAACGATCGCAGGCCCTTAATAATTGATCCCTGTAACTGTGAGACGGGCTGTGGCCAGCACTCCCTTCCTGCTGTGCCTTGTATGCTTGTGTCACTGAGTGCCTGCCCCATGGTCCAGCAGTGCCAGGCTGGCACAGTCCTCTGTGCTGCCCCAGCAGGGGCTGAGGCTGGGGCTGGGGCTTGAGGCTGTTGCAGACCGGGGTGCAGGGGACAGCGGGAGCACAGGCACAGGGTCAGTCCCTGATTGCCATTTCTCAGTAATTGGGAAGGGGTTAAGCCACTTGGGCAGCACCAGTAAACTGCTTTGCCAGATGGCTGAGACCCCGTGCTGGGCCACCGGCTGCCGGGGGCCCCGCGGGCCGGTGCGAAGGTGGGCTGGGAGCGCCAGCATCCCGCAGCGGCACCAGGGATTGGATTTCGCAGCTGTAACGGAGCCTCCGGGCAGGCGCGGGGCTGGGAGCAGGGCCAGCCCTAAATAATTCAGGGGGAAGGCGGTGACAGCAGCGGAGCAACCCCGGCAAGCAGCGTGAAAGGCAATGCGAGTGCCGTGCCACACCTGGGCTGACACGGTGGGCGTCGAGCAGGAGCAGCGACTGGTTTGGGGCTGAGCTCGGGCTGCAGGGGTTAATCCCAGAAGTGCTCAGGGCTAAACTGGCACACCTGGGGCAAGGAGATAAAGAACTAGGGCTGGGACAGCTCTGGCCAGTAAGTGCCATGGGATCCAGGGATCTCTGTGGCCCAGCCTGGAGAAAAGGATGCAGGGCTCTGGTGTTGTGGCACCCAGAGACAGAGGGGTGCCAAGCGCCACTTATCCCACTGCCTCAGGACTCCTTGGATGTGGAAGAGCTGTGCAATCTCTCTCATCCACAACCCTGGAACCTTCCAGGGACAACGTGGAGCAACAGCGCATCCCCCCGGTTCCGCTTGTGGGTTATTTCTAGTGGCTGGGTCTGTGGGTTATTTCTAGTGGCCTCTGCCCACCACAGGAAATCGGATTAGCGGCCACCTAATCGCCTGCTGCAGCCTCGTGGCGAGGCCCGGCATCGCGGGCCCCGTGGGCTGCTGTGACAGGTAACTCGGGGACCAGCCCGGCCCCAGGTACCGCTCAGGAGGAAAAGCTCAAGGGATGCTGCCGCGTCTGAGAGAGACTGCCGTATCCAGCAATGCCCATGGACCCGGGCAAGCGGAAAGGTCGTCTCCGGCGCGGGGAGCAGCCTCTCCTCGGCGGTCAGCCTAATCCATTTACATAACAGCGGGCGGACAAAGGCGGCTGTGTTATCGCCCCGCGCCAGGAGCCGACTCAGCGGCCAGTGACAATATTTCTGCCAGCGCTCGCCCCTCTCCTGCTCGCCCCTTCTTTCTGGGCCATAAAGAAGGTGCAGCTGGCTGCCCAGCCTGATAAGGTGGCCGCGTTGCTCTTGGAGCTGGGAGGGACCAGGGTGGATGCAGCATTCGTCCCCAGTGCTGGCACTTTGCCCAGTGGCTGGAGGGAGGGTTGGGGCCACAGCAGGCACCCTGTTCTCCCGCTAGCCCTTCTCCTGCTGGTGGGTGCCAAGCTTGCGGCAGACCCTGTCTAGCTGCCAGCAGTGGGGGCCGTTACCTGGGGCAGTGTCCCAAGAGGAGTCGCAGGGAAGGGAAATCCCCTTTCACCGCGGCGTAGTGGACGGGCAGTGCTCCCGTGTTGGTGGCTGCCGTGGGGTCACTGCCTCCAAAGCGGAGGAGCCAGTCGATCACCTCATGGTGACCGAAGCGGGCTGCCAGGTGGAGGATGGTGGCACCAGAGTTGTCTGTGTCCTGCAGGAGGAAGTGGGACGGCTGTCAGTACCGGGACCAAGCCCTTCCGGCTGGGGGGCTGGGGACCGAGGCAGCCGTGGGGCATCCCCCAGCCCGGAGCTGCTTCCGGGCGGGTGGGGTGGCCAGGGTGGAGTTCCTGTCAGTACGGAGCGGGGCTGGAGCAGGAACATAGAGCATTGGAGGGACCGTGGGGCCAGCGTGTCTGCCCTCCATCAAGGGCCAGCGTCTGCACACAGTGAGTGCAGCACAATGCCCTCCTTGTTCTACCGGCCGCGGAGCCCCTAGCCGCGGGAACTTGCCGCCGAGCCCCGCTGTGCCGGCGGCCCGTCCGCCCTCCACGCTCGGTGGGACGCGGGTAGGGCTGGCCACTGGCCAGGAGGTCGCCGATGCGTGCTGACCCCTTCCTTCCCGGCTAATCTCCGCTCCCAGCCCCGCCGCTGCCTCCTCTTCCTTCGGCCGTCACATGTCTTTAACTCTCGGCCGGCCCCGAGGCAAGCCGCTTACCGCCCCGGTCCCGCCGTTGTGTAACCCCGGGAGGGGGCGGCAGCCCCGGGGAATATGTGCTGCCCTCGAGCCTGAACCCCTCCGGGATGCCGGGACTCTCCGGGCCCGTCGGATGCCGCCCGATATGCACGGCGGAGCCCTGCCCGAGCCGGCTAGGACGGACCCCGGCTCGCCGTCGGCAGAGCTGGGAGCACCATGCGTGACCGTCTCCCCGCGGCCACAACCACCCATACGGGACCGCGGAACGCCTTCCCGGCCGCCCGCGCCACCGAGGAACCCTCCGCCGCCCCCCGCGACCCCTCTCGCACCTGCACGCCGCAGCCCCCCTGCGTGAGCAGCCACTGGAGACAGGCGAGGTTGCCGGTGGCGGCGGCGTCGTGGGCCGGCGTGGCCCCGTTTCGCGCCCGCGCGTCCCCGCGGAGGGCGGCCTCGGCCGCCAGGTACCGGAGGCAGGCGAGGCGTCCGGCGCGGGCAGCGTGGTGCGCGGGGGACGCGCCCAGGGCGTCCCGCAGCCCTGGCCGCAATAGCCCTGCCGCCCGCAGTCCCCGCAGCGCCTCCACGTCGCCCTGTCGCGCCGCCTGCAGCGCCCGCTCCAGCGCCATCCCGGCGGCGGCCCCGGCCCCAGCGGCCCAGGCGGCCCCGGCCCCGGCGGCCCCGGCCGCCGCTTGGCACTGCGCGGCGCTCCCGCCCCGCCGCCCCCCGGCCCCGCCGGCTCCTCCTCTCCCTCCCCCGGGGCCGCCCCTCCGCCCGCCCCGCCCGACGGCGCGGCGATTGCCCGCTGCTCGGGACCCCCGCACCGCTCCCCCCGGCCTCAGCTGGGGCCGTCGCGCTTTGCCGAGCGGCGGCCGGGACCAGGACGGGGATAGCTGCAAGTCCGGGTGAACCCCAAAGCGGACTGTACGCGGCTGCCGGCGCCGTTATCCGCGGTGTTAGGCAGCGGCCCCACGGGTGTCCCCTCCCGCCGCCCGCCCAGGCGAGAGGCGCGGCAACTATGGGCTCCGACGTGCGCTGCCGGTCCTAGCAGCGCAGGCAGAACGGGGGGCGCTGGGCCGCTGGCTGCCCCACCTCAGCCTGCAGCGGGGTGCCGGCAGCAGGGCACGGTCCTCTTTGAAGTCCACACGGACTTGCACCGGTCCCGGTCCCGGCCGCCACTCGGCAAAGTGGTTTTATGAATCGCTGGCGGGGCAGGGCGGGAGGGCCGGTCAGCGGGCGGCGTGGGAGGACAAGCGGGGACCCCCCGTCAGCACCGCGGACAGCGAAGGTGCCTCTCGATCAGCACCGAGGACAAGGCCTTGCCCGCCTCCTTCCCTGCCTGCCCCCCGCCCTCCCTGCCCCGCCGGCCCGCCCCGTCCCGCCGGCGGTTCATAAAGCCGGTAGCGGTACAGAGACCGGGAGCACCATGTCCCCACTGGGCGTCCCGCGGCTGGCATCCCGGCTCCTGTGCCCACTCCTGCCGAGCTGTGCAAGGTGAGAGCTCCGGCATTCTCTGCCCCCAGGGCCCACGGGTTGCCCCGTCTGCCCGCAGACCCTCTGGTCCCTCACGAAGAAAAGCCGCCAGCGAGAGCCGAGAGCTCGTGTTTGGCGTGGCCGTGAGTGCCGCAGCTCCCGGCACCTCGCCTCCTCCGGGCGGGATCCTGGACCCCTTTCCGGACCCTTTGTGCACTCCACTGCGAGCTGTCACTGCTTGCTCGGGACTATCGCCACCACCCGACCCAAAATCCCTGGGCGCCCACGGGAGCTGTGTTACAGCCGGAGAGAACCGACGGCGCTGGGAACGCGGGCGGAGGAGGCGGTGCTGCCCGTGCCGACCCGAAGGCCCTGGCTCCCCACGAGTCCCCGCGCTGACAGGGCACTCCTGGGCGCGGCGGGGGGACCCCAGTCCCGGCGGGGGGACCCCAGTCCCGGCGGGGCCACACGCCCCCGGTCCCGGCGCCGCCCTTGGCCCCGGCGCTCCTCCCCGCACGGGGGCGCGCGGCGCGCGGCCCGCCAATGGAGCGGCGGGGCGTGTCCGGGGCGGGGCGTGTCCGGGGCGCGGCGGGGCGGGGCGTGTCCGGGGCGGGGCGTGTCCGGGGCGCGGCGGGGCGGGGCCAAGCGCGGCGGTGCCGCAGCGCCTCTGCGGGTGGGGCGCCGGTGCCGCCATGTCGGAGCCGGGGGCCGCGGGCCCGTGCCCGGCCGCCATCCAGGTGTCCAGGTACGGCCCCGCCGCGGCCGGGGACCCGGGCAGGGCTGGGCAGGGAGGCGGGCGTGCTGGGGACCGCGGGCAGGTGCCGGTCCGCGGCCGAGATGCTGCCCGCCCTGCTGCCGGCATCGGCGGCGCCGCCCGCTTTAGTCACGCTGACAGTGACACCGGCCGCGGGCAGAGTGCAGCAGCGCCGCGCCCGTGCTCTGTGCTGCAGGGACTGGGAGCGGGCAGGGCTGCCGCGGTTCTCCCGACTGTGTCCCCGCGGCTCCCGAGCGCGCCCGCCCTGAAACAGCAGCTCCTGTCCGGGCCAGCCCGCAGCCGCTGCCTGAGAGCCGCCCGGGCCGTTATTCGCCGTTGGCAGAAAGCGCGGCTGCTGCCGGGAGGCCGCGTGGAGCACCGGCACGTGGCCGGCTCGGTGTGAGCCGCACCGGGGCCCGGCGGGGCGCGGCCCCGCTGAGACGCCGGCCGCCCCACCAGAGGCGCCCTGCTTCCTTCCGCTCCCAGCGGTAATTTGGAGCGGTTTCCATCGCAGCTCAGCTCACAGGAAGCCGCACGCGAGCAGCGATGGCCCGGCAGCTCAGCCGGTGGGCGATATGCTGCCTCCGGGCAGCCGCACCAGGGCTGGGCTGGGGACGCGGCAGGGGTTGTGAATTCTCATGTGCCTCCTTCGGCAGGATTATGCGCCCAGACGATGCCAACATCGCGGGGAATGTCCACGGGGGAACCATCCTGAAGATGATCGAGGAGGCAGGAGCCATCATCAGCACCCGCCACTGCAATTCCCAGGCCGGGGTGAGTAGGTGCCGGAGTGCCTTCCAGCCTCTGGCATGGTGACCCTTGACTCGCTGCCGTGTCTCAGGGGCAGCAGAAGTCCCACACTGGGAGTGTTTGCTCCTGCATGCAAACCACTGGTGTCTCTGGCTGCAACTGGGAGAGGGTCTCAGCAGCTAGAAGCATTCTGATGAAATTATGGTTTACCAGCAGAAACATTATTGCTCATTATTGCTGTCAATGTTTTAACTCCTGAGAAAGGCGAGTTGAGCCTACCCCGGTGTTGGTTACAGATGGGGAAGGAAGCATGGCCCATGACTGATAAGGTGGCGGTTGCAGTATGTGAGCTGCACGTGGCATGGTTGATTTGGCTGGTCTCAGGGAGCTGCCAGCTGTGGTCCTATGTGGTATGGATGTGATCACTGCCTTGGTACTCTCACCATCCCCAGGAGCCCTGTGTGGCTGCACTGGCACGGGTGGAGCGGACGGACTTCCTCTCGCCGATGTGCATTGGTGAGGTGGCCAACGTCAGTGCTGAGATCACCTACACCTCCCGGCACTCTGTGGAGGTTCAGGTCAACGTCATGTCTGAAAACATTTTAACAGGTGGGTGGCCACTGGTGGCTGTGTTCCAGAACTCCAGGAATAACAGTGTTAAGTCCAGAACTTCTAGCAGTGACTCCATCCTCTGCTCCATCACTAGCAGCATTCGGCAGAGAGGAGATTTAGCATGTTTATTGACAGAGCTGGGAATGCAGGGAGGGCTGGTGCTGGGGAGGGAGGCCAAGCAGGCTCCCTGGGATTTATGGCTCCATTGTAGTGAAAAACAGCAAAATCTGCTCGTAGCTCTTCCTGCCTGATTTGCTGCCTGTGGCTGCCTTTGGCCTGAAAAAGTCCCTTTTCCTGCTGTTGCTGTGACAACCAGTTCCGCTTGCTGGGACACCTTCCCAAAAGCACATTGTCACATCTGCTACGAGCTAAAGCCTGGCAGGAGCCAGCAGGGCAAGGGGCCACCAATGCCAGTGGCACTGGCGGTGTGTGCCCAACCCCAGACTGGTGGCAGGTACAGCACTGCTGGCCTTGGCACCATCACCTGCTGCCCCCTTCTCCTCCAGGGGCAAAGAAGGTGACGAACAAGGCGACACTGTGGTATGTGCCACTGTCCCTGAAGAACGTGAATAAGGTCCTTGAGGTTCCCCCCATCCAGGTAGGACAGCTCACTTGGGTCCCCCAAAACTGGAACTTGTCCTCCCTGTGGAATGGCACTAACTTGGCCCTGTTGGCAGTCCCAGCTGTGCTGGTGGCTTTGCCAATCCCCTTCTTACCAGCCTTCTCTTCCAGTATGCGAGAAAGGAGCAGGAGGATGAGGGGAAGAAGCGTTATGAGGAGCAAAAGCTGGATCGGCTGGAAACTAAGCAGAGAAATGGTGATGTGATCTTGCCTGTCATCAACCCAGGTAATACAGGCAGTGTGTATCCAGTGCAAATTGCCCAACAGTACTGGGAGACCAAACTGGTCCCCAGAGCAACTCTGGCCATCCCCAGGGTCCTGTAGCTGCAAGTGTGAATTCTGAAACACCACACCAGGGATGGGGATGGGATTTTGGAGTCACAGTGTGTGAGTGGATGGGGAGCTGAGTGGACACCTGTGATACCCTGCAGGTGCTGGAGGATGAGATCCCCTCCAAAACCCTGTTCCTGTATCACTCCTTGCATCCCTTGTGGGCAGCTAGAGCTGATTTTGCTCAGCAAGGGGTAAATGCAGGTGCTGGACAAGGTTGGCCTCTAGGCCTGGCTGTGGTCTTCAGGCAGGGGCGGAGAGGTGACACATGGGGAATGTTGGGGAAGGTGATAGGGGATGAAAGTTGCTCAAATGTGTTTTATTCCTCTGTCCTCCCTGCTTTCAGACAGGCAGACAAAAGGTAAGGCTCAGCCCGCACTGCTGCATGGGTGGTCCTGAGTGGGTCTTGGCTGCTTTTCCTTCCTCTGAGCTTCTTTAACATCTTTCATTAGATAGAAAACACAGCCACTTCTGAGAGAGGATTTCCTCTGCTGGGAGTTTGGGGGTGTGACTTCTGTCACCTGGAGGTTGTGGTGGGACAGGGGTCACCAGGATGTGCCACGGTTGGGGGCATGGGGGTGAAGGTCTTCCCACCAAGGGGAAAACGGGATCTATGCAGCAGGGTCTGGGACGTTCAGCTGAGGGGGGAAGCAGACAGCTGTGTGACCCAGTTCACTCCTGTTTGCTTTCATATTCTTTGAAAGCTTGAAAAGAAAGAAATGAGCTGAGCTAGAATAAAGTGAATGGGTGGGGATTAGATGGAGGCGGCAGCCTGTCAGGTGGTAAACAGTCTCTTCTCTTGGAACTTCTCCAGCCTGGTTTAACCAATGGTTTCAACATAGTCCAGCTTTGCACAAGCCAGCCCCGTGTTTTCTTCCTTTGCACAACTTAAGACAGGGGGTGTATGGTGGTGTATGGATGCCAGCTGAGCAGCTCTCACCTTGCTTTGCTCTTTAATCAGAGCCACACACCGTTGGCTACAGCCAGTCCAGCCTGATCCACCTGGTGGGCCCATCGGACTGCACGCTGCTGGGCTTTGTGCATGGAGGTGAGTGAGAACTGCCCTGTGCAGCAGCTGGGTTGCAGGTCCAGGTGGCTTTTCCCTGGAGCAAAGTGTGGTTGGAGAGTGACTCAGTGTTTTTGGTGGGCTCTGCCTCTGGAGGCACACAGGCCTCTTTGCTGACTGTCAAGGTCAGAGTTACTTTAGCTGGGACAAAAGCTTTGTCTTTTTCTGTGCCCCAAAAACTCATGTACTTGATCTATAAATCCTACAGTTTTGTCATCGTCTCTGAGATTGCAAATCCTGGAGTACAAACATGCAGCGTGACTGCAATTAGCTGAAGTAATTTCCTCTTGGCTGGCAGCGCCCATCACCTGCAGGGGTGGCACATGTGGTATAAGCCCTGGGAGAGGTGTGCTTGCTGAAGGCTGGGACAACACACACCTAATTCTTAAAAAAACAAAACCAACACGGCTCAGAGCTGTTTCAAGGTTTGTGGGACTGATCTTGCCTTGCAAGGGTGAGGTTTGCTCAGAGGAATTTGGGAGAGACAGAGCTGACCTTAATCACAGGTCTGCGAGGATGTTGTCCTGGTATTGACAGGAGTCCTTGTACTGGTACTGGATTACTGGTTGGGACTTAGTCTCTGGTCCAGTTCCCCAGCGTAGCTTTGGCCATGCTAAGGCCTTACTGACCTTTGCATGGTTTTCCTAAAATCCCACTGACTTCCCTGAGACAGGACCCTCTGCTTCCCCTCACAGGTGTCACCATGAAGCTCATGGATGAGGTTGCTGGGATTGTGGCTGCCCGCCACTGCAAGACCAACATCGTCACTGCCTCGGTGGATGCCATCAACTTCCATGAGAAGATCAAAAAAGGTACCAAGAGTGCTGGCAGGCAGTGTGATCTCCTGTGTTGCCACACCCTGGCTTCCTTGGGTGCACTCTCAGGACAGGCTGGTAGAGAAAATTAGTCCCTGTTTGATTTGTCCCATGCTCCACTTAAGACACAGCTTAAGCACGAAACATGCAGGACCACTTGTTCCCTTCACCAGCCTCTCTCTGTTTCACAGGCTGTGTCATCACTGTCTCAGGACGTATGACATTCACAAGCAATAAGTCCATGGAAATAGAAGTTTTTGTGGATGCTGACCCGTTTGTGGATGAGCCTCGGGAGCGGTACCGTGCTGTCAGCGCCTTCTTCACTTATGTGTCCCTGAGCAAGGAGGGGAAGCCCCTGCCCGTCCCGCAGCTCCTGGTAAGAGCTTTTCTCTCTGGGCTGGGGCCAGTGGGGGCTGTCACCTCTCCTGCTCCTCCTGGGGCAGAGCCCAGCTGGTCCTTTTGTCTGTTTTTTTACTGAGTAAGTCAAGGGAAGAGGAAGAAATCAGGCTTCAGGGTTGTTTTGGTTTTGTTTTGGTTTTGGTGTTTTTTAAATTGTTTTCATTTTTTATTTCTTTTGAAAATTGCCATTGTGGAGGTTGGAGATTTTCTCCTTTCTCATTGTTGAGGGCAGGCTGCATGTGGGCCCTGCACCAAGGGACCCTGAGTGCCAATGGAGGCCCCCACATCCCTAATTGCTGCTCCCCATGGTGTCCCCATTCCAGCCTCCTGCCTATATTAACTCCCCTAATCCTGGCAGGGCTTCGCTGATGTGGTGCTCCTGACTGGGGATATTGGTTAATATTTGATGAGGCACAGGTCTCCTGCTTAACGCAGGTGCACACTGGCTGTCGTGTTGTGTGTTTGACGGAGGGCAGCTTTTCCCTCACTCTTCTGCGAGGGGGAGGCGTGTTTCCCTCCCGCACACACTCGCAGCACGCTGACGCTGCAGCTTTGCACTCCTTCTGTGACCTCAGACGGAGACAGAGGACGAGAAGCGTCGCTTCGAGGAAGGGAAGGGCAGGTACCTGCAGACCAAAGCTAAGCGGCAGGCGCAGATGCAGCAGTCTGCCCAGCAGTGACCTGTCTGGCACCCTCGCCCACCAGCGCCCGCCAAACATCCAGGTTGTTCCCGTTCGTTTTGTGTCTGGTCCGCGCCAGCCCCATGCCTCCGCCCGCCCCAGCCTGCTGCCGGCGCCGCTGCTTTGCTGCTGATGGGCTCAGCACTGTAGACCTCGTGCTTCAGGTGGCTGAAGCTCCCTGAAAGCCTCCAGGAGTCTTCCCAGGCACTCGCCATCTGCCTCCAGAGCCGTTGTTGCTGTTTGATCCCGTTGGTGACGCTCCCGCCTGTGTCAGAGGCAGGATGGAGGCGTGTGGTGGCTTGAGGGGTGTGTGAGGCCGCGAGTCTTTGTGCTGCTGTGTTCGACTCGCTGGTTTGTCCTTCCATGCACACCAAAGCTTTCGTACGTGCCGCGCCGCGCCGGGGCCGCACTGAATGTCTGTGACATCTCTAGGTAGTTCTCTGTGCACATCTAAGTTATTTAAGGAATCCTGTGGCATAAATAAAGTCTGTTTCATTGACTGGAATGAAAGGCTGACACTTTTATTTCCAACAAGTGTGCTTTTCCTCCCTCCCCCAGATCCGCCTGCGCTCCCCAAGTGGCGCCAGGCGCTCCCGACCTTGTTTTTAAGTCTGGCTGTTTTAACGGGACCCCCAGAGCAGTTCCTGCTGGAATTGGTTCCCGGTTTGGGATATTAAACAATGAACTGACAGGAGGTTGTAGTGAGGTGCGGACTGGTCTCTTCTGCCGTGCCTGCAGTGCGAGTACAGGGGTAATGGCTTTAGGCTGACAAAGTGGAAATTCAGAAGAGATTTCAGAAAATGTTTTCCCCGTTCGGGTGCTCAGGCAGCAGGAACGTGGTGGAGTCACTATGGAGGTGTTGCACAGCGCCAGCACTGGTGCTGGCTGACGTGGTTTAGGGGTTACAGTGGTGGTGCCGGGCGGGCAGTGGGACAGGACGATGGGGAATGTCCCCAGCCCCGGCGGCTCCGTGACCGAACCGGAGCCAGCCCCGGCAGGCGGTGCCCCGGCCCGCCCCACAGCATCTACGGCGACCCCGTGCAACTCTCGCGAGACCGGCACGCCTCCTCTGCTGCCGCGGCTGCGCGGGGCGGGGCTCTCGCGAGAGCGGCGAGGCCGTTTCCCGGGCGACGCGGGCGGGGCGGGGCCGCCATGATGGCGGCGGCGGTGGCGGGGAGGGGACGGCTGGGCCTGGAGGGCCGCGCCAGCCTTTGCTCCTTCCTGCTCGGCGCCTCGGTGGCGGCCCTGCCACTGCTGCTCGGCTCGTCCCCCTCCCTGCTGGCCGCTCCCGGCCTGCGCGGCCGCCTAGCTCTCGCCCTGCACGTGGCGGGCGTGAACGCAGCGCTGCTGCTCATCTATCCGCGGCCGCTCTACAAGGTACGGGGGTGGCCCCGGCGGGCGGCGGGATGAAGTGCGGCTATGGAGGGTTCGGTCCCGATCCTGGGGTGCGCCGGTAGCGATACCTCGGGCCCGGGGAGCGGCGGCGGCAGCGCGTTCTCCCCTCCCTGTGCTTGCAGATTGCTGTCCGGGCCTGTTTCTTGGGCTTCGCCTTCGGCTGCGGGCTGCTGCTGAGCACCGGCCGCTCCGCCTGGCGCCACTTCGGATGGTAAGGGCCGGGCCGGGCAGCCGGGCGGGCGCGGTGCCCTCAGCCCTACTAAAGCTGCCCTCCCTCCCTCCCTCCTGCCGCAGGTACATGTGCTCCCTCTCCCTTTTTCACTATTCGGAGTATCTGGTGACAGCCATCAACAATCCGCGCAGCCTCTCGCTGGATTCCTTCTTACTCAACCACAGCTTCGAGTACAACCTTGCTGCCCTGTCCTCCTGGGTGGAGTTCACGCTGGAGAAGCTCTTCTTCCCAGGTCGGCCACCCTGTCCCTCCCTGACTCTGCCCAGCTGCATGTGGCTTGCCTGGGGTCCATCTGTCTGGTAGCAAAGTGTAGGTCACCCTCAGCTTGCTGCCCCGTGACAGCCCTGCAGCAGCTTTGCCATGGTCATAATCCCTCAGTCCTTAAAGCCTCTCGGCTTGGATCTTGGGAGGGCAGGGGGGAGCCCCCCCTCACTCTGACATGCCAGGCCAAGGGATATTCAGCCCTTTCTTGCCTCTTGGTGGTACAAGAATAATGTGTCAGGTACACCTGGGCGTTGCCTTTTCACCGGAACGAAATCAAGGTATCAAAATCCATTGCTGGTTGCCCAGTCTGGAGCAAACTGGCTGTGCTTGTCTGTTTATTCCTGGGAGAGGGAAGCTGCTCCCCTTTGTTGTTTTGTAGCAGCCTGAGCATGTCCTTGGCTGTGCTTTGTGCTGTCTTTGCTCAGCTTCTACAGCTGGGCCCCATGGACTAATCCATGCTAACACCAAGCAAGGGTTGCTGGCTTTATCTGTTTGGTGCGGGATGGCAGCGCATGGCTGCTGCTGTCACACATTTTGCTTTGAGATGGGGGGCAAAGCCCACTCACTGAGCAGCCCCCTGCACCCCATGAGACCTGTGCAAACCCGTTGTGTCCCTCCCTGTCCATGCAGAGCTGAAGCAGATCACCTGGCTGAGCACCGTGGGGCTGCTGATGGTGATCTTCGGGGACTGCCTGAGGAAGGCGGCCATGCTTACGGCCGGCTCCAACTTCAACCACATCGTTCAGAACGAGAAATCTGACACCCACACGTTGGTGACAAGTGGGGTGTATGGGTGGTTCCGGCACCCATCCTACGTGGGATGGTTTTACTGGAGTATTGGAACACAGGTACTGTATCCAGCGTGCCCAGATTCTTTCGTGTCACCCCAGTCTTTGCTCTCAATCTGCCCATGCTGTGGTGGGGTGCAGACAGCATTTGGTGCTGGGCATGGATTCTGCTGCCTCCCAATGGCACACAGGAAATCAGGAATCTTTGAGCACTCTGCCTCATGTGATCTTTGTGAAGATCCTGTTCCCTTAATTTTCTCTGTGCAGTCAGGAGAGGTGGTGAAGCTGGGGTTTTGACCCACAACCCCCTTGGAGGCTTGGGGTGTAATTTGCTGCTGGTCTAAAGCTGGTGTCCAGAGTTTTCTGTATCCTTGTGGTCAAAATGCCTTCCATGAGTGGTCAGACTCAACCTGGCTCCTGCCAAACACCAGTCCTGCACTTGAGGGCAAGGAAGCTCCCTGACTAGAGGGTCAGCTGAGGCTGTGGCTGAGCTGTAGCTCAGTGCTGCTGTATCTGTGTGTTCTTATGTCTGGCTGGGTCCTAGCCTTGAATTGTGTTTCTCTGGAGAGAGTCCATAAGGGTGGCATATGGAGCTTTTGAGAGCTGGGGCAGTGAAGCTTGTGCTGCCTGTGCACTGCTTTCTTCATTCTAGGGAGAAACTAGTGCTTATGAAGTTTCACAATGGAATGTTGAGGTCTTTTTCTGTGTCAGTGTTACTGGAGGGGGATGAGCTGTGGGGCTGGGGCAGCCTTGTGCTCTTGAGGGGACTCTCACCAGCAGCATCTGTTCCAGGTGTTGCTCTGCAATCCCATCTGCGTGGTGGGCTACGCACTGGCGTCCTGGCGCTTCTTCAGGGAGCGGATTGAGGAGGAGGAGATCACACTCATTCACTTCTTTGGAGAAGAGTACCTCGAGTACAAAAGGAAGGTGCCATCAGGTCTCCCTTTTATTAAAGGAGTCAAACTGGAACTGTAACATGGGCGAAAACCTGACTGGCTGAGCAGACGTCCCGCTCCTGCTGCGCCCAGTGCCTGTGTGGCATTGGCATCGGGAGGTGCCTGTTGGTACTTCCTGTCCACCCAGGAGGAGCTGGTGGAGGGCTGCGGCATTGGGCACTGCCTGCTGGGTCACTTGCAGATCAGAAGCTCATTCCTCCTCCTTGAAATCAGTCCTTTGTTGCACATTCAGGGATCTTCCAGATAACTTAGCCTGTAGTGGCCCTAAAGAGAATGAATCCTACCTGCAGCGGCTGAATTGTCTTGGAACGCCTCTGGAACTGATTCTACCAGGAAACAGCACTGCCCTCCTGGCCCTCTGCGGGAAGGTGCTGGGCAGCAGATTGTTCCTGTTGCGTAATTCGATTTTAAAGCTTTCTGACCTTGTGAGCCCAGTGACACGGCTTTAATCTCCTCGGGCCAAACTCCTTGAGCTGGCACTGGGGCGGCTGTGGGAACAGCCTCTGGCTCTGCCTGCCCTCAAAGTGCCAGAGTGCTGGCAGCACAGCACTACTCAGTTCTCTCTAAGCTTGGGGATCTGCAGGGAGGGTTCTGTTGCTCCCTTTGTGCTACTGGATCCAAGCACCTCTGGGCCCACTCCTCCTCCCTCGGATGCTGCTGCGGATGCAGTGTCATTGCTCCAGCCGCTGCCTCCTGCTGCCACCTCTGTTCCTTCTTCCTGCTTCCAAATCACGCTGCTTCCTATCCTGCCAGGCTGCCTCCATCTCGTGGAGATCCTAGGATTTTGGGTTGTGAAAGAACCACAGCTGCCAGGCTTGCTAAGGGCTTTAGTCCCTGAGGTCCTCCCCTGCTCTTTTGGGCAAAAGCTGTGATGTCAGGGCAAGTAGGAGATGCTTCTAGGGAAATCTCCATCCAGGAGAAGAGTTGGGCTAGCTAACGCTCTTTTATAGTAACCATTTGGAAATGGTTCCCACTGAGCTGTGTGGTATAACTTCGTTGTTATATACCAAAGAGGTTCACTGTTTTCTTGAGTTCTACATTATTCTTTCTTGCTGGAATGGAAATGAGTTGCTTGTCAGTTCATGCTTGGAGCTTATGGTGTTCCATGGGAAAGGCACTGTGGTACGGCTCAGGAAGGGGCACTTGGTGAGAATGGCTTGGGTTTGGGTTTAGGTTTTCTTTTTTTATAAAAAAGAAAAAAAGAGAAAACATTGCCAACTTCTGTCTGGTTATTTGAAATTCTCTCGAGCTGCTGGTGGCATTGTGGAAACTGGAATCCTTTATAATTCCTGGTGGGTTCTCAGGGCACGGCCAGCACTGCATTGAGGCATGATTGTGACTCATTGATTTGTGGAGCTGTTCAGCCAGAGGGATGAGGCTGACCCTGACCCTAACTCTAACCCTCACCCTCTGTTTCTCCTTGCTGAACTGATGCAGAATCCATCCTGCACAGGGTTTGCTTGATCACAGAGCATCTGTGTGATGCCCTTGCTGGTGACTTGTCCTTTGCCGAATGCGGTTTTGGCTTGGGAAAAAAGAACAAAGGTGAAAACTCAACAGTTGGAGAGTGCTGATTTGTCCTGGGCACTTGGAGGCTTCCATTTGGGCTGTTCTTGTCTCAGGGAAGCACTGGTTGCAGGCAGTGGTGCCTCAAGCAGGTTAATCTGTAACTAATTTTTTTGTAGACAGTAATGTTCCTGCCATGCCCTTGATCAACGGAACTTTGAAACAAGCAATTGTCACTTGGGTTTGATGTGCTGTTTGGCAACAGAAACAAACCCTCATTCCCAGATTGTTCTTCACAGTAAATACATCTTGATGCTAATTTCACAAGTGCCGGTTCCAGCTGTGCAGGCTCTGTCCAGGCAGGATGTGTTGGCACCGAAAGAAAGGGATAAACTTCACCCTAAGCAAAACCTTCAGTGTTCTCTTGATGCCTTTGAGACCAACAGCTTCTCTAAACCTTTTCTTTTCTCAAATCCTGTGACCAGAAATTCTGTGAGGAGACAGCAGCTTACCAGGTGTGGGGAAGGCACATGAAGTTTTAGGGAAAAGCTGGAGTAATCTGTGAAACCCTGCCCTCTGTGCCACAGTGATCGGCGAGTTCTTAGTTCCCACATGTGCAGGGAACCTCTAGAGCAGCTGTTCCTGGCACTTCACAAGATGCTCCATCACCCAGCCATGTACCCCTGGCCCTGCCCTGCGAGTTATTTTTCCCCATAATTTGCCAGTGTTGTGGTTTTAGGAGCAGCTGGACACCCTGAGCCAGCAGATCCCTTTTGTCAGCACTGCAGAACCACACAGACATGGACAACTGCACCCTTTTATTTCACTCTGACACACGCAAGGGAGAGCACAAAGAGAGTTTTTCAGAAGCAAGTCCACCTGAGGCCTTTGTATGTGCTGCAGACATGGCTGCCCGGGCTGTTTCCTACCCTGGCTTGTGGCACTGGGCAACAGGAGCTGGTCAGTGACCAGGGCATGGTTCTGCCCTGCGGCTCTGCCACATGCCCAGCACTGGGTTCTGTGGTACCAGCTCTTTCAGGGTAGCTCTCTCTGCTCGCCCCTGCAGCAGTCTTTGCTTTTTGGGGAAGGGTCTCCAGGGCTGTTGCTTGGCATGAAGTCCTCCCTGGGGCTGGCTGAAGCCCCCTTGTTGCTGCCAGGTGAGGGAAGAGAAGGCAAATTGACAGGGTCACTGTCTGGGAAAGGGCATGGGAGGAACTTGGCACTCAGGTGCTTGCTGTCACCTACCTTGGCTCCATTTCATTGTTGTCACAGATCTTGAGCAGCATCTGGGCCTGTTCTTCTTTGGGCTCTTGGGGCTCCTGAAGCCTGTGGCAGGATGGGTGTGAGCCATGAGCAGTCCCCCCTGGCCCTGAAAGCCCCTACACCTCTCACCTGGGCTCCAGCCGCTCCTTCACTTTGGCAATGGAGCGGACGTAGGGCGCAATCTGCTTGGTGATGGTGCTCAGGCAGCTGTTCTCCTGCCGCAGCTGCAGCAAGTCATGGAGCTGGGCTGGGGGCGAGAGGAGTGGGCTGGAACACAGCCACCCCCACACTGCACACACAGGGGGCATGGGGAGGGAGTGTGGAGTCACCAGTACCTTCATAGATCTCCTGCTCATTTGCTACCCGCTGGTAGGTCTCCTCCCAAACCTGGAAGGAAGAGAGGGAACTGGGTAGTCTGCAGTGGCACGGCACAGAGGGGCCCTGCTCTGCCAGGATGTGCCAGCTGTACCTCCTCGAAGACGCTGCGCATCATCTCCACAGCGGAGTAGTGAGCTGCGATCTGCACGTCCATCTGCAGCGACTTCTGCAGGATCTCGCTCATGATCTCCGACTTGATGAGTGAGTGGTGCTTGGTGAGGTCACGGTGCAGCTCCTGCACTTGATCCTTCAGGCTCTGGATCTCCGTCTGCAGCATCTGCGGGAACAAGGGGGCACAGCCAGGTGAGCAGCACCAACCTGGCCCATCCTGTCCCATTCCATCCTGCTTTGACCCACGCTCCCTACCCGGTAGGTGTTCTCGTAGTTGCGGCAGTGCTCGGCGAAGGGGGTCTCGCGCCCCTCGGCCAGCAGCACCTTGGTGCTGATGTACCGGTGCATCGTTGGCTTCTTCACCATGGGGCCGGTGGACATTTTGTCACTGGTGGGGGGGCAGCTGGGCACCATGAGGGTCTTGGAGCATTGGCCACCGGGGAGCCTGCATGGAGAGGTGACAGTGACATGCTGCAGGTAAGCAGCCGTGGGGGTGAGGTGCCAGGGACCATCCTGCTAGCTCAGCCCCACTGCCCCTTGGCTCTGGTGAATCTGGGGATGCAGCAGTCCCAGATGTCCCCTCCCTCACCCGAGCACAGGGGTTCAGTCAGAGGTACCTTATGTTGTCCCAAAAACCAGATTTCTGTGGGCTGCTCTCCCAAATCCTGAAGTTTTGGAAGCAGCTGTGGCAGCAAGAAGCCAGGAACTGAGCTCGGTGCCCTCCAGTTTCTAAAGTGTGGGATACAGCTCGCTCCCTCACTGCTGGTATCTCCTGGCCCCTTGGCAGGCACTACTGCCCCTGTGTTTCCCCCCATCCCGTTGTCTCCCCGTGCTAACCACCACCACCATTGGTCCTACCGTGCAGCGCCGTGCTCCCCCTGCCTGTGCTGGGGCCAGCAGCCCCCAGGAGCTCAGCCACCCTGCAGTGCCAAGCCTGGCTGGGGGCGAGGAGCGGTCCCCATGGGGCGGCAGTGCCCGTTTGTCCTCTCTGGCTGGGAGGGCCTGGCGGGTGCTGCCGTGACATCAACAGGCCTAAATATATCCCCGGTGAAGAATGGCTGAGCACTTCCCTGAAATTCTGATAAAAATAGTGGCGGGCAAAGAGGCTGTGGCACCACGGGCATGTGGGCGAGCAGGAGCTGGCCCAGATGGAGCACCCATGGAGAGGGGGCAGAGCTCTCTGGGGAGCGTGGCAGGGGCCAGGCTGGGGAACAGAATGAGGCTCAACGAGGCCCCCAGCTGCCAGCCCTGCTGCTGCCTGCCCCTCTGCCACCCGCCTCACTTCCCAGAAGTGTCACTTGAAGCCTGTTGTTCATCACTGCAGCTGTGAATGTGCTGTCCTGGTACCACTGCTGAGGTGACAGGCTCAAGGGCAGCAGCAGGGGCAAGCTTGGCATGGTGAGATGCTGAGGGGACTGTGCAGTGTGGCACGTGGCAGGGGACACAGTAGCACATGTGTTTGGGTGCAATCCTAGCACCTCACATGTTTGTGCCAGTGATGCCAGGACCGATGCCACCAGCACTGCCCACTATGGAGCGGCGGGGGCTGAGCATCAGGAGGGGCTCCAGGCAGCGGGCAAACTCTGCCCGGTACTCGCTGTTGATCTGGGGGCAAGAGAGGAGAGTGTGACTGGGGCTGGGGCAGAGCTGGCAGCTGGCACTGCCCACAGGCTCTGCAGGCAGGGCTTTACCTTGCTGGTCTGGGCCGGCCGTAGGCGGTGTGGCAGCTTGACGATCCTCTGCAGCCTCTCCATCAGTTGCTAAAAGGCAGCAATGGAGCATGGTGATGGGTGCCCAGCACCTTGTCCCTGAGCTCAGCACTGCTGCAGGATGCTTTGACCACCCTGCAGTGCTGAGCAACAGCAACACTCACATAGCCCAGGTCCAGGAACTCAGCTTTGTTGGCAGAGCTCAGGAAGGCCGAGCAGGTCACCAGGTGGACCTGTGTGTATGGAGGGGATCTGTCACTGCCTGCCTTTGGTGTCAGGATGTCCCTGCCTGGTGTGAGACCCTACCTGCAGAGTGGGCAGCAGGGAGGCAAGGTGGGCCAGCTGCTCCTTGAATGCCTTCTCCTTTTCCTCGTGCTGGCTGCAGCAGAGCAGGGCATGGCACAGCCTTTGCAAGACCACAGGGAACCATCCAACCCCAGGTATCCCAAAACACTTTGGGAAGGGGGGACAGCCCTCAGGGCTCAGCCCATGGTTCCTCACCTCTGCACAGCTTTCAGGAGCGTCTTTTTCCTCTCGGAGAGCTGCTCCTGCAAATGGCACAGCCACCGTGTCCTGGAGCCACCCCAGTCCCTTCCCACTGCCCTGCCTCTGTCCTGCGGGCACAGGGCTCGATGTGCAGGTGGCTGCCTCGCACCTGCATGCGGCTGAAGAGGGAGTTGATGGCCGCCTCCTCCTCGCTGGCACTGTTACGAACCTCCTCGATCATGGCCTTGAGCAGGACAATGGCCTCGCGCGTGGAGGTCTGCAGTTCCTTCACAGCCTGCCCAGGGTGGTGGGGCAGCTGCAGTGCAGGGGATAGCACTGCACCCCCATGCCAGCCCCACACCCCCCGGCCCTGCCCACCATCACTGCCTGGTCCAGCCGCTGGCAGCCCTGCATGTACGCCGTCTCAATGTCGATGCAGTGTGCCCGGCTCTCCCTGCAGACACAGACATCAGGGGGAGGCACAGAATGGGGCACGCGGCAAGTGTGAGGCTGGGACTACTCACCCCTGCATATCCCTGAAGCAGTTGATGCAGAGCATGGACTTCTTCTCGGTGGAGAACATGATGTAGGGCTCCTCGTGCAGTGCTGCAGGGGACAGGAACATGGTGTAGCCTGGCATGGTGCAGTGCCAGGCACTGCACTGCACATAGCATGGCACGGGGCAGCCTGGCACGGCACTCACGGCACTTCTTGTGGATGTCTTTGGTACGCTTGGAGAGGGAGACGATCTCGTGGCGGGCAAACATCCTGGCACGGTGAGTCTCCTCGCGGCATGGGGCACAGAGGGGCTGGCCACAGGTATTGCAGAAGTACATGGTGTCCAGCTCCTGTGTGAGGGGACATCTCTGGTGGCAGGCCTGGCCCTGGCAGGGGTCCTCTACTCACTCTGCCTGTCCACCCCGCTGCCCTCACCGCTTTGGTGCAGCACCGGTCACAGTTGGCACACTGCACATCCTCCTCGCTGTCGGCTGAGCTGTCCACCAGGAACTGCAGGAGCCGGTCCACGGGGGGTAGTCCCGTGCCTCCCCTCACCACTGAAGGGTGCCTGCGGGGTTGAGATGGGGACAAGGATAGGGACACCCACCCAGGGCAGCTTTGGGGATGCAGGGAGCAGTGCTGTGCTGAGCTGCCAGACCTGTGCTGTGCCCCCATCCTGGTGTGCCCGGGCAGGGCTGTCCCTTACCCGCAGAGTGGGCAGCGCAGGCGGCCATCGCTGGCGCGGCCTCGCAGGCAGCTGGCGCAGAAGTTGTGGTAGCAGTCGAGCAGGCAGGGGTGCTGGTAGGGCTCGTGGCACAGCAGGCACACTAGTGGGTGGCAGTTGGCCTTCTCCAGCTCCGAGCAACTCCCCAGTGGGGAGAAAATGCCACCTGCCATCTGTGGAGTTGAGAGTCAAGCCCTGTGCCCAGGGACCCCATGTGGCACCAGTTTGTGAGAGCACTGTAGCTGCCACAGAAAGGACAAATCCTTCCCCAGGGCCCGTGAGCTGCTGACTATTTTTAGGTTATGAGCTGCATGGCACGAGGCTGCCCCCAGTGTGCCCCTTCCCCTGGTATTACAGGCTGGGGGCTGCAGCACTGGGTCAGATGGTCCCCACAGCAAAGTGTCCCCCTGGTGTGTGTCCCCCAAAGCAGGAGCATCCCCTGAGATGGGTTGTCCCCTGTAAAGCAGCATCTCCTGCAGCAGAGCATTCCCCAGGACAGGGGTGGGGGTTCCTCCAGGACAGGGTGTCCCCCCGGAGGAAGCATTCCCTAGAATGGGGTATCCCCTGCCCAGGAATGTGCCCTACGTTGGCAACCTGGCAGTGAAGGCAGCCAGGTGCCCCACATGCCCGGAGTCCCCCGTTCTGGGCGCAGGTGAGTCCTGGCCAGGTGAAGGCTTTACCTCTCCCTGTCTGTAAGTCGAGGGATCCGAGCCGAGCTGTGCTGCTGCTCACCGTGTGCCGGCAGGAATGAGAGCGATGCCGAGGCGGCAGGGCCCGGCCGACCCTGTGACGTGGGGCCTCCTGGCACTGCCGATCGGCCACGCCACGGCCCAAAAATAGCCCCGTGCGCTCCTCGGGGGCCTGCAGCGGGGACCGCCCTCGGGGTGTGGGGACACGGGACTGCGTAGCCACTCAGGCTGCGGGGACATGGGCATCTGCATGCCCTGGTGATAGCCCGCAGGCGGTGCGGGGGTCCCTCTGTGCACAGTGAGAGCCCCGGGGTGCGGGGTCATCCAGTATGCACCGAGGCTCCCCGCGGTGCCGGAGAGTCACCCGGTGCGCAGTGAGAAGCCCCGGGGTGTGGAGGATCATCACTCCTTGCGCAGTGACGCTCCCTCAGTACAGGGTAACTCCGTGCAAAGTGAGGAGCCACAGAGTGCGGTGTCACTCCATGCAAAGTGAGGAGCCACAGAGTGCGGTGTCACTCCATGCACAGTGAGGCTCCCGGGGTGCGGGGATCACTCCGTGCCCGGTGAGGCTCCCGGGGTGCGGGGGTCACTCCGTGCCCGGTGAGGCTCCCGGGGTGCGGGGGGGGTCACTCCGTGCCCGGTGAGGCTCCCGGGGTGCGGGGGGGTCACTCCGTGCCCGGTGAGGCTCCCGGGGTGCGGGGGGGGTCACTCCGTGCCCGGTGAGGCTCCCGGGGTGCGGGGGGGTCACTCCGTGCCCGGTGAGGCTCCCGGGGTCCCCCCGCGGGCGGTGCGGGGCGCAGAGCACACGCACTCCCCGTGCCGCACCCCGCACTCCCGAGGCTCCGCCCCCCGCCAGACCGCGCCTCACAGACCGCGCCTCCGTGCAGCCCCGCCCACAACCCGGCCCCCGCGCTCGCCCCGCCCCGCCAGGCATCACTGTCCGCTCGCAGGCGCCCTGCGCGGGTGGGACCGGAAGCGATCGATGCCGTCCACGCTCGGCTGGGACGGCCCGAGCGTGGTTGTGCGCAGGCGCGCGGCGCGGGCTCCCTTTCTGCCTCGCGCGGAGCCGCCATGGCGCCCGCGGTGAGTGAGCGCGGGACCGGCACCGGCCGCCACCTTCCCGAGCCTCCCCCCGCCGATGCTGGGACAGCTCCTGCTCCGTCCCGAGCCCCCGGCACCCCCCGCTGCCTGCCCTCACCCCGCTCTTTTCCGCGTGCGGCCGGGCCTGGCCCGCGCCTTCCCGGGGCCCCACGCGACGCCCGTCGCCCATCCGGATCGTGGAGGCGGGCGGCGGGCGAGCCCCATTCCCACCGCGCTGTCCCCAGTCTCGATCCATGCCTGGGCCCTTCTCCGCCAGCCCGGAGCTCGGCCTGTAGCTCGGCCCGGCCCCTCCCCGCTGCCCGGGGTCGGTCCCTCGCGGCGCTTCCCCTCCCTTTCTCTCTCACTCTCCCTCGCTCTCTTTCTCCCTACAGCAGAAGAAGCCTGCGGCGAAAGGTGGCAAGAAGAAGAAGCAAGTTCTGAAATTCACGCTGGATTGCACGCACCCCGTCGAGGATGGCATCATGGACGCCGCCAACTTTGTGAGTTCGGGGTCTCCCCGGGAGCTGTGATAGCTCCACCGCCCTCGGAGACCTTCCCAGGGTGATTCTCCACTCCCAGCGGCCCCGAACAGCCCCGGCTATCCCGCAGCTCTCCTCTGCTCCGTTGAGGCCATCCCATGGGCAGAGGAGCAGGGAGTGCTGGGGTTGGGGATGAGGCCGTGTTTGGGACACTTTGTAGTTAAAGTACAAGCGTTGTCCCTGTCCATGGACAGTTTTCTTGTTCATCTCTGCTGGGTGAGTTCGTATCATGGCAGGGAGGTAGTGAGGCTAGGGATGCTGCAGTTTGGAGTCATGAACCTATGCCTGTCCAAACCGCACTCCAGCATGGGTCTGGGCAAAGCTGGGACTGAGGGGAGCTCAGAGGAGCCTGACCCCACTGTCCTGACTGTCGCTTTGGAGGGCAGGGAGCACCCCCACCACACCAGTCCGATATGTTCTGGCTTGAGTACCTCACCCAGGTGTGGCCTCGATGGGGTGGATTAGCCTGGTCTGAGGATGGGACTCTCCTCTGCTCTCCCGGGCTGTGGGGGCACTGGTGTCTGTTCCCCAGCTCCAGAGCACCAGGCACAAGCCATCCTGTGGAGGCTCTGTCTGGTGGGAGTCGTGGCCCTGGCTCACAGCTGTGTTCCTCCTGCAGGAGCAGTTTCTGCAGGAACGGATCAAGGTGAACGGCAAAGCAGGAAACCTGGGCGGGGGCGTGGTGACCATCGAGAGGAGCAAGAGCAAGATCACGGTCACATCAGAGGTGCCGTTCTCCAAAAGGTGAGATGGGACAGGCCCGAGTCCCTCCAGGGCCCCTTGGTCAGTGCAGCCGCAGATGGCCCTTGGCAGGGGATGGCCGGTGTGCACTGGGAGTCTGTGGGCAGGAGGGGCTGGCAGGGAAGAGATTTCTAGTGCAGGAGTTGTGCTGGAATTTGTGCTACCTGGCAGTCGCTGAGTGACTACTCTTCCCAAGTGATATATGAGAGAGGAATGTGCTCGGTATTCCAGCTGGGAAGATGGCTGGGCTGAGCAGCAAAGGGACCTGCAGCCAAAAGGTGCTGAGTGGAGAATTTAGGGGTGTCTGCAGCCAGGGTCTCTCAGGTTATTCCCCTCACCTTGTGAGGCTTTGGTCCTCCATCGGCCGGCATCGGCAAAATGTGCCAAGATGTCCCAGATTGTTCCCTTTGTCCCGTGGTGCTCTGGCCTTCTGCCTGCTTCTTCTGGCTGCTTGTCCTTGGGCTAGCATCGGCAAAACGGGGTTGTGCCATGGCAGAGGTTGTTCAGGAGCTGGCTGGGCATGCAGAGGGTGGGAAAAACAGAGCTGTGTGGGTGGTGGGCGTGCCCTGCCCTGTGAGCACCCGCCTTTCTCCCAATGCTGTTGCTCCACGTCTGTGCCACACCTGGCACATCCCAGCAGCGGGTATTCACCATCCCAATGGAGATTCCCTCTGGGGCCAGTACAAGGCACTGGGGTCACAGCCTTGTTGGGGCAATAGTGATCTCCCAGGATCTGTGTTATGGCACTGTGGTGCATTTACCCTGGATGCAGTGTTTCCTGGCAGGAGCTTTACTAGGAGTTGGCCAGTGGGATATGTTGGTCCTGCTAGAGGTGGGAGCCCCTGAGAATAAGGATTTATTAAGCCAAAATGCCACTTCAGGGGGCAGAGGGGCACCACTATCAGCCATGCCTCTCCCACAGGTACCTCAAGTACCTGACCAAGAAGTACCTGAAGAAGAACAACTTGCGGGACTGGCTGCGCGTGGTGGCTAACAGCAAGGAGAGCTACGAGCTGCGCTACTTCCAGATCAACCAGGATGAGGAGGAGGAGGAAGAAGAGGATTGAGCCCCGCCGCCGCTGACGGCCATTTTGTACAGTTTCGCTTTTCTGGAATAAACAGCGGCAGAGTTGTTCATAGCCCGTGCTCGGTGGCGGCTCCGGGGCGCGGTTTTGGGGGGATTTGCGGGTTTTCGGGGAGCGGCGAGCGGGGGGCGTGGCCGGGGGCGTGGCTCGGGTGGCGGGAGGCGTGGCCGGGGGCGTGTCCCCCGCAGGGGGCGGGGCCGGCTCTCGCCATCTTGGCGCGGAGCGGCCGCGCCCGGCTCGGCCCCGGCGCTCGGCCCGGGGCGGGCGCTGCCCCGCCCGGCATGCGGGGCCCGGCGGCCGCCCGGGAGCTGCTGGACGACGCGGACAACGAGGAGGACGTGTCGGGTAGGCGGCGGCGGCGGCGGGCAGAGGGCACGGGCGGGGCAGTGGCATCGCTCCCCGAATCGATCCCCGCTATCCGCGCGCCCCGCGCCGGAGGGATCTGTGCCGGGTTCCCACCCGGGCGGTGCCCACCCGGGAGTCGGCTGGGATTGGGCTTGGTGCAGCGATGCCCACCCTGTCAGATTTAAACCAGCACAGCGTGAATCAGTGAATCATGGAATCACAGGATGGTTTGGATTGGGATGCGTCTTAGACCATCCAGTTCCACCCCTGGATGCCACGGGCAGGGAGGGACACCTTCCACTAGAGCAGGTTGCTCGAAGCACCGTCCAACCTGGTCTTGAACACTTCCAGGGATGGAGCATCCATCACACGGCTCTGGGCAACCTGTGCTAGGGCCTCACAGAGGTCAAGCGAGCAATATGTCCTGAAGTGGTGTTGCTGTATAAGCTCAGAAATAAAAATAAAGACAGGCCTAAAGCCATGTGGAGAGTGGCTGGGATGCACTGGGTTTGGGGAGATAATGATGGCAAGGGGAAGTGTCCACTAGCACCAGTGTCTCTGCCCAGGGCCTTGTCCCTGAGCTGGTGTGAGCTGCCCAGAACAACCTGGCAGCTGTGGCACCCATTTTCCACATGAACCCTTCTCCTCCACTCTCTGTGTTTTTGTGAGCTCTACCTGGGGATCAGAAAAGTAAAATCCAGGTGCTCTCCCTGTGTCTGCAGGCCCAGGTCAGCAGGGTCTCTGAAAGCACAGTGTGGGCTGCCCACACCTCTGGGTGTGAGTGGCAGGAGGTTCTGGGCATGGGAGGAGCTGAGGCTGGTGCTTCTGGGCAAGACCCTTGAGGGGCACCAGTGGGGCAGCTGTTGGTGTGAGGATCTGCAGGAGAAGCCACAGAACTCTGTCTTGTGGCCTGAAGCTGATGCTCAGGTGTGCTCCTCTGTCATGGTGAGCACGGTGTCCTGTGCCTGTGCAGTCTGTCCACGTGAGCTGTCCCTTTTGTCCCCAGAAGAAGATGATGGGGTGCTGGAAGGATTGGATGAGTTTTTTGCAGAAGACCAAGTTGTGGTACAGAAAAAGAAGAAATTGAAGAAGCTGAAAGATGGCAAGGCTGCCAAAATCAAGAGGAGGAAGAAGGAGGTAACACTGCATTTTCTCACACCGGGCTGGGGCTCCTCAGCTGTGGTGCAGAGGCAGCAGCTCAGAGTCTGGCAGCAGCTGCTGGCAAGCACCTCTTGGGTCTCTGTGGATGGAAAGAAGGGTGAGCAGGTACTCTCCTAGCCCTGGAAGGTGACTCCCTTTTGCCCAGCCTGACTGTTCAGGAGTAGCAATATCCCCTACAGGTGGTCTCTGGGGGAACCTGTGGGGAGAAGGGGCCTCCATGCCTCCTGGCAGTGATGCAGACACCCAACCCACAGGAGCAGCTCGACTCTCATGGGCACTTTGGTGTGTACAGTGGCACTGTCTGGCCCCAAGTGTTGAGGTCCTCCTGCACATGCACAGTGCAGCATACAGGGACAGCAGTAAATCTTTCTGTTTTGTGCTGCACCAACATGGCACCCGGGGCTCGTGTTCCCAAGGAGGGAGATGCAAACCATCATGTTGAAACATGATTGGGGCAGGGCTTGGAGGTTTCTGTGGATGCTGGTGTTGGCTGCACTCATTCCAGCTGTTTGCAAGTCAGATGGTCCAGGGGCCTCTAGGATTTGACACATGGAAGGACTCTGGCCTTCTGTAGGAAAACAAAGGTGAGGATGTGTGTCCTCCAGGGTCAGGCCCTGAGGCTGCACTGGAAGTGTGCTGCTGGGTTGAGAAGGCTGGCACTGCTCCCAGAGCCCGGCTCACTGGTGCTGTGCTGGGCTCTGCCTCTCACTGTCCCATCCCCAGACAGTGCTGTCATGAGGACAGGAGCAGACATCTTGTGTGCTGGCCCTTTTCCTGCCTAAATGTAGAGAGGCTGCTGGGAAGAAAGGGTGAGCAGTGATGGTTCCTCAGCCCCCTACTTCCCCTGCTGTGGTTGGAGAGAAGTTGTCCACCCAGCACAACTGGGCACGTCCCCCCTTGCCAAGGCAGGGCTGGGTCTTGCTGGTCTCCCCAAGGGAGCTGTAAACAGATTGGCTGGATGAGGGATCACACTGAAGTGCTTGTGGTAACATGGAGGAGTGTGAGATGAGCTTCTGGTTTAAAGAGAGGTGATTCCATCCTGGGCTGCCTCTTCCCGTCATGGCCTCGAGGAAGCTTGTTTCTGTCATGGCCGTGGTGATGTTCTCTTTTTGCAGATACCACACAAAGCAGGCTCAGGCCCTCTGCCCCCTCTACCTCTCCCTTTGTTAGGTACATTTTTTTTCCCTATGCTGTTTTCTGAGAGGGGGGAAATAAAAGACAACTGCAGTGTATTGTCACCTCTGCCCCTTTGGTGCTGCTGCTGACCTGCCTGAGCCCTGCAGCTGTGTGTGCAGCTTGTGCTGATCTTGGCTGCTGCTGAGCTGGAGATGGGGAGGAAATAACAGGCTGAGAGCCCTCCTGTTTTTCAGTTAAGGCCTTGTGTGGACAGCTCTAAGCCAGGTTCTGCCTGTAGGAGTCTATCCTGTCATCTGTCACATTCAGGGAGAAGCCGGTGCTGGAGCTGTCGGTTGACATGAAGCAGCACCGAGGCTGCCCTGGGGGTCAGAGGGTAAAAGGTAGAGGACCTCGAATGGAGCTTCCTTTTCTTGAACTTCTCAAGAGTTTTGGGGGCAGATGAGCCTTACCCCTACTAGAGGCGAGTGGGAGTGAAGTGCAGGCCTTGGTGTGAAGCCGGTGCCTGTGCCTGCTGCAGTCCCCGGGCTTTACTGGGGCTGCCACGCCGCACTGCCGCGGGAATTCGCCGGCAACAGCCGCAGTGGAGCTCGAGGCAACACACGAATCGGTGCTGCAGCCTCCCCAGGAAAAAAATCCGGAACAGCCAGGCTGTGGTTGGAACCTCAGCGCAGGCAGATGAAGGTCCTTGGCAGGGAAGGCAGCGGAGAGGGAGATTCAACCTGTACTGCAGCAGTTCCCATGGAAACCAATTATCCTGTGCCCAATTCCAGCTGTTCCTAACCCCGCTGAAGGAGAGGCGCGGGCTGCTCGGAGCCGGGAGGGACCGGCCGGCCGCGATGTGCGGGAGCTTTGGGGATCAGCGCCCGGGGGCTCCGGGCAGGAGGGGCAGAGGGAACCGGCATCGGGCCGGGGAAGGGCTGCCGGGGCTGGGCGCTGTCCGCTGTGCTGGAAGGAGCCGGTCCCTCAGCTCCCGCCCAGCCCCGGTGCCCACGAGGGATGGATGGCATCTAGAGGGTCCTGGACAAGTGCAAGGAGGGGCCCGTGGGAACTCGTGCAGTTCAACAAAACCAAGTGCAAGTGTTGCACCTGGATCACGGCAACCCCCGGTGTCAATGCAGTTCATCTGGGTGATGAACAGATCGAGAGCAGCCCTGCTGGGAAGGACTTGGGTGTGCTGGTTGGTGAGAGGCTGGACATGCCCCGGCTGTGTTTTGGCAGCCCAAGAAGTTATCTGAGTGCTCCGCCCAGCAGGCAGACACATTCCTTGGGATGGTAATTCTGTTACTGTTAGTGTTGTGCAGTGGCTCAAGATCTCTCCAGAAATAAACAAAAACATCCCCTGGGCAGTCCCTGCACTGGCTCTTCCAGCACATTGTAGCCATCAAAGCCTGCTCTTTTCTGACTGTGGGGAAGTAGAGTGCATCCATCCACTGGAGGTGGGAGATTTCATGTGGGAGGGTTTATAGGAGGAGAGTGAAGTGGGTGCAGGCTTGTTCTTCACTGTCCCTTTCTGTTTTAGGGGAGCAATGATGAAATGTCAGATAATGAAGAGGAGATCGAGGAGAAATCAGAAAGTGAAGGGAGTGACTATTCTCCCAACAAAAAGAAGAAGAAAAAACTGAAAGACAAGAAGGAGAAAAAGCCAAAACGGAAGAAGAAGGATGAAGAGGAGGATGACAATGAGGATGGAAGTTTAAAGGTACAAAAGACTTCTTTTGTCTGAGCTGGTGCTAGTGCCTGAAGCCAGACTTGGACAAGGGAAATTGTGGGTTTCATGAGAAGCTTGCCTTGGGTTTGGTAAGGATGAGGTTGCAGGTAAATGACTAGGACAGGAGAAGTTCTTTTGCCTTGGTGCTTATCTTGAGTGCAGGGAGAAGCTGAGTTTCTTGGAGCTGTGAAACCTGCCAAGGCCTTGTATAGTGTTCCATGGTGGAGAGCATTTGCATGGTGCCATGTTAATTTGTTTCTTGGGACTGCGTGAAGCATTCATTTGTTAAGCACTTGCGTGTGCTGTTTCATAAATCCCAGAAACAAATCCCTGCATATCACTGACTAGGGAGGTATGGAGCACATGACAGACCCAGCCTGGTGCTGCTCATCTGCAGAGCCGTGGCTGTTTGCGTTAATGATGACTCTCTAAATCTCCAGGAGCCCAAGAGCTCAGCCCAGCTCATGGAGGAATGGGGTCTCGATGACGTAGATTACATTTTCTCAGAAGAGGATTATCATACCCTGACGAATTACAAGGCTTTCAGCCAGTTCCTCAGGTAGGGAGCTGTGGACCTGGTCGTTGAGGTTTGGGCATTGCTCAGTCAGCAGATGAAGTTGTGAAGTCAATTCTGCATCGCCAGCTCCTTGTTGCTTCTTCCTCCCAACTCAGTCCTCAAAACTCCATTTATTTGCAGGATTGACTGGAAACAGCTGAAGCATTTATCTTTCCTGCTTTCCATGGCCCCATATTTTGTGAATGCTTATTTGAAAAGTTTCATGAGAAAAACAGTGTTAATGAATTTCTGCTTGTACCATGAGCCTTTCAGAGCACAACAGGTATTTCAGGGAAGGGAAGTCTCTGAGAAGGTTTAGATGTGTCCCCCTTGCATATATTTGCTTAAGGGAGCTCTGGTTTCTGCTGCCTCCCCATGAAACTCCTGCTGGGAGGCACTGCTGCCACATCTTTTTGGGCTGAAGCACCAGCACGTGAGGGCAGGAGCAGACACAGAACAAACACAGTGCTGCTAACACATGGTCCTGCCTCTCCCCTGCCCTGCAGGCCTCTGATTGCCAAGAAGAACCCCAAGATCCCCATGTCCAAGATGATGACGGTGCTGGGTGCCAAGTGGCGAGAGTTCAGTGCCAACAACCCCTTCAAGGGCAGCTCGGCGGCGGCGGCTGCGGCAGCGGTGGCTGCAGCTGTGGAGACTGTCACCATCACCCCAGCGCTCCCCGCCAGCCCCCAGCACCCTGCCCTGCCCACTGTCATCAGGAAGGCCAAGACCAAGGAGGGAAAGGGTGGGTGCCACTTGTGGGGGGCTGCTCTTGCCAGCAGAGCTGGCACAAGGCCACAAAGCACAAGCTGTAGCAAACTGGGGAGGAAAAGAGGGTGCCAGAGGGGTATCTGTAGCTCCCTTTGCCTTTGCAGAGGTCCTTGAGAGGCATGTGGTTCATGAACCATGGCAGATCGAGCCGCTGGGTCTGCTGGATGTTTGGCAAATTGTGGCAATTAATTAAGCTGAGCAGTAGAGGGAGAGGGAGGGATCTCCCTTTGTGCCATGTTCTGCCTTGGGAAGTTGCTGTTCCACCGTACTGGGAAGTGATTTGGGTGACAGTTGTTTGTAGAGTACCAAACAAATTGTCAATTTCTTCAGGTCCAGGTGTACGGAAGAAAATCAAGGGCTCCAAAGACGGGAAGAAAAAGGGGAAAGGGAAAAAGATGGGAGGCTTGAAATTCCGGTTTGGAGGAATCCCCAGCAAAAGGAAAAAGGGCTCCTCGGTAAGTTTGCAGGGCTTTGGGTGTGGGAGGGAAGTATTGGGATAAGCTCTTGTTGGGAATGGCACAGCCACCCCATGTCAGGGGTGTCACAGCCTCATTTGTGCCCCTCTGTGGGGCACCAGGCCCTGATCAGCACATCTACTGTGTCCTGGCTCAGATTTCTGTGGGACTCCTGTCTGGCCACAGCTTTTGCTAAAATCCCATGACCCTGTTTACTTTCAGCAGTGCGGGTGATAATGCCATGATTTCAGATTGCATTTGCAAAGGAATTCTTCAGGGCTTGCACTGCAGCTGAACCGTACATCACTGAGAATTCTGGGATGCTTTAATTGCATTAGCAGGGCCTGCCCATGGCAGCTGGAGTCCTGTGGCATTGCCTGGGATGCTGGAGCTGCCCAGCCAGAGCACACTGGGTTCTTAGTACACCAGTATCAGGAGTGTTTCAAGGAATTAACAGCATTTTAAAGAATAATTTTCTTAGATAACTTGTGGCTGGGGTTGGGGCTCTTCTAGGTGTTGATGATATTGGTCACTCTCAGCTCACTTTGTTGCAGTTCCAGCTCTAGTTCCCATAAAGAAACCTGTTTGCAAGCACATCCGTGAGTTGAAGGGCAAGAGCAACTCATTGCTGCAGTTTTTCAGTCATGTATCACAAAAATTTCCTCCCGTGCTCTAGATCCAAACATTGACCTTCCAGGGAGTCACAAAGAGCTCAGGCTGCCTCCTGCAGCTGGAGCCTCAGCACCTGGTTAGGAGTGTGCAGGCTGGGGATTTGCATGCTTGAGTCTTCTGAGTGAGAATTCAGATGTATTATTGTGTTTTCACTCCATGGAATGCTGTGCCTGTTTCGACTCCTTTCATGCTGTGGGGATGCAAAGTGTGAATGCCTGCATGTGTGGACACAGGAGGGATGGCACGGCTGAAAAGGGTGTCAAAACAGAGAAAGGGAGCAAAGTTCTGCCAAGCACTGGAAAATGGGGCCTTTGGATGCACAGGGTGGGAGTATAGGGTTGTTCCTATCCAGGAGAGCTCAGAGGTAGAATGACAGCTGGGATGCCAGCACTTGGACTGGGTGTGCTTTGCTTTTTCCCTCTGCAGAGCGAAGAGGAGGAACGGGAAGAATCCGACTTTGACAGCGCCAGCATCAACAGCTCCTCCGTGCGCTCCGAGTGCTCGGCTGGCCTGGGGAAGAGAGGGAAGAAGAGGAAAAAGAAAAAGAGGAGTAGGCCATCCTTTGTAATCTGTTCCTATTCTGTTTGGATTTCCCTGTTCAGATGATGCTTCCCTGGCCTGTGCAGCTCTGGGCTGTGTCTGGCACTGGCTCGGTGGGAGAGGATGTGCCTGTGCCTGTCTGTGTGAGTGGAGTGTGAGGTGCTCTCCTGGTGTCCAGGCCCTCCTGCCAGGGGGCTTGTGCCTGCAAGGAAGTTTGAGAATTTGTGGGGTTTCCAGGGAAGTGATTTTCTGAGGAACAGCTCCCAGAGAGCTGTGGCTTGTGGCAAACTTCCAGCAGAGCAGGGCAGGCTGTGGGTGAGGTCGTGTGAAGATGAGGGATGTTTTGTCTGTGTGAGGTGTGCAGTCAGGCAGAGGCAGGTGGCAGAGCTATGGTAGCAATGCAGGGACAGGGAGGCATGTGAGCCATGGAGGAAAGGATCTGTCAGGATCTGCCAGTGGCTGTGTGACCACATTTGTGTGCATGTCCCTTCATCCCTTCCCGGGTGGATGTTGTGCCTGGACACCTCTGTCCTTGTGCTGCCCTGGAGAGCAGCCCCTGTGCTGAGCACGTTGCCTTTCTGTCTTGTGTCCTTGTTTAGGATATTTCAGATCCAGGCGCATCCTTTGGCTTCTTTTCTGATGGATTTTTGCTTCCAAGAAATGGAAGGGCAGCTTCTGGGCTGGGGATCAGTTAGGGTGTGACACTGGCCAGCCTCACCATTGGTCAGCGAGGCTGGGCTGGCTGGCTAGCCCCATGTCTTGTGTGTGAAGGGCATTGCTTGTGGCCTTGTGAGGGCCCTGGTGCTGGAGGAAGGTAGCTCCTGCTCCGTGCTGGAGAAGTGGAAGGTTGGAGATACATGCCAGGAGTTTGTGGCAGAGCTGGGAACTGAGATAAGCCATTCCAGCATTTGCAAGGCATCATTCCTCTCCTCCTTTTCCTGTCCATGCTGTGTTGAGAGTGCTCCTGCCTCTGTGCCAGGGAGGCCTGAGGAAGAGCAGAGTAGTCCCAGGAGAGGAGTCCTGTCCTTGGCCATGTCACCCTTGCATGGTGCGTTTGCAGCTGGTGCTGGTGCCTGGGGAGGTTTCTCTGACCGGCCTCCCTTGCAACCTCTCCAGGTTCTGGCATTCTCCATTGAGAGCCTGAAGGAACCAAAGGATGATACAGTGTGGAGAGAGAAAGAGAGACAGAGGTGAGATGATGCTGTGTGCAAAGGTGAACTGTGGTGCTGAGGGACAGAGAGGTAGTGGGAATTAACAGGAGGGGTCTGAGGTGAAACGCTGTCCTTATTTCCTTAACTGTATGGTAGAGGAGCAAGTGTCCCATTCCCTCCGGGAGAGCTGGCTGCTCTGCCACCCCTCTGACTGTCACCTGTCCCTTGCTTGCAGTTGAAGAGGGGGACGGGTACGAGACGGACCACCAGGACTACTGCGAGGTGTGCCAGCAGGGCGGGGAGATCATCCTGTGTGACACCTGTCCTCGAGCCTACCACCTGGTCTGCCTGGACCCCGAGCTGGAGAAGGCCCCCGAGGGCAAGTGGAGCTGCCCCCACTGTGTGAGTGGGGTCAGGGCCCCGTGGGAGTGGGTGGCCTGCTGGTGGAAACCCTCAGTGTTATACTGGCTGTGCTTTCCCAGGAGAAGGAGGGCATCCAGTGGGAGCCGAAGGAGGAGGAGGAGGAGGAAGAGGATGGTGGGGAGGAGGAGGAAGATGACCACATGGAGTTCTGCCGTGTCTGTAAGGATGGAGGGGAGCTGCTGTGCTGTGACACCTGCCCGTCCTCCTACCACCTTCACTGCCTGAACCCGCCACTGCCAGAGATACCAAACGGTGAATGGCTCTGCCCACGCTGTACAGTGAGTGTTACTGGCATTCCCATTCCTTTCTCTGTCCCTGCTCCCACACCTGCCTGGCCTGCCAGTGGCTCTCGTGGCTGCTGCTGCCCCTCACAGCCCTGCCCTCTGCCTCAAACCCTTCCCTGAGGAGTGTTGCTGCCAGGTGCATGAGGGCACAGGGTGGCTCTGGAAGGCTCTGCTGCCTCTGTGGTCTCCCTGTGGGAATTGCTGGCTGGCAGCTTCCCGGCCTGGTTTCTGTTGGGATGTCAAGCCTTGTTTGATATGTGGCCTATGGAGAGGGGCCTTTCCTGCCGGGTGGCAAGACCCACCCCATGGGGTACGCACAAGTGTCACGGACACTTCTCAGGCACCCTGTGCTGGCTGCTGGCATTGAGGCCCCCTTCTGTTCCCTGCTGTAGCTCCCCATGGCCCCTGCCAGGGTCTCACACCAAACTCTGTACTCTTTCCTGTGTCCGCAGTGCCCTCCCTTGAAGGGCAAGGTGCAGCGCATCCTGCACTGGGCCTGGAAGGAGCCGCCGGCCGTGCCGCTCCCGCCCGTGCCGCCCGCCGCGGACCCAGAGCTGCCTCTGCCCCCGCCCAAGGTGCTGGAGGGGATCCCGGAGCGAGAGTTCTTTGTCAAGTGGGCAGGCCTCTCCTACTGGCACTGCTCCTGGGTCAAGGAGCTGCAGGTGAGCCCACGTGGCGTTGGTGTAGAGCCCTTTCCTTGCCCTGCTATCCCACGGGCTGAGCGTGGCTCCCTCCTGCTGCAGCTGGAGCTCTACCACACCGTGATGTACCGCAACTACCAACGGAAGAACGACATGGACGAGCCGCCGGCCTTCGACTATGGCTCTGGGGACGAGGACAACCAGAGGGAGAAGCGGAAGAACAAGGACCCCCAGTATGCCAAGATGGAGGAGCGGTTCTACCGCTACGGCATCAAGCCTGAGTGGATGATGATCCACCGCATCCTGAACCACAGGTGAGGAGGGAAATTGAGCCATCCTTCTGGAAGACCAAAGCCTTGGGCTGGTGGAATTTCAGCTTCTGGCCTTTGCTGAGGTCTCTGTTGCCTTGGAGGTTTGCTTCTGGGTTAAAGCTGAGGCTGGAAGGGGGTCCCTGCTGCCTTATTTTCATTTCTGCTACGTTGCGCATTAAAAATAGAGTTACAGCAAGTTTTCCCCAAGGTGGATGCACGGTGTTGTTCCACTCTTCCCAGTCATATTGTTTGGGTCCTGTTACAGCCTCACCATTCCGTAAATTCCGATGCTGATGGGGACGGTGCTGAGGGGAAGACTCGGAGTATGTGGCCAGCTCCCTCACAGCATCTTGACATTGATGTTTGTTTTCTGTAGGAGAAATTCCCAGTGAATAAAATGTGCTGTGCACATGGGCTTTCTACATCGAGTGGCTGGAGACATGTTTTTGTTGAATTTCTGCATTTCAAGTGGCAGCTTGAACTATCAAGTAGCAGCAGCAGTTTTGCTGGAAGGCTGCGTGGCAGGAAGGAACTAAAGCTGCCTGTTTGATTTTCATGTGAGCTTCACCTTGTCCACTGACAAGGCAGCAGGTTTCCCTGTAGGCACAGAGTCTGACTTGGAAGTGTATTTATTCTGTTTTAAGTGTAAGCAGGACTTCCTAGAGTGGTGAGTGCTGCAGGTGAGAGGGGAAGCACTGGTATCCATCCAGGCCTGGTGAAACAGGGAAATGAGGTTGTTCAGTGGAATGGAAAAACAGCCTGTAAAGCTTAAGGTTTGACACACTCACAGATGAATAGGCATTTCTTATGGAAATGCTGATACTTTATGCTTTTCTACCTCAGCTTGGATGTCCTAGTCTGTAGGTGAAGGCAGAGGATGGAGCATCCAGCTCTGCAGAGGCAGATCACGGCGATCTGCTCCCAGGGGCTGGTTCACTGATCAGCTTTCTGTGCCCTGTGTTACAGCTTTGATAAAAAGGGAGACATCCATTACCTGATCAAGTGGAAGGACCTGCCCTATGACCAGTGCACCTGGGAGATCGATGACATAGATATCCCCTACTATGAGAACCTCAAACTCCTCTACTGGAACCACAGGTATGAGCCCACAGCCAGGGGAGCTGGGCAGAGCCAGGACAGCTCATGTGGGTGTTTGGGACAAGGGGGACACAGAGGTGCCCCAGTTTTGAACCCATTGACACTGCTTGCAGTGACTTCTCTTCAAAGAGCAGTGGGGCAGCACTGATGAAGGCTGGCCCTCCTGATGTGCTGTTCTGGGACTGCTGGGCAATCCTACTTGCTCTTTTCCAGCCTGTGCTCCCCTTCTCCTGTGTCTGCACTGCCATGATATTCATGATTTCCATGGCTGTGCTGCCTGTTTTGGGGGAAAACCACAGTACTCTGAGTTTGTTCTTCATTCTGGAGATTGTTGTGTGGACTGTTGTGAGGGGAAAATCAATGCCCTGTGAGTGCCCGTGCCAACTGGGCCAGAAGAGCTCCTGTGGGGAGAGGGGCAGTGGAGTGTGGAAGGTGTTTTTGTCCCTTGGCTTGGAGCTGAGAGAACAGTGACCCCCTGCCATCCCTGATGTGTGCTGTCACAGGGAGCTGATGCTGGGGGAGGACACACGCCCTCTGAAGAAGCTGAACAAGAAAGGGAAAAAGCTGAAAGAGGAGAAGCTGGAAAAGCCTCCAGAAACACCCCTTGTGGATGTGAGTGAGAGTGGTGGGGACAGTGTGGCAGCATGGCAACCTAGAGGGAGGGTAGGCTGTCTGTGCCCTTGTTCTGTGATGTTGTCCTGCTTTGGGGACCCTATTTTCATTGAAAATTCTGGAATGCTATTGTTGTGAGGAGCCTGGGGTCTGGGCTGTGCCAGGGACCATGCCGTGTCTTCTTTGGAGCTGTTGGATGTTACAAACCTAAAGAAGGAGGTGCAGGGGAAGGTGGTTTTCACTGCTCTGTGCCATGGCTCTCTTTCCAGCCTACAGTGAAGTTTGACAAGCAGCCGTGGTACATTGATGCCACGGGAGGCACACTGCACCCTTACCAGCTGGAAGGGCTGAACTGGCTGAGATTCTCCTGGGCACAAGGGACAGATACAATCCTGGCTGATGAGATGGGGCTGGGGAAGACGGTGCAGACTATTGTGTTCTTGTATTCCCTGTACAAAGAGGTGAGTGGGGTGCCTGGCAGTCCCCGAGGTGGCTGAGAGCTGCTGGGTATGGGGAGAACAGCCTGGGCTCTGTCTCCCTGAACAGGGCCACTCGAAAGGGCCATACCTAGTCAGTGCCCCCCTCTCCACCATCATCAACTGGGAGCGTGAGTTTGAGATGTGGGCACCCGACTTCTACGTTGTGACCTACACGGGGGACAAGGAGAGCCGGTCGGTCATCCGGGAAAATGAGTTTTCCTTTGAAGACAACGCCATCCGGAGTGGGAAGAAGGTCTTCCGGATGAAGGTGGGAGCTGAGTCTGTGCCTGCCCCGTTGCTTTACCTGTCAGTAAGAAAGGGAGAGGAGAATTTGACCTGGAGAGAGGGGCTGGTTAGGTCCCTCATCTGCTGTGTCCCATAGAGGGAAGCTGGCATTGTTTACAGAAGCAGGAGATTTGTGATGAGCTTTACAGATTTCTGCCAGAGCTTTTTTGCTTCTGTAGTCTCCTGCTTCGTTCTTGTTTTTGGGTGTTTGACTTGCACAACTCAGCCCTGCTGTGGGCTCTGTGCCAGGCAGTGCAGCCCTTCTTGGATCACATGTAGCAGCAGCAAAGGTGGAGGCTGTCCTGTTCACTGCCATCTTATCCCAGCTTTTCTCTCCCTCTGCTCCTCCAGAAGGAAGCCCAGATCAAGTTCCATGTCCTGCTCACATCCTATGAGCTGATTACCATTGACCAGGCAGTGCTGGGCTCCATAGAATGGGCCTGTCTGGTGGTGGATGAAGCACACAGGCTGAAGAACAACCAGTCCAAAGTAGGTGGCATGGATTTGTGAGTGATTTTTTTTTTCCTTCTTTAACATCCTCTGGCATTAAAAGCCCTTCAGCAGCAGGAGAGGTAGCAGCCTGGCTTGGACAGGCTATCGTGAAAGGGAATTGATCCCTCTCCTTCCTCTCCTCTTTACCTGAGGCTCAATGCAGTCTCCAGCTCCTGGGATGCTCAGTGTCCCTGGTGTGTAGGAGGAGACAAGTGGTGTGACCCAAGGACACACAGAATTGCTACCTGTGCTCAATGGGAATGGCTGGGAGCAGGACTTGCTGGCACCCTGCTCTGCATGAGGGTCACTGCTCAGGCTCCATGTGCACCCTGCAGAGTCCCACAGTGACACATTGGTTCCTTGCAGTCCTTGTCACCCAAACTTATTTCTTTTCCAGTTCTTTAGAGTACTGAACAGCTACAAGATCGATTACAAGCTGCTTCTCACAGGGACTCCTCTCCAGAACAACTTGGAAGAGCTCTTCCACCTGCTCAATTTCCTGACTCCAGAGAGGTTTAAGTAAGTTGCACTTACTCGGGCCATTGGGGTGGCTCCTCGCTGTGGCTTTGGTGCAGGCACATGAGCATTATCTCCTCCTGTGCCTCGAGAGCTCTGCCCTGGTTTTTAAGTCACAAAGCAGCAGATTCCTTTGCTTTCACGTGCCCCTGTTGCTCAGCACCATGGGGGTCTGGCTGCTTCCACAGCAACCTGGAGGGGTTCCTGGAGGAGTTTGCAGACATCTCCAAGGAGGACCAGATCAAAAAGCTCCATGACCTGCTGGGTCCCCACATGCTGCGGCGGCTCAAGGCCGATGTGTTCAAGAACATGCCGGCCAAGACGGAGCTCATCGTGCGAGTGGAGCTGAGCCAGATGCAGAAGTGAGTGATTCCAGTGCATTCCCCAGGGGTGTCTGCCTTCCCCCAGCATGGTGAGGAGGTCTCAGTGGGGATTGAGGAGTCAGAGGCACCCCACTGGCCTGGGGTCTGCTGCAGGAAGAGTGGGAGTTCTTTGTGTCTCACCAAGGGGTGTGTTCCATGGGGTTGAACTGGGCTCTGTGCAGTCCTTGGGGCATGGGAGGCTGGCAGTGTGGCTCTGCTGGTTCTGGGGGCATGGAGACAACACTGAGGCTGAATCCCCTTCTCCCAGTCCTGGCACTAGGACGTGGCCTGTGCTGCTGTATGCCTGTGCCAGCCTGGAGTGTTGCTGCTGCCCCAGCTCTGGTTCTGCTAGGCTGACCTGTTCAGCTTCAGTGGCATCTCTTGCAGCTCAGGGCACCTGCAGGAAGGGCCTGTTGCTTCTTCCCCACCTGGTGGGCAGGAGGGCTTGGCTGGCACCCAGCAGAGTGAGGTGGTGGAGGTGTTGTGCCCCCAGTCCATCCCACTGTCAGGGCTGTGATCCCCCCAGAGCAACTGGAAAGACCCACGCCTAGGTGCTGAATTGCTTTAAAAATCCTCCAAACATCCCTTTTGCATCTCCGGTGACACTAGAAGGGTTTAATTCACTGTTTGTGCCAGTCCCACACCTGCCCCAGCTAACAAGGTGTCTGTCCCATCCCCCTTCCTGCAGGAAGTACTACAAATTCATACTGACGAGGAACTTCGAAGCCCTGAATTCCAAAGGTGGTGGGAACCAGGTCTCACTGCTCAACATTATGATGGACCTGAAGAAGTGCTGCAATCACCCGTACCTGTTCCCTGTGGCAGCCGTGGTACGTCCCCTGCCTTTGCACCCTTGGGCATGTCTCAGAGTGTTGGGTGGCAGCTGCTTCCATGATCCTGCTTTGGTTAAACACTGCTAACTTTGGGTAAAACTGTGGGTTTCCATGCGAGTGGTTTCATACAAGGACTTTGTTATTTGTTTTGGAAATGCAAGTGAAGTTCTCTGTGAGGTTAGCATGAGTTGTCCTTGTGGGCACTGACTGTGTTGCCTTCACAGGAGGCCCCAGTGTTGCCCAATGGATCTTATGATGGGAATTCTTTGGTCAAATCATCTGGGAAACTGATGCTGCTCCAAAAGATGCTGAAGAAGTTACGGGATGGGGGTCACAGAGTTCTGATCTTCTCGCAGGTGAGGGCAGGGAGGGATAATAATAAATAAAACTTTAAAGGAATTTTTAGGAATTATGTATGGGAAGTTTGTGCTGGGAGCAGACAGAAATAGGTGGAGTAGCTGGTGACAGCTTCTCCCCCAGGCAGCCATGGCATTAATGGTGGAAGGGCTGTGTCCCAGCTCGCTCCTGAGGGAGCGCCTGTCGTGTTTAAGAGCTCTGTTAACTCAGGATAGAAAGGAGACAACAGTCACAAGGCTCCTCTTTGGGGAGGGACAGTCAGACACAATTCCTTCCTGCTGGCAGAGTTGCCTGTAGAGGATGAGATGTGAGTGTTGCTCCTCTGGCAGCTGCCTGTTGGCTGTGCTTGCTTTGCTGCCACCACCGAGGCCTCTGGGCTGTGGGCAAGGACCATGCTGGGGCAAGGCAGGTCTCCAGGGGAGGCAGGAGTGTTTGGCCATGCAGACCCTCTCATGGCAGGGTCACCTTGCTCTGTAGATGACAAAGATGCTGGATTTGCTGGAGGATTTCCTGGAGTATGAAGGCTACAAGTACGAGCGGATCGACGGGGGCATCACCGGCGGCCTGCGCCAGGAGGCCATCGACAGGTTCAATGGTACTCACTCACCTTCCTACCTTGCTGAGGGGTGGCCGTGAGGGGATGGCAGGGTGTGGCCAGTAGCAGCTGATCTGCCAGTGCCCAGAGCTTGTGCCACACTCACAGGTCTGGCTTCCTGTGACACTGGGGAGCTGCTTGTTCCGTGCCATTAAACCCTTGAGTTGGTTCCCACAAGGAACCCTGAGTGTGCCAGTTCAGCTGGAGGGGCTCCTGCCTTTCCCTCCAAGACCTCAGCAGATGACAGAGCTTACCCTTTGCTCTGGAGCTAGGTTCTGCAGTACCTGGTTCCCAGGGAGCAAGGTGTTTTCCCTCCTTGCCATGCCTGCTTCTTGCTTGTCAGCTTTGGAAGCCATTCTGTCCCTCCGAAATGGTGCTGCTCCTCTCTGTGAGCTGTGCTTCTTTCTATCTCACCTGTTCCCACCTCTGGGTTTGTCGTTCTCAGCTCCTGGGGCTCAGCAGTTCTGCTTCCTCCTCTCCACCCGTGCCGGTGGTCTGGGCATAAACCTTGCTACGGCTGACACTGTCATTATTTATGATTCTGACTGGAATCCCCACAATGACATCCAGGTTTCTGACTTTCCCTTTTCCTTCCTGTATAGTAAGTACCTCTCTGGCTCTGCCCTCTCTTTGCACACCCTCACTGGGTTTTCAGTATCTTCTCTTGAGAGCTGCTGACACTTTCTTGTGAGTGTTTCTGCTCAGGAGTCCCCTTCCCATACCCTCTGGCCTCTTCCCGGCCTCTCTGCAGTCTAGGAGAGACCTGGCACATAAAATTGGCTCTCCCCTGCAACATTCTCACTACTTCCTCATTCTTGTCCTCAACTGTGTGCCTCTGATGCGAGCTTGGAGGGTGAGAAGCATGTCCCTCCTGTCCAGCTGGCACGGTGCCACCCTCTCCAGCTCTGTGTTCTGCCTGCAGGCGTTCAGCAGAGCTCACCGCATCGGGCAGAACAAGAAGGTGATGATTTACCGCTTCGTGACCAGGGCCTCAGTGGAGGAGCGCATCACCCAGGTGGCCAAGAGGAAGATGATGCTCACTCACCTGGTGGTCCGCCCAGGGCTTGGCTCCAAGTCAGGCTCCATGACCAAGCAAGAGTTGGATGACATCCTCAAGTTTGGGACAGAAGAACTCTTCAAGGATGATGTGGAGGGTGAGGTGGGAATGCTCTGTGTGAGGCAGGGCTCTCTCTGAGCTGCTGGGGCTCACTCTCCTCTCCCTGTGCCCCAGGCATGGTGTCTCAGGGACAGCGGATTGCCATGCCAGATGCTGTTACCCCTTTCTCGGACACAGTGTCAACAAAAGGGGGTGCAGCAACCCCTGGCATGAAAAAAAAGCATGGTGGCACCCCACCAGGTGTGTAGCCCCTCTTTGCTGGGGTAACTCCTCCCTCTTCTATCCCCTCACCTGATCTGAGCTTGCCTGGCTCAGGAGTGGACTGTCCAGCAGACTGATCTGCACTGCTGTTCCCCTCCTTTGCTCTCCAGGTGACAATAAGGATGTAGATGACAGCAGTGTGATCCACTACGATGATGCTGCCATCTCTAAGCTTTTGGACCGAAACCAGGATGCAACTGATGACACGGAGCTGCAGAACATGAATGAGTATCTCAGCTCCTTTAAAGTGGCTCAGTATGTTGTGAGAGAAGAGGACGGTGTGGTAATGTGATCAGTATCTTACAATCACCCCTTTGTACATCCCTCTGTGTTCCCTCTGCTCCCTCTCTTGTCCCTGTGAGTGCTTGGCATGGGGCAGGACCCTCCCTGCTCTCTCTGTGACTGCTCGAGCCACTTGTCTCTGGCTCTGCAGGAGGAGGTGGAACGGGAGATCATTAAGCAAGAGGAGAATGTGGACCCTGACTACTGGGAGAAGCTGCTGCGGCACCACTATGAGCAGCAGCAGGAAGACCTGGCCAGGAACCTGGGGAAAGGGAAGAGAATCCGCAAGCAGGTCAACTACAATGACACCTCTCAGGAGGACCAAGGTACGGCCACAGGTGCTCAGCTCCTGGCCAGGCTCATGGGACAGACAGAGCTGTCACTTGGTGTCTCTCTGCAGCTGGTAGATTGCCTGGATCTGTACTCCCCAGGTTCCTAAACGTTGCAATGTAGAAATTTTCAAAGATTTTTTAAATTTGTTGGTCTGTAAACTCTTGTTTTGCTTGAAGAATCTAGGAAAGATGTGTCTGTAGGCAAAATACTTCAAATTGGATTTTTTCTGCATAACAGAATGCTAATTCTGTAAAACCTGAGAATGTGATTTCCTGTTTCTGTGTCCCCCTCTCCTGCTGTGTGGCAGTGGATGCCTGTCATACCCACAAGCAGCCTCTGACCTGTCTAGCACATCCCTCCCAGGCAGGGTCTTTTAACCTGGCCTCCCTTGTGTTTTGCAGAGTGGCAGGATGAGCTCTCTGACAACCAGTCAGAGTATTCCATTGGCTCTGAGGATGAGGATGAAGACTTTGAAGAGAGGCCAGAAGGCCAGAGTGAGTTAATGTATTTGATACTCCCTGGGATTTGGAAGTGTCAGGAATGTCTGGGTTGGAGGTACTGGTGTGCCCAGGGCTTCTGTTCAGGGGACCGTGTCCCTGCTTTGTATCAAGTGAGGAGCTTTTCATGGCAGGGAAGGCAGCCAGCTTCTTCCTTGGCCTCTGCAGGACTGTGGTCTGGTCCACCATGAGGACCAGGCATGGTCCCCCCATGCGTGGGAAGGGCAGAGGAGTGTCCTGGCCTGGGGAGTGGTGGCAGGAAGGGACCCTGCAGTCTGGACAGATGCTCCAGTGGGTTCTGCTCCTGTCAGGAGGGAGGGCAGGAAGCCTGGGGTCTTTCCTTGCTCCCTGGCCCATCCATCACTGAGGCTGCTTGGCTCTAGGTGGCAGAAGACAGTCCCGGAGACAGCTGAAGACTGACAGAGACAAACCTCTCCCTCCTTTGCTGGCAAGAGTTGGGGGGAACATTGAGGTGAGCCTCAGTCTCTGCCAGAGCATGGCCAATGCTGTTGTGCCCAGGCTGCCTGCGGGCTGGATCCCTCTGTGCCGAACAACTGGGACATTAGTCCTGGTCCAGCAGTGCCTGTCACAGCTGTGAGGCTCCAGGATGCCACGTGCTGCTGAGGCCGCTCTGTGATCCCAGCCATGCCTTCACTTCATGCAGGTTCTGGGCTTCAATGCCCGGCAGCGCAAGGCATTCCTGAATGCCATCATGCGCTGGGGAATGCCACCCCAGGATGCCTTCAACTCCCACTGGCTGGTCCGGGATCTGCGAGGGAAGAGCGAGAAGGAGTTCAGGTATGGAGGTCTTGGAAGGCAGGCAAGGCTGGGAGCCTGCACCCCTTCACTGTGGGCTCTTTTGGGGGTGGCAGTGTCTGTTTCATTGAGGTGGCATCTCCTGTTCCCTTCCTGGGTGTGACACTTCCCTCATTCATGGGTGACAGAGGATCGTGTGTGTGCTGGGCTGAGCAGGGAGGCCACGGGCCAGGACTGAAGTGTGATTTACCTGGCAGGGCGTACGTCTCTCTCTTCATGAGACACTTGTGTGAGCCTGGGGCAGACGGTGCTGAAACCTTTGCGGATGGTGTTCCCCGGGAAGGGCTGTCCCGCCAGCACGTGCTGACTCGCATTGGGGTCATGTCACTAGTAAGGAAGAAGGTGGGTGAGTAAAGCTATGAATGGACCTTTTCAGGAATGTTCTGGAGACTTTTCTCAATGGGGTTGCGTGCAGCAATCCTGCCACTTGATCACTCTGTGGGTGACCAGCCTGGACACGCTGATTCCATGGCACCAGCTGGGAATGTCCCTGCTCTGTTTGACCTGATCATGTGTGTCTGTCCCAGGTCCAGGAGTTTGAGCATGTCAATGGGAAGTACAGCACCCCAGACCTGGTTCTTGAGGGCCCAGAGAGCAAGAGATCCAGTGAGGTTGTGTCTTCAGATCCCAACACGCCTGTCCCGGCCAGTCCAGCACACACACACACAGGACCTGGGGCTCTTGCAGGTATGCAGGGGTTGTAGCTGGGGTCTGGCCTGGGAGGGAGGTGAGCCACGATACCAGGAGGTTTTGCAGGTGCTTGACCCATCTGGCCCTGCACAACAGCTTCCTGGCTTTGCTCTTCCTACAGACAAAACAGAAGCACAGCTGGGGTTCCATGAGGAAAAGGACCCGGTGGAGCAGAAGCCCAGAAAGGTGTCTGACAGCCAGGTGAGGTGGCTTTGTTCAGCATCTCCTCCAGAAAGTTTCCCCTGCTCCACCTGGGAACTTGGGGTACTCCCTAGGGGAGGGAGGGCCAGACTGATCTGGAATGGGTGCTTGGAATTTAGGTGCCTGCAAGTGCTGAGGTGGAGAGCGAAGAGCACCCAGAAAGCTGTGACAGCAAGGAGAGGCCAAGGGAAGAGAAGCAAGAGGATTGTGAAAAGGCAGAGCCCTCTTCTGAGCCCTTGGTTAAAGGTGAGGCTGTGTGTCTTCTTGGTGTCACTATGGAAAACTTGAATGTCAGAAAGTCCTGCAGAAATTCCTGAAAAAACAACTCATAAATTGCACAATATGGTCATTTTGGAGGGCATTTGTTCCTCCAGGTGTCTCAAGGAAGAGGGAAAACTAAATGCGTTTATTTGATAAAATGCAGAAGAATGTTCTAAGTTCTTCGAGCATCTTGAATGTACAAACAATGCAGTTACTTTACCCTAAAAGGGAAAGTCTGTCTGGATAAGTAGGTTGTTCCCTGCAGAGCATTTTCCATGTCAAGCGTTTCTTGTAGGCCTGTTCCCTCCTGCAGATGAGGGGATTCAAGAGCAAGAGAAGCCTTTGGAGAAGGCGGAGTTGAGCAGCAGCCCAGGGAAGGGGGAGGATAAAGAAGTCAAACCAGGTGAGGCATGAGACTTTGGAGAGAGAAGAGTGGGAAGAATTCCCAGAGTGAGCTAGTGCCTGGCACAGTGACAGAGTGTGCCCACAGGGTGGTGGCAAAGATGCCATCAGCACCAGCACCACTGGTGCTCAGGAGCCATGAGTGGGAACAAGATCCTGTTGGGGTGGGCGCTGCCTGTGCTAACAATGGGACCTGCTGGGAGGGGTTGGTGACTGGCTGTTGGTGGGACAGGGGTGGCATCAGTGGGTCTAGTGGTGGAGCATAATTAGGTCAATTCTTTGTGTTTGCCAAGCAGAGGATAGCAAGGAGGAGGAGAAGGAGCCAAGTGATGCCCAGCAAAATGGTGACAAAGAGGAAGAGGAGGAAGGAAAGAAGGATGACAGAAACATGAACTTCAGATTCATGTTCAACATTGCTGATGGTGGCTTCACAGGTAAGAGTGAGAGATGAGGTGTTGGTCTCTCCTGCAAAGCTGCTGCAGAGGCTCTGAACCTGTTCAAGGAATGTGACCTTTGTGTGGGTCACATTGTGGCCCCTTTGTCACGGGCCATGGATGGGCTGATGCTTTGTGGTCAGCAGCAGACCTGGGTCTGCACTGTGCCTGTGGTCCTGGGAGGTTCCATCGCTTGCCCTGCCCACGTGCTGTGCACTGATCTGCAGCCCAGCTGCCTGACCAGGCTGTCTCCCTTCTGCTTCTGCTTCCACAGAGCTGCACACACTGTGGCAGAATGAGGAGAGGGCTGCCATGTCCTCTGGCAAGATCTATGACATCTGGCACCGCCGACACGACTACTGGCTATTGGCAGGAATTGTCACGTACCCTTTGACCTGGCAGAGCAGGAAGCAGTGAGGCGAGAGAGGCCTCTCTGGGGTTGTGGGAGCTGAGTTGGCATTGCCGTGATGAGCAGGGATAGGGTTTAAGGCCACGGCGTTGCTGTGGGGTGGTGGGCAGGCTGTTGACTGGCTGATTCTGCCCTTGACACTTACCCTACACCAGTCATGGCTATGCCCGCTGGCAGGACATCCAGAATGACCCACGCTACGTGATCCTGAACGAGCCCTTCAAGTCAGAGATACACAAGGGGAACTACCTTGAGATGAAGAACAAGTTCCTTGCCCGGCGTTTTAAGGCAAGTGGCAGGTCCAGGGCTGGTGGGTCCTCATTGGTGGGAGGAGGAGGAGGACCAGAGCAGCACCCTGAAGCCAGGGGGGAGTTTGCCAGCATCTTCTGTGAGTGGAGAATGGACTTTGTGAGGGGCTCTGTGGTTTACTGGTTTATAATGGGGTGGGGTCTGGTCCTGAATCCTTCCCCTCCTGCACCTCCCAGTTGCTGGAGCAGGCCCTTGTGATCGAGGAGCAGCTGCGGAGGGCAGCGTACCTCAACATGACCCAAGACCCCAGTCACCCGGCCATGGCACTGAACGCACGGCTGGCAGAAGTGGAGTGCCTTGCTGAGAGCCACCAACACCTCTCCAAAGAATCCTTGGCTGGGAACAAGCCTGCCAACGCTGTCCTGCACAAGGGTGCGTGCCTGCAGGGCTGGGGGAGTCTGAGGCTGGGAGGGGTTGCCCACCCTCACCTGGGAAGCCAAGCCAGGAGGTGTCCCCATCTTACGTTTTCTCAGCCAGGAGCTGCCTGCTCCTCTCAGCTTGCTGGCTCTGGCAGTCATCCCCCCAAGTACCTCCTGCTTTACTTGCAGTGCTGAACCAGCTCGAGGAGCTGCTGAGTGACATGAAGGCTGATGTGACACGCCTGCCCTCCATGCTGTCCCGCATCCCGCCTGTGGCTGCCCGGCTGCAGATGTCAGAGCGGAGCATCCTCAGCCGCCTGGCCACCCGTGGAGGGGATCCAGCTGCCCAGGTCTGTGGGGATGGGCACAGAGCCCTCACTGTGAGGATCATGGTCAGAGCTGCAGGCCCATGTCTTTTCTCCCTCCTTGCCCCCCCAGGGCTCCTTTGGCTCCGCCCAGATCTTCAACAACAACTTCGGGCCAAATTTCCGTGGTCCTGGGCCAGGTGGGATTGTCAATTACAGCCAGATGCCTCTGGGACCTTATGTGACTGGTAGGTTGGGGTTTTTTGCTCTTGGGCAGAGAAATGCAGAGGGTGGATTTGGGTGATCCAGGAGTGCTGCCGAAGGACAGTAGCGAGCAAGGTGTTTCCTCTGTCACCACAGATATTTAGCAGTTCCCACGATTTTCCCCTGCAGCTCCCACTCCTAGCTGAGGTAAGGCTGTACTTCCCGCTCTCTGTGCTCCATTTGCTGGGGAACATGAAGGGGTAGGGGGGCTAAATGGAGGCTAAATTTTAGGCTGCCCCCTCAGTGCCAGTATCTGGCTGCAGCCAGTGGAGGTGGGAGCAGATCCTTCCTGCAGCCCCTCCCAGTTGGGGTTGGCATGTGGGGCGGGGGCGGATCTGGCTGATGGGCAGCCCTCCCCTCTTCTTGCAGCAGCCCTGGGGGACAGTCCCCTGGCCATGAGCCGCTGTCGCCAGAGGTCGGCGGGGAAATTGTGCCAGCGTTACCTGCTTGGAAGACAAGCTGCTGCCGGCGCTGCTGCGCTGTCCCACTCCCGCTTCAAGTGTGCTTTGCCTGCTGCGGCCCCCGTGGGAGCGGCGGGGCTGGGGGTTTGTGTCCGTGTACATTTTTTGCACTTTCTTATTGAAGACTTGAAGAGTTTGTCTGGGCAAGGTGGGCTGAGGGGAGGGAGGGAGGGCTGGAATTGCGGTGTTTGTCCGGTTGTGTTGGCAGGTGTAGGGGTGAGTGGAGGCCAGTGGTGCCATGTCCCAGCCGGCTGTGCTCCCCAGCTTCCCCCTAAGGGCTGTCTCTTCGTCCTGGTGGTGGTTGAGCAAGCCCACGCCTGCTGCTGCCCTGCTGGAATCCCTGGCACTGCTGCGGTGTGGCTGGGGGTCCACATGTGCTGGGCTTGGGGCAGGCAGATGGGGGGGATGTGGGTGGGACAGAGGGGACAGCTGGAACTGGGATGGGGATACCTCGAGCGCGGTGACACCGGCAGCCGTAAGCAACGCCCCTGCATCCGCTTTGTGCTCTGTGCGTCCCGGTTTCTGTTCTGTGTTTTAATAAATCCTTTGGGAAGGACGCAGTGGAGTCTGGTAGGGGAAGGGATGGTGGGCTGGCCTTGGGGGGACCCTGCCATGGTCTTGGTACCCCTGGTGTCCTGCAACGTGTCCACACACACACACCGCACACGTGTCCACAGAAACAGACACAGACATCTACACACACACGTACACAGACGTGTGTGCACGTGGAGACACAGAGACATGGACACAGACATGAGAATGTTGTGTGCGTCTACACAGATACTGTAATCTCTGCATGTGTACGAGTGCACATATATGTACATATGTCTACGTCACCCCCACACGTGTACCTCTTCATATACAGTGTCTGTAGGTCTGTGTACACATGTGTAGATATACACAGAACTGTAAGTTTTAGATCTATGTATGTGCATATAGATCTTTATGTGAGCATACACAGCTATACTTACTGATTTATTTGGGTACTGCTGTGTGGGTGTGTATCTGTACATATGCACTTGTGTATTATACATGTCTATATAATGTATTTGTGGTTTTAATGGATGTGTATTTGTGTACATACATACTTGTGAGTCTGTGTATAGACACAGTATGGGTAGATAATGGATATATGTACATAGAATAAATCTATATGTGGTATGGATGTATAGATCTATATTTACAGAGGTGTATATACACATACATGTGTGTGTATGTGAGGATACAGAGAAATGTGTGGTTTGAATATATGTACATGCATACACCTACATGTATAGATGTATCTATATATCTACACATCTCTGTATCTCCATATGGCTATACAGGTGTATTGATCTTTGTGTATGTGTACACAGACACACATGTAATTGTAATTTTTATATATTTTACATAAGTGTAGATGCAGGTAAAAGTGTGTAGCTGTCCTAGACCGAGATACTATACATGTGTGTATATACACAAGGACACATATGTATTTGTTATTTCACACATATACATGAATGTATATGTTTCTGTTTGCACACAAACATTGATGTAGTTCTGTAGACAGATGTACATGTATAAAGCTGTATAGGTACAGCTGCAGGTAAATCCATGTACCTAAAGGTGTGGATGTGGGAGGTGTGCACACTGACTCTCAACCATATATAGAGGGTAGCTCTGATGTCATGAGAGGTCAGGAGAGACCCCCCTCGTGTTTGTACACACACGTATTAATAGTGGAGCTGTAGGTGCAGCCATGGCTACACAGCAGACAAACACACACATTGTGCACAGAGCTCTCACTGTGTGCAGCGCTCAGAGCTCACACTACAGAGCTCACATACTGCAGAGCTCTCAGTGAGCAGAGCTCACTGAACTCACACAGTACAAAGCTCATATACATGCCTATAGTGCATAGTTCACACACACTGCATAGAGCTGAGAGTTTGCACATACATTTACAATTCTTACATTTATGTGTGCACAGATAGAGGAAACTGCGTATAAATGTATGTGGATATGGATACACATATATAGATATTGGCAAAATGTTTGTTCTGCACAGAGTACACAGCTATAAAGAAATAGATACATGTAGCTATAGTTATACTCTCTATACCTTTATGTATCTATCATACATGTATCTCTATATATATAGCTATAGCTAGACATACAGCTATATATATGTAGCTATAAGTATATCAAATTTACAGATATCTGTGTCCATGTGTATATACGGCATGTGTTCAGAGAGGTATAGATACAAGTGTATAGTTAAAGAGCTGCGTATGGATATAGATACATCTACAAATATATCTGTATATACACATCTATCTGCATATACACACATTTAAGTAGGTATCAGTAATTTTCATGTGTGCATATATCCATACAAACATGGATGCTGCTATAGCAATATATTTACATGGATATGTACACATCTATATATTACATACATGGCTCAATACACGGAACCATGTATGTCTGTATATACACAAGCACACGTGTCTACGTGTGTATATATAGCTTTTATCATTTTCAAAGGTGTGTACACATCTACATGCAGGTATCTATATATGTAAATAGGTATTGATCTCTCTGAGACTGATGTCAGGGATAGAGGTGGAGGTAGAGCTACACCTGTATCTACATCTGTCCATGTATGACTCTGTGTGTGTTTGTGTCTGTAGACAGCCCTGTAATGGGTGTATGTGGGTGTATGTGTAGAGGCTTTCAATAGCTTTGTGCAGATACAGCTGAAGGCGTGTGTGGGCTGCGTTCACCTCCACAGCTGCTGTCTGCAAATCCACACGTCTGGACGTCCCTGCATGTCTGTATGTCCCCGTGTCTCCGCGTGTGTCCATGCACACAGACACTTGCACACTTGCCCACACACACTCCCCCAGCCCAGCCTCTCCCCGCAGCAGAGCCCTGCCCTGCGCTCAGCCGGAGCACCCCAGTCTCTTCCCGCAGAGAACTCCCTCCCTGTCACCATCCCACACACCCCGCTCCCCGGGAGCAGGCGCTCGGTGCCGGTGCCGTGCTGGTGATGCCGGCGGCGCAGGGCAGAGGCGAGGGCCGGGCGCAGGCTGGGGAACAGCTTCGTGTTGTCGGCCTCGTGGGCGTACAGCACCCGCGTGCGCCCCGCGCCCGCAGCCTCCAGCAACGCGGAGGCAGGAGCCACGCATGCAACGGGTGCCCGCGGCGGCTGCGGCTGCGGCAGGGCGGCCGGGCAGCTCGGGGCTCGCCTCCCGCCGGCTGTCCCTGCGCCGCAGAGCCGGGCCGGGCGGCTGCAGTGCCATGTCCGGGGCGGCGCGGGCGGGAGCGCTGGCTCTCGGCGCTCGCGGTGCAATCCACACTCTCCACTTTGCTCCAACGAAGCGTAAGCAAGCGAACGGGCGGCGAGGGCTGCGCGGCGGGCGGCGTGCTCGGGCGCGCTTAGGATCTGTAGTCCTTCTTGCTGTATGGTTTGTTGCCCAGGATGCTATCGATCTCGTGGACGATGGAAGACGACAGCTTTGGAAGGACCTGCGGGGGATGGGGGCGACGCTGGGAGTTGGGATTGTGACCCTGGTGAGCGCGGGAGGATGCTCACCGCCTCCACCCCACCACGTTCGTGCCACAAGCCCCAGCTTGCCGGCTGGGTGACCCAGTTAGGGAGAGCCTGAGTCAGGCCCGACCCTGCCCCCTCAGCCCAGCAAAGCCTCGGCTCTGCTTCTCGCCTTCATGACAAGCAAAACCTGTCATGGAGCCGCGTTTGCAACCCTCTTTCCCCGCACAGTGCAGCACAGCAATGAGTGCTGTGGGCTAAAGTTGCTCCTGCTGGGAGCACTGACCTGTATTGCTCCAATATTCTCCATCAGCTGGTCGGCGTTGGAGGCCCCCAGTAAGACGGAGCTGACGCCCTCATTGCGCAGGCACCAGGCTGGGACAGGAGGGAAAACAGAGCTTGAGCACAGCCCAGATAGCCCTGGTGTCACCCCCAGCTGTCACCCACTGTCCCCCATCCTCTTACCGATGGCGAGCTGGGGCAGGGTGCAGCCCAGGCGCTCAGCAATGGCCTGCAGCTCCTTCAGCTTTGCCTGCTGCCGCCGGCCCTCTTCACTCAGGATCTTGTCCTTCAGCCACTGGTATCCCTGGGGAGCGGGAAGGGGTGTTGTGTAGGATCAGGGCGCACCTTGCACAGGCAGGGCATCCCCAAACTCCCTGGGTTGTGGTTCCTGGAGTTCCTGTTTCTGTAGGGACTTTGCAAGGCCTCTGGCCCTGCTCCCCCAGCCCTGTCCATCCCCGTGTGCCCTCCCAGCCCTGCTGCAGCTCACCTTCAGCGAGGCACGGGAGTAGGGGGGGATGCCCCCATCATACTTCCCCGAGACGATGCCACAGGCCAGTGGGGACCAGGTCATAGCTCCAACACCTGGGGACAGAGTAGAACAGGGGGATGATGCTGCTTCCAGCTCCCCCAGGGCCATGAAGCCTGGCCTCAGCAGCACTGGGCTTGGGGAGCACTGTGGTTTGGGGAGCTGGGGAAGAATACCCACTGTCATACCTATCTTGTGGAAGAGCTCAGGGAGCTGCACCTCCACCTTTTCCCGCTGGAACATGTGGTACTCGGCCTGCTCGCAGATCGGCGGAATCAGGTTGAACTGCCGGGCCACCGAGTACGCCTCCTGCAGAAGAGCCAGGACCCTCAGCGCCCTGCCGCTCCCCCCGAGCCCCCTGCTGAACCCCCCAGCCAAGTCCTGAGTGGCCGCCCCGAAAAATAATTAAGGCTTAAGTGCATCTGCACACGCTTGGCTCCCAACAGCTGCTGTCTAATTGAATCAATGTCAGCAGCATCGCTGGGGCTGCTCTGCTGCAGCCGCCCAGGTCCCCTGGGCCCCTACCATGATCTCCATGGAGCTCCAGCGCGAGGTCCCCCAGTACATGGCCATCCCCTGGTTGATGACATGGGTCATGGCTCGCACTGTCTCTGCCGGGAGGGAAGGAGAGAGTGGCAGGTGGGGTTTAGCAGGGGCTGCACTGGCAGAAGGGGGCTCGCACCGTGCTGATGGCTGGCGAGCATCCCACTGCCCAATGCTGTGGTGGGAGCTGGGTGGTGTCCAGGGGATGCTTTCAGAAGAGCAGGATGGGGACAGAGGAAGCAGCCACTCAGGATGTGCCAGAGACCATAGCCGAACCTGACATGCTCACACCGTGCCAGGCTCTCCCTGCATGGACAGCAGCCTGAGGCTTCTGCCAGTGGCCCCATGCCCTGTGGGGTTGCCAGCACTGGCACTGCTGCAGGGGGAGGGACTGATGCATTGCCCACACACGGAGACCCATGGAGGGAAGCCTGAAGCCTGTGTGAGTCACTCACGGGTCTTGGGGGGAGCCAGCCCTGAGCCGTGCAGGCTGGGGCCAAGCCAAGGTGTGCTCCTGCAGCCAAAGGCGGGCAGTGGGGAGGGCAAGGGGCACAAGGCTCGCCAGGCCAGCACTGGAGCACACACCCCAGCATGCTCATAGCTGCCCCAGCAGGGAGGGACCCTGCTGCAGACCCTGGCATGTGCCAAGGGCACCCCATGGCAGGACCCTGGGGGGTGGGAGCCTCTCTGCTTTTTGTCCTTTAAACTGCAGTACAGTCTGAAAGGCGAGGGGGGTGTCTGTGTTGTGCTGCCACTGCCTCTGCATCTCATGGCAGGGTTTGCTTGAGAGGGGGAACAAGGTTGGGGGATCACAGAGGAGTGGGGGCTCTGTCCCAGGAAACACCGCTGGGACAGGCAGCGGCTGGCGGGCAGAGTGCGGGCAGGGAGTACCTTCTACGATGAAAGTCCTGGACTTGGAGGAACTAAATGGGTCCCCTGGTGATAAAAGAGAGATTTAGAGAGAGTGGAGTCACTGCTGCTGGGATGGGCGCAGTGACCTGCCACTGCACTGCCAACCCACCCCACCGTGGCCCGAGAGGGTCCTGGCGCCGGGCAGGGGGCGGCAGAAGTGTGACTGTGGCACGGGCCGACCATGGTGGTGGAGGAGTGGATTCTGCTTGGGAGGGAAAATGCCCTTGAAACACAAGCCTGGCGCAAACCAACCATGACAGCGATGAAAGGCAGCAGGGAGGAGCACAGCACCTCAGTGCACACCTACCTTCCATCGGCGTGTTGGGGTCGGGGCGGTTGGCGAACACCACGTCCACGTACTCCAGCTGCAGCCGCTCCAGCGATGCCTTCAGACCTGCAGCGTGGATGGGGCTGTCAGGCGTGTGCTGAGCCCCATGCTGCCAGCATGTGAAGCACACATGCCTGGCATGGCATGTGCCAGTGAGGCACAGCCTGGCACTGGGGCCAGCAGCACTTGGTGAGCACCCTCATTCCTACTCCTACCTTCTATAATGTGTTTTCGGGACAGGCCCCTCTCTGTCTCGGCCCTGGAAAAGGAAGGGTGGGTGAGAGCCTGGGATGTGAGCCTGACCTGGGCCAGCTGCTCTGCTGGAGGGCAGGTGTTACCTACTTTCCTCCCCAGAAGATTTTGGTGGTGATGACCAGGCTGGACCGTCTGCAGGGAGAAAGAGAGAATCACTGGTGGTGGCACCTGCAAAGCCTTGTGCACCCTACCTGGGATGGCACACTCCTGCCCAAGAATGCTCTACCAGCTTTCCTCAGCCCATCGGGACTATGGCAATGGTTTTGCCAAATAGGGATGGCGTCTGGCTTACCTCCATCCTTTCTTCTTGATGATGTTTCCCAGCACCACCTCGGCCCTACAAGGGAAGGGGATATCAGCATTGGCACCTGGCCGCTGTGGCCATGGGGAGTGGTGGCAGCCAGCAGGGATGGCCCAAGACCCTGAGAGAATAAGAGGCAAATGCAGTGGCTGTGGGGACACTGTTTGCCCCTTGGCTGCAGCATCCAGAGCTGAACTTCTCCCAGTGCATGAGCTTGCTAATTTTAAGTGAATAAATAGGCACGTGCCAATGCCCTGGGCCAGTATGCCCTGGGAGGGTGCATGGCCACACCTGCATGATACAGGCCACCACGGGAAGCATGGGACTGCTAGAACCACAACGCCCCCCATGAACAAGAGCTCAGAGCCCCGTACTGGAAGCTGCTTTGCAGCTGGCAAACCGGGGAGATTCCCAGTGCCACTGTGATTTGGTGGGAGTCAGGGTGATGCCAAAGCAGGGTACCTACTTGCCAGCAGCGTAGACTTCTGCCGTGTCGAAGAGATTAATGCCGTTGTCATAAGCTAAAGTCATCAGCTGCTCTGCCATCTGCGAGGAGAGAGCGGGGTCGGTGAAGGGGGTGGCCGAGAGCCGGCACGCGGGCGCGTGCGCAGAGCGCTGGTGAGCTCCGGAGTGTCGCATGCACCCAGGCCACAGCCACGGCTGTGCTGGCCCCATCCCCTCCCACTCACCAAGGAAAGGCTGGGGAGGGGCTGAGTGAAGGGGTGCAGCCTTACCTCATCTGTGATCTGCCCTCCGAAAGTCACCCATGTTCCTGCAGGGGAGAGAGAGGTGTGCGCATGGTGAGTGTAGTGTAGCAATGAGTGACACCCCCTCAAGCCCCCAGCCACCCACCCTGGGTCCCTCAGCACAGCCCCGGCACGTGGTGGCCACAGCTGGCCCTGCCGCGTGCACTGTGGTGCTCCCAGCATGGCCCAGTCGCTTCCTATCGCGTCAGAAAAAGAGAAAATAATTTGACAATTTCTGGGCCGTGACTCAAAACAGCCGCAGGGCTGAGGAAAACCCTTTCCTTCCCTTTGCAAACATTGCTGGGGCAAGTGACTGCTGCCCTGGCCAGGGAGTGCCGGCAGCTGCTGTGGAACTGAGGGGATGCCGAGGGGCTGTGGCAAACCCTGGCACTTACCCAGACCCAGGCAGGACACACGCAGCCCAGACTTCCCGAGGTTCCTGGAAGACAGAGATCATTAGGAAAGGTGCCAGAAAGCCCCAAAACGCTGTCTCATGCATCTTGCATGCCACCAAACACACCGGGCATGAGGTCTGGGAAGTGTGGTGGTGGCCCCTGGTCCCCATCCTCACCTGGGATGGTTCCACAATGAGAGTCCCTTCTCAACTGATTAACAAGCTATCCCAGGCTGGGCATCCCACAGCTTGGTAGTGGCACTGCCTGCACCTGCGCAGTGATGCCATGCCCAGCAGGGCTATTGGGAGAGCAGTGACCTCGTTAAAGCAGCTCCCTGTGATGAGGCTGGGGTGTCTGGCCGCCCTAAGAGTGTCACTGGCACTGGGAAATGAGACTGGAGGAAGAGGAGACTGGATGCTGGTGGTCAGGACTGAAGCATCTCATACATGGCATGAGTTGTGCCTGTTCTCTGCACTGCACAGAGAAGCACAGGGCTTGCACCAGGTGAGGGTGCTTGGGAGTGGAGCAACATCCTGGAGAAATGGAGCACCCCAGAAAATCCGACCGGCACAAGGAACTGGAGAACAGCTTTCGGGAAGGGGGCCAGGCTGGCAGACGCCTTCGCCGTGGTGATGGAGAGCCAGTTACTTGTTAAAAATGACAAAGGCTCAAGAAATGAGCGTTAAAATAAATAAAGTGTAGGTGAGCCGCGGCAGCTCGCCCGCGCGGGTGTCGCATAGCAACCGGAGGCACCGCCACCGCCGGCACCGCCGACACGGGCACCGGCAGCTGGGCAGGGAGTGGCTGCGGGCCGGCCACGGGCGACCGTGGGCTGCACCGAGTCAGGGCAGCATCCCTCTGTGCTGCCATGTCATTGCCCAGCATCTGGAGACACCGGCACGCCCCCTGTCCCGTGGTGTTTGTAGAGCATTTTGCGGTGGGCAAAGGTCATGGCCGTGGGCCAACGGTGGCTTAAGGCCCCATGATGGAGTGTTGCCATGTGGAGTGAGTGGAGAGCACCTGCCTCATCCTGGACATTCCAACAGCATTGCTGGGGTTCCCCTGGGCAGGTGGCCATCGCTGCTCCCGGCTTCCCAGCCGAGAGTGTGTTGACAGGCTGCCCAATAAAGATACTGGCAGACCTTGGGAAGGCCAAATGCTTCCTCACACTGTGCGACATGGCCTTCCTATCCCATCCACTTGCTTGGAGCATCCCCCTGTGCCACTATCCTTCCAGCAGCTACCAGCGGGGACTCCTGAGCTGATCACCCATTGCCTGGAAGAGGGTGTTACTGGTATGCTCCTCCTCTGGATGAGGACATGACCGTGGGGCAGGACCACTGAGCCCTAAGGATGCCACCGCACAATTTCCCTGTACTGCTGTTACCACTGCAAGGGTTTGGTGTTTGAGAGCTGGACGGAACTGGACCAGCCCCCTCCCCAGTGCCTGGGTAAGGGATTTGGCTGATTTGGACAACACTGGTGGGTGATGACCAGGCTCACCCCAGCGCTCTGCTGGCCTGACACACTTTGTTGCCTAATGCACATCTGGGCTGCAGTGGAGGCACGCGGCCGCTGGCAGCTGGACCATGGCGTGCAGGCTGATCTGGGGGGGGCCCTACCCTGACCTGGGGTCCATGCTCATCTGGGTGCATGCCCGGGTGCACACTCAGCCTCAATGGGGGAAGCCCTCAGTGCTCTGCCCCAGAGCCAGGACATGGGGTGTGTGAGCCCTGTGGGCGCTGGCCGGAGGAGCCCCACATGCACACACTACCCCGTTTCCAGAACCACCGTGGGCAGCCAGAGCCGCTTATGGCTCAGCACTCGCTTCTCAGGGCACCGAGTCTCCGGCAGCCCCGAAAGGATAAGGATGCTATGGCAGCCCGGATTAACGCTACCGTGATTCCCAGACCCCCCCGGCTCGGCAGCCAGCCCGGCTTGGCAGATACTGAGGATGCTACTAATCCTACCCTGAATTTTAGGGTCCCTTCTTTTCCCCATCCTGAACATTTTACGCGCGGCTGGATCAAAGCTGCCCTGAGGGGACAGGAGCAAACAGCAAGGAAGCGCACGGAGGCGCACGGTCAGCACTTTTAGCGACGAGAAACCGACAGAGCTGGACGCGAACCGGAGATAAGGGGAGTGCGGCGCCCCTGGCCCCCAGTACCCCCTTCGCCGCCCCGATCGCAGTGAGGAACAGGGAAAGCCCGAGGAGTGCCCGCTTCCTACCGGTATTTCATCCCCGGCTGCTTGACGCTGGAGTCGCTGGAGGAAGGGGCATTCTGCACCGAGAGCTGCCCCAGGCTGCGGGCCACCATGGCCACCGCGCGGAACTTGCCGCGGGTGCCGAGGCTGGGGCTGCCGGCATTCTGTCGGTTCAGCCGGTCCTCCGCGCTCCGGCTCTTGATGCTGTGCTCGGAGCACACAAAGGAGACCTGCATGCTGCTCCGGCGGGCAGCAGCGCCAGCTGCCTAAATTTAGCCGGCGCCCCGGGCGAGGCGGGGAGCTCCTCCCGCGCGCCGCCAACGTGACGGCGGGGGGCTGCGAGGCGGCGGGCGCGGAGCGCTCCCGTCAGCCCTCCTGCCCTCAATATTTGATGAGCTCAGGAAGCGAGCGAGCGGCACACGCGGGCAGGTGGGGGCAGGAGGGGCACAGCCGCTGCCCGGTACCCTCCGGAGTGGCCCTGGCGGGGCAGGAATCCCCTGCGCCCTGCTGGGCATCCCCCCCGCGGGTACGGCTTTGCTGGCACAGCCCCGGTTTGGAGCACAGCAAGAGGCTGCGGAGTGAAGAGGTCCTTCCTTGCCTCCCTCCGGCCACGCGCAGCAGCAGATTCCTCTGCACGAGTCCGAAACCGAGCCCTCTGGCAGCAACGCGTGTGCATCGCCTACCCCGCGGCCGGGCGACAGCGCAGGTGGCGGCGGTGCCGATGGCTCTCCCGCGGCAGTGCTCAGCTGTTTGCCGAAGTTGTCACCCTCGGGGCCGGAGCCCCAGCCGCACATTCTCCCTATTTTTCCCAGCGCAAGCGAAGTCGAATGAGGTGAATTCCAGCCTAGCACCTCCTGCCGAAGCAGGGACACAAGTCAAGGCACTACAGCACCGTCCTGCAGCCACGTGCCGGCTGCCAGCACCTGCCGTGCTCCTCAGGATGGAGCAAAATGCAGCGTCGGGGCATGCAGGAAATTATGCACATTTGCCCAAACCTAATGAAAAATCTTGTAATCTCCTCCGCTTCCCTCTCTCGCAAAGCTCCTTAGCTGGTAATCCTGCCAGCACCAGTGGCAGCACCAGCGCCAGCGCCGGTTCCACTGCGGGGGTGACCTGGCAGCACTTGTCAGCCCCTAGAGGATGAGAAACCCCACAAATTTTGGTGGCAGCGGGGACATGCCCAAAGAAGGAGCAGCTTTGGGGTGTCTGTGCCAGCTGCTCCCATCAATAAATAATGTCTCCATGAATATTAGATGGGCCCTTGCCACTGTGTAAATGTTATCGCGGTCATTGTGAGCGGAGGGGAACCTGACCCGCGGCGCAGCACGGCACGGCACAGTGCAGCACGGCAGGAGCCGGCAGAGCTGCCACCTCCCAGGGGCTTTGCTGCAGTAGAGGACAAAGGGCGCGCCTGTGTTTTCACCGGAGAACATTGTCCTCAGCCCTGGTGCCCCCCAAAGCCTGTTCTGGGTTACTGAGGGTCCTGAGCCCTACATCACATTGCTCCACCTGCAATGCCAGGGCAGAGTGGGGAGGGATGTGTTGGGCAGAGGAGCCTCATCCCTCTGAGGGGCTGTGGCCATGTCTCTAGTTGCCCACAGTGTCCTCCTGACAAGGACATTGGCTGAAACCCTGATACACCTTGCACCAGGACCCACATGCAAAATTAATGATGTACCCGCTCTGTGATGCACACCCATCAGTCAGGAGGAGGCGCACACCCATCAGGCAGAGATGTATCCCCACCAGATGGAGATTTACACCCATCAGGTGGAGATGAACCCCTGTCAAGCGAAGATGTATCCTCCCAGTAAGGCAGAGATGTACCCGCATCAGATGGAGATTTACACCTCTGAGGCAGAAACAGCTCTTCAGCGGCTGTTTGCTCCAGGTGCCTAATCTTTTAAGCTCAGATGGTGTTTGCATCTGCAAATGCCCAAACAGCAAACAGGAATGTCAAGTGAGAAGCTCAAAAATCACCGAGTAGGAAAGTGCTAACGGCGCTGATCGGCTGCCACCTCTCCGGCGCAGGCCGTGCCAAGGGCTCCGGCTCCTCCCAGCCTCGGCGCAGCACAGGGAAGCTGAGGTGAGCTTAAGTGAGAGCCGTTCTCCTGACGAGGTGTCAAACCAGCACCAAGCAGCGTCCCGTGTCATCCCCTCACCTCGGCCCTTGCCGCCCTCGCGGCACTGCCTTACCTGTACTTCATGCCAGTGGCGTGGGCGGTACTGTCGGCCAGGGAGAGCCCGTGCATCCGCAGGAACTCCTCCAGAGTCTTCACCCTTGCCGCTGCCCGCACATCCCGCAGCCGCCGCAGCTCCAGCCCGTCGGCCGCCCGGGGGGCTGGGGGCAGCCCCCACTCGGGGCTGGGCCGGCTAGCCACGCTGCGCAGGCTCTCACTGTAGGTCATGGAGAGCATCCTGCCACCCGAGCGTGGGCTCTGCTGGCCAGCCGCACCGCCAAACACTCTGTGGTGCTATGGAGAGAGCTGGGAAAGCACAACATGGCTCCCTTGCCGTTCGGGGCATTGCCGTGCCGGAGTGGTGGCACCCACCTGTGTCAGGGCATGTGAGGACCCTAGCAAAGCCAGTCTCTTCAGCGGAGCAAAGCCTTGGCGTGGGAGCTGAAGCATAACAGGAGAAGCAGCAGGACAGGGATGCGGCACAGTCTGTGTCTGAGGTTGCAGTGGTGCCTGCCACAGCTGCCCCAAGCCACGATGCAGCAGTGTGGGCCGTGGCCCAGCTGTGCTGGCTCCCAGCTTGCACTGTCTGGGCTGCACTGGTTTGCGTCCCTGCAAGGGACACAGCGGGTCCCAGGAGCTGGCCAAGGCATGGTGAACAGCGGCACAAGTACTGCCGGTGAGAATCTGGCACCGTGTGCCAGTGGGCAAGGCGAATCGGGATGGGAAAGGGATCCCCATGGGGCTCCTTGGGAAGGGTGGACATCGGCAGAGGGTCTGTGGGCACTGGGTGCTCACTGTGCCTGCGTCACGCTGCCGCAATGTGCGCCACCAGCCAACACCTTCCCCACCACCGCGGCAGCGACCTCCCAGCCGGTGTGGCTGCTGAAAATAGCCTGCCGCAGGGTGGGCTCCTCACACACCCCAGTCCTTGCTGTCTCTGTGACTGGGACCTCACTGGCAGTGGCACTGGCATCGATTTCTGTGCCTCTCTCTGCAACTTCTCTTATTTTCAGTGTCTGCAGGGTGCAGGGACTGGGGCCAAAACTGGTGTTGGTGCCGGAGTGGCCACTGGCAATGCACTGTGACAGATCTACACCAGGCATCAGGCTCCAGCCAGACTCCCAGTGGTGGTTTTTTCTTTCCCTGTGAAGCTCAAGTTGACAGCTGCAGGAGCCAAAAGATAAGTGCTCTCTGCCATTGAGATGTGACCTCCAGAGGAAAGGAGAATGAAACCCAGCGGAGATGGAGTTGCAGCTGGCAAAGTATGACCAAAACCCTGGGGATTTCCTTTGACATCCGGTGCTGCCAGAGACCACTCTGTGATCATCCTGCTCTGTAGCAAGGTCTTGGGAAAGCCAGGAGACATGGAAAAGAAGCCTATCCCTCTGTCGTGGCAAAGCCAAATCAAATCCTGGTTGTGAGCCTCTTCCTGCCACACCTCAAAGCAGGAGACTGGTCCTGGTGCCTCCAGCACCAGCCCCTCTCCACGGCTGGTAGCTTTAATTAGGGCAGTACCAGTGGGTCCTGCTGGGTACAGGCACTGGTGGGATCTCCTTGCCCTAATAGGATCCCTCACCTGACAGAAGCAAGGAGAAACATGAGCTGGCTGCACCGCTGCTCTACAGCAGTGAAATGGCTGCAGGAAGCAGAGCTGGAGGTTTGATCTGGGCTGTTATGAGGAATGAGGTGGGAATCCACCGGCAGCCCTATCTTGACAATTCCCTGGTTTTTGGCAGAACAGAACGGGCTGGCCGAGACAGCATGGAGGTGGTGGGTGCATTCATGGCCATTCGATAGCAGAAATCCCAGTGCTCCTGGGATGAGTGGCAGCAGGGCTGCAGGATCTGCCAAGGATAAGCGGGAGAGGCTGTTTTGCGAGGAAGGAGCAGGGATGGGGACAGAGTGCAGGCTCTGCGGGATAACAGCACTGTTAGCAGGGGCACAACAAGTGTGTAACAGGCAAGGCAGGTGCCGGGAGAGATGTCTGGCCAGCCTGGCTTGCCAAGCTGGGAAATTAGCAGCCACCAGCCTGCCTAAAGCCAAGAAGACCCCAAACTCCGAAAGAAAACCACCCAAAGCCTTCAAATCCCAAGTCACCTTGCACGGAAAATCTTCCCTGCTGCCTGCAGCGGCTGCCCCATGGCGGTGCCCGTCCCCGCTCATCGCCCACCATGCCCAGCCCCACTCGCCGCCCGCGCTGCCGGCCTCGACTCACCGCGCTGGGGAAGCTGCTCAGCAGCAGCGCAGCTCTGAGTGGCTGGGCTGCCCTGGGGCAGATATAAGAGCCTCGGTGGCTGCGTTGTTTTGCATTAGGGGAGTGTCAGAGCTTGGCGTTCAAAGCACTTGGCGGCTGCGCCGGGCCCCCAGCGCCCGGTTTCTCACTGCGCTCCATTAGCCCTATTAGGGGATTTTCTTCCTTTCGAAGAGGAGTTAAATTATTCATGGCGCCTCACTAAAAGCCCGGGGATGTGCCGCTGCTTTATCAACGCTGGCACCGCCGCCCCTCGCCCTGCAGTGACAGGTCCCCCGTCACCAGCACACAGAGCGGTGGGGACAGCTGGACGCTGGGGCCATCAGGGAGCGGAGATGGTGCCTTGTGGCAGACACAGCCCTCCTGCGGTCCCCGCGGCAGTGGCAGGACGGAAAGGCAGCCTCCCCCAGGAGGGAGCCCCGAAACGGAACCGGGTGATGAACACAGGTGGCTGCTGCCTGAAGGAAGCCCACGAACAAGCTCCTGCCTCTTGGCCTTGGGAGCCTTTTGCACTAGATGTGTCTGGTGGTTCAGGCCAGTTTGGCAGCCAAAACTTGCCCGTAGCTGAGGCTCAGCAGTGCTGGTGGCAGCACTGGGATGGACACTGTCAGTGCCACTGAGCCATCCCATTGCTGGCTGGCCTCCTCCTGTCATGTGTGGGATGGAGTGGGGGGGCCACGGTTCTGTCGAGGGGCAGCCCTGGTCCCCCACCCCACAGCAGCCAGGCCAGACCCAGCCCACACCATCGGGCTGCTGTGGCCCTGGGCGCGCTGAAGCAGCTGCTGGCAGAGTGTGTGGGGAAGTGCCGCCCTCACTTCAGACGGTAAAAGGTTGATGGGGGCGATTGTTGCCTCCTGTACCACTTAATGAGACTGTTCCTAATAGCAGCAGCCGTGGAGCAGCTGGCTGGTTTCCCAGAGCTGCTCTTGGGAAAAGCCAGGGGCTTCTCCAGGCACAGCACTGGCATGGGACGCTCCCCACAAACTGAGCTGAGCCCCACACCCCACAGTGGCTGCTCCCCACAGCCATATGGCCACACTCCGCTGCTTGGACAGGCTGTACCATCCTCCTCACCCAGCCACACCCCAGCTCCCCACACCGCGCTTCCAAAACCACGAGCAGGTGACGAGGCAGTGCCACACCTGTGATGCCCATCCCACACAGAGGGACCCTGGCACACCGAGCAGGGCAGTGCTGTGCCAGCATTATCTGGGCATGGGCAGGGGCCGTAGCCACTTGGTGGGGGGATTTTGGGGAGGGGGAAGGGCCTGGTTACCTGTAGAACTGGAGCTGGCGCTTGGGGCTCCCGTATCTCGCGCTTCCGACAGCAAAGGGGAGAGAGAAGAAAGATGCCACAAACCCCGTTAGAAAGGAGGAGCGGGAGGGGGTGGCAGAGTCAGTGGCTGTGGGAAGGGTCAGTGGCACCCACCCATGTCACATCACAGTGGACACTGCAGCAGGAACTGGCACGATCCTGAGAGTGCCCCCTTATGCCCGTAACAGGCACCAGCACCCCAAAATGCTGCTGCTGCTGCTACTGTGCAGGGATTGCGTGCTGGAAGCTTTTGCACGAAGCTTGTCGGGGCAGTTTAGGAGTATCACGGCAGTTTCAGGGGGCGTGGTGGTTCTGGGCTGCCACAGGCTTGGGTTTGAAGCCCCAGAGAGTCCCCCCAGCACTGCCCTGCACCCTTACCTGTAAATCATCCCTGGGGAGCCTGTCTGCCGCAGCGAGAGTCGCGCTGGGGAGTCAGTGGTGGATTCGGGATACATGGAGCCAGCCTGGGCTCCCCGGAGCCGCTCGCCGCCTCACCCCTGCCACAGGGGAAGAGGAAAAGAGGAAGAAATGAATTTTTTTGGGGCACGCGCATGACGGTGCTTCCTGTTGCAGGAGATCTCGAGCCGGATGGGCACATGGCATTGGCAGCGGCGTTGGGCACAGCAGCTCGGCCAGCCTCAGACCCTGGGACTCACACCCTGACCCACTGATCCCAAAACCATCTTGCCCCAGCCCTGTTCCTTTGACTTCTCAGCTTGGCTGCTCTCTCCAAACTTCTGGGCATCACGAGATCTCAGGGAATGGTGAGGAAACATGAGCCTGAAAATTGAAACATTCTGAAAACCCTGAAGCTGTCCCCGAGGGTCCCTCTGAAAGGGACAGTCTAAGAGGAGGAAAACAGTCTGGCTTTTCCTGCAGCCCACATGTGACTCTGTGCACAGGGGTGAGGAGGCTCCGAGGGAAAGGAGAGCTCACCCCCAGGCACCCCTGGCCCTCCTTGTCCCTGTCCCCATGCCAGGGGCATCCAGCATGACTCCCTGGGAACTGTGCTCCTGCTCCTGCAACACTGTCAGCAGTTCCCAGTATCACAAAAAACAATGACACTTCCATACAGAACTGGGGCTGAGATTTAAATTTATCCCATCTTTCTTTAGGCCACTGAGATGCCATCTTTACACTGCAGATCACAAGCTGCTCTGTTTCCCAGATGGGGACTGAGAGATCTCCAGGCTCCCTCCTGGCTGCACTGAGCTCAGTGGGAGCATGGCCTTACACAGCGTGTGCTCATGTCCTGGCACGCATTTCACCTGCATCCTGGCACAGCATGCCTGCATCCTGCACCCCTCCCGCATTCTGGCACAGTATGCCTGCATCCTGCATCCCGGCACGGTGTGCCTGCATATTGCATCCTGCCTTCATCCCAGCAGGGCATGCTTGCATCCTGGATCCCTCCTGCATCCCAGCATAGTGTGCCAGCATCCAGCATCCCTCCTGCATCCTGCATCCCTCCGGCATCCCGGCCCGGCGTGCCTGCATCCCGGCGCAGCCCCTGCAGCCCACGCAGCCCAATGGCAGCAGCTGCGGCAGCCGAGTCCATCCCCGCGGAGCCGCCCACCCGCCCACCGCAGCTCCCGGCCGGGCTGCAGCCCCCGGTACAGATCCCCATCGCCCTCCTCCTGAGCGCTGCAGGAGTGCATCTCCTTTGGTCACAGCCGCGCTGGAGCCGGAGCCCAGGCAGCCTCAGCAAACCCGGGTTTATTTTCGAGCAGTCAGGAGGGAACCGTTCTCTCCTGAACCCGCAGCACTGACCTGAGCCTGGAGCAGGACCCTGCTGAGCCATACAACCAGGACCCGGCTGAGCCCCCCAAGCCCTTGTGACCCCCCGGCTTCTCCCGGGTGCTGCGAGCGTTGGCTCCGCAGCTCCTGCGGCCTCGCCAGCAGTGGGCAGCCGCCTGCAGCCCCGCCGGGTCAGCAGCAGCCACCGGCCGGGCACTGTCCTGCCCGTTCATGCCAGCTCAATGTCACTTCGTTAGCAGCAGCAAAACAAAGCTGAGGGAAGCTGGGGGAGCCTGCAGCGGGGGACAGCCGGACCCCCGTGTCCCAGCACAGCCGTGCAGCTCCTTTCTTGCACTGCCACAATGCCGGACTCCTGCACGGCTCAGGACTGGCTGATTCTGTTCGCCAGGGGGCTGTGGTGCCAGGTGCTCAGATCTCCACAATTTTCAGCACAAGCGGATGCCCCTTCCCTGTTGCCTCTCAGCAATGCTGAGGGGACCAAGTGAATGGCTGGTGAGTCTCTGGCAGTGCTAGAGGGACTTTGCTGGCAAGTACAGCTGGACCATGGGCACATGGGTCAGGGCTCTGCACCCTGAGGAGCCAAAGTGTCCCAGCCTTTGGGCCAATTCATCCCTCTGAGCTCTCTGAGCCAAAGGCACTGCCAGAAGTCCAATCCCCCCTGTGTCAGCAGCTTGGTGCTTCCCTGAGAGTGCTCCTGCACCTCCAGTTTCCTCATGGCACAACTCAGCTGTGAGTCTGCAACTGCGGGAGTTTTGGCAGTGGCCTGAGAGGGAAGAAAAGTGTTTTCTTCTGCAGGAGCCAGGTGAAGGACACTCTCATGATCTGTGTTCTCACCAAGGTCCATTCCTATCCCTGGCAGCACAAAGGGGTACAGGAGTGCAGGTGCTGCGACATGGATGGTTTATGGCTGGGAAGCCCCCAGGAGCTTGGCTGGCATGGGGAGGACTACATACTGCAGCCTGCCAGACATGCTGCCATCAGAGTACCAGCGGGTGAAACTGGACATGGAATTAATGTGAATGTAGGGACGAAACTGCTGCTTCTGGTGAGCCTGGTCCTCCAAGGGTGAGGCCCTGGGGCAGAGAGAGCTGAAGGACCCTTGGCCTGGGCACCCCGGCATCCTGCCCAGGTCAGGTGAGGGATGCAGGTAATGTCTCAGGGAGCATCTCCCCACGCCAGGTGCCTGTCCCCATATTACTCCCCTCTTTTCACTGTATTTGCAGCAAACTCCCCCCTCCACGCCACGGGGAAGGTGACTTTAGCTCAATGACTCACGCTGCCCTTCTCTGTCGCCTCGGCACCTCCTGCCACCTCCTGCCGTCACCTCTGCGCTCATGCCCCGTGCTGGTCCCGTGCCCCCCCTCCCCCGGCTGCACCGGCGCCGCAGGGATCCGCAGAGCAGCAGCCCTGCCCCTTCCTTTGGCCCGGGAGCCTCTGTTGCGGCGCAGCATCTCCCAGCCCACCGGGCCCCTCTGGACCGCTCGGGTGGGCTCCCGCGCCTTCCCCAGCCCATCATCACGACAACGCGGCAGGCGAGCGCTGGGGACTCAGCTGCGACACGTGAGGTCGCCCGTGACCGCCGAAGCGCCGGCACCGGCGCTGCTCCGCTGCCCGAGTCAATGACACAGCCCAAAAGCACACGCGGCGCGTCGGCCGCGATTATTCCGGTTTTGCCGTCACGTACAACCAGAGCCAAAAGTAACGGGGTCCATTCGGGCTGCCCGCGGGTACCCGGTGTGTGACACTGACGGTTCCCTGCTGCGCCGCAGCTGGCGGCCAGGCACGGCTGAGCCACGGCCGCGGCCCCGCCGGCGCCCAGCACCGCACCTACCTGTCTCCGGTGCTCGGACGGAGGGCGATGCGCGGTCGGGAGGCACAAGGCAATGAGTCAAACCCGGCTGGGCTGCGGGCTCCGCGGGTCTCGGGAAGCACAGCAGCTGCTACAGCCGGCGGCAAACGCAGCGGATGACGGTTCCTACCCCATTCCCGCTCTGTCCCCGGGAAAAGGCGTCTGCAGAGGGGGAAACCGAGCCCTCCGCGCCCCGGGATGCGACAGCACCCGAGGATGCTGCAGAGCCGTCCCTGCCGCTCTCACATCCTGACTCGGCAAGTTTGGCTCCGCCGGTGGCTGCAGCCGGCTCCCGATCCCGCCGGTGCCTTAACCGTGTCGGCGCCGCAGCCCGGCACCGGCAGCGCGTGGGCGAGCGAGCGGCTGCCACCAGCCGCCCCTGCGCAGCTCAGGCGGGGGAAGGCTCGTCCGGGGCCACGGGGAGCCTGGGCAGGAGCTGCATCATCGCTGCCTTAAATCGCGCCTTGTGTGTTTCTGTTAAAATAATCAGATACAGCGTCGGCAGTGATGCTGCGGGGCTGCCTCCAGCACCAGGGTCACCCGGCTGCCGCGTTCTGCCACTGGCCACCCATCCTCCTCACGCCCATCACGCCTTCTCAGTGCCTTGGGCTTTTTGGCTATCTTGGGCAAAAAAACCACCCCGGAGCGTGCCACCTCAGTAACTGGAGCAAGCTGGTCCCTGTGGCAGCACGACTCACTGATCCTGCAGTGATAACAACACCAGTGCAGCTGGATCTAACAGGAAAACTAGAGGCCAAGCCAGCAAAAAGGGGCCAGGGTTTGGGACAGGCTGCTCACGCAGTGGTGTGCTGGCAGCTATAAATTAGGAAAACCTGGTTCCCCTCCCTCAGCCGAGTCCTGTTCAGCTTCATGGCAGCATCTTGGCACTTCTTGCCACGGTCCTGGCAGCAATGGGGCCAATAACCACACTGCCTGCTCCAAACCATGCTGACACTGACAGGGACCACTCAGCACTGCCAGGGTGGGTGATCCCAGCAGGCTGCCAGCTTTCCAGGAGCAGCCAGTACCAGGCAGGGGAGGTCATAAACCCTGTCCCATTTGGGGATGCTCCCAGAACCAGCCCATCAGTGGCTTTGCTACCCCCACAGATGGTGGGAGGCATGTGCCAAGTCGATTTGCTCCCGCTCCATGATGCGTCTGACCCACAGACCCGCAGGCCATGAACAGGAGGTGACAGCTGGCCTTGCCACCCTCCTCATCAAAACAATAATAGTAATAACTAATAAAACCAGCAGCTCTCTTGAATCTGCCATTGGCAGCTCCGTGTAGAGGCATTTTCTGCTCACCAGCTGGAAAATCACTGCATATATGCAACAGGCCTGTATAAGGGATGTGATGGAGACTGGATACATCTCACCCAGCCCGCTCTGGCACTCACCCACGGTGCTGCGCTGTGGCTCCCAGCAACGCTTGGGGAAGAAACCTGTGGTTTTGGGAAACAGGCTAGGTGCCCTGCCCACACCTGCCAGCAGCACAGACCATGTCTCACCTGGACGGGAGCCTGCGGTGCTGGCGTGAGCAGTCCCATACCGGCCACAGGCTGAACAGGCAGGGGGCCTACAGGGACCCCCATAACCAGGAAAACAGTCCCAAAAAAATGGAGGCTGGCGAGACAGAAGCTCGCGAGCTTCGCGCCTGGTAGAAAAAATGGTGAGGCAGCGGCAGGAACATCTGGGCTGCGAGGGGACCAGGGACCCACCACAGGGCTCGGGGCTCCTTCCATCCGCAGCCCTCTGGTCTCCGCAGCAAAGCGAGACAAGGAACGGACTCAGAAACGGCAGCAAACTGAAGGAAGCTGAAGGAACCACGACGTTTGACTCACTGTGCGCAAATCGGCTCGGGGGAAAATCCAATATTCCCACCCCCGTGTCACTGGGGCTTTGTCGGCGGCTCACACCGTGTCACCGGGGCTCCCGCCCTGCCGCTCCCGGTATACGGTGACAGGCCTCAGGCCACCGAAGCATCACGAAAAGCATTCACCTCTCCTTGCTGTGGGGCGAAGGGACAGCCAACCTCCCCCCGTCCTCGCACAGCCCAGGGTCCCACTGGGCCGAGAGCAGTCGGCGGGGCTAGGGCCCCCCTCTCCGCACCAGGGAGCGTCGGGAAGGGCGGTGCGGCGGGATGGCCTCACCCGTAGCCCTGCCCGCGGCCCGGCCCGGCCCGGCTCTACCGACCCCGCCATCGCCCAGCCCGAGCCCCGGCCCCGGCCCCGTTCCCCCCGCGCCTCCGCACCTGCCCCGCGTCCGCCGCTCCCGCCGCTCCGCCGCCCGCCCTCGTGGGGGGCGGCCCCGCCCCGCCGCGCCTGGCCCCGCCCCTCCCACCGCCCATTGGCCGCGCCGCCCGCCTCTCGCGCCGCATGCAAATGACGAGGGTGACACGCCGTTCTCATTGGCTGCAGAACCGGCCGGGCCCAGCGTGAGAACCCGCCCCTCGCGGTGCGGCACCATCGCCCTAGTAACCCGATGCTGAGCCGGGCGCGACCACCCGCGCTGGACGGGGGAGGATGCCGCTGCCGCCGCCGCTTCCGTCCTGTCGCCGCGTCGCGCGCCGGTGCGGGATCGCTCCGGGATCGTCTCGCCGCTGTCTGTCTCCGCTTTCCGGCGGCAATGGGGTACAGGAGGTGGGCAGCGGGCCGGCGAGCAGTGGCAGCGTGTCCATCCTCCCCTCGGGCCGGCTCGCGGTTGGTTGGGCCCGAGAAGATGGCGTCGGGGCGCGGTGAGTGAGCGGGGGGAGTGCGGGCGCTCGGGGATGGGGCCGGTTCAGTCCCACGCACCGGCGTCCCGTGGGTGCGTGGGCGGGCGGCCACGGGCCAGCCCTGCCCTGGCTGTACCCGTGTGCATCTCCAGGCGGGTGCGGGGCTGGCCGGGCGTGGGCAGCGGCTATCCCCACCCACGTGTGGTTGTTGCGGGGAGCTGTGTATGCTGACTGTGCGGGGTCCGTGTGGCTGTGTTCCCGCAGGGTGCGTGTCCCCTGGTGTTCCAGCCCCGCGCCCGCCGTAGCTGGCACCGGGAGGCAGCGGCGACCCCCGGGAGGCGATGGGCGAGTGGGACCGGGTGTTCCGGCAGCACCTGGCGCTGCCGCCGCACCCGCAGCGGGGCCGGGCCCGGCCCCCGCCCCGCTCCACCGCCTTCCGCTGCGTCCTCAAGTACCTGCACGGCGCTGCCCTCTCCCAGGTAGGGGCGAGCGGCCCCGCGAGGGGACCCCGGCAATGTCTTGCTGCGCCTCTTGTTTCTGCTGAGTCTCACTGTTCATAGAATCATGAAGTAGTATGAGTTGGGAGAGACCTTACACATCATCTCCTTCCATCCTCCTGCCATGGGCAGGGCTGCCTTCCACTAAACCAGGCTGCCGTTTCCACCCTGCTGGCTTTGAACACTTCTAGGGATGGAGCAGCCACAGCTTCTCTGGATGACCTGTGGCAATGCCTCACCATCCTAACAAGGAGAATTTCTCCCGAAGATCAAACCCGAATTGCCCCTCTTTCAGTTTAACCTCCCCTCCTCCTTATTCTGTCACTTTCTGTGGATGGACAAAGTCACTCTCCATCTTTTTTCTAAGCCCCTTTCAGCATTCCTGCCTGTATGTGTCAGCCTGAGCTCCCAACGATGGCTTTTAAAACAAGATGGTTTTGGGGATAACTAACTGGAACTCTCCCAGAAGCACAAAGTTGTTTCAATACTATGCTTTGTTTCCTGTAAATTTGAATTAGCATTTAATTAATTTTTCTTTTATATTTTTGTTAGTTTAGGTAAGTATATTTAAATTAAATTTTCTGGATAGCACTTTAATGCCAATTGCCTCTTTATGCTTAATCCTTAGTTTTCCCACTTTTCCTTTCTGTCAGCCTCTGGCTTGGAGGCAAGTTCTGCAGCAATGGACAAAGCTGTCTGTGGCTATGTGCCTGATCTGGGCATCCCTTAGAAAACAGGAATTATATCTCTTACCAAAGTGTCTTCTGAGCTTTGGGGATGCAGAGCTGGCCCGTCCCTGAGCGTCCCCAAAGGCGGTGCGTTGTGCCTTGCAGGGAGCAGAATACCAGCTGCGCCTCTCCCTTTTCGATGCCACCTACCACCACTTCTTTGGGAGGACGTGGAGGAGCAGCTGGCGAGCTGCTGGTGCTGCCCCACTGCGCTCGGCCAGGGCAACCTTCAATGAGGTGAGGGCTGACAAGGGTCTGGGAAAACACAGAACTAAACCCTTTTCCTTCCCAGTGTTTCCTTGACTGTTTGCTTGGAGTGCACCCCAGATACTGTCCATTTATTAAGCTTTATGTTTGCGGTTTATTGGGGAAATCAGGGTGTTGGGTTTCCTCTGAGGTTGGTGCCACCGTGGGAGCAGCAGTGTGCCACCGTGTGCCACCTGCCGTGTTCGGAGCTGGCGGCAGAGAGCAGTGTTTCCCCGCAAGAGAGCAGTGTTTCCCCACAAGTGGGAAGGAAGGGAAGGAGCAGCTGCCCACCCTCCTGCACAGCGCTTCTCTCTCCTTATCCGGGAACTAAACTCTCCCAAAGCCATACTTTCATCCACTGCTGTTTTACCAGCAAACCCGGGCGTCCCTTAATGGGGGCATCCTGGTGCCCCATAGCATGATCCATGTTTTCCAATTCATAGCTCCTGTTTCCACCTCCTCAGTGCTGCAGGTGAAGTGAAGCACAGCTGGGCCCCGTGCTCTTCCTTCCTTTACATCAGCAGTGACATTGAGGGGCGTTGATGTGTGCGTTTCTCTCCCAAGTGTTTCAGTACCGTCCCACCCCGACTTGTTTTGAAGAGGGATGGATTGAAACTAGGGCAGAGAGTGCTGCAGAGAGAGCTGAATGCTGGGAGGAGCTGCCTTTCCAAATACATTCCCAGCGTCTGCAGGCTTCCTGGGTGTTTGCCATGTGGCTGGGAGCAGTTGGCAGGAGTGTTGGGGGACTGTCTTGCAGCCTCTCTGTGGTGGCTGAATTGTGTGGCCCATCCCTGCAGCTGCAGGGCTCGGGGTCTGACAGAGGAGGGGTGATTTGCATGCGAGGTGGGATCTTCCAGCTGCAGGAAAGTCAGCAGCTCATTGTTAGGAACAGTTCAGGTGGAGCTGGAATTGGTTTGTGACAAGTGAGGGAAGGAGGAAAGTCACTGCTCCTCTGCCTGTATATGCTGTGTGCTTGCTTGCCAGCCTCACCAGAGCAGGAAGGCGTGAAGACAGGGATCAGAGTCTGCTTATGGGGTAGGTTTTGTCCTCAGGGTCTAGGGGAGAGGAATGCAGGCAGAAACAGCTGTGTGCATTCAGGAGGGGCCCTCAAGCTCAGTGACACAGGAGATCCCCTGTCAGGGCTCCCTGTGCCTTTGCAGGGTGAGCCTTGCTCTGCCACAGCAGTCAGGTCGTTAATCCAGCATCTTGCAATAAAGGCTAATGGAATAACGATTTATGTCCCGGGGTTGATGTGAGAATGTCTCTCTCTGTTATTCCTTCCTGACAGCCCATATTGCAGTAAACGTTTTCCCTGAAACACTGCCGTAATGAGTTTTTAATAGAAAGATTAACCTAGCTTTAAATTCTGTCCTGGGGAAGTGACCTGTGTCCTGTCCCCTCCTACCTTTAGGTCCAGGCTACTCCCATGTCCCTCCCTGCTGCAGGAAGGTTTCCAGCTCCTTTTTCCTTCTCTAATGCTGTAGGTTTGGGATGCATCTTCGCCATGTTCATTTTGGGTGTGCAGCCTGCGAGTTACTCTGTAAAACAGGTGTTGGCAACAAAAAAATGATACTTGAGACTTAAGGGCTGAGATTTTATAGCAGTGCTGGAAGTAATTTGCCAATAGCTTCTGTCTGGAAGTTTTAATGCATGTTCTGGTTGTGCCACTGAGTGTCCCAGCACAACAGGCATTGCTATGCATGCAGCTGCTGCTGCCAGCTCTGAAATAGCCCATCTCTCTTCTTTCCTGTCCCAGGTTGTTTATTTCCACACCTCCTTGAACCACCCTAGCATTGCTGCTGTCGTAGAAGTGGTAATGACGGCTGGGAAAAAGGATGAGGGCTCTCAGCATCTTTCCTGTGGCTTTGGAATCATCCCCCTCTTCCGTGGTGGATCAGAGGTGACAGACCCAGCCACTGAGGACAGAGCGTAGGTTCCCCTGGTGCTGTGTGACAGGTCACACTTGGAATTGACGTGGCAACATGTACAGCTGCTTTGGAGGGGAGTGGGGGAAAGGGTGGTCCTGGGGCTGCAGAAACAGTGCCAGCATGTAGAAACCTGGAATTCTTCACTCTGGGGAAGCAATGATGAATTTGGAAAGGATGCCTGTCCCTTCCCTAAAGGACAGGGCTTTTCCAGAGTGGGCTGGGTGGGTTTTGTTGCTGAGCAGGGGCTTTGTGGAAGATTGAGATATAATGGTGGAGATGTGCTTCAGGGTGGATTTACTGACTGCTGCACATGGTGCTCTTTGTTTTCAGGCTGAAGCTGTACCATGGGACACCACGTGCCCTACTGCACCCACGCTTCCAGAACCCTGTGGAAAGTAAGCAGCAGCCAGACATGGCATCTCAGTCCTTTCTTGGTGGCTTTTCTTACCCAAATGTGTGTTGTATGTGTCTGCTTGATGTGAGACATGGTCTGTGCCCTGGTACTGCTCAGTGGATGTGCCTTACTGCCAGCCGGGAATGGCTTGGCTGGACAAACTCAGGTTTTCTTTTGCTCCTAGCACGTGTATTCACAGATAATGATTCATTCAACACTGGGGTTATGAAGCTGTCTCCTCAGTTTTGGTCATTCTGGGATGTTTTCTTTACTTCAGAGAACAAATACATGACAGTGATGGAGAAGAGCCACCTGCAGTATGCCCTGAAGTCCCACCCACCCCTGGAGGCAATATTTCACCTTCTTCCTGAAAACCTGCTGATATCTGGGATGCAGACTGTTCCTGGTGTGCTGCCAGCACATGGAGACACAGGTAAGGGCTCTTTCTCTTTCCCTCTGCCTGTGCTGGTCCTGCTTTAAGGCAGTGGGTCCTTGGGTGGCTGTGGGCAAGGCAGGCAGGGCACTGGGATGGGATTTGTGGGAACACAGTGGTTTCTCTGCAGTGTCTCCCCTTGTCAAGAGCATCTCCTCTGCATGGGGTCAAAGCCCTCATGCTAAGAGCTCAGTCTAGAATCTGCCAAAATGGCTCAGTCAGTTCCCTGTCCATTAATTAGTTGCTCCTGGGAAGCTGCTAGGGATAGGTGATGGTTGGTTTAATTACAGTCGTTCAGCAGAATCTTAGAAACAGTTTTTGCAGCTTGTTTAAACTACTCAGAGGCAGGTTCAGCATCGCTAGGGACTGGCAGGTTTGGGAGGATGAGCTCTTGCCCGCCTGGCTTTTAGTAATATCTCCCTATGGCACATTGCCCTTTGAGCTTCTGCAATTAAAATACGTGAGCTGAACATTCAGAGGGTAAAGAATTCCTCAGAGTTCTGCAGCTGAATTGTTCTTCAGGTTCCTGCCTGGAAAACCTACTGCTGATGGCTTTGGGGTAGTAACTGTTGGTACTGAAGCTGAGCAAAGTCTTGAAAGCAGCTGAGTCCTCGCAGGTGTTCAGGCCCATGTTCAGAAGCTGAGTGGGCAGAGACACTGCTGGCACTGCAGGGCACCCCAGCACAGCAGTGGAGGGTTTCTGTTTGCTTGGGAAACCTGTGGCCACCACCTTGTCTTTCAGGTGACTGCTTGCAGAAGCCCCGGCTGATGAAGACAGTCACCTGCTATCTGGAGAGGCTTTTCATCCGGTTGTACCCTTCCCTGGAGGAGTTTGAGGAGGAACTGCTGGATTTATTGAACAGTGATCGTTTGCTCCAGGTAAGTAGCGTGTTGTGAGGGTGATGAAACCCTGGCACAAGTTGCCCAGAGAAGCTCTGGCTGCCCCATCCCTGGAAGTGTCCAAGGCCAGGTCAGACAGGACTCGGAGCAACCTGCTCTAGTAGAAGGTGTCCCGTGGTTGGAGGTGGAACAAGATAATGCTTAAAGTCCCTTCCAACCCAACCATTCTGTGAGTCCATGATTCTAGGTACTGCCAATGTGGTTGAGGCAGGAGAAGCCACAGTGTAGAGCAGTAATTTTAGTTAGTGTCTGGAATTAGGGGTGGGGTGAAAAATGTCAGGTAAGTTACATTCATGTATTTGTTTCTCTTGGAGTCTCCAATATTTTTTTTTCTGTGGAAGCCTTTAGATTGTTTCCCTGTTGGATTAGTATGTGTGTGCTCTCTGTGGGCTTTGTTTTGAACATCCTGACACTCATAAGCAGAATTTGGGTTTACTTTGCTATCAGAAGAGCAGAGATGAAATGCAGTGTGTATTGAGTCCATCTCTTTGGAGTGGCAGCCACTGGCCAGGTTCTTTCTTGCCAGATTTGCGCACAACAAACTCTGCTGTAAAGACAAAAGATTTTAATACCCATCATCTGCTGGGAGAATAGGTCTTGCTTTTCGAGTTTCTGAAGGGTTGCCTGAATTCTTCTGGCTGTGGTCAGCACGTGGAGTGCTGCTCAGGGTGGAAAACATTCCTGTCCCAGGCTAACACTGCTCCGGATGGTGAAGAGCTGGTGGTTCGGGAGCGGCGGCTGCACGTTGGTGTCCACAATGGCCTGCGCTTCGTCCGGGCTCCGCAGGTCGCCGTGCTGGTGCCAGACATGGAATTGTCACCAGGTGGCTGCCAGGAGGTGCCTAGCTCTGGAGCCAGGTAAGGGGGAGCCCCTGTGCTGCTTCTTTCCTGCCTCAGATGCCTCCCACAGCCACTTCTCCATCCCGCACAGGGATGCAAGTCAAGGCCTAGTGCTGAGGAGCCGCATCCAGCTGAGCGAAATGGTCCCTCACCCGGCATTCAGGGTCTGCTTCCAGCTGGAATATGTCTTCTGCAGCGCGGGAAGAGCTGGTGGGAAGGTAGGGCTGAGAGTGTGCATGCCTTCTCTCTGTGCCTGTGAAGGGACAAGGATCCATTCTGGAGGAGTGAGCCTTGCTGAGGAACTCCTTTCCCTGCCCCTGTTTCACCATCCTGCTCCACCAACTTGCAGTAGCTCCTTGTTGCATGGCTGTGCTGTGTAATGCAGGGCCCTGCAAAGTGTGCGGGTGCCTTCCACAGCACTGCACAAAACAACCTGCATGGCTTGGTGAATTATTTTAATGACATGTGGTCACATTTCTCCACCATTTCTATGTAGCTGAAGGAATGTAGCCTGCAGCATTCCCACAGTATTCTGGCAAGCTAATTTGGAAAATTTCAGCTTTTTTTGTAGTATAAAAAAGGCTTTTCTTTAGAATTTGGCATTTATGCTGAAAAGAGGATGACCCATCCTGCTCCTTTTTTTTGTTTGTTTTTGTCCTGAATGCTGAGGTTTTTCTGGGTACTTCAGCCTGATGTTCTCAAACTGTGAAGACAGGAGAAATCTCTGAGGGTGGTCTTTGCAGTCAATATACTCTCACCTACTTACTGATTGTTTACTCACATCTTAGTTTAACCTTTCTGCAGGTTAAACCCAGCTCAATGAGTACTGTGTATGCCCTCCAGAGACCTTGTGCTGTTGGAGCCATCAGCTCCTGGCTGACTGAATCGATGGCTAAGCATTTGTTAGGAGGCTTTAAATGTCCCTGTAAGATGTTCATTGAAAATGTAGCAAATATCTCATGTTAAGCTGTCCAGAGCCAAAGTAGGAGAAATGGGCATTTCCCATTCCCACCCCACAGAATGCGTGTGCCAGACCAGAGAGATTTGTACTGAGAAGGGGGACACTGGACTGTGCTGTTGGAAAGCTGAAGTCCTGAGGTCCCAGGGAGATTTGGGGTTCCAGAGGCAGATCTGTTTGTCTCTGGGAGCTGTCTTGGGCAGCAGTGGAGCCAGTCCCTGTGGTGCAACCCTGGGGCAGAGTGGTTAATCCCAAAGCTGCTTGCAAAGCTGATCACCTTGTCCTTGTCCTTGGTGCCATAATTAGCTGTGAGGAGGATGGTGGGTGCTGGCAGAGCCCTCTCTTGTTTCTGTGTCTCTCCTTTGGTTTGAGGGAGGCTGTGGATGCGCTGGGTAAGTGGAAACCTTTCCCCTCTGCCAGGGATGGGAGGGTCTAAAACATATCCCTTTGTGCAGCTCCTTGAGGGAGGCGGTTACAGAGGCATAAGGTCCTAGAAAGTGAAATATCTCCAGAGCGGGATGAAGAGTGGTGGCTTCTGTGATGCCAGAGCCAGGTGTAAGGAGGCACAGTGGGGAATGGGAGCCGATACCTGTCTGGCAGCACCCATTCCCAGGTCCTGGCAGTGAGGTGGGGCTGCCTGGTGCTCACTGCACTCCCCAACCCCGCAGGCTCTGCCCGGCAGTGCCCGCCGGGAGGCGGCCGACATGCGCTCGGTGCGCTGGGCTGTCTGGAACCCTGTCCTGGGCACCGGTGACACGGACGTGGTCCTGCCCCTGCGTGGTGGTGCCTGCCGTGGCCCCTGCCAAGCCTTGGTCTACCGGGCCCCACCGAGCTCCCGGCAGGTAAAGGTGTGCTGGCCCCTGGCTGCTTTGCCTTCGGCGCCAGGGTGAGGGAGCTGCTGTCGGAGGCACGAGGGAGGCTGCGTGTAACACGCTGTCTGAAAGCATTTTCCTTGCCAACTTCAGGGGAAGCACGTGGAGTCTGGGACTGTCCAATTCCATGTTTCCACTGATTCGGAAGAACATCTTGTAACTGCTGCGGAGATCCTATGTAAAGACAGGGACGAGTCGAAGCAGCCTCCTACGCCATCGCTGAGTGAGTGTTTTCCAGATTGCTGACATTTAAAATATAGAGTGTGGCACTGGTGTCTGCTCGGGAGAGAAAACAAGACTTCAGTGAGTTTCAGCGAGCTAGTTATGAATTACTGGAGTGAAGCAAGTTTTTGTCAAGTTGAATTCAGCTCTTATTTTTTAACTTGCAAAATTCCCATGTGATAGTATTGCTGAGCCATGTGCAAAATCCCCAGGGATTGCCAGTGCTGCCCCAGCCTGATCCCATTCTGGGTCACTGAGTGCCTTGGCCACATCAGCAGCACATTCTCACTGCAGGTACTGCTGCTCCTCTCTCTGCACTCAGAGTCTCTCCAGGTAGAGAGACACAGGGTGGATTTCTTATGGGGACAAGAGAAATATTGGTTGTAGGCTGGGGAAATGTAATCTGGTTGTGCCACCACTGAGGGAGTGTGGCAGCAGTCTGAGTTGGGTTGATGTGTGCAGGATGTGCTGGTTCCTGGCTGCAGAAGAGCTGGCAGCACCTGTGCCTGTGCACAGGTGCATCTGTCTGTAGTTTGAGGGGCTACCTGTTTGGGGTTCTAGCACCCCTCTGCTCTATTGGAGATGGATGGAGAAATGCTGTGAGCTTGGGTGTGGGCATGAGGTTGTGTCCATGCACTGTGCTCCTAAAAATCCTCTTTGGCTTGTTTCACTCTCATCCCCATTTGGTGATTGGTGGGAAGCAAACTCCCCTTTCTTTGCTGTGCTGCTCCTGCTGGGGTCCCAGCTGTGTCTCGGGGTGATACTTTGGACACCAGGCAGGATTTCAGTGTGTGTCATATCTCCCAAGCTCTCTGATGAGCCACTTGGTGCCAGCTCACAGGCCAGGAAATGCCCATTACAGTGGGTAGCTGTTCCATGGTGGCTCCAGTGCTGCAGTGCCTTCCACGAGATGGCAGTGGCACCATGGCTTTGCTGTGATAAATCCTGTGTTTCTACTGGTGAGAGCCAGGATTGCTGCTGGGAGGGGCTTTGGAGAGGAAAGCTTAAGGGGGAGATGAAGGGATCTGGTGATGTCGGGGTATGTGGGGTTTATCTCCCTGCAGAACAGGCTGCATCATGACTGGTGCTGCTTGAAAAGCTTTTCCTGGTGTCTTTCAGCTGTAGGTGGCTGGGATGTTGATGGAGTTGTGGTGTGATGAGGGACGAGGGAAGCAGGTGCTGATGCTGAGCTTCCAGCCTGATGCTGGTCTGGAGTGCTCCAGCTTGGAGTGCTGGGCTATGGGCTGTGTCCCTGGTTAAGGGAGATCTCCATCAAGGTGATTTTCAGGGACAAACTCCCTGGTGTTTCCCAGCTCCAGGGGGCCTATGGCACCCAGGGAGAGCTTACAAGTGAAACGGTGGTCCCAGAGCTCTTTCTCTCCAGCCTGTGTCCCAAGGTGCTGAAGAGACTATTGGGTTAACTTTTTGTAGAGCTCTGTTGAGAAATGTGCTGCTGCCTGGCTCAGGGGAGGCCAAGAGCTTCTTCTGTCAGCTCAGAGGCTGGTGTTGCTGCTGTATCTGTCCATCAGCCAAAGCCATCCTAACTGGATAGAAACAGTATTTTAGGCATGAGGGAAAACGGGGTGGTTTCTTTTACACAGCAGCCAGCATGGAATAGCTGTGATATATCTGTAGTGGGGGAAAGCAAATTAAGGTCTCAGCATCACGTGGATGCAGAGATGGAACATCTGTGCCCCTGCTCTGCTGCGAAGGACCTGCGGCTCCACGGCACAGCGAGCTCAGCTGTGCTGGCGCGAGAGAGCAGCCCAATATAAACACGATGAAGCTCCCACCGTTTCGGGGCACAAATGCTCGAGCAGATGAAGGGAGTGACAAAAAATAACAGGGAAGCGATGAAAACCTTAAGTATCCTAAAACTTTCACGTCTCATTAAGCATCCCACTTAGGCAGCACCGTGTGGCCGTGGGGCACCGCGGCGCTGTCAGGGGATGGGGGAGCTGCTGTTTGTGGCAGAGTTAGCCTGATTCACGGCAAAATAAAGGATGGATCTGGAGATGTGCTGTGTTAACCCCCAAGCAGCAGTCTTATTGGGAAATAAGTCGAAAGAAGTGTTTGGGTGATGGTAAGCTGCTTCACTGTGCTGCCTTCGCCCCTAAAATTGAAAAAGGCTGGTGGGAGGACAGGGCAGGTTTGGTGGCAGTGGGTGCAGCTGCAGTTATGGGGCCTGAGGGTGATGGCTGCTCTATGGCATCTCTCCACAGGAGTGCCAACCCCACGGCGAGTGCCAGTCTCCCCACAGGGACCAAGGGTAAGTGCCACATGGACCAGTGGATGTGGGTGGTGGGCAGCAGCATTCCCCAGGGGATGGCCCACATGTAGGATGTGCTTCTGGACCCATTCCCTGCCTGTTTACCTGTCTGCTGCGGCCAAGAGGCACTAAGTGTCCTCAACTCCAGCTCCTCCAGGCAGCAAACCAGCTCCTGCCTGTGGTGTGCTGGGGGAGGTTCCCTGTGCTCTTTTCACACCCCAGGAGTGAGGGCAGCTCTGGTTTTTGACAGCCCAGATTTGCAGGGTGCTGTTGTCTCTGGTATGTGCTGACAGTGACACACAGTTTGTTCGTGCAGAGCTCCCAGGATTTAAGGAGAGCTATGAATACTGAGAGCCCTCTTTATGCTGCTTTATATCTTGATGCAGGAATCAATGCACACAAATATTTTTGATGAAATGAAATGCCTCATAAGGCTGCATTAAACAGTTTGATCTTCCTGCTGCATGTGCTCATCCCTCCTTCTTGCCAGGGAGTGAGCAGCAGAGAAATGGCAGTGGAGGTGCAAACCTTCTGTGGCCAAGTTGTACCACTTCTTGCTGGAATGACAACAACTGAGGCACGTGGTGGCTGAGCTCCTTTAGCACAGAGGGGCTGCTGGCTCAGCTTGCCACAAGGGCTGCCTCAGGGGGCTGCCTTGGGGCTGTGGGAGCTCACCTTTGCCACTCTCTCACCAGCTGTCAGTGTCCCAGCTTGTGGCCTCACCACAGGGCACAGGCCAGACCCTGCAGCAGGATGGGGGCATCACCCACCTGGAGGCCGACCTGGGCTCACCAGATGCAGAGCCCTGTGCCAGTGACCAGCTGCGGGCGCTGCCCTTCACCCCACTGCAGCTGCCCATGGCTGCTGTGGGGCTGCAGGCATGCAGGTGACGCTTGGCTGCCCCTCCCCAGGCTCCTGTGGCCTCACCTGGTCTGCCAGGTGTCCTCTTTTGTGGAGCTCACCCCTATTCCTCCATCAGTTCCCACGTGTCCCTCTCTCGTGCTGCGCTGGCACGCCTGCACGCTGCCGGCTTTCCAGACATCCTGGACTGCAACCAGGAGCCAGTGGAAATCTCAGAGCCAGTGGAGCTGGGCACTTTCAACCTGCGGCTGGAGGAAGCTGACCCTCTGCAAGGCAATGAAATAGTCCTGCAGTTCCTGGCTTTTGGCAGGTGGGATGGCAGCTTGTGGTCTTGTGTGGGCAGATCCCAAAGGCCTCCTGGACAGAGTCCTTTCCAAATTCCCCCAGTCTTCTTCCCTGCTTGGGCAGGAGATGTTCTTGCAGAGGTGCCTCTTCTTTTAGCACCTGCTTTTGTGCTTCCTGGGTACTTTTAAGTCATAATCCGTTTTTTTTAAATTGGATCCATGAGCCACAATGTGATGTCAGAGCTCATTAATGCAGGGTTTCTCCAGAAATGCAAATGGAGTTGGCAAAGTTGGCACCTAAGGGGTGGCTTTGGCTGGATAAGGCCCTGCTTCTGTTTTTTCCATGGCTGGCAGTGTGCTGTGGGAAGGTAACATGCTGCCTTTGCTGGGCGCCTCCATCACAGCATATGGCAGGAGACAGCTGGAATTACAAAGCTTTTTGGAAAGTTAAGGCAAACCGTATGGCCGCTGTCTTCAGGAAAGTCCAAATACTTGTGGTGCTGCCAATCTTCTCTTGTTCTTCTGCTTCTTGGCATGTGCCAAATGCATGAGGAGCTCATGACAGAGTGACAGTGCCATGCCACAAGTAACCCAAACCCCTCTCTCTCCTCAAGTGATGCTCAGGGCAGTGTGGAAGGGCGGCAGCCGAGGACTGTCTTCCTCACCTTCCAGTTCTACCGTTTCCCACCGGTCACCACGCCCCGGCTGCAGCTGGTCAGCACAGACAGGGGGCTGGCAACGGGGCTGGCTGTGCCAGCACAGCTCCTTGTCCGTGTCAACGAGGATGGGACCCTAACCAGTAAGCTCTGGTTTTAGCATCCGTGTGTTGGGTGGATGAGGGCTGGCCTCTGGCCCAAGGGATGGGCTGGTGTCTGTTAATAGCAGACCTCTGCTGGTTTGCGCATCGTGAAAAACATTCAAAGTGTCCAGTGTTTGAAGTAGAGCACAGAGTGTTAGTTGCATGAGGTGCACATTGAGGCGTCCCACCACGCCAAGTGCCATGTCTGTGACAGTGTGGGGTCTTGCAGGACCACCAGGCTTGCAGCTGAAGTACATGGTGGATCCAGCTTTCCTGCGGCCTGGAGAGCACCTCTGGTTCCTGCGGTACCTGGCTGAGCACAGCCTCCAGATTGACGTCTGGGATGGAGACTCCCTGCTCCATGTTGGGTCTGCTGCCATTAAACTGGAGGTATTGGTTAGATTGAAGGTCTTTTCCCGTGGCTGGTAATGCTGAAGGGCCCCCCTGCCTGTGTGGAGTGCTAGGGAAGAGCCCAGCTCTCCCTTTGGTCTTGTGTTGAGATGCTGTTGCGTTGTCCTTGTGTCTTCAGTAATCCCTCTGTGTAACCGAGTCTGGTGTCAGCTTGACAAGCCCCTTATCACAGGATTTGTTATCTTTTCCTCCAAAGTGATGACAAAGCATTAGCTTACTTCTCCTTTTCCTGGAACTCTGGCAGTATTCTAGCACTAAGCCCCGCAGAGCCAGGACATCCAGTGCCATCCATACCCAGACCCCTTGACTCCTCTGGACCAGGCTCCCCAGTAACTCGTTGCGCCTTGTCTGTCTTTGCCTTGTCCCCAGCCCCTGCTGCGTCAGGGCCAGATGGCTGTCAGGACCTACCACGAGCTGGAGGTGGCCACGACTGAGTACGAGCCAGATGGGATGGTGATGGGCCGGGAGGCTCTGCGGCACGGCGCCCTGCGGCCCCTCGGTGTCCGTGTGGCTGTGAGGGGCCACCTCCACCTCTGCCTGGCCAATGTTGGTGAGAACCCACTGCTCGGGCAGCCCAAAGGCTTGGGTGGGGCACACGGCATGTGCGGGGCTGTACCTGAGTGAGACCCAGGCTGGCAGGGATGTCATCCTTCCCAGAACCAGCTGGCTGCTTTTATTTTATGTATTTAATTCTGTGTCCTATAAATGTGCAGTGACTCCAGGTTTTAAAATCTTATCTTCAGAGGAGAGATTAGCTCCATATAAGATATCTTAAATCGTCATTTCCATACTTTGCCTGCAAAAGGCCGATAAGCTCCTGGGAAAGAGAATCTGAGATCCACAACCCAGGGAGTGGTTTAACTCGCACCCCAACAAAGAAGAGGGAGGGAGGGAAGAAGTAGAGCCACTGTGCCAGGGCAGCAGCCACCCTTTGACTGGTGTTTTTCCCATCCTCTTTTTTTAAACAATTTCAAAATACTGTTAGAAGCAGGATGGCAAAGCTTGGTGTCCTTTCCTGAAGGATGGGGATGGGTGTATAGGCTGGGCAAATACCTGGTGGGCTTAGAGTCTTGTGTGGCTCCACTTGGCACAGCATTTTGGGAGTGGGGAGATACAGCAGCACGTGGCCATGCTGTGGGAGGCAGAACACAGAAATGAAAGCAGGAGCTGGTGAGGGGCTCAGGACGGTGTGTACTCTCAGTGCTGCTCCATCCCTGGGCAGGTGACTGTGTGACAGAACAGGCTCGAGAGTGTGTGAGGCTCTTAGGGCATCATTGATTTCCAGATATTCCCTCCTACTTGTGTAAATTGGCTGAACAGAGCTGCAGGGGGGTAAAAATGGGCAGTAGATTTTATAACAGTGAAAATGGATGGTTTCCGCTTACTCCTGTCTCCGCTTGTGGCAGGTCACCCGTGTGAGGAGACCCCAGAGCAGCTGGCATCCCACTCCCGCATTGTCACTGCACCAGACAGCACTGTCACCACCCCAGGTGGCAGCCGACGCTCCCTGAATGCTGCTGGTGGTGAGTCCTGCTGGGGCCTGGCCTGTCCCCGTGGGTTGAGGTGGGCAGGGTGTCTGCTGCTGCAGTGCCAGCTGTGGGTCAGCTGCCTCCTCTGGTGCTCCCCTTTCCAGCCCTGCAGCATTGTGGGGCTCTCGGGGGCTGCAGTATCTGGGCGGTTGTTCCTTGGTTCCACGGTGGTCTCTCCTCACAGGTGGGAGGACGACGTGGGCACGGAGGCTGGTGGATGTGGACAATGAGCTGGAGGCCACACTGCGCAATCGCCGGCCAGAAGTGAGCCTGGCCCCCAGGTGGCCCCTCAGTGACACCATATCCACCCTCTGGCTGCGGCACATGGTGGTGGTGTGGCTGCAGGAGCGTGCTGGTGGCAGGAGAGCATGGGTCCAGACCCCTGTGGTGTCTCCGGGCTTATGGTCCCTTCCCTCTCAGCAGGGCTGGCCAAAGCAACGTGCCTGGGACCTGCAGGTCATTGATGCCTATCGGGATCACATCAAGGGAGAGAGCATCTACCAGATGCTCAGCCAGGCCATCACAGCCACCCGCACTGTCCATGCTGTGCTGGGGACAGCTGAGTTCTTTGAGTTTGCCCTGAAGAACCCTTATGGTGTCCAGCACACTGTGACCATCGAGGTTGACCACCCTGAGCTCAGGTGAGGGCTCCCCTCTGTGTGTGGGGAGGTGCCAGGATGGTGCCAGCTTCCTCCCAGTCCTCACCACCTCTGCTGCTCACTGCCCCAGTGTCATACTGGACCCGAGGGAGTGGCGCCACTTCAAGGAGCTGACCAAGAGTGTTACACCAGTGGAGGAGGATATGTTCCATCTCCGTGATGACCTCAAGCCACAGGTCTACCTGCGTCCCAGTGAGACTGTCCACATCCCCTTCAAGTACCAGACCTTCTCTGCAGACCCTGCCGTGGTTGCAGCGCAGGTGGGCACAGGCCCCTGTTTTGAGCTGTTCCTGGTATGAAGTGTTCCCCTCAGCTGTGTTTGGCAGCTCAGAGCTGGCTGGAACAGCCACGGGGAGCAGCAGCAGCCACAGTGATGCTGCACCCTGAGGGAATTCACTCTTTCACCCTGCAGGGGCCGGCTGGGCTGAGCACAGGTGCCAGGGAGAGCCCTCACTCCCTTGGGAAGAGCGGGGCCAAGCAGGCAAAGCTCATCCAGGTTAGGGGCCCAGTGAAACACTGCTTGTGGGGCTGCGTGGGAGGAGCAGAATCCCTGGAAAACCCCATCCCTCTCCTGCTGGCCCTCGGGACAGGTCTCCTTCCAGGTGAGCGGGGGGAAGCCCATTGCATTCCTGCGGGTGAAGGTGGAACCACAGCCCCATGTGGTGGACCAGACCTTCCGCTTCTACCACCCAGAGCTCACCTTCCTGAAGAAAACCATTCGGCTGCCTCCTTGGCACACCCTCCCTGGTGAGTCTGTGATATGTCTGGCGGGGCTTGGGCTCTTCACTGCTAGTCATCATCCATAGTTCATGGAGCCTTTCTGGAGGCACAGCAGCATCCAGAGAGCACGTTGCTGCTTCCTCACCCCTTCATGGCCCTTCTGGGCTTCTTGCATGCACTCCGTCCATATTTCTCTGTTAACTTCAACCAGAATTCTCTACACCTGCACACCTATGTGGTTTGCTGGTTGTCTAGCTTGAGGGGTTCTGTGTGCAGCTGCGTGGGGTGCAGGGGAGAGGCACAGGCAGAGGAAAAGCTGAAGGTGGTTTCTTTGGTCCCTTGTCCACAGGCACACCAGTGGGGATGCCAGGTGGGCAGCCTGAGATGTTCGTTCGCTGCAGTGACCCTGACATCATTTGTGAAACCAAATCCTTGGTATGTTACACTTTGGCATCGCTGTTCCTCCCGTCCTTCTCCTGCAGATTGTTTGGGTTGGCAGAGAGCTGCCAGTGTGGGTGCAGCCACAGAGCATCCCTGTGTACCAGCCCGTGGCAGTGACACAGTGGCAGCGATGAAGCTGGAATTGCTTTGTATTCCCAATTAAAAGGAGCTGCATTGTTTTGGCGGGGGAGGCTGAGCGTTGCCCCTTATCGCATCATGCAGCAGCCCGCGCTTGCTTGTTCTTTTGAGCAAGAACCAGATGATTCAGACACTGGGGAAAAGCAGCCTTTTGTTGGGCTGGGATAGACCTTTCTGCTGCTCAGGGTATCCACAGCTGTTGGCAGCACGTGGTGGGACCGTGTGTCCTTGGGGTGCACAGCAAAGCCTGTCCCTGCTGAAGGATGCTGAGGTGGTGGGGTAGCTCCATGCCCAGCCCTGCACTATCCTACTCCCTCCCCGAGCAGGAGGCTCTCCTGGGCTGGCTCCACAGCAGGAAGGGGTGGAAGGGAAAAATAAGCTTGGGCATGTCCATGCAAATGGCGACGAGGGATAGTTGCTAATTGCTGTTGCGGAAATGCGTTAGTATGGTAATTGGATTAGGGCTTGTTAGAAAACTTGCGGAAAATTTGCCAAAATTTGATTACAGATACAGACCTGGAATGTGATAGTCATTTGTATCCTCTTTTGTAATTAAAAATACTGAGAGAGCTCAGCCAAGCTGTATAATAACTTAATAATGTAGTTTAACGAGGTAGTGAAAGCATCTGCTTTCGTAAGGGAGTTGGTGGTAGTTCCCACATTAGTGGGAAGATACCCCTGGGGTCCTCATTAACTGGTCAACTGCTGGGACAATGCTCTGTTGTCTCTGCAGGGGCCTGGTGAGCCACAGGACATCTTCCTCAAAGTAGCCGGAGGACCAAGCCCGCAGATCAAAAAGTTCTTTGTTGCTATTTATACGTAAGTAGGAGGACCCCAAAAGGGTGGGGAACATTGACTCCCATGCTGTGTGGCGAGCCCTGTCCGTCTGTCCGTGTGCAGGGACGCCTGGCTGGCAGCACCTGTCCAGATCTGGCAGTTCTACCTGCACTCGCTGCAGCGCCTGGACGTCGCCTGCACGGCTGGGCAGCTCACCCGCCTCTCCCTGCTGCTGCGTGGCACTGCAGCCCCACGGAGGGTGCAGGCCTTCACCTCCCACCCCCAGGAGCTGGAGGTAACCCCCATGGCGGGCTGGGTGCTGGCTGGCCTGGGTCAGCCCAGAGAAACCCTCTCTGGAAAGCAAAAGGCAACCCACGCGGAACTGTGAACAACTGAGAGCCGTAAAGCGTTTGTGATAATTATCTTTTGATTAGAGCTGTCATGTGTAGGATCATTGGCGCGAAACCCCGGAGGGCAAATTATCTGCGTTAATGAGACTGTCTGAAGACTCACAATTTCTTTAGAATTTGTTCGTCCGTAATTGGAAATGTGAATAATGAAAGGCAGAAAAACTCCATTGCTGTCCTATAAAGGAAAGGCAAAGGCTCCTCAGGCAAAGCCTGTGTGGGGGAACCCCTGGGTTGGGAAGCCCTGGGTGTTCCCGAGTGGCTCTTGTCCTGCCTGACATGGATTAGTCCCTGAGTATTCCTGGGGCTGGGAGGTATGGGATTCAATAGAGGTGGAAAGGGGTACAGGTTTTTCAGAGGAATTTAGTCTAATTGATGCTCCAAGCTGGACTTCTCAGGGCTGTGATTAGCCATTGTGGGTGGCTGTACTTCCAGGTGTTGTTCCACAGGTGGATCCAAAGGGTGCCTTCCTCCTCCCTGCCAATGGCATTCAGGACCTGTACATCGGCGTGAGGCCACGGCGGGCTGGCAGCAAGTTCATCTACCTCAACCTGGTGGATGTGGAGTTCCACCAGCTGGTGTCCTCCTGGCTGCTCTGCCTGTCCTGCAGGCAGCCTCTCATCTCCAAGGTATGGCAGCTCTCGCCACTGCGAAACGTGGTGATGGCGCTGGATCAGTGGTCGCAGTTCAGCCAATAACCTGGGGCTGTCTCCTGCTTCTTCCTCTCCTTCCATCTGTGTTTTTTTTGGCAGTTGCCACCATAAACACACATTTAGCCCTTGGGGTACTTGAATAATCTCACTGAAGCCCCTGGTAAAATGTCTTTTAGGCTGTTTTGGAGGCAGCCCCACGCTGAGGAGCGGCAGCTCAAAAGTATTCCCAGTTGTGAAATTAGAGCTGCAGCATGCTGCTTTCGATTAGCGCTGTGCTGGCAGAGGCTTGCCTCAAAGACAGAAAATTAGATTTCCTGGCTAATGTGTTCCTTCTAAAAATGTTTTCCAGAACCCCTTGGTACTGGGAAAAGTTCAGATTGGCATTTACGCTGATGCCCCATTGTCCTGCCACATGCTGCTTTTGCTATGGGGTGTTAAGAGAATCAGAGTAGTTGGGTCTGGAAGGGGCTGTTCAGGGTCATCAAGTCCATCTAGTTATCTGAGCACCGCAGTTTGTCCTGGGAATGGGAAGGAGCTGGCTAGTCTCCGCTGCTCTCCCAGCCCTTTGTTCTTCACACTCGTAATTAATTGTTGCTGCTTTTGATCAAAGGTGGGTTCTTTCTGCTAGCTGGCAGAGCAGATGTGAGGTGTGGGAGGGGAGGGCAGTGTGTGGGAGGCAATTCTCTCTGGTGGGTTTGGGGGAGTGCCGTTGTTGCTGCTGCCCACCCTGCCATCTGTGCTGCCTTACCACAGCCCCCTGCTTGTCCCCACAGGCCTTTGAGATCTCGCTGCCTGCAGGAGGTGGGAAAGGCTGCAACAAGCGCATCACCTACACCAACCCCTACCCCTCGCCCCGGCTCTACTTCTTATGCACCAACCGCCCCGACCTGCTGCAGTTTAAGGAGGACTCCTTCGAGGTACGTCCTGCTGCCAACACTCCTCCCTTGTCAGGCCCCTCATCTGGCCAGGCCAGGCGATGCTGGGTGGGTGCCAGCTGTGAGGGACGCCCTGGCCAGGGGAAAGTGGGCACATGAAGAGGCCTGGCTACCTGCTGCCACCTCCTCTGGCCCTTTTCTCCCACAGGTGGCTGGAGGGGAGGTGTACACCATCGGCCTGCGCTTTGCCCCGAGCCAGACTGTGGGGGAGGAGGAGATCCTGATCCACATCAATGACCACGAGGACAAGAACGAGGAGACCTTCTGTGTGAAGGTCCTGTACCAGTGAGGCCATTTACCCATCACTGCAAAGCTGCAGGTTCCTGTGCCAGCCCAGCAGCTTCATCAGCACCGCCTCGGGGATGCCTGTGTCTGTCTGAGGGTGGTCATGACCCCCTATCCCCTGGTTGTCACCTTGCCAGGCTGGGGGGTGTCACTGTCACCGGGATCCCCAGGCATTGCTGTGAGCTCTGGTGGTGCCACGTGGCTCCATCCACACAAATCGAGACGAGTGGATGCGTTCGTTACGGCACTTTGTGACTGCAGAATCTGTATTTTTGTTAAGCTTGATGATATTTTAGGCACTTTGAATCTTTTTTTAACTTAAAAAGTTTGCAGATTTGATTCAGCGGAATATTTTTAAAGTATTTTATATTCAACGGTGAGTTTTGTACACGCTAAGGCAGTTTTACGGGATTTTTTATACTTTTTACTCATCCTTGATCCATAAAAATTGCTGTGCACAACTGTCAGAGTGTGGCAGCATTTTCTTCCTGGGGAAGTGGAAATCCTCAGCATCCCTGTCCTGTAGAGATGAGTCCTGGAGGTCTCCTGTGTCATCCCCATCCCTTGGAGCATCCTGGGGGTCAGGGCAGGGACTATAAATGGGACTGGGAGGGCAGGGCAGCCCACCAGCTCTGCTGCCTCACTCTCCACAGGCCTGAGGCTGGTGAATTAGTGGCCCCGATAAAGTTGGGTGCCGAGTTCCTCTGCCTCCCTCGCACTGATGGGAAATGACAGCTCATATTTTAGAAATGATTATACTGTCTGCAGCACAGAGAGGCCCTGAAGTTGGGTTATTAAAGTAGATTAGCTGAATAATTTTTATTACATTTTCACACAACGATATGTCTTGAGGCTTATGAATGAGCTGGTGCTGTACCTGCAGCACAGGCAGCTTGAGTGGTGAATGATGTACCAGCGTTCAGGGGCTGCCAGCACAGGGACTTGAGCTGAGCTGGTGCTTGAATGGTACTGCCTGCTCCCCTGCAGGACACATCTATGGCCCAAAACCTACAGAACTGTCATTAAAAAAAGTTTCCCCATAGGAAATGCAAATGCCTTGTGTCCCTTCTTGGCATTGTGGCCATGGCGCTTGGAATTGCTTCTGCTGCTGCCTCTCAAACTCAAGACAAGTGTGGAGACAGCTTCCTGGGTTCCCACTTGTTAATGAAGTCATCCCTGCTAATGACAATGAACTCAAGCACCCGTGCCTGGCATGCAACTTGGTGTGCTCTTCCCATTTGCATTCATGTCAGGAAGGAAACTGGATTCCAGTAATGATGCAATTAATTTGCCCTAAAAATCTTGGTTTATGTTTCATCACCAAGGTGTGCAGGGAGGGGAGGAACTGAAAAGCCCTTCCCGTGGGTTCAGTAATTCTTGGGGGTATTGTCTCTCTTGGAGCAGATGCAAATGAGACCTTCTAGGGACTGGAGTGTCACTGCCTTGGCAAAGGCATTGCTGGAACGGGAACAGAAGAATAAGCAGAGCAGAGACACCTGGCCCCAGCACCCGGGCTAGGGATGGGGAACTAAAAAATGGCAACTAGTAATGAGAGAATAAGGTAAAAAAAAAGAAAAACCAACACAGGAGCTGGAGGTAAAGCTCCTGCAGCAGCTGAAGGCCGTGGGGAAACCAGCTCTCAGGATGCCTGAGCCTCAGCAGGATTTGCCGCCAGCCCAAACTTTTAAACCCAGCTTGTTTTCCCCATTATGAGGAGGAAATTACGATTGCCTGAGAACCCTCTAATTAAACAAAGCCTCACCATAATATTTGCTGGGAGCTCGCCAGCCCTGTAATATGACATTACCGGGCATCTTTATTAGCTGAAATGAGTATTTAGCGCCTCTGCCAAACCGAAAGCTGATTGAGGCGCATGGAAGCAACACCAGCAAAGGCTCCTGTCACCTGCTGGTGAGGCAGCATCACGCTGTGGGGCTTTCCACTGAGACAAACCCTTTCTTGGTTATTTCCATGTCACCCAAATCCAGCCCAGCAGCCCCAGTGTGGGAGTTTGGGAGGTTTATTCCGTTTCTCCTACTTGTCTCTCTGAAAGTGCGTTACCGACTTGATAAAACCTGATTTAATGGTTACAAAACCCAGAGATAAAGCTGCTCTTAATGGATTTCTTTAAGATCAAGGCTGTCAAATAGGAGGCTCAGAATCCTTTCTACGGTGAGAGCGACTATATTAAGTGCACTCAATCACGCCCAGGCGAAGGTTCCCTAAGTGAGACACTGGCTGGAGGAAATGTATTTTATTAGCATCTCAGGGGAAAGGAGTCTGGCAGGAAGCATGAGGAGCCTCTGAGCTGCAAGTGGCTGTGCTCCCGTTCAGCTGCAATGGATGGAATGTGAAGGACTTTGCAATCACATCCTCACTCCCTAGCTGGTCCCGCAGGGAGGAGAGTGATGGATGTCATGGTGACATCACAGGAGCTGGCCTGAGGGAGAAGAACTCCCAGGGAAGGATGTTCACCTGGGAATGGTGCTCACAAAACACACCTCAAAATCCACCCTATGGAGCTCAGCTCCTGCAGGGTCTGATGGAGATTGCGGCATCCAAGGGGGGTGGTGCTCAAAGGCTTTTTGGGGTGTCAGATGGGGCTCACCCCAACCAAAGGGAGAGGTGAGGGAGAGTCCTGGGCAGACCAAAGCTTAAAACACAGATTAGTTTTTCATAACAATTCACAGCTCCATAATGAGAAATTTGCAGCAGTTCTAAACTGCTGGTTGCTTTTAAATCATTTCCCGTCTTTCTGTCTCTGGCTTGACATTTGATGATGAATTGAGTCTCTGTGTTCATTTACCCACTGATTTACTGTACGGAGGTGGGAAACCGCATCCACCTTAGTGAAGGTCAACATAGAGCATTTGCCTGTAATTTCCAAATACTATTAAGGTTTTAAAATAAACTGTAGGTGCTGTAGGCAACAAAGGCCCCTCTTGCAAGGCTGATGCTGCAGTGGATTCTTCTGGATGATGAGAATGGGTGTGTGGTAGCAAGAGCGGATCACTTGGCTTTGTCAGCATGAGGGTACATCAGACTGCACCCCAAATTCATGTTTGATTTTAGGGACACAGTGATCTGAGCACTGACAGCTGCTCCTCACCTCCCAGCCCAGATTAGCATCAGGTTCTCATCCTGCTTTCCCATGGCTTGATGAAACCCTGGGAAGTTGGAGGGAGCTGCCCCATGGCTTCCCCTGAGATGCTGGCTTTGTCTCCTGCTGCAAGACCCGGTGGTTCGCGGCTGTGAATGTATTTGGCGGTGTGAGCAGGAGGTTTGGCTGCGCAAATGTCACGCAGATCTTATCTCAGGGGAGACATCCTTCAGTAATTACAGTAAATGAAAAGTCCTGGAAGCCATGCCTTGGAGGTTGCAGCCTTCTGTTTATCTCCAAAGTCTGAAGTATGTGTAGAGGGAGCTGGGACCAGGAGTCCCTGTGGTGTGGGGATGGTGTCAGGGTTTGCTTTTACCCAGGTTGCAGGCAGCAGGATGCTCTGAGCTCTGCCTGCATCAGCCATCTGCCCCCTTGCTGCAAATTAATAAGCAAATTCAGAAAAAATAAAAAACAAAGTCTCTCTATGGATAATTTGTGCACAGAAAAGGGGCCAAACGAATTAAATAAATCATTTGCTGCTACACTGGTCCCATTTGGTTCCCTGCCTTTCACAGCAACTTTTCAAGCCTAATGGTATCAGATACCCTTTTGGCACCCATTTTCAGAGCTACAGCCCCCCCCTGCTGCTCCTTAATGCAGCTCATCTCCTGCCTATGGCTCCCAGGGCCTCTGCCAAATCAGCACTTCAAATTAAAGTCTTCCCCACCTCTCCCTGGTTTCCATGGAGATCCGAGTAGATGCTCCCTTCCTTCTTCCTCTTGAGCGGATGGAGAGGCCCCTCCTGGGGATGGCCCTTGCAGGGCCTGAGAGTCTCTGAGAATCCAGCAGTTTTGCAGCTGGCTTTGCCATGTGCAGCCACTGGTGGCTTCAGTCCTGATGTGCTGGTGACCCTGTCCCAGTGCCCCATTCCACAGTGAAGCATCCCAGGCATGCCAGGAACAGGTTCCCAGTGTAAGTTTTCCTCCCATGTTGGAGCTGATCCACCAAGGAGCTGGCGCAGCAGAAACTCTTCTCCTCTGGTGGGAATGAACTCCACAGCTGAACGAGGACCAGGCTGGTTTGTTCGTAGCACCTTTACCTAAACTATGACTAGACTTCTGTAGTCTGCACACAGATTTCCCAAGCTGTGCCTGGAGCTGTTTGGCCAAGGCTACTCCAGCAGTGGGAATGGTGGGGGGAATGCCCTTGCACGTGTAAGTGAATGGGCAAATAGCTGCGAGATCTAAGGAACGACAGCAATTATGGAACAGAATTATTATTAATGTACTAATTTACCTGGGAGCCAGGCTGTATGTAATTACACTCTGGGATCATGATAAGGTTAATGCATTTACTTTCCTAGGTATTTATGGACACTTTGAATTGTTCTCTCTGTGAGAACCACATGTGAATGTTCCTGGCCAGGTGGATCTGGCAGCTGAAGGGGGTATGGGGAGGTTTGTTGCTATTTGCAAATATTGCTCACAGGGAGGTTTAGGACAGCAGTGACCCTGGCTCTGTGGCTCTGGGGAATTCCAGGGGATGCTCACCAGAGGGATGCATTCTACTGCTTCCCAGAGCCTCTTGGATCATGGCCAAATGAATCTTTTTGGTGTGTATATTTGAGAGAAACTGTCCTGGGAGCCACCAGCATCTAGCATTTGGCTACCTGGAAATCCTCCCAACCTTTGGGCTCAGCAGTGCTGCAGCAGCCACCCAGGCTGGCAGAGGGACCTGTTCATGCTTAATAAAACAGAACTTTGCAAACACCTCAGAAACTTTCCAACGCTGGCAAAAATCCTCTACCTGTGAGGATACTGCTCCCCACGCCGGGTCCACGTGTGTCCTTTGGCAGTCGCTGCTCAAACTGCTGTGGACATGGGTGCCCCAGAAATGCCAGGCTGGAGCAGGCAGTGGGTGGGAGAGCCCAGGGGCTGCTGCCACGGCGCTGAGCATTGCTTTGGCACGGGTGTGAGTAAGGAACAAGCAAGGCAGGATCAGACAGACCTCAGAGTCCCCCTCCTCAGGGATGTTCTGGCTTCTCCCCAGCGCCTTGGGAGCTCCCTGCCCTGCTCCAGCCCACCTTTATTAATCTCAGACTGGGAAATGTCAGCGGGGTTTGCTGAGCATCCCACGGCGCTGAGCCCTCCCGGCTGCCAAGCCCGCGCACGTGGAGCCGCTGGCTGGCAGGCCAGTCGCGCGTGGCCACTGAGTGTCACCGGGGATATTTCTCCTGGTGTCACATGGGGAGGACAGCAGCAAGATGTGGAAGGTCAGCGCAGCCCTAAAAATATGTTTCTGCCTGCGCACAGCTGTATTTTTGGCTTCTTCAGTATCCAACAGACACACTGCGAGTGAAAGGCCGGAGAGGCCAGGGCACAAGTGAGGGAAAGGTTTAATAAGGTTACGGGAGGCCTTGAGGACCCCTTGGCTTGGTCTTTTGCTGATTTACAGGGAAATAATGTGTGAGTGGCTCAGGGGAGCCCGAGGCTCCCTCTCCACTTCAGACCTCTGCAGCAGGGAGGTCAGAAAGGGAATTGCTGGAGATGAGCTAACGAAGCCCAGCAGCATCCCAAATATTTCTCCAGAAATCAATGCAAAGGTTTATTCCTCTCTCCAGAGAAGGGGAAGGGGAAAAGGGAGGGAAAAAGGAAAGTCAAAGGGAATGAGAAGGGAAAGGGGATATGGAGAGGAAGGAGAAAGGGAAGGGGATTCTGAGCTGCCTGTCAGACCTGTTTAATTGCATCATGTAAACCCAGTCTTACAACAAATATAAGTTTGAATTATGTGTGTTATTTTTGCAGACTGTTTGCACATGGCTGAATTTCATAATGACAGAAGTGAGTTACTGCACAGGGTAATGCAAATGAAGTACTTAATTAAGTAGGAGTAATACAAAATAAATTACAGATCCACCAAATGCCCTCTGCTCTTCCTCTGAGTCCAGGTTGCTTCCAAGTGATCATCTCCTGACTGAGAAACTTCCTGAAAAACCCTGGGCAGACAGTGCTGCTTCCTCACCTTTGCGTGAGGGGAGAATGGAAGGAGGCATCACCATCCCTGGAGCATCCTCCAGAGATGTCTCCATCCCATCCCATCCCATCCCATCCCATCCCATCCCATCCCATCCCATCCCATCCCATCCCATCCCATCCCATCCCATCCCATCCCCACCAGCATGACGCTCTGCCACGCCACCCACCACTCTCCTTTCTTCCAGCCCCATAAATCACCCTTGAGGGTTTCTCATATGTTATCAGGCCCAGATGTTTCCTGCTGTTTGCTACAAATGTTAATTATCTCCTAATTACTTCTAAGCAGAGGCTGAGCTGGCAAAGAGCGGGGAGAGAGCCAGCCAAGGGCATTTACAGCCCAGGGCAGTGGGATGTGGAACAACAGCTGCTTCTGGCAGGGTGTTTGTTGGAATTCCTTATTATTCCCCCTGATTCCAAATACGAATTGATGAGTTCCCTGGGCAGTGTCCCAGGATGGAAATGCACTGTGGGATGCAGGACGTGATGATGTGGAGCCCTCTCTGTCTCTCAAACCCTCAGACACCAGCCCTTTTGTCAGCCTGCAACATCTGGATGCTGATGGTGTCCACAGAACTTACTCCTGGGGCTTCATGGTCGGCTGCAGAGATGGAAAACTGATGGGCTTTTGTATTGTTGGAAAGCTCCTTTGAAGGTGGGGAATGGCTTCTTTGGGGGAGCTGCAGCCCAAATTCATCCATCTGTGACTGTGCAGTTTCTGCCATCCAGCATGAGCCCAAACTGTCCCTAGTGCCATCTCACCATGGCCACTGTGCTCATGCCACTGCTGTGGCCCCACACAGGGACTGGGCAGAGCATCACTGGGATGGCTCCTGCCTGATTGGAAAAGTCTCATCTTGGGCAACATGGGACAAAAACAATTAAAAAAAAAACCCAAGCCAAGCCAAACAGAGTGAGCAGGAGAACAACTTTGTGGAAGGTTTATTTTTAGCTCTCTCCAGTGTAAAAAACAATTAAAGAAAGTGTCAAACCCCGCTCCTGAATGCGAAGAGCTGGAAGCCAAATGTCACCCCAGCTTTGATCCCCTTGGAGGCAGCAATGCTGCTATCAGTTTAGAAGCATTAATTTGCATATTCATGTCCCCTAATTTGCTCTTCGGGAGTTGGAGTCTAACAGCTAATGAAGAAAGTCTTCCTGTGCATGCAGAGGAAACCTGGAGTCTGTCGCAGATGCGCTGGGAAAAATAATCAGACACAAGTAATTGTCCATCCCAAGGGAAAGGGTGTCCAAACCTAAAAACTTTGCAAAGACCAAACTCTCTTTCCTGCATGAGCAGGGGATGGGGTGAAGGGGCCACCAAGTCCCCAGTTCCAGGATGTGCCCTAATTCAGGTAATGCTGGGAGGGATACTGGGAAGGGGATGATGAGGAGAATGTTGAGGCAGCTGGAGACCTGCTTCCCTGTACAGCCACAATTGAACCATGGAACGGGAATCGGTTGGTTTTGGGGAGTATTGGGCACCCAGGGACCTCCCAGGACAAACAGGAACTGTGTCAAGAACCAAAGGGCTGGTGGTGGCAGCTGGCCAAGCAGGCAGTGTTATCAACCACACTGCCAAGCGATGTGTCCCTTCTGCTCACCCTTAATTCAATTTCTTTCAGCAACACAATAGCTCAATTTTATGTCTGCCATTCATCAAGAATTAAACTTATTGCCATCATTGTTGGCAGGGTATTGATTCTGAGATGGCACTGAGGCTTGCAGGAGGTGGCGATTGCTCTGCATCCGCAGCACACCCGCTGCTCATCCCACAAACGGGAACACAGGGAACCCCCGTGCCGTTGGAACTGATAGGATGCACAGGGACCCTGTGTGACCACAGGATGGCATGGGCTTTTTCCGTGGCTTTGGAAGGTCAGCACTGAGAAGGGGGCTGGGCTTAGGGAGTGAGTGGCCAGGAGCATCACACTCTGTCATCCGCCACTGTTGGAGCAGTCACGGTTTTATCAGGACAAGTCTTGGATCATGCGATGCCCTTTATTCCTCATGGTGCCTGGAGAGCTCCTTCTACCTGCTCTGCCGAGGGCTGCAATTACAGCTTTGTTGTCAGTAGCAGATAAAGAGGAGAGTGTCAAAAGGCTGGGTCAAGGCTGCTGCCCCTGGCAGGAGCCGTGTGGAGAGGGGGAGTTTCTGCAGGGAAGACGTTCCCCTGCTTTGGCCAGAGCTGGACTGTCAAAGTGACCTGCCAGCTCAGCACTGTGTGCCAGCAATGGGGCTGGAAAAAAGCAAACCAGAGCGCTGCTTCCTGGGGAGGCAAGGAATCATAGAATCTCAGAATGTTTTGTGCAGGGAAGAACCTTAAAAATCATCCAGTTCCACATCCCTGCCCCAGGCAGGGGCACCTTCCAATAGACAAGGTTTTTCCAAGTTCTTCCCAATCTGGCCTTGAACACTTCCAGGGGTGGGTATCCCAGGTTAATATTATGTGACTTTGAGCTGAGAAAATGCTTCCCAGCATTTCAATGTGTCACACAGCTTGTTAGCCTCTTGTGTGGTTAACCTCTTGATGGTTTAGCATTACTAATTCCTTTGGTAATTATGGCAATAACAGTAATCCCCGGAAGCTTGTTGGGCTGCAGTGAATGTATATGCTGGGCTGTTCCATGCAAATTTCCCTCGGGAAGTGCGGCAGCTAATGGGACTTTTCTCCTTGGTGGTAGTCTCCTGTGGGATAGTGACTGCTGGGCTGGTGGGCAGCAAGGCACAGCGCTGTGATGGCACTGGCAGCAGAGCTGGTTGGTAGGTCGCTCCTCTCACCCTATCTGCTGGATGCTGCTGGACTTTTTCCAGGAAAACTCCTGCCCTAGCTGAATCCCAGATTTCACTGAAAGTTGGGAATTTCAGCCTGAGCTGCAGGACTCGGTTTGAGCGGTAACGTCAGAGGCGAGTTTGCTGCACTGCGTTATCTGCCTCTTACATCAGCTCCCCCTAAGAAATCACAAAGCAAAAAATCTTCCATGTTCTTTTCTTTCACCAAATGCATTTTAAATAAATTACAGGATTAAAAAAGTTAAAAGTTTAATCGGCTCCCCCATTGTGCATGAGTTCAAAAGGAACATTTATCAGGCGCGAGGTTGGGCCGCAGTTCATCTGTGCTGCTGGAAGATTTTTAATTTGCTCAACTGGAAACGATGAGAAGAGTTGATTAGATGGGAACTGTAATTTATTCCCAGCTGTCAGCAGTTCCAGAACCCTCAGGGAACTGGAACTTTGGGGCAGCCACAGCAGTCCTGTTCCCTCTGGGATTGGTCTGGGGTGACCCTCAAAAGACCTGAATGTGTTTGTGGCCATGTTTAATGGTGTGAGTCCTTGTGCTCCATGAATCACTTTCTGTCCAAGAAGCTGGGTGAGGAAGCCTGTCACATCAGGGACCTTCCAGGGAGAAGCAGCATCCTAGTCCAAAGCATCCCAGGACAGGGATCGACCTCCTTTCTCTATTGCTCAGCTGCCTCTCAACACATCTGGATTCTGCCACCACTGTGTGCTGGAGGAGCAGTTCTCTAAGTGCCTCTGGTGTCTCCAGCCCCTCAGACAAAGGATGCAGTGCACGAAGCCAGATCCACTTTATTAGTGTTATCGAGGAAGTGAAATCCTTTTCCATAAGCGGTTCTGTGTCGTTAACAGCAAAATAAGCAACTGCTGACAGCCAGGCTGCTCTGGAGAGCAAGCCCACATCCATCCTAGAAAGTGGGACATGCCAACGTGGTGATGTCCCCTTTCATCTCCTTTTTCCTCTCCTTCCAGTCCACCGGGGACCCTGGGAACGCTGACAGCAGTGGCAGGCGGCTGTGGAAGAGTTAAGGGTCTGTGTTTTACACTACCACTCTTCCTTCTCAGGGAAGACAAATGATTCATTATATTCCCCATCATTTTCGCTGATGCCTGGCTGCCTCCCGTCGAGATGTTGGGCCTGTGCCGCGCAAGTCGTTAGCTTGATCCCCAAGAAGAGCCGTGGAGAGCCGTGTTCCCTATTTGTCTGTGGTGGCTCCTGCCAGGGGCAAACCAGCGTGATCAGTTCTAGTTTTCTTTCAGATCTTCACAAAAATGCCAACACACAGAGATGTGGCATGAGAATATCACAGCGAAGTCCAGCTTTTCCTGGGCAAAGCAGAGAAGACTGTGGCTGAAAGAGGTTTTGCAAGTGGGTGGATGAAGGAGCTGCCCCTGCCAGCAGCCACGACTGGGACGGTCACAGCCTGCCCATGCTGGCGGTTTGATGTGCCATCTTGCAGCCTCCCTGAAGGTAAATATCCAACTAATCTTCTCCTGGGCATTATTTGCCTCTCAGATCCATGGATGATAGTATTCAATTTGGTCAGAGTCAGGCAGCTGTAGGCAGGGTGGTACAAACTGCTTCCCAACAGTTGGAGCTGTTGTGTTCCTCACAGCAAGAGGCAGACAGGAATCTGTCAGGAAACAATGGTCTGAGTGCTGATGACAGAGCTTTTGGCTAAAATTGCTCCATTTTCACTCACCAGAGTGACCCACTGGTGAACTGCATATAGGATTGCAAGTAGGACCGTGAGTAGGGCTGCACATGGGTTGGAGGATGAGAGTGGTATTTGTAACCACTGTTACAAAGTGGCTACAAAAGCCTGTACCCAAATACTGAAGTTTTTCAGACAGCACAAGGAAGTTTCATTTTGGACATGAGTCAGACAAGATCATCCAGATTCATGGAAGCTGTGGGAGTCTCCAGCACTGATGGGATCAGCAAGGAACCACTGTGCTGAGCGAGGTCTGGGTGTGAACCATGGGATGATGACAGTGCAGTAAAAGGGCTGATGTCACAAAGATCCAAGACTCCAGTGCAGATCCTACAAGCTCATGTGCTCTCCAGGACATTCTGGAGCCCAGCCCTGCCTGGATGGAACATATTTCTGGCTGGGAGAGGCATGGCATCAACAGAGTATCAGTATCAACAGGACCAATGAATACATAAAGAGGGATGTGTATTTTAGCTTCTTGCCACAGGGATGTGTTATTCCCATTACTGTGTTATTCCTGCTATTGTGTTATTCCTGTTAATATTTTTAACAGTTCTCTCCTGCTCAGGGGCACTGGGGCTTGAAGAGAAGCAAGAATGGCTTGGCTTAAGGCACTGGGCAGAGAAGTGAAAGTGGCTGGAGCTGCTGGGGCAGAGAGGGAGAAATTCATGATGGAAAAAAGGGATACTCTGCGTTTGGCACTGGTGATGACCCCGGTACCAGCTGGGACCGCAGCCCCTCAGCAGACCCTGGAGCATTTTGCTGCAAGCAGTGCTGGCTGCAAGTGTCAGGAAGGAGCTGGCTCCCTGCGTGGCACTCACTGGTTTATTTTGATAAGCAGGAGCCATTCCTGTTCACAGCCGTTTAATGTAATGTGGGAATCGGTAATTTGGGATTGTGGCTGAAATCACTTTTGAATACATAAAACATAAATACAGCAAAAGCGGAGAAATGAGCCATAACTCTCCCTAATGGAGCCCCGGCCTCTCTGCTTTCTGTGGCACAGGGAAAAATGGTCCCACTATTTTCGACCATTAATTCTGTCTCGGCCTGAGCCGTGCTGCTCCTGGTTTCCCGAGCACTTTTTACGAAATAATGAGGCTATTTATTAGCAGCAACGAGGCTGCACAGAAAAAGGTGTTGAGATAGTTTCTATAGTAACTCCCAGTGAAAACATTTGGTGCTCAACCGTCCGAAGCTGTTCTGCTGCCCCGACTGCCGGGCAAGCGGAGGAGCCCCAGCTCAGGTCTGACCATGGAGCCCTGCACTCCCCTTTCTTCACCCCTTACAGGACCCATATGATGGGCTCCATATGAGAGGCTGCAGGAGAAGCTGCGTTGTCATTCTGGGGTTTATTTGGCAGCATTTTCCTGAGAAACCCCATTGAGCAGGTGGGACAGGAGGTGGGATCCTGCCAACCTGATGCTGGGTTGCTCAGTAAGGGTACGTGCAGCAGCTTCATGCACTAGCTGTTCACAGCCCCTGGGATGAAACTCTCCTTGCAGCATCTTCTTCTCATCTTCCTCAGCTGTAACTCACATTTTCACTGTGCATTTAGTGTGCATTCACAGCTCAGTCCTTGGGGGGGATGGCCTAGTGCAGGCTTGTGATCATCCTGAAACTACCCAGGAGCAACAGCCAATCTGGCTTGAAAGAAGCACTTGGGACTCAGGTTTCTCTCTGCATTACAGCAGAATTTCCAGGAGTAATTGGATTTGGCCATTCAGTTATTTCCTCAAATAACAGAAAACTCAATTTTTCTCATTCGCCAGTTGGATGCCGCAGAAACTAAGCACAAATTCTACTGTTCTTAAGCACAGTTCTACAAATGGTTTGTATTGAGTAATACAAACAGTATTGCAGTAACTCCCCAGCATTGCTCAATTCCTATGTTCCAGCACATGGAGTGACCAGGCAGCCTGTCTTAATACCCACATTTTCATGCCATACAGCTCTGTGTGATTACTGAATAAATTCCAGGAAAGCAGGGGTACCTGAGGATTAAGAAGAGACTAAATTTACTGAGGAAAGAGTTACTCACTTGGCCCTATCTGGCAGCTGGACAAACAGGGCTCGGGAAAGGAGGATAAATCAGTCCCAACCATCAGTGTGTGCTGGGGGAGCAGAGCATCTCCCATCCCCCGCCAAATCGTTATTAAAGCTGGCAAGCCATCATGAGAAATAAAGATTTATCGTGGCGTAATTTCCCAGGAGGGACAGAGATTAATGCCGAGGAGAGGGGAACCAGCAGCCGTTTTCTGTTTGGGTAGTGGATGAGCTTTTTGCTCCCTGGGGCTCTGCGCTCCTGCGGGGAGCCGGCAGCAATCCAGCCAGGGATGCAGCCTCAGGGCTCCATCCCAGACCTGCTGGAATCTAGCCCATCCTGGGGATGCATCCCAGGACACCTCTGCCTTTTTCCTTCTAAAATTTCTTAAATTTCCTTCCTAAATTTCACCCTTTCAGCCGCGCAGCCTCTGCCAAGGGGCTCTCTGTGCACCAGCAGGACCCCCACACTGTGCATGGAGCACAGGGAGCGGAGGAACATGAGGAAAGCTTCAAAGAAGAGGGACAGTGTAGTGCTTTATTGTCTTTTACAAAGATAAATATAAACTGTGGACTGAAGAAACTGAGTCATACAGACACTCTCACAAAAGGTCTCTATTTTTGTTGCTGCTTTGCCTGGACATGTCACGGGAGGAGGGAAGGGATACAGTAACGCACTTTTCAATTTTGGCTGCAGAATTTCCATCATTATAATTTCAATTAAAATTGCTCTTTGAAGCAGTTTGTCTTCAGGCTCAGCCACACGAATCTTTGCTTTCATGAACGTGGAAAACTTGAAAAATAAAAATGACCCTATTTTATCCAGTCCTGGTTTCAAGGACACGGCTCATGCTGGAGCACAGTGGCAGGATGGGATGGAGTAGGATGTGGAGTGTGGTGTTCAGGCCCTGGGACCATCCCTGGCTTGCTCCAGGAATTGCTCCTGGAGCAAGGGCAATGCTTGTCCCAGCATGATGCTGAGTGAGGTACACAAAAACCCCATCACTTCTCAACTTATGCAGAGTTAAACAAAGTGGAGCTGTCTATGCCTCTTTGGATTTGAGCAGTGCCCAGTGTGTGGTGGGCAGCCACAAATTGATGGGAGCACTTGGGGATGGCAGAAGGACAGGTCCTTGCTGCTGACACTCACCAGCCTCCCCTGCCTCTGCTGGGATGTTGGGATGGGCTGTGAACACCTATGAGGCGGAGATTATGCAACGCTTCTGTAAAAACAACTGATGTTCAACACTAATTTATGGATATACCAAATTATCTAATGCAAATGTGAATAGAATTTACAAAGAGATATCAGAGAGGCACCTACAATCAAGTCAATCTGCTTTGCAGAAAAGCAGAAGACGGAACGTGGAAAAGGAGCCTGGTAATTTATGCATTTGCGTGTCCCGTTCCGTCCTCAGGAACGTGGCTACCAGTTCCTGTGCCTGTCCTTCATAACTGCGCCCAATGTCATCTTTTTAATGAAAATTAAGTGCTTTGGTTGTACTCCACAGAAGCTGCGCGGACATGACTAATTGCAGCGCTGGGAGATGGCAACCTCATTTGAAAGGAAGCAAGTCCTGGGAGGATTCAGTGCGGACTCTTCCAAACAACAGAGGCCATGGACTTAGAAGGACTAAAAATATTTCCCCTGCATCTGCGCAAGCCGTTTCATTTCCTCTTCATTTTCTCTAATTTTCTTTGTCTTCAGCTTTAACTGATTCGATGAATCCTAATTATGAGCACATCTGCCTGCTGCTGTGGCATTCTGGCTGACCTGTGCCAGCATTCGTGCTGGTGAAGAGATGGAGAAGGGATGGACAGCAGGACTTGCTCTTCAAGGACCTGTGAACATCCCTCTGACCATGGATGCTGTACAGACATCCCTGAGAACTTTCTGTGTGCCAACTTTCCTGTGCTGTACTCCTGTGTTGGAAAGCCCAACTATTTTCCCATAAGTAGAGTCAATTTCCCAGGAGCAGGTGCGCTCAGGATTGCTCTTGGGTCTTCTGAGTAGGACTGGGGCTTGCTGTTTTGGGTTAGCCATCGCTTAGGAAAATCCCATGTAAATCCAGGACTCAGAAGTCATTTATTCTGCTGCTAATTTATGACAGTGTTTTTCATCCTGATCTTAAAGAAAATCTATCCTCACATTAAGGCTAAAAGCAAATCCCCGGCAAGATTAGGTTAGCCTAGAAAAACTCAGCCCACAAGCAATTACCCGGCGCTTCCGAGGTGTTTTGTCTCCTGCAAAGGAAATCAAAATCCCCAACCAACAATTCGTGGGAAGAAGTGGCTCCAATATGAGAGCAAGATGCGTGTTGTGTCCTTTCTTTAATCAAGTTAATGGTCATCATTTTACATGCTAATGTCTCCTCTGTGGTCCATCAGCCGTGCAGCTGCAGCCGCCTGCAATCCGCCGTGTTTTACCTAAGAGACCCAATTAATTGCTCTGCTCCAGCACTCCCCCTCCAGCACTGCGGCCGCATCGGAGCTTCCTCTGGCATTGCCTGGGCCGGGAGAACCATCCCTGGGTAGAAAAACTAGGAGCAGAACAGAACAGCTCATGCTCTGCTTCACTGGGTTATCCAGGAAGGCTTGGGAATGGCGGGATGCTCTGGGGCACTGGGGTACCCTGATTGAGGGGCCAAGATCACTCTCCGAGGGGTTGTCCCAAAATCCAGAGGCTGTGGCCAGTGGCAGCACCTGGACCACTGCTATTCTCATTGCCATCTAGTGGCATCCACTCACAGATGGTTTTATACTTCTCTTTTCACCCAATCCAAATGAATTGATATTGAAATAACTAAACCCAAGTGTTCCGTGTTTTTCCCCATAATCTTTGCGCTCGACGGAGGTGCCCTGCTGGAAGGTGCCAAGCGAAGGCAAAGCAGAGGTGGGCAGTAACACAAGGGATGTACCAGTTCTCAGTATTTATTGCCAGGGTGTCACTTCCACCTTCACCGAGGGGAGAGGCACGCATCCCTCCAGGCGGATAACTTGCAGCAGACTCGATTGCTGGCTGGAGCAGCCTCCCAGACAGCCCCTCCGGCAGGACGGAGGCAGAGGAGGGGCCGTGCCCCGGAACGCCCAATCCCATCAGGAGTGGATGGATGCAGCACCTTGACGGCTGCTCGCAATCTCCAAGGGCTGAGAGATAAGGGGCCTGTCAGGGAAACGCAGGGCCAGAGAGATAAGAGAGCTTATTCCGTTCAATTATTGGGCAGATAAGGAAGCACAGGCAAGCCCGGCTCTCCTAATTCATCCCAGCCAGCCTGAGAGTGCTGGTCCTTTCCCCATGAGCCTGGAGAGGCGGCACTGCTCCAGGACTGGGGATGCCCGCTGCAGGCAGAGCCGGCTGCCCCGCTCAGCCCCTCTGGAGATGGTACAAGCTCAGGACTGTTCGGGCTCATATTTCCTTTGAAATATGGCCCTGGCATTTCTCACAACCTTTGCACAAAGGTTAGGAGGGAGCGTGATGAGATTTGCTTGATGACAGGGAGTTGGGATGTGCTGTCGGCAGGGATGATGGAGCACTCTCTGGGGAAGCAGTGGCTTGCTTGTGGTTTGGAGGGCTGGTGAAGAGATGCAGTTGAGGAGTGTGGAGACCCCAGCACAAGACACAACCCTGTCCCAGAAGGGCTGTGGGCAGGAGTCTGCAGCCCCTGTGCTGCAGAGGGTGTTCAGAGAGCCACACATTCAAACAAGGGTGGAATGGGTGGCCAAGGTGTGGGGACCAGGACAGGAGAAGTGCAGGATTCAAGGGGGAAGGTGTTGCTGGGAAAGGCCACTCACACAGGGAAGCAGCACCAGCTTTTGGGAGCAAACACCAGTCCCTGACACCTTCCTTGATGAGAGGACTCAGCTCTGCTTGAGCCCCCCTTACCTCCCAGGGTGGGCAGGGATGGCCAGAACCAAGGAAGGAGAAGCACGTAGGAAAATGGCCTCTGTCTGTGGTTTCACCTGGGTGCCTCTAATTTACTCGCACAATTAATTTGAACCATAAATCTGCAGTTACTGTGCACATGGGACTGGAGATGGGTATTAAAGTCTTTCCTGTCTCCCTGACTGGTGGCCATCACTGGACCTGGTGGATGCAGGCAAGGACAGAGCCAGCCCCTGTCCTTTTCTGCCTCTTCCTCCCCAGTTTGTGGCTGGTCAAACTCATTCCTCGTGGCACCTTCCCTGTGGCACATGGAGCCAATTGCACATAGATCCCAAATGGGATCCTGTGCTCCCTGGCATTGCCGTCCCTGCAAAGGAATGAGTGATGGGATGGTGATGCAGTCTGCAGAAGGTGCCTGTTCAGTATCCCTAGTCCATGAATGGGATCAAATTCCTGCCTGGGAAAAGAGCTCAGTCAGATCTGCCTCACTATCAACTGCAGGAATGGGAGAAAATGCACCCTAAATTCCCAGCACTGTGGCTGGGCTGATGGGGACGCTGTGGCTGGGCTGGGGCAGCTCTGTGCTTTGGGGAAACTTCCTCAGATTTTTAATTATCACAGGCAATTAAGACTTTAAATCTGCCAGGCTCCAGCTGCCACATCTGGCGCAGCGCCAGCGGCACTGCCGTCCTCTCCAAAGGCAGCGTGGGGACGCTGGCCATGGGTGAGGAGCTCCAGGAGAGGGGCTTGTCGCCAAAGCCAGTGACAGAACCAAGGTCATGCTGCGTGTGGGGGCACATAAGCAGCACCCAGAGCTGGGTGAGCAGCTGGGGGCTGCTGGGATTCTCCCAAGAGCTGCAGGGACACCTGCCAGAGGAGTACCTTGAAAATGCTGACGATGCAGTGAGAAGTCAAGTGTTTCCCGGAAGGCAGATGAATGAAGAGTAAAACCCAGGGCTGCATTAAAAACGTCTCAAGGTACAGAGGTGAGAGAGGTGGGTACAAAGGAGAGGAGGATGGAGGGGGAATGTTCAGCCAGGTGAGGAGGGATAAACAAACTGCCACAGCCCCCAGGGAACACCCTGGGGTCCATGAGGCTCTGGCTGCCCTACAAAGCCATCTGGAGAGCCCTGGAGAAGATGTGGCAGCACAGAACCAAGCTCTTAAGACACAGAAACATCATTAAGTGCTCTGGGTCTCGCTGCAGCAGCTTTTCTCTTTCCATGATGGAAATCTATTCCACAGCTGATACAGGGATGCAGCCGTGACACGCTCACAGGGGGACGTCTCTTCACGGCTGCCCCCTGCCTTATCACAAATAAATATTGCTGCAGAACACAGGGGAAGTGTAAACTCGACCTCATCTGGTGTCCCACTATGTAATTAGTGAGTGCAGATCAACTGGAGCCTGAAAGGTGGGATAGAGAAACTGGAGGATCTCACTCAACAAAACAAAACGAGGAGCCTCACCCAATGAATGAGCTCTCTCTAAATATAACCAGGGCTGCAGAATTGTGTCAGAGAATAATTCATATGCAGAAATAGCTCTAAACCTAAGTGGAAGTGTGAGAGCTGAATAGAGCAAACCCCAAGGAGCCGTAAGGAAACGGCACAAATTTGGCGGAAATGTGGGAGCAATCCAGGAGCTTCCGTGATTGTGATCCACGATTAGAAGTATCCCGAGACAGTTCCTCTATGCTCAATCTCCCTTTTTCCCCTGCTGAGCTCCGGGCTCCTCATGCTGGCAGCACAGAGGTGATTAATTCCCACAGCTCCCGACACTGGCTTGTGCCAGCACCAGCACCCTCAGCACTTTGGGGCTATTCTGGACACTTAGTTTAATATGCTGTGATTGGATTTGATTAAAAGCTATTGATTGGGAGGACAAGGGCTGGTAAAATTGTGGCCGTTTGTCAGTGGCTGGGCAGTGAAATCTCTGGGCTAATAAATCAGGGCTGGCGCTGTTGGTGCACAGTGACTGCAGTGCAGGACACGGTCAGGCTCCTTCCCCTGGCACCAGGGATGGAGTAATCCCATTAAAAATTATTAATGTTTGCAACATGGAGTCGCCTCTGGGGGAGAGTCATGATGCTGGAAGGTGAGTGCTGAGGTACCCAAGGTGAGGGGTGGTGTACCCTGTGCACCCCACTCCTGGATGCACACAGGATGCCCAGGGCAAGGCAGGAATTTCAGAGGCCAGCACAGCCCATCTTCCTTGCTCCTTGCCTTTTCCTTCTCTTGGATAAGAGGTGTTGGTGCAATACACTGCCTTTGGAAATGGCTGGGATGGAGGGAGTTGCTGCACATCCCATAAGGTGCTCCAGCATGTCCCAGGGGATGCTGCTGCCACCTCCACAAGCTGCTGCCAGCGTGCAGGGCTGGAGCACCCACCAGACATGGCTGTGGCTGCCACCATGATTTAGAGGCACTGTCCATGGGTAGCTCCTTCAGCAGCTGTGACACACAGGAAAATTATGGAACGTCACTTGCCAGCTCTTTAGCAGCGTATTGACACAACGGGGACCGGAATGATGAGATGAGAGACTTCTGATGCATCTGTATTATTCCCAGCATGCTATCACAGCCCCCAGAATGGGGATGTCAAATGGCTTCCTCCGAGCATTTTGTACGTCTTTAAAAATGAAATGGGCTGTGCTGATGCCTTCAGATGTCTAATGGGTGATGCGAGTGTAAAAGTGCCACTTTATGCTTTGAGATGTCACTACAGTAAATCAATCCCATTTTCGCTGCTTTTATAAGCTGCAAATATTTTCTCAGGGTTTGCTGAGGAGGGAGAGGCGCAGGAGCCAGGGACTGTCAGCAAAGACGAGCATAGCCAGGTCAGCCTCATGTTCCAGCTTGGCTGGGCACTCTTCCCATGAAGGATGGGTGAGGGACAGTGGCTGTGAGCCCCCAGCTCTTGTCTGGGCTGCTTGGCATCCTGGGGGCCAGGAGACATCTCAGCACCATTATCTCCTGCCTCGCCTGCCCTTCTGCACCACCCGGGGAGACCGCCCTCTGTATCTCTTCTAAGTCCTTTGTAATCATTGACACGGAGCCAGGGGAAGCTTGACAGGTCAGTGCTGTATTAAAAATGATCTACGATAATAAAAGGGGAGGAAAAGAGGCCGCTGCCTTACAAGGAGTCTGAAAGGCACAGAAGATTAGCAGCGCTGCTGTATTGCACACGCGCTGTTTGGTTTGGGGAGAAAACTTCTGTGCTTGGGATTCCTCTGTGCAGGTGGTTGGTGCTGTAACTGCCAGGACCTGGCCTCTGGTGAGCTGAGCAGTGGGATGGTGATGTACACGGGGTCCCTGAATGTCATGTTTTTGGGACAGCCAGAGCCTCACGGTCCCCAGGGTGTTCCCTGGGGGCTGTGGCAGTTTGTTTATCCATCCTCACCTGGCTGAATGTGAGCACTGGAGCTGCAGGACCCCTGAGGTCCCAGGAGCCAAATCCAAAGGTCGAGGGCATGGGGAACTTTCGGAAGGGCTCAAGGAGAGCCCGAGGTGGCTCTGCCAAGGGGGAACTTGCAGATGAGGCCAATGGCCTGGTCTGGATGAGAGGAGTGCAGGAGGATCCCCCACACCTTAACTCCTCAAGAGCCACACCCGTGGCTGCTCTGTGGGGATTTACATGTCTCGGTGACTAATGCAGTCGTAATCAAAATGGACCATAATCATTACAGCAGCAAAGCAATCCCTGCATTCTTCTATTTACTAATCTTCAGCTTCTCCTTGTGACCTTTACTTCAAAATGTTTCAATATAAATAATGCACTTCTGTGAATATATTCTTCTGATTATTTCCCAAAGCTCTGATTCTCCATGTGCGATGGTCCCTGAAGTGGTAATTTGTTCTCCTTCCTGGTAATTGCAATTTTAGAAATAGCTTTTCCAAATGCTCCCAGCCTGAGATCCTTTTTGATATCTTTCCTCCATTTTCCCCTCTGTAATAATGCTGCTTCCTGGGATGGGGAGAGAGTCTAAGTCAGGGGTTGCCCCAGGGCAGTGGGGGCTCTATAGGTGCCTCCTACCACTGACCAAGAGGTTTGTGTTGCCCCAGGAGACTCTGTCTTTCCATTAGGCCCCTCCTAATCCATTAGAACATTAGTTAGGAGTCAATTTATTAATCTCAGATTAACTCTTACTAATTCCAGTTGCAACTAAAATTTGGTTACTGGGGCATGGGGCTACTCAGACAGAAAAGAGCCTGGCAGGAGAGGTGGCAGTGGGAGAGCTGAGCAGGGATCTGCCCTTCCAGCAGCTCATCCCTGAGACACTCATTCCAGGTATACATCAGTCTGGGAGTTAATCAGATGCTCTTTCCCACACAGCAAAGGGATTTGGACTCTGGATCCAGGCAGAGCGGGGCAAGAGGAGGGTGGGCCCTCGCAGGTGGCACCCACCAGAAGCAGCTCCCCTGCTCGGGCACATTGCCTGCAGATGAAACACTTGCAGCAGCCAAGGTCTTCACATTTGGAAGGACCAGGGGGCTGTGGCATGGGCTCCTTCTCCCATGGGAGATGCCATGGCATAGCCAGCTCTCCTTTTGGCAATGCCACAGCCTCCAGCTCTAACCTTGTGCAGCCACTTCAGAGAAATTGTTCATGATGAATTTAAGCTGAAGGTTAAGAGCCAACATAAGCTAGAAAGTCAATGACTAATCTATTAAGCTCCCCAGTAACTTAATTTACATGTTTTTAATGATTACTTCCTACCTGGGCACTCTGAAAACTAATTGGACTTGAATCGTTAAGTGCATTCAGAGGTGGACTCAAATTAATAAGCACCATTCATGTCTGCTTTTAGATGCAAGAGAGAATCAGTGCTGCCTCTGGGGGCTGCCAGATGCCTCATTGCCATGCGGGCATGGCTGCACTCCCTGGCCTGGGGGTATCTGCTCTCCAAATAACCAGCTCTGCTGCACCCACTGCCATTAAGGAATTAAAACCCCAATTAAGGGCTTGATGCACTTCTTGGAAACTGAGTTTTTTCAACAATTAAGAGAGAAAAACCTGCTTCAGATTTCAAATGGCGTTGCTTCCAGATAGTCGGTGGTGTTCTCAGAATTGAGGGGCTGGTGAGGCTGGCTCAGTGGTTTCTCTGCTGCTGGGTCATGAGGTGGGTTCCCTCCTCCTTTTTCTCCTTTTCATCAGCTGAACTGCAGATTTCATCAGCACTGGTCCCAATCTCACTGCTCCCTCACAGAAAACATGGATCTCAGCCTCAGCAGGTTAGTGGAACCCCTACCATGCCAGCATCTGGCTCCTCTCTCCATTACTGTGCATTCCCAGAGGATGGAAGGGGCCAGGAGGCAGGGGGGATCCGGGCTCAGCAAGGGATGCCCCCAGCAATGGTGTTGTTACAACATCCCATCATGCTGAATTTGCCAGGAACCTGCACGAGAGAAACAGCTGAGATGTTTCTGCACAGGCAAGAGAAGCTCCTGCCCTAGGGAGAGCAGCCTGGCCAGAAGGGAGGGAACGTGGCTGGCATGAAAAGCACCTACTTAGGAGATAACCTGAAAGCCCTTTTAATATAATGAAATGGCAAAAGGCAAAATGAGGCTTTGAGAAACAGCGCTGGTTCCTCACTTAAGGCAAGGATGAGCACTTAGCTTGGATTGGTCCACAAAAGGCAAAAAATACCACTGTGGTATTTATTTCCCTCAAAAGCCCAACATCTTTGCTGGCACTGTGGGATATAAAACAAATTCACCCAGCATCAGTTGTATAGGGCTGGTTTTGGGCAAAGAGGAGCTGCAGCTGTGGGGGACTTGGCCCCTATGGAATGGCTGGGAGTTGAAGCCAGCTCTGCCACCACTGCTATTTGTGGCATCCAACTGTCACCTCTTGCTCCAGCAAGGGACTGACTGCACCAAAGCATCAGCATCAGAATGAAACTGAGGATTTCACAGTTTGCCATCAGCTAATAGCTGAGCAAACAGAACACAGCGTTGGTACTGGGGAAGATGCTTTCCCCTGAAGAACAGTTCTTTTAATGAGGCTCATCATAATGCTCATTAATTTGTGTACATCTGGATGTTCAGGTTGGCAAATGCGGAGGCAAATAGCTTTGTATTGTGTTGAGTCACACAATTGCTTCGCTGCTCTTTCTCAGCCTCATGTGGGTCAAGGAATATTTGCTTTACTGAGAAAAAAACTGATCCTGGGGCCTCCTGACAGTGCACTGGACTGGGCAGAGACAGAGCTGTGGGGTCCTGCACCCCTCACTGCTGCCTCCCTTCCCCACTTACCCCATTGAACACATCCCAGTATTCCTTTTCTGAGCAGTGAGGTTTGCAGCCCGGCTCTGTGCAGTGGGAGCACAGATTTCTCCCCTTTGTAGGAGCTGTCCTTTTCCTTCTGAGCCACAGGCAAGGTCCTTGGCTGTGTTCCTGGGGGACACTCTGGCAATGCCCCCACCATGCTGTACCCCCCTGGGCCCTGGGTGCTCGGGAAGAGTGAATTCAGGGTAGATGGTCTCTCCCTGGCACAGAAAGAAGGGAGAAGCCTCACTCCGACCTGCCAGGCTCCCCTCCAACACAAACACGGGCTCTGCTGGAGAGAGCCGGGTTCCCTTGCTGCCCCTGGGGACTGAGTTGTTTCATCCTGGGCTTTTTCATTAGTGTTCAATGCTGGAGTTACACAGATGCTGCCTGCTCCCCCCCAATGGCAAGGAAATTATGCACCTGGGCCAGCAGCCAGGATGCCGAGGATTTATGCTTTTCAAGGTCTTTTATTAACTTGGCAACATATGGCTCTATCCTCAGAGCATCTCCTCCACCTCCTCCTCCGCCTCCTCCCCCTCCTGCTCCTCCTGCTCTTCCTTCTCCTCCCCAGAATGCTGGGGCTGGACTGGGGCTCTCCCTGGCTCCCTGTGCCCTTCATGCTGCATTTGTTCATCCTTGGGGAAACAAGCCCTTTAGGATGGGTGGGACGGTAACAAAACGACATGAAACAGGTGTTCTGATTAAAAGTGTGTTTCAATTCCTTTCTCTTTCACAGATCAGTCTTTAAAATGCCAGTAGTGACTATTTAAGACACTGAAAGCTGTTCTCTTTGGCATGTACCTGGATTTGAGTAGAGACCCTCCAGAGCCAGGATTGCCGGATGCTACAGTTGCTGTGTGCATATGAGCACTTGGAAAGGCTCCCCTTTCCTCACTTGATTTTTGTCTTTAAGATTCAGGCAGCAGCCCCCTTCTTCCCAACTTTGAATCTAGTGAAACACAGGGATGCTCATGGAAATGCACCTTGGAGGCAGTGGGGCCATGGGCAAGGAAAGCCATCTAAAGGTGTGAGTAACTCAGGAGCAAACCCAAAGGCGGGGTTTGTGCAGGTGGATGAGTAGGAAGGAGAACTGTCAGGGAAAGACCTTGCCAGAGGTTTCCGTGCATGATACATGTATGAGGAATGTCTAATGATGTTGAACTTCAGCTGGCTGGAAGAATGTCACGCTGCTGCTTGGCTACAGCCATGTGTCTTCCCTCTCCAAGCTGAAACACGGCTGGGCTGCATCCAGCTAAATCTCTCCTTGCCTGTGGACAAACCCAAACATCAGCAGCAATGCCAATCCTGCTGATGGGCGAATTGGCACCCACCAGGGCAGCACCCATCCCATGTCATCCAGGGTGTTCTAGTGGCAGTGCTGGAAATGCCATCAGGAATGGAGGGGAAGTTGGGAGTTGCTATTTACACGTTCATGAATGGGCCAAGCGCTGCAAAGCATGGCACAGTCCAACGTGACACGGTCAGACCTGCTGCATCCCACTGAGCCACCAGATCTTCCACACTCTCAGGAGAGCAGGCTCAGCTTTTCCCTTTGAACACCTGCACATTTTCCAGCCGTCCTTTCCTGAAGCCACAGCCTTGAGCACTCAGACCTGCAGGATGAGTTTGTTTACCCGCGTGCCTCAAAGTGCGGAGTGTGAGGCTACAGTGGCATTCGAGTAGTGTTGAGTGCTTTCAAGAAGATTACACTCGCTGAAGTAGTAATTAATGTTTGTTTTATTATGTTCTGGGGAATGATCGTCCAACAAGATAATTCAAATAAAGCCGAGCATGTTCCAAGTGAGCGCCGTTTAAAGGCTGATTCATTGCAAACTGGCCCATGCAAAGGACCAATAATTAAGAGAAAAGGCACAAGTAGGAGCATACTCGCCATTTATCTGCCTTTTATGTAATTAAAATGATGGAAATTATGGCTTAATGAGTGGAAATTGGATGTGCTCTTGAGAGTTTTGCATGTCTTATTTTCCTACAAACGTCAGTCTCCAACAGTGTCCCTTCAGCCATGGCCCTAGCCTGGGGTCACTGCAGGATTGCTAAGGACCACTTGGGGACAGAAAGCTGGCAATGACAGTGCTGACAGGGCTTCCACCTGCTGCACCCAAGGGTCTGTACCAGCCTGGGTCAGGGAATGAGCGCTGGGAGTGAGGCTTCTTGTGCCACACCATGGCCAAACACTCAGCACGAGCTCTGCTTCCCATGATTAACTCCTTCCTAATGTCTCATTAAATTACATACAGTGAAAGCAACGTGTCAAATTATACAGTAAATAAACCTGACGAAGGCAGCACATCCAGCAGCCTGAAAACCACCTGGTTTTATCCCACAGCTGAGAGGTACAACAGGGAAAGGCTGCTCTGCTGGGAAGGTGGGAGCTGGCGGTGACACTGCCAGCAGAGCCCTGGTGGCTCCACATCACAGCCCGAGGCTCTGCAAACTGGTACGGCGCGGCGTGTCGGATAAATGATGAGAAGAAAATTGTCCTCCATCTGTTGAAATAAATTCCACCACATTTGCTCCTCTCATTAGCTGTACAGGGGGCGGAACATGGTATTAAGCCCGTGGAGGCAGAGTGGGTTAATGGGGGTGCCAGCAGGTGCCAGCACGGCCACCCCGTGAAGACCCACGCACGCCGGCTCCCATGCCAGAGGGTGGCTTCCCACTTCAGCTCCTCGAGGGAGCATCTTCCACAAGATGGAGCCTGTGGGCAAACGATGTGCGGCCCGGAGGACGCTGGACAGCGAGCTGCTGTCTGTCCGTCTGGCTGCTCTGACACGCAGGGGTCTGTCCCTCCATCTGTCACCCAGGTGATGCCCGCAGAGTGATCCAGAGAGGTCTGTCTGTCCATCTGTCCGTCTCCCACGTTGTGCCCTGAGAACCAGAAGGGCTCCCTGTCTGTCAGGTCTATCTGTCGGTCTGTCTGTCCCCCATGCCACGCCAGGCAGTGATGCAGAGAAGGGACCAGGCAGCCTTAAGGCCAAAGATGGTCAGGGTAAGCCAGTGCCACGCATGGTGACTTTTGCCTGCACTCAGAGGGCACAGAAAGCTGCCCTGCAGGAGTTTTGGGCTTCCCATCCCTTCCATGAGATTCCGAAGCTGCCTCAGTTTCCCTCTCACTCCACAGCCTGTGGCTGATGCAGCGGCTCTGGTTTGGGTGGGTTCACCTTTCTGTATCAACATCTTGCTACTTTGCCTGTTAATCCTAAGAGGAAAGCGCAAACCCAAGTTGGATCAAAATAAATGCCAGAGCCCAAGGAGAAATGTCAGCAGCTGTCAGGGGGTGGCAGGAGTGGGTGACTGGGTGCCCCAGGGAGGGCTCTCACCTCCCAGCTCACCTTTCCAAAGGAAACCTCTCCTGGCACATGCTGAGCTGGAAAGTCCTGGGAGAAAGGCTGGAGCTTGCTTGAGGGGGTTCCCAGCCACCCTCCCCATCCCTGGGCTCTGTCCTGCCTTCCCCTCTTGCTGGGAAACCTGAGGCAGAGGGGGGCAGCTCCACTCAGCTCTGCTCTCCACGCCATTTCCACATTATGCTAATGCACAGCTGTTGAATCCTCCCTCCCAGCGTGAATTCCAGCAGGTCCTTCCTCCTAAGTGGGAATTACTTCCATTTGCTGTTTTTTTTTTTAATTATCCAGTGCTTAGGAAAGTATCTCAGTGCATGGGCTGTGGCAGCATGGTGATGCTTGGCACAGGCAGGGCCCTGTAGCAGGTAGTGCCAGGGTCCTTTTGTTGATGCCAAGGACTTTTTGGGGAGATGCTGAGGCCTGAGGAGCTGGTGGAGCTGACTGGAACACGAGACAGCTCTGGGTGGGTGAGGGGGCGGCAGCGCCAGGGGACAGCAGCAGTTCATTAATGTCAATAGAAATGGAAAGAGGATTTGGAGTATGAGAAGGGACAGATCAGCAGTGACAGGGAATATGGAAACAGCCGACTTTTGTCAGCCTGAGGAAATCAGTACAGAGCTGCTGGAGATGCGAAGAAGAGGGATATGATATGAGACACTGGGGACATCCAAGCTGGGGACAGCACTGCCAGCACCACACCAGGGTTGATGAGACCCAGACTTGCTCTCCTGCCCATCATCCCTGAAATCAACCTGACCACACATACTAAAATGGCAATAAACTTCAGGGATTATGCCTCTCTGCTGTTCTTTGGAGAGGTCTGTGTTTGGATTTGAGGAGAATTCTTATTTGAACAATAGGTCAGATGTGAATTCACCTTGCTGCAGACACAGGAGCTCCAGTCTGGGAGGCTTTTAGTCTTCTTGCAGAAAGAGAAAAGGAAGAATATCCTTGCTGTCTAATTACACTGGTTACAGGCAATCAGCCTCGCAGCCATATTCCGATGACTTTTATTTGACACTGATTGATCACACTTTAATCGCCACCCAGGGCACAAAGAAAAACCCTTGTGAGGAGAGAAGTTTTGGAGAGTTACAGTGAGCACAGGGGACAGCTGCTGCAGGTCACAGTCAGTCCTGTGCTTGTGCCGGGGAATTGCCTTCACAGAGCTTGGCTGAGAGCTGGGAATGTTCTGAAGGGAGTGGATCTCTGCCTGATCTGTGCCTGGCTCTGTGTCACAGCGGCTGCGGACAACAACTGCAGGCAACAACCCATTGGGAATGGAGCTTCCAAAGGGGAGAGGAGCAGCCAAACACACCTTTGAACATGTTCCAGTATCTTTTACTGCGCTGTAGCACTCCTCCAGCTGATAGTGGAGCAGCTCTCAAACAGAGAAGCGTGATGCCACTGATAAAAACCGATTAGGATTTTTAAGATAGAAAAGTGTATAAATTCTGAAAGCAGATGCTGGATTTATCTCTGCAGAGAAGTGCTATACTCACAACCTGACCATCCTGTGCCTGCTCCCAGCATCTGCAGAGCTCAGGAGGGCCACAGCAGCATTTCATGGGTCTTCTCCACATTCCCCCCATGCCAGGCAGGAAAACCTCCTACTGCAAAAGGAGCGGAAAAGTATGATGAGGAATTCTTATGTGGAAATGCTGGTCTTTGTACACAGGGACAGTGTTGCAAACATTCAAGGACCTGCTTCAGAAATGGGCAGTTCAGCCCCCTGAGCCTTGGGAGAGGTCTGTATATCTGAAGCTGTTTCCCACATGTTGGTGGGAGTGCTGAGGGTGATTCTCTCATGTGGCCTCTGGCCACTGGCAGGGCAGCACAGGGATGGGTTGAGGGGCAGCCTGGGGACCTTGGCCTGGGTGAGCTGTGTGGGCAGAACCCAGGGGGAGCAGGGCATCCCAATCTCATGGAATAAACATCCTGTAGGGAAGAGCTCAGCTGACACCAGAGCAAGTAGGCAAGAGCACCAGGATCTCCCAATGTGAGCATGATAAAGGAAAATCTTCCCTTTTCCACAGCCAGAACACCCCATTTTCAGACCTGCCATTCAAAGGACAAAAGGAGACAACCCTGGTGCCTTTCAGTAACTGTACCTTTAAATCTTTGTCTGTAAATGCATTAAATACCTTTAATGCAGCAATTGTTTGGGAACAAGTCCAAACATTTAAATATTGTGGCCAGGACATCACAGCTCAGACTCCTTGTGCCATGCTCCAGTGGAGGACTTGGAGCAGGCAATCTCTTCCTTGCATGGGAAGTGTCAGCAGGGTCAGGGCTGATGCATTGTAAATCAGTGCCTTGACAGAACAGCACCTTGTTTTACTCAGCCTGCTCTCGTCAGGTTGAAACTCATCTCTAATTCTACCTCTCTCTGCTGGGGAAGCAGCTCTCTGGGTGATAACAGCTTCCCTTTGGCACCCAAACACGAACAGCAAATCAAACCATGGACTGGTGCTATGGCATTGCCACACTGGGAACCTCAAGGATGTGGTGGAATAAAAATGTTTTATTTCTCTCCTATACATATGGCCAGCTCTGAGGACTTACAAAAAAACCGTATTCAGTGCTTCATCTTTGCAATCCCTGCACTGGCACAAGGCTCCTTGCTGGCACAGGTGACATGGTGTCACCACTGCCTTGTCCCTTCCAAGCCTTGCTGTCTCTCCCTGTTCAGTGGCATGAAGTGATGTTTGAGGTACGGCACCCAAGGGGTGTCACAGAAAAGCCAAAAGCCTGAAAAACTCAGACCAGGCCACAATTATAAAATAAATACTCAGCATCCACATTCAACAGTCATTATTCAGCATCTCACCTTGGTCTTGGTGCAGTCCTCCCTGGCTGGGGCTGCCCATGTAGCTGTGTCAGGATGAAGAGCCTAGGCAAAGCTAACCTAGAAAAGAGATAGTAAAAAAGGGAAAAAATCTCAGCTTTGTATTTAACAAACAGCAGATGATATGGCTGTGTCTTGTTTGCTTGGAGCCAAGCGAAACCCTGCTGCTCTGGAGCAAAACGGCGAGTTATTGAGGTGAGAAAATGCGTGGGCTGGAAGCTGACCCGCAACATCCCTCCCCTCCCGCCCACGGCTGGGTCCAGCCACCACAGGGACAGACCAGCTCTGTAACGAGCTCACCAGAGCCATTCCTCAGCCTTAGGCAAGGAAAAAAAAGAGAGATGAAAAAAAAATAACCCAGAGAGAGAATTTAATTGTGAACTCCTGCTGGTGAAGGCGAAGCATAAACCAATAAATGGTAGAAATGTGTCTGATAAGCTCTGAGAGGTGAAGATGAGAAATGTGTTGGCTGCACGTGGGAGTGTGTGGGATGATGAAAGGCTTTGTAAGTACCTACAGCAGGAGAAAGACTGTGGGGAACAATAAACAGGGTTCTAAGCAAAGGTTTAGGGGAGCTTCAGGCTTCGGTCGTGGTGGTGCTCACACCTTTCCCTGTGGGGGAAAAGAGCCAGGAGAGACAGACTTTGCTGGCAGGGAAAACACAGCAAGAGGGATCCAAGAGTTCAGCATTGAGCTGTAGATATCCACAGAGGAGTCTTTGCTGATGTTCGCTGCAGGCATTGCCTGCCAGCCATGGGTAGGTCGTACTTTCTACAAGTTGGGCTGAATCTCTGAAGCTCTGCTGCTGCCCTGGATCCACCTGGACCCCAGAGGAGATTCCAGCCATGCCTCCAGGAGGGGAAGATGCTGGAGCTGTGCATCCCAGCATCCCCAGCGGCAACCTCATCAGGACCAGAGAAGGAGACCCTGTAATAACCAACCCACTTTAAAGGCAGTATCAAGTACTTTTGGTTATCTGCAGCTGGGAACACACCCAGCTTCAGATATTCCAGTCTATGTAATTGAATTATTTAGGGGCTGGCGTGATGAAATAGGCTTTCTTCCTATTTTTAGGTTTCCATCTACAGGGCTGGAAATTACAGCCATTAAAATGTTCTATTAGTAATGATATATAAAGGGGAAAAAACTGATCAGACTTTTCTAGTGCACATAGAGCATTAGGATATCATTAATTTTAATGATAGAGCCCCAAATTACAAAGCTATTACAGTCATACTTGAAGTTTCCGGAAAAAAAAGAGAGAGAATCAGTCTAAATTGTTGTTAATGAGTAAAAAAATATTTAAATCATATTTAACGGACCTTACAATTATGGCTGATGTCTCTGTGGGCTGATGATGGCTTAGACTGGGGTTGTTCCTTGGTGCTGACAAAACATATGTCTGGCACAAGGCAACAGTGAGGGGAGACCAGGAAAATTTGCTGGAGTGTTCTGGCGGGAAATGGAGAGTGGCCACGTTCTTTGAAGGGCTGCTTTTGGCCTTTTATTCCTGCCTCTAAGCCCTTGTTACAGGATTTCTGCTGCCCTGGAGGAGGTTTCCAACTCCATCAGATGCTGAGCAAAAAAAAAAAAAAAAAAAAAAAATTCCCAGCTGTGTGCATTGTGAAGTAGCAGCAACTAATGGCCCTTGGAGGGCTGGAAATTTTCATCTTGGTTTTTCTTTAAAAATAAATGACTGAGGAACAAAGTCCTTTGGGAAAGTGGATGGGGAAAAGAAGAAAGTTGGAAAGAAGAACACTCGAGACTCATCCTGCTCCCTGACCCTCTGGTGTGAGGGGAAAGGATGCAGCACCGGGAAAGCGGCTGGGATTTCCCTGGCCTGCAAGCCCAGGCACGGGGACTGCATGCTGTGCCCATGGGAGATGGATTCTGGATTTATTGAGCTATGCTTGCAATAATTCAACAAGCATCCCCTGGCCCAGGAGCAGTGACACAGTCGAGTCTCTCTGGAGCAAGGCTGTGACCGAGGGACAATTTACTGCTTTGTCCTTGACAGCTCCGGTCATCTCTAAGTCACCAAACCCAACCCTTGACTTCCTCATGGAAGGAAGAAAAAGCTTCTTTCCAAAAGAAAAGCTCTCTCTGCTGAACTTCCCACTGCTCCTGTTCGCTGGCAGCTCTCCCAAAGCCCCCTGAAACATCCGAGCAGAACACCTGCAATAACTGCACAGGCTCATAATGCTCTGGGTGACATTAAGGCTATTTTCCAGGTTCCTGCTACTTGAGACACTGCAATAGAAGGGTCAAAAACTTCTCAGATTCATTAGGCTTCGGAATAGCTGCCTCGTTAAGCACCGCGGAGATGGCCGATAACGGGAGGCGAAGCAGAGCGCCCCGGAGATTGGATGTGCACACCAGGCTGATAAATGGCTTCTCTGTGGCTATTCCAGAGCTGGCAAGGGGAAAAATGCCATCCCACGCATGAACAGGTCTGGAGTTTAGTATGACAACTCTTGGAGCTGCCTCGGCTGGAATGAAACATCTCTGCCTTTGGCTGGAGGCAGCAATGTGACCTTCGGGAAAGAGGCTGCAGGAAAGCAGCTGGAGGCCAGAAGGGATCTGCCTGGGATGCAGAGCCTCTCCATCCTTCCTCAGGTGCATTAAAGCAGCACCTGCCCTGGCGCCTTTGCCTAGGATGGCTGTGATCTCTGCACAAGGGCTGTACCTGCATCCCTCCCATAGGTTTAAATAATCTTATGTTTCAATCTGACCTCTGCAGCACCTGGGGAGAAACAATGGCCTCGTGTCCTGCACCCCCAAAGGCTTTCCACTGATCTCTTGGCCAGGCACTGGCTGCAGATCTGTGGTGCTCAGTACACCACGGCACTGAACTGCTATCCCCTTCCTGATGGATCAGAGGGAGGATGAAGACAGAGGGTTTTCTCTGACCGGGGTAATAGAGTCAGCAATTCCACTTGGATAAGCACATGGATTTTATGTCGTCCCTGCGCAGCACTGAACAAAACATGCTGGTGGCAGAAGATGCACAGTGTTCTCTGCAGAACAGTATTCCCTACATGGCAGCTTGCTGTTTAAGAAGAAAGCACTCAAACACTTTGGAAAATACGAAGATCCCAAAGCTGAATTTTAGAGTGCTCATCTTGCAGCTCCCAAGTTCATTACCAGCAGCAGCAAGTGCTGGGTGGCACTGGTCCAAGCAGCACTTAGCACGCACATCACTTGGAGTGGACCCACAGTCCCAGAGTAGTTGGAGGTGTTACTCAGGTCCTAAAAGTTCAGCATCTGTTAGAGTTTTTAATGCTGGTGTTTATTTCATTTTCTTTTTAACCCACTTTTATGTCTTTCTTTTTATTTCTTGCTTTTTAAGACTGGCACCAGCTTCATTCTCAGACTCACCCTGTCCTTGCGAGGCAGCTGAGGCTGGAGGTCCCGTTGTCCCTTACAATCCTGAGGCTCTTCCTTGGGCTCTGCCAAGCAAGAATTTTCCCACTTGTCCTCATTTCACAACACCAAAGTCTTTTCTAGTTTTTGGGAAACAGAAACTGAGATAAACACCCCCCACCCATGCATGCCAGCTTCGCCTGCTGCTCCTGCTGTTCAGTGGTTTGGGCACCTCCTTTGGAGAGTGCTTGGGAAAAGAAATAACTTTTAATGAGAAAGCTGGGAGAAAAAATGATGTTTTGGGCAGTGCTTATGAGAGAGCTGCCTGGCTCTTGGGGGGAATAAGCTCCCCAGCCAGTCAGTGGGAGTGATCAGGGACAAAGCCTGTCCTCCTGGAGTGGGTAGGGAGGAGTGAGTGGGAAGCCAGGGAGACTTTGGGGTTCTTCCCACAACTGCACTGAGGCTTGCCTGGCTGAGGGCTGGCAAAGGGATTGGATTGGGACCACCTGGCAGCAAGGCTTTCTATCCAGCTCTCCCTAACTCTGCACAGCCCATGCTCCTGCTGTTTGCAGTCATCCCTCTGAGTTGGAACACCTCCCACCCTCATCCTTCCCCGCGGGGCTGCACGACCTCCCATCAGCGTCCTTGTCAGGGAGAGAAGCGTTCAGGCTCTTCTTGCCCTTGCCTCTGATGAAATTCAGGTGAAAGCTGATTTTGGCACACAGGGGCACCGCAGGGCACAGTCTGTCCTGCTGCCTTGTCCTGTCCTGCCTCTCCTCAGAGCCGTGGGGCATCAACCCGAGCAGCCACAGCCGAGCACACAGCTCAGGAGTTCAGCCCACACCTGCTCTGGTTCACCATCCAGAGCGCCACGATACCTGCAAATTCGGGCTGAGCTTCGCCAAATCTATTTGCTTGATCAGATTTATGTAGCAATTCCAGGACGAGGTGAATAATGAAAATGACTCATGAATATTTCATTCTTATAAATCACATAATTCATATCTATTCACAAATATTTGCTTTGCCTTATAAACTGGATGAATAATTTACAGAAATACGGAGCAACTATTTTAAAGGAAATATGAAATCCATTGACTACATTAATCAACAAATATTATTCAACTTTTACAGGTTCAGCTTGCTGACAGGCACATTCCCTGTTTATGAGAGGAGCTGGAACAGCAGATGACATTTCCCATATTAAAATATGTGGAGATGAAGCTCAGTTATCCCCATGTGAGGGTATTTCCAGGCTTCCCTGCTCAGTCTTGGCCATGGCAGTCAGGGCAGGAGCCCCAGATTTGTGTTACCAGAGGGCCTGTTTGAGGAGAGAGAGGTGTAGGAGGGTAAAATAAGTGCTTATTGATCCCACTTTTTCTTGGCTGGCATCTCTGACAATAAGTAGTAAATAAACAGTTAATTTTTCTAATTTTTCCAGTAATTCCCTCAATTACTGAGCTTTTTCTTTAAAAATCAGCTGCTTAAACAGAGTATTAAGTGACTGCATTAATCCACCTGTATTTGGATGATAAAGTGATTAATCTGACTCGTTTAAATACTGTGATAATTTGGTGATGAACATCGTGATGGCAAAAAGGGCTCGATGGCCAGGCAGGCACAGAGGATGCACAGGGACAGGCACAGCCTCCATCCTGAAAAGGTCACCTTGACCACTTCAAATTCATCATCAGACAGCTCCATGGCAGTGGCTCACAGCTTTCCTATTCTCCTTCACCTCAGATGCTTGATCCTGGGAAACTCTCCTGAACTGGAAGCAGAGAGGATGGCCAGCACCAGGGGCACGTCACATCAACACATCACAACCACGCTGGAGATACTGTGGAGCAAGACAGCCCGTCAGGGACAGGGCAGGAGCCAAGGGCACAAGGACATTGTCACCTCATGTTTCTGCAATACAGGCACCAAAGCATCTGGGGATGCCAGAGCCTGTGAACTTGCAAGGAAAATCATGGGGAAACCTGGCAGATGGAGCTCTGGAGGGCAAAGCACCCTCTGCCCCCTGAAGGGGCCACTCACTGCTCTGTGGGGTGTCTAAGTGCCTGAGACACTTGGTGGCCATCCCGGTGTGGGAAAACCAGGCTTTCACATGGGAAACAGTGAAGAACAAAGAAAGAGCCTGGTCTGCTGCTTTCTCCTCTCCTTTGCAATGCAGTAACAGGGTGAGGAGGGATGGGGCAGCTTTGTGATGCCTAAACAAATCAGCCCCTAAGAGCCCCTCAGCCTGAGCTAAGCAGGAATGGGGTGCAAAGTCTGTGTTTGAGCTGGGTCCCTGAGGAATGGGGTCAAGGCCAGCATTTCATGCTGGTTTCTGCACCCCAAAGCAAGCAAAATTCAACATCCTTTTTAGTATTCCCACCACTGGCAGCCTGTCTTCCAAACTATCCATCTGTAACATTTGTAGGGCTATTAAGAGGGAAATACAATTTCATAGTCACAGATAAGAGATTAGACAGATCAATTCCTCCCTGCCACATGGGCTGGGAGAGAAAACTCGATTCCAAATTGCAGTGGAGGTTTCTGTTCTCCTGGTTTATTGAGCTGTGGGTCCTGCCACCAACTTTCCTGGTTGTTTCCTCATTAAGATCAACACGTTGATGACTGATAAGACAGCCAGACGTGCAGTCAGGAGGGACCTGGCTGTGGGGAATCCTTTGGGATGAAGGAGGCAGAGCCCGCCTCAGCAGCCATCCATCTCCCGTTTTGAGGCAGCTGTGGCAGAGTGCCTTCTTCCCTTGCCCCGTTTCCCGTCCCCGGGGTTTGAGCTGGGAATGATTCCCCCTGGGAGGGCTGTGGCTGCCCCATGGAGGCTGTTTTGGTGCGGGGAGCATGTGCTGTGCTGGCACGAAGCACGTGGTGTGCTGCAGCGGGGAGCCGAGGGGACTGTCACCGTACAACATGTCACACTGTGCTAGGCTGCGAGACGAGAGGCTGTCAAAATATTTAGCAGCAGAGAAACTGAAACCTCTCCATCCGAGGATGGGGAATTCCACACAAACAGCTCTCAAAAAAGAAAAAAATCCCCCTCCAGTGTTTGTGGAAAGGGCTGGCAGAGGCGGGCAGAGCCTGGCGTGACCCACAGCCAGCCAGGGGCGGTGGCTCTCCAAGGTGTTCAGTTTGGGTATAGACACCAGCAGTGGCTTTGGGGCAGAGCAGCTTATGCCCAACTCTTTGGAGGGTGATGGGCTTGGGCAGTTGGTTGTGTGGCCCCAGCACTCATGGAAAACCTCTGGCGTCTCCCAGGACCCTTGGCTAAGGGAGGTGCCGATGGTTCCTCCAGCAGCCAGGGGAGTGGGTGATCTGGGTGCAAGGAGAGAAAGCAGAGCCGGTCCAGAAAGGCTGGGAAAAGGACAGGGACACTGCTAAGGGAGCTGTAGGGTGGGAAAGGGCACCAGTCTCCCAGGACCTGAGTCATTCAGTCATCCCAAGGCACCATGTGCTCCTCACACCTGCACACCGCAGCTCTGTGCTGGAGAACCCTGAATTATTTATAGCTTGTTATCATCCCCTAGGTATTATTTGTGTAACCATTAGTTTCTGTAAAGTGTATGAAAGAAGCTGTAAAACATCAAGAATCTCCTCACTTCACCTGGGAGTTGATTATTTTCTTGCCTGATTTACCAAGCTTCAGCTCAACAACTTTAACCCTTTGTGACAGAGTCGTGTGAGCACTTCAGCATCTTGTCATGCCTCAGCAGCTTCCCCAGGCAAAGCCTGGATCTTTGTCTCCATGAATGGGGCAGTGTGGGACCCAGTGCTGTCAGTGAGGGGAGAGCTGGAAGCTCCCATGATGGAAGAGTTTATCCGAGCAGGATCAGCTCTTGACTGAAAAGCTGTGGCTCTTCTCTGGATAAATACGTTTTTTAAAATAATGATTTATTCAACAGAATAATGAATTCAGTGCCTTTTAAATGTGACAGTGGATAAAATACATCGGCCTTCTGCAGGCGTAAATGTCATCTGGAAAGATCAGGCTTTCCTTCTCTCCCCCGTGCTCACAGTCCTTTAATTCACTGCTCGTTTTCCAGGTGCTCAGGGCAGGGCAGGACTGGTGTGGCTGTGGGGCACAGCATCTCCACATCCCTACATCCCTTAATCTTTGTACCCTCCCATCCCCGTGCCCCACGGCATCCCTGCCCAAGCCCGACAAAGGGGGATCTGGGGAGAAGGACTTGGGTGGGGAAAGACAGATCCCACAAAGCTCAGGGGGCTGCCAGGGAGGTGAAGGCCTTGTAAGGGGTTTCAGAAGATGGCAAAGTGTTTCTCTTCATGCCCGAGTCAGCAAAACTAAGCAGAATTACCCTTCAGTGTACGTAGAGAGCAAACCAAAAAAAAAAAAAAAAAAATAGAAATGACAAAGCTGACTAGCAAATAGTGCTGAAATTCACTTAGTACTGACGTGACAAGGGGCTCGGACAAGGCTTGAGAAATAACTCTATAAAGTGAGCACTTTAGAAACCAAATAAACTGTTCAGAGACACAAAACGATTACCCCAAGCAAGCTCATATCGATTTCAGGCACAAAGCCAAACTAACAGCATGCAGGCCCTCATGCCAGCAGTGCCCACTCGGCACCTGCTGGCCCCAGCAGCTTCCCCACCATGTTCTATGGGAGAGAGCAGACTAAAACCTGAGGAGAAGACAGGTGACAGCAGCAGGAGACAGGGGCAAATAGAAACCACAGGAGAAAGCAAAGAGATACAGAAAATACAGAGAAAAATGTAGAAGCATCAGCATAAACATTATCAGGCACTGCCCAGTGATGCTGATAAATCAGAGAGGAGTCTCCACCACTGACACCCCCAAATATGATCTTTTGGGGTGTTGTTTCTCACGCAGGCACCATTCCCACAGAGGTTTGTACATTTTCCTCTTTCTCAAACTGTTTTTCTTCCCCTCTTGCTGCCAGGGTTGATGTTGGCATTTTTGCAAGGATGGTTTTTCTGCCATCCCTGGCGGTTCTCCTTTTGTCATCATCATTTCCCTTGTCGATCCCCTCCTTGCTCTGCAAGGGGCTCTGTGCTCAACTTACCCACTGGAAATTGCTGAAAAACTGCTGGAAATAGAAAGCCAGTCAAGAAATGTGAAAAAAATCCCCACTTTTAATCTAAAATAATTTAATTGATTGGATTAATAGCCATTGGTCATCCCAGGGCTGCAGGGCAGAGTCTGGCCACCACCCAGATGGCCAGAAAGCTGTTCTCTCAGTCACAGCTCCAGAAAGCAGCCTTTCCCTCTCTTGGAGAATTGAGGAGCCTTTGAAAATACACACCAAAGGCACAAAACCCATGGGGACAATTCTCCAGCCCTCATGCAGGTGGGTTTGGGAGAGGGTAGCAAAGAGGCACACAGCACACTGGGCCACGCTGCTGGCGCTGCAGACCTGGCTGGAAACAAAAATAGCATAAAGCCTCGATTTTCAGCTTTCAGTGCCAAGGGAGAGGCACGAAGAGTGGGATGTTCACAGGCATCTCAGCTGTTCCCCACCATGGCAGGGAGGGGATGCCCTTGGCACACTGGGCATCGCTCCCTGGGAAGCGCATCCGTGCTGCCCGCTGAGCAGCTGCCCTGCCAAAAGCAGCAGCTGGTACACGGTAAAAAAAAAAAAAAAAAGGAAAAAAACCACCCCACATTAAAATGTTTTTCTTTCAGATTATTGAAGCAACTGTAGCAAAAACTTCACATTTAATATGCGTGACCTGCTCCGTGCTCTCCGCTAGAATAAATTGGTGGAACAGCCTGCACAGCCAAAGCATCAGGGGGTGGGGCCAGCTGTAAATGCCACGGGAAAAAACTCCGAGTAAAGTCTGCACATAAAACACAGAGCAATATTCTCCTCTTGGCCAACAGACTTTAGATGGGAAACCTGATCATGGAGAGCAGAACATCTGGGAGTTGCTGTAGTCCAAGACAGATCCAAAAGGGAAGGGGGAAGTGTGGGGAGCACTCCCAGGAACACAGGTAAAGGCAGGAGCCTTGATCAGCTGTTCCATTAAAAATCTGCTGCCAAACATGATGTTTTTCAGAGCTCCCATTTAAAGGTGTGTTGTAGCTTGCAGCCTCCTAATTACCTTGGATGTTCTGCATAATTTTTTTTTTTTTTTAATTTCAGATGGGAAAAGACCATAAACTTGCTAATTAATTACTTTTTAGCCCCGGCGCATCAACTGAAGCACACACTTCACACAGAGCATCTCCTCTCCACAGCACTCCACGGGAAACCTCCTCTGTGCCGAGTGCTCCAGCAGGTGACTGTGTTTGCAGGGATTTCACCAAAAACCCGGGGAAATGAAGGAAGGAGAGAACAAGGAGCCTGGTAACCTTATTTTTGGCTTTGGCAGTAGCTGCCCACCAAATGCAGCCCCTTGCACTGCAGTGCCCAGCTGTGGTGGAGGCTGCTCAGAGCAGGGGCAGTGGCAGGGGGCCATCAGCTGGGGATCGATGGATTTCATGTTTCAAAAGCCCCTGAGCTGCCCAAGAGGAAATGTTTAGGGAATCAAAAGCAGCCAGAAGCAAACCCAGGGCAAAAATAATAAACTCAAAAAGCAAAAAGGCAGATGAAGGAGCCTGGACTGATGGAAGGATTGCCCTAACCCAAACCTGCCAGCCAGGGCTTGTTACTGAAGATTCCAGATGCCTCAGTAGGTTTTGACATTCAGCTCTTCTGTCTGTTGTCCCTAAGCTCCCTGCTGTCTCCTTTCCCCCTGAGAACCTTCAGCTTGGGTTCACCTGATCCCATCATAGTCCATGTCCAATGACACTTCAGTTAAAGGCCAGGCAGGATCATGAATCTTGGGGGAGAATTCGAGGGAACGCTCAAACTACCTGTGCAGGTGAGAGAGTGGCTGCTTGGCACACTGAGCTGGAGATTTTATTTTCCTTTGCTCTTTGGAATCATTCACATTTTCAGCAACTTGAAAAGCAAACAGGAAAATGCAAACAATAGGGTTTTTAAATTATGACAAAACAGATGAGGTTTAATTACCTTTAATTCCTAATGAATGGGCTTTAATGACAGCTGGGAGCTCCATGGCCAGAGCAGGGGTAACAGGAGACGCATCTGGACCAGTGATGAGAAGGGAACTTGAGCCCAGTCCTGTGTGGGGCTGCCTGACAGTTGCTATCCCCATCTCACCGCAGATCAGTGACCCCTGGATTGGGATGGCAGAGCAGGGTTGGGGACAGCTCTGGGCTGTGAGCACAGCACCCATCAGGGAGCCCCTGGACCATGCCAGGTCCCTCCTGGCACTTCCAGCCCTGCCCCACGTGCTGCCAGAGCCCTGTAAGCTGTTTATGCCCCTTGCCCCCCATCAATCATTTTTTCATACATTGGGAAGATTGGAGCTCCTTATACACTACCTCCAGTCCAGCTTGTCACGGGAAAACTCTGGGGAGAAATTCACGGAGATGTATTAAAGCCATCTAACACTTTCTCCATGGCAACTGGGACCAGCACAAATCCCATCAGCCCTGCCTGGAGCAGGATGGAGCCTCTGCAGCTCTTCCAGCTTCTCAGATAACTGCAGATACAGGGGAAACATCTTCATTAGCCGGAGATGCCTCCCAGCCCTCACACACAATAACCTTTGATTAACGCCAGAGCACTTACCACTTATGGAATACATCTATCTGAGGATCCCTGGCCTTTTCCCAGTGTGTCTGAAGGATCCTGTGTTCACAGGTAAAAGCTCCAACAGCTCGAGCAGGCAGGGAGGGGGGAGAAGTGATGTAGGTGGGCAGGATGTGCTCACAGGGGCCACTGACCTCCCTGGCAGAGACCTGGTGAGACCGTGAATATACCAAGACACAATTAATACCGCTGTGATTAGTTCTCTGAGCCTTGCTCTTTTTGCAGTGCCATCTTCAGCACAGCTGGGAGCCCCTGGACAAAGTGGGAGAGGGAGATCCTGCTGCAAGGAGCAGATTTCAAATGTTTCATACTGAAAGTAATGGCCACAGTGGGTGCTGAAAGGTCTTTAAAAATAGCTCGAGGCCTGTGTGTGCACACTGCGAGCAAGAGGGATGTCCTACATTTCCCAGCTCTCTTAATCCCTCTGCCTGATGACAAAATCCCTGCTCATCCTCCTGGCAGGTGAGGTCCTGGCTCTGAGTTGGAGAGAAACCTCCCTGTAATTGAGGGCACTGCTGTTCCCAGTTATGGGTTCCCAGTTCATGGGTTTGGGGGGGTCTTACAGGGTGCCCCAAGCAGGGCATATCTGGGGTGCTGGAGCTGGGTGAGCACTCTCTGGAGCTGGGTAGTCTCCACACACAACAATGCCAGGTGTAATATTCCCATTCCACCGCCTCCATCCTGCTGCTTGGGCAAAGCCACGAGGATAAATGGACAAGGAGTGGGGCTTGGCTGATGCTGTCCAGCCCAAATCCCTGATCTTTGAGGCCAGGCAGCAGTCTGAACTAGTGGAATGAACATTACTGTGACTCAACCCACACCAAACTGCGCGGGAGACGAACCCTTTGAAGTCTGCCATGTCCAATCCATTATTAATCGCTGTAAATCTGGTCTAATCTCTACAAGCATATTCTGCTCCCTACAAACAGGCTGGTGCCAAGTTGTTCCAATAAATCCTGCATCAGGGCAGCTATTGTGTCTGCTCTTCAGGCAGCATTTCCCAGCAGGAATATTTAAACAATAACACTCTCTATTTGGTGCAGTCACTTTTGTTTCAGAAGATTACGGTCTAACGTGTAACAGATTTAGAGTTTGTGGAAAGGCTGGGATTTATGGCATGCTTTCTTTCCAATGCATTTTGTATCTAATAATCCCTGCGAGGCATTAAATGTCTCCATGTGGGTTCCTCACTTCATGCTGAAGGAAGAAATCTCTGTTCTTCCTCCCTAAAACTTTGTGGCAGATTCCAAAGGTTCTGCTGAAAAGGAGCATTTTTAAAGAAGCAATGACACCCCTTGCCCATGAACTAAGAATGACTTGCTGATGCCTCTGGAAGGCTGGGATGGCCTGTGGAGAAAGAGAGGAAGAGCACAATTGCACACAGAGCATTTGGGATGCTCACACACAAGGCAAGGCTCAGTGTATGGATTGTCCAGCTCCCCATCAGCGACGAGACATCAACCAGACAAAGAAACCCAAAGTGAGAACTAGCCAAAAATTCAATCCCAAAATAGACACTGGCCAGAAGGAGGCAAATACAAGGGCAAGAAAATGGAGCCTCAGATTTTGCAAGGGAAAACAGAAAAGGAGGAAGTTTATACCAGGAAGTTTATACTGCTCTATATAAACACGAACAGGATTTTACCATTTCCATCCCAGCCTCCTCACCCATGTGACCACATGCCAGTGTTTGCTTTGAGCGAAGCTGGTGTCCCAGAGAAACTGAGAAACTCCAAGGTTCAGGAGAGATCCTGATCCCAGACAAGTGAACCCTCTCCCACAGGTTTGTGGCTCAGCATGTCAGCCTCTTGTGGCACCCACAGCCCTTGCCTCGATGCTGGCAAACACTGGCACTGACCAGCTCCTGGCAGCACAGCTCCAGGGAGAGGGGGGAGAATGTGGGCTGCTCCAGAGGATTTCTGGATTTGCTGCCTGGGGCACAGCAGCTGGGCTGGGGATGCTCAGCTGCTGTAAGCCAAGGGCTAGCTCCAGATGGGTCTTTAGGCAAGGTTTAACTGTTGCTGCTGGCCACAGGACCAGCACTCATCCTCCTCTGGGAATGCCTGGGAGCTCAACCAGCCAGGAGGACATTGTCAGCCCCAGCAGCAGCTTGTTTGCTCTCACTGACAAATGAGTTGCAGATCCAGAAGCTGTTTAGTGTGGGCACAAAGCATCAAGGACCTGTGGCTGGGACTGAGGTGCTCCAGCAGCCGAGCAGAGGGCAGCAGTAGCAAACTCTGCTTCCAGGCACTTGCTTCTCACTAGACTTCCTCCACTGGCAGCTCACAGCCAGCTTAACACTCTCCAAGAGGAGCAGTGAATTCCTGCCCGTGCCAAGGACTCCGGCCAGAAAAAGCTTTTTTCCTCCCCTGACGCTGCTCATTAATTTTGTTTGTTTTCCTTGTTTTTTTTTTTTTTTTTTTTTTTTTTTAAGCCTTTATTTATTTTTTTTAAGCTTTTGCTGGCTCACCACTTAGGAAGTGATTAAAAAAAGCAAAAGAAGGAAAACTAGGAAAACTTGAGGCACAGAGAATTCAGCTGGATCCCTTGTGGGGGCAGTGGAGATTGCTGAGACACCAAACCCTTTCTCGGTGACACTGTGGGCAGCCACCACATCCTCACCTCCCTCCTCCTCATGCCAGCATAACTCATGCTATGCTTTGCCTGCATTGATAAATTGGCAATAAAATCATGCAGGAACCCCAGGTTGGATCGATTTATTTCAATATTTCTGACACAGCTCCTGCAGGAACCGCGGGACCAACAACACAATTTCCTACCAGAGAGTCAGTGAGATGTTGGGCATAAATTATCCTGAAATGCCACAGATAACAAGGCTGCACTCAGGAAGGCTCCTCTCTGTTTTACTCACATTGGAAACACTCCAAGATGGCAAAGTGATGTAGGAACATCATGGCAAGACCTTTCCAACAGGATCCGAGGTGGTTCCTCCACTGATGCTGTGGGGATGGAACTGGGGTACCCAACCTCAGAGCTGTGTTTTCTCTCCTCATCCCCCATCTCTGCAGCTCTGAGGCCAAAGCACGTGTCTAACGACTGAAAATCAGAATATTAATGTTCACCTTTCAGGGAGTAGTTGGATGTGCCACTTCCAATGAGGAAAGGTATTAATTTCAATGCTCGTAAGAGCTGTCTGAGACAGTTTCCATCATGATCACGGAACTGTCTGCTGGCAGCCAAGACCAAAGAGTAGATTTTTCTTTTATCATTTGCAAAAAGACAAATATACCTCGTGCTCCTGCTCTCGTTGAGCAGATTTCCAGCTGGAGTTCATCACTTCTTCCCACTCCTCTGCAGCTGGAATCCCTCTCAAATCCTGTTTGGGGCAGCGATTTTGGTAAATAACTTGCCGGGGGTATTCCCTTCAGTTCAGCATGTGCACAAACCATTTCTAATGGTTCAAATCAGGATTCCCTGTGCTGCAGCAATGACTAATTACATCTCCTGACACTCCTCTGCTTCAAGCCCGACTATCTGATTGCAAGCACCATGTTAGTTTGCTCCCCCTGTCATAGCTGATGGCCAGGGGAGTGAGTAAAGCTGGCAAAGAGGCTGCACATCCCATCAGGTGGGACAGAGACTCCCAGCTCTGGAGTGGGAGGGCTTGTAATCCAGGAATGCCACCCTGCAAGGGCACACACCCTCTCTTTCTTGGCACTTGACAAAATTTATGTGCAGAAGGAAACGAGGGGAAGGCTGGAGCAGGGGCTGCAGTAGCGACACGGATCGGCTGCGGTAACGAGCTTTTCCAAAAATATCTCTCCTTGGTCAGAGATGCTCTATTTTTAGAGCTCTGGAGTATCACACTGAGAAGCAGTGGGGTCAACGTGTACCTTTAAACTTCCAAAATGCCTTTGCCCTTGCACAAGCACCTTGCTGTTCCAGCTGGATATCAAAGACACCAACAGACACCTCTGGTGAGTGTGGCCAGGAGACCTGGCTGTCACCTCCCCCAGAGCCACATGGGCAGGGCAGCTCACACATGACTGGACACTGTCCCACGGATCGACGACACCTTTACCCTGAGCAGTTGACAGAGGTCTGTGAAAAACATATCTGTGATTGAAAACCCCACAATGAAATCTCCAAGTGTGGAAATCGCCATTCTGTGATTTTTGAAGCAAAGACTTTGGCACTCGGGCAGAGAAGTGACTCTCTGGGTGTCTGGATCCTTCCCCCTGCTCCAAAAGATGCAGCAGAAAAGGGCAGGTCCATAAAATCACGGAGATCTGAGAGCTGCTCGACAGCAATGGAAATAGGGAAGATGACAGTCAGAGCTGTAGGACTCCTGTGTCTGCATAGTGAGCTAAGCACATAGGGTGTAAAATTAAAAATCCAATAGTTCTATTGTTAGGAATAAAACCCTGTCATTTGCATGTTAAAACACCTCGACTTACAGCAGCAATTTCTCTCTATAACTTTCCTGGTTTACCCAGTTCCCAGGATGAATAATGCAATGGAACTCCTCAGCAGCCACACAAATGAAAAAATTCAATAGGACTCCTTTTTCCCCTCTAAACCTACACATCTTCTGCAGGAAGCCTTTCCACTGAGACGTGGAAATCCCTGCTGCCAACGCCTCTGAAAGAGCTTTTTAACAGAGAAGGTTGGGGAGGAGCTGCCAGCCCCAGTGATAAACCCTGTTTGCCCAAATCCCAACACAGCCTCTGCAGAGTCGTGTTAACCAGACCTTGCATTCCTTCCTTTAGGAATAAGCAAATTAGCTCATGGGGGAAAAAAAGATTATCGTCAATGCGGGCCTGACATCTGGAAGCAGATTACATCAAATTTGAATAATCTAGGTGACATTTCAATTTAAATTGTCCTCGCGTATGAAGAGGAAAGAGAATTAAGTGCAAACTCATCGATCGGCGCCTTGTGGCTGAGCTGCTGCAGCTGCAATGAGTGTCCTCAGACCCAGCAGAGACAGGAGTGCCCACTCCCCTGCTACACCCCCTGCATGCCCCCTGCCCCACCACTGCTTTGCTCAACAGTTCTGCCCATTCCTCACCCACTCCTGCATTTTCCCAAACTGCAGGAGCAGCTCAGCTGCCATCTGGGGGGACAGGAGGTACGAGGGGAAAGGCTGGTGCTCTTTGTGACAGAGAAGGGACATGATGTGCCTGGAGTCCATCCCATTGTCACCCATTCTGAGAGAGATTCCTACTTTTTTCTCTACCACCTACTCAATGCAGATTCAGAGGGATACACAGCTTTCCCCGGGCTTGGAGACTTGGCTTTGTGAGGAATAGGAAGATCTTTCCACTTTGAAACTCAGAGCGAAATCACATGAAGGCACCAAGGAGCAACTCAGACTCTGATGAGGGGATTTAAAACCTCACCCTCTACCATCTGAACACCTTCCTCTGCAGCTGAATTCAGCTGCTGCTCCCACTCACATAGTCCTGCTGCTCCTTCTCCACAGCTGGGCATTGTCACCTTCCCACTGCTGCATGATGGAGGCTGGGGCTGGGCAGAGATTTTTCAAAAAGAAAAGGGACCCACATACACAATTACATGGAATATTTTGGGTTCCATGTCCATTAACCCACAAGTAAGTGATCTTTGTGTAGGTGTTGTATGTAACCTGCTCATCAGAGGTAGCAATTCTCCTCTCATTGGCATTTCCCAGCATTTAGTGCTTTTAACGTTTATTATGCACAAATCTTCCACCAGCCTCAGCGAAAACACCTCCCTGGCTTTAACCAACACCTATTTACAGGAGCATATTGGGATCCTGGCATGGGTCAGAATGTTGGGACAAACATTTTTGAAAGCAGCACCACAACAATATGGAGGAGCCACCTTATCATTGCTGTCACCTCCACGGCGACACCTCAAGGACACAGCAAGACCTGACCTGAGCCTTCCTGCAGCAGACAGTGTGAAACAGTTCACTATGACAGCATATCTCAGTGCTTGGGATGTTGGGAATTCCAGGGAAAGTGAGAAACTCCATTTGCAGGAGGTTCAGGGCCGGAGGCCCTGGTTGTGCCTCACACCAGCTCTGCTCCAGGAACAGGCGTTTTCTATCAATGCAAATTTTTTGCTTGCATTAGAAAATAAAATAATTTCCATTTATACATGTTAAATGAGAATTTCAAAAGCGTATAATGCAGCTAATACTTCCAGGCTGTGTGCAGGCATCTGGAGCTGGAGATGAGGAGGTCTGCTGCTCCGCTGGATCCCAGCCCACAGCTGGCCTCTCCTATCTCCTCCTGGAGCGTGGCCTCCCAGGCTCATCACTAAAGACGTGAAAAGCATCTGGATTACTGAGCTCCCCCTGCCCAGCCACCTTCAGCAGCAAAAGGGTGGGTTGGTTCAGCTGTGTGACCGTAGCCTGTTCATTAACAAGCTGTTAAATTATTAATAAGTTTATATGTAATTTCTTATGTGTACATAATCTCACATTTTTCACAAAACTATCATTGCTTTTCAGTTAGTTCCACTCGAGGAAACAACGGCTCCTGCTTTCACTTGAGCAGATGAATATTTATGTTGAGTTTGTTCTGTCTGGGGCTGAGGAAAAGCAGATTATCTGGCTTCCCAGTGTGGGGAAGGTCGGTGGTGGGCATGGCATGTGCTTGGCTGTCGCTGGTGCCCATTGGTCCCTCCAGACCTCCCACCCCAGCTAATGGGTGTCCAAAGTGTGTGAAAATTTGGCCAGAGAAGCTGCTGATGTCCCATCCCTGGAGGTGTTCCAGGCCAGGTTGGATGAGGCTTGGAGCAACCTGGTCTGGCAGATTGTGTCATTATCATAAATATACAGAATCTATATGGGACCAGAAGTGCTCATCTGCTCCACCTTGGAGGAGCATCCTTCACAAAAATCCAGCTGCTGTCATCGTTTATCCACACGCTGCCAAAAAGAGCCACTAATGAAGGGCTGTTGGAGTATTTTAGGTGTGAAGAGTCAGCAACAGGAGGGTTTCAGAAAAGCTTTGTTCCCTTGGGAGTGGTGAAGGTGGCTGGCTCCCTCATGGGGTGCAGATCCATGCCTATGGAATGATGTGACTTGATGCTGTGGCAGGTCAATGACAAAGCAGCGGAGCTGAACAGAAACCTTTTGATCTCAGAATATTCCTCCCTTGTCTTAATGCCACAAATTTGTGGCTGTCTGCTCCTCAGCTTCCATGATGTGACAAGTTCTTTTGCAGCCTCAGCTTCCTGTGGAAACCAAATATTTTGACTTTGCTGTTTATTCCCGGTTTTTAAAGTGTGTTCTGAGTGAATAACAAATATGTTTTGTGAGGCAGCTGGTGCTTCTTCCTGTAATGTACAAGGTAAGAGAGAAACAAACATATTTGCTTTTGCTCTATCTATTTATCCAACAATTGTAGCTGCTGTTTTAACGGCACAAAAATGTAATTACCGCACGCGTTCTCGCCAGCCCTAATTAGAAGCATGCTTAAGCATACGCTTAGAGACACTGCTGCTCCATGGCAGCATTCCCACGGGATCATCAAGGGCTGATGGGGCCTTGCCCTCTTGGGTCACCTTGTGATGATCGAACGCCAGCATTTGCACACCTTGAAATCCTGGGATTTATTTCTATCCTGACCAGATATTTATTCTGTGTGGCTGTAGGAATCCCAGACACTGACAGTTGCATCTTCCACGGAGACCAGCACACGTGGGAGAACACAAAAGGGATCCAGCACAACAGGCAGTAAAGGAGCTTTACAAAGGGTCATATCCCTCACTTGTCCATAATTGAGGCTTTGCTAATCCAGGAGATTTTTTATCTTTTCTCCTTTTTTCCCTTTGTATTGGCAGTAACAGTAGCTCAGTGAAAGCATCATTAGCGTAATTAAGTGAGCAATTTGCTTATTAAGAGATTGCAACCTTTTCAACAAACTTTGCTGGGTTTTCCCCCTTTAAATGCCAGCTTCTCATGCTCAGGAAGGAAGGGCTCCTGCGAAGAGCTGTGTACCCAAAACTCTGCTCTGCTCCATCAACAGGAGCCATTTCAAGCTCAGTCCCCAAGGCTGAGCCTGCTGCTGGTTCTAGAGCTGCCACTCCCCTGGTCCCAGATTCCTGGCTGAGGCTACAGCAACATGCAGGAGCCATGGGGAAGCTGCTCTCTCATCTCACCCCTCAGGAGTAAGAGCCACTGGGGCTGGTGAGGCAGGATGTGAACAGCTCACTGGATAGAGAATTAGAAAGTCCTGGGAGAATTTGCCACAATTTTTCACTGTGCATTCAGGAAAAACAGCTTGTGCCCAGGAGACCTATCTCTGTTCCATCCCACGTTGCCCTTTCCTGCTCTGAATGTAGACTAGTCTTTTATTTTTTTTCTTTCAATTTTCTCAGTGTATTTCAAAGTAGGTGTAAGAGAAGTCAGGAGTGGTTCCTTCACCCCGTGTGAAGCAGGTTGATGCTTATTCTGGAGCCTGTGCTCTCAACAGCTCATCCCAATGGGAATCTTCCACCATTCTCATCAGAGAAAAGAGCTCGGTATTTCCCCGGGGTGGTTTTCCCTTCTGCAGTGCTCAGTTGCCTGGATATCTTACACTGTGGTATTAAAAAACATGGATAATTATTACTGTTCACCAGCATAATAGTTTCAAGGATCAGCATCCCTACTTTTTGCAAGGAACACATCCCCAGGCGGTCGCCTTTGCATATGAGCGCACAAAAAAAGTTCAAGTGAGAAAAAGCCCCTATCAGCAAAGCACATTTATAGAGATGAACTATTTGGAAAATTTCTGAGCATCCAAACTCTTCACAGCGGATTTGAATTACAGAATTATAAGCAACAAGTTCATTTTTTTGATCCTCTGGGCTCAAAAGTTATAATTAGCGCAGGCACCATAAAACTGGCTTTTAATTAAATCAGCCTCGGAACAGAGGGAGTTCTGCAAGGTCCCTCCCTCGCTTACATAAGGCAGCCGGCCTGAGCGGGCGCCGCGGGGATGCTGTGGTGCTCTGAGCCTGGGAAGCCTTCTGCAGGATTTTCCAGAGAGGAAAAATGAGAAATGGGGGAAGTGGGGAGCCCATGGCCGGCTCTGGATCTCACACAGCCGTGGGCCAAGGAGCGACGGCCGCCGCACCAGCTGGAAGGATGGTTTGTGTGGGTGAGTTGAGCCGCGTTTCTGGGTCCGCGGTGCCCTGGGTTATGGTGACAGCAGTTCAGGGGCAGCCCCAACACCCACAGTTTGTGGGGTGGTGCAGCCACAGCACCTCGGTGACTCAATCCCACTCATGCTGCGAAGGGCCAGCTCAGAGGCCGCTGGTTGTACTTTGGAGCTGCCAGAACAGCCCGGCAATATGTCCTGCTGCCATTGCTGGTATGATAATGGGCTGAGTGTATTCCCAAAAACCATATGCTGTGGTGCTGAGCATGGCGATGCCAGCCTCACAGTTGTCTCTTTCAAAAGGCTGTAGGAAATGATGACATATGGCACCCCAGTGTATGGTGGTTTCGTCGGCACAGGTAAGGCCAGGGAAAACAGAGCTGAGTGGCATTCTCCAGGCAGGATGCCTGTCCTGGTCCCACTGGGATGCTTCTACTGCCTCTCATCCCCACAGGCACCAGGTCTGGCAGGTGTGTGGGCTGCCAGTGCCAGCCCAGCGAAGTTTCAGCCACACAATGGCACTGGGTGCATCAAATGAGGCAATTAAGAGGCACCTCCCCATCAACACCAAAGCTGAACTTCTAGTTCTGCAAATATATAATTAAAGCACAGACTCACGATTATAAGATTTTCTTCCACTTGAGTGAAGGTGGAGGGCTGGCAAGTGCTGGAGTCAATCCAATTGTTTCCACTCGCTCTCCTTTTCTTCTGATGTGTGGCACAGACTGGGCATGGGGGTGAGGGAGGGCGGGTGGTGCAGCCGAGGGTAGAGCTGAGATGCTGCAGCGGAGGCTGCACCAGTGCCTGGAGTGGGCACTGATTTGGGCTCTGGATGAGGGAGTGCTGAAGGCAGCACTGTGGCTGACAGAGCCTCAGGAAGGATGAAACCCTCTGGTGCTGTCTCAGGATGATTGAAGTCATGAGCAGTTTCAGGAGTCAGTGTTGGATCAGGTGGGACAGGGAAGGCTGTCAGCACAAATACCTTGTGTAGCTGGGAAAGAAAATGCTGCTATGTTCTCTTAATATCCAAAATTATCTGCAAATGCCACTGCTATCATGTTCTATAAATATTGGCTGTTCCCAAAACCTCCTGCTCAACAGCCCTCCCCAAGCCTACTTTCCTCTTCAGACCATGCACCGAATCACACTGTTCCCTCCCCAGGGGTGACAAAAGACCATCACAGGAACACCAACACCCAACTCATCGTGCCAGACCTGGAGATGGAAACCTGGAAAAGTTCCAAACACAGGGAGGACACCAAGCACCATGGACCATGGGAATGCGTTTGTATCTAGGAAAGCGCCCAAGGGATGATGGCCATCCCTCCATGCCTGCTTGGATAAAAGGAAAGAAAGCATTTTATCCCAATGCCGAGCCAGAGAGAACTCGTTGGGTGGCAGCAGGAGGGCATCAGCACTGGAGCCAAACCTGGAGCAGCCACAACACCAGCGAGCCAAGTGTGGGTGGGGAAGCATTGCCTCTGGGGACCAAACCCACTGCTGTCCCCAAAATAGCTTGAAGATCCAAGGGGAAGGGCACAGTGGGGATCCCACCACAAGCTGGCTTTTCTCCAGCATGGTTTTGGGAGAAAATTGGAGTTAAGGCTCTGACCTCTCTCTGCAGGCACAAACCCACCTCCATACCTGCGTGGGCTGCTCAAACTGTGATGCTGGAAAAGCCAAGGGAGAAAATCTTAACCACGCCAACCTCTTTCCATGCCCTTGTCCCTTCTCCAGGGGAACAATCACTGCTGAGGATCTTTGCCAAAATTAGTTCCTTTAAGATCTGAGGGATCTTTCTGCTACTGCACCGAGCAGTGGGAGTGAGCCCATAAATCCAGTTAGTCACAGTCGCTGGATTACATCGGACCTTGTCCTTCTGCCTTTAATAACACGATTGTTTGCTGCATAAGGAGCTTTATGTAACTGGGAATCAGGGGTGATCCGCAGGACTGCCCAGGCTGGAGCTGTCAACCCTCCCTTCTCTCTGGGCTTGTGTGAACTTCCTGCTGCCAGCCTATATCTGAGAAATAAATAACCTCCTTGCTGTGGCAGTTAAAGGTCTGACTCTAGCCCACTGCAGCGGTGCTCTTGGCACAGGATTTCAGTCTGATAACACATGGGGCAGTAGCAGAGGTGATGCAGGGATGAAGTTATCCCTGCATGCTGTTTCCCATCCTGCACTACGCCCTTGAGGACAGCTCTCAGGTGTAAGGGGAGATATTTTGGCTCATCCTTGCTGCCAGACAGGAGACCACCATGCCCCAAAGCCATCGAGGCTGTTTGGGGACAGCAGTTACCAGCTCCTTCATCTATGAAGGGTAAGTACTTGGAGTTGAAGGCACCGGGCCTGCAGCCTGCACTGCCCGCAGCGCACACAGCAGTGTCGCCCAGAACCATTAAATCTCTGTTTTATTGCAACAGAGCAACCTCTGCACTCCCCCCACGCTCTCTGCATCCCTTTTCCCTCTCCATCTTTTTAAGTGACTCTGCCAAACAGCGCCTGCATAGCCGAGGCCAAGCACCAGTGCTGGCAGATGGGCAGCATCATTAATGTCTCTAGCAGCGAGCGGCTTCATTTTGGGTGAAGGGCTGCTCTTTAAGGACAAGTTTGGAGATTTGACACAGCAGCACGAGTCTGAAATTCCTTTACAGTTTCCCAGTGATGGCCCCACGCCATCACTGCTGGGGGCTCAGCTGGGTTCCTGTGGCTGTCTCCCTTCTCCAGGCAGCTGGGACACAGCTCCTGGCACCTGCACCACTCCCCTCACTGGACGGGGCAAGTGGAAAGCTCTAGCATGTGAGAGCCTTTTCATTTGAGCATGGACAGCCTTAAACCTTGCACAGAGTTAATTTGTTTATTGTCTTTTGATTTACCTGTCAAGGGCTACAAAATGAATGTACAGCCTTGTTGCCACGCCGCCACCCAGCCTGACTCCCAGGACCAGCACGTCCATCTGACAGCAGGACAGCATTATTCAAGCAATTAGGGAAAGGAAGGCAGATGAAGCTGCCAGAGCAGTTCCTGGCTGAAGGCAGCTTGCAAGGAAAACATCAGAAAAACACAGGAAAAACACTGGCTCAACCTCATCCAGCTACTCAAGGAACTGCTGTCCCCTCAAGCCTGAGTGTCCCCCACAAGCTGCTGCTCCCAAACCTCACCAAAACCCCAAAACCAGATCCAGCACTGGATTCTCTGGACAGTGTTCACTGGCTTATCCTGTGGCCAAGACACAAACTCTGAGCTCCCTGGTGAGGTGCCTGTGGGTGGCACAGAGGTGCACTGGCTGGCCCCCAAAACCTGGCAGGGTGAGAGCTGCTGGATCCAAAGGGGGTCACTGGTGCCAGCTCCTGACAGTGCAGCACACCCTTGGCGGTGTCATAACACCCCGAGTGAGACTTGCTGGATAAATAAATATTCCAGAGACGCTCTGGGTCATGTATTTTTCATGAGTTCGTTCTGCTATTGGGAAACGCACCCTTTAAGAAGATTGGATGCATCTGGAACAGAAGTCATTTTTATAGTGAATAATTTGCTTGAAAAGCTGACTCTGAATATCTTGGTGCAGGAAACACATCTTGACTCCCTAGAATAATTCTGCAAGTACCCACTGAGGATCAGGTGTGCCCCATGGCTCTGCCTAAGGAGAGCTGCTCTCTTGGCTGTAAAAACCAGCAATTCCTGAAGGAAAAAACAAACTGAAGCAGAAGTTTTGTGTTGATTCCAGGAGTTTTTGGGGAAAGGCATGGACCCTTCCCAGCCTGGGGGGCTGGCTTGGGGGACCCACTCAGTGCTGCCAGAGCTGGATCCGTGTGGATACACAGCTGGAGCTTTGGGATCCCGGTGAAACAGCCAGCACAGTATTTATTATTGTGGTGAGTTTCTACTATGGATTTAGATATTGATGGAGTCTGCGCCTCCAAGCAAAGAGCGCTAATTAGCATCCGCAACAGAGAGCCAGCTTTTAATTAAACACAGCTTAGCGAGGGGGACCTGTTAGAGACACCATGCCACGTGTGAGAGTGACGTGTGCAGGAGGATTTTGGAGCAGGGCTGAGTCTGGCAGGGCACAAGGCACAGGGATGGGGGTCCTGCAGTAGGACAGGGTGTGGGATGGGGGTCCTGCAGTAGGACAGGGTGTGGCATGGGAGCTGCACTGCCACGGCCAAGCAGAGCCTCAGGGTTCCTGATGCCCACATTGCCTCCTCCATCCCATTCCTGTCACTGCAAATAACCAAACAAGCTGCACGAAGAAGAGAATAATATTAATATTAAAAAGGCATTTATAGTTTTAATCAAGCTTTGGGGGGAAAAGACAGCTTAACACGGCGCTTTACACAGTTGATAAAATGTTTGACATTTACTGGTGCCTGTAATGAATCTTGTCTCAATTTTCTCTTTTAAAATGCCACTCCAGATACTCTATCTATCTGTAGGGTTTAAAAAGCACTTATCCAACAAAGCGTTATCACGATGGAGAATGCGAAAGGGCGTCTTGGCAGAGTAGCACCAGCTCCAGGGTTTGCTGGCACTCAAGCAGGCCTTGTGTGGGATGGGCAGAGGAGGGAGGATCAGTGTGGCTCCATGGCCCTGCCACAGCCCAACCCACCAAAACACCTCCATTTTCCCACTGGTCACAGCACAGAACATGAGGCTCAGCTGTCAAGCTGTGTCAAGTGCCTGGGACACAACAAACCCAAACACTTTGGAGGCAGAAGAAGCTGGAAATTTGGTTTTTTTCAGAAAAGCAGACCTTGGCTGCCAGTGCTGTGCACGGCAGGACAGTGCAGGGGCTCTGGGTGTTATCAGGGAACCACAGTTCTCCTGTGCAAACAGAGCTGCTGCTCCACGGCAATGATCAGAGCAGTGTTCCTGCTCCTCCTCTGGAAGGACACTGCGGAGACAAGTATCAGCAGTGAACACAGGCAGCCACTGGCCTGGACTTCCCTTTGAACAACTACTCCAACGTCCTTTGCTTCTCCCTTTTTTCTTAGCTTTTTTTCAGAGGAAAGAAATGAATTATTCTATGGAAGTTAGTGTTTGTCTCAGGAGCCTGGTATAGAAAATTAGGTTTTAATAGCTTTGAAATTGAAGCTCTTTGGGTCAATAGGACAAGATTCAGACAGTGAAATCACAGGCCCATAAAGGGAAAAAAACCAAATATTTTGTTAGTCATCAGAGAGTCACAGTCCAAAGATAGTAGGCAGGAGCTTAAAATACTGCTGTGCTCGTCAGCTCCCGAAGTGTTTAGTCATAAGCTCCTTTTTTCTCTTGTTGTCTCTCTATATATTAGCTTTGGGAATGCAGAATTTGGCTTTCTGTCCTTGGACGTGCCTGGGAATTCCTCAAGTCACCGCTGGAATTGGAAAGTTTACTCTGAGCTAAAAGCGCTGTAAAGTCTGTGAGGTAATGCAAAGACAGAAGCCACTAACTCGAGCAGAACTTCAGATCACACAGGATGGAGAACTTCCAGAGAAGTTCTGCCAACAACCACTGGAATTATTTGACTCATTATTAAAGGGATGAATGGGATATAATTATTCTTAATTTCCTATTCAGAGCTCATTACCACCCCTAAGAAGGGTAGGTGGGGAGTCTTTGAGATCCGGCAAGTTACTTTAAATATTCATGCGGCTGAGAGAAATTTCTCATGATTTGGAGCTGTGATGGGGAAATGGGCCAAACTGGCTGGGAAGCTCCTGCCTCATGGTCACTGCTCCCCGAGGGAGCCCACACTGACAGCGCCACCAGCCCTGCACTCAGAGCCAAGACACTGTTAAGGGATCATCTACTTGCAAGCAGGAGATGGACACCTCAGTGTTTTATCCAGGTCACTCACTGCTCTGTGGCTATTCCAGGCTTTAGCTGCAGTGAGGTGAGGCAGTGGAAGGCCATGGGAGCTGCTCTCCTCTGACTGTGGCTGATGGCACACGAGGCAGTGCAAGCAGGGATGGACAAGGCACACCCCGAATGTCGCCTACAGCACACACAGCCCCTGACACATGGAAATGTCACATTGCTTCAAGAGTTGCACCCAACTTCTGTCCTCCAATCAGTGCCCGATTTCCTTCCAAGGATAAAGCCGCACGTTATTTTTGGCTGACCACTCCAGCTCAGGGCACTCTCATTTTCCCCCGTGCACTCAGAGGACAGATGCTTCCCGTGATTGCCTCAGAGCAATGACAAAACAAGCACATTCCTAATGGCTGGCAGAGCGCGTACGAAATATATTAAATGTATTAACTTTGGCACTTGCTGGGTCTCGAGAGGAGCTCTTGGAGCTGCTCCTGTGCTTCACCTCCACTCCCCCGGCTCCTTTATGCTCTCCCCTTCTGCTAGGAAAATTCCTTGTCCCCAGACTGTGGCTGCCTGGAGGTCACCAACGTTTGCCAGAAGCTCGTCTGTGCCGCACCGGGAGCGGCCCAGGCCCGTGAGGTGAGGCTGGCAGATGGCACTCAGCCATCCCATGCCACAGAGCAGCTGAGCCAGGCCAGCAGTGCCTGGGCTGGGAGATGCTCATTGCTCCCAGGGGCTCGCACGACCCCGGAGCCAACTCACGAGCAGAGCAGGGAGCATGGGAATGTGTCCAGGACAACATGACCAACTGCTCTGTTGGCTCAGGAACACCAGGACTCAATGCCCAGATGCTTAAAGCCTGGCTGAGAGTCACTACAGGCTGTGCTGCTGGGAGCAAAGCTCAGGGAGGAGCAAGGCTCTGGGAGGAGCGAGGTGAGGGACAAGGCAAGAGGGACGTCACCTTCATGTCCCCACACTGGGGTGAGCTGTCTGGCTGCTGTGTTGGACAGATTGCCCCAGGATGCCCAGCAGAAAAATATGAGAGGGCTCCACCACTGTGCCACCTGCCCAGGGTGGGACTGTGGCTGGCACTGGCCGTGGAGCAGCCACCCACAGCAAACCCAGCCAGCTCTACGTGGGAAGCAGTCCCCAGGGCTCACTCCCCGGCCACACACAGCCTGGAATTTGATTATGTTTTCAATAAAAGAAGTGCTGGAAGATAACCCCCCTGAGTGGCATCTGCCATGTGGGCTGCTGCTGCCAGGATGGGAAAATTGCCCTTCGTTCTTCACAAATAAATCTGAGGGAAAGCCCGTTCTGAGCAGGCAGCATTCTCTGGGGGCTGCTGAGGACTTTGAAGGCGTTGCCATGAATAACAGTTTATCTATAGAGTTTCGTTCAAAATGAAGCCTCAGACGCAGCCTAAAATTATGGGGATGCTGTGAAAATGGCTTTATAAACTATTGCTTTTTCCTTTCTGAGCAGCAGCAAAGTACAGGCCAGACAAAAGCCAGCCGAGACTCTAACTGTCATAAATAAGTCAGCAGAGCTGATAAAAATAAAGGATGAAATATAATTCAGCCATTCAGTGACAGATCCCATCTTAGCCGTGATATAGGGTCTGTTGAGACTGTCATTGCTTCAGGAAATTAAAGAATGAGCCCATTAGTGAGGATATTTAAAGATGTTCATATTAAGATTATGACTTCCCAGACTCAGCCCGACCAGAGAATTCACTCGATTGCAAAATCATTTCTCACAGTCCCTTTTCAGTGCTGCTCCAAAGGACCCAAAAGTGCCACAGGGGGGTCGTGGGATGAGGGGGAAGCTGGGCGACAGCATGCAGCTCAGCTTGTCTGTTGCTGTGACAATGGGAACACCTGTCCAGAGCCTCAAGAGGCAGCACAGAGGGGACACCTGGTCCTGGGAAAGGGATTGTAACCGTGTGCCATTCCTCAGCACTGCTGCTCCTTGCACACACGTGTGAGCATCTCCACACTCCCTGGAGCTCCTCCTCAATCGCTGCCATTTGCTTCTTCTCCTGTCTGGCAAAGCAAACACAGATTGTGGCAACAACTGAGCAAATCACATCGTAAGAGTGGGTGCCCCATGAGAAGGAGCCCCAGGGAAGAGGAGGAACAGGGAGCCACAGGTGCTCGTGGATGCCTGTGCCTGAAGGGATGTTGGGCAAATGAGAAAAGCAACGGCAAAAAAAAGGTGAAGGTTCCAGTCCCGGGATGTTGGAAAACTGATGGATAATTGTAATTAGCTTTCAGAATTTTTAATTATAGAAGGGGTGTAAATAATCACAAAGCACAGCTTCACTAATGAGAGTCCTTGTGCTCAGAAACACGGGGATGCATTTGTTAGGGAGACTTTGAAAGCTCGGCTGTTAATTAGGTGTCTCACAGCCAGCAGGGTTTCAGGAGAAGGAGAAACATGTATACATTTAAATCAGGCTCATTGTGAGAGGTACCCAACATCAATTATGGGATAGCAGGGTGCTAAAATGAACGAGCTTTGTAATTAGAGAGTGGATCTGAAAGGCAGAGAAGAGCCATTGCTTCCCCTCAGGTGTCTGCCAAAGGCATTTAACGTTGGTCAGGACACAGGGGAGAAGGAGATGTGACCTGCCTTCTTCACCCTGGGGATCATCCCACGGCAGTGACCTGCCCTGGAGGACATCCCACAGCAGTGACCTGCCTTCTTCACACTGGAGAGCATTCCACAGTGATAACCATGCACTGCAGAACATCCCAAGGCATCCTGTGGTGGGCTGGGCTGGATCAGAGCTTCATCAGGAGCTCACTGCTGGGGCTCCTACAGCCCCCTGCCACTCCTTTTACTGTAAGAGAAGCAGAAGGGGAGGGGGAAGGCTAGATTAGTTTAATTAAGCATGAGGGAACAGATTGCATTTCCCCACCCACAAAACTGAACAGAGCACCTCAGGAGCTGCTGGCCCAGCTCTGGCCAGTGCCCAACACTGGAGGGAGGTCCAGCCTTCCTGTGATCCCCCATGCGTGCACAAAGTAAAACAGCATATAAAGAGAGGGGGTGAGGATGTTTTCTCCTTCCACTTCCTTTCTGGGGCCTTCTGGTGTGTTTTCTTGGTGGCTATAAACAGGCAGGAAAGGAGATGACAAAGGCTGAGAGACACCTTTTGAAGCTGTGTCTGTTTTCAGCTGCTCTGAGGGCAGCAGTCAGCTCAGACCCCGAGGCCAATCTCCACCGTTCCTCCTTTCATTTTCTCTTTTGGCTACAAATTTCAAGCTCTGCCACAGGAGTTTATGCAAGTAATTGCGTTTAGTTGGTATTTGGCTAAATCTAATGAAGCAATGATAAACAGCTCAGCGTTTTCTTCCCTGATGCCTAATGAATATTAATTTCTCTGTCAAAAAGGAACCTCTGCTCACTGCAAAAGATTAGATTCCCATGCTAAAACTTGAGGAAGGGGTAGAAGATCACTGGAAAGGATGGAGTTTTGGGAAAGCCTGTATCTGCTCCTGTGTGGAGAGCAGCAGGCTGGGTTCAGGTGCTTTCACAAGGAATATCCATCAATCCCTGTCTGACCCATCAAATTGTTTTGGTAGAAACCTGTCCAAGCTTGAGCTGTGAGGATGTGTCAGGCACTGAGTGTCCCATGGTGCAGGTAGCAGTGTCTCCAGGAATCCTCCTGCAGCCAGGGAGTGCCTTCAGCAGGAAAATGGCCCAAAAGTCTCCTAGAGGTGATTTTACTCACAGTGTGTAGCTCTCCCTTTCTGGAACTTCAAGGGTAGGTGTCAATCTACCACTTGATGGTCATTTCAGGCAGTGTGGGAAATATGGTGCTGCTATCACCACGGGAGCCCCAGCACTGTAGAAGACTCTGCCCCCCAGCATCCTGTGGGATGTTCCTGCTGCTGGCCCCATGCAACCTGGCAGTCCCAAGGGCTTGGGGTTCTTACCCCAGCTCCCTGTGCTGCTCCTGGCTACTTGGACTCACTGCAGCATCATGTTAAACTGTTCTAACTTTAATCAGCTCGTGGGCTGCAGTGAAATGGCGTTCACACGTGATGTGAGGGGAGCCCTGTGACAGTTCCCAGGGAGGGGACAGTGTGAAAATGGATCTGCCCAGGTGGGAAAGGGGCAGTAAGACCCAGGTGGCCACTGCAGACCCCTGGCAGAACCCCTGTGTAGTGATTTTGCCAAGCCATCTCCTTTCAGCATGGCACTGGCTGGCATCCCTCCTCCAAGGAGGGAATTGGATCTTCTTCTTCCCAGCAGCTGCTCTCAACAGCCCAGTAGGATGTGTTGAGTTTCTTGATGTTCCTCTTGAGCATCAGCACCCTGTACCTGAGGCAGTGCCAAGGGCTGGGGAAACATCCTGGGTGCAGTGGGGTTTGGGTCTATCTGTTTTAAGGGCCACAGAGAGGCCAGGGCAGCTCCTTGGCACCTGCATCCTCCCCGTTGACATCTTGGCAAGGTACCAGGAAGCTCCTGCAGGAACACACCCAAGCCAAGGCACTGGAAGGGACTGGAGAAGCAGCACCGGATTTACTGTAAAAACAGATGCTAAACTTTGATTTTGGCAAAAGGAAGCATATTCAGCATTTGCTTGAGGAGATGCCCAGGCTGAGGAATGTGGGAGCTCCCAGAGCCCAGCAGCTGTTTAACCAAGCCCATTTTTTGCTATTTATCCTTGTGCAGCTCAGAGACAACAGGAAAATCACCGACGAGTTTACCCGTTGACCGGTTTAAGGCACTCCAACGTGCTGAAACTTTTGCCCAAATTGGAACTTCGCTCTCTCTGATCCAACTTCCCAGTGGTGCTGCCACCCACCGTGCTCTGCACTGCAAACTGCTCATCTCTCCAGAGCCAGGCTGGGAAAGGGATGTGAGTGGCAGCTGCTCTGCCACTGGCGGGTACAACTGAGTATTCCTTGGAACAAGAATGAGGGGGAGAGGAAATGGTGCCCTGTGCAAATACCATCTGCATTCAGATTCAAATAAAATTATAGCAAATCTGCAGCACTGGAGATAAAAATGGTAATGAGTTTTAATAGTTCCCTTTGATTTCTGCTATTGAAATTGACTCCAGGAGGCTGATATTGTATCAGGAGATGTTAGATCCCTGGCCACACATCAGGCAGCTGTACTGCTTCCAGAAGTCAGTGAGAGGGAGTGGAGCCACTCTGGACCATTGTGGTCATGGCAGGAGCGGAGAGCTGTGAGAGGCAGCCATTAGAGCAGCCATGCAATTACTCCAGCCATCGATCGTTAATACACTTTTAATCAATAATCAAGGCAAAGCCGGGAGCTGGATTGATGTTGTAGGGGTGTGCAGTATCCATAAAATTGTCATCTGAGCACCCAGGGAGGTGAGAGTTGCTTCTCTACTCCTGATTAGCTGGACGGGGCTGTAATTGGCCAGGGAAAGGCAGGAGGTGAATCCAGATTATTCATTCCAGAGTGCAAATCCCTGCCTGACACACACACACACACACTCCTGCCAGCACCAGCTCTATGCCCCCTCCCCTCCCTGTGGATAGCTGTTCCAGCTAATTGTGCATGTTCATGCACCCTCATCAATGTCAAAATCCAGGATTGGCCCCTCTTCTCTGAGACTGAACTCATTACCTGTGCTGCTGATCAATTAACAATCTCACTGTCCCTCGTGAGCAGCCACAAGTCCAGAGGGAATGATGAACTCGGCAAGGAAGTGCCTCTGCATCCCCGCTGGTGAGAAGGGCCTTAACCCCAGTTTCACCAAAGAAGCCATCACCTCACTCTGAAGTCAGATCACATCACGAGCACCACGAGCTGTGGTTGCACTGGCAAACTTCACTCCTGCCAAATGGATTTTTCTCCTGCCGTGGGGCTGTGGCTGCAGGGAGCTCAAGACTGGCGCCCTGGGCTCCGGATGAGCCCTGTGTGCTTTTGAGGAGCCATCTGGGTCAAATAGCAGGAGGAAAGCTCAAAACCTCTTTTTTTTTTTTTTTCCCTCTCTGAGAGCTCAAGGGCAAAATTTGAACATCAGAGGCAGGGACAAGTCTTCCTGGGCTGATTTGTGAACATCTTGTTGAGACATCCGAGGATCAGATCCGAGAATATTTTAGTGATGCAGAGAGTGATTCAGAGTCATCCGGGTTATCCCCCCCTTGCTGAGGATGCGATTGAAATGTTTGTGGCTGAATATCACCTGGGAAGAGCTGAGCAGTCACACTGGCATGCAGACTGTCATGTTTAAATCCCAGAATCTCCTCAGCCTCCCAGCAAGGCTGAGAGGAGCATCCATCATTTTCATACCCGGGCTCTGCGCTGCAGGAGGGCTCCCTCACTCAGTGCCACTCCTGGATCTGACCCAGCTGCTCTAGGAAGGTGGGCCACACCTCCTTCTCTGGCTTCCCATACAGCAGCTCCAGCCAGGAGGGACAAGGTGCTCATGGGAAAGGCCAGGGATATACTGTGGCTCAGGAAAAGCCGATCCCTACATTTTTTTACACTGCAAGTTTTAAATGCAGGAGATTAACTTCTGGATGCAGCTCAGCCCGAGTGATCAGGGACCACGAGATGTTTAGGGTGGCCAGATCCCCTCATCTCCCACCCCAGCATCCCTCTGCCATGGCAGCACCCTCACAGTGAGCTGGCAGCAGCCCTGGCTCTGAGTGGGAGCAGCCATCCAAAGGAATCTCCAAGCACCTTTCCAGCGGGTGCTGTTCGCTTCCCGGCTGCCGGCGTGTGCGGATGAAACGTTGCCTCGTTCCTTCCCTCGGCGCTAGCCAGCTGCCCAAAGACAAACTGTCCTCCCTTGGGGGGTACATTAGAAATGCTTAAGCAAATTAGCCATAAATAGAAATTGTAACATATGGGGCTGTAGATAATGTTTCATTATAAATTATCATATTCTCCAGGGAGATACGCCTCTTCCCTTCACACCAAAGACTCTGGGTTTCTTCTTCTGTGCAGATTTTGAGTTCCTTTTTTTTTTTTTTCCTTTTGGTAACTGTTTCTGACAATAATTGGACTCAGTAGTTGATTTCCTGGGTGCAGAAATTGGGATATGTAGCTCACTTCTGCTGCAAATCCTCTCAGATTTAAAATTCCCTCATTAAAAAAAAGAAAAGAAGTGAATACAGTCCTGATGAAAGGTGCCCGAGTGAAGGCCCTGAAGATTGAATGGGGCTGTTTATCCACCACAGAGTTGCACCAAGGACAGCAATGCTGCTTCCCCTGCTCTGTCCCAGCACTGCTGGCACTGCCAGGCCAGTCCCAGCTCTCAGCCACATGGAAATTGGGCACTTTCCAAAACAAGAACGCCCACAAATTATTCCCTTCTCCTGCTCAGACTGAACAGCTCAAGAGGAATCAGCCCAGTGCAGAGGAATCTCCCTGGGAGCCCATCCATCATCCCAGCACCATTCAGCTGTTGGGGATCCTGGTGGGCAGCACAAAGCTCCTCCCTCCTTGAGTAAATATGAGAAAACTGGTACTATTCATCCAGCTACAGAGCCCTTGAGAGAACAGCCCAAAATTTATCTTTAACATCTTGAAAATTCATTTCTATTTTTTATTTTCTTCTGTTTCACTTATCATTTCATAAGTTTGTTCCCACAGTGATCCAGAAACAAGTTCTAGTGGCCACTCAGAAGGTCCCACTTGCTCTGGGTAGGCATTTTCCTTCTTGCTGAAACCTCCCTTGCTGACCTCTACTGGAGTCTCAATCCTCACACAGATAGCAGCAGAAAAGAGATTTTTTTCCCCCAAAAATATTATTGAGTATGCACAGACTGTGCAGTCAGAAGTAAGTACAGGAAGTAGCTTTCTGCTCCACATCTATAGGTGCATATGGATGTTGGTCTCCAAAACCCAGAAACTGAACCCATTAGAACCACTTCAAGTGAGATTATTGCAGACACAGAGATTTACCTGCTGTAATTGCAGAAATCTTGGCGCTTGCATCCTGGAGCTAATTGATGTCATCAAAGCACTGAATGAGTCTTGATTTTGGTAGTTACAGTCCCACCTGGCACCTCCGCCTCTCCATAATAACCACAAGCTTAAGGGAAAGGAAATACAGAAGGGAACATCTGCTGCAATGCAAATATTTGGGAGGATGGTGGCAGCTCCTACCAGAGATGTTTCCCTGCCTGGTTGCATGTGCAATGTGTCCACTCCTGGTTTGTCACCATCCTCCTAACCTGCTGGTGGGATGCAGAGCACAGGAGCTCATGTACCATTAGGATGCAGGGAGAAGAGCAGCCGTGTTGGTGGGTTGTGAAGCTCTGAAGCATCTGTGCTGGTGGGATCTTGTCCTTCCCAGAACCAAGCTGAACCTGCCAGGGTGGGATGTGGCTGTGCAAACAGCTGGTGGGATGCTTTCCTTGTTATCCCATCCCCTGGTGTGCTGTCAGAGAGGATTTGCAGCGGTTCCCAGTGGCACTGAGGGGTTTAGCGGATATCCCGTTATGCTGGGGACAGGTGACTTAACTGGGTCAGCAGGCTTTACTCTGCAAAGGCTTAAACCTCTCCACTAGCTGCCTCTGTGTGTCTCCTGCAAACTTCAAACCAGAAGGAAAAATGCCTTCAAAATAATGTGGAATTTTATTCATGATGGAACCCGGAGGCAATGCGCCCTTACCTTGGCATTGCCAAAAGGAGAAGGGTGCTAGGACAGTCCTACCTTGCTCTCCAGAGGATGCTCACATGGCACTGGGGCTGGAGGAGACCCAGAAGTGCCCACCTCATCCCTCTGCCTCATTGTCATTGCTCCCAGAGGAAGATGGAGATGCTATCAGGAGACACAAACATTGGATTGTCTGTCTCTGGGATCACCCCTGTCCCTTGAGGCTTTCATGATATATGGACCCTCACAAGGACCTCAGAGTGTGGTGACAGTGGTGGGGCCAGAGTCCCTGTTAAATTCCCTTTGAACATTTGAGCTGGAAGCAGTAGCTGTCACTGCTCACGAGGCTTGGAGAAACTTTCTGCCCAAGGAAATATTGACCTTTCCTGCAGAGCAGCAGAGCGCAAGGATGAACAGAGCTGCGCCCTCAGCACCCGGCTGAGAGCCGAGCATCCCGCAGATCAGCCCCGTCAGTTAAAATAAACAACAACCCCAATGCATCCCTGCCAGGGCAGAGCTACAGCTTATTGTTCCAGTCAAAATAGAATTATTGCCCTGAGGCCTTGGAGATCAAAAAAGGGGGAATGAACAGCAAAGGCAGTGAGGGAATTGCTGGAGCAGTGATTCTCTCGCCAGTGTTGGGAGCTGATGCTGGATTCCTGTAGACACAGGGAAATGATGCGCTGCTGAGGGCAGGAGTCACAGCCCTCTTGGGTGTCTGATCCTCTCTTTCACTCCTTGTCAACCTCTGGCTTTCATAGCCTTCGACTTGGACTTTTTTTTTAAAAAACATAAATCCATTGCTCATTTTCTTATTGCAGCATGACGCACTCTATGCAATAAGATGGACAAATGCAAGAAGGATCTTGAGTGTGGGACAGCACAAGCCCTTGCCAGCAAACCCTCCATAGTCAAAAACATTGGAGTCCTAATCCTAGTTGTAACAGGAGAGGGAGGCAATGCTCTCTGGACATCTCGGTTTCCTCTGGAGGCTGTGACAGGCTCTGGGGCAGGCAGTGATGCCCTGGGCACACAAAATTCCAGCCAGGCGGGAAATTGAGGCAAAATCTGTCTGGTGTGCTCCGTGTGCTGGTGATGAATTATTCATCCGCTCCCAGCCAGCATTTCCAAAAAGGGCCACCTTCATATGAAGGACACAGGAGGAAGGTGGCAGGGCCGTGGGCCCTGCAGGAACTTCCAGGAGAGGAGCGGGCGCATCTCCCGCACGTCTGCGCAAAGCAAACACAGATTATGCCGTTTCTTCAGGCCTTTCATTTCACACGTCATTTTTTCTATCTAAGTATAGGTTTACACGAGAGGTAATTACCATCCTTTCACAGCTCTTAGTGCAGAGCAAAATGAGACGGAGTATTACATTCGTAATCTAATCGTAAATAAAAAGGGCCGTAATAACCCCCAATTAGCACATTAAAGTGTGTCGAGGACTTGTTTTACCACTCCGGTGTAAACAAGACCCCTGGGAACACCTCACATTGCTGAGGCAGAACTGGTGGGTCCCTCTTCTCCCTCACCGAGCCAAGTTATGCAACACCCTGAACACCAGCTCTTAGTTGGAGTCAGACATGGATTTTTCATGAGGATAAATTAATTATGGGCAATTCTGTTCCCTCTACTGGCACATCTGGTGCCAGGCAGGGAGGAGAGGGCTGGAGTCTCCTCTTCCAAGCTGTTGGGACAGCATTGCTGGTTCCTTTTGGAAGGTTGTGGGGAAGCAAATAGAGATGAAGCAAAAGGGTGATGTGAAGATGAAGGTCAAAAATGACCAGGAGCCCTTTGCTGCTCTCAGAATTAGGCACCGAACACAGCATTAGATGAAAAACATCTCACAACACTGGGCAAGAACGGAGGTGGGGGCTGATGAGGTCACACCCATGCCTGGGTCTAACCTGGTAGAAGTGCATCAGCCATCCAACAGGAAATAGTATTTTTTGTCACCTTCTGTAAATACATGGAAGGCAAATGGGCTCAGGCCTTTCCCAAAACCGTGATTGCAATCCCCCAGGGAGACTCATTTTCAAATGATCTTGTTAGACATTGTTAGGAATTGATACATTTGCATAGCATGAATGTTAAAACTCAGAAAGAACTCAAATGCCAATTAGAACCATGGCGGGTTTTTTTCCCCCCCTCATTAATCAGTCATGAAAGAGCAGCTCCAGGTGTTTTTCGCCGGCTAAATGCCGGCAGAACTCCACTGTTATTAATCTTGGTGACCCAAGAGCCATCACCATACACAGATTCCAGCAAAGTGATGGAAGGCTGGGAATGAAGCAGGACACGAGGTGTAAGTGCAGCCATGGATTACTCCCAGGGCCCAAGGACATCACTGGGATAACAGTGCTGGGATAACCCCCTGGGATCACTCAGGCTTGGAGTGCAGCTGTCAGGGGAGTCGCTGGGATAGCAGCACTGGGACAACCTTATGCTCTGCATAAAAATCAGCAACAAACCCCTGAATTTCCTTTCAGAAAACAGTGAGGAAGTGATGAGTCAGCAAGACCTGGCTGAGAAAAGTGCCACTGCTCCAAGGCAAGGAACACTGCACTCAGGTGAGGGAAATGCCATCGGGAAAGTAAAAGGCATCACACATCAAACACACAGATGGGTTGTGTTATGGCACCTGGCACAGCGGGGAGGATATCTCTGGTGAGTCACCCACTTGGCATCTGGGCATCCAGCATTTTTTTGCTTGCTGGGGCCGAGTTCCCTCTTTTGTCATCACTTGTTTTCCTTGCTGGGCTTCGAATGGGCACAGCCCAGCAGGGAGTTGCTGGGGTTCCATGGCAGCTCAGCCTCGGTGGGCACTGGTCATGGAGAGAAGGACCTTGGAAGTGAGTGGGCCATGAGGGCAGCCCCTGAGTCAGCAGGGATCGAGGTACATCCCAGCCTTGTGGCCATCCCAGCCTAAGACAGTCAAAAGAACTGTTCTGAGCCCTCCCAGGAGGAATTAAATCAGCTTCATGATGATTAATTACTCAGGCATAGCCTCAGGTGCAGCGCACCCCTGGGACAAGACGGGGCAGAGGCACAGCCCTCACCCGGACTCCCACCTGGGAATAAAACCTGCATGGGATCAGCTGTAATTAGCAGCACCCAATTATATATCCCACTACAAATGATGATGAAAAAGCAAAAAGCCCAAACTAAAAATATCTCCCCTGGGAGAAGTGTGGCCAGTGTTTGAGCTGATAAGACAGAGAGTGAGGAAGAAGATGAAGCGGCAAACTGTCCTTCCACTTAAAAGGTAGGGCTTCAGATATGCAGATTTTCAATAAGCTTTTGAAATTCTCTAATAAAAATACTGTTAAATATTAATTATATTGCTATTTATAAATCTATACATAATTAATAGGAAAAATTAATGGAGCAAGGATTGGTTAAGAACTGTCTTCTAAATATTTGAATAGTGAAACATAATTATGTTTTGATGTGAAAATGCCAGGAATACACTGAAGTGTTTTTCTGTTATTGAAATGAGCAAATCTTGCAGGAAACTGCAGCCCTGGGAAGGGGCTGTTTCACCTTGTTCCATTCCACCCGCAGAGCTTTTGTGCACTTTGCTGCCTTGGGGTGGTGAAAGCTGCTGAGATTGAGAATTCTTGACACAACAAATTGTGGTTCATCTCTATTTCAGGCTACAAACACCATCACAACCCAGCTGGAGACCCCCTGGGTGCTGGTGGGGAGCAGCACCCTCCTGACAGAGTAGGGACAAAAGCACAGCAGTGGCCAAGGACAGACCACACACATTGTGGGAACCTTGCAGAGATATCCAAAATAGTTGGCTGCTCTGCCTGCCTTTGGAGAGATTTCATGGGAAAGAGATGCCAGGCTGTTTCCTCTGGAATCTGTGACCTCTGCTGCATTTCAAGTGAAATTGGGGTGGAACGACCAAGGAGGGGCAGGAGGGATGGAGGGAAGTGCTCAGTGTGATCCCAGTCTTGGGCAGCTGTTGAGACCTGAAGCAGGGTTTCCTGGGCTCCCCAGGAGCACTTTTGGGACTTTTTGGGCAGATGCTGCACTCACCACCCTGTGCTCCGTCCGTGGGCAAGATGAGGGTGCAGCCTCTCTCCACTCTGGCATCTCCAGAGTCCACCCACAGTCCTGCTCTGTAGGTTTGGGACAGTTCTGCACTAAAAGCAATGCAAATCACACGTTTTTCTTTACAGGAGAACACAGTACAAGCTTTTGCACTTAGTCAAAAGGCTTTTTTACCTTAAAAGTGTTATTTGCTGCAAGGGAACAATGAATTCCAAATAAGTTTTATTTCCAAATAGCCTTATATGCCGGCTTGCTTTGTCCTGAAAAGCTCCTGCTTGGTTCTGTTCTCTGTTTTTGTGTTTGCTGATGAATGGGGTAATTGAGAGATGGCTGTGATGGAGGGTCATTGAGAGATGGCTGTGATGGCTGTGAGGGAGAGCCAGGCTCTCTAGCCCAGCCCTGGCTTGCAGCAGGAGAACTCTGGCCAAAGGAGATGGCTGCTTGTGAGCTCCTGCAAGGGAAATGGCATCTGTGAAAATCAGATCCAGCTGAAGTCTGAGCATTCAGAACAAGTCACGCTGCCTCCATCACAGCATTGGATCTGTTGTGGTGCTGGAGTCTTCATCCCGTGTCTGCTCCCAGCCCCTGCCCCTCTGGCAAAGGGGTTTTGGCTCCTTGGGGATTCCCACACCAGCCCAGCAGCCGGAGCCTCCCTTGCCATGGCATGAGGGCAGAGCCACTGGGGCCATACGTCACCCCTGTGGCACCAGGAGCTCATCTGTAAATGTTCCAGAGGTGTTACACAACCCCAAGAACCAAGTGCTGTGAAGAATGTGGCACAAAACACAAGGAATTTAGTAGAGAATGTGAAAGATATTACAAACCCATAAATTTTCCCCTAATGCAATCCTTATGCAGATCAGGGCACAGGGCTGGGCCCTCTCTGCTATCACTCACCTTGACAAATGAAACTTTCCCAAACTTTTGCACATGAAGGAAAGGTTTGCAGTTTGGTTTCCCAGTTTGCTTGTTTTTAAATGTGTAACATGAGCGATTATGTCTCAAACCAAATGCTTCAAAGGGCTTCTAACTTTCTGGAAGATTCATGGCATGGCTCCCCCATGTTTTTTGAAGAGGAAAGTACATTTATTTATTGCACTTTAAGGGAGAGATGGTATCTCTCAGCCAATTCCCTAAAACAGCTCTGCTGTCCTAAGGCACTTACCGAGTATTGCTCTGCTCAGCTAATATATTACTATATAAAAAGGGAACAAATGACCTTAAAATTCGGACATCTGTCTCTGATGGGTTTCTCTGTGGTTCTCAGAAAGAAGTAACAGAGACAGACCTCCCTCAGGCCTGTGCAGAAAGCAGGAGCTATTCTGGCTGTCCTGCTACTCCTGCCAAAAATCTTTGGCTGGAGCAATGCCTGAGCATCTCTGTGTCAGCACAGGGAGAGGTGCCCTCTGCGAGAACCTGACCCAAAGGCATGTTTTCCTTCATGACTTTGTGGACTCAGGACTTGCCCCATCCCTGGGCTCTGCCCCACATGAGGCTCTGAGAACAGTCACAGCACCTCGTGGGAGGCCAGTGATGGCTCTGTGCTCACACCCAGCCCACCTGGGTTTGAACATGGTGAACATCCCCAGGTCCCTGCAGGCACTTCCCTTTTGGTGGGGGATGCTGATGGGCATGAGCCTGAGCAATGCTCCAAGTTCCTGACACTTGGAGGTAGAAGAGATCAATCCTGAGGCAGCACACTGCCTGTGTGTGGCTGTGTGGCCGCCACGCTGTGTCACAGCTGGTCCCTCCAGTTGCAGGCTCAGCATCTGCCCAGTGTCATCCCTCTGCAGGGCCCCGAGGCCAGTGGGCACATGTTGAACCACAGCCTGTGGCCTGAGCTGCTGGGGGCAGCAGTAACCCCTCTGTCCTTCTGATCTTCCCCCACTCTTCCTCCCAATGTTGCAGGCGATCAAAAACAGGCAACAAACGAGCAGTCAGCATTTGTGCTTGAGATGTATTTAAAAAGGTTAAAGCAAAACAGATCAAAACATCCTTTATTCTACAGCCTTTTCCCCAAAGTAACACGTTAGCCCTAAGGTAAAAATCAATGTTCAAAACCTGTACCAATTTTCAGAGAGATAAATGTTGTGTTTAACACTTTGCATCCTCAGGTGTGTGTGAGGTGCTGCCAGTGGTTCCCAGTTAATGTCTTTGTACTGGTGAGGTGGTTCTGCAGATTGAGGAGAGAAAGAGCTAAACCAGGCACTTGTGAGAACTCCTTTCACAGCATTTCACACTGAATGACTTTAGAGGATGCCGACGCTCTGAGTTTGTCAGCCGCATCTCCCTGGGACAAATGCAGGAATTGGGCTTCCATGCCAAATCAAGACAGCACGTCCCCGAGAATGTGCCAAGCATGCACTGCCCAGCCCCCAAATTCCACTGGAAGAGCCTCACTGGGACCAGCACGATGCTAGGGCATCACTGAAACTCAGCACGTACCAGTTTTGATGACCTTCCCAAGTCTTTAAACTCAGCAAAACAGGCAGCACCTCGCTCAGACTTGTAAGGAAAAGATTGGGTTTGTCCACAGGAGCCTTTCAGTGCTTGTGAAAGGTCAGTGGGGGATGTGAAACTTGCCATGGAACCACAGAGGTTTGTTCAATTTACAAGCATCATTCGTTTCAGTGCAACCAGAAAGTTATTCATGTCCCTGCCTGCAGCCCTGCCCGCTCTCACCAGAGGCTGGGGCTGGATCAGAGCATCAATGTCAGCCCCGAGCCGGTGGGTTGTGATGCCCCAGCAGAAGATGAGACATGCCAACAAGGCTTCTCATTAGCTCACAGCAGTTTAATTACTCGTTGCGTGGATGTCTCCTCAGAGAGAGGACAAGGGGCATGGACTCGTGCTGCTTCTTTCTAAGCAAATGCCAGGGGTCTAATTCCTAAATTTTCAGACGTTTTCCTGATTAGAGGCTGCCTCAACTGCCAGGGAAAAGCCAGCAGTGGAGCAGAGGTTCAGGGGCCTTGCTGACCCTTGCACTCCACAGTAATCCCTGCTTCCCATCCCTGCAGAGCTGCTGCTGCTCCTGCAGGCACCGGCTCTTTCCACACAGAAACATGTGGCTGATCAAACATGAAGCAATAAAAAAATCCCCTCGAACACCTTCCCCAGTCAGCTGGTCATTTTCTGAGCTAAAAGGGCTTTTTTCTTCCTTGATGGATCCCTAGGACGATAATTGAACGATTTGCTGTAATAAAAAGTTAAATTGCATAAAATTAATATTGATCCAAATTAAACCATTTGTCTCCCTTCCCTTTTCAGCTCCACAAACACGATTATTGCTTTGGCTGTTACAAACCAAATACAATCACAAGTTGCAATCACAGCTTGTTTTCTGGCCTTTGCTCCCCCTCCCCAGCTCCCTTCTCTTGCAGGAGAGAAAGCAGAGCCTGGGCTAGCATATTTTGGATCTTCCTGAGCACCAGGATGCCTCTCTGGCCCTGACCAGGCTGTGACACATGCTTCAACCTTGAATGTTTGCAGGAGGGACCATAGTGGACAAGGAAGGAGGAAATACCCCACTGGCAGGCTTCAGAGCCAGTTCCCTCCTGCTTTCTCTTCTCCTCCACCATTTCCTCATGGCAATAATTGGAAAGGAAGGAAAGAGCTATAAATACCTCTGGAAATTAAAAGGAGCATGTATAGTCTTGGCAGAGAGGGAGAATATCTGGAGGGTCTCGGCTCCTCTCCCCATCACCTACTGGCAAGTGTTTACTTTGAAATTTTTCATTTGTCTCCTCTGGGATTACAGGCAAAACAATATTTGACAGCCCAGGAAAACTGTGGTTTCTATGGAGCCAGGGATGAAAATCTGGCTGGGAGTAAAGCAGGCACAGGAAAGCGGGGTCTTAAAAATGAGTGAGCCTCTGCAGTGGGATGTGGGAAAAGGTGCCCCACTGCCTGCAGCAAACCTCAGAGCAGGGATATGACAACCAAACCACTCCTGGAGATGGTGAACAGAGGTAGGTTCCCAATGTCCACCTGCAGTTGGACACAGCACTGGAATTCCCAGCATCTGCAGCACTACAGAGAATCCCCATAGCACAGCCCAGACAAACCCTGGGGTTCCTGGAAAACCCCCTGGTTGCCATCCCACCCCCAGGAGCAGCTCAAGGCAGCAGCCTCCCCATCAAAACCTTCTCTCCACAGGCCAGGGAGCTGCTGCTCAGTGGCTCTGGGACATCACTGCTGGAAGCAGAATTTTCTGGGACAGAGTGAAGCAGAAGGAAATCCAGGCTTGCCTGGGTAGGAAACACGTTTTTCTGCATCTGGGCTTGTTCCAGAGCAAGTCCCTGAGTGCAAGGCTGCTTGCCAGGTCCATACCCCCAGCCTGGGAGGCAGAGAAAGTTCATGGGACTAAAGAGGTTTCAAACCAAACATTCCTGGCTCAGGGAAGCAGGGCTGTTCCTGCAGAGCCATTCCAAACCAGCTCCCGTGCCAAACAGGTTTATTCTATAAACTTTGCAGATGCAGAGGCAGGGCAGAGTTACTGAAATAACTCTCAATGGGCAGGTTTGGGGCTAAGATGCCATGTAAAACTCCAAGGAAATATTCGAGGTGAGCAGCTGGGACCAAACTGTGCCAGAACTCAGCTCAGAGCATCTCACGGGACCAGGGACAGCTCCCGACTGCAGTTCCTGGTGTGCTGGATTTACCAGGACCAGGAAGGAAAGGAAAGGGAAAGGCAACTGTACATGCAGCTCAACCCTGATTGTACTTTCACCACATTCAGCTGAGCTTTATAGTGCTTAATTTAAAGTGCTGTTCCATGTGGGAAAGTCGTAAAATAACACGATCCATATTTATTATCTCCTGACGATTCCGACCGAAATCTTGCCATTTTGTGAGATTAAGGGGAGGGAGAAAAGGCTCATGCTGCTGTGTCAGCTCTGCCAGAGGGATGCACGTGGGTCTGCAGACTGACCATGCTTGCTGCTCTGCTTGGCCATCTGCACAAGGAAGAATCTGCAGAAGCACTGCCCTTGCTAGCTTGTGTCCTGCCCCTTATCTCCCACTCCTTCCGCTCCAGGAAAGCACAAACCAGCACCTCACAAAGCCTTGGAGAAAGGCCTTTGAGCAGCTAGGTAGAGCCCAGTGGCTTAATCTGTCCCTTTCCCTGGGAATTCACTGTGAGCAGCTGCCCCAGTCCTCCCTGTGCCTTGCAGCCTCTCTCCAGCCGAGCTCTGCTCCTGCCTATTCTCCGATGCCTTGTTGTCCTCCAAAGTGAACATGAATTGCTGCCAGCTCAAATTAACGTCTCCTCACACTCGGCCAACTGAGCTGCTGAAGGAGGAGAAGGAGTCGGGATCTTCCAAGCCTTTAGAGTTTGTTCATCTCCTGTTACACACGGCCTGATTGCCAGATGGTTGAGAGAGCCTTTGGAAATTGGGTCTTCTCCGTCTCTTCTCAGATGGGAACACGGCTCTTCCTGCAGAAGGCATGGAGCAAACCTCTCGCACAGGGGTCTCACACAAGGCTCCGAGGAGATTAAACTTTGTACACAAGACAGAGAAGCAGCAGCAGCTGAGCCAAAGGTACCAAGGGCAGGGTTTCAGCAGGAGATGCCAAGGATTGTTATAAAACAGCAAACCAACCAACCGAACCAGTCTACAACAACAAACTGGCCCCAGAAACAGCTCAGTGATCAGTAACTGGCCACAGCAGCAGTCTCTGTAGAACATCCTGGAAATGCCTTGGGCAGGAGCTGGGGAAGACAGGAATCCCTGTTGCATTTCTTCAGAAACATTAATAACTCCAAGGACTGAGCTGGATAAAGAAAACCTTTCACCAGGGCCATTGGTTATTTGATTGTGTGTGGTTGATTGCACAGCTTTGGTGTCTAGCTGCCACACATGACATCCCTCTGGAATGGCATTTGGCTGCCAAAAAAAAAATGAACAGGAGCTGGAAAAAACCCCAGCTCAAGCCAGACAGTTTTGCCTGGTTATTTTTTGATTGTCCTCCCAGTCTGCTTGCAGACCCTGTGGAGGAGGATAGGCTTTTATTGACCAGATAGCTATGGCTGTAATCTCTCTGAAAATGCACATTAAAGGAATTTTAAAATCGAGATTATCTCCGTGAGTAGTCGTTAATGACTCCTTCGCAGCTGTTACAATGCTTATGTAAATATTGCCAGTGAATATTTAAGGCTCTATTAGAGAGAAATTTACTGTGCTGTCCATAATTGAATCTCTACATAAATCCCACAGCACTGGTTGGCTCTCTGGAACACAACCACTGCCTCCCTGTTCAGCTCAGTGTCAGGATCCTCCCCTCCTCAATCCTTATGTGATTGTGGATATGATGCCTGCAGCATCCTCAGAGAGACACAGGGCCCTGGAGGGGACTTGCACCCCAACTCCAGCAACTCCAAAATCAAAACGTAGGAATAATTGTTCAAGTAGGGGAAAAAAGTTAAACTAGGAAGATGTAACAAAATGTGATTGAATTCAGTACAAATTAATATTCCAGGTGGGAACAATACACATGTATGTATGCACAACTGCCATAAGCTCTTTTGTTCTGAAGCTGGAGGAGCACGAAAACAGAAACTCGTCTCCTATCTCAGTTCAAACCTGTCAGAAGTAGCTGAGACATGAGAAGAGGCTTTGGCATTTCTCTGGGCTCACAAAGAGAAAGCCGAATGAATTCAGATTCATCTATCTGCACTTGAAAAGCCACTTCTCTGCAAGACTGGAGCAGCAGATGGATGGAGAAGAGGAGCACCACGATCTTCCAGAGCATCTCCCACCACCCAGAATTGCAGTGCCCGGGACAGGAGCTCAAACAAGAGCTGAGCCACAGAACTCCCAGTTTTCCCAGTAATGCTCTGAAAGATCATTACAATAAACTGAACAAGATGAAGTTCTCTGCACCAGATGGGCCTTTTCTTCTCCTTCCCCATTACCAGGTCTCAGTCTGCCCACACACACCTGCCCCTGTGGCAGTGGCACCCCCGGTCTCAACCCACAGCCACACACCCCCAGGAGCTTTAAGAGAAGAGGAAACCAAAGATCACAACTAGCTGAACCCTATTTTTCTTAATAATTATTATTATTGAACACTTACAAGCAAATATAGCATCAGGATCTTAGGAAGATTTAATGGAAAAAAATTAATTTTCCTAAACTAATGAAGTACTTGAGCTCCAGGGCAACAACTGCTAATGGTGCTTCTATCTCAGCTGAAGAGGCAAAAAGATTGTGTTTAATAGTAATTTTAAATATAGATTTGAGGTTCTCTCCCATAAATCATGAAGTCAGATAAGGACTGTGCATAATAACTTGTCAGATTACATAAACAAAACTGATTTCAAATACTTTAAAAAACACTTTTATTCCATTTGCAAGGCTGCAAGCTCACGAGGAGACTTCAGATCTGCATGAGCCACCATGCACTTAACCCTTCACTCGTGGTAAATCTTCCTATTTAACAGCACCAAACGTAGTAATCACACATCCTTTAAAAAAATAATTTAAACTTTATGGACATGAATTTGTCCACGGAGGGGTCCTGGAGGAGAGCTGCTTCCCATGCAGGGATGTTGGGCACCTGTGAGGAGCTGGAGGGGACCTGGTGTGACAACAGCCCAGCCAGGCACCAGGAGATGTCCCAGGAGATCTTAGGGTCAAAAACAGTCCAAACCTCTGCTGGTGGCTCAGGGCTGCTTCCCCCCAGGTCTCCAGCCCCAGCAGCCTCCCAGTGCCTGCTCACAGAAGCATTGTCCCTCCACCATGGGCCCTGTATGTCAGGGAAATGCAGCATCCATCAGTTTTATTTCCCGTGTGCCACCCTGAGATACCTCTCAGCTGCTGCTGTGCTGAGCTATTACTCTGAACATAGATAATGGCCCACGCTGATCCACTCCTTTACAACAGGAACTTTTAAAATCCTTCCCTCCTTGAATCCCTCTTCCCCCAAGGACCCCAGCACTGCAGGATGCCATGTTACTGCAGTGGAACCCCGTCAGCAGAGCAACATCCACTGGCTCAGCATCTCCAGGGCTTTCACTGAGAGAGCAAACACTCCTCTCTGATACACTGAAAACATCAAGATGATCATTAACATCCTCCCTGAACCTCTGCTCCCCTCAGTAAAGGGATGTCAGGGGGAAAAAACCTTATTGACAAAACCTGAATTAGCACGTGATGGTCTGTAGACAAATATTGTGGAGTTCCAAATGAGCCTTCCAAATTCACTGTCTTCTGGTCTTGGACCATCCCTAAATCCCCACTGCCAGGACAACCATCCATCCCCATCTTGAGGGCCTGTTGAATTACCTCCAGTTTGTGCTGGACTGAACATTCCTATGAGGAAATGCCTGGGTGGAACCAGTGGCTCACACCAAACCCCCTATCCCCAGTTGAGGAGCCTGTGTGTGGAGGAAACAGGGCCATAGTTGCCAGCAGAACCACCTTCAGGGGCCAGTGGAACTCCTTGGAAAGCCCAAAAATACTTCCCTTTTCCAGAACAAGCAGAGGGACCAAATATCTCCATCCCAAATGCCCTACCCTTTTCAGTGCTTTATAAACTTTTTATCCAACTGTAAAATTTCTAATTATCTGAGGTAACTAACCAACGTTGCATGAACTCAAACCGAGACTATTCCAGTCAAATACATAATTAAAAGTTTCTGCTGTGCTGGTTCTTTCCCCCAGTTACATAAATTACTGTGCAGGGTGCAGCACCACAGCTGGGACCCCAGCTTGGTGATCCTGGTTGTGGTAAATGTCAGGACCAGGAGGATTGAGCTGCACCCTGTAGCTGCCCCCACTGCAGGAGCACCAGCTCTGCTGGTCAGCATTCTCAACTCTCCCAGCCATCATTCCCTGCTCTCTCCTGTGAGAGATCCCACATTCTCACATTCTCTGTGGCTTTGGAGAGCCACAAGCACTGGGAGCCCCAGGCTGCAGCCCAGGAGCCAGCTCAGCTGTCAGAGAGGCCTCCAGAATTAGAGTGAAGCACATCCTCAGCTCGCCCCTCCTCAGAATCCACTCTGGGAAACATTGTTCTGCAAGGAGCCAGCAGCAGCTGGAGCCTGACAGTTTGGAAAGCCACAGAGGAGAGACTGTGGCTGGGAGAAGCCGATGCTCCCAGCTTCTCCAGGCTACACATGTCCCAGCTGCTGGGACCTCAGTGTTTGCATCTTACCAAGCATCGGGAAACTTCTGCCTCTCCTCAAGCTGTGCCAGAAAACCTGACATTCCTCCTAATGATTCACCTGCCTCCACACTGCATCAAAGACATCAAATGGGTCTCATAGCAACTGCCAGATTAGCACTTCTCCCTAAGCCAGGCTTATCACCACGAACGGGAGGGCTGGAAGGGAATGTGTCTGATGCCAGCTGGGAAACAGGAGCAATTCCCCCCGATTGCCACATACCTGCAAGGGATGAGCTGCTGCTGGGCCCCTAGAAAGGACAAGCAGGGGGTGAACCCCAGGCAGCACTGGCTCCTTGCCTGGCTCTTAAATAACCTCTCCTCTGGCCTAATCAAGCCTGGGAGGCTCCTGCCCCACACGCAGTTGCCTTCCTGCACACCTTCCTGCACACCTGCCTGTGAGAGGGGCTGACTTTCAGAGCTCTGCTTTGGCTCAGCTGTCTCCAGCTGTAGTCTCTGGCACATCCATGTGTGCCAGGTTCAGGAGTCCCTTGGCTCCCCACAGTGAGCAGGGAGAGGGGCTGCAGCAGCTTCCTCTGCTTGTGTCCATGCTCCATTTGCACTTGTGTTTGAGGTGGGAGTGCTGACAGCAGACGTCAGGCCAGTTCAGCTGCAGCAAGGATTTAGAATCACAGAATTACAGACTGGTTTGGGTTGGGAGGGACCTTGAAGTTCATCTTGTTCCAACTCCTTGCTATGGGCAGGGACACCTTCCACCAAACCACGTTGTTCCATGGCTCCTTTTACTCCAAGGGTCCTACTGGAACAGCCCCAGCTCAGGCTGGTTGGCTGGAAGTGCTGGTGGGAGAGGGAGGCCAGCCATGCTAAGTGCTCCTGGCAGTGAGCACGGGGGTGGACAAGCGCATCCAACTCCACTCCAAATCCATTTTAGATCAAAGGCATTTGACTCTGCCTAATTTCAAAGAGCCATCCCACCTCCCCAGTCCAGCTGCAGGACTTCCCAGGCACAGCCCTAATCCTGCTGCTGCCCCAGCAGTGAGTGTGGGGCCTGCCTGGGGGTGCCACGGGTCCCATCTCTTTGGCAGTACTGTGGCAAGAGGGGACAAGTCCAGAGCAGTCCAGATAGTTTCTGTGGCTTTTTCAGAAAGGGCTGTGGAAATCCTGTCCTTTGGGTCTCACTGCTGCTGCTTTGCCTGAGCATTTCCAGCCTCTCCTTCCTCTCTGGGATTTACCCTGCTATCTGTAGCACTGATCAGGGAGTGTGGCAGGACCTTGCGACCCGAAGCCTATCGTGCCACAGCTCTGTGGAATTTGCTTGTCAAGGCAGCTGGATACAGAGACATCTCCAATGGGAGTGTTTAACAGCTCCTCACTACAGATTATTGGAGGGTGCTTTAAACCCCAGGGCGATTATCTAAGCCTAATTTTCCGTTCCAGCCCCTAACATTTCAATTTCCTCCTTCACTGATCTCTGGCTTTAATGGCTCTCCCAAACTTTCCTCCAGTTGAGAAGTGCCCATTTGGTACCTTTCTGCTGCATCTTATCAAAGCTTCATCTTATTTCTTTCCTTCTCCTACCCCTTTCTCTTTTCTCACCCTTTTCACCTTGAAAACACAGCCTCAATGTCCTCACTTCCCTGGGAATTGCAGCACTGGCCCTGCCCCTGCCGGGGATGCTGCATTCCCCCTCTTGGCTTCCTCACATGGGACTGCAGCTGGACCCTGGGAAGGAATTTCATGGAGCTTGGGAACATTCACTTCCCCTTTTCTTTTGTCTCTTTGCAAGCCAGACGGGAGCTGACACTCCGTGTCTCTCTGGCAGGACTGAGGGCGGTGCTTGGCCACCAAACCACTCCAAATCCATTGAGTGGGGTCCAGCAACACTCGGTGGTCTCCTGTGGCTCAAGGGGCTCTCGTCCCCCGGCTTTGTCTGCTCTGTCCATGTGCCCAGGGCTTTTGGCTGGCGGCCACCAGTGAGGCTGCACTGTCCAGTCTCTTCCCAGCCCCCTGGGGGTAGGATGCTACTGAGCTTTGGCAGTTGCTGCTCGGTGTCACTCAGCTGTCACTGCCTTTGTCCCTGCCAGCAGGCTGTCTCCTGGGAGAGAGGCTTGCTCGCCCACTCCCAGTCTCCCCTGCACTAAGCAGATCTGTGAGCTCTTGAGAGAGTTTTCTTGGGCTCTTGGCTGCTTCTTTTCCCATCCTGCAGAGTTGTTCCTCAGGCAGAGCCAGCTCTGAGATGTGTGCACAGCCCAGCACTGCTCTGCCTTCCCCTCTGCTCAAGGAGAGGTGACCTCAGTGCCTTTGGGAGTCAATGATTCAAAGCCAGATGATTCTAAAACCTGCCAACACTCAGGGAAAGGGTTTTATTGGCATTTAAACTATTAGTTGTGGCACCTGGTTTTTAGTCATGCTCTCGTGGGACTTGGAAAAATGCTGGTGGGACAAGGGGCACTGAGCCAGCTTCTGCCCGGGAGATGTGGGACATGCAGCCACAGCAAAGCTCCAGCATGCCAGAGTCTGCCCAGGAGGGACAGGTTTTGAGGGTTCGTATCTCCTTAACCCTTGGGAGAATGCCAGGGCAAATATACCAGCCCAAACATTAACAGCATCCATGGATGCAGAATGGTTTTGGCCAAGAGGCCCTTGGGGCTGATTGAAAGCAAATTGGTGAATGTGGGGCATTTTCTCTCCCAGGGGCTGAGCATGTCTAACTGCTCCAATGGACAGCTTTATGGACTGTTACATGGATATGGCTCTTCCCATGGCTTCACAGACCCATTTCACAAATGGTGCTGGCTGCAATCCACTGCTCTGTGCCGAGCTGCTGGTTGGGACATCGTCACGGAGGCTGAAGCGATGAGAAGGAAAACACGGATGAGAAATAGATAGGGAAAAACAAATGTCAAGCTGTGCTTTTTATAGTGCGAGGGCAGAGTACTGGCTGGGCTTTTAAGAAGAGAAAGATGTGCTGGTAATTGGAAAAGCTCTGGGGGAAGGGTGGCAGCCTGGCTCCCGTACCTGCAAGCACTCAGGGTCCCTGGGCAGCCAGCCCTGGGCTGGGATGCTGCACTCTGACTGCACACATTGAACCTGGCTGAGACCAAAGACACTGTGTCCCTCACAGTGCAGCCCTGGCATGGGCCAGTCCTGATCACCCCAGCCATGGAGCCTGCAAGGTTAGAGAGGAGACCCAGAGGAAAGGACCGAGCTGGATCTCAGTTTTTATTCGGGGTTAGCCCCATTGTCACCACAAGCAGAGAATTCCTCTGGGTTAGCAGAGAGCTTGGAAACACCCACTGGCAGCCAGAAGCTGAATTGGTGTTGCTTAACTGTGGCTTTTTCTGGGACACTAAACCACCAAGACCACATGTGGCCACACCTGTTAGTGCTGTTAGACACATCAGGTGATGTGCTCCTGCCACTGAATCCTGTGACCTGCTCCTGAACAATGTGTTATAGAAGGCCAGAATGAGTATCAGGCAGAGAAATCAACTGTTCCCTGATCTAAGCCGACTGGAATCAATTGCTGCAGGGGGAAAGTGCGGTCAGCCACCTCAGAGCCCTCTGACAGGTCAATAAATACACCTGAGAGGACACGCTCGCCTGCAGAGGTGGATGTGTTTCCCCCAGCAATGCTGCTTGAGTGATGCCCCGCTGTGCTCTGGTGCTGCTGAGCTGGGTGTCACATGGGCTTCACACAGGGCTTCACACCAGCATGTCACCTTGCCCCCAAAGTGCCACCAGGGCTTTTTTCTCCCACCCCTCCTGCACTGGTTCCGCTGTGGCAGAGGCAAGAAGCTGGCTCCCAGGACACCCACCACCAGCTCCCGCCTCCATCCTCTGTGGCAGTCACAGCACTTATTCACGCTTGAAAATTTGAAAGGGAAAGATAATAAACCCCCCAAGAAGTCTGTCCCTGTTTTGGCCTGACAAGGGACTAAGATAAATGTCAGTTTTCAGTTAAAATCATGCTCGGAAGATGAGCAGGAACAACGGGGATTTCATTCTGCTACGTTTATTAAACACATAGAGACATGTCACTGCTGGCAGAGCCAAGTAGGTCCCACAGCCCAGGGGCTCAGTCCCTACCAGCATCAGAAATACCCGAGATTAGATCCAATACAAGCCTGACATTTGAAACCTGGGAACTGCATCCACATGTGCTTCCTGAGTCCTTAGGAGAAGTCCCACTGGAAAGCCAGTCCATAGCACAAGCCATGGGCAGCCGCCTCCCTGCCCATCCCAGGTGGGTAGGTGGAGATTGTGGATTGAGCCCACTCTGGATTGAGCCCACCACGGACAAGCCCCACCACAGGCTGAGCCGACACGTGCCACGCAGGTCTCCCTCCACTGCGGCATCCTCAGGGCTCTTCCTCCCCAAGCCCTCCTGCCATAACTCATCTCTGCTGAGAGGCGTCGCTGCCTCGAACTGCTTATTAGCACAAATTGCCTGGCAGTAACAAACTGCTCTCCCAGCGCTCGTCATTCACCGGGTGTGTGCTGCCCTGGCTGAGCGTGGTGACGGAGATGGGCACGTTGGCAGCTCGCTCTGCCACAGGGCACCAGGGAGCTGGGCACGCCCCACGGGCTGCTTCTGCCACAACAGCAGTCATAAACCCCTCCCAGCTCACTGATGCGTTGGTTAATTCTAGTTTTAGTAAGAGGTTTTGTTCAAATGTGCTTGGGCCACGCCATCAGCCAGGAGCTGGACATGTGCTGGAGGCTGGTACCTGTCTGGGGAGAGGGAGCAGGGAGTAGGGATGAGCTGCTGGACAACCTTATCCATCAGTGCTCCCTCTGCTCTGCCGCAGAGCCACTCTGCCTGCCACCACAGGCACCTACATGTGGCCCCACGTTCCTGTCCTCCATCCCCTTTGGGACCTAAGGCACTCAGAGGGGTGCAGAGCACAGAGATCTTGGCTGTGAGACCCATCAGCTGGGATGATGTACTTACACTTTTAATAAGAAATAGCACTTGATATAGAAGCGTTCCAGCATTTATTGACCCAAAGTGCCTTCCTCTGCTTCAGTGCAGAGCCCTGAAGCCTGTCCTGGATGATTTAAGAATGATCCATCTGGAAAATGATGCAGACAATTTGTTACATCCAGCCAGAGAGCCATAGAAACCACCATAACAAGCTTAAATGATTTCAGCATCACTACATCATCCAGCCTCAGCCAATCTTCCTCACAGCCACCGCTGAGCTGGGATTGCCCATCCTGCGTGGCTCCTCTTCCTGAAGCTGATGCTGCTCCTGCAGCCCATCCTGTTGCTGGACCCAGGCCTCTAGTCAATGCTCTGTGGGATATGAGGGACCCCCTTCCACCTTCCCACTACTTGTTTCACCCCCCACCCTCCCAAATTCCTGTTTTAAGACAAGAAGCTCCAAGCAGCTCACAAACCCTCCTGGTGGGCTCCTCTGGCTGCCGGCAGCACGGGTGCCTGTTGGTGTTACCACCTCACCCTGGGTAAATCAGGGCTTCGGTTTTCAAAATAGCGTGTTGATTGAAGCTTAAAATATCCCCAGCAATTACTTCGCCCCGGTATAATTATAATAATTAAACTTGGATAATGCTTAGTCCTACTTTTTATCAGAACTGTGTGCTGCGGCACCAGCGTGTGTTGTTTTGTTTCCAGCCTCATTTTCCAGCCTCGCCCCGCCGAGCAGTGCTGGAAGGGACATGAGCTGGCAGTCTCCAGAGCTGACAAGGGGATGGTGACCCTGCCACGGCCCCTCCAGCCCCGGGGAGGACACTCGTGGCACCGTTTAACCCAGGGCATGGTGTGTGGTGGCCGTGCCCTGGCCCTCGCTGCACGGCGGGACGAGCAGCAGTAGGGGATGCTCCCGGCTCCATGCTGGAGCAGTGGGTTCTGGAGGGAGGAGGGATGCTGGTTCTTCCCTTTGGCTGCCTGCCTCGTCCCACCCCAATCCCTCTCCCACAGCTCAGCACAATATTTCTCCTCCACGCTCCCAGCAGCGACACTTGGAACAGCTCAGGCTGGTGAGTACGTTTCCGGCTGTGATAAATAGCAGAGAAAGGAATGAGAGCCTAACACTGTATTTCATGCCCTGAAATCCCACTTGCATCTGGAAATGAACAGAGTTCTCCGGCTGATATATGCAGCTCTGAGGCCATTCGCATCCTGTTCGCTTGTACACATTGTCTCGGTGATTTAAGCTGGCAATTTGGCCCTAAAATGAAGAGCAGCTCACTTTGTCCCTCCCCATTTTTCTATATATTTTCCTGCAAAATGAAGCTTTTGGAGATTTGGCTGGGCTGGGCATCATCTCTGGTCTTGATTTTGTGCTGGTCTGGCAATGGAGAGTTGTGGAAGGTCCTGGACTGCCTGAAGGCTGCTGCCACAGCCTGGGAATGCAAGTGGCAGGTGGCTATGCTGTCTTCCCAGCCCATCCCTCTTCAAAGCCAGCATGGACACCAATGAAGGCCTTTCCCCCTTTACAGGTCAGATGGCATAGTGAGGACGACAAGCAGTGCCTTGTGGAAGGGGGATGCTGTGGGGGCAAGGGAGGCTGTGGGAGCTGTCCCTGCTGCACGGCCAGAGCCCTCCTTGTGCTGCCCAGTCCCCGCATCCATCTGTCCATCCATCTGTCCATCCTGGAGCAGCAGAGCAGCAGGGCCAGCCTGAATGTGACCCATCATCACCCACTCCACACCCACTGTGCCAAACAGAGCCACCACTTACCAGGGACTATTCACGACCAGGACTCCTCCTTGGGTAAAAGACTTAGCTGGGTGAAGTGATTTCATAGCAGAGCTGTTTGTTTAAGGCATGATAAGTGATGCTTAATTAACTTCCCAACAGTCTTATTCAATGGCTTCCTTCTTCCAAGCAGCTGTCTCAAGGGATGCAGGGTCCACTTGTGTGCCCAGTGTCCCCAAGCAGCTGTCCCAAAGCCCTGGGGGACATTGGGTGAGCCTGGAGTCCTGGTACCTTCCTGCCTGTGCCACAGGGTGTGGAGATGGTGCTGCTGTGGTGGCGACTCCGAGGGGATGCACAAGACCCTCTTCCCAGGATGAAGGCAGAGCTATTTCCCTGCTGCTCACCCAAGGTGTGCACAGCTGGGAACAGGGGGATTTCCCCAGGGAAGCCTCTGGACTCCTTGCTGAGACATGGATCCCCCTGGACACCAAACCAACCCCGTCCTCTCCCCAGGGCCCGTGGCTGCACGCGGAGGAACCCAGTCACCAGTGGCTGCGCGGTTCTCATATCAGTTTTAATAGCAACATCAGAGTACTAAATATACAGAGGGCAAGGGGACAGGGTGGCATTTACAGTGCTTCCAAATACACGGCTTCCACGGACAGAGACAAATTAAAAACCGCTCGGGAAGAAAAGATCCTTTTGGCACTGCCCCAGCCTGCGCTGCGGGCGGGTGGGGCAGCCACAATGCCAAAAGGTGCTTCCACCGGATGCCTCCTGGTGCAGGATTTTCCCAGGAAAAGAAAGAAGTACTCAGTGATGTAAAACCGGTTACAAAGTAAAACTGTCTCATGTTAGAAAACGGGTTTTGGCAAAATAAAGTGTAAACTTCACTGTACATGTCCTATCAAACAAAAAAATAAACCCCTTGGAACCTAAAATAGAAGAATCTGGGTCAGAAATCTGTGCCCTTAGTGTACATTTTTGTGCAACATATACTTTTTTCAAAGTAAATATTATCTCCACTCGTGACACTATTAAAAATGTACCTACAAATGCTGAGAATAATTCTTAAAAATGTGTGAGAAGCGTTAGATGAGCTCGGGAGACCAAACCCACAGACTTGGAAATGGCAAGGGATTTCTTGCTGGTTTTGAAAAAATCGCGTACAGATTTAATATCTGGTTGAACGAAAATTCCAACCACATTCATCCTGAAATGGGTGGGCTGAGATAGGATAGATATATTTTTGTTCTATTTTATTTTTTCTTTTTTTTTTTTTTACAAAATATATATTATGTGTAGAATATCTACTATTTAACTACCGTTTCAGCTGAACTACCTTCCTTCGCAACAAGCTGCCAGTGGAGAAGAGGTAACCTGAAATCCGTCCCCGCGCCGGCTCTGCCATGGCTACGGTGACCTCCTGGCAGGCTCGGTGCCCTTGGCCCCACGGAGCACTGGTGCCCCGTGGAGCACTGGTGTTCTCTGGAGCACGGCTCCTGCCAACCACCACCGGCCGCCCTTTCTCCAGCTGGGAAGACAGAGTGAAGGTAAACGATCGGATCTGGAGAGACGGGCGGCTGCCCAGGACCGGCTCTGCCCGGGGTGCTGTGGGGTGAAGCTGTCCTTGGGGGACCCCAGGTTCCCAAAGATCAGGGATTGAGGACCAAACTCTGCCCACCCTACCTGTTGGTGCCATGATGTGGGAGCTCGGACCTGGAGCCCCAAACCAGCTCAGTTTGGTGCAGGATAAAGCAAACCTTTATCCAGTGCTAGATGCCGGTGACAGTGGCAGCAGTGACACCGACTCCCTGGCCTGGTGGGAGCGGCATATCCTGTGGCTCCTGCTCAGGGTTTGCAAGAGATGTGGAGGGAGGAAAGTCCCAGATGGCCCTGGGAAGCCTGGGCTTGCTGCAGAGCCCAAGCTGAGCCAACTCCTCCTTGCCATGGGTGGTTTGTCCCACACCATTTTCTCTAAGACAGAGCCACAAGTGACACACAGACACTCCATGACATGTCTGGGGAATGTGGCAGCCTCTTGGCTGCCATGGAGTGTTTCTCAGGGACTATTCAGGGGCTAAGGAATCTGGAAAATGAACCGAAAAGAAACAAGCAGCAGCAGGCTGAGGGCTTACAGCAAAGCAAGGAGCAAAACTTTTCTTTTTTCAAGCTTGTAGGACCTCGGGGTGAGATGATGTGCCCAAAACATGACAAAGCTCCCACAGGAGTGTGTCTGAGAACACCATGCTTCCCTACTTTTCCACGGTGGGAAGGTCTACTCAATAGACTATGCCATGGAAATGTGACTTTCTATTTTCATTTCTTTCTTGTTTTTTGGCTTTCATCAATAGGAGGGAATGAAATCACCACAGTTCATTTCTATTCACTGTGCAAGACCTTGGGACGCCTGGATCCTGCCTTGTACATCACTGCATCAGCGGCTCCATCCCAGCCCTTCCTCCTCCTCCTCTCCCTCCACCACAGTGGCCCAGCAGGGATGGGCGGAGGCTTCCTCTGATAAAGTGCAAGTGCTGTTGGTCCTTATAAATAAGGGAAGATTGTGCATCTACTTTTGTTCCCTGGTTCACCGCTCAGCTCCGGGGAGACCAGGACATGTCCTGCTGCAGGCTAGGGGGGAAGCTCATGCAAGTCCTGCCCTCTGAAACCTGTGCCCATCCTCAGGGTCACCTTCTTTCTCTCTCTCTCTGTCACACACACACACACACACACACACACACATACACACATGCTTTCCCCTCCTCTTCCCCAGCTTCACAGGGAATTTTCTGTGAGACAGGTGCCTCTCCATCACCACTGGCATCATCACCACTGCTTGCACCAGTGCTGCCTGTGCTGCCCTGGCATCTCCCAGCTCTGCCTGACAACTTCCCTGCGGGCAGCAGGTTCCATCCATGCAGAAACACAGAATGCTGCTTCAGATGCCCTGCAATGAGGGAGCTGAGATATATTTCTTGTCATACTGCTACCGCGATTACACTGGAATACCTGTGGGAATGAAATAAATCGGAAGATTAAGGGGAGAAGCACGAAACGTGGCTCAAAACTGGTACAGATGGATTCCCATGAAGTCACAAAGGGAGGAGAGCCTGTGGGCAGGGGCTGCACCAGTGACACCAGTGTCACAGGGAAGTCCCAGGACACTGAGATGACCCTGGAACAGTTGCTCAGACTCCATGCTTCCCAAGGACATACATTCCCCACGTTTCCCAAAGACAGCTAAAGCTTTGGGGGCCACTGCTCTAGCTAGACACTGTCTCCTCTCCTCCCTGAAGGCATCCAATGCTCTAGAGAGCTGCACATGAGCCACCCAGGAGATACTGCTCTGCCCAGGGGATGGTTGGCTCAAGTCCGCAGGTAATTGTCAAGGCTGGCAAGGAAGACTTCTGTCTGAGGCAGCATCCAAAAATTCAGGACGAATAATCCAGACTGTGCAATTCTATGGGAAAAGGACAGAAAAGGACACGGGAACAAGAGACCGCACGCGTGGCTATGCGCAACACCACAGGGTTCTACTTTTTTTTTGTTGTTTTTAAACTGCACGTTCATTATCATAAAGAAAAGGAGCTGAGTAATCAGTGAGGGAGTAGAAACGTGGATCTGGACAATTCTAAAAAACCACTAGTATTTACCAAGGGCAGTTTACAAAAAGAACTGGAGGACTTTGGTCTGATCTCTGCTGTCGTTTCCACCCATTTGACATTGAAGGGACCCGAGCGAGACCCATCCCAGTGTCTGATGTGCAGCACGGCATGGCAGCACCCGACTCCATGGAAAGACTTGGACAGAGGGTTTAGGGTCAGCACCCACGAACATCACCCACCCCAGCAGGACCTGGATGGGTGTGGAATTGTTTCTAGAGCAACACACCAAACCGGAGCCTGCAGAATCGTGCTTCCCTGGCAAAAATTCCCTTTAAACACTATTAAGAGATCTTCATGATTGTGGACAGCCAGCTGTGTCTTCTCCTGCTGCAGCAGAGCCAGCCAAGACCAGGAGAACAAAGGAAGAGGCTCTCTCAATCCCACAGCCCCAGGCTGGGGCAGGATGCAACGAGCCCCTTCCTCTTGTTTCTTACACAGGGCTGAGTAAGCTTTGGTTCTGTGGCCAATTTAGAAGCCATTTTCCAAAAACCTTCCCACACCCCACTCCTAAAATTTTTCTTCTGTGCCAAGAGAGGCCCATCTTTTGAGAGTCCACCCCACCCCTAAGATCTGCCCCGTCCAGCTCCGAGGTGTCATGCCTAGCACGGTGGAGATCACAGCTCTGTGGACATGGGGCAGGCCCAGGTTTTCCAGCTTCTTCCCATCAACTTTGATGATGTATTGGGATACAGAAGCCTGGAAATACCTTCAGCACTGCCTTGAACTGTTTTCTGGATGGTTTTGGGAAGCTTTTCGTCTGCTTCCCGCCAGCAGCACAGCCCTAGCTGTCTCCCACCACAGTCACGTCGCAACGCTGGAAAAGCATTTCCAAAAAGAACCAAAATTATATATATATATATATGTATACATACATATATATGTCTATACATACACACACACACGTATATATATGTATATATGTCTACCTATATATACACATATAGGTTGACAGGCAAGCTGCCAAAGTAGAAAACATCAGATCACCCAGTTTGCATGATGCATGTTAAAGAAATGAGACTTTTAGCCCATGACATCTTCTTTAAAAATGAGTATTTAGGATCTTCAAAAATTGCTACAGTACAAAAAGTGTTTGTGTGTGTATATATATATATATATTTTTTTCCCTCTACATATACCGCATGTATGTACGCATATGGACCAGAATGGATGATCCCACCAGAAGAGATGCCCCACTCGTCCTCCACAAACATTTCCAGGCGTTATTGACTCGGCTCTTTGCAAAGTCTTTGCATCAGTTCATGGCACATAATGGTATTATTGGCACAGGTTCAGAGTCACCGTCCATGGCCGGGCTCCAGGCGCTCATCCTTCCCTTTTCCATCCTTTGCTGGTTCCTCCTCCTCCACGGGATTTTCTTTGCTTGCACACTTTCCTTTCTCTCCTCCCAAAAAACGTGCTCCTTGACAACGCAGTTACCTATAGGCGTGTTCATTTTTATAAAAATATATTTGGCCCATAGAACGCTGCTCTTTGAGTCTCCTACTGGTAAACAGAAATGGTAGGTACAGGTAACCCATTATTTTTTTATATTTTTTACAGGTTCACCAATGGAATCCTGTTGAGGACAAGAAGAAAAAGAAAGATTAAGTCATGACAGAGAATTTGCACTATGCTGTGTGTCACTGCTTGGATGAGCCCCTACAGCCTGGAGGTTTCCTCCTCCTTCCCCCTGGCTGTGGGGCTGCAGGATTCCTGCGGGAGCAGAGCATGGAGGGAGCAGGGTATCAGTGACTTCCTCCTCCTTCTCCACAGCTTGTATGTGCTGAGGACTGGGGACACTACTTCTCTCTCCTCGAGGCCTTTTCCAGAGTGGGATCATCCCTGTGTTCTGCAGCTTCTCACACTCGGGCCTCAAGCAGCGAGTGCTTTGGCAGACAAGCAGACGATGACAAGAACTAATGAGATTTTCTAAAGTTAAATCTAAAGAATCAATAGGGAATTGGTTAAGCACCAAACCAGAGATCCTATCAAAGTCCTTAAGCTATTTATTTACCATCTACTGGAAGATGTCTCCCTATGCAATCTTGGACCCTCAATGTGAAGACAATCACTCCCCATCACTGGCCTGTGGCCACTTGCTCTATGTGGCTCTTGCTCTACATGTCTGTGACACTTCATGAACTGTAGCACAGCAGGGTGTGCCAAAGACAGCTTCCAACAGGTACCTACACCCCGTACAGCAATGGTCAGGATACGCATCCCTAACCCACACATCTCTAATCTGTGCCCTCTGTCTGGCTGGGATCAGCACCTAGAATGTAGTGTGCTTTTTGTCGCAGGGCTCTTTCTCTAAAAAGAACTATTTTTCAGCAATATGCCCAATACACCATCTCCAAGAACAACCCTGAAGTCTTAATTAGCGAGACAGATTTTCCAGAGTCCTTAATCTCCTGTGCTGGGGCTGTGCTGGGACTGCTGCTACTCCTCCGAAGACAAGCCGGGATCTTTTATGATGACTCATTATCTGTTAATGTTAACACAAGCCATTTGCTGTTGTTAGGCAGAACGTGGCCAGCACAGCAGCTGCTGCCGTGTTGGAGCACGGCATCACTGCACAATGCTGTCAGATCTCACCCACTCTGTGCCAGGGCAGGGTCAGGCCAGTGTCACCAAACCAGCACAGCTGCTGGGTCCCAAAGTATCCCCTCCCTGCCAGCGTTGCCCAGTGTCCTGTGGCTCCGGGTGAGCACTGGTTAATGCACGACGGCAGGATGTACAATTGGTATTGTATCCCAAATAGCCTCTTTGTGCAAAGTAGGTCAGCATTTGATCAACCTTACAGATTTTTGTATAATCTCATTCCATGGGGTTTTTCAGTCAAAGAGAGTGGGATTAAGGACAAGAATAATGCGGAATCTCAAACTTCATTTCAGAAAGCCCCAAAGCCAGGATGAAATCAAGCCAAACCAAGCCACCCTGTGCTGTGGTGCCTGGACAAAGCCACTAAAGTCTTTGGCACATGTCCTGCGCTGGTCTGCAGAGTGGTGGTGCTCCTGCCTCTGTCTGGGTGCTCCTCCAGCACCACTGGCACCAGGCAAGAGAAGTTTTCCTTTTCATCTCTCCCTTCAGGTAACTCCTGAGAGCTTCCACTGACTGCTCCAGTGCTCACCTACCCAGCCCAGGGCCACACTGAGGCTGCACTGTCACACCAGGCTGCTGCAGACAGACTGACTTCTCTGCCTGCAGGAGTAGCTGCCGGCAGTCGCTGCTGAGGTGTGACATCCACCGAGGTGTGACACCTACCAAGGAGCTGGTGCTCCGGTGGGGCCAGGCCACAGGCACAGGCAATCTGCTGGAAAGCTCCACCAGCTGCTTGCCACGGGCAACATCACCTGCTGTGGGGAGGGACAGTGTCCTGGCGGGGACCACGCCTGCAGCACAGGAACCCTCCCCACCGCTCCTGCTGGCGCAGGAGGAATCTGACCCCAGGAAATAGCTTCAACATCTGCTCCCCGTGTACCTAAATGATTTTCACCATGTTTCCTGACACAATCACAGCGCTGCCTGCAGCTCTCCAGGCTGGAGATGCTCTGCAGTGCTGTCCCTTATATCTGCCTCCTCAATTGCTCAGCCCAGCCTGATGATGCTGTTGGCATCACCCAAGGCCAGTGTGCCAGCTGGGCAGCACTGTGGTCAGTCCCCACACCAGGCTGGTGGACTGTCAGATCTGAAGTTCACATTAAATTCCAACTTTGCTCCCAGTGGTCATCTCAACAAAACATCTGCAGCACCCCTGTCCTGCCACCCCTGTCCTGGGACATGCCACCTGCCTTGTGCCTCCAGCTCTGGTCCCATCAGAAGCACTAATGTGCCAATGAGACAGCTCAGAGCTGTGAAGAGCTGTGAAAAGCTGTCAGTTAAAATTTGTAAAACACTAGGAGAAAGGGGCTGTGAGGAGGAAGCTGCATGTAGCCCCTCCAGCCAAAATGCTGCACATGCTCCAGAGCATCCTTCTCCTCTGCTGTGGTGCAGTGGGTCAACAACAACTGTCCCCTTCAGGTGACCTTGCTGTGGGTGTGGATGCCAGCCAGGAAACATTCATTCCCCCGGAAGTGGTGCAGCCCAAGCAGCTGCATCTCCTTTTCCACCAGCCTCTCCCCTAGAAACAAGAGCTGGAGAGACATCTTCCATGCCTCCACTGCTCTGCTTCCCTCCATCCCACTGCTCCTCTGGCACTTGGCAGCTGGTGACAGCACAAGGCAACCACAGTGGCAGGGATAGCCTAGCAGGGAGCTCATCTCAATGCCATCTGCACCTTACACAGTGACATGTGAAACTTGGAATGCTCATTTCACCTGAAGGATTTCCCATGGGCACCTGGTTTTGATTGGGACACACCACTTATGCAAGTGTGCCCCAGAAACACCCTGGTGCAAACACACCCATGCAGAGTGAATGTGCAGAGAACAGGTAGAACAAGCTTGGGATCAATCTCATTTTGTTATCGTTAATGAAACCAAACAGCAGCTTCCAGAATTGCATCTGTAATTGAAGTGCCATTACAGAGCTAATGCTCCAGGTACGAGCTGGATAGATTTTTCCAGAGCGCATCAATGTGCATTTTATGGATTCCATGAGAACGGGTCAATGAGAATTTCAAGGATTTAATAAGGCGTAATGAAATGGCTTCAGGCTATTTAAAGAAATCTATGGAGGTGACCAGGGCACAGTCTTTGGCCTGGGGTTTCACAGGACCTGGGGCAGGAGCAGTGGGATCCACACAGGATTCCTATAGTGCTTCAAGCTGCTCCGTCCTTCCCTTGACCTGAGGCATGGAGAGCTGTAGATGGCATCAAGTGTAGCTGGCTTACTTTATGTGTTATCTCTTTTCAATTTACTTTAAGCCAATGGACAGATGTTCCAAACTACTAAACCAAGGGTGGAAAAGGCCCAGTGGGTTATTGCTGAGGCTGGTGTTCCATGCAGATCCTTCCATTTCCCCTGCTGCCCTTACTCCTGGCACCAGCATCTGCCTGGGTTCCTTTGCCCTCTGTCCCCTGAGACAGTGGCCACAACAACAGAGTCAGAGAAAAAACATGAGCATATCAGTGGATGAAGAGTGAGACTTCCACCTTCACTAGTGAAGCTGTGGCAGCCAGAAGAGGCTCTGAGGGGGCAGATTCATGCCAGATGAATCTCTGCTCTCTGCCCCACTGTGCTGGCACACACCTCACCTGCCCTGTCTAGACACTGCCAGCCCCAGCACGGCCGAGACCATTAACTTTTTATTCCCTTCCATTCTAATCTAATTATATTTCTGTGTTCAATAGCTGTGCATAATGTTAAACAGGCTATTCCAAGCGAGCTGCAGCCAGGGAAGGCTGGAAATTTCATTTACACTGAATATATGATTCATTACAGCAGGGACTTGGGACAGAGCAATTAATTCACCTGACCACGTGGCTCAAGCGGGCATCGCTGCCCAGAGCGAGCTGGCACACACAGACTTTTCCTGACACTGCTTTTGGCTGTGCCACCTTCAAAAGTGACACAAGGAGGTGAAAATGTCTCAGGCTTACTCAACGAAAGAGAAGACAACCCCCAAAGATTGTACTCTTACAACCAGAACAACACTACTGCACTCCTTCAGTCACAGCAACAACCCAGATGTGACCAGCTGCTGGGGCCTGTGCTCAAAGGGTTGGCTTTGCAGAGCAGCAGGAGAAGGAGGAGGAGGAGGAAGAGGAGGAGGAGGAAGAGGAGGAGGAGGAAGAGGACCCCAGCACCCTTGCAGTGAGCATGGAAGTGTTCATGACAGCAAACATCACCAAATGAGCTGTCAGGTACTGGTGGAGCGTGCATGCTGGACATGTGGCGCTGGGACGAGGCGGGCTGTCCATCATGCCACCAGAGGTTAATTACAGATCAGGCCATTTCCCAGCACGGAAATTACTGTGGCTTGTTGAGGTTTCAGAGGTGGGCTGGAACCATGGGATCAGGCTGAAGTTCAAGGCTGCCCCAGGGACCCTTTGCTTTTGAGTTCTTGCCCATTCCAGTGTCTGTCTGTCAGTGTGGGCCTGTCTGCAATTAACCTCCCCGGAAAAGCTGCTGGGCTCCCAATGTCCCATCCACGGCATGAAATACGTCCAGTCACACTGAAAGAAGTGCAGACAGGAGGATGGCACCAGGCAGGGTACGAGGGGCACAGTGGGGGCACAGGATGGATGTGGGATGGACGCAGGGAGCGCGGTACGTACCAGGAAACAGCCCGCTGGCGTCTGCCCTGCCCCCAGAAGTCAAACAGGCTTCGGCCAGTCAGCAGGAGATTTCAAACCATTTCTCAGACACAAAGGCCACGGGAATAAGATGCCGGTCAGAAGAAGAGGGTCTGCAGTGAGCAGAAATAGGGGCTTGTACACGCTGGTACGTAACACACACGGTGCAAGCCAGGGTGGCCTGCTGCACAATCAGCTTTGTTTTTTTTACATCTCTCTAGAGTGATGCTTTGAGTGGGCCTGGGTTCACCAGGCTGCCTGGAAGTGCTCTGGGATAGAGGGTCTCAGAAAGCATCCCTGGATGGTGGGAAAGCCATGATCTCTGCTAGCCAGAACACAGACACTCTCTGTCACTTGGCTGGAGTTCATATCAAACCAAGGCTTGTGGACACCCAACAAAATGGTGTGGCAATCCCTGCCAATTCTCCACCTTTTGAGATGTGAAGGAGCCCTGGAAAATGCAGATGAGCAGAACCCCGCACACACGCAAGAGATGCTGATTGAAAAGGCATCAATGAAGTTGGCTCCAGGCCTGTCCTTGGGGCAGGCAGACATGGGCTGTGGCTGCCACACATCTTGTGGTTTCCTCAAGGCTGCCTGGAGCATCAGCTTTCTCATTTCTCTCAAAACTCTCTGTCTGGCTTCTCCTCTACCTTTGATGGGGACACACATTTACCATATGGTGAAACCCCACCAGCACCCAGTGAAAGCACTCTGGAAACAGCCCGTGGTGTGGGAAACATCGCTCCCAACCCCACCTCTCCTGATCCCCTCCCTCTGGGCAGGCAAGGGGCTGGCAGAGCGTGGCCACATTCCTTGGCTGCCAGTGATGCTCCTTGTTAACGCTCCGCCGTTATTTCACAGCAGCCAAACGGTTCATTTGGCTCTCACTGCCTGCTCCTCCATTAATCACCCGCTTGTTTGCAGCCCGGCAGCTTTGCCGATGCCACTGAGGAGACAGCACGGGCGCTGGAAAAATGGATCCAGTGGCATTTTACGTGCTGGCAGGAGCAACAGCAGCATCTGGGAACTGAACACCATGTGGTGCTCAGCTCACCCAGCCCTACAGGGCTAGGGACTGCTGAGGCACCCACCGAGCCTCACTGCCAGGACTGGGGGTCGGGGGAGAGCCCCACACTGAAATACGAGTGGGTGAGCACCCGAGAGGAAGATGGCTCTGCCAAATGCTCCCAGAACATCACCCCTGAGCACCAGGGCCCCATCACCACAGTGGGATGGCACTCCCCACCTGTGGAGAAACCACGGCCCACCTCACCTGTTTCCATTGAAGGTCGTTTTGTAATCCCCGGGCGAGTGCAACGTGTCCTCTGCATAGACGGGCACGGGGGTCCGGACGCACTCGTGGGAGCACTGCAGCGTCTCGTTGTAGGCGGTGAAGATGTCGAGGGCGCTGGGCACACGGGCGGGGGCGAAGTCAGTCAGGTTCTGGCAGCTCTCCTCCTGCTGGTCCAGCTTGTGTTGGTGGCTGTTGCGCCGCGGGCGCCCGCTCTGTGCACAGCTGGGGTTGGGGGCAGAGAGAATCAGACAATCATGCGGTGGTCTGGGTTGGAAGGGACCTTTAAAACGCTCCAGTTCCATCCCCCTGCCATAGGCAGAGACACCTTTCACTACATCAGGGTTGTTCCAGCCCCTGTCCAACCTGGCCTTGGACACTTCCAGGGATGGGGCAGCCACAGCTTCTCTGGGCAGCCTGTGCTATGGCTTCACCACCCTCACAGGGAAGAAATCTTCCCTAAGATCTAACCTAAGTCTTCCCTTTAGTAGAAAACCATTCCCCTTGTCCCACCCCACTGTCTGTCTGTATCAAAAATTGCCCTCCATCATTTTTATAAGTCTGTTACAGCCTTAAAGGTCAAAGCAGAAGGGACGGGAGGCACAGTGTGTCCCTGAAACCTGGCAGGGGAACTCACCTGATTGACCAGACATTACAGATTGCTCAATACTAGATTAGAATTCAGAAATTCCAATTCCAATACAGAGTTGGAAAGATCAGCCACAAGCAGTCCTTTGGCACAGTGCTTTTTTTTAAGAATCAAATTTACATTTTAGACACAAGCTTTTTCTCATCAGAGGAATGACTTAATGAGTCACACATTTGTACCTGCAGGAAGCAAAAGCCTTTTCTTAAGTGAAAATATGTAGGTGAGAACAATGAAGTGAAATCCTTTCCATTTGGGAGACACCAACAGGTTGGAACTTCTCAGGATAAATGAGCTCAGGACCTGGTGTGACACAGCAGAGGGATGGCTGGCAGGGCAGCCCTGCTCTCCGGGGGCTCCTCCAGCTCCGGAGGCTTCATCAGGATCTCGTGGCTGTACAACACTTCTGGCTCAATACGTCAGAGACAAGGAGAACCCCAGCTCACAGGAGCCGCCCTCAATCAGCCTGGTCCTATTTCAGGGTCTAGACACTGATTTAATTAAGATGCCACTTTTTCCAGATGGGATTGACAGCGCCTTGCAGAATGCTGGAGTTTTGGGAGGTGGCAGCTCCGAGGGCGGTGGGAGCTGGGGATGCCAGCACTATCTGTGGAGAGGCACCCCTGGGGACAGGAGTGTGGGGCTCTGCCAGGAGCAGGGCTGGCCGGGGTGGCAACATCTGCCAGCAGTGGGGCACTGCCTTCTCTGCTCTGGTTGATGCAACTGAAAGAGACAGCCCTAAACCAACTGCTGTCTCCCCACGACACGTGTGCAGGAGGAGCAGTGACAAGAAGGACGCTGGCTTGGCATGCAGCCATTGCTCACCTGTCCTGCTTGAGGGGGGACAAACGCCAGCCAAAGGATAGGGACAGCAATTGTGTCCTCACTGGGGATGGGGCCAGGGCATATGATGTGGGTCAGCCCTGCCACAGAGCACCTGCACGCAGCCCAGGGTCACCAATGAACTGAGGCAGTTTGGTTAGAGTTGAGCAAACTCCCAGGTACTGTTTCTTCACCTAGGACACACTTGGGTGCTGCCCACGCTCTCCTGCTGAGGATTTTCTCTGGTGATTTCTCAATTTCACTTACTGTGAAGCATTTCTATTCTACACCAATCATTGGATTTATTTTTTCCCCTCTTTGGCTTCAGCAGCAGTTACTGAGCTGTTCTGCCAAGCTGTGGTCAGCTGGATCAATGACTCGTACCGCTCACTGCTGCGACTGGAGACAAATCCCACAAGTGTTTTATAAACTATTTTCCCTGCTCCTTCACCGAAACACTGCAGCAACCACAGAAGTTTAGTGAATAAAATCCCACTTGAGCTACAGGACGGAGTGTCACTGCCTCCTCCCCAAAGCAAGTTCAGCTGTGGGGCCAGAATCTCAGCACTTTTGGTCGGCTGCTGCACCACATAATGGCTTTGCCAAGATGAGGATGCCTCCACAGCCCTGCTTCTCCTCTCATCCCAGTTAGCTAGCAGGCTCCCCATCAACTTGGTGTTGTAATTGCCTTCTGGCTGCAGGAATCGATTTGCTGCAGCACCCACACAGAGCTCGGCCAGGCCAGAGGGGAGAGCCACCAGCTCTCCCCCCAGCCCTGTGCTGCAGCCGTGTTGCTACGCCAGCAACGCTGACCTCAAAGTAGGCCAGTTTCCCTGGGAAAATAGGTAAAGTGAGGAGTGCCTGGAGCGAAAGCTAACCTATTTCGCCATACGCCCAGCCATGCTGAGAGAATAAATGGGAGCAAATGAAGCTGGAGGAGCACAGCAGTGCCCTGGGGGTTGGGGCATGCTACAAACCATGGCACCTGAGGGGCTTCGAAGGTGCCCTTCTGTCCCTGGGGTCTCAGAGAAGGGCAGGAAATGCGGCTGCTTCTCACCAAGCCAGGCTGGGGAATTTAGGAGCAGCATCAAAGCTCCTTAGGGAAGGCAGTGGAGGAGCTGCTGCTGGCACTGGGCAGATCCTGGGAACACTTGCTGTGGCCCAACACAAGGCTCTGACCTCCCCAGGTGGCATCATGCTGAGGCACTCAGCCCTGGAGCGACAATGTGCACCTGTCCCATGAGAATTGTCCACCCAACCCTGGCCCATGCTGGTCCCCAAAGCCAGTGGCTAGGTGTTGTGAGGTGGGGAAGCTGTGGGGGCGCAGCTAAGCCCTGACGCACCAACTTCCTTTGGAGGTTTTGGTGTAAACCCCCCATGTTCTCCTGCAATGCCTTTCCAAAACTATCCTGGCAGGTGCCACGAGCTTTGGCACCTGCAGCAGGATGGGCACCTCCACCTGCACCCTGTCCCCATTCCATGCCACCCCCCCAAGCCAAGCAGAGCAAGAAGGACCTTACCAATTTTTTAAGACAAGAGTTGTTATCAGCGCAGCTATGACCATGATGAGGGACACGGTAATAGTGATTATCTGATGAACTGCCAGGCCTGCAGACAGAAGAAAAGAGACAGTGGGGATGGGAACTGAGGGGACCCCAGCAAAGTCCCCCTCCCCACACAGCCCCTCACCATCCCCCTCCCAGCCCTTCCCAGCGTGGGGCCACACACAGCCTCCGGCAGTGGTGCCGCAATCCTCTCTGCTGCCTTACACAAAATAATCTGTAAGCTAGGCTCCTCATTTCCTATCCTCTCAAGTATGTTCCTTGTCAGCCCGAATTAGGCACGAAGAACGGAAGAGAAGTGAAGACGTCTCCCCTCTGGGACAGAAAGGGAGACAAGTGCAGCCTTGCACCGGGTGCGGGATTCACCAGAGATAATAATTACGGCACTGACGGCTGCTCGCTTTGCAGGTCGGGTGGGCTCATTTCCCCCTCTTCACCTTCCACGGGGTATCATTTTGGCTCGTGGATCATTCCTAATGAGCAGTTTGGAAACAAAAGCAGCTCGCTGTACACTATGTTTGTGATTTTGTGCTGCCTTACAGTTGCAATTTCATAATGAAATGATTTTTCCTGGCTGCAGCCCAAGGATGTGCTATTTTTCACAAACAGATGTTGCAGCTCCTGATGGATGGTAGTTTTAATAAATAAATAAGTCTTAGAATGACAGGAAAATAAGCAGTTTTATATATATATCCATATGCGTCTGTGGCAAGGACGGCGTCAGTGCCAGGGCTGCAGCTCAGCTGGAGCTGGCGGTGCCTGGGGGCCACTGGGCAGCACTGGGGCATCCACTGCTCATGGGGAAGGATTCACTTGTGACCCCCGTGCTGGCAGAGTGGGCAGCAGCCAATTCCAGCCAGAGCCAGAGCTCACTCCTCAGCTGCTCCACCTCTGGGATTCATCTCCCAGGGGAATTCACAGGGAAAACGCCACAGTGGGAGGCTCCCCACCTCCCACTGACACCCCACCTCCTGAAGGTGAGGCCCGGAGAGAGAGTTCTGGCCCCAGGCTCTGAGTTCCCAGAGGGTGATGACGATGGGAGCATGTCCTGACGGGCCCGAGGAGCGTGGTGGCAGCTGGTGCCCACGCGTGCCAGGTCAGCAGGGACGCCCACCCTGGCAGCAGCCAGCCCGGCCGCATCCTGCACGGCAGTCTTGGAGCAGCTCCCAGTGGGACGCTGCTGAAAAAGATAAAAGGAAAGACTCTAAAAATAAAATCAAACCAGCCCAGTGCCCGATTCCTTTGAAAACAGAAGCAGAGTCAGGGACGAGACCTTCTGCAACACTGGGAGCTGAGGCAGTGGCGGCAGGGCCACAGGAGAACCTAATGATGCAATTAGTCCTTGCATTTACGTAATGGGAAAGGCACAGGCAGAACAGATTGCAGGTGGCTGAGCACTGGGAAGGATGGCAGCTCCTCAGAGCAGGACACATGGATTTAAGAAAGGCTGGATAATTTTAGACTCCATCACACACATAAGTTGCCATATGTACTGGCACAGCAAAGTTCCTTTGCATCATGTATTAATTCTGCACCAGAAGCCAAGGGGGATTTCAGGGGGACAGGAGATCTTGTCTCCATGGTGGTGATGGACAGAGGGAAGGGACCCAACAGGTGGCCCACGATGGTTCCCTGGAAAGCCCTATAGCAATACCTGCTGCAATAAACACTACCAGGTCTTTATTCCTAATTTACAAAGGTATCAAATCCTTTCCTCTAGGCCCTCAAAGAATGTAGGGCCATATAGAGCAAGAGCAAGCAAACATCCAATCTATGAGGGGCAGGCTAAATGGGTGAGGCACCCTTTGAGAGGGGAATGCCCTGTAAGGGACATAAAGCGCCTTGGGGGTGAGGTGAGACGGAGAGAGATGCTGCTAAGGACAAAGCAGTATTTTAGATACAGTCCTCGAAGCCAAACTGGATGGAGGAAGCTAAAATCAATAGCTCATAGAGCAAAATCCTCCTCCTCCAGTGTAGGAAGCTGCCTGGCACAGGCATAACTCCCCATGAGAGCCTGTGCGCCCAGAGAGAGATCCTGGGAGCAGGGATTACAGTGCCTGGGTTTTGTTTGCTCATCTCCATGGCAAAAGCTCCCATCCCAGCGGGTCACAGAACCCGGCGGCCACGTAATTACACTTTATTAACCGTGGAAACAGCGAGCTGCAGGGAGGGCAGCGGCGGGCGCCGGAGCGCGGGGAGGGACACCCGGCACCAGCCCCCGCACCTGGAACACCTCAAACCCACGAGGGCTCCCCCTGCCAAGGCTTTTACCAGGCAATTTGACGCAGTGACCATTTAACTGGAGGGTAATTACAGGAGAAGTATTTAATGGAGCCGAAAGTGTGTCCAAGCCTCTGCGCTTCTGCTAGTGCAGCAGAATTCCGCGTGCCGCCTGCCAGGAGGGAAAGCTCTTCAAAGGCGCTCTCTGAACCCTCGGAAATGCTGAAATATCTCTGGGTTTTTCCACTCTCGTGCCGTCCTACTCTGCTCTCTCTGGGGCCTCTAATCTCCCCTGTGGGGGGAGAGGGGCCACAGAATCCCAGCAGGCAGTACAACCCAGCTCCCGATTCCCCACATCCCGGGCAAAACCCCAATCTTCTCAGAGCAAGCCAATGCCAGGGCTTTTTTTTATCTGTTATTTTAAAGACCATATATTTGCTGCTGAGATGAAAGTGCTGAGGTTTGGCCTTTCTGGCCACCTTTTTGAAACGGCTCCCGGACAGCTCTGCATCAATGGAATTAATTCCATGAGAAAATCCATTTGAGACTAATGTCTTGCTACTGCAGGAGCGCGCAATGGCAGCCAACAGGAGATATAAGCTCTTAATTAAAAACAAAGAGAACCTCTATCCCCCAAGGCCTTTATTTCAACAGCTCTGGTTAGGGAGCCTGTATTTTTCATTTTCCCAATAAAAACAGCTACGAGCTGCAACTCTTTGAAGACCCTCGTCAAGGCCTTGAAGCTGCATAAAATTAGAAAAACGAGAAAACAGCTCTATTTCGTTTAAAAGGGAGAAAACTGGAGTTACTTTTATGGGCCAGATATGGCTACCTCCAGTCTCTTCCCTGTGTGGATCTCCCTTTCCTCATCATCCCATCCTCATCTCTGCCACGAGTCTCCTTCCTCTGTTCTCATATGCCCTGAACACCAGGATGCCAATGCCTCCTGCTGAGCATTGTGGAGAAGCTGGGGCAAAGCGGCTGGACTCAAGAGGCTTTACGGCTTCCCCAGCCATCAGAAATCACATCTGAGGCCCAAAAGCCTCATCCCCTGATAAAGCTGCTTGCGGACAGAACAATTCAATCAGGAGCGTGGTGTGGCCTCCCTGCTGCCACCGCTGGCCTTTCCCAGGGGGGATCAGCCAGATTTGGCCGTAACATGAACCTACTGCTGGTTAATAGCTTGTAAGGAAAATAATTTACAAAAGCCACAAGGGTCTGATACAGGGGAGGAGACACAGCAGAAGCTGTCTTGAAAAGCCTTGTTACAGTGCACAGCCAGTTCCTCTGCTGCCCAATCCACTGTACCACAAACTGCCTCGGGTCTGCTCTTCCCAACACTTTCTTGCTGGGAGAGTTTGGGTCAGCAAAACTGCTTGGTTTTCCACCTGGAAAATCAGTGATCTCTCTGAAACCCAGCCCAGAGAGTGTTAGCCATCCTGAGGTGAAAACACAGCTTTTCAGCAAAAAACCCACCAAGGTTCCTGGTAACTTCCTGGTATTTTGAGCTGGACTGATGAAAGAAGCTGCTGCAGCTGTGAAATGTTCTTGCCAAGAAGGAAGATCCTGGAGGCTTATGCTAAAGACACTAGGACTTATCTTCTCAGGTGTTACAGCAAGTATCACTGAGCAATAAATACTTGGAGAGCAGCAGAGTTGAGTTTCTGGCTCACTGAGATGCATGTGGGAGGATGTGCACAGGCATGTTCGCCATCCGTGCATTCAGGGGAGTGTCCCATCTCCCTTGGAGAGAGAGCTCAGCTGATGGCCACACTCCTTCCTTACTTCCACCATCATCCTCCACCCTTCAGGAGAACTGCAGCTGATGCATGGCCCTACAAGGGATCCTTTGGGCAGCTCCCAGGAAGGGTAATCAGTGGTGCCAACCCCAGGAGATGCCGTCCAGCTCCTTCACCTCCTCTCTGTCCCCCATCTGCGGCAGCTCCCCACGCCTCAGCATGGCGGATCAAAAAGATGGCTCCATCCTCACTGCCCAGGGTTTTCTTTTAAACACATTTTATCTTTAATTAATTCCTTTGAAGCCTTTTGCATCTACTATCTCCTCGCCTCCAGCACCCCACTACTGCACCCTCTTTCTGGAGGCAGGGTCATCACCAGCGGGAAGCAACACCTCTATTACTATTTATTCCTGACGTGCTGCTGGCTGGCGGAGGGGAGGGGGCGGTGAGTGGCCTGGGGCCACCACCAGCTCAGATCCAGCTGCCAACACCCACATGGCCCCATCTTACCCGAGGAGAACCCCAGCCCTGGTGAAGGGGTGTCCCTGAGCATCAGCTCTGCCACAAGCTCACAGAGCGCGGTGCCAAATGCGCCGCGACTGGCCATCAAATACCACTAAGAGCAGCAGACAGCACATGGAGTTTTCTGCCTTATAAAGCACTTAAAGGTTTAATTAAAGACGGCTTTATCCTAAAGCTCCTGAAAGGAGCCTCGGACAAACCAGCAAGTGCAATTCCTGCCTCGCTGTGACAGCTCTGATTCATTCCACTCCTCTCTGCTTTGGCTGAGGCTGCGGGACCCGGGGATGCTCTGCCTTGGTGAAGGAGCTCAGCCCACGTGGAGAGTGCCCGGTGAAAGCTCCTCACAGCCCTTCCCACTTCCAGCATGCTGGAATTTTAATTATTCCTCTCTTTCCCTGCTCCAGAGTAAAATGATTATGACAGCCCTGAAGAAAGAAGCACATTTTTGAAAAGCACAAGCATAAACTACGCCTGAGTGAACATCTTGCATGCCCAGCTGATGCCAGCAGTGCTGTGCCGTGCGGCAGGGGTGGCACCAGGACAGGAACACCTGAGCCGCAGGTCACCTGAACCCCCACAGCAGCACCCACCGGGCCAGGGCACGCGCCAGCCTCTGCTCTCATCCCAAGCATTACCTGCCATCACTCCTCTGCTGCCTCTCCTGCCTATGAGCTGAGTAATTCCTATTCCAGGGGAATTTTTTAAAGCTTGTTTTTGCTGTCAGCGGCTCACAGAGGCATTGTTTCTGGCTTTTTTTCTCTCGCTTCTCAGCAAGGAGGAAGGGGGGTGAGAGGAAGATCTGACAGAGCAGAGCTGCTCCCATTGCTCATCTCAGTGAGCACTGCTGCCTCTGCTGAAATGAAGTGGCTGTTTTTAACACCCTGTGAGCACCCCAAGGAGCCTATGGTCCCACAAGAATCACCAGGGACCCAGAGGCAAAGCATGGAGGGATACAAGGACACAGCACAGGAAGGACATGGGGGTGGCGGCACAACAGCAGCCACCTGCTCTGATGGAATCAAGCATGGGGGATCTGCATGGCTCCAGGAGCCCTGGGACAGCTCTGCCAGCTCCTGGAGTGACCCCAGCTCCTGTGGGTGCCACACACAGGTGGTTCCACCCTGACCCCCCAGGCATGTGCCAGGGACAGCTGAGGGACCACAGACAGCAAGAGCAGCACCGCTTCTGCCGTGGGCTCCCGTCAAGGCGCCTCACCGGACAGGGACTGGCAATGCTCACTGAGGCAAATAAACCGTACAGGCGAGTTACCTCATCCTCATTTGTAGCCATATGTTTTTCCCAGCAGAGAACAAACACTTCCAGCCGCTACAGCTTATATAACAGAGTGGAGCAGGGCTGGGAAGCTGCATGGCTTCGCACAGGCACCGCACCAGCAAAACTGGCACGGGCATGGACCCTGCTATGAGACAGTGTCGGCTGCTCACTCTCAAAACGCTGTCCCGAGGCACAGCAGGGGCATGGAGCTCCCACTGGGAGCATACTGAGAGCTCTCTTGGGTGCTCAGCCCCAGCGCTGGAAGGAAAAGCGGATCTGGAGCTCAGGAGCTGTTCAACTGAGGGTGGACGAGCTGGGATCAAACAGGGCCTTTAGACCCGGGAAGGAGTTGATCGCATTCACTGCTTGAAGTGAAGTTAATTAGCAAAAACTCCAATCCTGAAGAAAGCCTCTAATGAGAGCTAAAGCCTGCAGATTAAAGCAGTTGGCCCCCTGGGAGCTGCCAGGGCTGCATCTCCCATTGTTCCGAAGCCACGCAGGACAGCAGTGGTGGCACTCTCAGGTGGGTGGCAACACTGTCAGCTCAACTTCGCCTAAACAAGGCAACCCACTCCAGTAAGTCCCAGAGCCTCCAGCACATGCCAAGAGCCATCCTCCCACAGCTGGCGAAGGCAGAGGAGCTCCTGCAGCTGGCTGATGGCAACAAGTCCACTGCACCCCACCCTCCTGCACTGGATGACACCACTGAGGCCAGAGGCACTGACCACGGCAGGTCTGGGGAGACCAGGGTGATGCTCTCATCGTGCAGAGAGCAGCAAAAGCCGCAAGCCCTTATCGATACTCCCTTGCTGATCTATTCCAGCCAATTCCAGGGTTTTGTAAAAGGTGTGTAGGCTGGGAGTTATTTTTCGGCTATAAATAACTCCTTTAAGTCAGGAACAACATCCTGGTTGCATCGTCTCTTTCTGCCAAGCAGGGCAGGCTGGATAAATTAATTGGGATTAAGATTAGCCCATAAAATTCCTTTTCATTTCGACTAGAAAATCGCAGTGGGCTCAAAGCAGTTGATGCACAATGAGTAAATTCTGTAAACTATCCACCGGTATCCCACGGTTTAATATCAGCAATAACAAATATAATTTGCAATAAATGGGAAGCAGCTTTCCCATCCATGTCCACGCAGCAGCCAGCGCTGGGGGAAGGCATCGCTGTGCCGAGCGTGGCGCTCAGCGCGATTACGGGAGATGGGCTGTGGATGGAGACTGTAATGGGAAAGCACAGCAAGCAGCTGGAAAACGCCTCGGATAAAAGCGATAATCAGCGCTGCCGCTCTCCTCCGAGCGCTCGTTTAATGTCACACTAACTCCTGTCCCAGGCAGCGCTGCCACCGGGACACTCGTACCGCGGGGTGAACCCTCCGCTCCAGGACCCGCTAGCCCTCCTGATGTCCCCGCCACCTCCCCGGACCCCTGGCAGTCCCTACCTGTGCTGTCTCCCAGCCCACGGGGCGGGCGAGCGTCCTTGCCTCCGCTGCTGTGTCCGGCGGCCGGCTCGGCGGTGCTGGTGCGGCCGGGGCTGCTGCGGGGAACGTCCCCGCCGGGCGCGGGAGCCGCGGTGCTGGGAGGCACGCGGGGCGGCGTGGCAGCCGTGACAGAGGTGACAGCGGCGGCAGTGGTGGTGGCGGTGGTGGTGGCGGCGGCGGTGGTGGTGGTGGTGGTGGCGAAGGCGCCGGGCAGCGTGCTGCTCTCCAGGGAGTCCTCCTCGCCCGTGGGGCCCCAGACGATGACCTCGGGCAGCGCCGTGGGCCGCCCGTCCCGTGGGGCGAAGCCGCGGCCGCGCAGGTGCCGCCGGCCCCTCCGGGAGCGCGGCCGGCGCAGGGGGCGGCCGGGGGGCAGTGGGGCAGCGGGGGGCGGCCGGCGGGAGCGGGGTCTCTGCAGAGGGGGCGCGGGGGCGCAGGTCCAGGGGGGGCCGGGGCGTTGCAGCTCCTCCCCGCTCCCCGTGCCCCACAGCGAGCCACGGGACAGTCTGTGCCGGAGCGCCGGCCGTGGCGAGAGCCTCCCCGCAGCGCCGGTGGCTGGGGGCTGGCAGCTGGCAAGGTCCATGGCTAGGTGGAACATGGCTATTAAAATCCAAGCATGGCTTCCGAGCGGGCAACCTGACCTGTGGACAGACAGGGAGTGTGTTAGAAGGTCAGTGGGGCAACCCTGCTCTCCCCCTCAGTTATGGCACACCCCTAGATCTCTGAGCCCAGCCACCCAAAACATCCCCCAGCTCCGTGGGTATATCGCTGTCCTCCCTGGTTCTCCAGCCAGACTCCCCTAAAATGGCATCATAGGGCATGCTGCACCCCGCCCCCCCCCCGAAAACTACCACCACAAACATGGCAGGCTGAGGATCACCATACACAATTGTGACTTTTCAGTCGGTCTGGGAATGTTGGGAATGACCTGAGGATGTGTTCTACCAGGAAACAACCTGGAGGAGCAGCCAATGCCTGCTTTGCCCAAACTCAGCTCTTCTGGGTGAATTATCCAAAGCAGATGACCCAGTGGAGTTCCAGCAGCAAAAGCTTTTGGTCCAGGGACACTGAGATGCAGGTGTATCAGAGAGCCCATCCCTTGCTTCCCAAGCCCACAGGCACCATAATGAATCCCTCAAAGGGCTGGAGCAGACAAGTCTGTGGGCTCTTGTGTTCACATGTGTAGCCCATCTCCCACCATGGCAGTCACCCACGCCGCAGTAGGAACATCCTTCCATGGATCACGGCACATTCTCTCCCGTCGTGTGGGGCCCTCAAGCTGAACATGACCCTGCAGCACAGGGAGGGCAGGAGGAGCAGCCCCTTTTGGTACCCTTTGTGCTACAGAGCTGCTGGAACACCCCTGAGCTGCTGGCAGCTTCAGCAGTTATAATTTTGCTTTCATGTCACCGTCACATCACGTCACAGCCCTCTCCCTTTCCCAGTGGCACCGCAACAAGGCTCTGCTCCCCTCATGTCTCCTCTACAATGCTGCTCCATGTAAGGTGGCAAGAAAATCTCTGATAGGCAAATTTTTCATTTTTTACCCCTCCCACCCTGGAAAAAAAATCATTCGGCCAAAACCCAAAAACCTTTACTCCATTTTAACTCAGCTTTTACACGAGAAAGAGTTTTGTTGAACTCAGCAGGAGTTAATGAGAGCTTTACATGGCTAAACGGGCTAATCCTCTGCAGCGGCGCCGCACAGTCCTTGGGAGCACGACAGAATGTGCATCTGGTTGACAGAAGCATTTGTACACTCCCTCTGTGCGTGAGCAAGCGAAGCTAAAGGAGCTGACCTGGATACTCCCAGGCACAGGCTTTTTCTGCTCAGAGGATCTCTGCTTTTTTCCTAATTGGGTATTTTTTCAAAGCGTAACAACATTTATTTTGGGGAGGGAGAAGGCAACGCAAGGAAAGAGCGCAGAAGGAGAAAGGGAAGAGCCAGAAACAGACAACAGAAACCAAAATAGTTCAGGCTGGGGGAGGAAGGATTTCAAGGCTTCAAAAAACCACAAACCACCCAAACTGTCGTGGTGGTGGTGGGTTTTTTTAGAGGCCGACAGAGTGGTGGCAGCACGAAGAGTGTCCCCCACGTGCTGTAGGCAGTGCCGTGCTTCCACTGGTGAGGAGCCACAAGCTCACGCTCCAGCCAGATCATCAAGCGCAGACTCACCTTTGCAATGCTCAAGATCACTCCTGTAGCATGTCAGACTTGATTTCAGCCTCTGCCCAACTCCCCAGCATCACCTGAAACATCTCCTTGCAAGGAAGGAAAGGTGCCAGGCACCTCCTGACATGTCACTCACCCCAGGTGCCACCTCTCACAGCATCTGTGCCCACCCCCAGACCTCATTCCCCTTCCCAGTTCTCTGTGTTGCTCACACTCAATGCTTTTATGAACAGCTGCTAAACAGAGCAAGGGAAGTTGTGCCCAGCCCAAACTTGCATCCGAGCCACAGCCTGGAAACTTCTGAAAGAAAAAATGCTGGTCCTTGGTGCTTGGGATTAGCAGCTCACAGGATAAAGAGCTATTCCCCCTTGCTTCCATCTCCTCCTGTCTCCTTGTGACATTTCGGGGTGAAGTGATGGCAGCATGAACTTGCAGGGGCTTGCTCCTGCAAAACCTGCCCAACATGGCTGCATCATTCTGCAGCATCAGGAGATGGCATCCAACCCTTGTCTTCCCCTGGGTCATGCTGGAAAGTTGTGTCCCAGCATGCCCAGGCAGCACCGGTGACACCCAGCACCAGAATGTCCCTCACTCCTGCCACTGCTCCCCAGGCCAAAGGCTCTGGGATGGAGATGGACACTGTAAGGGACACCCAGATGGGGCAGATCCCAGTCTGTCCCGAGGACAGCTTAGGTCATCCTCCCACCAAGGTCCCGTGAAGCGATGCCACCCAAGGGGCTGTCACCCCAGGAGTGTCCTCCTAGCCATCACGCTGTGGCTGGCATGTCCCCAGGAGATGGCTTCAGAGACAGAAGCAGCAAGTCCGGTTACCTCGGAGGAATTTTGCGTGGCATGCGATCTTCTGAGGGCTTTGCAACAACAGATAAGAGCAAGTGTCCTTCAGAATAAATAGCAGCGTGTAGGAGTTGCCGTTGTCCTGGCAACGCAGCGTGATGTGCCCGGCGCGGCGGCGGGGATGGATGCGGCAGCGCGTGGCGCGGCCAGAGGCAGGACCACCCGGCCCTCCCCTGCCACCCCCGCCCCACACCAGCACCCTGCCAAGGTTGCCAGAGGGAGTGACACGTCCCGAAGGACACCCAGGGAGCGGGGATACATCCCGCCCGGATCTCCTGCCACCTTGTCCTTGCCCCAGAAAACCTGGGTTGTCCCAGGAGAGCCCGCTGCGGCTGGCACAGCACGGCCCGGCACAGCGCCCCGGGAGTCCCTGTGCCTCCGCCTCCCCGTCAGCCGAACAGGCAGGAGAGCACCGAGCGTCTCTCGGGAGAGCGAGCACAAAGTCACCGCTGCTTGGAGGCCGGGAGGGCGTTCCTGCTTTGCCGAGACATCAAACAGCTCAAACGCCTCTCCAATGGCACGAGCCGCTCCTCAGGGACAGCAGAGCGGAGGCAGAGGACCCTGTGCTGCTCCCAGTGCATGGGATAACTCCCTAACTGCACCCAAAGGGGGGCTGTGGCACAGGGAAGGGAACACATCATCCAGACCCACACATTGCATCCATCTGCCTCGGTTTGGGGGCATGGAGCCAGCCCTGGCTGGAGGTACACGTGGGCCAGAGGGATGCACTGGGCAGGGCCGTGGTTATGCTCCTCACTCGAGAATCAGGGCTTTGGTTATTCCTTTACCCCCCTACAAGCACACACAACCTATTTTGCAAAGAAATTTGAGGAGCGTGGGCAATTTTCACATTACTTCTTTTCCCATCTTGAAGGTGAATGGGAACGTCATCCCAAAATACTGTTCAAACTCCAGGAAAAACTCAATAAAACTCTGAAACTGGGTTAGATAAAGAAGCACAGAGCAGATGTATTTGAGAAAATGAAATCCTGTCCTTGATCTCCTCATCCCAGGCCTTGGCTCCCACCAGCCACAAATCCTTTCCCTTGGCTCCATGGATGGTGAGGCGGCCGTGCTTCCACACAGGAAATGGAACTCGTACAGTTATTTACCTGCAAGAAGCATGAGAGCAGATTTCAAAGAGACCACTGGGCTAATGACACAGATCAGGCACACCAGACATTCCAGGACTATTTCCTGAGCCCATCCTGGTTCCAAAGGTGACGGAACAGTGGGTGTTGCACTGGAGCCACCACAGCCCTCCACACCCAACACATCTTTCAGAGTCCTCCCCTGTGTGAAACTCCTTCCTGAATCTTTCCAGGTGCAGCCGTGTGCTTTGAAGAGGAGGACAGTTGGCACTAGAGAGAGAGATTAATTTCAAGGATGCTGGAGGACGTGAGCTCACAGTGGTCATCAGAAGTGAGGGAAAAGGCTGCCATGGAATTTGGCTGCTCCCACCACTGCACACACGGTACCAACCTCCACGTGCAGGGAGGGAAAGCAGGAGCATCCAGCATGGAGTGGGACAGAACAACCCCTGCTCCAGGTCCTGGGAACCCTCAGGGGTAGTAGCACCTCAGGCAACCCTGATACTGCAGACAGGACATGGATTAATCCAGTGCACCCGCTGTGCTCCCAGAACCCCCCGGCTCTGGTAATGTGTCTGAAAATTAACTGGGATCACAGCTCTGACAATCATCAAAACACCACCCGTCAGCACTAACCCACTTCCCCAATGCCTCAAAGGCTCACTCGAGTGCAGTCCCTTTCATAAGGTCCTTTTTTGCTCTCCAGCATCAGCCCCTTTCTCCTGTGCCTGTGGAGACACTTCACAGGAGCATTAACTGTAGAATACGCTGATTTTTAATGCAGAATTATACAAATGGAGCCATTCTTCCATTTCATGCCTCCTCTTAGGTAATCTATCGGTATTGCACAGGGAATCAAGGTTATGTCCTTGTTGGGGTGATTTACAAACTCCGAGCATTTCATATCTCCGAACACCAAGCGAGGCAGGGACAGAAATATTCCTGTGAATGCCTGGAGCAGGAGCCATGGTCAGAGAGTTGGGGTGATGTTTCCTTGACCCAGGCAAGGCAAGGCAGGAAAGCAGGTACCATGCTCTAGGAAAAGCATCCTTGGCAGCGTGGCTGTGTGTCCTACAAAGGCATTGAGAGCGGGGCAGGTTATGAGTACGTGCAGGAACTCACTGGCTCCATACGGAATAGAACGAGGCCGCTGCATCCCAGCGGGTGACTTTCACACTGGAGCAGGAAGAAGAGGGGAGAACTTCAGTGGCAGATACTTGGCCCACGATCGTGTGTCCTCGCTGAGGTGGGGACTGCAGCCACTGCCGCAGCCGCTCTCCTCTCCATCCCGCTGTCCTGTGTGATGATCCCTGCAGTGCAGAGACTGTCCTTTGTTGTCAACTACCAACCATCACCATGGAAATGGAGCATCGCCATTCTGCACTCTGGGCTGGACCGGGACTGTCCCCAGGGCTGGGGGGAGGGGAGATGAACCATCCCCATGTGAAGGTGGCATGGATGAGTGCCAAAAGGCATGTTATGACATAGGATCAGCAGGTGACCTTGTGGACCATTCCCACATAGCATCCACCAGGTCCCACCCCACATTCCAGGCACTAGCAGCTCGATGGAGACCTCTCTCCTGAGCCATGTTCTGCTACGGGATGAGTTTTTCTGATCCCAGACCCAATGGGAACCAGAAACATACAAGCCACTGCGCCATCTGTAGCCTTAGCTTCTTCCCAGATAATTATAAATTTGTGAAAATATGGCTGCCAAGCTCTTTAAAGCCAGGACTGGGACTTAAGGCACAAAGGCTGACACACAGTAGCACCTAAGTAAATTAAATGTGCCACATCACTACCTATCTATATTACAGTCCTGAGCTTCAGGATTACCTGCTAATAAAAGTGATATTTAAAACAAGTCCTAAGTTCCTCCGCTGCCCCTTCTCCCCACAAGTAATTAAACTGACGCCGCTTCCCGCGGTGGAGGGGATGGGGCTTATCATGGAGGGAAATCAGCAGAGGGTGAAATAGGTTGAATCCTCCCCGCCATGCTGCTGCGGCCAGGCAGACAGCAAACACCCACTTCCCCGGGAAAACGAGGCAGAAAGGGGTTGGGTGGGGCTGGGAAGCCACGGGTACCCCCATGCTGGAAATGCCAAGATGGAGGCAGCTGGATCCATCCCTGTCTGTGCTTGGGGAGCTGTGAGAGGGGGCAGAAGGGCAGCCGTGGCAGGGGGGAGCCACTCGCTCTTCTGCCTCTGCCTTGAGCTCACCCAGCTGCAAATAAACAATTTTACCATTTGAATAGCCGCGAGTGCGGAAGGCATAATTAATACCCAGCGGTACCATCAGCCAATGTGCTGATGCGGGAGGTGCAGCCCCTGCCAACGCCAGCAGCACACAGCTCTGGCTCTGCAGTGCATGGGCCTGGCTGCTCTTGCCTCCAGGCCCGTCCTTCGCCAGAGGCAGAGGAAGGGCAAAGCCCCAGTGCAGGCACCTGGGGCTGGAGCCCACCAGCGCAGGACCTCTCCGATGCATCCCACACCCACACCAAGATCAGAGTCAGGCTCATTGCTCATGAGAGCAATGTGGGGCAGAGTAAACAGGAGCACACAGAGAGCAGGCACACGTGGCATCACTGCGAAGGCAAGAGCTGTGCCTACTTGCTGCCAAAGTTGAGCCAATCTTTAACGCTGAGTTTCAAGTTCAGTGCCCATTTTCAAATGTTTTAAAGACACCGACAGGACAAAAGGCCCAGTGCCTCCAGCCAGCCTGAGGATGAGTGTGAAAGCTAACACAGCAAGCTGGCCAACAGTGCCCATTATGGTCAACCCTGCTTTGCTTAGCTCTAGAGAGGGCAGAGACTGCTTGCGAGAGTTTTCCCTGGTCTTCAGGGATTATTTCAGACAGGATTTGAAAAGTGCCAGGGTCAGAAGCCCAGAAGTTTGCATGCATCTTCAGACAAAAACATGCCTCTTGCAAATTTCTGTGCAAGCCCAGTGCTCGGTAATTTACCTGTCACCACTCTGGCAGCAGGAGCTCTCAGCCCAGTCTGGCTCCCCTGGGAAGACTCAGAGTGCTGCAGGTTCATCTGTCAGCGTGGCAAGACAGGTCCTAGCCAAGCCAGGGGATGAACTGCCTCGAGTGCTCGCCAAGAAGGTCAACACAGTGGCAAGCTCAGGCCCTGCATTCCTCCTGGCAAGGCAGAGTGTGGGTGCTCCTGGAGCATCCCTCCCAGGGGCCGTGGGGCAAGTACCACTGGAGTATCTTCCTCTAGCAGCACAGCCGGGGTACCACCAGAGCAAACCCACAGTGGGCACAGCCACCGGAGAATTCCCCTCTGTGGACACAGCCCAGATACCACTGAAGCATCCACCCAGCAAACACAATGTGAGTATCACCAGAGCACCCCTCCCAGCAAACACAGTCTGGGTACCACTGGAGCATCCCTCCCAGCAAACACAGTGATGATACTGCAGGAGCATCCCCCTCAGCGGGCACAGCACGGCCGTCGCTTCCCCCACCGCCACCCCAGTCAGCAAACACTGCGTGCATTTAGCGTGGCAGGGCCGGACAGTGGGGTGTTTCATCAACCCAGCAGCGATAACACTCGGCTTTTGTCCCTCCCGGATAAAGGGGGCTTGTGAGCACTGGCTTTCCAGCCCAAACTGGCACCTGTCGCCAACTTACCCTACTTGTGCCCCCCCTCGAGTTCCGCACCAGCGCTGGGGACCAGGCAGCAGCAAGAGCTCCAGCTCAGACACAACTTGCTGGGAAGTTTCAGATTTCCAGATCCACCAAAATCTTGTCGAAGAGCCAAAGTCTCAAGCTCTGCTCTTGCTGATATTAAAAACAATCCATAAACTGAAAGAAATCAGGGCTTTCCCCTCTCATTTCAGCTTCTACCTAAACCTCCTCGTGTATTCCACCTCCCCATGCACACCACAGAATCGCTGCCCAGGATTTACATGCTGACGACGACCAAGGAGGTCCTGGCACACGAGACGGTGCTGCCTTCTCCCATCCCCATCGCAGCAGCGGAAAACACTCCCCCACGTACCAAAATCAGTCTGCTGAGGGAACAGGGCTGCAAACATACGTAGGAGCACGTCAAAACCAGAGCTTAGAGATCATCTCTGGTGTTAGTTAATGCTGCTCACAATAAATAAGGCCGGCGGCTGAGCTGAGCAGCTCCCTGCTGTGGACACAGGCGCAGGCAGGACAGCGCACTTCCCCACAGCCGCCATCCAAGGAATTTCTGCTTTCCCTGCTTTGCTCATGAATTTTCTTCTGCTGCCAAACATCTGCCTCCTCTACGATCAACTGCAGGATGATCAGGCCTCCCTCTTGGATAAAAGGACTGCATTGGCGTGTCCAAGCAGGATGCAATGCCCAGTGCTGTTGGATGGGATGGGATGGAACGGGATGGCATGGCAGAAGAGAGGCTCTCCCTGCTGGGATGGCAATAGTCCTGCCAGATCCCAGGTTGGAGCTGGAGCCTTATGAGGGGTTTTGTTCCTCTGAATACATATCCACAAAGTGATTCCAAGAGACAGCAACTAAGCCAACCCATCCTTCAGCCCTGAAGGACCTACAGAGAGGAAAACTGTGGCACAAAGCTACGGCTTATGCTGCCCTTTAACCCCACTGCTTTCCAGATAAATAACCCAGCACTGATCGTATTTTCTAAATGAATGTGCTCAAGTGTGTCATTACAATGAATGCAGGGAATGCTTTGATCTAAAAAAAAAAAAATAAGTTGGCTCAGTACATCTAAAGTAGCAGCTTAACGAGCTTTAAAACAAAACAATTAAAAGAGGTCTGTGATGTCTTTGTAACACAATGTGTCTTCGCAGGAGCTGCACATCAGAGCCTATTGTGGTAACAATGGGAAACACCTTTAACCATGGAACACATCCAGGGTGAAAACACCTCATAATGGGATTTTATACTATGACCTCCCAAAATGCTCTGCTTTCCCAGGAGCAAAGACAAGCACTGACCTGCTGGAAGCATCTGGATGACCAGCACAGGGCTCAGCCAAGCCGCCCCCATAGCAAAGGCTGGATGTCCGCACAGGGAAGTCCAGCTAACTTAGGTCTTCACTCCAGCACCATGGTCTCTGGGTGGAGCTGCTCTCCATTTTCCCTGCAGTGACTGAGATCCAAACCTTTCTTTCTCCTGGGAAGTCCCCGGCAGCCCAGAGATGCACAGCCTGCCTGGAAACCTCAGCAGCCATCCTCAGGAATGAACACAGGGAACACGTCAATAATTTCAAAAGCTCCATAAACTCTAACAGAAATGGAGAAGATGAGAGGAATGAAGACTCTGAAAGCAGAAAGAGGAACAGATGGCTTTTGTGGAGCAAGAAATACAATAGGAAAAAATGGAGCAGCAGAGCTCTCTTTGAAGGTGTGAAACGTCAGTAGGGAAGCCTGGAGAAAGCCAAGGCCCAGGAACTGGGAGCTTAGTGCAGGGCACTGCATTGCCCAGCCAAGGCTCTGGCTGGTGGTCCTGGGGAGCTCCTGGGCCCCCCCAGCTCCTGAGACAGCTCTGGCTCTGCAGAGCTCCACCACAGGGACATCCCGCTGCCAGAGAAGGGTCAGCGTCACGCACAGCATGGAGAAAGAACAGCCCAAAAAGATGATGAAAAAGCCAAGCTAAAATAGAAAGCAAAGGCAGTGGGAATGAACTGCAGGGCAAAGACTCTTGATCCTGTCACAGAGAGTTTTAAATCCCTTTTAGCACCAAGCAATTTCTTTTCCATGGAGAAGAGCCATTCTCCCTGCCATGGCCGTTTCACTGTGCATACAGCAACCGGGCAGCTCACAGGCTCTCCCACTGCAAAATGGCAAAATCCTGATGGATCGAAGTGACGATGAGGATTTGCTTCCAGGACCTCGAGAACACTGTGCCATTGGGGGCACAGCCCCTCGGAGCCCAACTGCCAGTGTGTCAGGGATCACTGTGCTCTGCATCTTATTAAAAAAACAAAGAGTAATCCCCTTTGCAGGAGAGATTAAACTTTTGCAGCATTATCTTCAATGGGTTGGCAGCAGGGGATGACCTCCTGCATCCTTCAGTATCTCAACTTCCTTCAAAGGCACCTGTGCCAGCAGCCTTACTTCCATCCTCATCCATCAAAATTAGGAAAATTGATTTTGCCACAGAATATGTCACTTTGACAGGAATCCAGAGTAAGTCCTGAGCGTGTCATGTCAGATGATGCTAAAGCAGAGCCTCTTACAACGACAAGAAACAAGAAGATGAATAACTCATCCTTATCCTTTCCATGAAAAACTTTGCAAGAAAACCCATGAATGACAGATACTTGTAGGAAAAAAGGTTGATTCATTTTGAGAGTTCTTTCTAAAATAGCACTTGCCGGCATCTGGAACGGTCACACTTTCCTTACACTAACGCCCCGCCGCTGCGGACTCAGCCAAGCTTTGGCTCTGGCCAGGAAGAGGCAGAGCCAACCACGCTCCCGGCGGGATGCGCGGCTTCATCTCCTGGCATTCATCACCTACGTTCCGGTGGGTCCTTAAGTGGACGTCCTCGTCCATGTCAATTAACTGATGCTTCATTACTCGAGTCCTGCAAAGGGAGCAGAGATGCTATCGCAGGCTCCGGGAGCAGGGCTGGGGTCACGCACGGGACTCAGGCAATTATGGAGCTCGTCCCTGAGGAAGCCGCGTGTGCCTGTGCTTGTTAGGCAGGCAATTCCCAGGGGGGACAACGTGGGCTTGCCCCCGACCTTGTCACAATCTTCAACCTGAATGGCGTGCAGTCAAGTGGCAACATCAATTAGCTGCGTTTGCTCTCACCGGCGCCTCAAACGCTGCTTGCTGAGCAGCGAGTCCCCAGCCTTCCCATGCTGAGCACAGCAGCTCTACACAACTCCTCTGCTGGCACCACGCAGCCACATTTCCCATCTACAGGGCTGTAAAACATAGCTGTAGTTTCTCCTGACCATCCCAGGATGCTGCAGAAGAGGCACGGCCAATACTCTCATGGACAGGAGCCATCAATTCTCATCAAGGTGTAGCTGAAAGCCACAAATCTGCTCTCCTGTGTGGCACAGCGTGGTTCCTCACATGGTGTGTGCTGTGCTGCTGGTTTCCTGCAGCACACGGTAAGCCCTAAGCCAGCACATCCCCATCTCCACGCTTCTCTTGTGCTAGGGCATGTGCCCTCTGGTGAGCTCCAGTTTTTCCACCTCAAGCATCCAGACTTGCCTCTTGAAGGAAGCATTTTGCCATTCCCAGGCTATGTGTTGTTTTTGAAGCGGCTTCTGCTCAGCCTTTATTTGGAAGTCAGTGGAGCTGGAAGTGCTGGCATTGCAGCCAGACCAGCAAAGCTCCACCGCTCCCACCTCACCACAGCTAAACCTCATCCCATGGATGCTTCAGCCAGGGTCTGGAGCAGCTCTGCAGCCAAGACGCTGCTTCTCCTCCCTGCCAGCTTCTGCAGCAGGAGCTGAAAAGTCCTTTCCATACCCACAGAGATGCTGTGCCAGGGAACAGCTTCTGCTCCCAATGGCTCTGGCTCATGGGGACACAGCAGCCATTGGCAGCGGGGACACAGTGCCTCTGGGATGCTCCAGCATTGCCAGGAAAGCTGAGCTGCCGAGAAAGACCTTCAGAGCAAACTTCAACAAAAAATCATCGCATGTCAAAGCGTATCTCCTGCCTACGCATCATTTCCAAGTCACAAGGAGACATTTTGCAGATCAGAGTTTGAAATGAGCACTTTGTGAATGACTGGCTTTATTTATTTTTATAAGTCCTCAGGCAATCCCAGTGGGTGCTTTGGCCTCCTGCCCCGGGCACCCAGAGCCTGCTGACCCCACCCCTGCTCATCTCCATGGAGCTGCTCATCCACCTCCAGCCAAGCTGGGTTGTTCCTCCTTTTCTCAGTGTTGCTTGGGACCATAAATGCCAAATCTCTCAGCACTGATGGGAGGACACTCCCACACAGCTGCACTTGGGGCAAGTCTCCACCCTGCTACCAAAGCATCACGCCCAGCATCCCTGGCCCCATTTGAGCACCCCACTACACAGCACCCAGCCCTGCCACCACACCACAGGCAGTGTGGGTGCCTTGCCTCCAGCTTGAGGAGAGTTTAAGGAGTGCTGGGGGATGATGGAGCCAAAATGCCCATCGGTCCCCGCCATGTCCCCAGTGAAGGAGCTCAGCGCTGCACTGAACAGAGGCTTTAGCACAGCTTCGCCTTGCAGAGCCGCCGAGGCCAGAGAAAGCAACTGATAAACCCAGAAAGCAAAAGAGATTCAGCAGCAGACAAAACCTCATTTCACAAGGAATCCTCATAAAACCAAATTAATGTTGAAGGATGAAGGCAGGTAAACCTCCCACAGTTAAGTTCAGGCCACTGAGACTCAGTTTAAATCTCTCAGCAGTTCTGATTTAATCAATGCATTTCCAAGTGAAATTAGATGAAGTACATCTCCATCACAGGAAATTATATAAGCTATCAAAGTCTGTAGGTGCAAGTCCCAGTAAGAGGAGCCACAGGAAATATTCATATCAACTCAAATTCCATTTTCAAGAAGTCACTCCAGGTCCAGAGTTTAACGTTCTTTTAGTGAAAAAAATCACTCTGATGAAAACAGTGAGCCAAGGCAAGAAGGGCTAAGCAGCAGGTTCAGCAACAACCTCGCAAAACCCAGAGTGACTGCTGTGATGATGGCCTTGGCCAGGAGCCCCCTCCCAGCAGCACCACCCAACGTGGGAGGGAAGGAAGATGTGGAAGGGAGGAAGGATGGAAGGAAGAGCAGAAGTAAAACCACTTTGTTTTAAAGGAGAAGGTGAAAACACCAACAATGCCCCACCATTCACTGATCCCACCCAACACACTCAGCTTCCAGGAATTATCCTGCTAGAAGAGTGTTGCTGTCAAACCCAAATTCTGTTGGGCTTGAACTGCTGTTGCCCACTTAGTCACCACCAGCCCTCAAGGAAAACAACAGGCATCACAGCCCAGAGCAGAGCAGCTCCTGCTCCTCCTGCTCAGCACACTGAGGTTCCGGTAATCTTGGTAATCTTTCCACCCAGTCCCTCTCCCATTAGCTATATTTAAAGGCTTAGGCATGCATACATTTTCATAATGAACCTCAGACTTGCTGGAAGTCCCGTGGCTTATTCACACCCTTCGGAGCTGCCCTTGGGAGCTGCCTGCAGCACTCACCACTGCCCTGTATCCATCCACACCTACAGACACTGAGGTAAATAAGGCATGCTGGGAGAGCCTGAGGACCAGACTGGGTGAGGGAAGGTGGGAACAAAGTTGGAGAGCTGTCCTCTGCCTGACTGCCGTTCCCTGTTAGAAGCTGGGCCCTGAAGGAACATTAGCAACTCCTTCTTTCCAGCAGATGACCATTACATATGGCAGAGCCAAGCCATGGTGCCTCAGCTCCAGGGAGCAGCTGGGCCAGCAGCTCTCCTGTCCCATGTCCCACCTGCCGAAGGCTGGCACAGCAGCTGCCACACGGGACAGCCCCCAAAGCCCCTGGCCAAGTGGCAGCACCAGGACAACTCCCACCTGCCACCCTACTGGAGACACCACAACGACGAGGTGGTGGCTCCGGTGTTATTACAACAATTATTATTCATGCTCTGGGGAAGTGGCTGCTGAAGCCCTGCGCCACTCCCCTCGCCTCGTCTGGGAAATTGCTGCCAGCACGGAGGTACAAACCGCTGCATAAAAGTACGGTTTATTCAAGCATTATTGTGGCTGTTAAGTATCATAGCCAGTGACACCAGATGAATTTCTGTGGCAATCAATCCACCCGGGAGCAGCCAGCTCAGTCCCTGTGTGGATGCAGGATGAGTAAGGACTCCTCAGTGGAGGCCATTAACTCCCACTGCTTACTGCTCTCATTACTTCCCAGACTGCAAGGCTTGCATCTTTGACAAGCGACTGAATCTACATTTGACAGTGTGAACCTGATGAGTGAAATTCATGGAAAATGTTTGCTTTGGCAGTAACTACAAGGCCCATAAAGTTTCCACGGAGCCAATGTGCAGGGATGTATGCTTTTAATGAGTTGTTTTATACAATCGCCGAGAAATTGCAAACGGTGGTTTTACTCCTACTGCAAATCACTCCAGAGCTCAACGCTGTAAAAACTGTGGCATATTGTTTAAAACATTATATTCGTAGCTATTGAGGGGAAGTCCTCGGCAGCGCTGGAAGCCTGGCAAGCTGCAGAAAGCTGCCATGCCCTCGCAGGCGGGTGCAGGCACTGACGCAGGCGTGTGCATGCACACGTATGTTTGTGCACACTTAAGGAGTGACAGAGCCGCTGCCACCTCCCCAAAGAACAGATTTTGCCCCGCAGCACCCACACCTGCCAAGAGCAGAGCGGGGCTGAAGCATCCCGAGGACCTCGCAGGGGCTTTCAGGGCAGCGCTGCTTGCTCAGCCCCGCTCTGAACCGGGGAGCGGCAGCTCCCCTTCACAGGGATCGAATAATTCTGAGCAGTGCAGTTGCACAGGTCCTGCCCTCCCCCGGCAGAGGAGCACAGCGCTCACCGCGAGGTCAGGCACTGCCACCGCCCCGGGCGAAAGGGATCCGACTTGAAAGGAGCAGCACGGTACCATCTCCCCGCCGCAGGCAGCCGCTCCAGGCAGAGGCTGCGCGGGGTGAAACGGGCGCTGCAAAGCTCCACTGCTTCTCCTGGAGCTATTTTTCTAGTAGTCTTCGAGAAAATGAGGAGAAATGACATGGGAAATGTCAGAAATAAAGCCAGAAGCAATTAGAGTAAGAGAGAAGGGAGAGCAGCAGGCAAGGTTAGCAGTAAAGTTATCTCTTATTAAAAATAAAACACGGAGGGACTGGCAGCTGATGAGGTGGCAGAAAGGACCGCCTGGTGCTGGGGATCCAGGATGCACAGCACAGAAATTCGCAAGGCGAATGAATTGAGGAGGGAAGCAAGCAGAGGGCTCCTGTTTCCATTGCTAAACTCTCCTCAAAAATAACAAAGCAGAGGGCGTCCTCTGTTCCCAGGATTGCAGCCTTCTGCCGCGCCAGCCTTGGGGGAAACGGCCCTCCAGCTCCACTGGGCTTTTCACCTGACACGAAATAAATCCAAACGCGTGGCACCCTGAGAAAACCCTCGGGTGCTTTCGCCGGGAGGAATTCCTAAGGTCACTACATCACCACAGACTGTCCTTCCCACACGCAGCATCCCCGGCTGATGGATGGACAGACATCTCCAGCGGCAGCGTGAAGGTGCTCGTGTGCCCGGGCTGTCGGGGTGCACCAGCCAGAGGCACGGGACACGGACGGGGGGCATTGGAAGCCGGCTCGCCACGTGCCTCTGGAATATGCGGCGCGGCACGGGATTGTAACAGAGAGGCCAAGGGCCTCCCCCAGCTGCTCAGCGCAGACAAAACCTCAGTTCAGGTTTCACCCTCCACGACTCCATCCACAGCCCGGGCAGAGGGATAAAGCCTCCAGCGATTCCCACGGGTGGCGGACAAAGGCTTCTGGCATCACCACTCGCCGTCCGTGGATTCGGGGGCCCCTGCCTGCCTCCCTCCGTGCCCCCCAGCTGCAGCCATGTTCTGCCAGAGCGCAGGGGCGCGGGGGACGGCGCGGGCTGATGCGCTCCCCGAGGGGCTGCGTGGGGTAGGGCGGGCGGTGGGGGCTACACCCACCCATCCGCTCACCCCGCAGCTCCCCTGCCCACTCAGTCCTGCTCCCCAGGGAGCAGCCACAGGGCCCGCTGCGAGCTGCGGGAGTGGGGTGGCCGCTCGGGACTCCTCGCCTTGGGACCCCTCTCCCCAGCAGCAGGTGATGTGCCGGAACCACCGTGCCGCTCGGTGGAGGGACGTTTGGGGTTTGACCCCTGCCCAACACAACCGCTCAAACCCAGGACTTTCCAAATACAAAACCGGGTTGGAGAGAACGAAATACATCGCGGATTTCACTTTTCCTTAGGGTCTCACTTGTTTAACCCGTTGCTGCTTTCACTCGATTCCACTGAGATGGGCTCAAACCACCAAAACCCAGGTACTACTGGGGCTCCGGGGCTGCACACAGGCAGGGGCCGGGGCCAGGGCTTTCTAGCCATAGCACCATGGAAATAACAAGATTTCGGCTCAGATGACTTCGCAGCGGTAATGAAAATGTGTTACGTAACACTTTGCCTCCGTCTCCTTCGCTTTGCAATTCTCGATTAATCTCCCAAACACATCCATCCATCTATCCGTCCATCCATTCACCCATCCATCCATCCATCCGTCTATCCATCCATCTGCCCGCGCCCCGGACGCCCCCCAAGCCCCTTCCCCCAAGCGGCCCCCGCCGGGGTGGCCAGGGGGGAGCGAGCAGCCGGCGAGGGGACGCTGACCGCTGATCCATCTCCTGGGCAGGGCGGGCGAGCGGGGCGGGGGAAGCCGGGTGGGGGGAGCCCGGCACCGCGCGGAGCGCGGACCGGCCGCCTCCTCGGGCACCGGCAGCCGCCGGGTGCACCGCTCGCTCCCCGCTCCGCTCCACACACCGCTCCCCATCCCGCACCCCGCTCCGCTCCCCACTCCCCACTCCAAGTTCACGGTTTAACTCCACCGCTCCCCGAGCGCGCCCGGCGGCGGGATGCCCCAAGCGCTGTCCCGCGGGGCATCGCTCCCCGGTCCTACCTGCTTCCCGGGAGCCGTCGCATCCACATCGTCACGTCTCGGCCCGGCCCGGCCCGGCGGGGCTCAGCGCCTCAGCGCTCCATCCGGGCGCGCCGCCCCGCGCCCGCGGCGGCGCTCAGCGGCGGGGCAGGCGGCGGCCGGCGGGGCGGGCATGCCCGGCGGCGGCGGCGGCGACGGGGGTCTGTGCTCCGGTGCTCCGGCTCCTCAGCGCCGGCGGGGCAGCTGCGCGCCCGCGGAGGCTGCGCGCCCCATGCGCGGTGCGGCTCGGCTCGGCTCGGTGCGGTTCACCGGGGCTCGGCTCGGCTCGGCGCGGCGGGGCTGGGCGCGCGCGCGTCTCTGCGCGCACCCGCGGGGCGGGGGCGGGGGGCCGCGGCGCGGGGAAGTTGCGCGGGGCGGAGGCGGGGGCGGAGCGCGGCCCCTCCGCGCCGCGGCCGAGCGGGGGTGGACCCGGCTTGGCACCCGCACCCAGACCCGGTTGCGACTCCGGCTCCGTCTCCGTGGGGATGGCCGGGTAGTGCCGGGACCCCGCCGGGGGACGGTCCGTCCCTCTCCGGGACGCCGGCTCCCGCAGCCCTTTCCCCCCGCTGGAGAGCTCCTTTCCCCGGACCCCGCGAGCAGCCGCTCGCCGGCGGCCCCGGGGAGCGAAGCCCTCTCTCCGCCGGTGGGCACTGGCCCAGCAGCTCCGCACCCCGGGACCGCGGTGTCGCCGCGGGCAGCCCCGGTGTCCCGTACAGCCCGTCCCCGCCCAGCGGGCAGCAGGGGAGTGCGGGTTCGATCCGTGCTTTGCGGGCAGGGCGAGGGGTCCCCCGCGGTTCGGCAGCCCCGGGGAGCCCCGGCCTGCTGCCCAGTGGAGCGGGCCCGGCTGCTTCTGCAGCGGGCTCCACCAGCCGGCCGAGCGGGCATCCTGCTCCCGAGCCAACCCTGGGAGAGTTTCCATCCCGATGTGCACAGCTGGCCCGCAGGTACAATGTCGGGCCAGCGGGAGCGCGGATCCGCCACCGCCGCCTCGGGCCCCCGCACCGAGAGAAACGCAGCCACCGCCGAATTCTCTTCGGCTGGAAGTGCCTTTCGTGCTCCGTGCTCGCCCAAAGACAGCCGAGCACAAAGGGGAGCGTGCGGGGAGAGGCGCTGGTTATTTTGGGATGTGTTTCATCAGAGCCTGATGCGTGTTCTCTCTTTCCGGGGGTGCTGCCAGTAAGAAACGACATTATTCCTGGTGTACTGTAAGAAAAGTGTTTCTCTCAAAAGCCGAGCTGCTTTTCTGTTCAGCTGCTGCAATAAAATAAGTTTTTGTATGCGTTTGGGGATAGATTCTTCAAAGCTGCTCCTGGCTGCAAGCAAGGAACAGAACCGTGGTGCACAGAGCCAGCACTGCCGTGTGTCCCTTCACGGGGACAAACCACCTGCAAGGAAGGGGCACGGCTTTGCTCGACTCTGAACAGCCACAGCAGAAAGCAAGGCTTGTGTAAAGATGAGTCTCTCTGGTGCCTTTCTGACTCACTGGGTTTCTTTTCTGCCTCCAGAGAAACTTACTCCTCAGAGAGAAGAAACCTCCTGTGAGCAAGGCAGCTGGATGGAAGGTCAGCACTGTCCCTTGGATGCCTTGCCAGCCCCTGCTCCTCACATGTGCTCCTGCTGGATCGGCTCCAGCTGCTGCTAGAAGTGCTGTAGTTCAGCATCCAAATCCCCCCACCTTCCTTGGAGCTGGATTCCTGGCCAGAAGGAACCTCTGGGGAAGGATGAAATGTCAGGGGCTGAGCTACGGACCAGCTTATCCTGGGAGGTGGCAGCTGTCTGGGGAACAGACGTCTCCCAGCCCAGCCCAGGCAGAACCAAGGCTACAAAAGTACCTAAATAATGGCCAGGCTGTGGTTTTCACTAAGCACGATCCTTGCCTGTCAGGGTGGTTGGGGCTTGGTTCCCTCACAGCCACCAGTGAACCCCACCTTTGATGGTGCCTCAAAGCCCACTGTCCCCTCTTCACCTCCTGGAGTGGGGCTAGTTACAAACTGGCTGTGGCTCTGTCAAGTCTGCCTCCGGGAGGGAAGGAGCCTCGACACCCAGGGTGTTCATTACAAAAAAAAATCCCTTGAGCACAATGCTGACAGCTGCTGATTAAGGCAGCTTCTGCACAGAGAGGTGACAGCACCTCGGGTTCACCTGGGCACACCTTCCTGGGGGCTGCATGTGCAGAGTCTTGAGAGAGAAAATTCAGCTTTACTGCAAGCCCATGGATTTTATCAGCCATTAAACCCAGCTCACTAACATGAAAGGTCTTGAGAGAAAAGGGAAGAGCGTGCAATTGTCTCTTAAGAAGCTGAGAGAGATACTGGAACGCAGTTAAGCAAAAGACAATCAGTTAAGGCTTAAATAAACCCAAACGAGCAAACATTAATGAAAGCTATCTTGTATCTCAAACAAATCCTCTTAACTCAGCCCCACTTAAAAAAATATTATTTCCCTATTTGTGCCAAGTATGTGGAGCTGGCAGGGGATTGCAGGGAGGACTATGCTGGGGATCTGGGACCTGGCAGTGCAGGTTGAGCTTCTGAATTTTTTGCTATAAATATCTGTTATAGTCTGTACACCTTGTTCAGGCAAGTGACTGCAGGCATGGAAAGGCCCCATGCCCTCATCATCAGCCTTCCTCTGGCCCTGAGCCTCTTCTCAAGCTTCTGGCCTCAATTCCACATTGCATCATCACCAGCCAGAATCTTCCAGAAACAAAAGAGATCAAAGAAGAGCTGAAGTTTTGGACAGTACCGAAGCAGGTGTGCAAGCAAAGCTTTTATATGCAGGCAATTATTTGAGTTCAGGGCTAGTTTGGCATGCTTGGAGCAGAAACCTCACAGGGAAGGAAGATACCTGGCCCGAGTGTGTGCATCCTTGCTGCCCTCCAGGGAGCCCTGCCTGTCTCCGGCCCAGGGACACGTGCAGCACTCACTCTGTGCCTCCCCAAAGCAGCCAGCACAGCGTTTTCCGCGGTGTTTGAAAAGGCGGGCAGTGCCACTCTGCAATCTTGGCCCCCTTTGTCTCGCTCATCTCCTCAGCAGCTCTGCCGGGGCTGCCTGCCACGGGCAGGCAATGGAGCAGCCCGCTGCAGGAGCAGGAACCGTGAATTATCCCCCATTTAAGTAGGAGGGAAGGAAGTCATTAGCGAATTCATTTGTCTAACTTGTTCTTCTCAGAGTCATCGCTCCAAGAGAGTAAAGTTCCTGATGCTGGTGCAAAGCTGCAGGCGCTGACTGGGGCTGGCTGCTGTGCTGCGGGACGCAGATGCTCGTGCAGACCTGTGTTTGGGGAGAAAAGGGGGGGTTTTCTCTGTAATCAGGTCTGCACTTCTCAGGTTGTCCGTAACAGCCCCTGTGTTCGCCCACCCACCCACCGTGAGCTAGGCCAGGTGTGGGCACCCCGAGGGTGCTGGGAACCACAGCAGGGGAATGTTGCCAGCTGTGCTGCACTTCATCCACCATGTTCTGAGCCAAAATCTGTTAATTTGCCTCTGAGTGGAGAGAAAGACACTGCCCCAGCTACACTTGCCAAGGAGGAGTGAAAATTGTCTCTTCAGTAGAAGTAGGTTGTCATTACCCATTTTCCTTTCATACGGGAGAAGCAGAAGTGTTACTTGGAGCTTGTGAAGCACAGAGGAGTATAATGCAATTTCTGCCTCCTTGTAGCATCGTCCTTTCATTTTTCAGACCAATGCTGACAGGGAATAGGTCACCCCAGGGATTTTATACACTGAGCAGCTCTCTTGAGACTTGCATTCCCTTCAGAAAGCATCCCCCACAGCCCCAAACTCCTCAAATGGTCTAAAACAGATTGTCTAGCAAGGCACAGCTCCAGCCTGGCATACTGGACCCCCGGAAAGAGAATCATGAGGCAAGAGAGTGGGAGGAGAGGACTGAGATGGGGACAAGCTGGATGGGATTTCACAGGCCCATTCTGCAAGCCCAGAAGGGTCACCCAAACCCCAGAGTCTCCCGGCTGTGGGGACTGCCTGCCTGGAGTTGTCAGCCAGCTTTGCAGCCACAGCTCACTTCCAGGGAGGTGTGCTGCTTCTGTCCTGAGTCCTTCCCCAAGGAGGGGAGGCAGAGCCCACCTCACATCCCCAGCTCCAGGAGCCCAGTGGTCTCAGACAGTCCTGGGGCTCAGGGAGGGAGGGAAGGAGCTGAAAATTTGGTAACTGAGGTTCTTGTTAACAAGGTAAGTTTGCCTTAGGGCAAATCAGAGTGAAATGACACTGAATGACTGGTGGTTTTATATGTACATGTGGATGAGAGGGTTATTTTAAAACAGTTTGGTTGCAATGGAAAGGGGATATGAAGCTGTTTTGGTTATCATTAATAAAAGTACAGCAACATAAAAGTATAAAGATATCACTTAAGAAAATATATAAGGGAAAGAAAGAGAGATAAGAGTACACAGTGGAAAGATCTCAACACCTGAGGATCCAGTGACAAGACTTGATTGTTTCAATTTAGATGTCTGTTGTTTGAAGTGATGGTCTCATTCTTGATCTCTTGGGGATGGGGAAAGCCCATAAATCCCAGAGTTCAATGTGTTAATATAGGCTCAGGTTCAGGTGGGAATGCCCAGGTACCTCCCCCGATGGAAGTTTTACACTGAGTCTTGCAACACTGTGAGTCTTCTCTGGTGGAAGTCCCCAGGAATGAGTCTGGATGTTGGGGATCTCTGATGATTTATTACCCTTCTAAAGACATTCACAGCTGCTTCTCATGCACTGTAGCTAAGCCCCCTCAGCAGGGATGAAAACCCTCAGGCCTATGTGTAAATGTCCTGATACCTCCCCTGGGGAGGCAGAGTTCTACACCTGAGCCCGGCTGTGCAAGGGAGGACACTGCCCTGATAAAAAAGCATTATCCCACCTTGTAGGTTTGCTTCTTACCAGCCTTTTCCTTTATCTCCTCCAAACCCAGCTTGCTGCCAAACAAATCTTGGTTTGGTGTGGTCACCATCCAGTGGTGGGTGCTCACCCCCTCTGAACCTGGGCTGCTTTTACACAAATCAGAACTTTAGCTACTACACCACCAAAACCTTCCCTGCTTCCCTTTGGCTATGGGCTGCAAACCTGGCATCTGATACTTTGAAAATGGTGCATTATTTGAGTCAACAACCTTCAACATTTTCAGTCTCTCACAGAGCTGCTCCCCAAAGCTCTCATCTTGTGTAGTATTTGTCTGGCCAGGCTGCTCTCATGCAGTTTCTTCCCTTTTCAAGCTAAACATCGCTAATCAGCTTCTTCAAGCTCCAACATATGTCCTATAAATATCCCTTGTGGAAGCAAAATCTGTCTCGTGTGTGTATGCAAGACAAAAGAAAAAATTAGAAAGCGTGAAGCCCTGACTTAGCAGCCCGGCAGCAGAACTGCGCTAAAGCCTCGGATCTTAATGAAAGCAGGGAACATGCCTGCCCCCTCCATACCCCTCCTCCAGCCCCAGAGTGAGCCAAAGCCCCAAAATCTCCATCCCTGACAGCCCCAGAGCTTGCCCACGTTCTCCTCTTCACCCTTAACTGCCTGCAGGTCCCTTAGGAGCCATCCCCAGGCTGCTGCGGACTGGATGGGGATGGAGCTGGGGAACACTTTGTCCTTGGAGCTGAGCAGGGAGTTCAGTGCTTCCTCTTCTTGGTATTCAGGAGCAGCCCTGAGGTTCGCCTACACCTCTTTATTTCCAGCTCTGGCTTAAGAAATTTATGAGCCCCTGGCTGAGCTGAGGGTAGTGTGGGATGCCACGATGCTCAGCATGCCTGCATGTGGGGTGGGATGGGGACATGCTCCTCATGTGAGATATCTCCAGGTACAAGAATCCTGAAGGCAGGCCTGGGACTGTGTTGATGAGACTGCTCTGGCTCTGCCACTCTTCCAGCACTGATGATAGGAGCGAGGGCTGATAGGAGCGAGGGCTGATAGGAATGAGCTCAAATCAATCATCTGTCACTCACTGGCTTCCCTGGCCAGGCTGCAAAGCCTTGACTGAAGCAGGACCCCAAGGACAGATGAGTGAGCATCTTAATCACCTTCAGCACAGGCAGCAGGAATCCAGCTGCCCACCCAGCACATTGTCCTCAGGCACCTTTTGTTTTGATGGAGGCACAGATTCATCTCTGCCAGATGAATCTCGGCTGGATTCATCTCTGGCAGAGCCAGCGTTGTCAGGTAGAGAGTTGAGAGCCCAGGGGGGCCAAGCAGGGTCTGGAGAGCCCAGGAGCACTGGCTGGGGTCAAAAGCAGGTGCCTAAAAAGCTGCACTTGCAGCAGCCTGAGAACAGTGCTTTCACCAGCAGGAGAGGTACCTGCCTTTGTTAACTCTGCTGAGAAATCCTTGGCATCTTCAGAAGGGTGACACTGGCCTCAGCATTGCCATGGTTTCCCCAGGTTTTCCATTGAGCTGCTGCAAGCTGAAGCGTGGCATCTCTCCTTCACGGTGGCTGTCAGCTGGGAGACGTTAACAACCCAGAGAAGTGAAGCTGGAGCAAAGATCTCCTTTGCCCTGTGAAGGACAGCAGCCATCACAGGCTCCTCACGGAAAAAGAAAGCTAATCCTATCCTGGTGTGCTACAGAGAGTGAAGTAAATAAACCTACTGTGCTTCCTAGGACCCTTATCTGTGCTGAATTTTGGGGTTTCACCTCAGTGGGGTGCACAGTGCTCACAGGCTGAGCCCTGCAGTTGCCATGCAAAGAGGTTTCTGTAAGAGCAGAAGTCTGACACTAAGCTCAGCTTATCTCCAGCTCCAGCACCAGTGTCCTCATCCTGCATCCCTGGCTGATGAACTTCCCCAGCTCCCCATTGCTGGGAGGTGGCTCGGAGGGGGATGAAATTCTAGCACTGGGTTTCATGAACATCGTGTGGCTCTTAAACCCTGCGAGCATCTCGAGCAGGGCTGTTACAGATTCCCTTTGCTTTGGCTGTATTTGTCTCATCAATCTCGGTGATGTTGACAATTGGGCACGGTTTAATTCTGCAAATCTGAGGAATGATCAGGCCAATTTAGTTCACATTTAAAGCATTTGTGTTCACATGCTGGAAAGCCTTTTTTCTTCCTTGCTCCTTGCCCAAGGCCCTTATTATCTGCTGGTGCTATTTATCAATGCACAGCAGGTATATTACAAGAAGGTCTCTTTCGTAAAGCGATACAAAATAATCATTCCTGTTCCTCGTCTGCTCAGCAAGAAAAGTGAGCCTGGCTCTCCTGCCTGTCAGCATTCCCGAGCCGCAGCATTTTTATATTACTGCAGGAGAAGTGATTTAACTCAATAAGCTTCCCTCATAAATAGCAATAGTTTGATAAAATAAAAGGAGCGTGTCAGTGAACATGGTGTTCCCCATCAGCTGAGTGGCTTTGTGTCCTGCCCTGTGTGTGGGACACTGCAGGACACCTCAGCAGCCACAGAACTCAGCCCTTCTCCAGCTCTGAGCTTGCAGTGGGATGCACCTGGGACTGGCAAGCCTTCTATCAAGCAGGAGATGTCTTATTGGGGCAGAAAATTTCCATTTTTGCTCCTGAAGTGCAAGAGATGGAGGATCAGTCTTTAATAATGGCTCATGCTTCTGAAAAAATCCCTCCTCCTCTACCCCCTCCACATACTGTGGCTCCTCATCCCCTCGCCAGTACCAGTTTGTCTGGGTTTAGCTGGTTTTATCCCATTTCCCTGACACAATTGCACAGATTTGCACTGGATGCTGCCTCTTCACAGTGACTGGAGCTGTCTGAACTGGGTGCTTCTTCCTCTGGCATGTAATTAAATCCCTGGTGAAGTGGCAGGGAATGCCTGCACACCTGGAAAGCACTTTGGAAAGCACAGTTAGGAAAGAAGATCAGGTGGTTCTGGGAGCTGGAGAGAAGCAAATTATGTGGAGAGTGAAAAATGCCAACCTGTACACCCTGGAACCAGGCTGGCTTCTCAGGCTGGGGTCTGTGGGAATTTTGGAGGAGCCAGAGCTCAAGCTCTGCCCTTGGAACGACAGCCTCTGCAGAGCAAAGGGGTGATTTAACATGCTGCCATTCCTTGAGCACCGGGACCGGTGGTTTGTTTGGCTTTTCTCCTCCCCCAGGGACTCAGGTGTAATATCACCTTGCCATTAATTTATATGAGAACATTTCCAAATAGTAAACTGCCAATAAATTAGTAATGCTGATCTATAAAAGGGGAAAAAATTGCCTGTTGTGAGTTTATAGCCCTGTGGAAAAGACATTAAACAGAGGCTTCCTAAGCATGAGCACTGGGAGGAGCTGGGGGGGAGAACGCCGAGCCCAGACCCGCCTGGACGCGTTTTGTCTGGCTGGTTTTTAAACCTGCTCCCTGCAGCATCCCTTTGTGAGAGCCAGGCTGGGAAAAAAAAAAGCACTAAAAGATTCCCAATGACCAATCCAAAGGTGATGAAAAATGAATGAGAGGATGGTGCAGCCTGGAGAGAACAAACAAACTACCTGGAGCAAATAGTTTATTTTAAGATGCTAACAAATTTGCTCCAGAGGCCTGTGGAAAAAAGTGTGGTACCACACAGCCAACCTTTCCCTTATTTATAGAATAATTGTGATGATTGATTAGCTGGGATCAGAACTATATTTACGGCATGGAAGTTTTCAGCAATATTTCAAGTAATTTACCTCCTCACACAACTCCCTGGCGCTGTCATCCCAGCTTCACTTTTTCTCCCTGTGAAGCCTGCTTGCTCCAGGATTTATGGCTTTGTTTGTGGGAAGAGAAGGTGTCTTGCTCCAGAGAACAACAGCAAAACAAGAGCTCAAGGGTAAAACCCAGGTGCTGCAGCCCCCCAGCAGCTCCCTGTACTGGCGAGGGTGGCCCTGCCTGGCTCCCACGGTGGGCAGTGTCCCTTGGCATGTCACCATTGTCCTCTGGCAGGAGGATACGGCTTCTCCTCAGTTACTCGCTGCTCTCCCCGAGGCACTGGGTGTTCCAGCAGCATCCTGACCATCCCATCAGGCTCCCAGGCTCCTTTGCCCCTACAGCCATGGGGCAGTGTGGATGGAGAGGTGACAGCAAATATCCCACTCTCTGCAGGGCTCCGGGGAGCCTGGCTCGCTGCCTCCAAAACAGCCAGGGAAACCTCTGCACCTCCTCCTGCCCCTCATCCACCCAGGTCCTGCCTGCTGCTGATTTCAGCACAGGGAGGAAGGAAACACTCCCAGGAGAATAAAAAATGAAATGAGTTTGGGAGAAAAGCCTAAATGTTAGGGCTAGTCCACAAAAATAAAAACCCTTAACACTTTGGTTGGCTGGTTGGATTTTGGTTGGTTGGTTGGTTGGTTTTGTGCCACAGCTGCAGCTTTTTTTCTGGTTCTGGTGAACAGCGATGAGGGAAGGAAAGCAGTGGGAAGGACAGGGCAGGGCAGGGGGCTCAGGTTCACCGTGTTTTCCTGCAGAGGGGTGCCCACTTGCTCCTGGAGTCAGTGCCAGAGGCTGTGAGGTGCTCCCAGCATGGGCTGAGGCTGCAGACAGACAGACAGACAGGCAGGATGTGTTCACCAGCCTGAAGATGCCCGTGGCATCTCCTGCCTGTTCCCTGCTGCTTCCCACTGCCTCCAGCCTGAGCCGCACAGTTTTATTTAAGCCCTTCTCCACTCCCGCCTTGTCTCCATTTCTTTATCTCACAATAAAAGTAAGCTGTTATTTCCCTTGTGTTCCAACTGCCCTCATTCATCCCCTGGTACCCGCAGGGCCAGCAGGCAGAGACTGTGCCAGCACTTGAATACTGAGGGGAAAAAAGACATCCTACAGGCTGGAGGCCCTCAGAAGTGAGGGAAGCTCGATGCTGCTGGAAATAGAAGCTGCTGCAGCCAAGGTCCTGCTGCAAACCAACTGATCCCCATTAGGTCATGTTTGCTTCCCTGCACGGCTTATGGCACAAACATCCCCTCCTGCTGCCTGCCTTCTCTGGGCTTTTCTCCCAGTCAGGACCTGCCATGACCTGTCTAGGGAGGTTTAACTCTGCTTTTAAAAGGCGGTGGCATTTCACCACCTGAAACACTGGATTTACTACAAAGCTGGGATCTCAAACTTCATAAAAGGGGATTAACTCACCCCCCCCCTCCCCCAGCAGCTCAGCCACCACCAAGCAATGCCAGCTCCCTCCTTCTGAGGGCATGGACCTGGGCAAGGAGGCAAGAGGCAATCAGGCATCTTTAATTGGCTGCTGAGGTCCTCTCCTGCCCCTTAAAAACCTGCTGTGGGAAACTACTTCTGAGGGGTTTTACTTTGCACATTCTTAAAGGAACATGAATTTCATGTACTAAGGACAAGACACAGAAGCTGATACTACCTGCATTAGTGACCCAGGACCAGGAACAGCTCCATTACGGCTTGGGAATTAGTTGTACCTGGGAGCAGCCAGAATATCACTTGGCTCATTTGTTAACACAACATCTATAAAGAGAAGCCTAAAGCAAGCCCATTCTCAGAGTCTCAGAAGACAGAAAGAAGGATGGCCCTTGTCCCAGCAGCATTTGTTTTCATTAAGTGGGTGGAAGGGCCCTGATGGAACCAGGGAGCTTGATTGTCAGGTGACTTTGTTGACTCTGGAAAAGTCGGAAGCTTTCAAACTGGAATTAGGAAACCAGCTCAATTAAAAAGAAATAAAGCCCAACCGAAGTTTCCACATGCCTCAGCATCTGCCCCAATTCTGGCTTTCCCCCTAAAAGCCCACCTACAGAAGAAGTGTTGGTGTTGTGTGAAAAATGCCTTGCCAAACCAGGGAACTTTTGGAAGTCCTTGCACAGTTGGAGACCTGAACACTGGAATTTCCTTCATAAAGGGCAACCCATGGAGAGAAATGTTGATTCCTTAGGCTTCTTTGTTTTGTGTTTGGTCCCAAGGCACCAAAATTAAAGGAATTTGCTCAAAATTAATCGGAAATTATGGCTTTTTATATGATGCTTTCCCACAGCATTTCCTTGACATCTATCTTTCCATCTACTTTTCCCAGAAGCAGAACCTTCCCAGTCTCCTCCTGGAGTTACACGTCTCTCCCCAGCCCTAATCCACCCGGAAATGTTTGCTGCACAGACACCATCCCTGTAAAGGGAGCTGTTGGATGCTCCTTGGAAGGCTGATGGGGAATTCTTGAGAGCTGTTTGGGATCTGAGTCCATCCGTGTCTGGTGGCAGGAGCAGCCTGAGGAGTGGGGGCCGGGGGTGGCCTTACTGCCAGCCCATTGTGCTCCTCACTCACTCATCTCTGTTAGAGTTCCTCAGCACATCCTCCAAAACTTCCTGGCAAGTTTTCAAGTTGTTCAAGGCAGTTTAAATCACTTTTCTGAATAGGTAAAGCAGCCCCCAGCCCTTTTGCCTCCTTGTTATCAGTCCTCTTCCCTGATACCTTCAGGGTCACGGCTCCTGTCCCCCTGTCCCCATTAGACCTGTCTAAATATGACTCCAAGCTTATGTGCTCTTTCACTAGTCCGGCTTATCCACCCAGGCTTGTTCTGCCATGGCTCCTAATCGTCTCCTCAAGTGGCTCCTGGAGGAGCCTGGAATGCCCTGCAGTGGTTCAGGCAGGATCCTCATCCAGGCAGGAGACAGGGAACAGGGAGAAGCTTTTCTTAGAACCAGAGAAACATTTAAGTTGGAAAATAGCTCTTAGCATCATTGAATCCACTGGGTTTTGCCCAGGCTTAGAGGATGTGCATGGTGCAGAGGGATGAGTGACCTCCAAAAATCTACATGCAGGGTATGGGGTGATGGGAGCACAGAGACTGCTGCTTGTCCTCTCCCTGTATCTCTGGGACACTTCCCTCCTTCTCTCTGCAGGAAAATCACTGAGAAACATTCCCTTTTCCCCATTTCTTTGGGTCTAGGCTGCAGCACTGGCCCTGAGCATCCTCTTAGAATGACTGCTCCTCCTGCTCTGGCTCCTGTGGGATCCATCCCCTTTGTCAGAGGCACCAGTAGTCCATGAAAGTGTCCCTGAGCTGCTCAGAGCCCTGTCCTTCCTCACAGCAGCTCCAGGGCTGTGTGCAGCAGGAGAAAAGGTTCCTCACCGGAGGCTCTGCCATCTCATCCCTCTGATGCTGGAGATTGTTTTGATAAGCTCCTTGTTTCCCAGGCACAGAGCATAGAACTATTTTTCTTGCACTGAGCAGACAAGATGTTGAAATGTTTTTCCCTGTGATAACTGAAAGTGGAAGGAATCCTGCCTGCGATTCTTGTCAAGTCGAGGGATCTCTTTGTAGTTCAGTGAATCATTTCATCCCCAATGTTAATTTAAAAGCAAACAAACAGAGCTGAATGCATTTGATAGTAGAATTATTTCCAGTACATTTCAGGTTTTGTTGCTGTGTGTTGTAAAACACCACGGCACGAGCACTGCATGGTGGAACCAGGGGAACTGGAGCCTGGGCTGTGCCCCACTGCACCCCACTGAGCCCCACTGTACCCCACTGAGCCCCACTGCACCCCACTCAATCCCACTGCACTCACATCATGCCTGTGCTGGGACAGCAGAGCACCCACCTCTCCCCAGGAGCGTCCCAGGTCCATCCTCTGGGAAAGGCTCTCATCGCTGGCACAGCCATAACAGCAAACCAGGAGTTAAAAACTCCCCTTGAAAACAGGAGCTGCAAAACATCAGCCTCGTTCCACCTCAAAAGAGCAAGAATGAATCGGAAAAGGGCAAAGTGCGTGAAAGGCTGAATTGTAATAAAAACGGTGTTTAAATGTGCCACCGAGAATTAATCGCTCCTTTCTTTGGAGCTTCCCCTTTGAGGGCTATTCCTAGGAATTTGTGGGAGGCAGCAGGAGCAAGGAATCAGTTTTGTTTTGCATGTAGGCTATATCAGGTGTGGAACTGCCCTGGTTTAGAGGCATGTGATTGTGGACGGGCAGTCGGGGTGCTCAGCCCTGCTCCCCTGCCTGGGGGCTCTCAGAGGGGACAGGTACTCCTGGAGGGCAATTTTGGCTCTCCTGGGGGCTGGTGGCCCCAGTGACTCCCTGGCAGTGATGGAGACTTTCCCATGTTTCCATGGTGGCAGGATCCAGGTCAGAAGTGCCCCGGCAGTGGGAGAGCAGGAGGTGTCTGCAGTGCCAGCCCCGCGCCGCGGGGAGCCGGCTGCCCTCCAGGCTCAGTAACTGCCTGGAACTGGGAATGCTTATCCCTGTTGAGTCAAGGACTGGCAATAACGCTTCCCAGCCAGAGGCAAAGTGCTCCATCTGCTCCACGCATCCCGAAGGAGTCAGTGGTGACTTTTTGGCTGCCTGGAGGAGCAGCAGGCACAGAGAGGCCCTGCAGTGCCACGCTGGGTCCCAGCCACCTCCTGCAGAGCTGCAGGGTGGGCAGCAAAGTGGGCAACAGCAGAAAGCCCAGGGACCTGATGCTTTTCTCCCTCCCCATCATTTCACCTCCTCTTCCCACTCTGTTGCCTGAGTTTTCCACAGTGCCCACTGGCCACTTACTCTGCGTGGCAGTGACACACACGGGATCAGTGGGAGGATCAGCACCAGCAGATCTTTGTCACCAAAGTCCCGCTTCCTGTAAGCCCAGGGAGCATCACCTTTTCAGACACACAAAATCGATGTTGTCCTACATCCCAAAACCTTTAAACATCAGACAGGCAATTTGTCTTTGCTGATGGTGGCTGAGCATTGAAAAGAGCCCGGCCAGATTAAATAAACCAGCAATAGCAATTTGAGGTCATTTTCATCATATTAATGGGTTTCCTGCCTATAGTAAAAGGGGAGTCAAGGAGATAGGCTTGGATCAGCTCCACAATGGCATTGCTTTTCTGTTGAGAAGCTGGTTTTGGTGATCATTGCAACAGACTGGGAGTGATGGGAGAAGAGCCAGTGATGGGTCTGGGCACACACAGCACCTCTGGGTCCTGCCAGGGATGGCACAGCTGGGTGGGGACATGGTGTGGCCTCTGTGGGCTGATCCTCTCCTCAGCTAAGGAGCCAATGAGAGGAGAAGTATTTGGCATTTGGCTTTTTTCTCCCCCTTTTAATCAAGAAGTAAACAGAGTCAGAGCTTTATGAGTCTGTTTGGTTGTTCCAGTGCCAAGATGCAGCTCAATGTTTTCTGAGAGGTTTGGGTAAGGAGTTCTGTGATTATGCACACAGCACACCTCCCTCCTCCTCCTCTGAACCAAGGGGGGGGAAAGGCAGGGAGGAGCTGAAAGTATTTTCTCTGTATTCCTTAGAAACAGAAAGCAAATTTGAGATAACATGAAAAACATCATTTGACATATCTGAAAGCCTTTTGTAAGCACTTTCAGGAATATTTTACGGCCTCAGCTTCATTAGTAGCAGTACCTGCAGGAAGGCACCTCTCAGCGTGAGCACTCAGTGTTCAGCGCTTGCAAATGTTTTATTACAGATTCTGTTGTAAAACACACAACGTGTGCTGTGAGATAACTCCCATCAAGAGTAGGAAGAGCTGCGTGTGGCTTGTGGGATTCCCCAGCTTCACCAGGCTGAGAAACCCCTCTAAACTCCCTGCCAAGGGCAGCCTCAGAACTGGGTTTGTTTGCAGAAGGGATGTTGCTGTGGCTCTGCAGAGTGGCGTTTGTGTGCAGCAAATGGCAGCTCATGGGTTTCTGGGGGAGGAAAAGGTGCTCTCCCCATGTGTCACCAGCCCTGTGCACGCAGTATGGTTCGCAATGCTTCCTGCAGAAATTCGGGAATAACTGAGGGTCCATCTGATGTCATCGCTGGCTTCTCACCAGTGACTCATGAAGACCAAGAGATATAAAACTCACGAAATATGTGACTGCTTGTGGGGCTTTAGTTGAAGCCACATAGCAGAGGCTGCCTGGGGCCGTGTGGCATGACAGTGGGAGGCCAGTGCTCCCTCTGCCCAGTGAGGATGCGGGTCCCAGCCCTTCCCCATCTCCCTGGGCAATTTGTCCTCAAGGTTTCCTTGCTTCAGCACATTGCCGAGAGAGACAGTGACAGATACAGGAGAAGAGCTCCACATAACCTCGATTACCCAAGGATAATGAGGCCCAGTGCACCCACATGCTATCAGTAATATTTGTATCTATTCAGCTTTTTCAGCGCTAAAGGTAACCATTTATATCCATTAAAAGCAGACAGGTGGATGGCAAGCAGAGCTCAGCTCTGGCTGCTTCTTGATGGGCAGCATCTATCACACCTCATGTCCTCAGAGATCTCCTCCATGGCTCCCGGTGGTGCTGGGCTTTGCCAATGTCACTGCACCCTGGAGAGCTGCTGTGACACGCCAGCTCTGAGGCCATCCCACTGCCTGCTTGTGAGCATCCCTGTCCTGCCCTGCTCGTGCCCTGTGTGGTGCCCTGTCCCACCTGGCTGGGAATGTCACGCTCAATTCCCTTCATCCCTCAGCAGACAATGCCAGGATGATCCCTGCCCAGAGCTGTCCCCACAGTGGCCATCACTCCCCTGTCACCTCCTTCCAGGTGTTCTCTGTGTGGAGCCACAGCCAGATTTGTGGCCTTCACTGGGTCATGTCCCCATGCTGCGTGGTCCTGGTCCTGCTTAGCACCTCTCCAGCTCTTTCTCATGGTGGTATTCTGACATGGAACCAGGTGATCCTTTCCTTTGCCTTCACAGTTTCTATCCCAGCACTATAACCCTTGATATGCTACTTTTAATTGGAGGGGAAACATCATTAAATCAGGTGATCTTCCCAACAAACTCGTCTTTGATGGCTGTATCACACTGAATTGGGTGAGATGGTTTGTAGTCAGACCCCTCCAACACCTGTGCAGAGTGGGCTCGGCTAGAAAAAAAACTGTATTTCCTCCCATATTTGTTCAACTGGATGAAGAAGTAACTTTTTTAGCCTATGAAAATAGAAAATTACATGTATTGGTGCCAATTCCTTTTGTTAAGTGAAGACAGTGTCAGAAATAATAAACAGAACTCAAACAATGCAGGATGCTGCAGTTTCCTCAACAAATAAAGAACTTGGTGATGAAAACAGACCATGAGATTGCCAGCCCAAGTACAGGCTATCACTTTTGTTTTTTTCCTGGAGGTCACTGAGTGTTTGATCAGCCCGTGTAGACTGTCCTTCGTATGCAATACACAACCCTGTCCAGGTAAATATTTGGCCAGTGGATGGGGTTATCTTCCCCTTTGCAAGTCCCTTATCTGTCCCAGTGCAGCCCGAGCTGCTGGCTCCTGCATCCCACCGCCACTGCAATTCCACCGGCGGCAGGAGCTGGGGGGATGGCAAGAACAGCCATGTGCCTGAAAGTGATATTGCTTTCCTCCCAAAGAAGGTAATTGCTTCAGCAGGAGAAATTAAGCATCATAATGAAACGACCATAAAAAGAGGCCCCTTGCTCACGCCCTGGATCAGGAATATCAGGGATGTTGCACCCAACCCAGCGGGGCACGAGTGCAGTGACTCTGCCAACACCACTGTGGCTCCAGGGAACCCGCGGAGAGTTTGGATGGAACCATGCCATAAACTTGCCCCTCTCTGCCTTCACAAGCTTCTCAGCTTTCTCCTAATTTCCAGTGTCTTGGCTGCTTTTTTCTTGGCTTTATTTCCATGCTTCGAAAGCGTGTGAGGGACTCTGCAGCCCAGTGTGTGGCTTTAAAGCCTGTGCTGAGTCTCTCAAACGTGGGAAGGGAAAAGACATCCTTTTCTAGAGAAGCCACACATACCTGAGCCTCAGTTTTGCAATGCAGCAGAACAGATCACTTTACCGAAACGGGCAAAAGCACAAAAGATGTATGAAAGCTGTTTTATCAGCTGGAGCCTTGCAGCAATCTGAACAGGGACAGGGCTGGCTATGTCTTCCTCTTTTCCCCTTACTCTCCAAGGTGCAGAAAACCCTGCCTAATGCACCGTCCTATTCTTCCCAGCCTGCATTTTCCTCCTCAGCCTGTCCCTCCTGCTGAGATGCTGCTGTAACCATTGCCAGTGCATCAGCCCTCACCTCACCAGCTCTGAGGAAATGAGTTTTGCTCACTCCAGAGGCACCCTTGAGGAAGGGCTGGCAGCCCCTTCACTCCTGGGAATGCACTCGAGCAGCACCTCACCCATTCATCATCTTCTTGGACATTACAAGAGAATCTGTCCACTTAAAGCAGGATTATTTCTGGGTGGCAAACTGCAAAGTTAATTTGGCTCTGATGCCTTTAAACAGAACCAGTAATTGGAGTGATAATGACTTTCCTGGAGGGCTCTCCTTACCAGGGCACGGGAAGGTCTGCGGGCAGATGAGCCTGACCTCCTGCCTGGCACAGTGGGCACGGCACTGGGGAGGGCACCAGGATGAGCAAATCCCCTCCACGAGGGGCCACAGAGTGCGGTTGGGACCCCCAGGAACCCCCAGAGCAAGTGCCTGCCCCGTGTCCCTCGCTGCCTGATTCCAGAGAAAGAGCCCGAGAATAAACAGCTTTAATCATACAATCCTCACTTCCTATTGCTAATAATATTATCATCATGATATTAAGCCAGTTAATTCTTTCTCTCAATTTATTTGCTTTTGTTTTTGTACTCTCATGTTGTAATTTTCAATTTAATTAGTTTCAGTGTTTCTGAGGGCAATAGGTCTTGGTTTATCTTTGCAGCTAATAGTCCTAATTGTTTACCCTTTCTTTGGCAATATCTCATTAACTTTATGGGGCATCATTTCCATGGCACCTCGAGAATTAATTCCCTCACTCTTTGAACCATCTCCTTAAAATCATCAGACTTTTTGCTTCCCTAATCCTGCCCGACCTTCCCCGTCCTTGCTGGCTGCTCTTGTGTCTCAGCACTGCTGTGTCCCACCAAGACCCAGGGCAGCAGGTGGAGGTTGGATGTCCCTGTACAGGGAAATCTCTGGCTCCTACTCTGACCTTGGACAGAGCCCTGCATCTGCCACCTGGTCACTGTGGTTGACTGTCCTCTCTTTGTGTCCTCCCACAAGTGCTCCTGCTCCTCTAGACTGGTTTTGGTCATTGCTTCTGTCTTTAAGTCTGGAGTCACTTATCCTGCTGATGGAGGGGTTTGGATATTCTCCTCAGCTTCAGTGACTGCGAAATTTCTTCCCTCTCTCAAGCAAAGGAAAAGCTGTTGGGAAACCAAAGCATTCCACACTCTGAGGCAGCTGATGAGGTGCAGATTCATTAGCCCTCCACTGGCCCCTCGAGCGAGCTCGATGTTGGGATTTGGGACAGGTAGCCGTGCCATTGGGCACCCCTCGCTCTGGACAGAGCTCACAGACAGCTTCTCTACCCCAGCTCCTGCCTTCAGACCCCATTAATCACACTCCTAATGACTTCGTGTTCACAGATGAGATGTTTTTTGGCCTCAGAGGCGAGCTGCAGATGATATCTCCCATTGATTGTTCCACCTTGCTCGGCTGATGTGTACCAGGAAATGGGTATGAATTTTTGACTCAAATCATGCTTGGAGGGTGGGCTTGGAACCTGGAAGAGCCCATTTGGCTGTGATGATTGCAATGCCATGGGAGTTTTTCTCTGGATGTTCCCAGTTCCACAGTCAGTTTCACCCTCGAGTCTGGTCTCGCTGGTGTCAGAGGGTGGCACACCCTGAACCCCCTGGCTGCCCACCCAGCTGGAGGAGGCTGTGGGAGGATGCCAGGAATATCCCTGGGTTACAACTGCCTGCTCAGCACTGGAACATGATTTCCCATTAAGCAGACAGGGAGGGATCTGCTGGTGGCTGCTGTGAGGGCACCTGAATTATTGATTGGAACACGGCTCCAGCCGAGGCACTGAAGGCAGCAAGAGCAGCTCGTTCCCAGCGAACCTCACCCAGCTTGTGGTAAATCCACTGACCAAGCCCCCCAGGTACTCCCTGTTCTGCACAGCCAGGCTTCATGGGGAGCACTCACAGAGGGCAAAGGCCATGGCAGGGGAAAGACGGCTGGAATTGTCCCCAGCAGTCACAAGCATTTGGATAAATGGCTTTGAGGAGCAGCTGAGGGGAAGGAGAGCATTCCTAAAGCTCCTCAGTCTGTTTCAAGAGGATTTTGCTTCTGGCTGAGGCTGGTGCTGGTGTGCAAAGTGCACGGGGGTGAACAAACACACGTTTGTGCAACATATGGACGGACACACACAAGTACAAACCAGCCATATGGGCACACTCTGCTGCCAAATTCACTTCTCCTGTGCTTTCCTTTGGTTATTTTTCATCTTCCATGGGCTGCTCCAAAAGTGCTGGGTCTCCATCCTGCAGATCCCAGGCCCAGCATTAACTCCCACCTCACTTTCTGTAGGCTAATCTGAGCATTTTCTGGATGCTTCCATTCCTTAAATTTCGTTGTGTTTGCCTGCCAGCTTGCACAGGGTTTCAAAAAAGGCTTCTCGAGGGTTGGTGGGCGGGCAGGCAGATCTGATCCAAACTGGGAGAGGTGGCAGAGCTGGGGAGATGCGTGTATAGCACACCAGATGTGGCAGCAGAGGCTTCTGGAAGGGAGCCCGTGGCAAGTGACAGCATTTCTCTAACCCCATATTGACTTTGGCTTCTAGAATCAATTTTCTTTATTAGCTGATGAATCTCCTCAAAAGACTTTCTGTACTGAATCTAGATAAATTATTTAACCAGTAAATTTTTTCCGCTCTAGCACTGCTCCAGCACTGGGATTTCATGGGAAGGAGTAGCAGAGAGGGTGAAGGGCCAAGGTCACTGCCAGCAGAACAGCAGAGCAGGAACGGGTTTGCTAATAAGTGGCCAGTCGAGAGCGACTGTAAAACAGGCTATTAATAAGAAACAGGTTTTCGACAAAATGCTGGGATTAGCAGTGAATACAAGGAGCAAGTCATGGGAGACTATAGCCTTAATTATTCATGCAAGCAAATTGCTGCGGATGGAGGGAGAGCACAGTGCTGATGTGGGCAGGAGCAGGCAGAGGACGTGAGGCGGGTTGTCACCTGCCCTGGATGAGCTGCACCCACGGGAAGAGATGCTCCAGCCTCCACAGGGACACGGAGATGTGCAATGTCCACGTGTGTCAGGGGTGCTGCGGGTGGGAGGATGAGCTCCATGGATTTTGTGACTCCGAATGCCCCCTCAGGCATTGTGGTTGTGACACTGTGACCAGCTGGATAATCACCTGGAGAGCACCGGTGAGGGCTGGCTTGGGAAGGGTGGTCTGCCCCGCTGCCCTGCCTCCCCCAAGGCCTGCTGTGAATGTCTCATTTGCTGTATAAAATTTGGCTTCATGCGCTTGTCAGGGCCGGGCAGCTTCAAGGCCAACACTAACTGATGAGCCACAGAGCAAGAGATAATTCTGCCTCCAAGAATAAGGCTGGCTCATGAGGTCAGAGTATTCCAACATATTTATAGCCAGTAAAGAAAACGATTGTGTTAAACGGCAGCTGAAGTACATGGAGACCCAGCCAGAGCTGCTGTCTGTGGCCATTTGTTATCCTGCTGGGAGCACAATTATGCATCTCAGGATTCGCATCCAGAGGACTTCACAGCAATCCCTCTCAGCAGCCACTTTGGGGGATCAAAGGGTGAATGTGTATTTCCTGCAGAATGAAGCTGCACATCCCAGGCTGACCCAGGGCTTGTGAGGCATTGGCAGGTGCAAGGCAGTGGTGGTGCTGAGCAGAGGAGGAGCAGGGTCCTGCAGGTGTGCATCCCCCCATGTGCATCCCCCCATTTTCCATCACCAAGCTGAAACACAACGCCCAGGACAGACAGAGGGACTCAGAGTTCCTCACTGCCTGTCTCCTTTACGGAAACCACAGCGAGATGAGTTCGACCTGGTTCCAATAATCAGCTATAAATAGCAACCTCAATTAAGGCAACCAAACAAAGGCGATGATGGATACCTGCTCGGGAGGCCCTGGGGACGGGGGGCAGGGAGCCTGGGCTTTGCTTGTGCAAACACCATGTTTTTATGTAAAGCTACCAGCAGTGGGTTAGGCACAGGATAAAGACAGAGGACACACACCAAACTACACAAAACAAACTGCAAAACATCCCTCTCAAAGGGGCTAAAGTGTTGCAGTGCCTGGCCTTGAGCATCACCCACTGGGTCACAGCCCAGCTCCAGCTCCTCTTCCAAAGCCCCTCTCTCGCCTCTGGCAGTGGCTGCTGTCCCAGCCTGTGGATCATCTGGGATCAGGGCTTTGCTGCCTGGGTAAGCAGCCTGGCAGCTCAGCTAAGGAGCACACAGGTACCAGTTCTTTGACCTTGGTCTGCAAGGAGCAGAGGCACAACTCCAGCAGCCACAGTAGTGAGTGGCTGCAGAGTTGGGTGCTTGGCTGGGTCTCTCTCATCCCACCAGCCTGCCCTGGACACTCTTTAGGGAGCTCATCAGTGTTCCCATTATCCCCACAGCAGCTGGGGTTTGGAAGCACCAGGGATAGAGCAGATAAATTTGAAGTATACACAACTCACAGCATGTACATCAACCCCGATTTATTCAGAATGAGCAGCTCCGACACGCTTGTAGCAGCTTCGAGAGCATGTTTATCAGCCAGGCTACTTGGGAGATCATTGCCATTGATTGCCATGTCATTGTCACTCCTGGGGCACAACGGGAGGCCGGGGACTGAGATGACATTGTCGGCAGGAGCCAGCGAGCTGGGGAGTTCATGTTTCCTGGGAGGGCAGATGTGCCTGGGTCAGGCAGAGCTGCGATGCTCCCTGCTGCTCTGAGCTGCCTTGTAGCTAGTGCAGACCCCCAAAATTTCTGAGCTCCGGAGATCCAGAAAGGACAGCATGTCTGGCCAAAAGTATTTGTTTTTTGTTGCTATTTATGTATGAGTTGCTGTAGTGCCAGCTGCGATGAGAACGCAGGGGGATTTAATGAGGAGAGAAGAAAATCCCACCTGATGGCAGCAGAAACAGAGCAAACAGTCTGCAGAAAGGAGTCAGGCAAAGGTGAGCTGAGGACTGGAAAAATCTCTCCCCCAAAGGAATTAAACAGCTCAGTCTGTTGAGCTTATTAGAAAGAGCAGGAGGGACAATTGGCCCCCTGGCATGGAAGTCACAGCCCTGCAGGGCTGCCAGGGGCAGGGGAGCATGAAGAGACCCAAATGATGGGACTCCCCAAGTCAAAAGCAAGGCCTTTTCTTCCAATAGCACCAACAGACTGTTAACGATGCTGAGAGGAATGATGGGGAGTCCCAGCCCGAGGAGGACTCTTTCAGCTCTCCTGACAGTGGAGCTGGGAGGGAAAGCTCAGCCAGGCAGCAGGGAAGGCACCGGTCAGAACAAGAGGCTGTGGGTGCTGCTTATAGCCAGAAAGGATCAGCCACTGAAAAGCCCAGAGCCCTTTAATCTTTACTCAGACTCTTCATTCCTAATCCTGACCTTTTGGGTGCAGCTGTGGATCAGCAGATCTCCAAGGACTGGATCACTCAGGTCACTCTTGCTGTCCCGTTTTTGGGAGACCAGCAAGGTTGAAGCCAGTGCTCAGCTGTCCAGAATTAGGGTGTAAATAACCTGGCTGGCAGGGACATGGGGGAAGCAGGATATCATGACCTGAGTGGGACTGCGGCCAGGGCAGCCTGGCAGCAATTCCTTGCTGGTGGAGCAGCAGGAGGAGAGACTCCCAGAAAACGAATGGAATTGCAATTTCTCTTGGTGAAACTCGCACCAAAATGACTCGGATTTTAGTCACCGTGGGCTCTGGCTTGTTTGCCTGTTTGCTCTCTGCTCATCGCATTTCCAGCTGCTCTTGTGTGTATTTGCACTTCGCAGGCTTTAATTGGGATGGCTGAGCAGAGCCCGTCCGCAGCCGGCGATGCTGCGGTGATAAGTAACAGGAGGCACAAATTAGAACAAATAAATCTGAATCCAATTCAATTCCTTGTGCAATCAGGAAGATCAACACGTCAAATTGTGGGCACTATAAATTAAAAGCCGCCAAGGAGACAGTGGAAGGCGCTGCCTGGCTGCTGTGGCTGGCATTCAAAAGGCTTTTCTTCCTCGCAGAGCGAGCGAGAGGCTGTGAGATGAACAGCGGGATCTTCCCTTCGCCGCCAGGAAAGGCTTTTCTCCACCAGAAAATTTTCTTTCAGCAGATATGAAAAGCCTCTGCTGCAGGTCGCAGCGAAGGTGGGTTGGTGCTGCTGAGGGAGGCCCAGAGCGGGCTGTGTGGGGTGACTGTGGCTGAGTCATCACTGGCTGGTTTTAGTCCCTTCTCCTTGCAATAAACAAGTGTGCACAGGTCAGCTCTGCTGTGGAGCTCCAGAGGTTGTTGATGTTCCCCCGAGCATCTCATCCCAGGGCCTCCTGCAGAGAGGAGCAGATGAGGGGGGAATCTCACCCGTGATTCGGAAATTAAGGCTTCTCTGGTAGATTAGAGCACTTCAAAGAGCGACAAAGTTCCAAAATACTGTGAAAAAAAAATTCAAATCTGTGTATTGCAAAGGACACACAGGCAGATAAACACCCAGGAGGCTCATGAGCGCGCTTGGTACCGTGGCATTTTTCATGTCCCTGTGGCTGTTACCTGGCTCTGTTTGATCCATGAAACTGTCTCTGCTGCAGTGCCAAAAAACAAGTGGCACATGGGGAGGAGGGGCAGAACACACCTGGAGGATAAGCAGAGCTGTCACCTGCTGAGAGCTGTGCCCACCTCTGAGCTATGAGCACTTCCCTGGTCATTGCTTCTGTGCCTACCATGTGCCGTTGGCTTTTTCACCTCTCAGCTGAAATCTGAGTTTTACTGGATTCTTGTGTTTAAAATTACAAGCAGGTCCTTGGAATTGGCATTGGCTGTTTTAAAGATGTGCTGCATCTTCGAGCGTCACGCCAGCACGAGCCAAGCACATTAGAAGCTGCTGGATAATAGGCAATTACTGCTCTTAAACAGACGAGGCATTCACGAGCGGAATGGGCTGCATCTTAAATCATCCATAAATCCTCTAATAGTGCTTCTATTAATACCTGGTTTCTGGCACATTCCTAATGATTGCATTCCTTATCAAAGCACTGTTTTTCCTTGGCTTCTGGGGAGAGGAGGTGAAGGCAGGAGCCCGTGTGGAGCTCCATGGGGGAAGCCCAGGCAGCACAGGCTGGCGTCGGCTGCATCATCACAGGCAATGGCACAGCTGTATCACACTGGAGGGATGCCCCCTGACCAGGGGCTGCAGGAGTGGGCAGGCAGGGTGAGGGAACTTCTGCCTCCACCCCATGGGCATCATCCTCCTTCCACAGCATTGCTGGAGTCTCCCCTTCACCAGGTTTTCTGATGTAGGGCACCTCAGCTCTGGCTTCCCCATGGTGCCATTGCACAGGAAGCTCCTTTAGGAAGGGGATGAGGATTTAGAGCCAACAGAATGTCCCTGGTGTTCTGGCTGGTGCCAGAGGAGGTGAGAGGGCACTCTGAATTTGGATTCTCCATGGACACAGCTGCACTCAGCACGTGGGGCTGGTTGTAAACAGCGCCCGTCCTCCCCTCTGAACCATTACACACTCCAGAGGATGAGCCCGTACAATTCACGTCTCATTAAAGTTTTTTGAAATATTATCCTTTTCTTCTTCCCTGCGTTTTCCTCCCTATTAAGCTGAAATCGTGCTTCCTTCGGAGAATACGAGTCATTTGTTACCATAACAACTCTCCATCCTGAGTGTGGCAATGCTCCCCTCCCTGAAAAACACATTGGCCCTGGTGCAGGCAGGACCCCTGGCGTGGGCAGGACCCCCGGCACTGCTGTGGTTCCACGGTTGCCAGGCTTCCACATGGTCATTTATGACCTGGCTCTGAGTTTTGGAGGATTTGAGCTGCCCCTGGCATTGCTGGCACACAGGCAGCATGTCCTTGGCAGGTCAACATCTTCACTTGCCAGCTCTGCCCCAGTCATTGTGTCTCCATGGCATGAGAATCTTCATTTCTGGTGGTTTAAATTATTTTTTCCCTTGCCCCAAAAACTGACTTGACCTCAAAGGAGAAGCATAGCTCCAAGACCCTTCTTCTCCAGGTACTGTTTTTTGGAAATTCCCCATCCTGTTCCTGGATCGTTGCTGTGCCAGGGCATAACTCTGCCAGGTTCATGTGAAAATTAAACACGAGAGATGAAGCTGCTAAATTGGATTCACTTCCATACATCAAAATAGCCTCTGGAAGCTCAGTCCATGGAAAAAGTGGGATTTTTCAGAAATGAGAGTGATGCACAATGTTAATACCCCACCTTTCTGAATCTCCCTGACACCATTCGGCTTTACTAGGTCCATAAAAGAAATTAAAATACAGTTAAAATGGATTTCTTAAATGGGCTTGTAAAAGCTTTTGATGGAAGAACCACTTTATCCTTCTAACTTTTTTATGACATCTATTCCCACTTTTCCTTTCACTATGAACTTTTAATGACTTGGGATTTTTTTTTTTTTTTTTTTTACAAACCAACTCATTTGTAATTCCCTGCAGACATCTTTACACTGTGGTGTAAATCCTGTGGCAAAGCCAGACCTCAGAGACACAGTTAGGACAGATCCCTCAGGATTCTGTGCCAGGATGTCCAGGGACTGGTTTTTCAGGCTGCTCCTGCCAGGAGAGCTCAGGATCAACAACTAGACGCCCTCAAAAGTGCTAAATGTTGTTATTATATTACCAAGCTACAACATGTGTCGCTAAATTTATCTTAATGTTGATATGACAGTGGTGGTGATGATGATGATGGGGAATGTTGGCCATTGCCTCTCTCCAGCTGTGCCCACAGAGAGCATCAAGGAGGTGACAGGTCCTCAGTGGTGCCAGGGGACAGGAAGGGTTCAGGGCTGTGATGCCACCCATCATCTCTCCCATCCAGGCAGGAGACACGGTCCAGCTGCTCAATGCCACAGTGCTGAAATAAAGATGATTAAGGAGATATTCCAGCCTCTTCTTTTCTCCCTCTCCTCAGTAAATGTCATGCTTCAGGGGAGTATAGCCAAGAAAAGTTCAAAGTAATAATATCAGAAATCTGCTTCTCTTTTCCTTTTGACATTTTATTGTGATATGAAATAGCAGGGGATAAAAGCTCTAATGGGGATATTTGGTTCTTTCTTTCGGAGAGCATTTGAAGCGCTGGCTGGTTATGACTCACATGGATTATGATATATGCAAATCTTTAAGGGCCTCATTCACAAAGCCGAGGCAGCCACGCCGCTCTTCCAGGGGATTTACTCAACGGGAGATAAAGCTTGGGTGACTGATGCCCAGGGTCCCCACTCTTCACCACGCCTCTGCCACACGTCTCCAGCTCTTCATCCCAGCTGGGAAGGCTGGTCCTGGGGATAGTGGGGCTGTGACTGAGCTCACCAGCACAGCAGTGCCCATGGAGAGGGTGGATGGCTCCATGGGGAAAACCAGTTGTCTCCCACCTTGCCTTCCATGGGAGACAGCTGCACCCAGCACCCACTTTTTCCAGTTAAGGCACAAGCTGTTTCTCCATGGACCGCTTTGATGATATTTCTGTGTCAGCTTTAAACCAGATACTTCACACTCATAAACACTGGCGAGTAACCAGGCTGTAAAATACAACTTTAATAATGTTAACTGGTAATGTGCAGGCACTCTTGTTGATTGGTGTAGGGGAAACCGGGTTGATTTAAAAAATATAATAACCCCCTCGTTCCACATTGAATCCTCTCGTAATTAGAAGCTGTTATTGCTCTCCAACAAATAATCTTCGGAATGAAGTCCATTCCACAGAGAGTGATCAAAGGGTGATTTAATTAAATTTTCATGTTTAATTTTCCTTTTTCATTCCTGACTTTTTTCGTTTCTTTCTCTTGCAACTGCTTTTGGAGGAGAGAGAGGGGCAGGTGGGAGCATAGGAATGGCTGGGTCCTGTCCTGCTCTGGATGGGGCATCCTCCTTCTGGGTGTGCCTGGCTGCTGACCTCCAGCTGGGACCTCATGGTATGAACCACCAGAGTGCAGGTTTCCTCTTCGTGGTGTCTTGGTTTTAGTTATCTGGTCTGCAGCCAGCTTAAATGTAATACTTAATTTAGAGCAATAACACTTAAATTATGAATTGTCTGCTGTAAGTATAAATTATACATTTTGGAGATGAATATTCAGGTCCTAATTCAAAGCAGCAGATGTGGCATGGAGATGTTTGCAGGCAGACACAGATTCCAAGGCATGATTGGGTTTGATTTTCCCTGGGAAGCAGTCCTTGGCAGACCCTCCCTGGCAGAACTGGGAGTCCGTTTGGGGACTCCAGGACCACCCCTTGCGACCCCAGGTTTGTTTGCTCTGTTCCTTTGGAGGGGAGGGGTTTGGTTTGGTTTGGGGGATGGCATGGCCAGGCGCGGTGCGAGGTTGGCGACTATCCGTGCGCAGCGGTGAACCGATGCTGTCAGAGACGTGGCTGTAATCAGCCTGAACACAATCAGCACCAGTAATGCCACATCTGAGCTGAACTTGGCCGTGGGCACCCCAGAGGGACCTTTCCCCTGCTGCCCTGAAGGGGCCATTTCTGAGGAGAATCTCAGCTGTGTGCCGGCGCTCCTCCCATCGGCGCGCTCCATCTCCAGTTTGTGCTCACAAGGAAACGGGAGATGCAGATGAAGTGAAAACACACAGGCTCTTCTCTGGGGTAAGGCTCCTCCGACCCAGCCTGTGCTGCTGCTCTGGCTGAGCCAGAGCCTCCCCGCGCTGACGCTGATGTTCCTAAAGAATTCATCAAAGTGACAAGGCTACAAAAGCCGTGTGTTACCGCTCCTCCGTTCCCTTGCCACTCACCGGAAAATAAGGCCCCTGCTGAGCTGCATACGATCCGTTTCAATTATTTTTTAATTTTCAACGTGTTAGTCAAACTCCGACACGCAGAGAAAAAGGAAAAATTCATGCAAAGTACCCTTGAAAACTCCTGTTCGGGTAAAAAGCTCTTCTGCCATGAATACGGAATGGCTCCTGGAGCTACTGGTGAGTTAGTATGCATTTACAGAAACTGCATTTACATACAAATACGATTTCAGCCAGTGTTTGGAGGTGGAGAGGGATCTCCTTTCTTCTCCCAGCCATGGACTGATTCTGCTCTCACTGGTTTAGATGCTTGCATTAAGACTTCTGCTGACATGCATCTGTTTCATAAGAGCACGGATAAGGAGCGTGGTTTGCTGCCAGCAATGTTCCTCCCCCTTTTTTCTAATCATGCAAATAATCTTTCCTCAGGGATTAACTGCTGTGTCCATGGGCACCGGGATGGAGGTGGGAAGGAGATGTGGGTGGGAAGGAGATGTGGGTGGGAAGGAGATGTGGGTGGGATGGGGATGCAGGAGGGATGGAAATGTGCGTGGGATGGAGATACAGATGGGATGGGGATGGGGATGGGATGAGGATGTAGGTGGGATGGGGATACAGGCAGCAGCTGCTCCTGGGCCTCGAGGCACATCTGTGCCAGCCAATTAAGCAGAGCTGGACTGTGCTGTACAAACTTCAGGTGTTTGCATTCAGCTCCAGGCTGGCAAGAGCCTCATGCTACTTGGGCAGGAGAGAGTGTGGCAGCTCCTCGTGCCCAGCCTGAGCCCAGTGGTGGCTTTTTCCAGTGGTCACACTGGCAGTGCTCAAGTGCTGCAACACGGAGCAGTGGGATCCCAGTCCAGCCTCCTGTTTGCTCACAGTGCTGGAGCTGCTCTGCCCAGACTCTACATGGCCTCTGTGAGCCAGAGCACCCTCTGCTCTGCCTCAGTCCCCAAATTTAGCAGACACTGAAGGGAGATCCCAGCTTCCCAGCACATCTCTACAGTACATGGTGCTGAGCTACCCATGGAACCATCCTGTGGCTGGGAGATTGCCCTTTCTCCATCACTCTGCACTGGGTTTTCCACATCAGAGTGCTAAAGCCAGTGCCAAGCTGCCACCCAGCCATGGCTCTGGGGCCTTGCCACGTGCTGAGGGACACCAGGTGCTCAGCATGCCCATTCCACACCACACCCTGCCTGCTCCTTCTCCCTTTCCTGGTCAGTCCCCATCAAACCCTCACAAGACACATTGCTGCCCTTGTGCTCCCCACAGTCTCAGCTTCTACACAAATACTTTGCTGATGGAAAAACCTTTATTTTTAGCTTTGCTTTTTCACTGAAATACAGAGAATTCCCCTCAGACCTCTCAGTAATGAATCGCAAAGAGAAAGTTTCTCTCCAGTTCATCTGAACGATGCTCAGCTGAGGGGGTGGAAAATTACTGAAAAACTTTAATAGTAAGTAAGAAAAAAATCTTAAATTCATCCTTTATGGCATTTTTAATCACATTGGGCATGATTCATTTCACATGCAAATCCAGCCCCGCGCTCTCTGTGCCGCTAAAGCATCTGACTTCAAACTATCGCAGCACAAAACCGCTTCGGCAGATTCAGATCTTCGCCAAAAAGCAGCTGGAATTCTAATTTGACTTTGAAATTGGGGATTCCTTTTGCAAGAGAGAAACAGTGGGCGTATCAGACCCTGACATGGCACCTTTCCCTCTCCAGCAGTGGGTCAGGACAGGACAGGCAGGGGTTTGTGTCCACACAGCTGCAGCAGCAGCTCAGTCTGTCTGGGCCTCTCCAGGTGTTCTGCAGGTATTTTTCATCTCAGCATTGGGCAATCCAACAGCTGCCTCCCTGCATTCATCTCTCCAGTATAAATAAATAGGTCAGCTGTCCCATCAGGTCGGTGGGAGCAGGGTTCTGTGTCAGGGAATGGGCTCCCTGAGGCAGTGCTGGCACCACACTCACTGCCTGTGCCCATCCCTGGGCTGGGGATCTGGCCGTCAGTCCATCCCCACCTCCTGGGTGCCAGGGGTTGACTGCCTGGCAGGGCACAAAAGAGCTCCACAAAGCTCTGCTGTGCTTCAGGCTCCTCTCCCCTGGAAGCACAGACCTTCCTTCTCATCATCCACACACGTGTGAACACCAAAACTTTGGTCAAAAAGGGGTTTTTTTCAAATCTTTTTCATAAAGAAAAAAAACCCACTCCAACTCTCTTAAGGCTCTGAGGGGGAAGCCGGGTGCAGCAGGGCTTTTATCAGCTCATTTTTCTTCCTTAGATTTTACTCCAACCTGATTGCTCTTTGCTCCTGCAATGCTCCTTCCTGGCTGCAGGATAAATAAGGCATGAAGCGTTTAATTGATCAATAGGGACATAATGAAGTGGCTGCTGTGCCCTGACAGAGGCTCGATCAGAGGGGACCACAGGCTCTGCACAGCCCAGTGTCCATGAGCGACACGGCTCCAGTGTCCACTGTGGCTGGAGGCACATCAAACATTTAGTGAGGTGCTCTCAATCACAGTAAGCTGAGGGAGAAAAGGGAAATGGTGACCTGCATCTGAACTGCCTCACAGCACTGATGTAAAAATCCCAAATCCTTCAATTCCAGCAGCACCATGGGTGGAAGGACGAGGGGAAAACCAGCCCCTCGCTGTGAAAGGTGTGGATAAAGTCAAAGACAAGTTTTCTTCAGCTGAAAGGAGGTGGGGACGTTTCCAAGTGTCAGATTTTCTGTCTTACTCCTTCTCTTACTGCATTTCCCACCTCTTTCTCCTGGAAAAATACCATGAAAGGAAGAAGATTTGTTCAATGTTCAGATTTGCATTGAAACCCCAAGAAGAGGTGACAGGCCAGGCTGCACCCAGCTGGGAGCTCGCCTGAGGGTGAAGGTGTTTCTCTGTGTGAAGATGAAAATGGCATTTTTTACATCGGTTTTGGCTCTGAATTGGACACAGTTTCCCATAAGGAGATAAAATATTTAAAAACAAGTATATGAAAGAGAAAGTCAGCCTTTATTAAAATGACTTCATCATTTGAGACTGATGCTTTCAAGTACTCTTGTAATTCATCCTTATAGATATAAAATTATCATCTGAAGGAAGATTGTTAATAAAACTGACACTTCCCCATCAGTCAACTTAATTCACAATATCACATTTTCCAAATCCAATTATGCCTGTTTGATGGCTGACGTTTGCTTCAGCGTTATTGTTCATGTGGAAAAGTGGATACAGAAGTCACATGCAAGGAATCTGGGAAATGCTGGGACAGCTCTCTCTGGATAACTTCAACCATCCCAGTGTGAGCTCTCCAGGGCCTGGCTCTGCCCAGCAGTGACTGATGAAGGTTCTGAGCAGCCAGTGCGTGTTTCTCAATGCTTTTACAACACTGACTTGATAATTTTCCCTCAATGCTTTTACAACACTGACTTGATAATTTTCCATCAATGATCAAATATTTTGCCCAAGCCACTGGTTTCCTACCAGCTTCTTGTGGTAGTGGAATTTTTGCTTTTGGATTTAAAATGAGAAACTTACATTCCTGTAAAAGACTTTTTGTTCAAACCAGAAGAGTTATCTCACAGAGTAACTCTGATCCTTCACTGGGGGACAGAAGTCACTTCTATGAAATTGTTACTCCATCAACTCAGGAGCACTGAGATCACAGTGACCAACTGCAGCCTGGGCATCGACCTGGAAAAGTTCAATAACCACTGAAAAATAGGTTATAAATGTCTTCCAGGCCATGCTGTGTGTGGAAAACTGCATCCACTGCAGGGCTCTGTCTGGCAGTTGTGCTTCTCAGTGGGATGGGATTCTGGGAAGGACCCTGCCAGCAGTTTGGGGAGCATGGGCTTCACTCCTGTGCAACATCTGCTCCCCATGTTCACTGCAGATTGGGGGTAGCTCCACTGCCGGGTTCAGACCTCCAGGTTGCTCCCTCTTCTTCCCCTCTCCCCATCAACAGGCGCCCATCCATCCTGTCCTCCTTGGGGATCCCGACACAAGCACATTCCCTCGGGAAGAGCACGTTTGACTGAAGTCAGGCGGATGCAGCGCCACGGCGGCGATCGCATGGCAACTATTGCCAGGGAGACCGAGCTCTGCTCTGCAGCTCCGTGAGCAACTTCTCCGAGGCCAGGAGGGTCCCAAATCTTCCTAGTCTGTGCTTTGTGTGCCCCAAATCTCCCCGCTCTCTGTGCTTCCTGCGCCTTCCCCCTCGGTGCAAAACTCATGGAAAACAAGATAACGGATGAGCATCAGGGATCTGCAGCTTCCCAGGAGTGGCAGGAAAGGTGTAAACCTGCCTTTCCCTGCCCTTCAGCTCCAAGCATAGATAATTCCAACTGGCACAGCCAGGGACCACCTGCCATGGGAGCAGGGAGCACATTTGGGGTCACAGCTGCTCAGTTCGGGTTTTTTCTCTCAGTGTCAATGATGAGTGATTGGAAAACGACAGGGAGCCTCATCCACAGGGAGACTGCTCTTGGAACTATCCTGGGGCTGTATTTTATCAGTCTCATCCCCCTCATGTGCTCACTCCACCTGCAGCATCCCAGCAGGGCTGGGGTGAGGAGTCATGGTGCTGCTGCCACTGGTGGGGACTGTGAGAAGCTGTGGACACCACAGAGCCACAGTCTGCCCTGAGCATCCAGCTGAGCTGCCTCTGGTTAAGGCAGGGAATAAAATCCTAAATTCTTGCCTCAAGGACAGCATCAGAGAAAGCTGAGTTCCCAGGAATCATGGCTGTGTCTGCCCTGTGCAGGAGAAACCATGGATGGGCATTTCCTAACAGCAAACCCATGGCCTTGCAGCACAGTGGCTCAGGAGAGCAAACGGGGCCTGGCACAGGACTTAATTTACTTGGAAAGGCTGTGGGGCCTAGAACACACGAAGCAGATGGATGGCTGGAAGAGCTGAGCTCGTTTGTCTTGCTGCCCTGCTAAAAATATCCTCGTGTGCTTCTCTGGAGGGTGGAAGAGCTCCCTTCCTGCACGGTGGTTCTGAAATAAATCCCCTGCAGCTGGGTCTGGCCAGACAGGGTGTCCGACACACAGGGTCCTGTGGGCAGCTCCCCACATCCTGAAGGAGCCAGGGAAAGCTGGCAATGCTGGGGCGTGCACCAACCCCATACTCGGCATTCTGCAGTTGCCATGGACACCAAAGATGCTGACAGCACTCCCGAGGCTGGGGGTCAGCATGGGGCCTGTCCCAGCAGAGGTCTATGATGGGACAGGGCTGCAGGAGGGACAGACTGTCATTGAGGAGGGCTGAAAGACCTTTCCAGTGGGTGTTTTCAGGGCATGTGTAACCAGGACAAAATAAATCCTATCAGTGCACCCAGGGCTGGGATGAGAGCTCCCCTGAAGCCTGGCAAAGCAGCTGCAGGCACCCATTAAATACCATCTTCCCTGAGATTTCAGCTGTCCTGATCTGAAACCACATTATTCTCTTCTTTTTATCCCTCCTCAAGAAAATATCGGGACCAATTAATTTCAGCAGCTCAGGCACCGAGATCTCTTTCTTGCGCTTTTGCAGCGACGAGCCTTGGGGACCACTTACTCAGATTATTGAAAAAACTCGCTCTAGGCAAATATTAGGACCCAGACACCCAGCTGATTAGGAATAGGACAGCTTAAAAAAAAAAAAATATATCCCCTTTTCATCCAGATGCTGCATTCAGGGCTGGAAGTGACAGCTCGCCTGCTGACAGGAAGGTTTGGTTCTGCTGATGTCAGAGGGGAGCAGGCACAGCAGCACACACTGTTTATGCTTGTGTGATGTTTAACTGACAGAATCAATCTTCTCTGCTCAGCACTTCCACTGTATGTATCAGTTTCCTATTTGGTCCTTGGAGAAATCCCAAGCAGCATCAGCGAGCTGCCTTAAAACACCATTAGATTGAAATAAAAGGCAGAAGAACACCGGTCCTTCATGGATTTACAAAGCTATAAGCAATGCACAAGTGATGCCCCATTTTCCAAAGCCCCTCGTGCCGGCTCCAACTCAGAAACCAGACGCTGATAACTCATCCAGCACGGATGTGACAAACAGGAGGGAAGCAGCCATCTATCACGGCAGCTCCCGAAGCCTCCCGATAAAACAAAGTGCCAAATGGAATTCTAAACCACCGCTGGTGCTTTCGTGCCGCTGGGAAGCCACAGCATAAATAACAGGGCTGAAGGGCTCTGATCCAGGTGCATGCAGACCGGTCTGTGCTGCTGCAGAGAGGAGCTGCTCCAGCCTTCAGGGATCCTCCACAGCAAAGCTCCGTCTGGTGCTGGAAGGATGCTCGAGTTTGAGGAGGGACCATTTCAGCTTTTCAGAAGAGCCTGAGTGCCACTGAATCACCACAATCTTGTTTTTTCTTCTCTCCTTTGGCTTTTATTCATATGTTACCATTCCCTTTGCTATTAAGGCTAAAGCAGGGATCGATGAGGCCCATATGCTTCCAGCTCTGTTGCAGGAGCCCAGCACTAATTCCGATCTTGAGCCTGTCTTCGGGCCATCTGTTCGCAGCATCACACACGACAATGTGTCATTATGGCCGAGAATTTGCATAACCACTTGTGGGGGAATTGTGTCCAACTCCATTCACACCAGCCACAATGGGTTTTGTGTAGGAAAAGGCTGGAAGGAAGAGAAGCTGTAGGAAGAGGCTGGAAAAATGAGAAGGCAATGAGCATCACATCCACGTTTCCTAGGAGGGGCCCAGTCAAAGCGCAGACTGAAGATCCAAGGCACCCCTTTGAGCTTGGTCCTCCACCCGTTCATCCCCTCATCCCACTTCCAGCTGCGATGTGACATGCAGCAGCAAAGCTGAGCTGCAGGGCACGGTGCCGCTGCCTCCAGCCTGCCCGCACACCTCCTTCTCCACGAGGTTAACACATTAATTCTCCCAACTATGACATCAAAGGCTTAAATAACAGCTCACGCTGTGGAAGACTTGGAGCTACACAGTGCTCGCTGCAGCCCTGGGCCCTCTGCCTCTGTTTCGGCTGCAGAGGAAACGATGCCAGCAAGAGAGAGTGGGGGCTGCAATCCTCCACAGACTGAGATCTCCTTCTTGGGCAGCAGCCCCGCCTGGGGACATTGACAGTCCATTCCTCTGACAGCCTATTTTCAGTTCCTTATGCCGACCACCACTGCTGATATTTGGGCAGCATCATCACAGCGGTGTGCCAGGACCTTCCCTGCTGCCAGAGCGGGCACGAGAAAGGAGCAGGCAGGCTTCAGCCCCAACCCCACTCATCCTCTCATGCCTTGGCAAGCAGGGAGCCAGCCTGGAAAGCCTCACCCACTGCCTTCATCAGCGCCCGGAGCACAATAGCCCTTTAACGATAATTACAGGCTTGCGGCAGCTCTGCTGGTGCGCGGGGCTGGGGCTCTCTGGTAGCGAGAGGTGCTGTTTAAGTACTCGAAAGAATGGCACTTAGCAGATGTCTTGGGGTAAATGGTAGGTTAAGCGACACCGAGAGCACTGGTGGAACGAGCGCTAATTTATACTCACATGATTCAATTTGCATGGTTAATTCTATTTAAAGAAAACATCCAGCACCCGCTGGAGCTCTAGAAGGACCACGGTTCTCATTTTGTCTTCTCTGCAATGCTTCGGAGAACAAAATGGTTGGATAATGGATCCAGCCAACATGGATGTGCCATGGAAGAACTTTCCTGAAGGCGTTTTCCCTGAAGAGCATCGTCTCTTCGTGCTAACGTCACCATGCAGACACTGCCCACTGCAGAACGTCCACTGCCACAACCTGATGAGATTCAGCAAGTGTCCTCCAGCCACAGCAATCAATGAGATCCAACCAATAGCCCACACCAAACGTTCTCTCAGGATATGAAACTACCCACCAGGATGGGCACAAAGCCCAGCAGCAGAGCCAGGGAGAGATGCCAGAGATGCCTGTAGGAGGAAGAAGTCTAGATCGTTTTAGCAATAATTTAATTACATGGGTCATGTTATATGTGGAATTGGAATATCTTTAATTTGTTCCTAATTAAGATTCTTGACAATTTACCGTAGCACCGTGGCTCTTTGCCATCTGGATTCCACTGTCCCTGTCTTGCCCCACATGGCCTTTTCCTTGAGGCTTTCCCCCTCCAGTCTGACACTGGAAGAATGGAAAACAGATTCTGGTTGGTTCTTGGCAATCAATACTGCTTCTTAACTGAACAACAGCAGTTCTTCATCACAACACTTGGAGTTCAGCGGAGAACAGAAGGCCTGTAAACGCCCTGGATGAGCAGAAAAGCATAAATTACCTTGGAGATGATAAGCCAAACACAAACAGTATTTACGGCTGGTTAGAGCGGCGGTGCTGAGCGTTGCAGGGCAACACACGGCACCGGGAGCGGAAGGGGAAGGCGTTTGCACTTCATTTCTTTTCGACTTGAGAGATGTGAAAGCAAAACATCAAAAGAGGTTTCCCAGCGCTGCCCCACACAACATCCATGTCAGCACACGCCGTGGTTTTCTCTTCCTCAAAAGGCAGAGGAAAAAGCTCTGCTGCACGCCGGCAGCCGAGCCCAGGCGTGATGGGGGAATCACAGGCGGCGAGCGCTCAAAAGCAACCATCAGAGGAAACATTTCACACGCAGGCAACGGGGCTGAAATCTGTCCAACCGAGAACAAATTCGTAAGATTCCAAGCTGGCACCTGGGCTATTTGTGAGCAGCAGAAGGAACCGAAGGCAGCAAGTGAATTGCTCGCTGCAGAGCAGCTCGTGTGGTTTGAGTAGCTCCCCAGTATCACCAAGCCTCCTGCAAATTGCTAGGTAACTACACTGAACGGAGCCAAAAATAATCCCTCCCGTGACTTGCTTGTCAGTGTTTCGAAGAGTGAAATAACAGTGTTTCAGCACAGAACAGTGTGATACCAGCTCGGCAGGGCAGCACCAAAGCAGCTCCAGCCATAAGTGATGTGCTGGCAGTGGAGGTGGCCCAGGTCATGGCAGGGGTCTGGGTTCCTTCATGGTGGGAAGAGGGAAAGGGCAACACATGAACTTTTCAGACAGTGGCAAAACAAAGGCAAAAAAAGGGGTTTTCCTGTTGCTCTCCAGGAGCAGAATCAAGTGATGCTGGGAACAACCTACATCTTCTGACCACCAGTGACTCATGGGAAGTCCTTCCGAAATACTGCGTGCACCAGGGCTATAAATAATGCCCAGCCAGCTCTCAGGTACTGCTTGAAAAATGTCTTGTTATTGCCACGGAAGTTTAGGAAATTTCCTGATTAAATCAAAAAGGCACCATAAATTGACAAAGTTAGAATTCTCTGGGATGAAAAAAGAAGCAATTTTGTCCCCTGTCAGCGGAATGGAAATGAACGGGCTGAATGAATTAGTGCACGATAAACTTTTTAAAAGCCAAGTTACAATTTAAAGCAGCAGTGAGAGCTAGGGAATGATTTAGGAGTTATAAAAAAACCCCCTAAGCACCGCTCTATCGCTGTTCTATCCCAGCCTGCACAGCACCCAGAGCAGCTGTGACACCTTCTGGGACAACACATCGCTGGTGGGTGACATGGCAGTGCCTCTGGCTGATCCTGGCCACAAGGATGATGACACCATCAGGGTGCCTGTGGAGGAATCAGTCCCACAGCCCCAAAACTGCTTTGCTTCTGGAGAAGGTTTTGGCAGACCAACACTGACATGGGAGAAGGCAGCTGGAAGTGAGGAAGAACACCCACCTTGCCTTGCCAAAGGGCTCCCTGTGAGAGCAGGCAGGACATGCTCAGCTGGGGACAGCCCTGCCTGTGCCCCAGGAGGGGCTGAGCCCCCAGCACAGCCCCACAGCCTCCCCGTAATTGCTTTGTGCAGCTGCCGAGTGCTTTATCAGCGCCGTGAGATTTCCCCGGCACCTCGCTGCTGCGCGTAACGAGATTAGCCACGGCCCCCCGACAAGGGAGGAATAATAATTGCCTTTGTTTTGTTTTCTGTAAGCCACAATGACTCTGCTGATGCGAGCGATTAATTCTGCTCCGCCGAGACAAACGGGTCGATGGCATGTCACCCGGGCCCCCCACTCTGTCCTTCCCCCTGTGCTGAGGTGGGAATGCTGTGTGCTGGCAGGAGAACTTCCCAGCACCCATCATGGGCTGCTCTGGCAGCGAGGCTCTGCAGGGATTAATCCAGCCTTGGGTACGATGCTATTTTGGGGAGCTGGCAGAGTGCTGCACGTTGCCTGTCTAGCGCCTGGTCCAGCCTGGCACCACAGAACCTCTCATGGAGGCTTGGAAACTTCGAGGCTGAGGATGCTCAGGAGGTTCCTCCCCTGCCCCAGGGAGAGAGGGAACACATGCCACACATTTCCTCTGGAGAAAGGCACTGTGTCCTCTGTGGCATCACTGCCCAAAGAGCCCAGCACCACCTCCACTGGAATGGGATGAGCTTTAGGGTCCCTTCCAACCCAACCCTGTGAGTCTATGAAGAGCTGCCTCGTAGCTCAGCCTCAGGCCTGCAAGTCAACAAAAAAGCAGGGCCTCGTTCCCCTGTGATGTCCTGCCAGGGTCTGCAAAGCCCCAATGAACTGCAGCCCCCAGCCCTCTCTGAGGAGCCCAGGGGCTGCGTCCCAGGACACTGTTGGGGTGGGTGAGCCCTCCCTCCAGCCTCACCACCAAACACAAGCGCTGGCATGAGTCAGTAATTGCAGAGCTCATTTTTAGACAGCGCTGCAAATGTGCCTATTAACATGGGCTCCCATCTCCTCCGAGTGATTTACCTGGTTCATTTTATTCAGTGAATTAAACACAAAAATAACGGTGGTCTACAGCGGTCCCGTTATCGACCCGCTGGAAATGGGCAGCATCCATCACTCCCCCGCACAGCAGAGGTGTCTGCCCTGGGAGAAACACAGGCAGGGCAGTGGCTGCACAGGGGCTGCTGGGCTCCACGGGTGCCCATCTGCCTCCCCAGCAGCCAGCCATCAGCCCCGAGTGATTGTTTGAAGAATGAGATGTTTTATTGTCCTATTCTTGACATCTCTCGCAGCACGCCTGAGACAGTAATGTTCACCTAAATCATTGCTGAGTGTAGTATTTTGCCACCGATACCACACATAATCTTCCCGTTTGATATTCCCCTGTTATCTAATGGCACTTTGCAGAATTACAGCAATGCTAATGCTCACCATCCTTCCTGAAGGGAAAAATCAAATTAAAGATGAAGTATCATTGACTTTGTTGGGGGCTCCGAGGGAGTCAATTGAGTTTTCCCCAAAACAAACAAAAAACCCAACAAGGTAGAGATGTTTTTGTTAGGTTTCTTATCCCCTCATTCATTCTTACTGTAGTTTGTTTCTGTGGGGTTTTTTATCACTTGCTGGCTTTCCTGTGGTTGATTTGCTTCAGTAGGAAGTGCAACAGGCTTTTTGCAGGCAAAAATAGGGAAAATTTCCCAAACAGGTGAAGACAGAGATGGCAAGAACAGTCCACCAGCACTATCCACACAATCTAGGATGGAAAAAAATCCCAGCAAACACCATGAGTCTTGTTCCAGAGACCCCAGTCTCTGCCTCACTGGGTTTGCACCTGCAGTATCAAGGGCACCTCTGCACTTTATCCCTTTAAATCAAGCCCACCTATCATGGACTTCCATAGCGGCAGGCTTTATGGAGCTGGAGATACACTGGCAATCCTAAACCCTGCAAGTGCAAGCTGCTGCCACCATTTACAGAGCCTGAAAACCTCTCCTCCGTGCATCATTACTTCGTTGAGAGTGTTCTCAAGAAACACACAGCAAAAACGCAACGAGAAAGAATAACTTCATTATCTGGCTTTGCACCCCTTGACAGCCAAGCCTTCCTCTTATTACAGACGGAAAACACTTTTTCCCCACGAATGGCCTGAGGCTCTACAAATTTGATTAAAGACTGAATGACTGCTGAAGGATTCATGCTTATCTGGAGCTGTTGCATCACCACTTTCAGCCAAGAGCCAGCCCCAAGCATGTGCACCCCCAGCACTACCACTGGGCATGGGGTGGGCAAAGCCTGCAGCTGAAGCCGTGTGCCAGTGCCCCAGCACAGCTGGAGCTTCAGTGAGGAAAAGCAGCTTCACCCTGAGCAACCAGAGCCCACACTTCACACTGTAAGAGCTGTGAAACATTGGAAAACCCTGCAGCCCATCTCCATCCTCCTACCTGTGTCCATCCTTCCTCACCTCTTGACTCCACAGCACACCTTGCTTCTCACTCAGAGCATCTGGAGAGGAGGTGAGACATTTGCTGGTGCCTCCCATTACTGCTGCAGCAGAAAAGGTCACCCTGAATCTGGTGGTGTCACTGGTAACATCTCAAGTACCCAGTTTGTGGTTTCTTTCTTCCTGCTTCCCTCCCTTCCACAGCACCCACAACAAGGCTGATCCCTCATTACATGGAGAGCAGCTTTGTCCCTGCTGATTGCATTAACCTAATAACACCTGCACAAAGCAATCACAAAAGAGACTGGAAGGTTTTGTGTTTGTTTGGGTTTTTAAACAAAGACCCTGTCCATGAAGTATTGATTAAATTAGAGAGTTAGATTAAGCAGTGATTGAATCGAGTGCCAGGGCTTGCAAGAGAGTCTGTACGCAGAACATTGCTGCAGAGGGCCTCAGGGGAACAGGAAGGGTTTGGGAACCCAGTGTGGATGAGGAGCACAGGGTGCTCTTCAGAGGAGAGCAGGACTGGCAGGAGCAGCACAGCTGAGGCAGAGGACCCATCCCTCACTCTGCTGCTGGTTTCCTCCTTATAGCTACATCCATCCAGAGTTCAGCCACCCCAGCCTCCTTGCATTTGCCACCTTCTTCCCATAGGAAAAATGAACCCTGTAGGCTTTCCTTGATTTCAGCAGCTGGCAGGGATTAGGGTTAGGCACATTTCTGCAGGGAATGCTCACCAGCTCTCTGTGGCACCTGGCTTCCATCTGGGCACAATGAGACACGTGGCACCTGCAGCTCACAAACTCTGTCATTGCCACAGTGCAGGAGCTCCTTACACTGTCCACGAGTGCCATTAGAAGCTGCTAAAGTGCTTTGTCAGCCACGACCCTGAGAAATTACTGCTTCTGTTTTTATCTGTCCTTGAGAAAATCCTGATCCCACATCAGAGATGGAAGTTGCATCATAGGGGCATGCAGTGAACTGTTTGTTGTGGTTATCAGCATCTCCTTTTCTCAGGCAGGGCCAGCCCTACTTCGATAAGATCATCACCAAAAGACAAAAAGAAGAGCATCTTTTCAGCTGATACAAGTTGGCAGATTCCAATTGAAGTCAATGGATTGATTTTACTTTCCATTATCCAAGCACCTCACTGGAAACTGTAGCATCCAGACTAAGAAATTCTCTAAGAATTTATCGTTTCTGATAAAGCGAAAAATCAAGGGAGGTTTTGGGCTTTATGATGAAATTAATATTGACACCTCTGTGCTTTACAGAAGGCTGCAAAGGCAGCAGCACAGGCTCTCCTGCAATTCCCACCCTGCCCGAGGCTCAGGCACAGCTTTCCTGCGATAGTGCTCCTGGAAGGGGAGGATTTAGAAAATCCCTTGGGCTAACCAGCAGCTTTGCCATTAATCCCAAGAGACCCAGGAAAACATGTAAAGTAACATTAGCACTTGTAATTCTGCAAAAACAAGTGCTGACCTGACCTTGGCTGGAAGGACAGGGTAGCTCCTGCCCACAGCACTGCCCAGGAAGGTGCAGCTCCAACCCTGGCTGCCTTCTCCTCCTCCAGCCAGAGATCCTGGTGCTCCTGCCACCCCTGACACCCAACCAGGCCAGGCACGATAGGGAGACAGAGTCCCAGGCTGCCCTTGGAGCTGCTCCACACCTGGGATGACATCCCTGCATCCTCCAGGCAGATCTGCCCACTCACCCCAGGAAATCCTGGCTGACTGATCCACTGGGCTCCCACAGCCCAGACAGGGCAGGATGGTGGGTACACACCCACATCTGCCCAGGTAAATCAGGGCAGCCTGGCAAAGGGAAAGAACTGCTTCCTAAAGAAGAGGAGCAGCGAGTGAGCTCAGGGCTGGTCATGTCTAGGTGCTGCTGCTGGAGTGTAAATGTATCTGACAGGCAGCAGGCGGTGCCAGCCAAGTCTGGAGCGCCCAGGATTCCCCATCCAACAAATTAAAGTCAGCAATAGGCCAGAGGCTGACATGGCACTGCCTGGGGCCAGCGCTGCCCTGCAGGCAATGGGGTTGAGTGAACCCTCTCTGTGCCATGCTCTTGGTTCAGAGAGCTGCCACAGTGCTGCTCATGCCCACAGTGCTGCAGGTGCAGGCCTCACCTGCCCTCACCTGCCCAGGTGCAGCCCCTGCCCACCCCTCACCCTGCCTGGGCACAAAGGCACAGCACTCCAACCCAGTGGTGATCTGTGCCTTGCTCCTGCCCTCCATGCACAGCTTAATTTCTTCCAGAAAGACACAAGAAGGGACAGACAGGCATTCTCCAAAGCCACATCTTCCTCACAGCCCCTCTCTCTAGTGCCAAGGAGCAACTTCCAAGTGCTGGTGGCACCGTTCCTGAAGCATCTAACAAAGATCTGGGGAGCACAGAGAGCTCTGGTGCCACCTCCAGCCATTGAGGCCCACATCTGTCATTAGGAAGCTGCTTTCCTTGCCAGTGCAGTAACTGATAAGTTGCCTGGAGCAAAGAATCTGCTCCCTGTGTTGATGAGGATGGCAGGTGAAATATTCAGAGACAAGGAGCCAAGAGCTTTCTTCGAAATGGTCCTCTTGGGCCAGGCTGGAGACAGCTGGTGACATGGAAAAACCTGTGTTACATCCCTCTTTCTGTGGCACATTAAGGGGCCTCTTCCAGCCTGGCACTGACACCAGCACTGCATTCCCATTTTAACACAGATGCCAGTTTGTAATCTTGCTGCCTGGCCTGGAACCACACTCCTCTTTTCTGTGATTTGAAAGGAGAATAATGTTTTATACCAACTTCCCATTTTTGTTTCAAGAGTATTAAGAAATGAAACATTAATGGAATGTAGAAAATGAGCTGATCGTTCAGCTACTACTCACCAAATTGTTCCTGTTCATCCCTGGGAAAGGAGGGAAAAATAGGAGCAGGAATAAAACTGTGCCTAGAAACATCCCATTTCTCCAATGCATGCATGGCTGACAGCCACTAAGCACAAATGAATAAATATTTTATGTGCTTTAATTTCCTCATCTACGAGCTGATGTTCTGAGCCTTTCTTTGCTTTATTTTGCTACTTCATAAATGTTAAAAACGTTTATCCTCTTATTCTTTCCAACAAAAGTAAGACTTTTTCCAGTCTCTGCTCCTGTTCCAGTTGCTTTCATCTCTTTATTAGCATAGCAAAATAGCACATCACCTGCAGGTTTCTCCCTCCAGTAATTTCTCCTTTCTATTTTTTCCCACCTTCCTTCCTTCCTTCGGTCGCCTTATCATCACCTGCTCTCCCATCTCTATTATTCAGGAACCACTGTGTTTGCAGTTTGGTTTTTTTTGTTGTCCCAGCTGCTCATTGAACCCTACAGTCTATTGAGATGCAGCTTGGATTTCTCTTGTGTTTATTTCATTTCCCTTTTTATTATTATTATCTCCTCTTCCTTACTCTGGCATCCCACGTCACTCCCCTCCCTGTTCCCCAGTTCCCTGCCTGTCGTAGCCAGGGATGCTGGGATGTCTCAGTGCTGCCATCCTCCTTCCCTTGGTATTTTCCATCTTGCATTTATCCTTCTCTCAAAAACCCCCTCAGTTTCTGGAAAATTCCCACTTCTATATTTCTTAAGAGCCCAAAGCTGCCACCCTCACCAGTGTCTGATTGGGGTCTGGACCAAATCCTGCTCTCCTGGAAGGGAGCTGTGATCCTCAGCATTCCACCCATCCTCTGGGAAGACTTTGAGCTGCCCCAGAAGCCTCAAAGAGCTGGCAGCTCTGTGATGATGCAGTGATGAAGCAAAAAACTCCCTGCAATTAAAAGCTTAATCCCTCTGAAATGGAGCAGCCACAGGAAAAGGGGCAGGCAGGTGAGGATGGATGTCACCGCATAGGAAAGCGATAATGGAGAACAGAGAAAGGTGAGCAAGAACAAAGATTAATCACAGGCAGAGTTCAATAGGAAGGTTTTAAGGTGAGGTAAGATAAGTGGACGTGTCTCCTGAAATGGATAATTGTCAGGAATTTGGAGAATTACCAGTGCTGGCTGTGTGCTGGAGCGCCAGGGCTGCATTAGCCTTTCCTGGTGATTTGCTAAATTTATTCTTCTGTGATTCCTAACAAAATTCAAAGCTCATCAGCACCCGGTGGGTTATTTCCATTTATCTGCTTTAGAAGTGGTTTTAAAAAACCTCAGATACTTTTAATTAGCTTTAAATTCCTCTGTTCTTTCCCTCAACCTGTGATTACTGTTTAAGCCAACTCTATTGTCTTCCCTCCCTTCTCGGGGCAAAGAAATTCCTGTTTCCTTCAAACCAGCCACGGCTGCTGAGAGCCCCGCAGTTGGGAGCTGGGCTCTGGGAAGAGCCCTTGCTTTGTCACGACCGAACTGGAGCTCACGATGTGAGAGATGCTGGAGCTTCTTCCCGCAGCAGCCGAGGAGGTTGTTTCGGGAGACCCTTCCCCTCTTTCCGGGTGGCTGAAGCTCTCATCAGGATGAGCAGCAGCACTTTTGGCAGCACTCAGAGCTGCCTGCTGCGATTTAACCCGATGCACTGCATTCTGCAGAGGTGTCACCAGATGCAGGATAGCTCCTGAAGTGCCCGATGTGCGGGGCTGCTCCTGCCCACCGAGCCCCAGAGGGACCCTCAGCCCTTCCCACCACCTCAGGCTCCAGCCTGCTGCTTCTCGTGGATGGCTCACTGGAAGTGAGCCCACTCATTTTTAAAAGATTTGGAATTTCAGGTCCCTCTGAGACCTCAATCCCCAGCCCTAAAATGGATAGTTTCTGGCATGCTGCAGAGGCACAGGGACTCACAGCACATCCCTCGGGATGTTCAGCAGCCCACCTGCCTCCCTGCACAAACAGACTCCTATCCATGCCTGGCCTGTGTGCCTGAGCTGGAAAACCATCACGGTTTGCATGGGATTGAGATCAAAGCTGCCCAGCGGTGCCGATTACTGACTATTTTTAATTCCAGGAGTGGTGTGTGCCTGTGTGCCAACCTGCGAGCGCTGTCAGTTTGCAGGGAAGTCAAATCCGATTAGCATGGAAAATATGCAGGGAGGGTAACATGGTGTGAACTGACATAACACGTGTTGGTTAAGGTGCTATCCTGGGCTTGTCTGTTTTCTGGATGTTATAAATCCCACAGCAGCAAAGAAACACACACGTCCAATGGTGATTATTTGCCATAAGCCCTTCAGCTTGAAACACATTTTCCAGGAGAGTCCTAGATAGGAAGTTTCCTTACAAAGGAATGTGCCTTTTCACAGGTGGGGTTTGCACCTCTCTCTGCTGTGGGAGCAATTAAAACTGTGCCAGCTCCGCTGAGGATGGCACAGGGAGACCTCCTGCACATCCACACGGGGATCAAACTCCTCTCCATCCCCAGGGAGATGTGGGAACGCTGGATGCTGAGTCCAGGAGCAGGGCACGGCCACACAGAGGTGGGACAGGCAGAGCTGAGGGCAAAGGGCTTCACCTCGGTGTTCAAAAGCCACAGAGAGAGACAGGGAAAAGGCACAGAGCCAGCGGCAGCTGCCGGGAGACGCAGCACGGAGCCTCAGCCCAGATCTGCCTACGGAGGCACCTCGGAGCCCTGCGGCCCCGCCGCTCACGCAGCCAGGCCAATTAATGATCCCAATCAATAATCCTGACCCAGAAATTTCAGACAGGAGCTACAATCAGAGCAAGGTCTCCCCAGGGGCAGCCTGGCCGGCAGGAGCTCACAGCATGCGAGGGGCGAGACTCAACTCTCCGCCAATTTTCCCGGGTCCTCCCCTGGACTGTGGGGCTGCGGGATCAGCAGTTTAAAGAGCTCTCCCAGCTCCTCTGGGGTAAGTCACATCATTGACGTGTTTGATAATCACCGGTAATTGCCCCTGCATTGCGCTGGGCAGCTGGAGGTGGCACGCTGAGCCTCCCTTGAACCGGAGAGCACACGCAATTCTCCGGGATACACTTTTAAATGCCGATGGTAACCGGAGGAGACGAGCGATGCTGGGCTCAGCACGGCGGGGAGCAGCAGCATCCTCCCTCTCCGAAGGGCCTCGGGTGCTGCTGTCAAAGCATTAGCAGCGACAACAGCGCAATTTGCGACCCCAGAACAAATGATACCTGCTAATGCACAGGCATCTCACTTCCCCTCCGAGTAATTACCTTCCTGACGCTGGGAAAAGGCTGCGCATGACATGTTTATCCAGGAGGGCAAACAGCCTGGTTCCCAGCGCGGTGACGGAGCACAGGCACAGGCCAGGAGAGCTCCAGATCTTGGCAGAGAGAGAACCCAGCTCTCACCTCGGGGGATTTAATGCCTGAGGAGTGATCACCAAAGGGAAAACCAGATGCCATCAGGTGCCTTTCACTACACCCCCAGACCCTGGTGTGAACTCAGATGGAGTTACTGAGCCTGGGATGAGCCATGTGGGGAGGACGGAAGAGATGGGAAAGGGAAGATGTGCTTTGTATTGGAGGGTTTAAGGGTGAATACAATAAAATCTATCTTTCAGTGTGGAAAAACAGTGGCAAAATGAAAAAAAAAAAAAAAAAAAAAAAGGGAAGTCTGTAAAAAGAAATAAGATCAGCTAAAAGAAGCTGCTGCAGGGAAAGGGAAGGGGGCAGGTGGCTGAGGCCAGGGTGAGGGCAGGGGATGAGCTCTGCTGTGGTTTTGAGAGACCTCCTCAGCAGCTGTGTGAGGGCATTTCTGTCCACCGAATCTGTGCTCTGCTTTGAAAATTTAAAATCTTTCCAACATGAGAGAAGCACTCCCTCCTTAGAGAAGGCTTTTATTGACCCAGCAGATCCAAAGCAGAATGCATTGTAATGCCAGAAGTAGTTTCATCCTCACGGTCAGTCCCTTGGCAGGGCTGTGGCTCTGTCCATGTCCTGCACAGCCACTCTCACTCCTGGGACCTGCGGCATCCTTGGAGATGCTCCACACCCCAGAGGTGTGGGGGACCAGGGCTGAGGGTGGGAGCTCTGTGAGGAGCAGCCAGGAGAGAAGGGGTTAAGTGTCTCCCTCCCCATGACCACACCTGGGAGGAATTTGTTCCTTCGAAAAGGTTGAGGACAGGGAGGAAGATCTTCAAAGTTTCTCCACAAGCCACTGAAGCTGAATTTTAATGGCGAAGAAAACAAAAAAAAACCCACCAAAAAAAAAAAATGAAAGCGAACAGAACAAACAAGAATAAATTATTTATGAGGATGAAAGTGAAGAAAGGGAAGTTAAGCGAAACAAAGGGAACCACGCATTTCCCACAGCTGAGATAGCATGATCAAAGCTCTCACGAAACCAAAGCCGATCGCTCGCGCCCGCCGTGGTGATAACACCGAGGCTTTGATAGCGACAGCCAGGCACCCAGCCTGGCACCGTGTGCTCCCTTGCAGCTTGGAGGGCTCCTCTGCCACCTGTACCCACTCAGAGGATGCCTGTCACCTCCAGAGAACAGACTGGAGCAGAGGAAGGGACCTTAAAGCTCATCTTGTTCCAACCCCCCCTGCTACAGGCAGAGACTTCCACAGGCCAGGTTACTCCAAGCCTGGGGCTGGAGGGAGTTGTGCCTGCCTTTGCTGCTCAAATAATCTCCTCTTTTGGGTAAATGAAAGACAAACTATGGTGTGCCCAGGAAAACATCTTTTCCTTAAATATTTCAGAGCCCTTAACCTCTCTCCACACTCATCGTCATCTACCAGGTAATTGAAATGGTTTTGCCTAAGCAGAATTTTTCGGAGATCAATTATTTACTTCCAGCAGAAGGGTCTGGTTTCAGGCTTGTTTATGATGCAGCTGTTGCTACCGCTGGTTCCTCAGCCTTGTTTATCCCTAAGCAGATAAAAGCTGGCTGATTGGAGATAAAGTTCTTGATTTTCCCAAAGTGCCTGATGGATCTTGTTGGCCACACTTGGAAATTGGGATGCAATGCCTTCATTACGCTGTTGTTTTCCCTCAATTGCTGTTCTGCAAAAGAGCAACAGGATGGTGGAATAAGTGAAGGAGAGCTGGTGTGGAGACAGGAAAATCCACTTTGATGTCTCACCCTGAAGAGCAGCAGCCATGGATGCATGAGGACATGCTTCTCTTACCTGGGGAAGCCCAAAATCCCCAGCTGGGAATCTCCCTGCTCTGGATTTGCCTCCACTTTTGTTGCCCCAAAGGCAAAGAGAGAAAAGTGGGAAGTCTGCCCGGGAGGGAGGGTGAAGTGCAAACAGATCTTTCTCTCTTTTCATGAATAATGTAATTACCAAGCAGGGCCAGCATGGGGAGGGTGAATGTTCATCGACACCAGGGAACTGCACAGGGTCTGAGGAGGGGGCTGGAGGCACGGCAGAGGCTGTGCCTGCTCAGCTCCACTCCTGGGCTTGCTGTGCTGAAAACAAGCTGTATTTGACCATATAAATGGTCTTATTCAAAGAGGAGAATTAAGGTAATAACAGTTCTCCAGGAAGGAAAAGGAATTCAATTTCAAAGCCAAATTAAACAAAGCTTCCAATTAGAGCAGATAATGTTTGCAGTGAGCTGAATGGCCTTTCTTCCAGCTCAGCCTGAGTTTAATTTTTCTAATCGGCTCTATTTTGCACCTCCGTTTCTTCAAGGTGGCCAATTTCTTAGGCAGCAGCAGATATTGACTGAGGATGCTGGGCTCAGAATTGGGGTGGTTTTTCTCCACCACTGAAGCCTTTGATCACTTGCATAGAGCTGGCACCCAGCTGGGCTTCCAGCAACAAACCCAGACTGGGATCCCAGCACCATCCCCCAGCTGGGATCCCAACACCAGACTCTGGACTGGATCCCAATGCTGGAACCTGCATTGATCCCAGACCCTGGCTGGGCATCCAAAACCAGAACCAGACTGGGATCCCAATGCTGGCACCCTGCTGGGCTTCCAACACCAAATCCTGGCTGGGATCTCAACACCACACCCTGGATGGGATCCCAGTGCTGGAACCGAGCAGGACTTCCAACACCAGACCCTGGCTGGCCTTCCAAAGCCAGACCCAGACTGGGATCCAACACTGTCACCCAGCTGGGATCCCAGTGCCACAATCCCTGTGGCACAGCCCCAGTCCCTTTGGCACAGCACAGCAGCTCCTTGCATGTGGCAGTTTTAACCCGTGCTGTGGGTCCCAGGGCTGCAGCAGGCAGCTGCCCTCACTCCTCCAGTCCACATGTGAACGGCCCAGATTTATGTTGTTACAAGTGACCCAAAGAGCTTACTGGGTTCATGTAGATGAAAATATTGATTTTTTGCTTTTAGGAAAAAGCCCAATCAAGAAGATCTAATGGAGACGCGACCCTTTATCCCCTCTCTGTCTTATCTACCAGGAGCCAATATTCCACTGTTTCAATGAAGGAGAAAATCTGATCATTTTTCCTCTATTTCCCTCTTACTGCTTGTGGCAAGAAAAACTTGCTGAGCATGAAGGAATTCACCCCAAGGACACCTGACCTGCTGACGGCTGTGCTGGGCTCCCAGTGGAGCTGCTGCCTGGAAAACACAGGTGGGATGGGAAAAAGCAGCTCCAGTGTAACTGGGTACCCCAGTTACCCCACAGCCATTCTCCCCCATTGCACAAACCAAGGCGTAACAGGAAAGACTCGTCAGGTTTGTCCGCTGCTCCCTGATTCGTTTTCTCATTGATTTCTCTCCAGATTACATGACAGAGATGCCACTTCCCAGTAAAGAAGGGCTCTCCTGAGAGCTCATCCACACTCCTGACACGATTAGAGCTTCCCGCTCTGGCCGTGCCGGGGGAAGCTGTCACGGGGGCAGGGCAGAGCAGACAACATGATTGCCTTAATACGCGTCTTTAAGCAACTGCGCTCGCTGGGGAATTGCGTGGGGCTGACAGCAGAAAGGATGATCAGCTACACTGGCTCTCCCACTGCGATTCTCCCAGTGGGAACCTGTGGCCAGGAATCTCATCCCAAATCCAAACGTCTTGCAGGGCTCCTGTTCATCAGCTTCCAAATCTCCCTGTGTTAAGCCAGCACCGGAGGGGCCATCTCAGGCTTGCTTGGTGCGAGGCTCTGCCCACCACAGCTTCTCTAAGGACCAGTTTGAGGGGTTTGCTGGATCCAAGGCTCTTCTCCCTGCTTCTGCTGCCTTGGGAAAGGCACGGAGCAATGATCCTCCACTGATGGAGCAATGCCAGAAGGAGGGCAAGCTCCAGGGCCCCCTTCCAGCCCCTTGATTAGGAGGAGGAGGGCTCGAGCCTGCAGTCCCAGCACTCGTTCTCATCCGTGGGACTGCAGCGCTTAAACCTTCCAGGGCCAATCTCTTCACTGGTTAATTATGTTGGAGGATTACACTTATTAAAACTTCCCACTTTGGCAGCTCATCTGAGATGAAATCCTCCGGCTTTGCAAAAATAATTCACATCGGATCTGCTGCCTCATATTCCGAGCTCGCTTGTTAACAGCGAGCTGGGCGGGTGCCAGCAGCCGTCATCCCGGACTCTCTGGGAAACGGATGATTTCCTGAGAATAAGCTGGTTTAATTTCTCCTGAATTGCTAAAGCACACACACTCCGAGAGTTTTCAGGCCACCTTCGGGGAGGCAAGGGAAGGTTGGTTTTCAGATGGATCTGCCTCCCGTGGGAGCGCTGGCAGCAGGAGCTGTGTGAGTGGAGGGACTGTGCTGTCCTGCTCCCACTCCAGGGGCATCTCCCCAGCCCACCGGGCAGGAGCCCTCCCAGCAGGGTGGCCGCAGTGTGTGTGGCATTGCCCTCTCCTGGGAGGAAACAGAACTCCGTGCAGGAGTTATCCACAAGTAAAGAGTGACAGTAAGTGCCAGGAATAGCCCAGCTCCTGGAGACACGGGCTCACTGCCTTTCCGCTCTTGGTCAGATGGTCACGGCTGGCACATGGATTGACTTCTGCCCGTGGATTCCGCCAGACAGGGAGCGGTGCTAACGGGGATCCCAACAGGATCAGGATCTGAGTGGCCCCAGCTCCTCATGCAGCTCACAAACCACATTCCGTGCTTGCCCACAGGTCAGATTCCTGGAGGGATTCGGCTGGGATGCCAGAAGCGAGCCAGGCTCCAAGCTGCAGCTGCCAGACCACCTGCCCACCTTCCACATCCCTTTTTTTTTTTTCCGTATCTTTTGCAATTCCAGCGCTGGCTCTGGTTCTTTGGAGCACGGGCTTGTGAGGACGGCAGGGCTGAGCAGCTGCACAGCGCATCCCAGCAAAGCTCTTCCCGAGGCTTCCCGACGGCAGAGCTCTGTGAGCCCCGTGCCAGGCATCTGCCTCCTTCGCCTCACCCACCGGGACGGAGCGGGAGCTGTGCCGGGAGAGGCGCCGGCACCTGGAGCAGCAGCTGCCGATGCCTCCAGACGGAGGCATCCCGTGGACAGGAGGATCTGCTCCTCACTCCTCACTCGGCTTTGCTTCCAAAGGATGGCACGGAGCCGGCTCCGAGCTGCCGTGCGGGAGGGAAAGCCGGGAGCGAGGAGTTTCTCCCGCTACAGATGTGGCGAGGACAGACACCGAAGGGCTCAGCCCAGGTTTATGCTGAGCTCTCTCCCTCCCGGGTGAGTTTCCCGGCACGTTCAGAGCCGCTGCCTGAGCGCACTGTTGTTCCAGCGAAGCCGCCCTCGCACGGCTCCTCCGCCGGGAAAAGTGATTTGCAATTAGTTCAAACGCAGGTTTATCTCCTCGCAGCACAAAGGGGGCTTCGCGCAGGGCTTTGAAATAAATATTGGAGAGAATAACCAGAGGCTGATAGAATAGAGCTGTCTACTCCGTATTTTACCTCTTTCAGGAGAAGAGTGTGAAATATGTTTATAGTGCCGACTCCCAGCCATCCCTAGGAGCGGCTCCGTTGGGCAAATGGAGCTGATGAGCAGCGGGGATAAATCACACTTCCCCACCGCAGTCAATAAAGCTCCATCTCGGGCTGCTTAAAGCCTAACGGGGGATGGAGCTCAGCTTAAATCCAATCTGGATCTGGCGGCTGGGAAAGCTGAAGGGATGTGAGCTGTATTGATTCTCAGGCTCTGCACTGGAAACACTGGGAATCTCAAAAAGACAAATGTCTGTTGGGGACAGATTTGGAAAGTGGAGGCCTGAAAACAATAAATATGCCTCATAAAAAAGGTTAAATGTGTTACTCATATCTGCATGAGGCAAACCAGTTTAGAACCTGCTTGGAAGGGGTGGCTGGCAGAGCAGAGCACGGCTGGAATATGGAAATTCCTGCTAAGAGACAGTGATGGATAGACCTGAAAGTGAAATGGAAGAAATTGGTGAAATATGGAGTTCCCCAAAGTCTTCAGGAGCAGTTTAGCTCCCAGGTGTGAAAGTTTTGAGAATGCAGCCAGCATGGCTGGTGCCAAGGCCTGGGCTCGATGAGATGGGAAAAAGCAGTTCCAGTAATGCAGGAGGGTGGGATGAGCTGAGATGAGCTGAGCTGAGATGAAATGAGATGAGACGAGACAAGATGAGATGAGATGAGACGAGATGACACAAGATGATGAGATATGACATATGAGATGCTCCTCATATGCTGGAGCAGAGGCAAGAACAAAAAACGGTGGCCTGGTGGCCTTGGGGTCAAGGTGTGACTCGCTGTGGCACTTCAGTCAGTGCCTTCTGCCTGTCACACGTCACTGCCATGAGATGAAGCTGTCTGGATGTCCTGAGGTCTCTCCTGTGCTCCATCATCCTCTCCTCCTCTGAAATGCTAATGGCATTAACATATTTATCATTAACAAATCTTTTAAGTCCCAGAACTGGATCAAACTGCTGAGTCGTAACACCTCATTTATAATTTTCGTCCCCGAGGATGCCTTTGGATTATAAATACACTCCCTGTTCCTAAAAGCACATGGAACTTTGGGAGCCTGATCCAGGCTCTCAGGAACACAGGGATGGCTTTGGGGAGTGAGGGGAGCTTGGAGTGCCCCAAGTGGAGCAGCAATGCCCAGTGCTGAGGTGAGATGAGGCTTCAGGCTGTGATGGATGAGTGACATGTTGGGGCTGAATTAAGAAGCAGGTAGGAATGAGAGCAGTTCAGCACAGTCATCCCTGATGTGCTGGTGGCACGAGAGGTCTGGGATTTCTCCTTTTTTGGGGTTTGCAGAGCAGCAACATACCCCTCCCTGTGCTTGAAAGTGGTCAGGTGATGCTCTTGGGATCAGTGGCGTGGCTGGTGTGGCCCCTGGGATAGGGCTGCTTCCATCACCCACCTCATGGGAAGGGGATTCCCTCCTACAGCAGCCTATCCCAGTGGGAATGCTGCTGGAAAGAGGCACCAGCACTGCAGCATCACCTCCTCCTTCTCCTCTCAGGATGCAGCTGGGTCACAGGGCTAAAGATGGGTTATATTTCCCGGGAGGGGTTATCAGGATGATCATCACTGCTCAGAATAATTGAGACAATGAGGAATAAGCACCGGATCTATGTATAGAAATTACAGAGAAATCTCGCTCGAGCCACAAACCCCCTTAATTGCGAATCTGCACAGATGTTTCCTTTGAATTCGAAAAGTGATTAATAAATAAATGAGAGTAATGCGTGTTTGGGCTGAAATAGAGTAATAAATAATGTCTGCAGCACTTCGTTACCAAAACATTCCCAGCACCGGGTGAGGGATCTGACCTGAGACAAACAAGAAGGAAACAATTAATTAAACCAGGCTCAAGCCAGGAATAAACTCAGTGTCACAAGTGGCAGTGCAGGAGTCCCTTGGGCCCTAGGGCACAGGCAGGACATGGCACCTGGATCCTGGCACCTCATGGCTTCACTCTGCCTCTGACTTCCACACCACAGGAACCTCCCCTGCACTCCCCCTCTTTGATCCCCCCTCTTCAAACCCCTGGCAAAGCCAACGTGTTTACTGTGCCGCTCGTGTTGACTTTTTTTAATTCATGCATAATTCAGGCTATATCTATAATTCCTGGGTAAACACAGACCTAACTTTTCTGTTGACTATTCCTTGACCCACTTACTGAACAAACATGCCTTGGAATGGAGCAGCACTGGAAAGGAGAGACCTTCAGAGGCATCAAGGGCTCCCAGGGGGCCGGGAGACTGCGGCCATGCAGCTCCAGTGCTGTGTCAGTGCTGTGCTGTGTTGGTGCCCTGAATCTGCCCACGGTGCCACTCTGTCCCTGTCAAAGCCAAGGCATTCCCAGTGCCGAGGGAATGACCAACCAGCCTGGCAACTTGCAAAACTGCTGTCAAATCCCTTCAGGTTTCCACTGAAATCGGAGCTTTTGTATTAATTTGTACTGTGATGAAAGCGTGTACCAGCACTGTATCGCAAACACAAACAGGGCAATCTTATAAAAATTTCATCTTTATCTATTTTGGGGAGAAATAGCCGTGTCTGCCTAATTGAAGCATCTGTCATTCTGACATTAAATAGTGCATCCACGGCTCTTTTATTATATTCCCTTGCATTTCCCATACACTGTTAAATTGAAATAACACCGGTGGCTCAGAGATAAAGGGAGATAATAGGTATTTTATAATGAGCAAAGAGCAGGATTCATCTTCAGTCGAAGCCCAGAATTGCTTTAGATTTTTTTTCTTTTGGTGTTGTTATTTTTGTCTGATGTTGTTATTTTGCCACCCTAAAGTGGGGATTCTGCCACTCAGCTTTCCCAGTGCAAGGAGGAGCATTTATCCACATGGGAAGGGACATGAGTGACAGCAGCTGCACATCAGCATCTGAAGTGACACCGTTTTGACTGTGCACAAAATTAAGTTTAGTGAGTGCCACTCCTGTCAAGCAGGAGCTGGGCCAAATCAATTCAGCTTTGCATGGAATAAATAAAAAGTGGATCCAAAAATCCACACAGTGCCTGCTCCACTCTCTGCACCAACACTTGTCACCTCCCCTCTGGGACAGGACTGCCCCAAGGACAGGGACACCTGGGCCAGACCTCCCCAGCTGCAGCTTCCCCCTGATGCAAACAAGCCCCAGAAAATTGAACTGTGCTGCGCTTTCCCCATGTGGATTCTGTAATTAAATCCCATGAAAAATGAAGCAATTACAAAAAAAAAAAAAAAAAGGCATTGTGTGAGTACAGATAATCATCAGCGCGGAGGCTCCCCAGGTAGCTGGCACAGAGGCTGTGACAGCCGCTTGCCCTGCCTGCTGCCCACCCACAGGGATGCTCCTGCTGCCAGAGAGGGGTGGCCTGGCCAGGTCACCTCACTGGCTTTGGGTGGCCCCCACTTCCAGAGCTCCCCGTGCATCCCTGTGGCTCCAGCTGGATCCAGTGGGCACAGGGAACCGTGGGGAAGGGAATGGTGCTTGGGGAAGTGAAGGAATAGCCACAGCTTGGAGTAAAAGCACAGATATCTAATTGAGATTTCCTCGAAACCCACTGGAAATAATTAAAATTGACTTCTAATACTTTACAAACTAATTAGGAGTATTGGACTGGATAACTACATTGAAGTATAAGTGGCGTTTAATTGGGATAAACTGAATCATAATTGGAAATAAATGTGGCCCAAAACAATAAACAGCTTGGTAGGAGAGGTTATGGGCAGCTTATTTCACTACAGGGAGTGTGGTGCTGGCTCAGAGGCTGTAAAAGCATTGGGACATCTCTCATCAAACCACAGAGTCTGCTGAGATAGAAGGGACCCACAAAGATCACCAAAGTTTGCCCCCAAGCCCTGCACAGACACCTCAGCAATCCCACCCTGGGAGTGGTGTCCAAACCTTCTGGAGCTCTGGCAGCCTCGGGGCTGTGCCCGTTCCCTGGGGAGCCTGGGCAGTGCCCAGCATCCTCTGAGGGAAGAATCTTTCCCCAAATCCAACCTAAACTGCCCTGATAAGCTCCAGCTATTCCCTGGGTTCTGTCCCTGCCACAGGGAGCAGAGGTTGGAGCTGTAGATCCTGATGAGCTCTGACCTCAGTCCCCTCCAGCTGAACACAGCAAGTGCCCTCAGCTCCAGCCCTTCCCCATCTGTGTAGCCTCCTTTGGATGTTCCTAAACGTGATCTCTGCTGGCATCTCCCCTGGCACACCTCTGCCAGCACAGGCACATCTCTCCTGGCACACCTCTGCCAGCACAGGCACATCTCTCCTGGCACACCCCGAGCAGAACACAGAGCCAGGGACCCCCACGCCAGGGCTGCCAGAGGCGCCAGGTTCAATCAGATCCATCACAACGCCCCCAGAGTTGCTGATCCCTCCCCAGAAGCCCCAAACTCCATATCCGGAGCCTGATGTGTGTAGAGCAGCCCCCAGCCCGTGCCTGCTGGGTTATTTATCCGAGCTTTAATAACACCACCTTTTCAGTGGTATCAAACAGCCGTCGCTGCCTCGAGCTTCTCATTCCCCTCAATGAGCTGGGAACAAATGAAGTGGGTGCAGAGCTGCCGGCCCTTTGTTCTCCCTCATCTGCTCCACTCATTACTTTGAGGAGCCCTATTTTCCTCTTCTTTACTGCTTTCTTCTCTCGAACAATGGGCTCTGAATGTATTCAAGTAACTCTTTTATCATTCACTTCTGCGGAGATCTTTAAGTTCTCCACCTGAACAGTTGGTATTTCTATTTATGAAAACTTTCTTGCTGACTGCCGAAATTGGGATTTTTACTCTTGAAACGACTGGTTAGCTCAATTATGGCCTGTTTCGTTCCCCCCATTTAGGTTTAATAGCTACAATTTATAAACGCCAGCCTTCCCTCTTGTTTCCTCCTCCCCCACACACCGTCAGCAAAGCCAGGAGCCTTCTGATCTCCCTCCGATGGGGATCCAAGGTGGCCAGGCCACTTTTTGTACATTTTTTTGCCCCACTAAAAGAAAACACAAAATAAATTCGGAAAACTCTCAATGCATTCCCTCCCTTTTCATCATTTTCCCAGCAGCAAACCTCACAAAGGGCTTTGTGGGATGCAGGAAAGCCCTCACTAGCCTGGGAGCCCCTCGGTTCCCTGGTAATTTAGAGGATGCTCCTTTTCACATGGTTGTTTGTTCTTCCAAGCCTGGTGCAAAATATTAAAAAGCTGAATGGCTTTTTCTACTCTCATTCACTTCAACAGCTCCTCTGAAGATAGTTCTGCTTCTTCCTGGCTCCTGGAAGTTTTCCCTCACCAGTAATTGCTGTTTGCACTTGTGGCTGGACAGCACTTGAGTACAAAACCTCCTGCCCTGCTTTTGGAACATCAGCTTTTTACAGGCTGTGCTGATGGCAGGTGCTGGATGCCCTGGGTGGCAGTGACACTAGGTGCTGGGTGCCCTGGGTGCTGGTGACTGGGGGTACTGGGTGACCTGCACACCCAGGGTAGCACTGGTGTCACATGCTGGGTGCCACAGGTGCCCTGGGTGACATTTCCAGAGGATGGTGTGTGCCCTGGGTGCCCTGGGTGGTGGTCACAGGGTGTTCTATATGCCCGCAGTGGCAGTGATGATGGCAGTGCTTGGTGGCAGCACTGGGTTTGCCCAGTGAAGGGGCATGTGGAGCCATGGATGGGATCACAGCATTCCCATCTCGGCGCCCCAGAGGCACTGAGAGGAGCTCCAGGGCTGCTCATACTGGCTCATGGGCCAGCCCAGCTCCTCAGCTGGAAATAATGTTCCTGTTAACTCCAGCCCATCTGTTATCCTTCTCCTTTGCCCGGGTTCTTTATGGTTTATTAATATTTATTTAGTCTGTTTGAAACCTAAGCCTTTTGCAGGAGACTTGGGATACATCTACAAAGATTTTATCTCCCAGCTCAGCTGCTGCTGCACCGTCAGAAGGTGCAGGGTGTGGCAAAGGGATTCCCCTTGGAGGTGACAGCTGGTGCTGAAACCCGAGTCCCTGGGGTCTGCTCCTGCACCGAGGGCACACACCACACCCCACCTGTCCCCAACGTCTGCTTCCCACCTTCCATGCCCTTCCATTTTTAGGCGTCTATTCTGGATAAAACCTCAGGGACAGCAGGGAGCTTGTTCCAGGACACAGAGGGAGCAGCATGCGGCAGGGTGACGAGACCCTGACCCAGAGCAGAGCAAGGTCACAGCATCAGTCTCCTTTAGAAAGAGCCCGTCAGTGCCCTGGGAAAGTCAAGGATGGGAAAGGAGATTAACAAAGGAGCTTTTCCATGAGTTTGATAAGCACATGCTGCAGGCTCGAGGTGAGCGGCGCAGACGTCGGCTATAACGAGCTGAGCGGCCTCTCAGGAGGCTACAGGAAATCAAGTTTAGCATCAATTTTTAACTCTTGCTCTGCATTATTTAATAAGTGGTTTGAAACCTGTCTGGCATCACGAGAGGTTGGAACTCGTTCCTGCACTGGAAGGAGAAAAAAAAAAAATTTGTTTTGCAATTAAAGGAGCGTCCCCTTGGCCGCAGAGGCGGCATCGATCGGCTCAGCAGCCCGGGGTTTATAAAGAGCCCGCGGCAAAGCTTTTCTTTCTGCTCCTTTAATGAGATCGAGCAAAGGTGCAAGATGCAGGAGCTAATCTCAAGCAGGGCGCCCTGTGCCTGTGTCCTTGGCTGGTGCACACAGCTGGAGAGGTTTGGAATGGCCGAAAAACGAGTGTCCTGTCCTGTCTGGTGCCCAGCGAATGGAAGCAGCCCTTGCTCTGTGTTTCACCTTCACATGCACTGGGACTAATACACATCCTCATTAATTTACCTCTGCCAAACTGTTACATCACCCAAAACTGCTCTCTGAATCATCATGTTGGGGTGTTTGATCTTTATTTTCCCCGGCTGATGGCTCTTCCCAGGAAGGAATGCCCAGCTCTTTGCTGTCTGCAGCTTGTCATTGCCAAAACCCCACGTGGAGAGTGCAGCAGTTCACAAAGGTGCTCAGTTGACCCCAAAACAGAGTGTTTTTGGCAAAGTGGCATTTTCCTGCTGATCAGACCAGGAATAGTGAGAGGAATCGTGTGCAGCATCACTGGTGTCCCCAGAAAGATGGGGTGTCTGTGTCTCTCTGTCACCAGGCAGGACACAGGCTTCTCTCCAGCTCCTGCATGTGAAAGGTTTGACTTTTCAAAGATCTCCAGGTATTTCCCAGTTGGAATAAAACTCACCTTTAATGTTTTATGGAGCCATGAAGCCGTTCGTGCTTTTCTATCCCTCTTTTAAGGGAAGTTTTATTAGGTCAGCCCATGGATTTTTCAGTTAAAATAATTGGTGTTTTACACCATGGGCATCAATACAAATGTAAACACAAGCAGAAAGAGCAGCAGCAGTGTTGCATGTCCTGGGTTGCCTCCCTGGGCTGAGCTGGTCTCCTGTTCTCTAAGTAGAGATAAAAGAGTGTATAATGGGACTGACCACCTCTCCATGGATCTTCAGCACCAAAGCCCACCCTGTGCTGATCCTGGAGTTCTCCTGTCCCTGCTGGGACCTGGGAGCTGTGACAGGACCCATCTGGTGGCAGGAGATACTCTGAACTGAGGGGACAGGGATGGGTACTGCAACTGCTCTCAGGTTGAGAGGGCTGAGTAGCTCTTCCATCCTCAGGAAGGAGCTGGATAATAGCTTCCAGCAGCTTCTGAAAGCACAATTCCAGTTGGAATGTCACACCAGGACATGGCATTCACACATACTGGTGCGTCCCTCCCTACCTGGGCAAGTGAACTCACACTGGGCTCTCTGGCAGAGGGGGAGGGAGGCTCTATATGCTATTCCATACTTCCTCCTCCATTTAGATGGATTAATTGACCTTTAAAAATGTGCCCAGAAAATAAATGACCTAATAAAATGAATTATCCTCTTCCACAGTGCTCGAAATCCACTGTAACTTGAGAGGAGACTAATGAAACATTGAAAGCATTGAAGAAACGACTAATGAAAGAAATAACCCTAATAAAGAATAATTGATTAGTCATTTGAAAGCACTGCAAAGGGTGGGGTGAAGGCTCAGCTGGGCCACAGGCCCAGGGTGGTGTGGACTGTCTGGGAGACCAATTTTCCCCCCATTTTCTGGTCCTCTGGTGGCAGGCAGGAAGGTAGGAGCTGCTGCTGAGGCTCATGTGGGACCCGAGTGCTACCAGCATGTCCTCATCTCAGATTATCCTTCCTTGCAAAAAATGGAGGGTTAAAGAAAAGCTGGATGAGACTTCTGGAACTGCTGCCACTTCTTTAATCATAGTTTCCAAGAATTTAGCAAATTGAATGTGGAAGAGGGAAGCTGGCACTGCTGCCACAGCCTCCTTGGGCTGCAGCAACTTTGTGCTTGGTTTTTGGCACCACAGAGCCTTTATCTCACTGACCTAAGCCTGTGCCTTAATTTTTATGAGCTCCTCGGCGAGGCTGGTGGAGCAGAACGACAGCAGTATATCCCGGTTCAGTGAGGGGATATTGTTCCCAGGATGGGAAATAAAGGTGGAAGTGTCCGCAGCGAATTTACAGCCAGCGATAAGCAAGGTTTCACCAACAGTCCCCCAGCAAATTCTGTTTATTGTCAGCTTCTCACTGCCTGGAGCTGCGTCCAGGACGGAGCAATTCAGTGGCACCACAATTGTCTCCCATCGACCTGCCCTGTGCTGCCTGGGAATGCTCCTGCTGCTCCCCTCGACCTCCCTGGAAAAAGATGCTCATCCTAATACTCATCTCTCTGGAGCAGTAACAGGAGCAGGGAGTCTCTCCCTGAATGCAATCTCTCATTCTTGATAACCCAGCTGAGCCGGGGGAAGAGAAGCATCTCCTCTGTCCTGACTCCCGTGGTGCTGGAGCTCCCTGCTAATGACACCTGACACCGCGTTCTCCTGGCACAAGATATTCCAAAATTGTGGGAGGAAACTGCAGACTCTGGCTTGGATTTAAACAACCCCACTGCTCCTGCCAGAGCCACCCCTGCAACGCTCCCACGGGCAGAGCCCTCGGTGTTACCAGCACAGGCTGCCAAAGCACGGACACATATTTACGTATTTTTTCAAACAGTCATTAGAAATTCTGCAAAAGGAGGTCCTGATGAAGCGCTCATTAATAATCCCCGGCCCGCAGGTTGGCGATGCAGTTGTTTGCACAAGCAGCCATGTTCCACAATCCCAGTAGGATGTTCTCCCACAATGGTGCCATCCATAACTCTGTATTAAAAGTGTCACACGCAGCGTGCTCTCGTTCCTCAAACCTGTGCCTTCTGTTTGTTTATTTGTTCTTCCAGCACAAAACAATTCAACCTCCGCAGTTATTTTAAGCAAATCAGGTTCCGCTCAGCGTTTCATTTCCATTTTAAAATATGTCCTTGCAGGAGCTGCGGGAGGTGAGGGCGTTTCCAGCAAATCCATCCATTCTGGTTGAACTGTTTTTGTTAAGGGTGTTATTAACACTGGCAGCCAGAGATGGGCTCCACAGGATGCCAGCCCGCTCTCCCACAAGATGCCAAGTGTGGCAGAAAGTGGGGGCACGGGAGCAGCCAAGGCAGGGAGCGGAGCCCTCACTGGAACACAGCTCCAGGCACAGCACTCATCATTTCCTCAGCCTGATTTTCTTCTTGTCCCAATCACAACTGCCAGATTAGCTGGAGGTGAAAGGAATATTAAAACTTTAATAAAGTCGTCAAGACTGAGCCACGTCTGGGCTCTGTCCTTGTCTCAGTGTTACCTTTGGTTGGGGTTTAAATTTTTATAAAATATGTCAGATCTGGATGGAGCTGGGAGGAAGAAATCAGTCTCTCATGTAGTTACTGGTATCCCAAAAGGGAGGTGCAGCAGCACGAATGAACTCTGTGCTGGTGGTGGGAATGCAGCTGGGTCTATCCAGGGATGCTTCTATGTGAGAAAAGGCTTTGCCCTCTGCCCTAAAGTGTCCACAAATCCCTGTAAATCTATACTTTCCATCATTCAGGGCTTCTGCTGGGAAGATCCATGGCCTGTCTGCACAAGGCCCCTGAGAATTGGCTACAGAAGGCATTGGGAAGCAGCTTCAGCTGCTGGATCAGTGTCCATAACTTCAGTTCTTGCCATTGATTTTCCTCCTGCCTGCTTGGCACATGATGTATCTGGCTAATAAAAGCCAAGTGGGAGCTACTGCTCATTCCACAGAGCCCTAGTGCTGGTATCCCTGGACATCCTCATCCCCAGCTCCTGATGACTCCACTGACATCTCCTGATCTCTCCCCAGGGCTGGCGAGAGGCATCACACTGCCAGTGATGGGGACCCTGGGGTCTCTCACAAGGTGCAGTGATTCCCCGAGGCTGTTATTACACCTGAAGGTCCTCACACCCTGCTTGGAACCAAAGCCCAGCCTTCCCCAGAGGGAAGGGAGCACTTCTCCTGCAGGTCTGGGATGTGTTGGCAGGGTTTGGGATGCAGCAGCTCCAGGTGCTCGAGATGCTGAGCTGTGCACCCAAACACTCTTCCCTAATTCCCCTCCACATCCCTGTTTGAGCAGCCCTGGATGTTCCAGGCTGGTGATTAATCACATGCGGAGTCTCAAATCACAACAAGCAAAAATTGAACCATAGTTCAAAACCAGCACTGAGGTCATGGTTCAAGGTATTGAAGAACTGTCTGCGAGGCACCATAAATCCTAATCTGGTTTTGTTAGGGCTTTATTAGGAGGGCACCGTCTTGGCTGGGGTGCTGTGGCTTTGCTGCTGCCCATGTGTCTGCTCTGGGCTCCCAGGGAGCAGGAGAATTCCCCAGCCCTTCAGAGCCAGCACCAGGCCCCCTCCTCGTGGCCTCAAGTGGAGACTCCTCATATTTCACACAGCAACTCGTCTTAAAATCTTAGCATGACGAGGGCACTTGGCACTAATGAAATGAAAAATGTTTCTGTTAAGCAGAGAAACTGTTAGGACAGCTTGAAGTATTGTGCTCCTCTGTCAACTCCAAAGTGGACCAATTTTCCACGAGGTTCTTATATATGTTTGTTCTTAACCTTAAGAATATGATTGCAGGGATAATAACTCAATCCTGCAAGCAGGAGGGAGAGCAAACAGAGAGCTGTCCCGCTGTTTGCCTTGGGAAGGAAGAGCCCAGAGCTGCAGCTGCCTTTGCCCTGGGCATCTCCTGAATGCAGAACTGGAGACCTGAAACAGCCTTTTTGGGGGTCTCTGGCTGTAGCCCCCCTTGGCTGAGTCTCTGGGGAAGAATGAGTGTGTTCTCTGTCCTGGAGTGAGTAATGCCATGACTGTAGGCACAGTGACAGAGCCTCGCTATAAATGAAACGAGATCATCCACCAGGTAGAGCGTGGGTAGGGAGTTCCTATTCATCACAACAGAAATGACATTCCAATGCAAATTTCCCAGCTCTGTTGGCAATTCTTAATTGGCCAGTCTATCAAAACAGGTATCAGTGCTGTTCCATCCTCGGGAATATGATACTTCCCTCCAGCTCTCAGAAGTGGTTTTATGTGTTTTCCAAATTCTTCTTCAGCTTTGAAAAACCTAATGTAGCCTGAACAGCTGAAATGAAGGGCTGCAAACACAGTGCTGCCTCCGTGCAGGATCCAAATCCCCGAGCAGCAGCATCCTGGTGGCTGGGGAGCAATAGCACAGAGCAAGGGTTATAAATTACCCAGGATCTCCTGCTTCTATTTTTTCCCCCTTTTTTTAGTAAAATGTGGATTTATGAACATGGACTTTGAATTATTACCCCAAAAAGGCACATTAGGTATTTTACAGCATATTTCATGTAGTTTCTCATCTAAAAAAGGCAGACAGGCAGAGGAGTGTAAAGAACAAACTGTTCTTCACTAATAAAGTGTCGCCAAAGATAATCGGCAATTTCCTTTCACTGTAGAGCCTGTGCATGGGCTGGATATTTATAGTTCCTTGTCCCAGGCTGGGCCCTTCTGTGTTCCCCCAGTTCCAGCCACCACCAGCCACTCAACCCCACTGGTTGCACTTGTGGAGGGAAATTTTCCTTTCTCCCAAGCTTCACCAGGGTGACAAAAATCTCTATTAGCCCTTCAGCAGAGCCTAAAGCCTTTGGATCTGCCTGACATTATGATATAGCTCGGAACAGCTCAAAATCCACCCTCGCAAAGTCCACGGGAGTAAGAGGATTAGAAGTGATGGGAAATTAAATGCCAGTTTCTCCAGAAGATGAGCAGAGGAGGCTCTGCTGGTGCCCTCCTGGCTGTGGGCTTGGTGCTGAGAGATGCCGGTTGACAAAAAATGTCCTTCCTGGGGAGAAGGAGGCAGCATTGATTCCCTGAACTGTCCCCTCCCTCTTGCCCTTGGGTCTGTCCCAGCTGAGCCTGGCTGCGTTTTACCTCTCCCAGAGATGTGGCCCTGGCATTAGGCTTTGCCTGTCCAGCCCAAGCTGCTCCTTCAGTATGAAGGGACAAGGTTTGCCTAAAAACATGTGGCTGAGGCAGCAAATGTAAATTGGATGTATCCATCTGTCATGAGCTACTTTACCTGGAAAAGAATTATGGTGGCTTTGGGAGCTCTTGGGGAGAGGAGAAACATTGGGCAGATTGGTTGGAGCAAATGGTAACGAGGATTTATGGGGTTTGCTGGTGGCAACAGTTTATCTGGGCTCCTACAAAGTGCTCCTGAGAGAGGGGTATGGATGTGTAACTCGACAGGATGGCAGAGGCCAGCAGCAGTGTCGCTCAGTCCAGCCTGGACACAAGCACTAAACTGGCCTCAACAAGAAATTAATGAAGGTACAAGACTCCATGGTAGGTTCTCCACAGGAAAGCTGCTCATTTTGGGGTTCTTTGGAGCGTACACAGCACACAGGCACCAACTGGGCTGGCTGCAGCTGCCAGCACTGGCGTTTCCTTCTGCTCCTCCGAATCGTGGCCACTGGAATCCGCCTCCCCATATGTGGCAGCTTCCCAAAACTGTGCAATTAAACAAGTGGCTGGAAATGAAGCAGGAGAAGGGGCAGCTCTGCTGTGGATGCAGGAAAGGAAACAAATGTTTTCATATAAAGGGAGTTTACACTGCGTATAAATCTGAATGCCAGAAGCTTAATACATTGTGGACAGAAGCTGTTCCATCATTCCAGGGCTATTAAATTTTTTAATCAAACGCTTTAGCTATTAAACTGCTGAGGGTTGGCAAGGGCTGGCTCTTCCTGTGGGTTAAACCCACCGTGGTCCAAACAAATACAAAATTAATTCCAGGTGCCAAAGGAATTGAGGAGTCAATATGAGAGTAATATTTCCTTGGGCCTTGCTGGTCCCATCTCACCTGCTGGGAGGTGACCTGAGGTTTGAGGGCCTGGGTGTCTGTCCAAAGCCACCCAAGGAGCATGTGGTGGCAAACCTTTGCAAGGACTGGAACTCTCCTGCCCTGCCCTGCCTCCTCCCAGCAGGAGCACCTGGGCACTCTGAGGGGGATGCTGACCACAGCTGTGACTGCTTTAATGCTGTGTCCCAAGTCTGGGAGGTCTCACACCAGGAAGACAGGAGCTTCTCCTGGACTGTCACAGCCCAGAGGATGAGCTGCTGCTGCTGGTGGCTGCTCTCATCTGCAGCTCTGCCCTTGTCAGCTGTGCTGCACACATGGATGTCCTGCTAGCCCTAACCAAAATATGCCTGTGAAAGTCCAGCTCCCGTGTCCAGCAGAGCTCCAGCAAGGCCAGTGCCACAGAAAAGCTCCTGCCTGTCTCGGGAGCTCTGCTGGCAGCCAGAGGCTCATTCATCCATCACCGCTGAGGAGCTGAGGGCACTGACATGCTGTCATGGAAAGAACCAACACAGAGGAAGCAGTGGGAGGGACATATCTGCAGCCTGGTGGTTAAAGTTGGTTTTAAGGACACAGAGAAAATTCGTGGTGGGTGAGAAATGTAGAAGTTCACCTTGATTAAGTCACCTGAAACACGGTGGTTTGCTGCACTCCTGCTCTGGCAACTAGGCTGGTCATTACTCCTCATGACATTGCCCACATTTCCTGAGCTGAAAAGATGCTGGGAACAGCTCTCCCACCTTGAGATGTGCCTGCCTGGCCTCTCTGCTGCGTGGCCAAGGCAGGAGCGTGCCCGTCACCTCAGGTCTTCTCTCCCAAAATAACCCATAACTGATGGCACAGTGAAGTTTCAGGGAAGGAGGCAGCAGGTAATTATGAATTCCCGCCTGGACCTCAGCTTCTTCCCTCACATACTGATACCCTCACAGGTTTTCCCTCAGGCAGAACTGTAGCTGTGGATTTGCTCTTTATCCCTCTAAACACATAATCCACCCCGAACCCCGCTGGTCCCTTGCAGCTCATCCCAACAAGGCAGCACTGCATGTGCCTAATAACCCATTCTTTTAAAAAACATTTGATTTTATCCTTTCTAATTGTTTTTCCCTGCAATCTTGAGAGGAAAAACACATGTAAAGCTGTCAGCTTTCAAGCCTAAGAAGCTGGGTCTTCGAGCTCCCTGAGTTCAGGAAGGGAGCTGTGCAGATGTGGGATGGGTGGGTGGACAGATGGATGGACATGGACAGAGCTGAGGTGTGGGGCATGCTGGCCTTGCCCCATGTCCTGATGTTTCTTTGGGCTCCAAGCCTGTCTGGGTGCCCCAGCAGCTCCAGTACTGCTGGTGTGCTGCAGCAAAGACCCATCTGGGAGGTCACTGGTGGTGGCCAGAGTCACTTCCTCATTGCAGCTGCAGGTAAAGCAGGAGAGCAGAGTTGGCATTCACCCACCAGAGCCAGCTGCACACCACTCCCATCAGATCCCTGACTTCTTTTTTCCTTGCTGACCCCAAAATATACATCATTCTGTGTCTTTTCACATACAAACACACACACAAACCCCTAAACTTTTTGTCCTGGATTTCCAGGCACTGAAATAAGTCTGGAAAAGACTAAAACCTAATTTTAAGGTCTCCTGGGTGGAGGAGTTGCTTTCTCTGCCCTGAAGCTTTCTGCAGGTGCTCAGCTGGTAAGTTTGAAGTTGTGATCCTGTGGATCCAACGCTTCCCTTGGCCATCCTGGAGAGCCCTGCAGGTGCTGTCACCTCCTGATGGTGCCACATGGCACCTTCCCATCCAAATCCCATCTCCCATCCCTGCCCCTTTGGCGCTGACATGCTCACTGCTTTCATTACATCCTGTACAATTAAGCTTAAAGAATGTAGAATGTTATCAAATTAGAATAACAGCCAAGAATAGACGGAGGCACTTAGCTGGGAAATGGAAGCATGAGTGTTACAGCGGCGCAGAGCACAGACAGGCCCTGCAGGAAATTGAGCTGAGTTTCAATCACTGTAATGACACCTTGTCCAGCCACGCAGGGAGAGCAGGAGCTGGAGAGTGGAGCAGCCAGCAAACAGAGAATAGCTCTGAAAAATGGCCCTGGGTTATGGGCAGGAGGAGGGATTACCTAGGGAACACAGGCAAGGGAGTTGAGGATCTTGGGCTGTGAGCAGCTCTCCTTGTCCTTCCTCTGGCATGCACAGACCTTGTCAGTGCTTAGCATCCCCCCAAAGAAAGGTCACTCAAACATTAATGTTTTACCATTCATGGAACAGCCTGGTGAGCATAGGCCACCTTCAGAACCACACAAATTCCTGCAGGATGTGTCTCAGTAGCCCTGAGATGGGTGAGAACAGAGATGGTGGCTGTATGCTTATCCCTGGAGTGGGAACATCCAGTGGGATTTGGAACCATGCAGCTCTTGGGTCTGAGCAGCTGCAGCAGCAGAAGGGGTGATGCCCTCAGCTCTGGCGATTAAATGGGGCAAGGTTCAGAACACATTGAGCTGGTGCTGGACCATTGCACAGGTGATGATTGACTGGCTGCTGTTCATGGCTCAGGAAAACAGGGCACTGTGTAATTGATGTGTGCAGGGAGGGTGATGTGGTTACTGCTTATCAGAGATCTCTGGCCGAGCTGAGGTGATACATGTGGCTTTAGGGACAGGGGAGTATTTTTCTTTTAAATAACAGCACCTACATGTTTAATTTAGGTAACACAATAACCATAAACCCTAGAAAGCAATTCTTCATTTTAATAATTCATCTCCTCAAGTTTTATTGTGATTGATCAAAGATATTAAATTTAATAAGAGAATTTATCAAGGTTATCTGATGTCAAAATAAAAGAGCGCCAGGTCTGTGTTCTCTGGCCAGGGGACGCTGTGTGTTTGTGCGTGCCCACATCGTACATCCAGGCATCACATGGAGGAGAGGTAAAACTGAGGTTAAGCTGCTGCAGCTTCTTGGAAGAATCCTTCAGGAACATCTCCTTGGGCAAGTTCTCCAGCTCTGGCTCCAGCTTCTCACCCAGTTCCCAGTGGAGGGGCTGAACCATGTCCCCTCTGGCTGCAGGCTCCAGTTCTGGGGTTATTTTTGCATCAAGGCCGGACCCCTGCATGGTGCCACGGACCTGTCAGTGTGAAGGTGCCTGCAGATCCAGCAAGGAAAGGAATATCTCAGGAAATGACAGGGAGAAAGAGCTGGCAGTGCTGGGGATGCTCACGGGCACAAGGGCAGCAAGGAGCAGTCAGGAGCTCACAGGGGGCAGAACCAGAGCCCAAGCTCTCCCCTGGCACTCAGAACTGGGTGAGGAGAGCAGGAGCAGAAATCAGGATCCCTAATTAATGTCCCCAAGCACTGGCATTGACACCAGGAGTTTGCATCCATCACCCAGCACTGATGGTGATTAACATAATTTTGCCTTCAATGCTGTAGGTGTGACTCGATTACGGAAGGGAAACCCCACGACTTTAATGCAGTTATCAATCTGAATTACATCAGGGCATTTCTAATCATGTAGCTCATTCCAGGAACCTTTCCGTGCTGGCTTTGGCATCATCATCCTTCCTGTATTTCTATAAACAGCACAAAAGGAAGAAACAAGCAGAGGCTGTGTTTGCCTGCACACCAGCCCAAGGCAGGTGAGGACAGGTTGGGTGACACCAGTGATGTCACTATGCTGGACAGAGCAGCTCCTTGCTGTGCTCCTGCCCTGCACAATCAGCCCTGACCAGGAATTATTCTGGTCGTGAAGAGGCCAAATTACATTTTATATTTCTTGTTAATGCTTCATCGTCTCCTCAAGCTGAAGGATAAGCTCCCTTTATGAAGGAGGTTCAAGACCCATCAAGAATTGTTCAGACAGGTCAAGTGGGAACTGATGTATTCAAATAATGACTGTAAAAAATGTCCATTATCTGTAAATTAAAGCCAGGATGGCCACAACTCTTCTCACCCCTCTGCTCAGGAGCAATTCTATTTTGGAAAGTCACATCTTCCAGCCCAGGACTTAAAAAAAAAACAAAAAAAACAACCCTTAATTTGCCTTGCTACAATATTGAATTACCATTACGCCGCTGAATAAATAAAGAATGTGGTTTCTGGAAATTCCCATAGATCACCATAAAATGCCTCATTATTGTCGATGTGGCTTATGACAGGGGCCATTAACAGGGAATGGGATCAATAATGAGAGGGAGTGCAGGGAACAGGCTGTGATGGGAAGCCCACAAAGAAAAGTGGGTTTTAGGGGCAGGCAGGGCTGGATGGGTGGGTGCCTGGGAGCTTCCCTGCTCTGCCATCCTCCACCCTCCACTCCCTAAAACCCCACGGACAGCACCATCACTTGCTGGCAAGAGTCAGGTGACAGCAGGCTCTGGGCAAAGCTGCTTTTCAGGTGCAGGAGGGGGAATTTGGGGGGGAGCCCCAGGGCACCTTTGCCAGCTCACCCAGACAAAGCCAGAGCATGGCCCAAGGCTTCCCAGATGTAGGATGTTTTCCAAGGAAGTAGACCCGCTGGCCAGAGAGGTGGAATCATGCATTTCAAAGACTAAAGTACATTCTGCTAATCAGGATTACAAAGAGCAGGGATAAAGAAGCCAGCAACAACTCTGTCCTCTAAGTGCTGAATTTGCCCTTGGACACAAAGAACAAATTGATAATTATTGTTCTAATTCTTTTCCCTGAAGGCCTGGCTAGAGAATTAAAGCCTTGAGCTTTCTAGAGACTGAATACCCCAGTTTATAATTTTTTGCTTTCCAAATCACATTGTTTTGTGTCTTCCTGCTTGCTCCAACCGAGCTCCATCAGCTCCCGCCACCCTCGCTCCTGTTAAGGGGTCACAGGGAGCCCCTTCTAATTTTTTTTCTGTGTTATAATGTGTACATAAACTCAGCTGGTGATCCAGAGCATGTGGAGATGAGGGGTGAGCACAAAACTCAGGTCAGCATCAGGAGGGGAGCTGGGATGGGCACTGCAAGGGCAGGATGCTGGTGGCACCAGGGAAGGGTTGACCTCAGTGTGTCACCAACAGGCAGCATTCCTTAAAAATCTCACTTTGGGAGTCATTTCCAGACACACTACTCTTGCAGAGGGGGGAACCGAGTGCATAAAGCTCACCCAACCCAGAGGGGCTTGATATTCCCTGGTCCCTAACAGCACCTCAGGATGCTTGGGTATGGTGTGGCACTCTTGCCCAGGACACTTCTTACACCAGCAAAGGGAATTGCTGCTTAAACGTGATTGCTTTTCATGGTAGAAAAGAAGCTCCAAAGTGTGAATTAAGACTGGCTTAAAACCCCTGGAACACAAACGCTGAGGTGGCAAAGCACCCATGGCTGAGTGACGGCGAGGACAGCCTCATCCATCTCCAGGCTCAGCCCCTAAAATCCAATTGGGGGTGTTAAAAGAGTAGATTTGAATGATATGCAGAGTCCAATATTATTTAAAGCCTCATAAGTCAGTAATAACGCTTTAAAATCCTCCCTAAATCTTGCCAGCAGCTGGGGCAGGTTGGTTTGAGCCTGGGAGAGGATGAGCTGCTTTTGTTGTGCTGTGAACAGGGATGGAAGGGAGTAGAGAGCATGGTCAGTGACTGGTAACACCGGGGTGGGGAAGAGAGAGAATGTGAGGTGCTGTGGACAGCTCCTGGTCTGTGTGGGACGGGCTGTGCTGGCTCGGGCAGCAGGCGCTGCTGCGCGGTGCTGACACATCGCAGCTCCTCGGCACCCTCTGCCAGAGGCGTGTCCAGCTCGCTGTTCCCACCGGCTGTCACCGTGCCCTTGTGCCAAGCACGGACTCTTGGGGACAAACTCATTTTCCTCTGGGCTTCAGAACGCTGCCACCGCCGGGCCTGTCACTGCTGTGCCGCGCGGCCACTCTGCTATTTATAGCCTGGAAAGGATGTCAAGCGCCTCGGAGACAAGGGACAGCGTCTGGGGATGGGAACAATACGAGTGCATTATGTGGCCTCCCTGGCAGCCAAAGCTGTCTCTTCTCCAGGGGGCTGAAGGCAGCAGCTCCTCTGCTGTGCCCGCGGGCGCTGCGGTGCTGCCGAGGACCGGCACGCGTGGCACAGGACGCGGCACGGAGCCAGGCGACTGTCAGGATCCTCACCGCCGCCACTCGCTCGTCACAACGTGGGCCAGAGATGGGAGATCTGTTTTTCCTGGTTAATAAGGTTTATTTTTGTTCTGAATGAATAATACATGATTAGTGTCAAAATAAATTACAGTCCTTCCATTATAAACCACTTTGCTGTTCTGTATCTTCTCCTCTCCCTGTCGTTCTGTTTCTTTCAACTATCTTTCTTCTTCTTTGGCTTCTTCTCTCTCTTTAAAGCTCCCTCTTCCTCTTGTCACCATCACACCATTCATTTCACAGCAGCAGAACAGAATATAAATGCACTGCCTTAGGGCTCGTCGAAGTTAAGCGCGTGTTGCGTGAGGAAGCGCTGATTGGCCTAAATTATGTAAGAGCAACCCGAAGCGGCTGGGGATTCACTCCTTTGATAGAAACAATAACAATTTCAAGATTTAAATGCCTGCATTTTCCAGCTGCACTGGGGTCCCAGGCTGAGGGAGGGAGCACGGCTGGGTGCTCTCTCCCACATGTAGCCCGCCCAAGAGCTGGGTCACCCAGGGTTGGAAGTTCAAGCACACATGTGCCTCTGAAGGCATCTTTGAAGCATTTGACCTTTGAAAGAATAATGAAATCCCAGGATGGTTTGGGTTGAAACGGACCTTGAAGATCATCCACTCCTCTGACACGGGGAGGGACCCCTCCTCTCAACAAGGTTGCTCCAAGCCCCATCCAACCTGGCCTTGGACACTTCCAGGGATCCAGGGGTCAGCCACAGCTTCTCTGGGCACCCTGTGCCTCCCCACCCTCACAGGGAAGAATTTCATCCCCCGCTTCAGTTTGAAGCCATTCCCCCTTGTCCTGTGACTCCAGGCTCCTGTAAATAGCGTCTGTCTTTCTTGTTGTTTCCCACCAGACACTGCTACCACTTGCATCCCCACAGCCCTTCACACCATCTGGGGTACAAAAAGTCTGCCTGGAGCTGAGGGGACATACCTCCCCTCTCTGGAGCACACCATCATCCACCACCAAGGATGTCCCAATGCTGTTTGGCCACTTTTGCCAGAGCCATCACCTGCTTGTGCACCAGGACCACTGAGGCAGGAGGGAGCTGCTAACTCTCCCCTGGCAGAGCCAGGGCATAGAAAACTTCAATCAGAGTCTGTTCACTAGGGCAGCTCTGAGATGTATAATTTAACAGAGGATATTCCATTGCAGACTCCTTGCTAAGATGCCTGGAGCAGGTGACTCAGGTACTGCAGGCTCTGAGGTGGGATTGTTCCATTTCCCACCTGTCACTGAAGAGCCAAGTGGCCGTATTTTCCTTTATTCCATCATTACAAAAAGAAGCAGCTTCATAAAATATTTATATTTCTAAAAATAATTGATTTCCTTTTAAGATCCTTGAAGTGAAACCTTAGGGTGGTATAAGAACTGTCCAGGTCACATTCCAAAGAGAACAAACCATAATGAAACTGCTGGCACAGCCACTTCAGAGGGAGGACCGACGGCTTTATTTAATTACTTTATATAATCCAGGCTCTACTTCTCAGCCTCAAACAATGAGAAATGATCAAAATCTCTGCAAGGACCCACAGCTCAAGGCTGCTGTAGTTCCTGATTGAGCTGTTGAGGCACATGGGGCTTCAGCAGCTTGAGAATTTGGTAGTCTGAGGGGAACTGGGAACCTCAGCCTGGCCAGGGGATGCAATGAGGTGGTAACACTCACATGTTAACTTGCTCCAGGGGGGAAAAAAAAAAAATTCCTTTAGGTCCTCTGAAGTTTCTTGAAGTTTTCTCAGTTTTCCCACATTTGAGGGCTGGCTGGCTGGCACATGGCCTGGCAGCAGGTGCAGCTTCTGATCGCAGCTTCTGTGAGAGCAGCACAACACACAAACACTGCATTACAGGGATTTTCTCTGCAAAGGGTGGGCTTGCACGGGTTGGTCTCACCTTGCTTTGCCCACACCAACCTACCCAGAATAGCCCTGCCCCAGTGAGGGCAATCCATGCCTGCTGTATGTGAGAACTGTGGGATTCATAAGGCTGCCAAGGTAAAATAAGACAGGAGTAGGCTCACTGTAAGGCTGAGGTCCAGACTTGCTCTCCATCATTTTACCATGAATTTCCTTTCACCTGAAGGTTTCCCAAACAAACACTCACTCGCACCCCAGGGCAGCTGCCCTTGGTCTTTCGTTCTCCATAAAATGAGGCAGACTGCGACCTTTCCCAAAGGGGAAAGACAATCTCAGTTTGATAAATTCCTGGGAACAATGTGCATCTCATTCCGGTTTATTACCCTTGTCAGAAGGTTACAGAAACGCTCGCTTAGATTATGGTGCTTAACCCACTGCCAGCCCCAGCCATAAATCCCAGCCACTGCCTGTGCTGGTACCTGGGGCAGCGTTTGGGCATCAGATGGATCTTTGGAGCATTGAAAGCCTGAGCCAGTGGGTTAGATACCCACCACTGCTTTAACCTTTTCATCCCAATAAATCTCCTCTAGGGCATGAGGATATCAGAGCCGATTTTTTTTTTTACAGGCATGGTATTTCTGCCTTCCTGAGGTACAAACCCAGCCAGGGAAACATCTCCCGGGTTGATTTGTGCCAACAGCTGAGTCATTTAACTGGTGGGATTTATACAGGCAGGGACAAATTGGACACCTGCGCTGAGAAAGCGTAGTTCAAGCCAAAATAAAAATCAGCCCCGGATTGTTCGGAGGTGGCTCTGCTATTATCCATCAAGGGCATTGTCTTCGGGGAGACAATTCCTTCTCTGAGCTCGTCCCCACATTGTCTGTCACAAATCCATGTCCATTGTTGGAGATGACGACACGTACATAATAATCCTGTAAATTCCAGCGCGTTTCAGCTTTGCTGTTTAAGCATCAGCAGCCGGTGAGGGATGAAGGTTTAACACACGAGTGTTACCTAATGTAAAGCTCTTGCTGCCGTGGAATCGGGAGGCAGATGGTTCCCAAGCTGCAGACTCGGCCGTGCTCTCGAATGGCTCTTTTTGAGGATGGCTGCACTGGGGTGCTGGGCAGGAGATGAAAGGTGCCAATGACTGAGCCCTGTTCAGAAAAAATAAAATATCAAGGCAGAGAGTGGTGGCCACAGGCTCTGATTTCTCCTGCAGCTGCACAATGGGCTGAGCAAGGCTGGAGGATCCTGTGTGGGGCAGGAGGTGTTGGTGCTGGGCAAGTCGGGGTCTCTGGGGTCTTGTGCTTCCAACCCACAATAGCTCCAGCCTGGACTCCTCACACCAGGGCTCCTTGCTTCCCTTTTAATCAAACTTCAAACCCAGGGTAACGACTTAAAAATCCGCAAAGGAAGCAGCCAAGGGAGACATAAGGGCTTGTTTGATCTTTTTCTGAAAGGAGAGTAGAAATCAATTCCTGAAAGAAAATGCATAAGGACAGTGCTGGAAGGAAAAGCCAGGACAGAGCTGGGATCAGTCACATGGGACAGGTTTGTGCTCCCAGGACACGTTTGGCACCTTGAGGGCACCAGCCAAGCAGGTGGCATGACCAGAATGTGAGTTCAGCACTCATTTATCCTTGGATTTCATGTGCAGGCAGGGAAAGCTTTAAGGATGAAGCCAAGTTACCCTGCTGGGGTGGGGGCCCTACCTGCTGGCAGGCATGTCCTCACCACAGCTTTCCAAAAGCTGCTTCAGCAGGAGCTGGGGCTGTGTGGAGGAGGAGAAGGAACAGGAGGAGGAGGAAAAGGAGGAGGAGAAGGTGGAGGAGGGTAAAGCCCACAAAATGTTGATTCTTGCTGGCAGAAGGGCGCTGCAGGCGCGGGGCTGGCAGGGAAGCAGTGCCAGCTCCCCCGGCATGTCCTGAACACATCCCCAGGGAGCTCCTCACCGGCGCTCCCGTCTCCACCAGCACGAGCCTCCAGTGCTGCCTGGGGTGGTGCTTTTCTGTGCCAGGATTTAGAAGAATGAAATCTAAAAGCTGGCAAGAGACATGAAGGGAAGTCGCTGCCTCCAACAATAACGGCATATTTCAGTAGCTGAATTGAGTGTGACCCTTCCTATGCAGCAGGTCAGCAAACAAAGCAGGGGATTAATTGCTGCTGTCGATACATATCTCAGCAGCATCCAAACATTTATAATTGTGAGTTAGTGCCGTGGCCACACTGCTGGAGCTGGCGTGTCCAGGCCTGGCACTGGCAGCTTACTCCGGCTGCTCTCAGGGACGTTGTCTGGGTCACTCCACTCTGCTTCCAGCCCCATGCTGCACTGATCTGGTCTACTTCCAGAGCCAGACATGCTCAAAACAGGGTTTCCCCAAGCTGTTTTTGGCCCTGGACAGTCCTCTCTGCTCTCTGCATGCCCACAGCCCACAGCACCTCGGTGGCTGTCCCCATGTCACCCTGCTAATGACCAGGCTTTCAGAAGGGAGTGGATAATAATCACAGCACGCTGTTTCTCACGTTCTCCTCGGCTGGCAATCTCTGCCAGCAGCCTCAGCCACTACGTCAGAAGCAGGAAAAGAGCAGGGATGGCTCAGCTGTGTGCTCCGAGTGGAGCTGTGGGCTGGGGAGCAAGGACACTCTGGAGAGCACAGAGGGGAGCCGGGGGCTGAGCTGGCAGAGCTGGGCTCTGCTGCACTGGCAGCCCACCCCTATCCCTGTCCCCATCACTGTGAGCTGGCCTTGGCAGGGACAGGGACAGTAGGGAGCCCCGGGACGGGTCTGCATCCTGGAGAGAAGCTGCAGGCTTCAGAAAAACAGTACTGCTTGCCTTTTTTATTTTAATTTTGCACCTTAGATTGTATCACTAATAGAGCCAAACAGTATTGAACTGGAAACGCTGTTTAATTATTTTTCAAAAATAGACCAGGGAAGGGCAGTAAATGGAAATACCAGTGAACACGGAGCACGGCACCAGTCTCACAGCAACGAATGGGGCCCCGCTCTCGGGGCAAGTCAGCTGTGACTCCATCGAGCCACTCGACTGCAAATTATTCCTGTCCTCTGGTGACCATCGTCAAGAAATCACAAGCCCTTCTGCTCCTGAAAGAGCTCATAGACAGCTAGAAACGACCTGCTTGTTTTCATGTATTCAGCACGGGGACTATTAATTAATATGCTTTATTGGTTTTGTTAGAATCACCTGGGCTAATTTTAGGGGGGATTTCGGCAATATCATTGCATTAAAGGCAAATAACATGGAACTAAGGGATTGCTTTTGTGAATGTGGATATTAATGCCTCTCCTGGAGCAGAGCTGTGGTGAGGAGGGGATGCACTAATGGTCCCATTACGCTGTGTTCCACAAATGGCATGTTGCCCTCATGGAGGGGATTTAATGGCTTGGTGCAATAACAAGCTAAAAGCTGGCAAGGGTAAGATAATGGACTGTAAAAAATATATGTTTATTGACACTTTTCCTCATTGTTTGGATTTCTGCAGGGTGAATCTCCTTGGTGTGCCACGCAGTGCTGCATGGGAAGATGCTGGCACAGGATGAGACTCTGCTCCAGTGGCTGGGGCAGGTGGGAAGGGGCCTGGCATGTGGCCCCTCTGAGCTGCACTTGCCAGGCATGATCCAGCTGGAAAGCCACGACAAACTCCCCCACACAGCACTGAGTGGTGCAATGAGCCCCTGACTAAGATCAGATGGATGCACTCCATAAACTGAAGGGCACAGCTCAGCCCCCTGCACCTGCACATGAGGGATGATTGCCCAAAGGAGGGGCAGGTCCTGATCCCATTTTCCATTCCCCTGCACACCCAGGGAGGTGGGAAGCAGCCCCAGCCCTGTTGGCAGCCAAAATCTGGCCAACACCTCCCTGCAAGCAGCAGCTGATGCTGAGGAGAGGCAACCTCAAGAACTTGTGCAATGAGTGTTCCAGCACTTGCTTTAAACACCAACTTAGTGAAGAGGCTGTGACACCGCTGGCTCCAGGTCCTCAGAGCCACTTGATCATCTCCTTGACAAAACACAGAGCCTCCCAAATCACACTGCTGTGGGCGAGGAGATAAAATCCCCGCTAAAGATGTCGCAATCTGGAACTGTCTCATCTTTCCTGCACAATGAGATGTCACCACTTGGCCTCTGAAGTGAGGCCCAAAAAGCATTTTCCAGACTTCTCCAGAATGAAGTTTTGTTTAAAGTCCCAGCACCTGGGCTGGTCTCCCAGGGCGTATTTCCTAACCCATCCATGGAGTCTTCCACCACTGAAGTCCAACTGCAGACAAGGGTGTGTTTGTCTTCATCTTCTGAACATGGGGCTATGAGGGAAAGAAATCACTTGGCTGCTTCCCCAAGCAAGAAAATGTTCTCCCAGTGCTCCTCTGGTCCTGACAGCTCTGGTCCCAGGGCTGGCAGCTGTGGTGGAGCACTGGAGCTCCCCAGAGCTGCATAGTGTGATACAAACCAAGGGGTGGGAGATGTCTGGGGAGACCCAGACAGTCAGTGATACGGCACTTGTGATGATTGTTCTGCCTGGAATCTCATGCATGGGTAATTATTACTCTCCTAATTCCATTATTCACAGTTGTGATAGGTGGTTTCACCTCTATTTCTCTCTCACACACAAAACCCCTTATTAGCATTCTCTGCAGTGAGAGTATTCCCCACCCTGCAGCCAAAACAAGCCAGGAGCAGAATGGTGCACAAGATCACCGTGTCACTGTTGCCCTTCTGTGGCTCCCATCTCCCATCCCTGCTCTGGGGCCAAAAGTGGTGTCATTGGAGGGTGGTGCAGGGCCATGGCACAGCTGTGGGACACATGTCCCTTCCCAGGGAACCAGCAGCTCCCCTCCACCTGTCACTGCTCCCTGCTCCAGACCACACCAAGCCATTCGATTTGGAGTGTTTGATCTGCTTCCAAAAAAATATAAAAAAGGGAAAACTTCCACTTAGCCTTTCTTATGATCCATAAAACCCAGCTGGAGGCTGAGACAGCTGCTCATATAAAAAAGTTACATTAGGGAAGGAGAACTTATTGTGGCTGCATGGGAAGCCTGGGACTATGGATCTGGGACTGTGCAAGTGCTGGGCTGCTACTGCTGGAATAGAACACTGCTGCTGCTGCTGCTGCCATCCCAAATATGCTCCCAGAATGTCATGTGCCAGCAGGTCTGGGTGCCTTGGGACTGCAATGGCACTCATGGGTTTCTGACTCTCTGGCTGGGATGTCCAGTGCTGTCAGCACGGTCAGTGCAGAATGACAGACTCACAGAATAATTTAATTTTGGAAAAAGCCTCCAAGACCGTCGAGTCTTCATCTCAGCTGGAAAAGAAGGGGGAAATTGTAGCTGTGTGGAGGCTGAAGGAGAAGCCTGCCACCCACCTGAGTGGGCCAGAGGTAAGGCTGGCCAGGCTACATGCAGCACAAAAGAAGTCCCTGCAGCCCTCCCCATTCACGTCAGGGAAGTCAGCAGTTCCCAAACTCACATCCATGATCCATCACTTTGTTTTGCCTCCTGGCAACTGCAGAGGGGGAGGCATAAGGTGGGAGGAAGGGGTGAGTGGAAGACTAATTGCAGCTACACCTGGGGACCTTGGGCACTGCAGGTATTTCAGATGGAAAAAAGTAATTTTCAACAGCAAATTGGTAACTGGCTCCTTAATGTCAGCCTTCAGCTCCAGAAAGAACAATGACCTGTGGTGATGCCTCGGCAAGGTGTGCCAGGCAGGGAGGAGCACAAGCTCCTGCAGGAGGGAAGGACCAGGACCAGGACCAGGACCAGGACAAGGACCAGGACAAGGACCAGGTCCTGTCATTACTGTAGCCCCTGTGACGAAACTCGCAGGGGACTCACGATGCTCGCGGAGGCCTCGATGCAACAGTTTAACAGCAGTGTTTAAGAAGAGGAGTTGCCATGGTAACTGCTACTCGGGATTTTGTGTCCTGGTACGGGAGGTGCTGGCGCTGCGTGTGCCCGGCAGTCACACTTCCCCGCCCGGGACAGCCCGCGGTGCCCGCTGCGCTCCGTGGGCGCTCCCGCGGGGGCTGCTCGTGGGCTCCGTGCTCCGGCGGCTCCCGCAGCCCAGCTCGCAGCGAGGCTGCCGCTCCGGCTCTTGTCTGAGCTCTGCTTTCCTCGACGAACACTTCCCTGCCCTCCCAACTGCCCGGATGAGCACAGCGGGAAGAAGTTTTCACTCTTCAGGACACGGTTTTCCCTCCCTAAGGCAGCGTGTGTGGGTGCGCGGGTCCCCAGCCGCTGCCCTCAGCACAGGCAGGTGACATGAAGGCAGCGGGTTTATTCCCCATTTGGAATTACCCTGTGAGCTGTGTTAACAGCTTAGCTGCTAACTAAGACTAGATCTCTGGTAGTAATAAAAGCAGTCCCTTGGTGGGTGGGTTTTGGCATTTCATCTCGATTCCAAAATGAATAATTTATACAAGGCTTTATTGGAGCCCAGAGTTATACAATAAATGTTCCATGCAAACACGCTCACATATTTCAATGTTAGTATCTCTCCAGTGAATTTGCCTGGCAGGCCAAGCCAGGCTGGGATTGCCACATTGCTTATTTACGTAAAATATCATAATCTCACTTTTATTTGCATTTCTGAAGTGCCATTAGGGTGATTTGGAACATATGAGCCCAGCCAGTCGATCGCAGCTGCAGCTCCTGGGCCAGGGTGGGAATGGCTTTCAGGCCTCCATGGCCAAGAGTAGGAGTGGGTTTTGGCAAGCTGGTGCTGCAGGGAGGCAGAACCCACGGGGTGAATGTCAGGGCACAGGGGATGAGCATTTGGGGGTTTTTAGGAGTGGTGTGTTTGTTCCCATCTCCATCTGCTCAGCCCATGCAGTGTGTGTCACTGGGGGCTGCTGCCTGAGCCTCCTCCTGTCCCGCTTTGGGGAACAAAGCCTTACAGGCAGGTTAAATCAAAGGCAGTTCTTAAAAGAGAAGGGTGGCAGCTTTCAGCAGTGATGGGCTGCAACCCACCCCTCCCCAAACCAACTCTTGAGGGATTTCTTCCTTTCTCAGTGAGCTGAAATAGAACCCATCTCCAATGATTTCGTTGCTTAAAACCCAGTTGTAGCCTCCAGAGACTAATTACTTTCTCCTCGCATTTGCATCGTTTACATTCAAGTCAGTTTAAGGGATGTGTCATGTTTTGGAAGGAGATGAGAAGCTCAGAGGCAAAAATCTTCTCAGAAGCAAAGGGCTCGGGAGGAAGATGTGGGAACAGGCATGTTGTGAGAGCAGCCATTCCCTCTTCCACCCTCCCTCCCGTCAGGGCAGGGACAGGGGAGGTGGAGGAGGGTGAGTGTCCCTCAGACGAGCCCTTGCACTGTTCCAGCCGCAGAGGAGGATTCTCCAGCGGGAGCGGAGGCGTGCGGCGTGTGCTCCCCCGCATCCCTCGGCAGGAGCTGACAAGCACCAGCCTGGCGGTGCGGTGCCTGTCTGATCCCAGCTGTCTGGCTCCCGCATGGAGCTGCTCTCACAGCACAGAGGCAGCTTTGAGACAGGCTGAGATGATTTCCAAGTTGCTACTCTTGTGCTCTGCTGCCCTCAGCCATGCCAGCTGCTGCCGTGGGTCTCTGACATTCTCTGTGAGACGGGGGTCTCGAGCTCAGGGACATGCAGCCACAGAGAGATGGGGAGGAGGGGATGATTCCCTCAGCCAGGATAGTTATGGACATGACCTCTGTTCTGTTCTGTTCTGCTCCAAGGCAGGTCAAGAATTCTCCAGTTTGTGCCTGCAATTCAAACCTCCAAACTTCCTCCGTTGTCATCTGTTTTTCTTCTGTCTCTGCAATTTCTACCTGGAGCTGATGATCCAGCTCAGAGTTTTCCTTGCTCATGGAGTGAGGGCTCTGCAGAGCGAAAGTGGCAGAACTGTCCCCTACTGTGCCCAGCTGGGTGGCCAGCAGCCCCCTGGGACACTGCAGCTCCTCTCCTCCTGGCTATTGTGGCTCTGGGGAATGGGAACTCCAAATTTAATGGGTGAGCTCTATGGGAGAGATTCCAATGAAAAGCAGAAAAACAGTTGTTTGAGAAAACTAATTGAATTTATTTGACAAATACTTGCAGATCCAGGGAGCAAGTGCACACATACCTGGAAGAATTGCTTCAAAGAAAGCCTATTGTGCTGCTGCCGCTTGTTCTGCTCCTTTTTCATCTTCTTTTTTTTTTCTCTTGGAACTGCTCTGAGCCAGAGAGCCGGTGACAGAGGAGTGCATTTCATCCACAGCCAACCCAGCAGCACTCGGCCTATTCCAGAGGATCTCCACAGGCCATCATTGTCTGGCCCTGCCGCTGTCTGGGCAAATTTAGCACATAGCCAGTGGGCTGCTTTAATAGGAGTGCTGAGATTTCAGGAGAGCTGAAAATTTATATTCCCCTGTAATTGCCACAGCACACCTTAGTGCTGCTGCTGTAGCAGGAAAATGGTTGTCCCCAGTACACCAGGGACTCAGCAGAGATGCTGGCACAAACAGGATAATGAATGCTAAGGTACCTCGTGTGTCGCACAGACTGAGCTTAAATATTGAACGAGCAGCATTCCTGAAAGAGCCATATCCCCTCCTTGGAGAGGGGCAGAATGTTATCTTAAACCTAGGGAGCATTTTGCCCCCCGCACACTGGGACTTGTACTGGGACCTCACTTGAGCTATAATGAGATTTGAGAGTTTGGAACACATCTTAATGCACTGTGTCCCTCATATCTCTTGTCTGAGTAAAATGAGTTTGAATTTTTCATTTTAATTGCAGACTTGTGATCTGGAATAGACATTCTTGTACTGAAAAGCATCCGCTTTTAGATCCACTCCTTGGGGCATACGATGACACAGGCACCCCGTGTCAGGCACTGCTTGTCAGAGCACAGCTGGATCCCCGAGGTGGGCACAGCTCCATGGGCACTCCAGCGAGGCGGAACAGCTCAGGAAAGCCTTGTGGCTCAGGAACGGCTCCTCTTCTCTGGACAGGCAGATTCAAGCAGGGTTTTTTGCACCATGACTGACTACTGAGCTTGGAGCAGCATTCTCAGAGCCCAGCTGATTGCAGTTCACATGAATCACAGAATCCCAGGATGGTTTGGGTTGGAAGCTCATCTTGTTCCAACACCCTGCCAAGGGCAGGGACACCTTTCACTATCCTGGGTTGCTCCAAGTCCTGTCCAACCTGGCCTTGAACACTTCCAAGGATTCAGAGGCAGCCACAGCTTCTTTGGGAAACCTGTGCCAGAGCCTCACCACCCTCACAGGGAAATTTTTTTCCTATTATCCTATCTAGCTCTGCTCTCTATCAGTGTGAAGCCCTTGTCCTGTCACTCCGGGCCCTTGTAAATAGTCTCTTTCCATCTTTCTTGTCAGTTCCCTTCAGTACTGAAAGGCCACAATTAGGTCATCCCAAATCCTTTTCTCTTCCAGGCTGAACAATCCCAATTCTCTCAGCTTTTCCCCAGAGGAGAGGTGCTCCATTCCCAGTGGGGAGCAGTAAAACTGGTGAAGGCTGAATGGCACCAAGCCTGGGGATTCCCCATCCTAGGTCAGTGCCTGACCAGCTGTACCATGTTGGTCAGTCCATCATATCTCTTGGGATCACACTTTCCTGGACTCAAAAGTGAGCTCAGGGGTTTGGCTGTTGCTGCTGCCCTGTGAGAGTCCTTAAAGTCACTGCTCTACTGGAATAAGAAGTTATCTCTAACCCTGTAGGGATTTGGCAAAGATGCTGGCACGAAAATAGTTTGTAATGAGCTTTAAGACATATTAATGAAGAGAAGTATAATTATTATTACCGAGTTCAATTACAGCCCTTGGATTACAAATACTCTCCCACAATCCCTCAGGAAAGCAATGCATCTTGTCTCCGCAATTAAATAAACTGCGTATCAAGGGGAGGGAAGAGGATTAAACTACAGAAGAAAGAATTGCTTCAACTTGACTGTGGTGGCCCCTCTCCTCCTCCCGCCCAGCTCTCCCTGCTTTGAGGAGAAGAATCCTCACTCAGCACAGCCCAACGGTGATAAAATATTCCTTGAGAAACTGGGGGTTGGCTTCCTTCCAAAGTCTCCGGCATCTGTAATGCAGCAGTTGCCATGCTAGTGGAATCTAATAAACTGTCTGCAGTACTTATGGAAGTGCACACCTGTACAGTTCTGCTGCCCAAAGATGCAACCTAGGCACTCCTTAAGGGTTTTTTTTCCTTCCGTGGTTACTGAGCGTGGAGACAAAACTGAGGGATGTGCCTGTTCCCTGTGCAGGAGTGTGACTGAAAGCACAAAGCCCTGAGAAGCGCGGAGCTGCAAATGCAGAGATCGCTGTAGGTCAAGTGCGAGGAAGCTGCACACGGAGCGAGGGAAGCTCGACCTTGGCAACACAGCAGAAACGTCAGCAGTGGTAAAAAACAATGCTGTCCCCAAGGAATAGTGTAATCCAGGGGCTGCTCCAGCTTCCTGACTTCTTGGCTAGAGCAGCTTGTCTCTGGAGAGCTTAGAGGGGAGGAGAAGCCAGTGTTCAGCTGTGTATGAGCAAGAAGGGGCATTGCACTGCTTTCTCTCGTTGGAAGAAATCCATTACAGAGAGGATCACCCTGCCATGGATGCCGGCTGGCACAGGGCCAGGCTCACTTCCAGGGACCAGAGCAGCTCTGCTGGCTCTGATGCTGGTGGAGAAGTGCCTGACAGTGTCTGGAAGGTGGAATGGGGAGGTTGCACATGGGACAGGAGGTCTGGGGAGGTGGGACAGGAGGCCTGGAAGGGAGGAAGTGAGACAGGAGGGACAGGATGTCTGGAAGGAGGGACATGTAGTCTCCAGGTAGAACAGGAGGCCTGGGAGATGGGACAGGCAGTCTGCATGTGGGACAGGAGGTCTGGAAAGTGGGACAGGAGGTCTGAGAGGAGGCACAGGAAGGCTAGGAGGTGGGACAGGAGGTCCAAAATTGACAGTGCTGCTGTCTCTGGCCCCTGGAGCAGTGCAGGATGCTCTGAGCTGACCAGAGGAGGGGCTAGTGCTTTCTCTCTCTCTCCCATCTAAAATCTATCCTGAAACACTTCTGATACCAAAACGCACCAAGTTAAGCACAGGAACAGAAGTCTCAGGTGACGTGTCTGGATTTTGGCCGGACAAACCTTGGCATATGGATGGGCCTGGAAACCATGCCAGTTGTGCACAGGTAAGTTAAGTTACCCACCACCTCCCTGGGCGCTGCCTAGGAACATGGTTTACTTCTTTTCCTATTAAACAGGATAACAAAAGCACAGCTACACAGTGTAGCAGTTTCTCCTTAAACAGTGCTATTGTCTGCAGATGAAGCAGGGCCAACGCTTGTTTCAATTCCCTCAGAACTCTCTCTGAATGCGTTTCTTGTGCACCTGATTGTTGTTCAATCTCTCCTGCCCAGCCTGGTGTACACACGGTTCCGGGGCTCGCTTTTGATCGTGCTGGCTGCAGGACACTTGTTCCTCCTGTGAACCCTGCTCCTTTGTTCCTGCGAGTGTGCCACCCATGGGGAAACCTTTGTCCAAATAATCTCAGATTCCCTGAAGAGCGTGAGCTGCCAGCTTTGCTTTCTAGTTGAAGTGACAGCAAGGAACATATAGATTTATTCTTCTATTCACTGGTGGCTTTCTATTCGTGTGTCCTCGCATCAAATCAAAGTGTCAAAACAACATCCCCAGCACTCCAGTGGAAGCTCCTGCCCACCTGACAGACATGTGAGGAGCAGGTATTTTTAGCTGAAAAGGATAACCAGCAAAGGTCATGTAGTGAAGAAAATGACCCAAGACAATGGTAAGAAGAAACCAAGGCACTTCTGCTGGAACCTGGGAGGATTGGTATTACACCAGTCACCCCTCTGCCCTGGGAAGAAGTACAGAAAGGGACAGGAAGATGTGGCAGTCAAGTTTCTGGCTCTGTGACAGACTTATTAGAATGCTCTGAGCCCTAAACCCTCTTCCTGGGTGGTTTTTAATTCTGACTCTGTGTTAAGCATTAAGCACTATCAGTGCATGCAGAAAAGAGCCCTAGAAATGTGCTGCTTGAGCAGGAGTGCCCAGCTGAAGTCTTTCTCCGCTTACATGATTAATCTGTCTCTGAAGAGCAGCTATTACACACTGGGATGGTGTCTGGACAGTTGTGTGACATCTTCTGTGCAGGATGCGAGCAGTGCAGATGACAAAGGCATGCAGCCAGCCCTGTGGAGAGGTGGGAGATGACTCAGAGCTGTGGCATCGTGTAATGGAGCTGCTCCTGGAAAACCTGCTTCAAAAGAGTCGGGACACAGGAGATCAGCAGCGATGCTTGATGGAGGCAATACCTGATGTAGGAAGTACTTAAGCAGATTGTAATGAGGATGTGGGTTCATTACCAGAGCCTCGCAGGGCTGATAACGGAATCGCTCCTGTTGCACTGCAGTCCCCAGTTGGAAGGAATGCGTAAGAGCGCGGCGCTCCGGGCCACTGGAGCCGCTGTCCTAGCGTGATTCCTACCAATGGAACAATATTGCTTGCTGTTGCATGAACGGAACATGTCTCCTCTGATTGTTTTTTCCTGCTCTTTTGAAGACAGATGCTGTCTGAGGATCCCCACTGGTAGGAGGTCCTCTCTGAGGTGCAGTTACAGCTCTTTACACGTAACCTCTGGCACTGGGAACCAGTGGTAAAAAAATAAATCCAAGTAGGGATCTTTTGGCACAGAGTTTGCTCTGGTTCTGAAAGAAGTCGTGAGAGTGGACAAGGGACTGACCTCAATAGCCTGTTCCATGGCCCTGCTCCAGGGTGTTTCAGCTGTAATTATCCTTTTTTAATTCAGGGAGCTACTGAACTGTGATGAGATTCCTGGAGTGGCTTAAACTCCCCATCCTGTAGGATAGCAGGGAAAGAGACAGGTATCCTCCTCTTCAGGAAAATGCTGATGGCTTCTTGCTCTGCTAAAAAAATGCCACCTGGCCCAGCTGTCTTATCCATCTCAGGTGCTCATGCAGGGACATGTGCCTTTGCTTGGACCAGCTCTGTCCTGGGAGATTTCATATGCCCAGAAATTGGTGACTCTTAAATGCCAAGAATTAAATTGTTGAGGGGGTTTTAAACTTTACGTATTGAATTACTGCAAGACAAGTGACAGAAAGTAAGAGTTAATTATGTGACAGGGAGAGAAAGTGCCACTGTGCAGCAATCCTTTCAAAGGCAACAGAAATATTATAGACTCAGGACTGCACAACTTGCCACACTCTGACTCGAGATGTGCTACTGATTCACGGGGCAGCACTTTCGGATGGGGATGTGGTGTGGGCCACATCTCTGCTGAAAGGTAGGTCTCACCTCAAGCTGCGTTCAGAGGCAAGTGCTAATGAGAGAAAATCTGGTAGGATTTTGTCAAATCAGAGTTTAAAAACATCCTGGTGATGTCCTCTTTTCAGTCCCTCGGTGGATTTCCCTTTCTGTGTGGCTGGTAGAGTGGCTGTGAGTGCTTGCTGAGGTGACCCGAGCCCACACCACACAACCAGCTCTGTGGGGACAGTGCCCTGGCCCCTCCAGATTTGGGGCACACACACAGCTTGGGCAGGTGCTCATTTCTCATGTGATTTCCCACCAGAGCCCGATAATCCTGTTCCATTCTGCCTTCCAAGCAGAGCTGCAAAGTGCAGCAGCTGAGAGAGGAGACAAACACGACTGAGATCAAACCTGATCAACATCTGCAAGCAGCCACCCCACAGTCACCCTCCTGTGGGACATTCCCTGTCCTCCCACACTGCTCTCAACAATTATCCCGTGCAGAGCCACCCTTGGGGGGCACAGCCTCAGCTGTGTGCCTCCCACAGCTCGGGGCCTGGCCAGGCTACTGTCGCTATTTCAGGGGCTGACTAATCCTGACGGGAGCAGGGAAGAAGCTGCTGTTACCTGCAGAGGACAGAGGGAAGGAGATAATTCATCCCATCCCCAAGTAATCCCTGCAGGCAGGTTTTGAGTCAGATTTCCAATCATCTGCCTTTGGAGACCACCAAGCAGGCTTTAAAGAAATCCTTATATTTTTAGCAGTAACATAATGGTGGGAATTTAATAAAATTCACCATCAAATATTTATCCCATTACATTGGCTTAAGTAATTTAAGATGCTGAAATCAACATGGTTGGGTTTATATTTAATGAGCCTTGTGTAAAACAGCCACTTCCATCCTTGTCAGGTGTGTAGAGAAGACACTTGCACTCACTCAAAGAATTTTTATCTCCCCAAAGATATGGTGTTAAATAATGTACAACACTCACCAAAATGTTACCTGACACTGGTGGAAAATCAGGTTGGGGCTCAGTGAGCTTGATGTTCACTGGCATGTAGGACAGAGGAAGGGCATTTTTTAATTATTATTATTTTAAATCTAACTGAGCAAATTATGCTGAGAGCAGCCTGGGCTCAGCTTTTGGATGAAGTTCAGCCTTGCTGATTGTGGTGTTCCCAGCCTGTCCCTCTGACAGCTGGGCAGCGTGGCAATGCCAGGACCAGGCTCAGCTACCTGCGAGCAGGGGGGCTGGAGGAAACAGGGAGAAACTGTTTGTTCCTGAGATCCCTCTGTGCCAGCTGGGAGCAGCACACTCAGAGCTGCAGAACACAACTGTCCCAGCTCCCTGGGGTGCCCAGCAAAGCAACCGGTCAAAATCTGGGCATCTCTCCAATGGAGACAGGCTGGGAGAACTGGGGGTATCCAGCCTGGAGAACAGGAGGTTCTGGGGAGACCTTGGAACCCCTTCCAGTGCCTGAGGGGGCTTCAGGAGAGCTGGAGAGGACAATGGACAAGGGCATGGAGTGACAGGACAAGAGGGCATGGCTTTAAACTAAGAGGGGAGAAATACAGATTAGATTTCTTCTTTAGGATGAAATTCTTCCCTGTGAGGGTGGTGAGGTGCTGGCACAGGTTTCTCAGAGAAGCTGTGGCTGCCCCAGCCCTAGAAGTGTCCAAGGCCAGGCTGGACGGGGCTTGGAGCAACCCGGGACAGTGGGAGGGTGTCCCTGCCCGTGGCAGGGTGTCGGAACAGGATTAAATCCCTCTAACCTCAACCATCCTGTGTCTCTCTGATTTGGGCTCCTGGCAGGAAGGCTTGGTGGGGGCTGAGCCTCTCCTACGAGAACTGGAGAGAACTCCTTGTCCCTCCCGTGTCCTTTGTCTTGCCATGTCCCCCCGTACCTCCCCATGTCCCCGCGTGTCCCCCGCGTCCCCTAGTCCACGAGCGGCGCGGCCACACCGCCGGTCTCACACTGACCCCCAGCGTCGGGCGGCGGCTGAGCCCGAGCTGCTGCCCCGGCCGGGGACTTCGGTGAGAATTAAATCCTAATTAAAGCCTGTAGCAAAGCGACGTGACAAAGCGGGAAACGGAGGGGCGGGAGTGCCGGTTCCTACGGCTACAGTTACTGCAGCCGTTAAACTGAGCCAGGAAAAGGTTTCTGTAGCTGAGATGCTTTTTAACAGCCAAGCCAAGTTGCCAGTAAATCATTAAAATCCACGTAATCGGTCTCCTGGAGCAAAGGTAAGGGTTTGGACCCAGTGAGACGCTTTGTGCTGGGAGAGATTTACTTGTAGTTTGTGAAACACTTTAAAAATCAATATGCCCGGAGCAAGAGGGGCTTTAGGAAGGGCAGGAGACCTGGGGCAGGTGGAATTCACTGGGCAGTGTTTGGAGGTGCCTTGGGGAGGATTTGCCAGGCAAACACTAGAGATTGTTACAAGAAGTGCATCAATAGCAAGGAGACAAAACCATGAGCAGCAGGGCTCCAGGCAATGGTTTGGGGAAGAGTCCTGGCAGGGCTCCAGGGTCTCCAGCAAATCACAGGAAGCCCAGCGCCAAACAGCCCCTCAGACAGGTACTGCAGCTCCCCAGCCTGGGCAGGGTTCTCTGCACTCGCTGTTCTCCAATGTTCCTTATGGTTTGTCATTAACGAATGTCACAGGTTTCTTCTTTGTTGCTCTTTCTCACAAAGCCCACGTACAGCTCTGTCGTGTTAATTAATTTCTTCAGATACTGCCTTTCCACGTTTGGTCCTTGATAAAACGCTTGCAAGAAATCCAAAATAAGACTCAAAGAGATTTCTCACATGGCAAGCATAAAGTTCTGTTATGTACCGTAAATTCCCTGTGATTTCTGTGTCAAGGCTCACCAACTCCTGATGTGAGCACTCCTCTGTGATGGAAATGAGCGGTTTATTCCATGTGAGTGGTGCAGACGTCCTCAGGTCAGCAGTGCTCAGGGCAGCTGAATCGGAGGGCGGCAGATCCTTGTGAATATTCAGTTCTAGGTGGGATATCGATTCCCAGAGTATTTCCCAGGACAGTGCCTCTGGGAGCCCAAAACTGGCAGTTCATAGAATCATGGAATCACAGAATGGTTTGGCTTAGAAGGCACCTTAAAGATCATCCAGTTCTAACTCCCTGCCATGGGCAGGGACACCTTCCACAGACCAGGTTACTCAGAGCCCCATCCGGCATCAATGCTCACCAACATTACCTGGGCTGGCACAACTCCACCATGCGATGGAAGGAAATAGCATCTAAAGATTATTTTCTTCAAATCTTCAACACAAGACCAACTCTTCCTGCTGAGGAAGCAGAAGAGGCAGTGAGAAGGATGCAGCAGGGAGCAAGGCTCTTGGTCCTGGTTATTGGGAAGTGGATCCTCCTCCTGCTTTTTCCCCAGAAGAATTCAGCCACTTGAACTGAACCCACCTCTCCCGTGGCAGGAAAAGGCCAGCCAGTGCTCCTGACGGATGGCTGTTCAGTATGACAGACCTCACATTCAACAGTTAACTGCCAGCATGTTTACAGGCAACATTTTTTTTGGCTGCTGTCCCTGGCATGTCAGTCATGTTTAGCCAAATGAACTGGGAGGATTATAACAGACAGGGACACTGGTGCAAGTGACAGGCGCAGAGACAAGTGCTGCAAGAAGCTCATTTGCACATTGAGTTTCACAGCCCGGCTCTCCCTTCCTGCTCCATAAGCTCATCAGCTGCTGCTGCAGAGCCGCCAGTTTTCACAGGAATGATGGAGCTCACAAACCCCTCTTTTTATTTTTTCTCTCCTGCCTGCTTAGACAACAGATTCTAACATAACCCATTTTTTTTAATATTTAGAATAAGCCCCCTTTTATGTGGAAATGTGGGTTTAATGTAAATAGCTCGTGCTGCTCTGATTCTCTCTGAGGGCTGTTGGCTGTTGGCAGTCCCCCTGTCGTCTTTCAAGTCACTTGGGAGTCACTGCTGCTGAGATGGGGATGGATCTCAGAGGGATACGCAGTCTCTCCCGGGTGCTTCCTGAGCTATGTGACAGTTTTTATCTCGGCCGTATTTCAGGATATGCAGCAACATCTGCGGCTGTGAAATTGTCACCACCTGCCCCCAAAATAATGTGGTTAAAGGAGAGAACAGGGCAAGCGTAACATGAGAGCTCTGGAGGGAGTCCTGCCATCCCCAGCTCCATCTAAGCTGCTGTGTCCCTTGCAAGTGTCCAAGGCCACCCCACAGAGTCTGATGTGCTTGTAGTTGTGTACCTCACCCCACACCAGGTCACCAAAGGCCATGGGACTGCTCAGGGCTTTGTTATCAGTGCTCAGTCACAACAGCTTTTCCAAAGCAGCAAAAAACCTGAGAAACATACAGTGTTGTGAAAAGTATCTATTAGAATTGTCAACATTAAATTTCCCTTTACTATTTTCAGTTTGTTGTGGAAATTAAAACAAGAACCACGTTTTCCAGCTGCAGAAATGCTGCTTTTCAGCCAGTTTTAGTCTGCGTCTGTTTACAAGACAGTGTAAGTTTTCACTGCCTAATAAAAACAATCATCTGTATTCCATGGCTGCAAGCAACAACACTGTGAGAGAGTGGAGCAAGTCGAGGAGGTTTTGGAGAAGAATATGAATTATCTCACTCAGAGAACAAAGCCTAGACAGACCCTGAGCACTGAGGGAAATTGCATAACAACGTGCAGGCGAGTCTCCAAACCTGCATGGTTTAACTGGGGGATTTTATGCTTTTGAGAAAAAATGTATTTTTTGAATATCCCCATAGGTACAGTCTTGCCACTTATTCCTGCAATTTAAATTGTTGCTTCTGTTTTTTAAGGCCAGGCTGAATGGACAAGCATTTAATCAGCCAAGTTGGATAGAGGAGCACAGGTACCTGTGAGACTCGTGGGACGGCTCTGCAATGAGCAAAGAACATTAAAGGCTGCTATAAAGAAACAAGCTCCTCTGCCCTCAGATGGACAGAATTATAAAAATCCCCACAGCATCCCCAAAGCACTGAATTAACTGGAGAAGGAGCTGTGTTTAATGTGATGAATTGAGCCCGTGGGCCCCATCGTGGGGACGTGGCCGTCAGGGCACCAGTACCTGCCATCGCTCCCTGCAGCACCTCCCCGGGAACATCAGACAGGATAATTACGTACTTAAATCTGGGTGCTTTACTACACAGAAATTCATCTGCTACCCTCAGAGTCCTTGAAGTTAAAGAGGGATTTGAGTTACTGACATAATTTGTTCCCTGAGGGCTGTGGAAAGCAGAGAGAAGCACATCTGAATAATAACTCTCTGACCACGTCTTGAATGGGAGTGAGTGCTGCTCCAGAGTGAGACACAATGGGAAGCAAATAATTTCAAATGTTTATAAGCTGCATAGTTCCCAGGCAGGATGGGGTTGGGTTTTTTTCCCCAGGCAGCAGCCAGGAGAGAGGTGAGCAAGTTCTGTTCAAAAACTGTAATTGCAGACTTCCAGTACTCGAAGGGAACTTAGAGGAATGATGAGGCAAGACTATTTACCAAAGCATGTAGTGACAGGGACAAGGAGGAATGAGTTTAAACTGATAGAGAGTAGGTTTAGATTGGATATTGGGAAGAAAATCTTGGCTGTGATGGTCCTGAGGCCCTGGCACAGGTTGCCCAGAGAAGCTGTGGCTGCCCCTGGATCCCTGGAAGGGTCCAAGGCCAGGTTGGATGGGACAGGTGTGGGACTGGGTGATCTTCAAGGTGTCTTCCAACCCTACGCCATTCTGCGACCTGTGATGAGCTGCTGTGTGCTCAGTTTGCCAAAGCTTCCGTTGAGTTGATGCTGCCTGTGGTCCAAGCCAGGGGCTACTGAGTGTGAGGGGCCGTTGTGTGTGAGAGGCTGCGGGTGTGAGGGGCCGATGGGTGTGAGGGGCCGTTGGGTGTGAGGGGCTGCGGGTGTGAGGGGCCATAGGCTGTGAGGGGCCGTTGGGTGTGAGGGGCCATAGGCTGTGAGGGGCCGTTGGGTGTGAGGGGCCGTTGGGTGTGAGGGGCCGTTGGGTGTGAGGGGCCGTTGGGTGTGAGGGGCCATAGGCTGTGAGGGGCCATAGGCTGTGAGGAGTTGTGAAGTGTAAGGGGCTGTTGTGTGTGAGAGGCTGCCGGGTGTGAGGGGCCGCTGTGTGTGAGGGGCCGCGGGGTGTGAGGGGCTGTGGGCTCCCCGCCCTCACTGGGTGCGATGAGGCTGCCGTTTGCCTGCAGCCCTTCGCCCAGAGCCCTTTCCCCGGTACCCAGTGCCCGGTGCCCGATGCCCGGTACGCTTTCCCCGGTGCCCGGAGCCCGCGCTCGCCGAGGGGTCCCTAAACCGAGCTCCACAAGATGGCGAGCGCGGGCCCGCGCGGGGCCCAAGATGGCGGCGGGCGGCGGGGCGCGGGGGCGCAGGCGCTCGGACACCCGCGGCCCCGCTCGCCCGGCCCGGCCACGGCACCGGCACCGGGGCTCCGCGAAGGGAACCCCCGCAACCCACCCCGCACAGCCCGCGGGGGAAGCAGCCGACACGGCGAGCCCGGTACGAGGGACGGGGCCGGGTGGGATAGTGTGTGTGGGGGGAAAGGCCGCGGGGCCGGACGGTCACAGAGTGGGGGGATCTCAGGTAATGAGTAACAGCTACAATCTGAGCATCACCATGTGGGAATTATCAGGATAATTGAAGTAAATTTATCACCGTTCCCGCTCCTCCCACGACGTTATTTGTGCCAGTGCAGAAATACGGAGCAGATTTAGCGGCTCACCCTGAAGGGTGATGACAGGCCTGGCACAGTAATTCCCATTAGTATCATCCTTAAGAAAATAAGAATACGGTGATTGACCTCGCACGGTGCTAGTTTATTCTCTTGAGCAAAGTGTTTCTTGCTTGCTGGTGATGGTCTGTACATTGTGGTTTATGTAAGCTGTCTGCTCCTCTTTTCCTCTCTTTACATGCACTTTCTACTAATTACTTTTCTTACAAGGTTTGGATCAAAATGCCACTCGTGTGATGGAGCCCTTCTGTTCCAAAGCCAGCTTTGCAACTAAAGAGATAAGGTGATTTTATTCTTCTTTATTTCATGTGAGCTTTAGCATCTTGTCTCTTTTTTTTTTTTTTTTTTTTTTTTTTTTTTTAACAGCGTTCATCACATGAAGCTGATGAAGGACAACCTGCAAAGAGGATGAAATGCGAAGAAAGCAGTCTAAAATCGGAGCCAGAGGGACTCACATGTGAAAGTGGAAACCTTGCAGCCCTGGGGGAAACACCTAAAACTCCTGATGGGGATGGAGGTTCAGAAGATCCAGGAGACAGCAGTATAACCCAACAGGAAAAAGATGAAAGCATCCCAGAGACTGAGGAAGGGAAGCAGGAAAAGGAGCACAGTCTTTCTCTGGAGCCACACGTGGTGAAATCCAGCGGTGCTCCATTAAGAATGGGTGAATATCTGCACCACTATCACGTGTTCAGTGAGGAGGAGAGCAGCTGTGGGAGCTTTGATGGGGCCACCTCAGAGGACATGGATCACCCGCGGAGGCCGATGCTCCTGGAGCCCATCAGCGGTCTCTCGGATGAGGACAGCAACCAGCCCATGCCAGTGCACCGGTTCTTTGGGGATGTTGAGCTGGTGAGATGATGAGTCTGTTCCTGCTTTAAACTTAGCCCTGGTCTGCTTAAGATTTGCCTCAAAACTCTTGGTGAATTTGCCCAGTATTGTTGGGCCCTGTACCCCAGATAAAACTGTCTCCAGCCAGAGATGAAATTACTTGCCCAGCTAAATTAATTTCAGGTGTAAAATCCTTCTTATTTAGACCTTTTATCCAATTCCATGAGATAGGTATTTTTACTGATAATGACATTATGGAGACACAATATTGTTGGCAAAATAGATTTTTGCTGGTCTTTGGTTCTTAACAGAGTCATAGAACACCTTGGGTTTGAGGGATCTTAGGAATCACCCAGTTCCATTGGGGCTGTTTGGAATAGAAACTGGTTTCTGTGTACCTCAGCTTTTGAACTGATCCAAGGGCCGGAGCTTTAAATTTGAATCCCTTTAACAAGCATAACTTTGGGGCAAGCGATGCTGCCATCTTTTACGTGTTTCTTGTGGTATTTAGGGAGCCCTTCACCCTCTGCCAGTCCTCCTCACACCGGTGGAAGGAATGCCAGCCCTGAGACTGCCCATGGATCTGGTTTGGGCAGACTCCCCTCAAAACCCCATAGCTTTAGCTTTGGGTTTGTGCCACTGCTCCCAAGCTGAGGGTTGGTTCCTGTGTCAGCTGAGGGAGGATGGGAGCTGGTGGAGGTAGGAGTTCTGCCATATGCCACCACAGACTTTTCCTTGTTGATTTGATCTTTTTCCTCCAGCATCTCCCGGCAGTTGAGCTCCCGAGCGTGACGAGGAGCAGGCGAGAAGCCAGGAAGCTCCATTTCATTGCAAAGGAAGATGATGATGAGGAAGAGGAGCAGGAGGAGGAAGAGGCTGTTGTCTAACAACAAACTGTAAACAAATTAAACCCTTCTTCTTTTTCTTTGTGACCACATGGTGATGGCTGTGTCAGTAACATGAGGTGTCTGTTTGCCTTTTCTCAGGGAGACAACTGGGAGAGTTTTTTTGCTGGAATTGGCAGATACAGTATTACAGTGATTATCTGGGGCAAATACTGAATTTTCAGTGATTTGGAAATAAAGTATAATTTAGCATTTTACCACTGTTATTTAGGAAAAAAACCCCAGGGAAAATGGAAGTTCTTACTGCTTTTTTGTAAATTTAAGCCTTCATCTTGAGGAAGCATTTGGTTTCACTCTTTTTTTTTTTTTTTTTTTTTTTTTTTTTTTTTTTTTTTTTTCTCCCCCCAAAATAGTCAAGAAAAGGATGCTGGAACAAGGTTCTTTTTCTTTTAATTCTGTGATGTCTGTGGCATCCAGGTTATAAAGGGGCAAACGGACTCCCTGGTACAAAAAAGGTCCAATATCTCCCTTGTGTGGGTTGTTTACACCTAACCCAGGACCAATTAAACCTCTAAAATGCAGTTCTGCAGAATGAAATGCAGGATGTCAGAGTGGGCTCAGTGTGCTCATCTCTGGGAGTTCAGCACGTTTTCATTGCACATCAACTCCCCAAACACCCACCCCGTGGTGCTGCCTCCTCCCTCTGCCTGCTGCTCCAAGTGTTGTCCTTCCTCCATTTTCAACTGGTTTCCAGCAGGGATTTTGGAAACAAATGCTTTGGTGTTGATACACAAGGAATAACATCCCTTGGATTTCATGGACAGAGGAAGATTGCTAAGGCTGTGGGGCAGCTCCCTCTGCATGTTTAAAAAAAAAAAAAAAAAAAAAAAAAAAAAAAAAAAAAAAAAAAAAGGCAACCTCAGCCAGTTCCAGGAACTGTTAATTCACCCAGTGTTTGTGGGTATATTTCTTTGAAAGTGTGATTATGCAATAAGCTTCTAGATATTTATTGTTATAGCTCCTTCTATGTTTCTAAAAATAGAGAGAAAATGTTATCAGCAGATGGTTTAAATAAATATTAATTTCTACAGCTCGAGCCTGTTAAACATTCAAAAGTTGTAAGGCAAACAAATTGCATATGCATGGCATGGTAATGCATTCCCATTTCCACTCCAGCTGATGCATTGTTTCTGTCAAAGACATTTCTTGGCTCCTTTTCACTCTAATTCTGTAACACAGAAAAATCCAGATTTTTAAATTGCATATTCATAGTTCCAGCCCAGCTCTGTGTTGCAGCAGCTCCTCCCATTCCTTCAGTGCTGTGTTTGCTGCTGGCTCTTTCTAGCAAAGACAGTTTCACACACACAGACATTCATTTCACTGTGCAAAATGCGTTTTCAGTCTGGGGGACACGTGCCACACAGGTGACACTGGGTTTGTCACCAGAATCCTGCCAGTGCTGCCCTCCCCAGTGTCAAACAGTGCAGCAGGGGAAGCTGGAAGGATCGATTGCATGCAGTGGAATTAGAAACCCTGTGTTTAAAATGCACCTCCTTGCTTTTCAGATGGCAGTGTTTGGGAGGGGACTAAGTTTGTTGTTTAAAGTAAATCAATACTCTCTGTAGCAAAGCTTCCAAGACCCAGCAATTTGGGGCTCAGGCAGAAATACCATTTCCACACAATTCCATGTGGACTAACTCATCCAGGACCAACAATATAAGGGAAAATAGAGCTTTTCCTAGTTATTTATAGAGCATTAAAGTAGCTGGTGCTCAATTCATAAACACATTTCCCTTCATGCTCCATCACACCTGATTAATCTCTCATGCACCTCCATATACTCACACACACACACAGAGGTGGGGGCATTTTTTTATTTAAAAAGTTCACACGATTTTACATTGACAATCCCAAAAGTTCAGTTGCTTTCAGCTGGTATTAAAAAAAAATTCAAGTAAAAAATTAAAGTATTCTTGATTTGTTGCCTGAGGTAGGAAATGTTTTACCACAGCAATATTCTCCAAGGCAGTCAGTAAAAATGACTGTAAACATGATCATTACAGTGTCCTTGCTGGTGGTGCATCAAGCAATCTCAGGCTGAAGAGGCAGAAAGTATTTGAAAGGAGAGGGAAATCAGCAGGGAAGATGGCAAACAAAGGTGGGAAAAGTAAAAATGTGGGGATATGCCATGGCCTTGCTTTTCTCTCTCGGAGATGCATTCTGAAGCAATGGCAAGGGGCAGGTGGGGATGAGGGCAGGAGTTTGGCACAGGTGAGGTGGCAGCTCTGCTGCTCAATCACCTTTGGCATTCCTGAAATACAGTGGCTGCTACCTGCAAAAGGCACAGAGTAAAACATGATTCTAAATCCTTCTTTGTTTGGCTTAATCTGCAGAGGAACAGGAGTCCATGAGCCCCTGCAGGTTAGTTTTTGAGAAATGTTTTGTCTGAGTTTTATTTCCATGTACTGTGAGTTTTGGGCCAATGCTGGCCAGAGATGACAGGGTAGAATCAGTGTCAGCCTCTGGCTCATTCTGTACCTTTATCACACTTGATTTAAGCTGAGGGAAGCTTGTAAGGAGTGGGAAGACAGGAGAGGAGAATTAAATGGGATATTGGAGTGTGCTTTGTGAGGCTCTGGTTGGGTTACCCAGCCAATCTTGTGCCAGGGACTGTCAAATAGTTCTTATTTAGGAAATTGGAGGAGCTATTTAGAAACAGCAGACTGACATGATTGAAAAAAGCAGCAGGTCCCCTCCAGAGACAGCACTAGGAAATCTCATAGGTTTGCTTCCTCTTTCTGTAAATTCTGGTTTTGTCGCAGCTGAGGTTATGATTGGTTTTCTTATGGCAAGCAATATGTACGAGTTTTAAATTATCCAGGGTAAACAGCAGCTGATAGAAATATTCCCAGTTCACTTCTCTCCCGTCTCGTGTTTTGACAGCTTCTGCCAGTTCTGGGACAACAGCACGTTTCTTCTCAATTCTTGGGGACACAAAAGAGAAGACAATATTGCCATCAGGAGTTTTTTCAGAATAATCAAGCCTCCATCTTTCTTTCAGAGCCAGGCAGAACTGGAAATCTTTCTCCATAACTAGGCATATGATTTTCTTTTCCCCCCAAGGAAATTAGTTTAGCAAATCTTGTTTGCTTCACACCAACATTTGAAATGGGTCAGAGGGGGTTTTGCCAGAGAGGAGAATTCACATGGGTAGTGCAGTGAGGAGGGGTTTGCTTCCATACAAAGAAAATCTGCGCAGAAGCAAAGCAGCTAATGAGAAGCAACATTTCATCTGTCTCCAGGGTTTTGTTCTCAGAACAGCTGCAGCATCCCAGCACCTTTTCTCACAACATATTCACAGCAGAGCTGACTGCAGAGCGGGGAGAAGGGACTAAGGCTAAACCTTTCTGATGAAGGTGAAGGCCACGAAGCTGATACATCTGGATTAACACTTTGTACATACATGTGGTCGAGATTCCAGGTGCTGAAGAGGATCCTGCTTTCCCTGTTGCTGTAGGGGTTGATGGAATGCTTACACGGGCAGTCATCTCTGTCAAAAGGTCCCTGTGAAAGATGTCACACTTGTCACCCCAGTGTGGTCCTGCCACATGCTAGTGAACTAGAAAGATCCTGCACCCCGCATCCCCCCCAGCCTGACACTGCACCCAGGAAGCTGTTTCCTTCCTCTGATGTTGAGGGAGGAATGGGATCAAACTTAAAAAATAGGAAGTTTAAGTCAGGTATTCAGACGAAATTTTTCCCTGTGAGGGTGGGCAGGCCGTGGCACAGGCTGCCCAGAGAAGCTCTGGCTGTCCCTGCATCCCTGGAAGTGTCCAAGGTCAGGTTGGATGGGGCTGGGAGCAATCTGAGCAAGTGGAAGGTGTCCCTATGGCAGGGGTGGAATGAGATGATCTTTATGGTCCACTACCAACCCAAACCATTCTGTGATTCTTCAGGAAGGCTGCAGGTACCTGACAGGAGAACCACCCCTCTGCGGTGCACAGACGTGCTGCCTCCTCCTCCTCCCTTCTGTCAAAGTAGCACCCGTTGTACTTCACAGATTTCAGTTTATCTGCCATCAGGTCGATAATCCCTCTGTAGGCATCTCGTGCTGCAGGATGAACGTTTGAAATAAAACCACTAACCTAGAGGGGGGAAACCCAGCAATCACTCCTCAGTTCCTGTGGCAGCCTGAGGCTCTTTTCTACAATCACAGTGTTACTCTGTAGAAGTACTTTATATTCCTACAGCCACAGAATTACTGTTAAAGTTTGACACAAGTTACTTCAACAGAAACTTTTACCTCTCTCATGTAGCCCCGCATTCTGCTCTCACAGCTGTGCCGCAGGTAGCTGGATTTGTTCTTGAACCGAGACTCCAGCCCTGGAGGGAATGAGATTATTTTGTACCTGAGCACAGCCCCACCCAGCTGGGACTTCATCCTGGCTTTTCACTGACTCAAGTTGTACAGGTTTTTTAAATTCACATTTTTTTTTAACTGGTTCAGGGCTACCTTGCTCTTAAGCACTTAAAAGGATGCTGTAGAGCATCTGCTGAGAGAGCAGTAGCTGGTATTGTTATATGTTTCCTGTTGCTGTCTATATGGAACACCAAGAGATTGTGAAGGGAATACAGAACTGTTGAGGAATAACTGCAGTAATGGGTTGGGAATGGGAAGGGAGACTTGCAGAGTGTAAAGAGAACATAAAGCATGGATAGCTGACAGAGATGTGCAAGTTATCCATATACTACCCGCAAATCATTAAAACATCGTAAATGCAGATTTATATTAATGGGGGAAAATAGGTTCCAGAGCTATCTTTATTAAAGCAATAAAGATAAAAAAGATTATCTGATAGTAAATGTGCATAAACTTTAAAGAAACCTAAAGAAACGTGCTGTGCTAATGGAAGAGATAACTGAACCCCTGACCAAGTACCCAATCCCACCAGCCAGAGTAGCTCCTTTGCTTTAAGAGCAACAAAACTGACAGAACTGACTTTTCAGAGCAGAGCAAGACCTGGGGGCCCCACAGCAGCTTCCTACGGCAACAAACACACCTTCAAACCATTTCTTGTCGTCTTCCTTGTCCTCGGCCAGGATGTTTTCACTCAGGTTGTGGATGAGATCCGCCAGCAGCTTCTGCCTGTGGGGAGCCCGCTCGTCCGTCAGCAGCCTTCGTGCAGCCTCCACCACAGCGCCCTGCTGGCTGCAGAACGCGGCCAGGAGCCGCTCGATGTCGCTGGCACCTGGGGCAGGTGAGGCGGCACCGGCTGAGCCCCCGGGGCCGGCGCTGCCCCCGCGCCCCCCGCCCGGCCCCGCACTCACAGCCCCGCCAGCTCTCCCCGGGGCCCAGCAGCACCAGCTCCGTCTGCGGCGGCAGCGCTCGGAAGTAGCTCTCGGTCAGCTCCGTGCCGTCCTCGTAGAGGCAGAGGCGGCTGCCTGCCAAGGGAAGCTGCCCCACGGGCGGGTGAGCGGCGGGCGGGACCCCGGCTCCGAGCAGCCCCAACCGCAGCGGCTGCAGCTCCGCACGCGTCCCAGCGGGCAGCTCCTGCCCGGAGCTGCGGCACCCGGTAGTCCCGGTCCCGTCCAGCAGCTGCAGATCCGCCCCGCATCTGTAAGCGGCATCCCCCGGCTGGTATCGTCCCGTCCCTCTAGCACCCGACGGCCGCCCGCCCGTCCCAATGCCGCCTCCGGTCCGCCCCGCACCTGCAGCAGCCGGCAGCCCTTCCTCAGCAACCCGCGCAGGCTCCCGGCCGCCACCCCGAACTTCTGCGGGCCGGCGCACCCGCGCAGGCGGAAGGGCCGCAGCGGCTCCGCCATGGCCGGGCCGGGGCCGGTGTCGGTGTCGGCGTCGGTGTCGGGGCCGGGGCCGGTGTCGGGGCCGGTGTCGGTGTCGGTGTCGGGGCCGGGGCCGGTGTCGGTGTCGGGGCCGGTGCCGCCCCGCGCAGGCGCCCCGGGGTCGGCGGGGCGGTCGCGCCTGCGCGGCGGGGCCGCGTTGCCATGAGAGCGGCGATGGGGCCGCGCTGAGCCAGGTGGGGCCCGGCCCGGCGCTTCTCCCCGCGCTCCGCTCTCCCTCCGCTCCGGGGAGCCCCCGACGGCCCGCTAGGCCCCCGCGCGCTTTGTCCGCCGCCCGTCCTGCCTGTCCCCCCGAACGGTGCGGCCGTGACCCTTCCGGGCCTGCGCCTCCTGCGGGGCCGGCGAGGGGAGGGAGGGAGGGACGGGGCCGGGGTTGGTGCCATAACACCGGCAGGGCCCGGGGTGGGCAGCGGTGGTACCGGTGCTTTCGGGCCCAGCAGTAGCCGCCGTGGGTGCGTGGCTTTCCTAAAGAGACTAAACTGACCTTGTGCTTTGCTTTTTGTTCCTCTGACTCCAACACACAGAGCATGGTGCGGGTAACAGGTTTGGTACAGGTTGCGCCTATATGCATTTGGAACTCTTAGTTTCAAGGTCCATCTTGGATAAGCAGGTTTAATTTATTGGCTGACTGCTCTGCGGGTGATCTAAATCCTGGTTTCGCTCAGCACTAATCAAACCCTCACCAAAAGAACATTTATGGTGCCAATGCTAATTATAGAGAATATATATTTGCACTAATCATCTCCTGACAGATCACAGGATGCAGTTCTTTGACTGTAGTGCCTCAGTGGGTTTTTTGTCATCCTTCCAGGGATGAGTTTAAGCTTGAAGGCCGTGGCTGTGACCAGCTCAGCTCCCCAGGATGCCACACAAGATCGGTTTCACCGTGGTCAGTTCGTCGGGACACGAGGATGGGTTCAGTGCTCGGGAGCTGATGGTTCACGCGCCGACAGTGAACGGGTGGCGATCGCCCAGGTACTGTGAGGGATGCTCTTGGAGCACTGAGTTTCTGAAGCACCAGGTTTAAAGCGAGTGGCAGATGTACCAATGCATAGTCAGAGCAGTTTACAGTATCCCACGCCGAACTGATAAAGTAAGAAAAATTACTTTAATTCCATGGAACCCTCATCCTGAGGGAAAAAAGTACCTAAAGGTGCTGCATTGTATTCAAATAAAGTCCTGGAAAGTGAAAATGGGAACTGTGTTTGTTCTTGGCAGTCTTGGAGTCTTCAACTGCTTTGGTTTAGTATGAAAAATCCATTTGACTCAGTACATCTTCTAAACATGTGCAGGGCACCTGAACACATGCATGCAGTAAAGAGAAGGCAAAAGTGTTTCCACTCTAGTCTTGGGATTCTTAAAATATTTATAATGTTGGCTTACAGTTAACAACTTGAAAGTTCCATGATTAAGTGTTGCTCAAGTTGGAAGTGAAGTCTGCATTAAAATGATGATTGAATTCAGAAACTGTGTCTCTTTCAGGCTCTGTCAGTACCCCCAGGAAATCATCCTGCAGCTGGTGGAGAGGTGTCGGATCCGGAAGCTGCAGCTGCTCGCTCACCAGTACATGATTGCAAGCAAAATTGAGTTCTACATCAGTGAAAGTCTGCCTGAATACTTTGCTCCATATCAGTCAGAGAGGTTTCAGAGACTTGGGTGAGACAGAAAGTTCTGGATCTGTTTATTGTTTTAATCAGAAAAGCTTCAGGGGAAAATACTACTACTCACAGAGGGTTGTGAGTGATGCTTTGTGAGAGACCCTGGACTTGTGTGTATCTGTGACAAAGCTGGAGATGCAGGTGAATTGTCAGAGGACAGCACACACTGTTTCAGTTATGAGGGCATTTTAAACCTGAGGGTCAGAAATCCACCTGTGTGTTTGGATGTATCTTTTGCTCATGTGTTACATTTTCCTTCCCAGTTATGTCCCTCTCTCAGACAATGAGAAGACTGATTTCAGAGCCCGAGAGCTGAAATCTGTGTACATGGATGCAGTTGGCCAGTACCTGAAGCTGATCTTCCATAAAAATTATGTCAACAAATACAACTTGTATGGGCAGGTGAGTTAGAAGTCCTTACCTGGTAACCCAGATGACACTTCCATAGTAAAGAGCAGGGACAGAAATCTGCTCCCTTGATTTGTAGAATTAAAAAAAATGTTGGTTGAAAGCTCCTGTGCTTATTTTAGTTTGTTTTAAAGCACAAAATACAAATAAAAGGTTAGAAGTGAGTTGAGATCAGGTGGATGCACCTCATCCAGAATAAACTAGTCAAGAGCATATTCTGTCACTCTTGTTTGTGCTGAGGTTTAGTCCACACAGCAGAGTATATATTGAGGACAAGGAATTCCGTCTGAGAACAGCTTTGGGGTCACAAAGCCACTCTGAGTGTTTTGGACCTGTTGTGGCATTAAGTGAAGATGTTGCACAGCCACAGTGGTACAGACACACAAACAGCTGCCTCACTTCTTCTGGGACTCATTCCAGCACAATGGAGTCATAGATTTGGTGACATATTATCAATGGAGCAGGAGGCACATTTGGCACTCAGTGCTTCTCTCTGCATCCATATCACCCTCCTGACCACAGGCCCTGGTTTTTGTTCCAAGAAAGAGGAATGAGCTTACACTTTGCCATTTCCTGTGAATTTCTGCAGGTTGCCCTGGTAGCTGTGAACATCATTGGGGATCCAGCAGACTATGGCGATGACAGCATGACCAGTGTAAGTCCAAAGCATCCCTGTCCTTTTACTGTGCTCCCATTCTTCAAGTACAGGTTCCTGGAGTAATGGGGTGAACCTTTCTTGTGCCAGTTTTTTGCTTCAGCAGAGATGTGTTGCATTAATTTTTTATATATATGAGCCTAATATGGGAATACAAAAATTAAAATGTAATTAGTTGGGACATCAGTGTGCCCCAAAGCATAAGTGTTCTACATTGCAGAGCTGATGTTGGTTGTGGCAAGTCAGAATTCTGTCTTGAACACACACCTGATGTTGGTGAATGTTTTTTTTTTCCACCCTTTCAAAGCCTTCCAGAGAGAAGCTGATAGATCACTACTTGGGAATCAAATCAGATGACCCTGCCTTAGATGGAACTTACCTTGGGTAAGTTTGCATATGCCCTGGCAAAACCTCTGCTTGGTGTAAAGCAGTTGTTGATCTCTGTGTTTTCTTAATTCCCTGCTAATGAAAAGAGAAGCCTGCTTTGCTGTGGTTTACTTTGTTCATTTTATGCCTTCAGGAAACATGACTCCATTTCACCTCTGGACGATTTGGCCTTTGACATGTACCAGGACCCAGAAGTGGCTCAGATAATCCGGAGGCTGGATGAGAAGAAGCGGGAAGCCGTGCGTCTCGAGTGCTATGACCATGCCAAGAAGCTCAAGCAGGCCATTGCAGACTTGCAGAAGGTGTTGTTGGAAGATCTTTTGACACCTAAGTGGAGCAGGGCTCCAGTGGCTCATCAGGGCCTTGCTGTTTGTGTGGAATCGTAATAATTTCTGATATGGAATCGTAACAATTTTTGATGTATTTCCCAAAAGAATAATTTTGAAATCAGATTGCTTCACTGAGTAATTTGGCTGGAAGCAATGGAACAAGTAGAGTGAGAAGATTCCAAGGAGTGTTCAATAAGATGACTCCAAGGTGGTTTTTACCAATCCTAGGTGGGCGAACGACTGGGCCGGTACGAGGTGGAGAAGCGTTATGCGGTGGAGAAGGAGGATTATGACCTTGCCAAGAAAAAGAAGGAGCAGATGGATGAGTACAGGCTGAAGGTGTACCAGCAGCTGGAGCTGCATGACCTCCTGGATGCACAGCTGCTGGTGGGTACTGTTAGTCCAAACTCTGGAGGGTGTTCTATGTAGAAATGGCAGAGCAACTAAACTTTATTTACAGGTCAATGGAAATTTTGAGATCTACTAAAGCTTTTCAGTTTTCTGTTTGAATTGTGGATTTCTCCAACCTGAGACTCTCAGTGTGGTGTTTTATGAACATGCTTAGTTCTCCATAAATCCCATTAAACCCTCGAGGTCTCAAGAAAATGGCATTTTGCATATTTTGCATAATTTCAAGACTATCTGGTGCAGATGAATAAGGTACTTTCTCCTATTTTGGAGGGGTGGAGGAGGCTTAGGCTGGTATCAAGGCTAACCATACAGAATCCATGTGATTTTTTTTTATACGTACAGTTATATAGTGTTCTCAGAGCAGGAAGTTTTATAATCTCTCCACACACGGACCCACACAGAATTATTTTCTGACTGTTTAATAAAGCTGCATCCAGTGGGAATGACGACACACCTGTGAGCCAGGTTCAGTGTTTAATTGAAATCTCCAGAAGCTCGTTTTAGCTGTGCTGGCTGATTTTAGCACATTTTGAGCCTTGCTGTAAAAATCTTCTTCCCTTTTTCAGATCCGAAAGCCACTCGAATTGCCTTTGGGATCTGTGAGTGGCATTGAGAGCCCCAAGAGCTCCCCTCCTGAGGCTGCAGAGCCACCCCAAGGAGAGCCCCAGAGGGCAGAGCCTATGCTGGAAGAGCAGTTGGTGGATCTCACTTCCTCTGAGCCTCTTGTACCCTACCAGTCCCCTATTTCTCCTCGGACTCAGCCCACAACCTCCAAGGAAGTGTTTTCCAAGGAAAATGTGAGTAGTGTTCTCTCTGTTACTGCAGAAACCTGTCAGAGGAAGCAATCTGATGTCTAACCTTCCAAATAATGTGGTTTTTTTCCTCATGGTTAACTGGGGAGTGATGCTGCTTTTATGTGAGAAAATTGCACTGAGGTGAATCTAATTAGTGATAAAACCACATCTGAGTCATTTCCAGAACAACAAATTTTATCTTTTCTGCTAGATTGAGTTTTTACCTTATGATGAGAGGCCTCTCCCGACCGTCTGCAAGCAGGTGGATGAAGCTGTGTCCTACCTTGAGCCAGAGGTGACTGAAGAGGACATGGGTGACACTCCAAGGACTGGCAATACTGGGGAGCCCGAGCCACTCATGAAGAAGGCACTGAGGGAAGCCAGCCCTGTTGTGGAAGTTTTTGGAGAGACTTTGGTAAAAACCAGTACAGCAAACCCAAAACCCAGCAAAAAAACCCATGGGCTATGGTGCTCTGTGTAGAGTTCAGAGGATTTTTATGTGTTCAGAGCTGCTATTTCAAAATCTGAGCTTAAAATTTGACTTTGGCTCTGTGGATGCATGTTTACAACATTTCTGCAAATCTGTAGCTTTGATGATTGATACTTGATGTGCTGATTAGCAGACAGGATCCAGAAGACTGCTTTAGAGTATGGACCCAGAACAGCCATAATTTGCCACTGTCTTTTACAGTGAGAGAAAGCCTCACTGTTCCTGGAAAATGTGTGCTTTTAATAAAGCCAGATTCCTGTGGGGAACACCTGGGGCTTTCACGCTTCAGTTCATATATTCTTTTGAGGCTGGCTCTCTATATAAATGTTAAATATGTATTGAAATATCTGTAGGGACCTTTTAAGAGATAGACTTGTTCTGTGCTCAGGTTTCAGGAGCGTATTCCAGGACTTGGTCGTGTCGAGAAGACGCTTTACTGACTGTGTACAAGATCCTGATGGAAGCATCAGTGCACACTCCAAAGGAGGATTTAAGGAACATGCTGAGGGCTGCTGTTTTCCTTGTGAGGAGAGCCATCAAAGACACTGTGTCTTCAGTAAGTTGGGATAGGTTTGATGCTCCAGTGAAGAACTGGCAGACAAAACTGCAGAACCATAGCGTTAGGATGCTTGGAACAAATAGTTTATGAGTCTACTGTTGAATAAATCTAGGATCAAAACCAAGCCCCTCAAAACTCCTAAAACAACTGGGCAGTGTCTGGCGTTAAACAACAGATGGAGAAAACTGTCCTGGGCTGAGCTGTGAGCTGATGTAGTAGGGTTGATCCTTTTTCTCTGTGAAAGCTGAAATACAGCAATGAAGTAACTTCTAGTTTCCAGCTCAAGGGGCTGCACTTAGCTGAAGGACACTTGGGCTTCAAATAAACCTTAAATACGAAGAAAAGAAGAAAATTGAGAGGGTACTCTTTATGAAACAATTTCTGAAGCCTTTCACCTAAGTCCTAGCAACAGGTTTTCTGGAAGGCAGTTGTCTGAGGTAGCTTCCATTAAGGGTATTACTGTAATTCCACATTAAGAATGGATCTTACTGTATTGTCTGAAAACAGGGCTCTGTGTTATTTTTGCTCAGTGTTTCCTATTTCTTTTTTTTAACTTAGGTTTTTCAGGCTTCCCTGAAACTTCTAAAAATGATCATTACCCAATATATACCAAAACACAAACTAGGGAAGCTAGAAACTTCTCAATGTGTGGAAAATACCCTGCCACATTTGCTTTCTAGAACAGGAGACTCTTCATCCCGTCTTCGTCTTCTGGCTTCAACCTTCATCCAGGTGGGTGTTTCCATTCAAATTAGGGAGCTCATAGGTGAGAAACACCTGATCAGAGGGGACTGTGAGACCATGGTTGGCTGCTGGAAAGTGTTACAGCTTATCACAGAATCTTATCACAACTTGTCACAAAGTAGCTGGGGTTGGAAGGGCCCTCTGGAGATCATCTAGTCCAACCCCCTGCCAAATCAGGGTCACCTGGAGCAGTCTTGGGGTACCTGCTGCTGCTGCAGATGTGACTCTTGTGTTTTTTACTGCAAGTGACCTGCAGAGATGAGGAAACTCTGCTTTGCAGAGACAGGTAATTGTCCTTATCCAGCATCTGCGTGCTCACTGACTGTGTGTGTTTCTAGGAAATAGCACTGTGCCCTGAAGTAAAATCTCTCCAGATTATTCCAGTCCACCTGGTTAAAACATTAAAACCAAACTCCCCAACACACCTGGCAATGAGTCACGTGGAATTGGTGGAATCTCTCTTGGGAGCCATGGGGACTGAAAACTCTGGGTTTACCATCAACAGTGTCATGAAGGTAAGAGGTCGAGGTTACAGCACATGGAGGATTTTCTGATGGTTTTCTGGGGGCTTGCCTGGCTTTTTTTTTTTTTTTTGAGTATTTGAGAATTCCTGAAGAGGTGTATTCCCCTGATCAACAGTGCTGGTAATTTTAGACCAGGTTGAACAGGGCTTGGAGGAGCCTGGTCTAGTAGGAAGTGTCCCTGCCTATGGTGTGAGGTGGAGTGAGATGAACTTTAAGATGCCTTTCAACCCAAACCATCCTGGGATTCTATGAAGCTAGATGTTAATATCTGGGGAAAAAAAAAAACCCAACCAATGGGTTAAAAAGTGCTTGCAAAAACCTCTTGAGTGGGAAGATTTCTCCTGCTGCAGGAGAGTCTTGGACTAATAAACCAATCCCTAAAAATGTGAGAAAAGAGAGATGTCATTTTTTTTCTGATTACTTCCAGTTTGCCACAGGAGCTTTGGAGCACAGGGCCCAGGAAGTGCGTGAGGTGGTGCTGAGGATCATCTTTGCCATGTACAGGGAGCACAGGGCAGCTGTGCTGGAATATCTCCCAGACGACGCCGGCGCCCGCAAGACCATGCGCTACAAAACACTCTTGGAGGGGTTTGCCAAAATCGATGGGAAACCTTCTGAAACTGAACTGAGGGTATGTAATGAGGGGCAGAATATACAGGGCCACTTCAGACATGGCATTTGGCTGAGTGGTATCCTGATTTCATGGCTGGATTAGACACAGGTAGCAGAGTGTCTTCGGGTGTGTGGTTCATGTTCTTTAGTGTGGAAAGCTAAGTGTGTTCCCTATACTCACTCTTGGGAATAAACCCAGCAAAGAATACTGAGATGGGCAAGCAGTTTGAAAATGCACAAATGCTGTTTTCTGCCATCAGTCCTTGAGAACAGTAAGCCCAAAGGCTGTGCTGTGTGTTTCTTTCAGATAGTGCAGAGGAACTAGGGAAGAGGGAGGTGTCACTGTATCACACCCATCACTTAACCAAGCAGGACATTTCCTGTCCTGCATCAACCATGAGTTCTGTGCTGATGTGTTTTGCAATCTCTTGTGTATGAGGGATGCTTCCAAAGCCTTTGGAACTGACAGAGTATTTCCTGCCAGGCACAGAGAAAAGCAGCAACAGAAGCAGAGAAACAGAAAAAGGAAGAAATGAAAGTTCTAAAAGGCCGCTCATCAGCTCTAAAGTTAGAGTTACAAGCAGAGGTTGAAGCTGAAGGGGTGAGCATGTTTCAGTTTAAGGTTGTTTTAATACTTTGATCTTTGGATATCATGGACTTAGATAATGAACTTTGGTGTTGTCTAATTAAAAAGAATTATAAACTCCAGACATACCCTGGGTGATTTTTCTCCTCATCAACTCAGCTTAAAATCTGGGGTGTTGTTTTTCCTAAGAGTGTAAAATTTGGATTCATTATTATAATATAACAATATAATAATAGCTTTATAAATAAAATAATACCTTAATACAAGAGGTTTACCCTAGAACCAGAAGCACAAACGTTGTAGTGCATTGGCTCTGCTTCTAGATTTTAAATTCCAGACATAAATCAGAATATAAAGTGTTCCCTTTCTCTCTGGAAGGCAAATTTCTGAGTTAAATTTCTTTGTTCGATAGGAGAAAGAATCTGATTTTCAGAAGACACAGAATCAAGGTAGGTAGTTTCAAATAAGAGTTAAGAAATGTAGATGAATTAAAATATGATCTTGGTTTAATAGTTGTCTCCTTACAGGTTACCATGTATATGAAAGCCCCCGGGCCACAGCAGCAGAGATTCAGGAGGAACTTTCCTCTGTTGCAAATTACCTGGATAAGTAAGTGAGATGAGCCTCTAATCACCTTAAGCCTTTAGTGTCACCTGCGAGCTCCTAACAGTAATAACGTTTTTCCAGTAGATCAAAGCTAATACCTTCAGCAGTGAAACAATAAAGACTGAAATCTCTTCTAACAGGTTTGGAATTATCACCAAGCAATCCTAGGTGCTTTTTTTTTTTTTAAGTTCTTGGGTAGTGTGACTTTGTACTTTTTTTTCCTGAGTATTTGCTTGTGGGATAAGAAATAGCCATGGTTTAAAGTTCAACTGCCAGTGTGAAATAAGGGGAAAATACGATGTTGTAGAGGGAGGGCATAGAAGAAGCTCTTGGAAATTCTGGAGCCAGGAAAGCCAGTTTTGGTGAGCTGCTCTCAGAACTTCCGTGGGATTAGTCAGTCAATAAGAAAAAATGCTCTATCGTTGTATTTACCCTAAATTATAACCTGCCCCATCCTAAGCTCAGCTCTACACAGGGAAAAGAAACTCTTCAAGATATTGGCTGTTTTTGAGAACAGCTTGGAACAGAAGGAACAGGGCCCATCCATTTCTCTCTGATGTCACTGATATTTGTATTTTTTTCCCAGCTTGTGTATTTTTTGTGGTGAAAGGAACGAGTCCTTCACAGAGGAAGGGTTGGATCTGCATTACTGGAAGCACTGCCCCATGTTAACCCGATGTGAGCACTGCAAACAGGTCAGACTGAACTTCCCAGACCTACTAAGACGTGAACTGTTGTTATTCTGGTTTAGAGGCACTGCAAGATATTTAACACTTGGGCAGGTGAATTCTGAACACACCCGTGTGGTTTGGGTAGTGCTTTTGGAAAAGAGCAGCATTAGAAAATGAGTTAATAAGTGGACTGAAATGGAGTTTTCTCTTTGTCGTTTTGGGAAGGTGAGGCTAAACTGATGTTTTATTTTAATCCCATCCCTGTTAGCTCGCACAAACCTTGCTGGCTGTGTTGCAGATGCTGGAGATCGCCAGCCTGACGGAGCACCTGCTGACTGACTGTGACAAAAGGGACAGCTTTGGGAAGTGCCCACGCTGCAGAGAGGCTGTGCCCAGGGATGAGCTGCCCAGGCACATAAAGAGCAGGATTTGCCATCGTGAGTAGCTCCAGACAGGAAGGTGGAACATCAGAGGTCCAGACTTTCAAACACCAGGGATCTTTGGCACATCAGGCTGCTTGTGTTTTGGACTTAGCATCTAAGTAAATCCTCAGGAGGGAAAAGATTTGGGATAAATGCCTGAGTTGTGTAGTGCTTGGCCTCTGTGAATGTGTGTGGGGAGGGTGAGTGAAAAGACTGGAAAGTCTCTTCCCTATCCCTGTAGATTCAGCACTATTCCAGCACAGAAAGGACATGGACCTGTTGGAATGAATTCAGAAGAGGCACAAAGTTGATCAGAGGGATGGGTCACTTCTTCTGTGGGGAAAGGCCAAGAGAATTGGGATTGCCTGGAGAAAAAAAGGCTTTGAGATGACCTAATTGTGGCCTTCCAGTAGGGGCTGAAGGGGCTGCAAGAATGGTGGAGAGATGCTATTTACGAGGGGCTGGAATGACAGGACAAGGGGGAACTGGATGATCATTAAGGTTCCTTCAATCCATGTGATTTTGGATTTCAAGATTCCTTTTCATCTTGTTTTGATGGAGATGATTAAACACAGGGCTTTTTTGGGAGCAGTTAATGATAACAGGGCAGGAACTGAGTTAGACTTGGGGTAGTGTTATGCTACTTGCTATGCAAATTCTTTTCTTGTATGTCTCTTCCTTCAGATTCTGAAATTATCCTCTCTTTTTAATTTTTACATTATTTTTCAAACAATTACAGCTGCCAAACCAGAAAATGTGGCAAACCACTGCCCTTTGTGCCATGAGAACTTTCCCCCTGGAGAAGAGGTGAGGCCACCCTTTGAATTGGCAGATGTTTGTTATGGGTTGTTTTAATATGATGGACCTTTCAAGATACATTAAAATAATGGAGATACTAATTTCTGTTTCATAGCAAGGAGTTCCTACTTTGAAAAAGCAGATTAAATTGATGTTGATATAAGTCTGTACACTGTTAAAATTTTGCCCATGTGACATTGGCTAATCTTGCTGGAGTTCTACTATCACTTCTTTGTAATTGACTTCAGGCCTGGAAATCTCACCTGATGGACAAAGATGGCTGTAAAATGAACCAGCGGAGGACATCCCCCATGAACAAAACCATTCTGGTGCAGCCTGGTAAGACATTAATTAATGATATTAACATTTATGCTTTCTACTCTGTTGGCTTTGCTTAAGGAAAGTGTTTCATCCCCAAGAGCTGGGTCTGTGCAACTCGTGGTTTGCATTTGGGTGAACTAAGTGTTAGTTCTTATGCTGGAGCAGTGTGCTTGGGAAGCAAATTCCTAAAATCATGCAGTAATAGTCATGTTAAAAGGAGGACACAAACTCAGCTGGTGGGGAAAACTGGCAGATTTGGTAAGTTGATCAGTTTAGTTTTTTTTTTTCTGCAGAACAGGACAACCATGAATAGAACTATCAGCTGAACAGTGTTCTGGAAAGCTCCTGAACGCTGACACAGGGAACCAGAGCCTGATTTAGCTTTTAGTGTCCAATCAAAGGTTGTTAATCTGATCCTAATTACAGGGTGAACTGAATAGTGAGTGCTGTGCACTGCTTTTCCTTTCCAGTCCAGACTCAGGAACCTGACAGATTTATCATTGTGCAGCATTTTCAGCATCAAAGAGACATTGATGATGTCAGGTGGTGTGTTTTTCAACAGCTGCCTTTATGAAGGACGTGGAAAATCCTTTCATTTCCAGAACACAGAAGTTAAACTGCCTGCAGCACCAGAACTTTTGGCCAGTCACATCCAAACCTTTCCTCCTTCAGACTCTGGAGTTTTTTAGTCAGCTGTGTGTTTGGAGTTTACCTGCTCTGAGCTGTGCTCTGCTCATATCTGCATGTCACTATTCCAGGTTCCTGTGAAGAGCTGTGGAATTGCCCATTCCACCTGACCTAAATGAATCATAGGGGTTAAACTCAGCACTTTCTGGAGTTAAACTGGATCCACAGTCATGTCTGTCCTCAGCTTTGGTGGTTGTGCTGGCTAATGAGATGCCAGTCAGTTGTTAGTTTGTTGCTGCTTAGAATTTGAAACTGAAGCAACGCCTGCCTGGTTAAGCTCCGATTCCATAGATATTCCCTAGAGATAGGAAAGGAACCCTGACCATCCAGCCTGACCACTGCTGGTGTGGAACATGCTGAGGCTCAGTGCCTGCCAGCTTCTAGTTGCTTCAGTCATTCAGACTTAACAAATCTTGGGAATCAGAAGGGCGGTCTTGGTTTTAAATTCCTGGGACTAGATGTGCTTGCAATAATGATCTCTGTTTTTCTCTTCACAGCCAAAGTAGGTGGCTACTATTTAAGGAAGCCGGGTCCTTCAGGAGCAAAGTTACAACCTCCTTCAATAGGAAGCAAGATCAGAGCCCGAGGGGGCCCAAATAAAAGCACTGGCAAAACATACTCAAAGCGATGACAGGACAAGTATTTCTTCCTTTGTCTGAATAACTGGGCATGTGGCTATTTAAAAATTGTGGGCAACTTGTATCATATTTTGTGTGGGCTGTTTTTAGCCTTGAGCAGTGCCTGGTGTGATCCCCGTGGTGTTGCTGTCACTGCGGTACTGGGCTTTGCTCCTAGGAATGCTCATTTTGAAAATACCAAATGTTCTGGGACAAAAACATTATTTTGATAGATAACTGCTCTCTTTTCCAATCTCTTGTCTGTAATTTAATAGGTTCTAGCACATTAATTCTGTCAGGGGAGTGATATCTCTTCCCTGGGTCCCCTGAGGTGCTCGAGGAACAGGAGCCACATGTGGGGAAATCTGGCCTTATTTGTATGTCAGATTTAGGGTTCTAAAAGCAGCAGAGCTGTACCCAAAGCACAGCACAATCCCAGGAATTAACACCAAATGGAAAAGCCAGAGGGCTGGTTGGATGTTTTCCTGGGTTTTGCCACTGTGCAGGAGGGGGCAGGACATTGTGGCCTCTCTCACTGTGCACCAAGTGCCTTATGAGCCCACGTGGCAGGAGGGTTAAACTAAACCCTCCAAGTCTTTATCTCCAAGAAATGGCCACTCACAGAAATGGAAAAATAATCTTGGTTGAGCCCTGAAGAGCTTGAATTAGTAAGTTTAGATGTTTTTGCCTGGTTCAGTGCACTTTCAGCTCAAATACTGAGCTTTTCTAGTTAGATATTGATTAAAATAACCATCCACAGACTGGAGCACGTGTCTTTAAAAGCTTCAGAGACCAAGTCTATTAAGACTCAAGGCATGAAGCTTTGTACCAAAGCAGCAATTCTTACATCTCTACCTGTAACACTCCAGTTGCTTTCCAGTGTGGAATTGGTACCTTGGGCACAAAAGTGGGTGATCATGATAATACGAGGGGAAATTCGGGGGTTTTTGCTCCCATGGAGTGACGTTGTGATGTTGTTTTGTATATACAGAGCTGATTTTGTAATACAGTTTTTCTAGTTTCCCTGCAGCCTGCCTACCAGCTTATGGGTTTTCCTGGTAGATTAGTGTGTTTGGATTTCAAAAATCTTTGTCTAAATTGCTTCTCTAGCTCTTCCAAATACATATCTCAATACTTACACACATTAGGAACATATATATAGGTATTTTTATTTTCCCTTTGGTGACATGGGTTCCTGTTTGAGAGCCTGATTCTGTATGCTGAATAAATAATAAATATCTCTAAATAACCATTGATCTTGCTCAGAAGTGTACGGATGAAAACTACTCTGTGGTGCAATTAGGAAATAACTTAGCAGTGATAAAATTGCAATTTTTTAAAATGTGAAAGGAACCCTTTGGAGTACAGTCGTACCACTAGTGTCATGTTTAAAGGTGGATTTACTGGGCTTGCTCCTTAATTTACAACCTGTTTTTGCTGCAGTGGCAAAATCAACTGGAGTAAAAAACAGTGTGAGGTTTGGTGCTGTGCCACCAAACCTTGAGCAAAATATTCGAGAGAAAGTTCATTGCACAGGTGCAAGACTGGGCAGTGAAAGAAGGTCTGCAAAGTGTTGGACTGGAACCTGGATTTGGCAACAATGGAAAAGAGTGTGGTCCTGAGCTCAGGGACCTGAACTTCTGTATGATCTCTGTCCATTTAAACTGTGCCTGAGTGTCAGCTGAGGCATTTTCATGTGACACTGCAGAGATGATTCCAGAGCAGCCCCTGTCCATGCATGCAGGGGTTGATCTCATCCCAAAAAACCTCTTGGTGTTCCACTACCCCAAGAGAGCAATTTATAGTGACTGCATGTTCCTAAGTGCTGGATGAACAAATCAGATACTGAAATCTGAGAGATTTTATCAAGAAAAGGAGTCACTTGTATATTAAATGTCAGTTATTTTTATTGCACATATTTAATAAATTACTTTAGCCAGTCTGGAGAGTGTGTCTGCATTTTCCACCTGCTGCAATGGAAATCAGTACAGAGTGGGGTGAGGCTGTGGTTCCTGCAGAATCTGTGAGTACCTGTGAGTGCCTGTACCTGTGTGAGCCATGCCTGTGTGACTTGTACCAGTGTGTGCTGTATGTGTATGAGCTGGACCTCGACCTGTGTGAGCCGTGCCTGTGTCAATTGTACCAGTGTGTGCTGTAGCTGTGTGAGCTGTACATGTGTGTGCTGTAACTGGACTTGTACATGTGTGAGCTTTACTTGTGTAAGTTGTACCTGTGTATGCTGTACCTGGACCTGTGTAAGCTCTACCTGTGTAAGCTGTACCTGGACCTGCGTTGAGCTTTACCTGTGTAAGCCGTACCTGGACCTGCGTTGAGTTTTACCTGTGTAAGCTCTACCTGTGTAAGCTGTACCTGGACCTGCGTTGAGCTTTACCTGTGTAAGCCGTACCTGGACCTGCGTTGAGTTTTACCTGTGTAAGCTCTACCTGTGTAAGCTGTACCTGGACCTGCGTTGAGCTTTACCTGTGTAAGCTGTACCTGGACCTGCGTTGAGTTTTACCTGTGTAAGCCGTACCTGGACCTGCGTTGAGTTTTACCTGTGTAAGCTCTACCTGTGTAAGCTGTTCCTGGACCCGCGCGGCACCGCTGGGGCAGACCCGCGGCTCAGCAGCGATGCGGTTCTATATTTTACCCTTGTTTAAGGCATCACTGCATCCAGGAGCAGCGCCCAGCCCCGTCCCGGCGGGACCGTGCCGCCGCGTTCCCGCTGCTGAGCTCCCGCGGCGGGTTCGGGCGGCGGCCGGACCCTCCCCGAGGGCGGGACGCTGCCGGGGGCGGCCCCGGGGCGGCGGCACCGGGCGGGGCTCTCGGCGCGATGGCGGCGGCGGCGGCGGGGCCGTGGCCGGAGCTAGAGGCGGCGGCGCGGGAGCGGCGGCGGGAGCTGTCGCTGGCGGGCTCGGCGGTGGCCGAGCGGGTGGCGGCGGGCGGCGGGCGGCTGCCGGAGGCGCTGCTGGCGCTGCCGCTGCTGCAGTCGCTGGAGCTGAGCGGCTGCGCGGCGCTGCGGGAGCTCGGCCCGGGCGTGGCGGCCGCGCTGCCCGCGCTGCACACGCTGGTGCTGAGCCGCAACGCGCTGGGCCCGGCCGGGCTGGGCGCGGGGCTGGGCGGGCCGCTGCCCGCGCTCCGCCTGCTCGACCTGTCCGGGAACGGGCTGGAGGCGCTGCCCGCCGCGCTCGGCGGCACCGGGGACGGCGCGGGGGACGCGGCCCCGGCCTTCCCGCAGCTGCGCAGCCTCAACCTGAGCGCGAACCGGCTGCGGGAGCTGGGCCCGGGGCTCGCCCGCGCCGCGCCGCAGCTGCAGGAGCTGCTGCTGTCCGGGAACCGGCTGCGGGCGCTGCCCGGCGGCCTCCTGCCCGCCGCGGGGACCGCCGCGCCCTTCCCGCTGCTCAGCCGGCTGGACGCGGCCGACAACGAGGTGGCGGAGCTGGGCGCGGACATCGCGGCGCTGCCGGCGCTCAAGGTGGGAGCCGAGCCCGCCGCCCCGCGCGGGTCCCCATCGCGCAGCCCTGACCCATCTCTGTCTCCTGCAGAGCCTGGACGTGGCCAACAACCAGCTGCGGGAGCTGCCCGCCGCGCTGGCCGACTGCCCCCGCCTGAAGGAGGCCAACTTCAGGGGCAACCAGCTGAGGGACAAGCGGCTGGAGAAGATGGTCAATGGGTGCCAGACGAAGGCTATTCTGGAGTACCTACGGGCCGGGGGCCGCGGGAAAGGGAAGGTCGAAAGTGCCAGAGAGGATGTCAGAAAGAAGAAGAGGGAGAAGCAGCAGAAGAAGGACGGTGGAGATGGGGAGCTGGATGAGGTGGAAGAGGCGAGCAAGCTGCTGGTGAAGGTTCTGCACGTCTCTGAGAACCCAGCGCCTTTGGTGGTCAAAGTGAGCCCAGGTGTCAAAGATGTGCGAGCCTTCATTGTGTGCTGTGTGCTGAAAGGAGTGAACTTGAAGCCAGGAAATGCTCTCAAGAGGTTCCTGACCATGCAGGTAACAGCTGCAGCTTCGTGGTACTCATTTGGAATGGGAGTATTGCTGGCAGAGTTGGAAATAGACTGTTCTAGGCCCCTTCCAGCAGATGAGTTTGTGAAACTTAGGGTGAGCTCCTCACCCAGGTGTGAGGGTGCAGGCTGAGTCGTCCCTGCCAGCAGCACATGTCCAGTCAGTCCGAAATCAGCAGAACTGGTTTTTGGGAAGGACCCATCAGAGCTTAGGTATTGCGGTGAGGGCAGTGGACACACTCACATTTGTGCTGTGACTGTACAGAAGCTTGTTAGTGCTGTGGAACCTGTTGAAAGCTAAAAATAACCCCATGTCCATGTGTAAAGATCCTCTGGATTGGCTCCAGCTTCCCTAATCTGTTAGAACCATGTTACACACCCAGCTTTCTGGATGAGGTGTCCTGCCCACAGACCTGTCCCTGGGCCTGCTGCTCACCTGTCCCTTAGGTGGCAGGTGGGAGCTCCTTTCAGGTTACAGGACTTGAGTATTTGGAATTACTTTCTGACTTAAGACATGGTTTCCCTGTAGAGAAATGTGTCATGTGTTGTCAGGTTTTCCTGCCTTTGCATTTGGGCTGTGATGGAGATGTAGGTGAAGGGAAAGGGCTCTGTTTCAGTCACCTGGCTGGTAGCGCTGGCAACATTAAACATAGAAAAATCTGCACGTAGGAGGGGTAAATCACAGTGACTTTTTGATCTATTTCGATGGCATCCGTTATGTTTCAGACCAAGCTGCATGAGGACATCTGTGAGAAGCGCACAGTGGCCACCATTGCCACCCATGACTTGCAGCTGGTCAAAGCTCCTCTGACATACGATGTTCAGCCTCCTGATGAGCTCAAGGTAGGGCTTAAGGATACTTTCTTACCCCACAGAGCCTAGAAAACAAACTCCAGGAGCTTTACTTTAGAGGTTATACTGATTTCCTTGCTGTCCTGCTGTACCATGTGCCTGGTGTGGTACTAGCGACTCAGCCTGTTTTTCAAGTGGGTGTTACAGCAGTCCATGTGAAATGGAAAGTATTTCCATGCTGAGAAAGGCATGACACCATGCAGGAATATTGTTTAAATATTGACTTACTTACAGGGGAGTGTTGTAACCCTGGTGTTTGAGTGCAATTGAATTCAAATGTTTTGTTTTCCTGTGTGGTGCAGATCATGCCCCTGGGTCGGAAGGAGATCAAGGCAAAGGACCTTCTCCGCCAGCTGCAGCTGGAGGCTGAGGAGCAGCGGAAGCAGAAGAAGCGTCAGAACGTCTCTGGGCTGCACAGGTCAGTACCTTGTTGTGGTTTTCTCACATACATTTAGGTGGCTGCACTGAGGATCTGTTTAGAATAGCAGAGAGAAGGGAAAGCAGAGAATGTTGAAGGGTGTGTGGTGCACGTGCTGTGAGCTAAGGGAAGCACAGATGAGGTGAACTTGACGTAGTAGGAGATGGGCTGTAAAGCAGCATGTGGCCCTGCCCTGTGCTGTTCACTGCTGGTGCAGAGGTCACACACTCATTCCTTTTTGTCAATACTTCTTGCCATTGTGTCCAGCTGCTCTCTCAGTCGCTCACTTCTTGCTGCTTTGTTTCTCGTGGCAGGTACCTGCAGCTGCTGGATGGCAAAGACAACTACCCGTGCCTGGTGGATGCTGAAGGTGCTGTGATCTCCTTCCCACCAATAACCAATAGTGAGAAAACAAAGGTACTTCTCATTCATGGAAATACATTAATAATTAAGCTGTGTTTCTTTCTATTGAGAGATAACTCAAAGACATAAACAGTTCTGTGAAACTTGTGCTTGTAGTGCAAGTGTAAACTCTTACAGTCTGCATCATATGGGCTCCACTGTCAGACTGAGAGGGATCTGGGAGTTACAATTTTACCTCTGGAACTGTGTTCCAAAGCAGCAGCCTACCTGTGCAAAGGCTTTGTTGAAGGGCAAGAATATGGTTTTTGACTTGTCAAAACCAGCAGAGCTTTGCCCCTGATTAAACTGAGTGAAAGTCTTCAGCTGTGTGTACTGGGATGAGTCCAGGGGGCTGTGGGTAAGCTGCTCTGACTCCTGACTTGCTTCATCTCTGAAATTTACAGATTAGAAAAGAGACCCGGGACCTGTTTCTGGAAGTGACGAGTGATACCAGTTTACAGATCTGCAAAGATGTGATGGACACCCTTATCCTGGTAGGGAGTTCAGGAAAACGTCCTTCTGTTCTTGGGGGGGATTCTACCAAATGTGTCATTATTCACATGCATTGAGAAGAACACAGAAGGGGATTTGTATTTTAGCAGTATTGTTACTCCCTCTCATTCATTCTCTGCCACAGAATTGATGTTGTTCTCTGTATTTTGCTTTTAACAGAAAATTGCAGAGCTGAACAGATCTGCCTTGGAGAACAGGGAAGGCTCTGGTTCAGATGTGGAATTGGATGCTCTCTGTGGACCAGGGAATATGAACCTGCCCTTGGTGGTGGAGCAGGTGCGAGTGGTGGACACAGATGGGAACTTGAAAGTACTTTATCCTTCAAAAACTGACTTGGCCACAGTTGCCTCTCTGCTGACTGTGATCCGTTAGCAGCTGTGTGAGCTGGTAGAGGATTCCATTTCTTTTTTTTTTTTTTGGTGGTTTTTTTTTTTCCCACATATTCAACGACGCAGCTGGTGCACAGTTGAGATGGTTTGGGTTTTTAAAGAAAAGATGCAGAGCATCCTACTGGGAAGGCAATGACTTCAGAGTCTGATGAGATACGGCAAGGAGATTTGGGCTCTTTCATCCTTAACAGAGATCATCAGTGTTAGGCCTGGGCAGAAAGAGCAGCATCTTCAAACGTGGACTGAAAGCAGAGAAGGTGTTGGATGTCAGAACGCAGTAGAGAAAATCATTATGATGTTTAAAACAATCACAGTCATGTTTTTCTGCAAGATCACTTTTTCCTCCTGGTGTTTCATCTGGATCATTATTTTGGTAGCAGAGAAATGCAGTAATTGACAGTGTGGAACTGAGGTCCTCTGCTGGGTACAACCTGGAGTCAAAATGCCAAAGCACTTTGCTGACATCTTGTTCTGCAGAATTGTATTTTTATCTGGAGCAACTGTGAACATTTAGTTGCTGTCAGAAGCATTTAATTGCTGTCAGAACTTGAGGGATGCATTTTAAAGTGACGGTTTCTGTGTTCAGGCATGAGCACAGCTTCCATTCTTAAGGGATTTGTTGAGACAACTGCAAGATTTGTGTGTCCCCATGCATTTCAGGGCCACCCTCCATCCCTATGGGAATTGTTGTGACCTTGTGTGTGCCTAGAGAGTTACTGTGATTGAGCAGTGGCTTTGTTCTTGCTGAGGAAGTTCAGATCCATTCAGAGCTGACTCCAGCTGACACTGCTAAACTCCCTGTCCCCCCAGAATACAGGCACTGATGCTCAGAGTGACCCTCCTGGAGTTTTCTGCCCCACCCACGTATTTTTACCTTCTAAAATACAGGCAGTTGGAGCAGTTCTCGTTTGGCAGTCTGTAGGTCCCCTATATGCATGGGTGAGCACTGGTGTGAACTCACCCCTTTCCCTAAGCCAGGGTGACCCCCAGATTGACTCTCACCTGGTAAAAATGATATCTCAGAGCTCTAACTGAACTGCTGCTGTGTCAAATACATCCCCATGTTGGGACTTGCACATGGAATGGAAAAATAAAATGGCTTTGGCAGCCCTGATCTCTCATTTTTGCATTGGTGGATGTTCAATCATGTCACTTAGAAATTTCCTAAAGCAAAAATGGGAATTATACACTCCCCAGCCGCTTGTAGCCAAGCCATCCTTGTGCTCCAGGCTTCTCTGGGAAGTCAAGTGTTACCACAGACCAAGGACTTACAGTGACTTATGCTCTGAGTTGACTGAAACAATTGAATCAGATACTCCCACAGAACTCGGTGTCAGTGAGGTGAGTTTAATTTGTTGCAAGGCACCAGCTCTGAGCCGAGCACCCAGAGCCTGAGGCAGGTGGTGGGTTCTGGCTCAGCCATCAGAGCCTTTCTATCCTGGCATAGGTCTTTCTCCTCCCTGCGGCGGGCGACGTGCGGCTTTCGGCGCTGAGCAGCGACACCTTGCTCCCCTTGCTCTTCAGCATGTGCTGGAACTCCGCCCGCTCATTGATGATTTTCTGAAAATCAGCGATGATGTAAACAGGTGGGAAGGCTGAGAGCAGCTCTGCAAAGTGTTCTCTTACCTCAGAAGTCCCTTCCTGGCTGCTGGAAGCTGTTTTGGGAGAGCCACATACCTGCATTGCCTCCAGCACCTCGTTGTCTGTGAGCTCCCCCACAGGGTCCTGGCTGCCCTCCACGCTGAACGTAGCCTGGATTATTTTGTTTCGATACCTTTCAAACTTTGGATAGAAGAGGAGAGCAGTGTGAATGAACTGTGTTTTCAGTCTTTATGTGCGACTCCTTGGCATTTGCATGGATTTATAGAGACTGTCCTGTCAGTCAGTTCTTGGGCAAAGGACTGGTGAATGATGATATGGAAAGTGTTTATGTGAAAATCAGGCAGTTTTCACTGAAAATGCTGTGGTAATTATGTGGGTCTAGGTGGGCCAAGGCTCTTCCGCCAGCACCAGACACATCTGCCTGCAAGAGATGACTTTAAGGTGGTTCTTGTTACCTTGAATCTGGAAGGATGTTAGAAACCTGGTGATGTAACTCATCTGAACTCACATTTCTCAAGGGTTTCTGGTACTTGAGGTCTGTTTTCTTTTTAGGTGGCACAACAGCTGCCTGCTCCACAGCTAGGGAGCAAATGGATTGAGATTCCCAAGTGTGTCCCAAGAGGGAGATGGGGCTCTGAGGTGAAAGAGGCCATGCTTACCTTGCTGGTGATTTGCTCCAGTGCCACTCTGGTTTGCAGTGCCTGGTGCTGCAGTGCATCAGCCTGGCTCTGGATGTCTTTCTGGGCCTGCTTCTGCTCTAAGAGGTGGAGGCGGGTGTTCACAACCTCGGCCCGCAGCTGGTTGATTATCCCCTGTAACTCACTGATGAGCTTGCCCTGCTCAGCCAGCTGGGATTCCTGTTCTGTAATGACCTGAGCAGATACAGAAATCCAGGGGTCACTGGGGAGAATGTGAGCAAGTTTGGCCTCATTTTCCCACTAGTTAATCAAATGCTTCCTGGGCAGAATCTATCGACTAACAACCTCAGCAGTGCTGATAGCTGTTATTATTTGGTGTTTTCTCTAAAACTATTTGGATTAAGTAGGGGTTTTATATGCCGAACTCCACCAGCCCTAAAACCAGCCCAGTGAAGCAGCAAGTACCAGACTTCTGTAGAGGCCTTGCACAAATTCACCTGATGAAGATTGCGGTTTTCCTCCTCCATCATCACCACAATTTCTTCCTGCCTCTGTTCTTCTGTCATGCTGCAAAACTAGAAGGAGAATACTTTACACTTCATTTTCGCAGTTACAGGTGCCCCCTCCTGCCTATAAGAGAGAGACATCCCAAAATCCCAAATTCCCAGCTGCCACCTCTCCTGCTAGCCATGGCCACCGTGCTCTTGGGCTGCACCTTGTCAGACACAGCTTGGAGCTGGACTTCTCGCTCTCTGAGCTGCTTCTGGAGCAATTCCTTTTCAGATCTGATTCTCCGAAGCTCGGATTCTTGGATCTCCATCTGTCTTTGCAAGGAAGAGATGGCACCTGTAAAGTGGGAGAGTACTCTGTTAGCAAAGCAAACCCTGCTGAATGCTCTGTGTCTGCTTTTTTCCAGGTGAGCATAAGCAAAGCCACTGTGGGAAAAATCTGGGAACAGACTTGGGTCACATTAATGCTGCATCCACAGTGATTCTGGGTGATACTGTGGCTTGTGGTGCTTTGCTGGGATGTGGGTTTGGACAGCCTGGAGAAGAAAAGGTGGTTTCACTTCACGGGGAGCTAATTGTAGCGTTCCAGTACCACAAGAAGCCAACAAGAAAGACGGAGAGAAGCTGTTAAAAGTGCCGGGAGTAACAGGCAAGGGGGAGTGGCTTCACACTGATACAGAGCAGAGTTAGACAGGTTATTAGGAAAAATTCTTCCCTGTGAGGATGGTGAGGCCCTGGCACAGGTTTCCCAAAGAAGCTGTGCCTGCCCCTGGATCCCTGGAAGTGTCCAAGGGCAGGCTGAATGTGGCTTGGACCAAACTGAGATAGCGGAAGGTGTCCCTGCCCATGGCAGGGGGTGGGACTGGGTGATTTTTAAGGTCCCTCCAACCCGTTCTGTGATGCCATGTGTATTTAAACAACCCGGCTTTGTGTGCGGTGGGCGCTGCTCTGAGGACACGCGGAGCGGGCACCTCCAACCCGGCTTTGCCACTCTGCTCAGGGCTTTCTCTGCTGCCTTTTCTCACGTTCTTCACTTCCAAGGCGAAAAAGAAAGTGTTTTCAAAACAAGTGGGTTTCCAGCCTGTGAGCAACACCCTGTAATGTTTCCAAAAGAGCCGAATTGAATGAGACCTAGGCAGGTAAAGGTGTGCTCTGGGCACCTCCCGCGGTACCTAGAGCCATGTTGTGGTCATCCTTGGCTTTCCGCAGCTCCTGCCGGAGCTGTCCCGTGGCTTCTTGGAGCGGTGGTCCTTGAAAGCCGCCTCCATATTCCATCTCCCGGGGCTGAGGCCGGGCCGGGGCTTGTCCCGGCGCCGCGGGGCTCGGAGCGGGGCCGCTGCCGGGCGACGGCGTGAGGCGGGCGGGCTTTCCGCTTCCGAGTCAGCGGGGCCGGGCCATGGGGCGGAGGAGGAAAACGCTGCACGACTACGCGGCCGAGTTCTCGGAGCTGTCGGTGCGGCGGGAGCCGGCGGGCCCCAGCGCTCCGGGCCCGGCCGTTGCCGTGGAGACGCTGTTCTGCACCCCGTGCCAGCTGCCCCTCAGGGTGCGCCGCGACCGCATCCTGGAGCACCTCAGCTCGGGCCGCCACTGCCGCAACCGCCGCCTGCTCCGGCAGCTCGGGCTGCGCTCCCCGGGGCTCCGGTGAGGCACCGACCGCTGCTCGGGCTCGGCCGGCCCTTCCCTGCCTCACCCGCCCCATGACAGCCTCACCGGACTGACCCCTGCTCGGGCTCGGCCGGCCCTTCCCTGCCTCACCCTCCCCATCTCAGTGTCACCCGACCCCAGAACAGTGTCCCCAGCTGGGCCAGGGCAATGCCCGTCCCCCTGTGCTGGCACTGCTGAGGCCTCTCGGGTGCCGTGTCCGGTTCTGTCCCTCGCTACGAGAGATGTTGAGGGGATGGAGTGTGTCCAGAGAAAGGCGTGGAGCTGGGGAAGGGTCTGGGCGGTCAGTCCTGTGAGGAGTGGCTGAGGGAGCTGCAGGTGGCACTTGGTGCTGTGGTTTAGTTGACAAGCAGGTGTTCGGTCAAAGGTTTGCCCTGATGATCTTGGAGGTTTTGTCCAGCCTTAATTAATGATTCTTTAATTATCTATTTCACCTGACGCCACTCAAGAAGCATTTGGACAACATCCTCAGACATATGATGGCATTCTGGGGTGTTCATATGCAGGGTATTCTTCTCAAGAGTTAGATTTGATGATCCTTGTGAGTCCCTTCCAGGTCAGGATATTCTCTGATCCTCTGATCTTTTGTCTCCTCAGCTCTGCAGGTCCCGACTCCAGCCTGAGCCTGAGCCTGCCCCTGCCACTCAACGTGCCCTCCCTGCTGTCCCATCCCTCCTTCCTCATCACCACTGGATCCAACACCGGCTACACCATGGTTCCCTCCCCGCCCTCCTACCACAAGCTGCTGGTTCCCCACCACCCCATCCCTGCTGCACACAGGGACGACCCAACACCCTCCACCTCCACCAGCCACCCCTCAGCACTCAGCACCTTCCCCACCGGGATTGCACCTCTTGGCCAAAGTGTGCCCACACCTGATGCCTCCAGCCCCACTCCCCTCCCATGTCACGGTGGCAGCGGCGTCGGCCTCGTGCTCTTCGGCGCAGGGCTCATGAGCGAAGCCTTGCTGCAAAGCCTGGGGGAGGAAACGGGCTGCTGCCTGCTGTATGTGGTGGTGGATCAGCCTGAGGAGGTGGAATGTGCCTTTGGCACCGAGGTCCCGGCCGGCGCCAGGGTGCTGCAGCAGCAGGACGCTGCCGTCGCGCTCGGAGATCCACGGTACTGATGGTCACAAACTCCCGTGTGTGGCCCTGCTCAGGGCAGGGGCTTCAGTACAAGCCTTGCCTTCCCCTCTGGGAAGCTCTGTAGCAGCCCCAGACTGTGTCTCTGGCCATCCCTGTGGGAGGTAGGGGCTCTTTTGTCACCTACCCTCCTTCAGGAGTGTCTGAGAAGCTTAACTGGGCTTATGTAGCCAGATTATTGGAAACTTGGAGGTGTTTAGTTACAGGCAGTTTTATTAAGAAATATTAAAAAAAAAAATTCCTCCATTCCCACAGAACAATTCCTTCCCTGCTGCCTGCCAGTTTTCCTGTTTCAGAGCAGTTGGCTGAGTTTGGTGGCTCTTGGAGCTCTGAGATTAGCAAGGCTTGGTGTAAGTAGGGAGGATTGTGGTGTTTTGCTTTACAGTTGAACTGAACAACTGTAACATCACTAAGGTGCTGTTACTGTCAGGTCTAAAATATTGCAGGAGCAAAAGGCAGAGCTTTTAGGAAAGGCTGGTTTGATACTTGAAAGTAAAGAATCACAGAAAGCTGAGACTCATTGATTAGCAGCTCTACCACATAAATACTTTGGATTTCTCTGTGTGTGTTAACTGATAAGATTTAAATCCTTTTTAAAGGAAACCTCTAAAATACTTTCTCCTTGAAGATGCAGGAAAAGCAGTGCAATTCCTTTGTGCCACTTGTGATTTTAACCTATGTGTGTCACTATATTTCATCCTTGAAGCAGGCACCGAGTTCCTTCTATAACCCAGCTGGGTCTTCCAGAGCAATGGGGTTTTAGGTTTCTTTAACCAAATAGAGCTTTTGAGCACTGTTTGATCTAGTGAAAACCTCATCCTCACTGATGATCTCTCTTGATTCCTGCAGAGTCTCTGGAGCTATTATTTGTTCTCCACCTGACAAAGCCCCTGAGATGTTAAGAGATGCTTTACGAGCAGGTAAGAGGAGCAGCTGCACATTCAGCTTTTCCCTGCGCCCGTTGATGTGCGCTTGTGAGTGTGTTTGTGTTTCAGCAGCAGTCCTGGAGCTGTGCAGGCTCTCTAACTGTGTAATTAAAGTGACTGAGTTCACTGCTGATGTTAATGGCTGGACACCAGTGGGGATTTTGCTATGCTGGTGCCAGTATGACTGGGCAGTGCCTCATCCTAAAATCCCATCAGGACTCATAGAAAAGCTGTCACCAAAACAGTCCCACTCCTGGGGGCTGGGACAGCTGAAACCACAGCAGGCAGGCAGAAGGGGGTAAATGCCATCAAAACCAGAAATGTAACAAGCTGTGTACTTTACTGCAAGATCAAGGTGTTCTATGCAGCTGTGTCTCCCCTGAGCCCCATGTGTGTCCTGTTTTGCACAGGTAAAGGTGTGTTCTGTGAGGGGCTGCCCAGCCTGGACAGACAGACAGCAGAAGCCTGTTTTGATGAGGCCGACAGGTGTGGAAGGCCACTCGTGTGTGGGTTCTACAAGTAAGACCAGTGGTTTTCCTGTGATTTCTTCTTGATAAAATCACATGTCTGGAAGAAGCACTGATTCCTCAGGCTTCCCTGACTTTGTCCTCAAATCAGCTTGGTTTCTCCTCATTCCTTGTTTCCCTCTGAAGGCGCTTTGACCCAGCCCTGCAGTTCTTGTACAAGAAGGTTCGGGACAGCCGGGCCTTGGGCAGGATCCACCGGATATCCACCATCAGCAGCCTCTATCCAGCAGCCTCTCTGAGCCTGCTGAAAGCCTCAGGTACCCCAACAGGTTCCTGCTGAAGAGTCTGGGCCTGGCTCAGAGTCATGGAGTAGTTTGGGTGGGAAAGGACCTTTAAGCTCATCTGTTCCACCCCTTGCCAAGGGCAGAGACACCTTAACCAGGCCAGGTTGATCCAAAACCTGTCCTACTTGGCCTGGAAATGTCTTGGTGTTCTTGTGGGAATTCCCCTGAGTTTGTATAGCCTTAAGATCCCTGGGGAGAAGTGTTTTTTGAGGAGTGTTTTCTTTACCAAACTTGATTTCTGTGCTTTTTTTTTTTTTTGTGTCCCTTTAGTATTATGTTTCTTCACTGTGGGGGCTTTTTTATACAATCTCTGCAGTTCAGAAATGTGCATTGGCACATTTGGGTTTCAGTATGGAGACCTTAATTCCCAGTTTTGGTTCTTCCAGGTGGAATTTTTTACAACGCTGCCGTGCATGACATAGATATTATCAGTTTATTGTTGGGAGAAAGTGTGCCAGATACAGTATTTTCCCTGGGCCATGCCTTCTGTGCAGGTAAGAATGAGTCTTTTGATGATTTATTGGGTACCTCTGGACTTCAGTGTTAAAAGTGGGAAGAAAGAAGGAACGGGGGAGCATGATAGCCATGGCAGTTGTTCCATCATGGAGCAGTTGAATAAATAGGCTGGTGAAACAAAAGGCAGGTTCCTCAGGGATATTTGGTAAAGATTTCTGAATCTGGTGAATGTCCTGTTGATGCGAAGCAGTTGCAGTGGAGTTATCATTGAACATTACCCTGCAGGACACTAGGTTTGGAACCAGAGTGCAGAAAAGGGTGAGAAAAGGCTTGAGCTCACAAGAATGTCAATGAAATATTCATTCTCTGCTTTCTCTGGCCCTTCCCTGTAGATCCCAGCACAAAGCTGTGCATTTGCTCTGGGTCATGTTGGGCTGACACACAGGCTCTGGGTTACCACACTCATTTAAACAAACCATAAAAGGTGGAAGCTGCCATTTTTGAAATGGAAATGCAGAGTTTTAATTAAGGTAATTGCAGCAGCTGCCAGGCTTGGCTACCTGGAGTGAGGAGGGGCAGGATGCAACGCTCTCCTCCATGGCACAGCATTGAAATGCAGCAAACAAGAGCCCTCCAGGAGGGTTCTGTGCCCTCTGCCTCACTCCAGCAACGTGCTGGAAGTTGCCCGATCCTGGAAGCAGAGGTGGGTGCCCTCATTAGGGAGAGCTGCAGGCTGGGAAGGAAGAGGTGGGTCTGAGGCTGTGTGTTTCTGCAGAACTGCCTGTTCTTCATCAGGAATACTGGTGGAGCAGCTGCAGTGCTGTTAGCAGGGCGTCCTGTGGGAAGGTGTCACGAAGCCGGTGTCACCTCCTGAAGGAAGAAGAGCAGTTTGTAGCTGTAGAACTGTGCTGTTTACTGTTCCTGGGGTGAGCCAGGCCTGTTTTGTCCCCAGACGTGGGCTGCCTGAAGGATGTGGACACGGCTGCCATCAGCATGAAGTTCCCCAGCGGAGCCATTGCCACTCTGGACATCAGCCAGCACTGCACCAGGAGCTGTGACCAGCGGCTGGAGGTGGGCTCCTGCTGCTCAGTCAAGTCTGTTTTGACTCCACAGCCCAGCACAAGTTTTCCCCTCTGAGTGTGCCTGCAGCACATTTCCCAAAAACCCTCTGTGACAGAATCCCAGAGTCACTGAGGTTGGAAAAGACCTCCAGGATCATAAAGTCCAGCCTGTGACCAATCCCCACCTTGTCACCCAGAGCAGAGCTCTGAGTGCCACATCTGTTTGTTGGGCCGTTGCCTCAGCAGCAGTGGCTTCTTGTCCTTTTTCAATCTACAATTCATTTTCTCTTTCCTCTCCCCCAAGTTTTCTCCCTCTTCCATGCATTATGTCGTGTTACAAGCTGCATGAATCATACCAGAGCAGCAACTAGTGTCAGCTCTCCTGAGGCTGAAATTGTGCAGATTTCCTTTGTCCTTTCCAGGCTGGTCTCAGCTGTGTAGCAGGAGTCCAGCATATGAAAGAAGAAAAGTGTAAATTCCTACAGTCATGAATAATTACAGCTATGGGGACTGGTCCTAGGGAGGAATTTCTGTTAAACACTTAGAAAAGGGGCTTTGATCAGATGAGGTATCACACAAGTGGAAGCCACTGTACTACAGCACATCCATGGTGTTTCTGTTGTGTCTGAGCCATACCAGGGCTGGGACAAGTGTGACTCCTCATTTCAGAACCTACTTTTGTCTTGGTTTTACAAACTAGGGCTTCCCCAAGCTGGCCTGGTGAGTGAAAGTGTGATAACCTCAAAATGTTCTTTCTTCCCTATTTTGCTCCTTCCCTCAGGTTCATGGGTCTCAAGGGACGTTAAGGGTGGACAACCAGAACCCCCTGGGCATCACAGAACATGGGACTTCTGTATCCATCTGTCCCCAAACCCAAGCTGAGCGCTACAGAGACGCATACAGGGAACTCTTCCGGCACTTCCTGAGAGCCCTGAAAGGTGGGACAAGGCTTAAATTGATGGCTGGTGTTGCTTTGGATTGGCTTTGTCAGGGGATGCACTGTGTCAGGGCATGGAGATGGGTGGGGAATGATGATCTGAAACTCTGTGCTGGGAAGAAATGAGAGTTGGGAGGGGAAATTGCCTTGGGTCTTACTGTGTTTTGTGAAGAAAGCAGCTGCTTGTGACAGCCAAGAGGTCCTCAGCCAGTTGTGGCTGCCCAGAAGGGATAAAAATCACACAATCATGGAGTGGGCTGGGCAGGAAGAGGCTTTGAAGATCATCTAGTCCAAGCTATCATCTAGTCCCTGCATTGACAGGGCAGGAGGAGGAGGCTGAAATGTTTTAAATCCTGCAGCCCCAACACCAGGAGCTGCTGTGGTGGGATCTGTGTTCACAGTGGGCCAAGGGTTCCATGCAGGGCTTTGTTGCTGTCCCACAGGCCAGGAGCCCCCCGTGGTCACCAAGGAGCAGTTCCTCTGGACACTCCAGGTTGCTGCAGCAGCTGAGCAGTCCTGGAGGAACGGATCTGCCGTGGACTTGCACAGCAGTGCCACGGATCTGCCAGGAGTCAAGGCTGAGCTTGTGTGACAACCATTCAGCTGGGACACAGGGAGGATTTCACACCCAGTGGCCTCAGCAGAAGCCTGGATGGTGGTTTTGATGTTCCCACTGGGAATGCCCAGCAGACAGAGGCACTTCTGAACCAGGAGCACTCCATGCTGGGGCAGTGCAGGGTTCCTACCATGTCAGCCAGAGCCTGCAAGAAATTCCATGTGGTTTCATCCGGGTGGTTTTTCCTCCTGGAGAGTGCTGCTGGCCACGGAGCTCTTTTCCTGGGAGAAGTGATGCTCCTTGGGCCAGGCAGGGTGGCGTAGCACCAATGGCTGGGATGAGGGAGAAGTCTCCCCTTGGAGAGGGAGCAGCCACTGCCTGCCTGGAGGAGAAGTCACAAGCAGGTGCTTTTCCCAGTGCAACAAGTGAGGTGATGTAATGCTCAAAAAGCCACAGGAGCATCTGGTCTGTGAGTATGTTTAGATTGGATATATGGAAGAAATTTGAGGGTGGTGAGGGGCTGGAATGGATTTCCCAGAGAAGCTGTGGCTGCTCCATCCCTGGAAGTGTCCAAGGCCAGGCTGGACAGGGCTTGGAACAAGCTGGGATAGTGGAAAGTGTCTCTGCCCATGGCAGGGAGTGGGATGGGATGAGCTTTAAGGTTCTTTCCAAATAAACCAGTCTGGGATTCCATGGTCTTGTTTGGGACACAGACCCCAGCAGAAGGCAGAGCCACAGGCCAGTCTCTGCCAGGAGCTTTGGACCTTTGTCATGTGTGGGGCTCTCTGCAGGTGTGTGGCTCTGGCTGCCATATGCCAGTTTTCAAGATATTTTGAAACTTTTTTTTGTATTTTTATTGAATTACAACAACATTCTTGACTTCTTCCATTTCAAGGCATTAGTTTATAAACTTCTTGCAAGAACCTTTAGTTCAATCAATTTCCAATTCCTACCTATGGAATATATATATAAAACTAGAAAGAGTTGTGACATTTGTGTTCTCTTTGGGAAATTGTTTTTAACAGTGTAATTTTTCAAGCTCAGAAAAACTGTCTTAATACTTGTTCTCATTTCACTCACTATTTTTTAGCCATTTATTGAGAAAAAAAGTTTTATGTATCCAGAATTTTACCTCTCTGTACTTGCTGTAGCAGTTTAGTACTCAATAGTGGGTTTCTTTTACATTTCAGTAGCTTCAGGCCCTTTGAGGTCCTACAGGTGAAGGTTTACTCCGGGTTAGGAGGGCAGTTTCTGTCCAATTTTAATTTCCAGATGCAGCAATTCCCACATGAGCTTTTATTGTGTTAAAAAAAAACAACCCCAAAACAAAACAAAAGAGAAACCACAGCTATAAAAATAACACATTTTCCAAAGATAACATTACAAAAAATACAATTCCTACCACGGAGTGATCCATTAATACTGCTGGGAACAGGCCTTGGAACGCTGGAAATGTGAGTGGTTGTTGCAAAAGCTTTAAAGCATTAAAGTGCTTTACTGAGCTGTTTCCTGGGGACACAGATTCACTGTCAGCCACGCCAGGGGAGTTCCAATCCCAAAGGTTCCCAATCCCTGTGCTGTGAGGGGTGGGATGGCCTCAGGGATGGTGACTGCACCTGCAGCTCACCAGTACCCGAGGGAGAGGAGGGGCAGGAGGCCACCTCTGTGTGCTGAAGGCTCAGAGCTGCTGTGGGACACCCAGACAGGGCCTTGGAGGAGGGTCCCAGCCCAGAGATGTGGGTGCAGCACATCCAGTGGTCACACTCCTGTCCCCCTTGGGGAGCAAACAGCCACTGCCTGCCTGGAGGAGGAATCATCTCAGGTGAGCCCTGGTGGGGCTTGAGCATTTCTGCTCTTGCTTAGAGGGTCCAGGCTTTGGGAAGGGTAATCCAGCCCCTTCCCCATCCCAGGGGTGATGGGAAGCAAGTGCAGGGCTGTCTTTGGAGGCCTCCAGAGGGAGAGTGCAGCAGTGGGAATGTGCTGGGCAGCATCATCTCTGTGCAGGTTCCCTCAGGCTGCCCAAAATCTTGAGTGACCCAGGGCTGAGGGGGCAGATGCAGCAGCTCCCTGCCCTCTCTCCCAGAGTGACAGCTCCTCTGACTTCCAGTGCTTTTCCAAAACCTGCTGTGGGACATTGCCTTCCCAAATGTATAGGGAATAAACATTAAGGGAGGGAACACACCTACTTGTGTCCTTGCTTTCTGTGAAGGCTTTTTTCCCTTCCCTTTGTATGAATCAACAAAGAAATTACAGCTGGGAGAAATGACCAGGACCAGAAGAGAACTGGGCAGTCAGTCCATGCAGTGCTCCAAAAAGATGGAATTTACACCATGGCATTCCAGCTTGTCAGGTCTGACCTGTCAAAACTCCCCAGGGGAGCAGGGAGGGACTATGCAGACCTCTGACTTCCCAGGACAGTCACTGGCTTTCTCCCTCCTGCACAACTACATGCAAGAGAGGCAGAGGAAAAAAAACCTTGAGTTTTGAATAGATAAGGCTGGAGACACTATTCTCTGCATGTTTATATGCTACAACATGAAATTAATTTACTTGACACTGCGGTGTCTCAGGAGTCAGTATCAATTTTTATAGCATACATGAAAATAAATCTTTCTCTCTCCTTACAACACAACGAGTTTACTGTATGTACATTCTCTTTATATACACCAACCTTTAAGAACAAGAACACATTGGTAATGGACAAACAGGGTCTTTCTGGCTTTACAGAGGGCTGAGGGAAGGGGGTGCGTTTGGCAGTCCATGGAAAGCAGGACGTGGCTTTACACCAGTCCCTGGCGATGCCTGCACAGGTCAGGGCTGAGTCCGTGTTGCAGTGACAAAGCCCTCTCAGTCTGGGGCACCACGGAGCACACAGCAGGGATGAGAAAAACGTGCTGTCCTTACACGGCTGGATGCAGGGATGCTCCAGGAAAACACAAACCAGACAGTGCCTCTTGTGCAAGGCAGAAATCCCGCTCTGGCTGCTGAGCTGGCTCGGCTGCCCTCCTCCTTTCCTTCCTCCTCCTCCTCACCTCCAGTTTCCTCCCCAGGGCAGGCACCTCCTGCCTGGCTCAGCGCCTGCAGTTCCCCTGGATAACAAAACCAAACTTCTCCAGGTGCTCGAGGCTGCAAACACTTTTCAAAAGCGAGGGAGTGTTCGTCACAACGCCGGGCGTCTCGCTGCCACCTCCGGAGCCCCTCAGTTGATCTCTCCCTCCGTGAACTCCTCCTTGATGGACTGTTTGCGGGATTTGCAGTCCGGGAGGTCGAAGCCGAAGTCTGCCCAGTCGTCGGCGGCGCGGTTGGGGATGGTGATGGTGTGGCGCACTCGGAAGTGCACAGCCTCCATCACCCGCTGCCGCTGCAGCTCGCCCGAGCTGCCGATGGAGATGGTGGAGGCGTTGCTGCTGGAGCGGATCAGCTGCTGGGCCCCGTAGTCGTGGCTCTGCTTGAGGTCCTGCAGACCCCGCCAGATGATCATCCGGTACTGCTCCGGGATCTTCAGTGCTCCGAGATCCTGCAAGGACAACGCGGCTGAGGCACGGCCGGCAGAGATGGGGCAGGAGGGAGCCCTGGACCCCCAGGTTGTCACCCTGATTCTTTAGCCTTCTGATGATTGTTTCTAGTTCTACTGGAGCTTTCTCACGCATTTAACATAAACAAAGAAAATTGTTTCCATTCCAGTCTGTGATGAACTGCTGAATGGACCACTGGGGTCAGAGAGGTGCTCCTCTCATCTCCCAATCCTTGATCAAATCCTAAATCCTATTTAAAGCCCAAAACTGCCTACCTCATTTTCTCTGCTCACCTCTCAACCTGAGTGAGTGCAGTTCTTTCCTGTCCCTAACAGCGACACCAGGTCACACTTTTGGGGGGACACATGGGCACGATGCCCGACAGAGCAGGGCTGGACCTCCAGCCATGGCCGTGGGTGCACCATCCTCTGGGTTATTTCTCATTTGTAACCCAGTTACTCAACTGCAGCTTTGCAGGTTGGAGAATTTTTGTTGTTTTTGGAGGGGCTGACATCAAACTGATGTAGAAATCAGTTTGGTGTGAGTCCTCATTTCAGAACCCACTTTTGTCTTGGTTTTACAAACCAGGGCTTCTCTAACCGGGCCAGGTGAGTGAGATTGAAAGTGTGAGAACTTCAAAGTGTTCTTTCTTCCCTGTTTTGTCCCTTCCCTCAGGTTCACGGGTCTCAAGGGAGGGAAGGAAGGGATCATTCCTCTTGCACACAGGTCTCAGAGCAGCGTGTGGAGCATCCTTGTGCCTGTGCACTTGGGATGGCCTCTGCTCTGGTCCTCACCTGGGAGGCTGGAGCAGCACCAGCCTCGAGCACTGAGGTGAGTGACACCAGGAGAGGTGGGTGACCTCAGACTGGGGACATGTGCCAGGACACACACCAGCACAGGGGGGAGCTGCCAGGGTTCCATGTTAATGCCAACACAAGACTCACGGGAGCGTTAACTGGAGCAGACAGCGAGTATGCAATTAGTAGCTACAAACGCCGACTCAGACACACAGCTCTGCCCTGACACAAGGTTTGGCCATTCCTAAACGTTTCCTTGGACAGCTGACAGATGGTCATGGAGTTAGTTCAGCAAATGGTCCAAAACCAGGCTCAGGTTACACAACTGGCCCCAGCCACCAGTGACAAATCATCATCTCTCCCGGGGGATGTTGTAGCTGCCAGGTAGAGACACTGCTACACCTGCCTGGGGCAGAACGGGGTCAAAACAGGGGGCAGGAGCTCTGTCTCAGCCAAAACACCAGCTCTTGGATTTACAGGCTTTTCCATGGCTCAAAGGGTTCAAGATTATTTTTTCTTTTCCTTTTTCTATTCCCCTGATGGGCTGGGGAAGCCCCAGCTCTGGTGCTGCCCCTGGTACCAGCACCACAGTGTGGCAGCAGCAGAGGCTGATGCTCTGGGCACACACAGTTATTTCCAGCATCCTCTCCATGCTTTTTCTGACAGCTTTTGCCTGACTTGGCCTATTTAATTCCAGACTTCCCTTAATAAAAATGCCCTGGGCTCAACTCCCTTGTTTCAGCCACTTTAATCTTAAAGATTACCAGGGGAAGGGGTGAGACCACATTAAACCTCCCTGAAGTGCAGTGGGGTGTCCCTGCTGGCTCCAAGGGATTTGGGGTGTTCCACTGAGCACATCAGCTGTGTTCTCTGTGTTAGGTGGAAAATCTCCCTGAGCTCTGGCCTGGGGATCTTTGATCTCTGTTGATTCTGAGAATCTGAGGAAGCACCTGAGCCTGTCTGTGTTTTTTGGGGGCTAGTTGTGATTTTTACACAAGGCCTGAGCTGTAGCTACCTCTGAAGGACCATCAAGGGGGCAGGAATGACAGGCATCAATCCTGGGAACACATGTTCTGTGTGAGGGGCTGGGGCACAGGTTTCCCTTCCTCCAAAACAGTTTTGGTTTTGCTTTTCAGACCAACAGCTGCTGGAAACAAGTGGTAAGAACAGATCTCCCCAAAGCATTTACCTCTATGGATAGGTTCTGCAGGTGGTAAATATTCTGTAACCCTTGTGAGGTGAAATAGTCGATGCAGTTTGGACACCCCAATCCTGTTAAAAAACTGCAGAGAAAGTTTGGAAAATAAAGTGGCATTAAGTTCTCATGAACAACAGCTGTGTCCCATCTCTGTGAGACAGACCATGTCAGATGGGGGACGTGGAGAGCTCCGTGGGTGGGACCTCCACTGCCACTAAGGTCAAAGCAAAGTGTGGGGTTTTGTCTACTCCTAAAAGCTACAGATGTTTTTCTCCTGATTGTCTGAGATTTTGGCTCAGGAGCTCATATAATATGAAGGAGCTCAAGCTACTGGGGAGGGGGATCAGGGCAAGCCCCAGCTCTGCCCTGTGTGGATCCTGGCCCAAGGTCTGTCAAAACATCCATGGTCTTTTTAAAGGCCAAAACCTTAAAAACCTGCAGAGCTGTTAATGCATTTCTGATTGAAATAAGCCACATGGACCCATTTCCAGGTATTTCTTGGCAGGGGAAGCTCATAAAGCTACATGCCATTGAAAATGTAGGACAAGACCCTCTTTTAGATGTACTTAATTTCTAGTTGATCAGGGATGGATTCTCAGGGGAGTGTATGAGGGCAGTGAGGGTTTCTGCCTAGTTGGTAGCTGGGCTTTGGCTGCTGAAGTGACAGGAACAGCAGTGATTTCTCAGTTGGGGCCAGTGGCCAGTTGACCAGTTGCCAGACAGATGGGAAGGTTAGAGCAAGGGACACAGCGAGGGACAGAGGACAAGACAGACAGGACAGTGGGTGCCTTCCCTACCTGACGAGGCTGGGGTCGGCGCTGTAGGGTGGTGGGGGTGTGCAGTGTGACCCCGACACCATGGACTGCGATGAGTGGCCCCCGTTCATTTCTCCATTGCTCTGCATGGGGTGGCTGTTCAGCATTCCAGGTCCTGAGCAATAAATGCACCCATTAGACACCACCCAGACCTGAAAACACCCATCCCTGGGCGGGGAGAGCCCTGTGCTCAGCCTGGTGCTGCAGGACATACCCATGGGGCCCAGGCTGGGTGCAGAACTGGAGCTGTGCTGGGCAGGCTGCCCCACCAGCTGGTTCACAGAGGGCAGCTTGTTGATTCCTCCACCGTGGACTTTATTCATGGGGGAAAGGACGGGGCCGTAGGAGGAAGGCGTCTGCAGCTGGCTCCTGTTTGATGAAGGAATGCACTGGTCAGACTGGGGGGAGTGGGATGGAGCTGCCCTGTTCTGGCCTGGAGCTGCCTTCCAGCCCATCAGGCCTCCCTGCCAAGGGTGCCCTGGGGGGGTCTCGAGGGCCTGCAGGGGTCTGGGGGGTGTAGGGGTCTCAAGGGCTGTGAGGGTCTCAGGGACTTGTGGGAGTCTCAGGAACTGTGGAGGTCTCAGGAGCTGCAGGGGTCTTGAGGAGCTGCAGGGCTCTGGGGAACTGTGGGGATCGTAGGGATCATGGGGGCCTCAGTGATGGTGGAGGTCTCAAATTGGGGGGAATCTCAGGGGGCTGCAGGGCTCCTGGGGGATTAGGGGGTTCTCAGGGACTGTGGAGGTCTTTGGGATTGTGAGTGTCTCTAAGGCTGGTAGGGTCTCTGGGACTTTGGGGGTCTCATATGCTGTGGGAGTCTCAGGGGCTGTGATGGTCTCAGGGGCTGTGAGGGTCTCGGGGGCTGTGAGGGTCTGGGAGCTGTGAGGGTCTAGGGGCTGTGAGGATCTCGGGGGCTGTGGCAGGACTCACTGCCTCTGCAGGAGCTGCTGCTGCTGCTGCCGGTAGGAATCCACCAGCTGCTGTGGGACCAGCTCCACCAGCTCCAGACTCTCCTTTATCTTCATCAAGAACTCAAAATTCTCCCGGCCTCGCACCTGAGGAGGGAATGAGACCAAGACTTTACTTTATTCCTGTCCCACCTGGCCAATTCCTTATGCTCCCTTTTTTCCACCCAGACAGATTGTCACTGTGGCCAGGGACGGTTTGGGATGCTGGAAACTCTTGGACATGTACATCCATGGATGCTTTTGCTCCTATTCCCAAGGCCCCTGCTGTCCTACAGGAGCCTGTGCAGCCCCAGCCTGCCTGACATCCCCTCCCCAAGGTGCTTCTGGCAGAGGGGACAGTGCCACCGCTGTCCCGAGCCAATTTCTGACCCCCTTGCAGCTCACCCACACTTACAGGCACGTAGTACATCTCCTCCTCCCCGTGCCTCCGTTTCTTAATGCCAGTGCCCAGCGCTGGGATGCCCTGAGGGCTCTGCTTGAAGGCTGCAAAGGAGAGGGGAAGAGAGATGGTGGAGTCGTGGGAGACAGGACATAGCAGGGAGCACCTCGAGCTGTGCAGGATGCTAAAACCATTCCCTTGGGGCCTGGAATGGGAGTGTCCCTTTGTTATTCTCAATAATAAATAAACGTATCTGGCCATGAGAGCCATGCACAAGCATCTTTGGGCTCTGCGGGGAGAGGGGCGGGGTCCAACTTATGAGATTTAGTGGAGAAAAGTCAAAGCATCATCCCTGAGTGTGGATTTGAGCCCAAACTTCTGTAGCGCAGGGATTTCGGGTGCCCTGAGCCCCCCACCCCCTGTCACGGGACTCACTGCGCTTGTTGGCATTGCCGTTCTTGGCCGTGCTCTCGTTCAGGGCTTGCTGCTCTCGGAAATGATCCTCGTCGGCTTTGCGGTCCCTGCCGGGACAGGCACAGATCCGCCCCTCGAAGGATCTCCTGCCCAGGACCTGGCCGCTGGGAGAACAGCGCAATCAGTGACCCTGCTTCCCCTTTTCCCTTGGGAAAGGGCATTGGGACTCAGATCAGCGACCCTCGGGGAGCAAAGGAGCTCCTCAGCAGCTGGCTCACTGGAAAGAGGCGCTCCTGGGGCAGAGGAAGGCTCCAGCTGCTGGGCTGGGTCCCTGATCCCTCCGTGCCCTTTTCCAAACAGGCAGAGAGGAGCATTCCTGTGCAACGAGCTGGGGCTGCCCCGTCCCGTTCCCTGGGGGTGCTCCCTGCAGGGGAGGGTTCTTTCCCCAGCCCTCCTGCAGTGGGATGGATGCCCATCCCTCCTCCCAAAGCCACTCACTCTCTCGTCTCCAGGGTGATGATGATGAGGATGGGCCTCCTGTTCATCCCTCCCACGCAGCTGCTGTTGCACATGAAGTTGTACAGGATGGTGGTGAACTCGGTCCCTACCTGTCCGGGAGAGGAGAGCAGGTGCTGAGCGGGGAGTGGGAGGGGAGGCAGGCTGGGATCTCCGGGGAGTGAGGAAGAGGAGGGGAGGCAGGCTGGGATCCCCAGGGAGTGAGGAAGAGGAGGGGAGGCAGGCTGGGATCTCCGGGGAGTGAGGAAGAGGAGGGGAGGCAGGCTGGGATCCCCAGGGAGTGAGGAAGAGGAGGGGAGGCAGGCTGGGATCTCCGGGGAGTGAGGAAGAGGAAGGGAGGCAGGCTGGGATCTCCGGGGAGTGAGGAAGAGGAGGGGAGGCAGGCTGGGATCTCCGGGGAGTGAGGAAGAGGAGGGGAGGCAGGCTGGGATCTCCAGGGATGAAGAATCAGGGCTGGACCCTCTGGCACAGGGCTTTGGCAGGATGAGCAGGGGAACATTAGGGATGGTGTAGGGATGTTCCCAGCTGGAAAGAGGGGACTGTACAAGAACTGTGGAGGCACCCAGGGCAGGACTGCAGGGGATATCCTGTTACACCCCACCTCCCAAGACCAGGCTGCTCTGGGATGTTTCACAGGGTTGGGAGATGCACGTGTTGGAGCACAGCTGCCCCCAGTGCCAGGGGCGAGCGCAGAGTGGTCTTAGATATGCCAGGGCAAGGGAGACGTGGGCCAAGCAGCCCAAACCAGGGAGGCAGGGGCTGCTCCCTGCCCCGAGCAGCCGGGTACCTGCGGGGGCTCATAGGGCACCATCACGCTCTGCCTCCCTGTCACCGGGTCATCCACGTACTGGGACAGGTTGTTGCCTTCCACCCGGATGAGGTGGCTGGCAGGGGCTGACTGACCTGCAAGGCAAACCTCCAGTTAGAGCCATGCCGTGGCCACAAGGGCTGTGACATAAGGGACATGTGGCCCCCCCAGGCCATGGGGACAGCTGGGTGCCCTCACCATCATTGAAGTCACGGCCGAGCTCATGGTTGGGGCAGCGCTTCACCACCTCGGTGACGTGCTCTGCCTTCTTGTAGACGGGCATGGCCCGGATGATGGTGCCCGGGGGAGGAGAGGTGGACACCTTGATCTGGATGGGGCATGTCTTGGCGATCTGACAGTAGAGCTTCTTCAGCAGTGGGGAGTACTGGAAAAGAGGAGACATCCCTGGGGTGAGTGTCACCGGTGGGGTCCAGGGTGCTCCCCTGGCCAGCCTCGGCGTCCTCTGCTGCTCTGGTGTAAAGGCAGGACTTCCTTCTCTTCCTTGCCCCTGGAAACACTGAAATCTGACCATTTCAACCACACTATGTGGTATCTGCTTTCCACGTAAACCAGATAGAGCCACCTCCTGGGGCAGGGAAGGGTCCCTCAGATGGACAAGTCCCACTGCACTGAGACAGAGGGAATCTCACTGAAAATCAGCAAAACTCTCATTCGTGCATCACTCAGCCCGTTTTGGAAACATTCCCAATTCTGTTTTCAGACACGGCTCCTGACCAAGGGAGCACTGAGGGCACTGACACATCACAGCCTGAGGAAATTGTGCTTGCTGCCATTAGCAGTGTCACAGCTGATTAGGCAGGACCTGGGAGTTTAGTTCTGACACAGATGGGTTTGTCCTGATCCTGACTCGACCCTTTGCAGCAGCCGTGGTTCAGAGAGGGGACAGGGTAAGGACATGTTAGGGACCTCTGCCCAGGCTGGCTGTGGGAGGAGGATGCTCTGTGGCAGCCGGAGGCAGTGCCAACAGTCACTCCTGAATAGAAAATGGTTTGTGGCCACCAAATTCCTCCCCGTGAGGGCACAGTGGGGTTTACACAGTGGCAAACTTCCTTTGGATGGAGGAAGCTCTGGAGGCTGCAGTGTGTGCCCCTCCAGAGCAGGGTTGGGGAAGGAGAGCCTGTCCTTCACCTTCCAGGAACTGCCCAGATGTGGGGATGTGCAATTCCCTTCCACCTCAGCCATGCCATGCTGTTTTCCATCTCACAAGGAATGTGTTTGCTATACACCAGCCCACCCCTGTGCTCGGAGCAGCCCGTCCCTGCATGGCAGGGCATGTTCCCGCTCCAGGTATTTTATCTCATCCCCACAACACAGCACCCGGTGCCAAAAAAATACCACCGTGCAGAGCATTTGTGGGGATGTTAAAGCTTGTCCTGAGCCATCCAAATACAGGTGTGCCGAGGAGAGGCTCTGCTCTCCCTGTGCCAGGTGGTTCCTGAGCTGGGGCTGCCCAAAACAGGGGCTCAGCACAGGGCTGGAGGGTGTTCAGGAACTGACAGTGATGGCTCTGTCCTCACTTTTCCTGGCCATGAGCATGTCCCAGTGCAGCTGTTTCAGGCAGGAAGGATTTGTGTCTCCCAGTCCTGCTGCCCTGGCTGCAGGAGTGGATCTGCCTGTGGCTGAGTGAGGTGCTCCCACCTCCAGGACTGGGACAGGCCAAACAAGAGAAACCATTTCCAAGTTTGTCTCGTTTAGGTGGTCTCTGTGGAAGTTCTGAGAAGACATAAATGGCAGAGGCTCCACCACGGCAAACAGCAGCAGGTCCTGCAGCTCCTCCAGCACTGGAGTGGTGGTGGACAGCAGCAGGCACTAACTCCCAGAGGCTCAATGGGATGTCCTGGATGCCCCAAGATCAGAACCTGCTCACTGCTGGAGGGAGCAGGAAGATGCTGTGGTCACTGCAGGGTGGTGACTGAGAGGTGTAACATGCACTTGAACCTGACAACAAGAATTAATCCTTATTTTTGTAGGCACTTGGACTCGCCCAACAAGAGAGGATGCTTGGAAACACCTACTGAAATCTCCAAATTTTGCACTCATACTGGATGATGCTGACTACACCTTGACTCCAAGGCCAGGTTAGCTTCCTGGGTGTGATCCTGCATCCCCAGCAGGGATTCTCAGGGATCAGGCCTGAGCTGGAAACTCACAGTGTGGTGACTCTGCTCTGCCAGAAACTCTCATGTGGCTGCAGCCCATGGAACCCACTTGCCCACCACGATGGGGTTTAACATCCTCATTTAGAGGAGCCACCATGGCAAAACAAGGGTTATTTGGAGGGGGCTCTTCCTTGCCAGGTGTTAAAATACTGACAACTCCTGTCAAAGGATCTTTTCATGTAGACATTCCCGGGCAGTCCTCAACATGCCTGGGAACTATAACTGCTCTGGGAGAGCAGAGGTGCATTATGGCAAGTTCTTTGGTAACAAATTCTCTCATTATACCATGTTATGACATGGATAAATCTCTGTTAAATAGCAGAGTGATGCCCTGCAGGGGGAAGGCGGCCGCTCCGTGCAGACTTGCCTCTGCTGATAACCTTATCATGTCCCAACAGCTCCGGGATCGCCTTCAAAGATCCCTCCACAATAACAAACTATTCTTTTAAGGAACTCCCTGCTGATAATTCTGGGCAAGAAAAGTCCAAGTTGTGCCCTGGGCGGCCACACTCCTGATTCTTCACTGTGTGGAGCCGTCCTGTGCTGCATCTCCAGCTGCAGCCAGGGCGGAGCATTCCTGGTCCTGCAGACCCAGGCTGCTCATGGCCAGGACAACCAGCATTGTGTTTTTGGGAACCAGGAGGTTCTGCATGCCCAGCTTGGCAATGCACATTCTCTGCAGCAAACAGCAAAACCTGTGCTGAGCAGTGTCCCTGAGCAGAAACCTCTCTCCTACATTATCTATATTTGATAATTATCTGCCCCATGCACATTTCTGCTGGGCTGTGCTGCATCCCCTGCAGCCCTGGTGCCTCAGCACAGCCATACCCTGCACAGGTCCCCTGCAGGGACCACAGGCACCACGTGCTTCTCAGGTGTGACATGAGGCAATGGCAGAGCACAACCCAGAGATCAAAATGCTGGGATTTAATCACAGACCAGCACTGCCACATCGCTGCTTCAGCTCTCTGTATGCCATGGCTGTTGTGTTCCTGCCACCTGCACTGGGGGAACCTTGCTCTGTTCACCCACATCCTTCCCATTCTGCAGTGTTTGGACAAACTGACCCCTCAGGACACGTGGCAGCTGGGTCACAGACAGAGCTCAGGTCACTTGAGCTGTGCCCAGCTTGCTGCCAGGGATAGGAACAACACGTTGGGGCACTTGAACCCCTTCCTGGGTACATTCTGCCCTGGGCATCTCCTGCCCGTGTCTCCACACCCTGCTCTGCCCTGGGGACCACTGGTGTCTATCTCCATGGTTACAGTAGGACTCAGGTCACCTCTGCTCCTGGAAAACCTCAGAGAGTGTCTGTTATTGGGTGCTACCATGTGTTTGAGGAACACAAATGGTTTCTGTGGCTTGTGGGTGCTGGGTTGCTTGAAGCAGCACAGAGCAGCAGCAGCACTGACAATCTCCCCTGGAGCTAATGGAAACACACAGGACCTCTATTCCTCTGGGATTTCCTGCAGCTTCCAGTGTCACCCTCAACTTCTGGGCTGATTCTGTGATGCCAGCTCTGTCCCTGTCCCTTCACTGCTATTGCTGTCTGCCCAGAGCACGAGGAATAAGTCAAAAAAAATGGAAAAGCCAAATTATTTAACTCCTAGAAGCCTATCAGCTCTAAGCTCTGTTTCCCCAAGAGCTTGGTACCACAAAGGGTCTTTGGACGTGTTTGAAATGTGGCTGCTTTTTGAGTGAGATGAGATCACGCTGCACCATTGCCAGATGGAATGGGATGTAAACCAGTCACCCCATGGTACCACCAGCCACTGTGAGGCTTCACCACGGTTATCCTGGTGCTGCTGCCCCAAGGAAACGTTCTGGACGCAAGATTCCACTCAGTGAATGCCCCACATTGGCTCGTGGATGCAGCGCTGATGTGGAATCTCAGCATCAATCACTGCCCACCCTGAGAGAGGACCAGGAGATGGCTCCAGAGGCCACCACTGCTCAGCCCCAGGGCTGCCTCCCCATGCAGGAAATGAGCAGGGAGAGGTGCTTTTCCCCATGGATGCTGACAGCCTCACACAAAAAATAACCTGACTCCTCTGCCTGGAAAGGCCTCCTGATAAAGTCCATCTCACCCGGCCTGGGCAGCAGAACCGCTAGGAGGATGTGTCCCAACAGATTTGGAGCTGATAAAATCTTATTTATCTTCAACTGTTGACACCGAAGCGTCTAGACTTGCCTGTTGGGGAAGGCGCAGCCAAGGCCTCCTTTCCCTCTAGAAGGAAATGATTTGCTCAACAATTGCTTTTTCCACAAATCCTCCCCCCCACCTCCTCCCTACCAGCCACCTCCTCCTCCTCTTCTCCTACATTCCAGGCTCCTCATTAGCTTTACTCAAGACGTGTCCAGGACTGCAGTCAATGGATCCCCAATAAAGCCACTGGCCTGGCAAGGCAGAGAGAAGAAAAGTGCTGCCTCCGGCTGCTAATTTCCTTACTCTCCCCGGCAAGCAGCTGCGGAGCTGCATCCTGGGACAGGTTGGGGCAGATCTCAGCCCAGAGGTGATAATAACGTGTCTGTCATCTTCCCCAGACATGTAGCATCTTGCAAACCGCAAATACCGTTAACCGGCTCGGACGAATCTGTTACGACAGATCCTGGAAGACGTGCCGGCGGCACAGCTAATTTTTGTTGGGTTTTTTTTTTTTTTTTTTTTTTTTTTTTCCTCTCTCTCTCCGTCTAATTTTTTTTTAATAACCATTTTTTAATCACCGGCCTGTAAACTCCTCACTGAGCTGGAAATTTCTCCTCAAGCTGCCTTGTTGCTCATTTATTAAGAGCCAGGTTTGAGTGTGAGCGGGGCCTGAGAGGGGAGTGTCCAGCAGGGCCTGAGGTACCTGTCCAGCACACAGACTGGCTGGACAGTGGGGATACTGCCCTGGGAATGGCTGTGAGGGGTACCCTGGTACCCTGGGCCTCCAGTCCCTGCTCCACAGTGGTGATGGATCAGGGTGATGGCCATAAGGGATGCCCCAAAACCCATCTCCCCATGTTTACAGTCCCTGAACCACAATAATGATGAGTTTGGATGATGGTCATAAGGGATGCCCCAACACTCACCTCCCTGGGCCTCTGGCCCCAGTCCCATGGCAGTGATGCCTTGGGGTGACATTGAGCCACCACCAGCTGTGCTCAGGACAGGGGGGCTCAAGGCACTCAGCAGAGCCCCCTGATCACCCCAGCCATCATCAGCTGCTCTGTCCTCTGACCTCTGTCCCCCACAGGTCCCCCAGCCCTACAGACCACTGAGGTCTCAGGGCCCTGCAGCAGAGCAGCACAGGGAGGTTCCCTGTGCTCCAGCTTCTCTTCTTCTACCTTAATTAGCATGCCATTACTGCTAATTAAAATTCCTTGGTTCACCCCCAAAGGACTCCTCTCCCTGCTTTCCCCAGTGAGCATATCCTTAAAATAACTTCCAGCTAGGATCTTTTCTCACTCACTGCTGATTCAAAGCTGGCATTCTGGGGGGGTTTAATCTTCTCTTGTAGGTCTGACTCCCTCTGTGTGGTGGATACTCAGATCCCCTGACCAAGCCAGCCCAGAGCTCCCTCCCACTCTAAAAAGGAAGCCACAGATCCAGCAAGGAGTTACTTCACCCTGCCAAGGATGCAGGCTGGGAGGAGAGGGAAGGGAAGAGGAGGCTGAGTTGGCCTTGGGAATTGCTGCTGGGAAGGAAGTGTGAAAACCAGCACAGTAGAGCAGGGTTTAGGGAGAAGCCACTGGCTCTGGAGCATCCCAGGAGGGCTGTGCCATGCAGGAGGGGCTGCTCCTCTGCTCTCTCTCTCAGCCACTGCCTGGAGTGAGCACGGGCAGTCAGTGGGTTTGCCAAGGGCACACCAGCATCCTTTCCCCCTTCCATGCACTGGAGATCAGGGCTCCCAAGCCTCTCCCACCTCTCCTGCCAGGGAGCTTTGCCTTCCCGATGGAGCAGCACCGCCAGGAAGCCATTCCCTTGACCTGTGCATACCAGACACGTTCGAGATAGTGGAGCTGATAGTGGGATCGTGTTGGAACATCACACACCGAATTCCTTTGCCTTTTTTCTTAATTCCATTGTGTCTGGAGCTCCTGGAGCCTCATCCACACCCTGAGAGAGCTGGTGGAAAGCCTCCAGTGGGTTGGCTTCGATGGGCTCTGGAGCAGGCTGGTGCTGAAGTTGCTTTCCTACTTCTGGCATGCCAAAATATCCACGCTCATCTGCACAGCTACTCAGAGTGTCCTCAGCTGTGTGCAGCCCAAATCATTCTCCATCAGGCCATGGCTGTTGGACAGCAACCTCCCTGGGATATGACAAGGTGCCAGAAGAGGTTCTTGGTACAGTGATGCTCCCTCTTGAAGAATTTTCCCTCATCTTCATATCTGCCTCTACCCCATAAAGCCACAGACAGTGACCAGCAAAGGAAACCTGCCTCCCAGCACGCCAGTTACTCCCACCCTCCTCATTCAGCGAGGACCAGAGAAAGCATTTCAGCTCCCCAGTGCCCTTGCTCCAGCCGCAGGATCTGTCAAACCAGCGGAGCCAGTTCCACGCTGCCACCTCTCACTGTCCAAGCGCTGGGATGCAGACTGGTTTGCTGTGGGTGACTGCTGCACAGCCATCCCCGGCAGCAGGAGCAGCTCTCCTCAGCTGTGGACCTGTCCAGCCTTTCCCTCGCAGGCTCTTCGCCCCCCGAAACAGCAACAAAACCCTGGGTGTGGTCCAGCCCCTTCCGTGCCTGTGTCAGAGACGCTCCTGCCCGCCTGCTCGGGGGTTTGTCCATTCCCCCCGGCTCCAGGGGCTCCGTGGGCCCGAGCCCCCCACATCCCTTTGCAGCCCGACCCGCGGGAGCCCAAAGACCCCATTAACACCTCCGCAACTCCGGCACACGCGGCAGCGTCCGGCGGGGAGCAGAGAGCCCCGCTCCGCCGCCAACCCGACTTGAGAAAAATCCTAATTATCCAGTTACCAGCTGGCTGCCGTGGCGAGGGGCTGCGGCGAGATGGGCTGCGGCTGCAGCGTGTCCGGGCAGCTCCGGGCAGCGGAGGCCCGGCGGCCGGGCAGGATGCCGGCGTGCCCCGTCTTGCCGCGCCGCAGCTCCCGGTCCTCGGCCCGCCTGCCGGAGGGGGGCTTCCAACCCGCAAGGAAAACCTGATTTTCGGCATCTGGCCGTTGACTCTCTGCGATAAGAAGGCTATTAGAAATGAAAAGGGGTGGTGGCAGAAGGCTGGAGGGTTTCTCACAGCACGGCTTGGCGCGGCTGTTTCCGTCCAGAGCTGGTGGTGACACTTCAGAGCTCAGCCCGGGGGTCACTCAGTGTCACCCACCATTGCCCAGAGTCCTTCTGAGGGGACAGAGCTGGGTAATGTCAGTCCCAAGGTTTCACCCTTCTCCATTCACCTCTTCTCTAAAATTAGCAAATCAGCATTTTGAAGCAAGAGAGAGCAGCTGATGATGTTCTGGTCCCACTGCCCACACTGCTACCCTCAGATCCCTTCCTCCTCCTCCTCCTGCATTAAGTCAAGGGTGTCTGCTAAAGCACATCTTATCTCTGGAGTGATATGCAGACTCCTCATTTGAATCCTTCAGGAGTTGGGAGAATCCACCACATTCCTTGGTAAATTGTTCCTATGGTTAATTATCCTCACTGCTAAAAAAAAAAATATTCCTCCTTGTTTCTAGTCTGAATTTGCCTGGCTTCAGCTTCCAAGTGCTGGATCTCATTATGTCTTTTGCTATTAGATTAAAGAGCTGGCTGCCATCAGGAACCATCTCCTGGGAACACCACAGTCGAGCCCCCTTGCTCTTCTTGGGGCGAACTTCCATGCAGAATGTTTCTCTGGTATTGCTCTACAAGGCATCTGTTCCAAACTGTTCATCTTCTTCACATCTCTCTCCCAAGCCACGTCTGTTTTGTCAATAGAGGGTTTGAAGTGTGGACAGGAGCACTGAAGTGTGGCCAGGGCTTGGGGACACTTTGCTCCCCTGCCCAGGTGACACTGATTTGCCCAGCCCTGCAGAGCAAGCACTTGTCCAGCACCCGAGGGGCCAGCTCAGCTGACCCTTCAGAGCCTCCTCTCCTAAGTGAAGGAGAATGGAGAATGCCACATCTCCCAGAGGGATTCAACTCAAGACCCTTCAAAACCAGGAGCCCATTGGGCTACACCTTCCATCAACCAAATCTCCTGATTATATCAAAGAATTATGCCAAATCTTTTGACAAGATGACACACACAAACCATTTCTTTTGGCATTGCCTGCTCACCAGCTGCCCTTTCCTCCGTGGCCAGATCCTCCATGATTCAACCCCAGACTGTAAGAGACGTTCAGCTGAGACTCCTTCCAGTTCAGTGGACCCCTTGCTGCTCCAAAATGCTGCCCAGCACGTTGGCTCTGCCAAGCTTGTGGTCAGTGCTTGGTGGAATCGACCATCCTGGCATAAATTTTTGGGTGCAGGAAAGCTCAGTGTATCCAAAATCCACGGGGCTATCCCAGGAGGAACAGGTTGGGTTTGTTCTTCCCAAGTGCTGTCCCAAAGCACTCTTGTCCTGTAGAGCACTGGGATGGTTGGTGCTGCTGTGCTTGGTGTGACCATCACTGCACTGTCAGATGTCCCTTTCTGTCCCCAACCCTCCTGACCAGGCATTTACCTTCCCTTCCCAAGTGCCTGCATTTCCCAATGGCTTTTCCTTATCTTACATGTGTGTTCCCAGCTCCTGTGAAGGCTCACAGTGTCCTACTCAGTGTTACCTGTGTGCTCACTGACAACACAGAACACATTTGTTTTGCTGAGCTCCTCTCCCTGTCAAACCAGGACGAACTCTCAGGTGTGGCAGTGGCACTGCAGAGCTCACGGGGAGTGGGAGGAAGGCAGCGACCTCATCTTCCAGCACTGACCATGCCTGTGACAGCCCCAGCCAGGAGGACACCAGGAGGACACGGAGTGACACCAGCTGTCACTGCAGCAGGACCATTCCTCACGTGGCACCTTGGCAACCCTGCAGGAATCACTGCTTCAAATGAAACCTCCATCCCCTGTGCTCTCCAGGGTGCCAGATGCTGCCAACCCACTGCTGCTCTCCACGAGGCTCAGCTCCAGTGCAGGTGGGCAGTGGCCCTGCAGCCATCCTGCTCTGGGGGATGCAGCCACCCCAGCATGGTGGCTCAGAGAGCCACACACCTCTGACTGCCTTTCCCGAGTGTTGAAGCCTATTCAGGCATTCAGGTCCTCACTCTGGACCCTTCCCAGGCCCTTCCTTGCAGCCGTGGCTCCCAGCCCCAGCTGGTGGGTACACCCTCCACAGATGCTCCCAGCCACCTCTGGAATGAGAGCATTCTCCTGGCAGCTCCGGGGTCCAGCTGCTCCTCCAAGGCTGGGAGAACATCGTGCAGCACTGCCTGCCCTGATCTACAAAGGCTTGGGAAAAACAGCCCTATCCTGTCCTGGTGAGCTGAGCTCCCAGTGGGACACAGCTAGAGGAGAACAGTCAGCACAGGGTGATGTGAGATGGTCTGAGCTCCCTTCAGTTAGAACTGTGGAAAGATCCCAGGGGAATGGGATGGCATTCAGGAGGGGAGCCCTGCTGTGCTGTGTCTGCTCCATCCCAAAGCCATCCCACAGCACTCCTAGCTGGGAACAGTGGCAAGAGAGCCTGGGACACGTTCTCCCTCCATCCCTACGGGCCGGGACAGGACACCCTGCAGTGCCTTGTTTCGGTTTCCATTCGGGCGCTTTAGCGGCACGGGAATGCCTCCCCTTCCCTTGCTGCTTTACCTGTGACTGACAGGAGTTATCCCCCAGCAGGGATAGGAGTGGGCTGGAATCACATCCTGCCCGAGGACCTCCGGTTTATAAAGTTCCTAATGAATCTGCATCACCCCTGAGCAACATCCCGCAAGGAAAGACAGCGGAAAGCGCGGAGACTTGACCACCCCTGTGAGGGCGAGTCGTGTTTAAGCACGGCGCTGTCCCAAGTCCCGGGGCCGTGTGAAGCAGCAGCCGCGGGGAAGCTGCCGGTCTGCACCAGCCGGGAATTCGGCTGCGTTCAAACGCCGGATCGCTGCCCACTCTCTGCTGCTTTCCCACTCCACGCACCCATTGGCTTCCACAGGACACAGCCCCAGCGCTGCGGCCGCTGCCGGAGCCCGTCGCCACCCGCATCCTCCCCAGGACAACCGGGAGCATCCCGCCGGCAGCTGCCCGGGTGTCCCTGCACGACAGCATCCGAGGATGCTTTCTGTCTCCCGCGGGCAGGACTGTCTTGGCAATTAAACACGTCACCTTCCGCAAACAAAGGTCATTACCACACCCGGGGCTTAAATATCCCTGGGCTGCTCTGCCCCTTCCATGATAATGTCAAACCGCAGCCCCGGAGGAAACTCTGCTGCTCCTGCGGGGTGTCAGTCGTCCCATCCCGACCTTCCTGCTGTGCCAGTGCTTCTCGGAGGAGCAAACCCGCCCGGCTCCAGCGTGGTGAGCTGCTCTCCCGGGTATTCCAGAGGTACCCGCTGCGGGATTGCCACTTGTGGCACTGGCCGCAAAGTGCTGGTTCTCTTTAAAACCCTGCGCTGAGCCAGCAGCAGGGATGCGAATTTAGGACCTTTTGCCGCAAAAAAGCAAAGCATCCCCCGTGCTCTCTGCCCGGCCCCTGGGTCCCCGCTCGCAGAGCTCTCCTGTGCCGGGCAGCAGGAGGACGGTCAGAGCAGCCGAGGACCAAATCCCGGCTGCCGAGCAGACAGCAGGAGCTGTGCAGCCATCCCTCTGTGCATCAAAACCTACTGCGCTTCAAAACCTGCTCTGTTATTTGCTGTGACTTGTAGGGATTAAGTTACTCCTCTAATACGGGATGGAGAAGGACTGTAAAATGACAAGCAGGCATTTACAGCACAGCTGGGAACGGTGCCGGGAGACACGAGCAGAGGACCCTCTCGCCCGCGGCCTCGTCTCTGACAGCACCCGCCGGCAAATACGCCGGCAAGCACCGTGAGAACAAGGCGGCCACTTCCCCAGGACATTTCTTTTCGGAGAACATTTACCGACAATTTAGAGAATTGGCGCGAGAGAAGTGACACCCCAGGCGCTGCGCTTCACCGCCCTTCGGGAGAAACTCTCTGGAAAGCAAGCACCGACGTTTCCAGCACGCTTTGCTTCCCAAGGCCACCACCTGTGCCGGTGAAGTCCCCGTCGATGGTGGCTGCATCCCGCAGCCGCCCCGTGCGAACCTCCCCACCGCCGTCACCTTTGGGTGTCGGGCGGTGAGGACGCGCCCGGCGGGTGCTGAGCATCTCCCTGGCCGAGGTAGAAGAACGCAACTTACTGTCCAGGTGGCTGATTTGGCAGTGCTGGATTGCTGGAAGGTCACCTCGAAGTGGTGGGGACCGGGGTAGTCGGTGTTGGAGGGGATGACGGGTGCCGGGGACATGGCGTCGAAGGTAGAGCTGGGCTGCGAGTAGGGCGAGTGCGTTGGGACATTGGAGGTGTGCTCGGAGCTGTAGGGGCTGGTGGAGGCTGCTCTGCTGCCGATGCTCTGATCCATGCTGTTGTTCAGCAAATTGAACTGGGACTGGAGGAAAGGAAAAGGGGAGGAGGGAAAAAAGAAAACACCAGCCAGTTTAGAGACAGGGAAACCTCAGCCACCTTTCTTCCAGGGCTGGGGTGTCCTGTTACAGCCTCCTTAAAGGGCCAGCGTGCGGGAGGGGAGCCAAAAGAGCTGGTCTGGGTGGCTCGGGTTTTCCGGCAGGTCACCACTTGTGTGAGGGATGAACTCCGTGTGCTTAAATCACCCCCCGCCTCGAGCTGCTCCATCCTCGCTGGAGGCAGCGAAGTGCCACAATCCTGGATTTCTAGCGCACCTGCCTTGGGAAAGCCACGCTTCTGACCGCGGGGAGAAGGCAGGGGTGTTGTGGGGTTTGCTCAGGGGTGGGAGATGTCCCGCTGCAGGCAGGGGGTGACAGCCCTGTCCTGCACTCAGGGCTCTGCTCCCCGCTGTCCCTCCCAGCAGCCAGAGTGTCACAGCTCGGTGAGATGCTCTGGCAAGGTGAGCAGCAATCCTTGGCCATGACATGGCTCCATGGGGACGGGAGAGCAGCAGCCGTCCTGTTTTCCAACCTCTTTTCCAACCTGTCCCTCGTGTTCACCGGTTTACGGACACACACCCACACACCACTCCCGGGCGTGCTTCCCCGAGCCAGCCAGCCCCGAGCAGTGGTTTGTAGCTGGTTTCCCAGCGGGATGTTTGCTCCCAGTGCCTGATGCAGCTCTAATTTGGGGAAAACCTCAAACCTACAAAGCACGCGGCTGCGATGCAGAGCACTGCAGGAAAGTCACAGGGCAAACAGACCCTCTCAGGCAGGTCTTGCCTCTTACTCCAGACCCGTTGGATCAAATAACGACTTTTTAACAATTTTTTTCTTATTCCTCTTCTGACCAATTACTGTCAGAGTCTCTCCCAATGAGAGCTGGCAGGTCCTTTACCCACAGGCACAACCCAAGCACAGCGACATTCCCAAGAGCTGTGTGGCTAAAGCGACCTTAGTATTTCATTAGAACATCAGACTCAAATACAACAGTTTTTCAGAGCAAGTGGGATGGATTTTTCTCCCCAGAAATCTGCAATTCCCGAGTTGCTTGGGGGTTGCTGTCACCCTGCAGCTCCAGAGGCAGTGGCAGTGCTGGTGACCACATGCAGTGTCTGGCGCATTGTCCGTGTGTCATCCTGGCTCTCTGCATTGGAGCACGGACACAGCCCCCCTCAACTGCCCTCGTGCCTGACAGGGACTGTCCCTGTCCCCAGCACGCACTGGGACAGCTTTGGGAAGCCAAGAGCTGCGGAAGGAGCCATGGGCACAGCCAGCAAGCTCAGCCTTCTCCAAAGGGCTGCAAGGCTCACGGCTCAGGAATCAGGAGACATGTTTTAACTTGGGATCCCAACCTCACCCAACCCTCTTCAATGTGGAATGGTTTAAAGGCAATCATCCTTCTCCAGGGAAGTTCTCCTGTTGCCTGCATCTCTCACAAGGTCGTTGGAGCCTGTGACTAACTGGAGGAATGCTGAACAAGATCTGGCTTGCTTTTATGCATCCAGCCATTTTCTCCCTTAAAATATGTGCCTAAATCCCTCTATTCCTCCTTGCTGCTCTATAAATAGCCCAGCCAAAGACAAGCCAAGCTTTCCTTAATCCAGGCTTCACCTGGAGAAAAACTTATGAGAAACTCTGGTAAAACAGGCACGTTAGGAAAGCTCCTGCCATGCAACTGGGAAATGCAGCTGCTGCAGGGACTGCAGGCAGGGCAGAGCCGGTGAGATGGCACAGGCAAAGCTGAGGGATCAACCGGGAGAACAGCAGCAAGGGAAAAGGGATTGCTTCTGGATAGGGCTGCTCAAAGCCCAGATGATCCAGGGGTATCAGGACTGAGCTGTTTTGCTCCCATGCTGAGAGACAGGACCACTCATGGCTGAAGCCTGTGGCTGTAAATGGACAAATGAATGGGGACCCACCACGGGACGGAGCATCCTGAGCTCTGTATGGGAGAAAACCTTCCCTCAGGAAGAATGGTGAGATATGAGACCCAGGGTATCACCTCTACCAGCCAGGCTGGGATGCCTTTAGCACAAAGCAAGAGGCAGCATCCCGAGTGCCCAGACTTTGGGAATCTGCTGGCAAAAGAGACCCAGAGTCAGGTGTGTGGCCAAAACGACACACTTGCTGTTCAAAAATGATGGAATTGTGGAAACATTCCCCTAAAAAATGAATTGAAGGCAGGAGCGTTTGTGTGTAAATATGTCCATACACACACAGGGATATTTATTCACACAACTGCAGCAATGACCTCACACAGAACAGCCCCAACACTGGGACACACGGGCTTGGTACCAACACACTTAAGATAAAACCCAGGAATGAAGTGATTTCCTTCTATCTCCGACCCCCTCTGTGCCTGGGCTGGACTGTTCCAAATGCCAGGGACAGATACAAACCCCTTTTCCCGAAGGAAACAACCTCAGCGCTTGAGGGCTGGAAATGTATTGCCTGCAGCACAGCTATTGCTTCACTTGCCCTGCCCTCCCAGAGATTTCCACCAGGGAAAGGAAGCCTGCCTGGGGAGACAGGAATGCAGTGTGGGCTCGGCTGAGGAGGTCCCCAGTGGATGACAAAGTGCTGCTGGTGGTGTCCAGCACCTCCAGGTGTTCCTTGGATGGATGCTCTGGCTGACACACCTGTGCACACACAGGTGAGGGACCCTGCACCCCTGACACCTGAGCTTTAAATCACGCCTTGGGCTCTGCAAGCACCAGATGGGGCAAGGCAAGAGGAGCAGTGAATGACTGCCGAGGCTGCAGCATCCTGCACCAACAGGGCTCGTGAGCAGCCTGGACCACCCCAGGTCCTCTGTGCAGCAGCAGGACAGGGACAGACATACACAGGGACAACCCCTGGAGCATCCTGAGCAGCAGCACCCAGGCTGGGCAGGCAGAGCCAGAGAGCAGGCGCCCCTAGAAGTAGAAGATAATTCTAAGAAGCGCATCAAAACAAACCCCATCCATAGCAAGCAGCACCTACCGTGGTGTAATGCTGCATCGGGTCGCTGATGTAGAGCATTTTAGTCGTCTCGGGGTTCACGGAGCACGGGGAAACCTCCTGCCACGGGAGTCATGGGGTCGGGGCGGCGGCCGGGGTGGGGCGGCGGGTGGGAGGAAGGAGAGCGGGGCCGAGGCCGGGCGGGCAGCGCCAGGGATGCTGCGCCGGCCACCCGTGTGCCGCCGCCGTCTGTTGGCTTTTTTGCTTTTTTCATCTCCCTTAGTTCTGTCAACTCGCTGCATCCAACAACAAAACGGGGCCCACCCCTTCTGTCCCTCATGACTATTCATTAAAGCACAGGGCAGGCCCCAGCTTGCCCAGTGATGGACTGGGCGATACCAACCATTGCCACTGCAGGGAGAGCGGGGGTCCAGCTCCACCACCAAACCTGCCCACATCCCGCTCCAAAAAGCTTCTTTCCACGGGGCTGGAGACCTGCTGGGCTGGCACCTGTCACCAGCACCCTGAGGTGCCCACCCCTCACACTGAACAGGCAGGACAGTGACTCTGTGAGTGGGTGGGAGACATGATCTCCATCTGGATGGATAGACATGTGAGGGTGAGGATGGATGGAGGGATGGATGGATGGATGGATGGATGGATGGATGGATGGATGGATGGATGGATGGATATCTAGAGGAATAGACTGGAATAGTTAGGGATAGATGCCTGACAGAGCATTGGGGTGACCTGCTCACTGCCCACCGAGCACCAGCACAACTCTGGAACCAACATGTGCCGAGAACAGCGGCAATCAGCCCGGATTGAGTGGTCCCTCCACAGCCTCTCCCCTCTCTTGCCTTTCCCTCGGGCCGCTGGCATCCCGTTACCAGAGCATTCCTTGTCGTGCACCCCAGGCTGCCCCGGCCCCGCCGGGTTTGGCTTTGCTTACAGCGGGAGCGAGGGGAAAGGCGAGGGCTCGCTCAGCGAGAGCCACAGCCCCAATTAGCAGCGCTCTGCCCAGCTCCTGCCCGCTGTGAAAGGCCGGGGAAGGGAGGGAAAACGAGCGGAAAGCGAGGGAAAAAAGGGCTGGGGGAGGGGAGGCAAGCTGTCGGCGAGGGAAACGGCGGCTTTCTGGAGGGAAGCAGCGGCTCTCCGCAGGGAGATGCAGCCGACAGCCGGGGCAGCCTCAGGGATGCTCCCGGGCGCCACCGAACACGCACAGGATGCCTCGCACGCCCGCGATGCTTTTCCAAGACTTTGTCTCTGTTAGAAGCAAAGGCTTCTCACAGGAAGGGCAGCAGCACGGACCTGGGGCTGTGGTGGGAGCAGAGCTGCGAGCACGGGGTGCCTCTCCAGCAGCTCTGCCTCCCCAGCAGCTCCCAAATGCCTTTTACTCCACACTGTCTCGGAGCAAATGGCACTCTGCTGCTGTCCTGGTACTCCCTTAGAGCTCCGAGCCCCCACTGCTGCCTGCACTAATGTTATCTAACAGTAAATAGCCACGGTTTTACTGATCCTTGTGCCATTGATTGCAGGTGACCAGATCCTGCACCAGCAAGGTTTGGTTTATGAACCAGCAAAGCCCCCAGTGCCTCCCCCAGAGCCCCCAGCCTACCCCTGTGGGGAAATCAAGTCTGCGCCTGGTTCAGGTCCCCATCCCTGCTGTCTGAGCACACTCACCATCACCGAGTCGGGGATGCCTCTCATCTGGAACACATCCATTGTGACCTCTGTGCTGTTGGAGACCTCGTTGCTGCCGCTGGGGTTGGCTGGAGGGAGGTCGAAGTAGGTGCTGTCTGGCTCCCTGAGGAGAAGGTGAGGGCACAGTCATCTCCCCAGCTCTCCAATGCAGCCTGTGCCACCACCAACCCTCCAGCAACTCGCAGTCCCTTCAAACCTTGTCCCTTTCCCAACTTCGTCCTCCATCCTCTGCTTTTATTTCCACATGGCAGAGCAGGCTTTACCTGGCAGGTAAAGCAAGCAGAGACATAGGGAATTTTGCATCCACCCAGCTACTCCAGCGTATCTGTCACCTTGGGATGTCTTTACATGAGAGGACCAAGGACCAAGGAAGGAAGGAAGGAGATTAAACAAAGCACAGCCCTTCTCCCTTGATTAGAGCGTGAGAGTCAAAGGCCAGAACACTTGCAAAGATCTTGGTAGGGCTGGAAGATGTTTAATTCTGGAATTAAGGGTCCCAGCTTGAGGGGAGCTCTGTTCTGGCCCTGACACTGTCCCCAGGCTGCCCTGGAGCACTGCAGCCAGGAAGGAGCTACCCATGAGACAGACAGTGCCATGTTGTTTGGCAAATGGAATGTGCTTGAGCAGAGAGTCTGAAACCAGAGAGCAAAATCTGCCAGGTCCAAAGGCGTCTGTGGAAAGCAGAGGATGCAAAAGGAAATTTGTCTTTGGCAAAGAGCCACTGCTGTCCCCAAACACCCCCCCATGGGGAAGGAATACACCCCACTTACAGCGTGCTCCAGATGTGCTCGAACGTGTCGCCTTCATCAGCTGGGGATGACTGAGACATCTTCACAGTGGGAGAGTCTGACAGAGGATAAATCACCCTGGGGGCAAAGGGGAACAGCAGGGTGAGCACTGCCAGTGTGCTGTGCTGTGCTGTGCCATCTCACTCCAGCAAAGCAGCTGTCCAAGGGCAGGAATCCCTCAATCCCAACTCACTCAGCAGCACGGCAGGGACCGGAGAGTCCCAGAGCCCATGGTAGGGGACACACAAATCAGGGACCCTTTGTAGGGGGACACACAGGACCAGAGCCCCCAGAACTATTGTGGGGACACACAGGACCAACCAGAGACCCTCTGAGCCATTGTGAGGGACACAGAGGACCAGAGTCCCCAAAACTATTGTGGGGACACAGAGGACCAGAGACCCTCAGGGCCTGTTGTGGGGGACACACAGGACCAGAGCCCCCAGAGCCCACCCTGAGGGACCACAGGACTGGACACCCCCATGGCCCACGGTGGGGGACAATGCCCACACCCCCAGCAGTGCAGGCCAGGGCAGCTGGCAGAGATGACCCAAGCTCAGAGGAATTAACCCATTTTTCAGCCAAAGCCTCCTGGATGCTGCTGCACAGTCATAACCAGATCCGTGCTCAGTCCAGTCCGTTCCCCTCACCCCTGCACAAGGATCCTTGGCCTCTCTCAGGCACGGGAGGAAAGCCCAGCCCAGCTCTCCCTGTGTGCCCAGAACCTCTCAGACCCAGCATCCGGAGCTGGAGGTTTCACGGAGCCATCTTGAGCCTCGTGCTGCCTTCCTCCTATGGGCAACCATCTTCTTCCTCCCTTACCCTCTCCCTGCCAGCAGCAGGACCCGTTCCCTGGCCTGGCTGACACGGATACACCCCAGGCACATCTGGCTGCCCCATTTACCCACGCTGGTGTTAGCATCCCATCTCAGCCGCGACATCTCAGAGTGAAAACCCGACACTTCCTGCTTTTTGGGTGTCAGCTGCTGAGTCGAGGGCAGCTGGTCTCTGAGTGAGGGATGCTCGGGGCTGCCAGGGCCCCTCTGACTCAGCTGGGGACCGGGTGGCTGCAGGGAGGGAGTTAAAATGAAAGCAGGGAAGATTTCCCCGCCAGTAAATCCCGTGAGCTGCTTTGTACAAAACACAGCATCTGCCCACGCTGCCTGGAGGAATTCCCACGGCACAAGAGGGCACAGGAGGGCACAGGAGGGCACAGGAGGGCTCATTCCCCACATTTCCCATGTCAGGGACAGCTAACACGTGGGGTCTGATGTCCTCCCTTCCCTCCTCATCCCACGTGTGACACACAGAGAAATGAAAGGATCTACGGGCAGCTCTGAGAAGAAGCAAAGCCTAGAAAAGATGCAGGTGACAGAACACGACTGCTGGCGGCCTTACCCTTCTTCCATGCTGCTTTCCCTGGCCCAGAGCAGCTTCAGGAAGTAGCCAGGCCTTTTCCTCCAGAGGAGAAAGCACCTCTGCACCGCCCCGGCTGTGTGGTCATCACGAGTGACACCAGCTCTAACCACGTGGCTGCTCTCGTTTTCAAAATGAAAGAAATCTGACTATTTTAAGGGCGTTTCGGAAGTTCCCTTTCACTCTTTCAAAGCGCAGCCTGGGTGTGTAAAGCCAGGCCAGCGTCTTCTCATGTTTGAGCTCTGAACTAAGGGGCACAAAGGGCAGCTGGGGTGGTTGGTGCTGTTAATGCACATCCCTGCTGCTCTGATCCCTGCTCATCCTGGGAAAGCACCTCTGCAGTAAGGGTGACAGCCTGGCATCAAGCACCTGGGTTGGTAGCAAATTTACCAACCAATTTACCTACAGAAATTGTTCCCCAAATTTTTTTCTGGTGCTGATCTAATTCCCTCTGAAAGGAGGTGCCCTTTAGAGCCCTGTTTCAGGGAATGCTGGAGGCATTCACATTTGGGAAGGTGGGGAAGCACTGTGATGGTGAGGGCCTGCAGAAGGAAAAGTCACCCTGTGGGAAGCAGTGGGAGCTTTGTGCAACATCAAAATCAAAGATAAATTGGGAAGAGCCTTAAAGCCTAATTCTGCACTGCTCTGGAAACATTCCTGGTGGCTTGGAGGCAATTCCTGTGCCCAAGGCTGAGCAAATGGCACCTGGGACTGAGCCCAGCTCAGCTCCCTGCCCCTTCCAGCCCACAGTTTTGAGCCTGTTCTGCCTCTGCCCCTGTCTGTGTCAGCTCCCCACACCAGAGGGAAGCCCTGGGCTTTCATCCTGACTTCTTCCAGCAAGAGTTCTCCAGCCAGACTTCACCAGGAGGATGATCACCTCCAGAGACCCCAAACTACTCATTCAAAGGAGATCTCCTCGCCCAGAGAAAGGGTGCAGCAAGGAATTCTCCATCCCTTCTGCCTCGACACGGCAGGGAGACAGCGGGGGATGCTTGGCACAGCTCGGGAGGGACCTGCACTGGATTTATTGCAGGTTTCCAAGGGAAAAAAAAAAAAAGACCAAAATGTGCAAACCAGGGGGTTGGTGCAGGGACTGCCGGTGGGATTTGCCGGCGTTCATTGGGAGAGCTGCTCCCCGAGCCGGCTCCGGCGTTCCCTGGATTGCTGCTTCCCTCTGTTGCTAGTCAGGGCATTGCAGGGAGGCTGCACACGGGAAAAGAGCCCGGCAGAGAGGAGAGAAAACCTCTGCTCACACCTCTGCTCCCCGTGGGACCCGGCTCAGCCCACGGCGGGGCTGCCACCCCCGGGGATGTGGGACCCAGCGGGGTGGCACTGGGTCCGGTTCCTTCTGCCCATGAAACTTCCCCATGAACGGCCACTGAAATAGTTTCCAAAGATTAGGATGGAAAAGCTCCACGCACTCAGTTTTCCACGGCGCTGTGGAAAACCCCAGCCCCAGAGATAGAGGGAGAAGGAAAAGCATGGACAGAGGTCCCTGCAGCCACCCCAAGGTGGGAGAACAAATCCCTGGAGAAGCAGAGCAGGTGAACCTCCCTCTATCCAACTGTGCTTCACTCACGTGTTGTGACCACAGAGCCTGAATAAATTATTAGAATGATGATAAACTCAACTTTTTTCATCACAGTGAGGACGGTGAAGGGCCCTGTGGGCTCTCAGCCTTGCTGGGAGCACTGCCTGCACACTGAGTTTCTGCACTTTGGAAGGAGCATCTTTGATCTCACTGTCAACTTTAGGGCTCAGGTTTAGCACCAGAAATGCTCAGTATTTGTTATCACTTGGTGATTCACTGCTATCCTGCCACTCCAACAGCCCAGAACAAAACAGAACAGCGTTTTGCAGCCACCTGAAAAGGAGATAAATGCACAAACCGGGTGTAACAAGGCTATGACTAATTCCCAAGGACTATCTGGGAGAGCAGGATTTCTGAGAGCCATTTCCACCTCTCAGACAGAGCTGCTCCATGGCTTGGGAGCTGGTCCTAGACCTTCTCTCCTCTGCACAACGAGACCCACCAGGCTCATCCAACCCACAGCAAACAACTTCATGTCTGCAAAAATGCTGCCAATCAACGCTGCCCTGTGCTATCATTCATTTGTCCCGGACTGTTAAATTCACACCTGCAAAATGAGCTCTGTAAAAAGCAATGGAGAGCGAGTGAGCTTTCCTGCAGCACATTTAGAATCTCAGGACCCCTCTGTGGGGTCCAGCAGCTTATCAACAATTTTCTTTCCGAGGAGGAGGAGGAGGCAGGATGGACAGAAGTCCTCTCTGGCTGCAGTCACTGGGAGCAGCCGGTGATGGGGCAGGAGGCTGAGGATGCTGCTCCCCTGCTCTTTTTGGCAGCCCAGACTCAGCCCTGCACAGGGACCCGGGACAGCCAGCCCTGCATCCCTCGGGGATCCAGCCCCTCCTTTGCTTCTCCCAAAAGTGCTCCTCTAAAAGTGCTTTCACTCCGGAGTTAAGGCACTTGGGAGCAAACTTTCCAAGACACTTTAATATCGTGTCACAAGCCCACGAAACAAAGCGGCCGCGAATCATCTTCCCGCTGCGTTATTCGGGAGAGGGTCGTGCCGAGGAACTCACACACACCCAGAGCAAAGGGGTTTCCTTTGGTGGATTTTTTTTTTTTCCTCCTACCTGCGTTTTGAGTTCCCCCGGAGGTCTCCCGCAGACAGGAGTGGCCTGGGATTGAGGATCTACGTTATTTACTGCACTACACTGGAGTAGCGTCCCGGTCGCCAAGGCAATGACATTGGAGCTGCTGAAAGCTGTGTGAAAAGTGAGGCAAAAGCTCCTGCGCTCCTTCCTGGAATAGGAGGCAGTTGCAAGGGGGTGGGGAGTGCTCAGCCAAGCGTGCCAGGGAATTAAAGCTGGTCACCAGCGCCAGAGTGACGCCGGGACAAGTTGGCTGTGGGGGCTGTGACAGTGGCGGCCCCCCGACAGCATCGCTGGGCTGTAATCAGTCCCAGAATCAGGGAATGGTTTGGGTCGAGGGGGAGCTTAAAGATCGTCTCGTTCCATCCCTGCCGTGGGCAGGGACATTTTTCACTGTCCCAGCTTGTTGCAAACCTTGTTCAACCTGGCCTTGGATAGTTCCAGGGATGGGGCATCCAGCAAAGGACACTTAGGATCAAGGAGCTTCTCCCGCTCATCAGATGGGTGGACTGAGCAGGTTTTTTGCTTGTATTTAGCCAAGTGACCAGATCAACTCTCCTGGGGCGGCCGGGACAGACTGGGGGATCGGGAAGGGCTCCGGGATTCCCCGCGCTGCTTCCCCCGGGAACAGCGACTGGCACACGGAGAGGAGCAGTGGGTGAAAACTGAATGTTTCTGATCAAAAACCATCACCCGCAAGGTTATTATGGACTCACAGACACCTTGTCACACTGACACTTCCCTAAAACTCCCGTGTCGCTGGTTACTTGCCCTGGGTCACCGAGCAGGCAGCGAGCACTGCTGTTCCTTGGGCAATCACTGCCGGTGTTGAGGTCCCCTGTCCCCACTGGGGGACCACCAGACACCCCGTGTTCTCATGTACCCCCCATCACACCGGGGGCCGATGGTGATGGCAGAGCAGCTGTCACGTCTGTCCCTTTGTTGGGGGGACAGAAAATCGATGTATTCACCCCCCGCCCCAAAAAAATACATCGGTGGGGCTGGAAACAGTTTTTCGAACTCAAGTAATCCGTAATGAAAGCAAAAACTCTGATCTTGCGGTTTTTTCTTTAAGTGATGGTGATTGTGGCCCCCAAAGAGGGAGCGGGGTCCCCCCCTGGCCGTGCTGTCATTGGGATGGGAGCCACCCAAAATTCCGGGGGTACAGACCGTGGGGACAAAGGGAGGCAGTTGTGCATCCCGCTGGCTGTTCAGCAGGGAAGGGATGCAGAGGATGCAGGGACCAGAGAGTTTTGGAGACACTGTGTTTTGGGAACACAGACATCCCTGTCACCCTCCTCGTTCCCCCTTGGCTCTTCTGCTCCCTGCCAGCCGGCTGCACCGGGAGGGGGATGATTCCCAAAGCAATATGCCCCCTGAGTGGGGTTCTCTGGGATCTGCCCCTCCCCTCGTGTGCCTGTATTGACTAACTGATCGATTGATTGATTGATTGATTGATTCCAGTCAGTTCGCATCCGTTTTGCTGGGCTATCTCTACTGCAATTGTTAGTTCTTCTCTCCAGGAAATCTGGCGGGACATCCCACCTGTGCTCCCGTTACTGTCGGTAATTAGCCGGCAGTAGTGATTAGCCCGAAGGGTTGATTAATTAGCCAGAAGGGCTGATTAATTAGCCGGGGCTGGCCCGGCGCGGGATGCTACCCGTGGAAAGGCGCCAAATCAGGGAGGGTTCCCTGAGGGTAGGGAAAGGAGGGGGAACGTGCCCCTCAGCTCATTAACCGCGTCATTACCTGGCTCATTAGCAGCTCATTTGCATACCAATGCGGCCTCACGCGGCGCCTTCCCGCGCGCTTCCCGCCGCCGGGCGCCCCCTGCCGGGCGGGGGCGGGGACCACAACTCCCGGCGTGCCCCGCGGCGGCCTGGCCCGCGAGGCCCCGCCCCTTCCGCCGGGCCCCGGCCGAGAGCAGCGGGGCGGGCGGAGCGCGGCGGGTTCGAATCCCGGCGGCTCCGCGCCCGCCATGAACTTCTCGGAGCTCTTCAAGCTCTCGGGGCTCCTGGGCCGCTTCTCCCCCGACGGAAAATGCCTGGTGAGTGCCGGCCGCGGTCAGCGAGGCCGCGCGGCCCGGGAAGGGGCGGTTGGCAGGGCCCCCGAGCGGCCGCGGCGCGGGGCTCCCCCGGGCCGGGCCGGGCTGAGGGCGGACACGGAGCGGGCAGCGCTGGAGCCCCGGAGCCTGCGGGCCTGAGCTCAGAGGCTGCTGCCGAGAGGCTTTGAGGCAGTTAGAGTCAATACCGGAGACCTGAGTTAAGTTAAATTAACCTTAATCGGTCAGATGAATTAGTGCTTTAAATGAAGTAGTACCTGAAGGGAGCCCACAGGAAAGATTGGGGGGGGGGCGTTTTACAACGGTTTGGAGAGGCAGGGCAAGGGAGAACAGCTTCAAACTGCCAAAGAGTAGGGTTAGATGGGATATTGGGAAGGAATTATTCTTTGCGAGGGTCCTGAGGCCCTGGCACAGGTGCCCAGAGAAGCTGTGGCTGCCCCATCCCAGGCAGTGTCCAAGGCCAGGTTGGACACTGGGGCTTGGAGCAGCCTGGGACAGTGGAAGGTGTCCCTGCCCATGGGAGAGGGTGGGACTGGATGCACCTTAAGGTGCCTCCCAGACCAAACCATTCTGGGATTCTGTGAAATAAAATCATAGAATAAGACACAAAGTCATTTTTTAAAAACTGAAGTTACTTTCTCAGCAGTGATGGAATCAACGAGGATTCTATTTATTACTATAAATAATAGTAATATTTTGATTTATATTAATTACTGATTGGCCACTATTTAATTATTAATTAGTAATTAAATAACCCCTTTTCCTTGGCTTAGTTCTCACTGTAGTTTACAGTGGAGCTCAGTGCAATATAGAATAGAATTACAGAATCCTAGACTGGTTTGGAGTGCAAAGAGCTTTAAAGCTCATCCAGTTCAAAGCTCCTGCCATGGGCAGGGACACCTTCCACTACCCCAAATTGCCCCAAGCCCCATCCAACCTGACCTTGGACACTGCCAGGGATGGGGCAGCCACAGCATCCCTGGACAACCTGTGCCATGGCTCACCATCCACAGGGAGGATTTTTATTTGTTTTTAAACACAACATTGACCCTCTGTGAACTAAACCTGGCATCACAACGAGCCTGGCAGGGGCAGCCCCAGTGCTCCATCCAGGATGCAGCCCCAGCTCAGCCCTGTCCCTGTCCCCTCCAGGCCTCGTGCATGCAGCACCGTTTGGTGGTTCGGGACGCGAGCTCCCTGCAGATCCTGCAGCTCTACACCTGCCTGGATCAGATCCAGTACATCGAGTGGTCCTCGGACTCCCTGTTCATCCTGTGTGCCATGTACAAGAGGGGCATTGTCCAGGTGAGGATGAAAGCAGGACAGAATGTGTTTCCTGCTGAGGTTTGGGTGTGATGTGAGTGAGAGCTTAACAGCCAGCACTAGTCTGAGGCTTTGCTGAAGCACCTGATGTTATTGATAACACAGTTTGAGGATAGCCCAGCATGCCAGGATTTTGAAAGCCACGGCAAACATCTTAGTTTGAAAAGGAATATTTAGCATAAAAATATCTAGCAAAACAGATCCGAATTGGAGATTATCTTACCAGTTTCTTACTCTAATAGGAAATAAATAACATGCGAGGTTTTTAAACAGACTAAACCTGTTTAAATGTTGGATATCCAGAATATTTGTCATAGGAAAAAAACCCCCAAAAAACCAACTCCACATCATTTGCCATTTCCATGATCACACAGAGGTGCGGGACTCACTTTTGCAGCGGGATCCAGCGCCAGTCCTTCATGGCTGCGGGTGGTTGGGTGTTGCTGAACTCCCTGAGGTGGGATGCAGGAGCCTGTTGCCAGCTGCAGAGAATCCTCCTGAGAAGTTAGGCTTAGCTGATGCTTCCTGCCCTGTCTGGTTGCTCCCTGCCCCAGGTCTGGTCCCTGGAGCAGCCGGAGTGGCACTGTAAGATCGACGAGGGCTCCGCGGGATTGGTGGCCTCATGCTGGAGTCCGGACGGGCGTCACATCCTCAACACCACCGAGTTCCATGTGAGTGTCAGAGGCAGGGCTGCTCCCCTCGGGTCAGATGTTTGCTGTCTGCCCTTTGCCTCCTAAAATAACCCAAAGCCCTTAAAGCTGCAGCGGTGGTGGAGAGTAGCTCTGTGCTCCTGTGTGTAACTCAGGTTAATTCCAGGTTAGGTGTTTGTTATTCCACTCACGTTTTGTCCTCTTACTTGTGGTGGTAAGATAGAAAATGGATGCTTAAATTTCAATATAAAATTGTGTTTCAGAACATATCCTGATGTTTTTGATTTCGATGGCATTCATCTAAGCAGTCTTAAAAATACAATATGTTGCTTGCACAGTGAGAAAAGCTCAGGATTTCTAGTTAAAAAACCCCCAAACCATTAATGTTTCAGAGTGATTTTTAAATTAAAACTTACAGGGTTATGATTATTGACCTATGAGATGAGATTTAGATCCATATCCTGGAAATATTTTCCCAGCTGTTTGATTTGACACACCGGAGCCAGACTGCTGGTGGAGCCACTTAAAAAAAATAAAATTATAACACCTTTAATGCTTATTAAGACCCATATTGGGGAATGCTGCTAATGTGGAATCTAGATTGGTTTGTGGCTGGTTGGTTTGTTGGAAGCCTTGTGGATTCTGACTCTTCCACCTTTTGGATTAGAGCTGATGATTCCTGTTATTCAGTACAACAGTGATGGGTCAGAAAATAGCCAAGAACAGCATGTGAGACACTTGTGTTTACTCTTTCCAAACCTCTGGAAGGGTTTTAGGTGACAGGATCTTGTGCCATAACACTGGTTAGCACAGAATTCACATGCTGCAGTGCAAGGTTCCCCCTTTTCCTGGGCAAATCCCAGTGTTAGTGGGATATGGCTGTGGACTCTGCTGTGTGTGTACAAACCCACTCCCCCATCCCTCTAAATAGGAGTGGTAAGTTTAGGCCTTGGTTTTCCCAGGTGTGAATTGCCCTAAAAGCAGCAATAAAAATTAAAACCAAACCCAGAATTCCAGCCTGGAGGCAGTGCAGCCATCCCTGCTGGTCAGGCAGAACTGCAGGCTGGGGCTGTGTGAGGCTCCCAGAGAGGATCTCGTGGCACGTGTGTGTGGGGGTGGAACAGCGAGGATTTATTGCCTCCCAACAGAACTTGGTTTGACCTTAGAGGATTTCATTAAGCCTTTGCCAAGTTGGCATCTGTGTTGGGATAAGTTTCCTTTCCAGCTGTAAACAGGTTGCTAAATTAGCTGTTGTCAGACAGCTGCCGGGGCCAGGCCGTGGTTGGAGCTGTGTTTACTCCCTCCCTGCTAAATCCACAGTCTGGGGGGATGGATGTGGGCAGTGCTCAGGATATTTAATATCAGTGTGTTATCAAATCCAGAGATTGCCTAGAAGGTTTGGGGGTTCCCTGTCAGCCAGCTCAGCTGGGCTTTGGTCACTTCCAAACAGCACCAAGTAACCACTGGTTCTTGTTCCTCAGGTCCATGTGTGAACTCCACTGAGAGCTCACAAAGAACTTATTCCCTGAGTTTTTTAAAGGTTATGGTTGTGCTAATTTCTTTCTAGCCATCTGTACTTACCAATGCCTCAGAAAAATCATCTTAGAATAGTTGGGGTTGGAAGTCCCCTCTGGAGATCATCCAGTCCAACCCCCTGCCAAGGCAGGGTCACCTGGAGCAGGTGACACAGGAAAGCATCCAGGTGGGTTTGGAATGTCTCCAGAGAGGAAGATTCCATGCCCTCCCTGGGAAGATGTTCCAGTGCTCTGCCACCTTCCATGGAAAGAAATTCTTCCTCATGATGAGGTGGAACTTGTTGTTATAGTTTATGGCCATTACTCCTTGCCCTGTCACTGACAGCTAAGAAAGTAGTCTGGCACCATCCTCTGACACTTCATCAGCTGATTTTTAGGGTTTCTTTGTGGTCAGTGTTCCTCCCCTACTCTGTGAGGGAGTTCCACATTATCAGTGACTTGTGGAAGGTGTTGAACCCCATGTGACTCCTTCCAGTGCCATCGTTCCACCAGAGTTTACAGGCACAGGTACAGCTTAACCAACAGCTGCAGGTGTAGGGTCTGAAGGAAAGCAAATGGATCCTCTTCACATTTCTGAAAGTGCCCAAAGCCAGGTTGGGCAGGGCTTGGAGCAACCTGGGACAGTGGAAGGTGTCCCTGCCCATGGCAGGGGGTGGGATAAAATGAGCTTTAAGGTCCCTTCTAGCCCAAGCCATCCTGGGATTCTGTGATTCTCTGCTTCTTCATGACACTTGTGTTTTGGGATAAATAGCGTGAAGACGTTCTGGAGTGTTTCTCTGAAGAGCTGTGCTTATAAACTACATACTTTGTACTTTGTCTCATTCCATGTCAGGTCCTTAAGCCTTAAGGAGCTTCTCTGGAACTCCAGCAGCAGGGAAAAGTGTGTGTTTCTGTGTGTATCCCAGCTAATCCTTAGTAACTGTGCGTGGCTGAAAAATGCTTCCTGGCGAGGAATGTACTCCGAATAATCTTCTGAAATCCGGTGCTGACAGACACTGCTATGTAAGGGGGCAGAGTGACCCAGTCAAGTCTGGGACAAGAGTTGACAGTCATTTGAGCTGTAGGTTGTTTAAAAGTGTGTTTTTGTCTGCTGAAAATCACCAGTCCTACACCTGCCTGGAGCTGTCAACATTGGGCTGTGGTCCTGGGCCTAGTGCTGGAGACTGTTTATCACGTTACCATCTAAATACTTTTTATTTCTCAGCTGTTTTTAGGCTATTTTAAAAATGCTTCTGCTTTTGGTTTGTTTTTCCACTGCAAAACAACAGCTGAAAACTTCTCAGACACCATTATCGTGAGGATTTGAGTTTGACAAACTCCACTCAGTTGAGTCATCTATGCTGAAGTGAAAGTATCCCCCAAAATGAGCAGTGGAGAAAGGCTTGCTGCAGACTTAACTGACCATGGGTGTTCTCCTTCTATAAAAATAATTGTTCCTTCTCCATGAATTCCCTGAGAAAGGCAATGAGCAGCAATGGAAATTTCCTGTAATTTTTGAAGTGTTTGGTTTCTTTTCTTGCCCTCTCTGTTTGGTGTTTCTGTTGCTCCTGATCCTGTCTGCAAGCTGTGACATAATCCTTCTAATCTTCTTCATCTCATTTATGTTGGCAACTTAAATGAGATTGCAGAATGTTCCAGGTTGGAATATGAAGGTTTTCCCTTTCTGTCACAATTCAGTTGTAAACACAATGTTAAGGGAAGGGGATGGGAAATCCATACATTAAGCACATAATGTGAGTTTCTCTGTAGGAATGTCTGGGTGGGCACAAATGGAACAACAGAAAAGGATCCTACTTTCAGGAAGCAAAATTACTTGGTTTTGAACGTTCCTAGCACTAGGCCAAACCATCAAGTTGTGTGAGTTGGGTGAGAAGCTGCAATAGAATTACAGGATGTATCTGTGTGCTTCCCTCTGAGCCTGCAGCCCTGGCAGGGGACAGAGTGGAGTTGAACAGGCAGAAAATGACAGGATGAGAGGACACAGCCTCAAGCTCTGCCAGGGGAGGGTCAGGTTGGACATCAGGAGGAATTTCTTCATGAAAAGGTGGTCAGGCATTGGAAGGCACTGCCCAGGGAGGTGGTGGAGTCCCTGTCCCTGGAGGTGGCACTTGGTGCTCTGGGCTGGGTGACAATGTGGGGGTCAGGCACAGGTTGGATTGGACTCGATGATCCTGGTGGTCTTTTGCAACCTCAGTAAATCTGTGAATAGAGGATTTGAAAGATGATCTTTAAGGTCCCTTCCAGCCCAAACTATGCTGTGATTCTGTGACCTTATTAGATGTTAAAGGCATGTTGTGGCTGATAGATGGAGTTTTGCTTATCAGACACTTAGAGGCATCTGGTTTAGTCTGGGTTTTTGCAGGTGTATTTGTGTGTGTGACTGTGCCATGAAACATGTGCTGGCTGTGCTCTGTGGGCTCTCCCCAGTGCTGCAGAGGCACTGGGACAGTTTGTTGTCCATGTTTTGGGGCACAGAGGGCAGGGCAGTGCCCCCTCAGCAGTATCAGGGTATGATGGCACTGAAACATCCAGAACAGGAAAATCATTCTTATCTTCCTTGAGGAGTCACAAAGCTTGACCCTTTTGAAGAAGCTGCTGTTTTTACAGCAAATGGAGGTTTAAGTTGGATATTAGGACAAATTTCTTCGTGGAAAGGGTTGTCAAGCATAGGGACAGGCCCCTCAAGGGAGGGGTGGAGTCAACCTCCCTTGAGGAATTTAGAAGACATTTAGATGTGGCACTTGGGGACATGGTCTAATGGGGGCCTTGGCAGTGCTGGGACTCAGTGGAAATAGCTGGACTCAGTGGTCTTTGAGGGCTTTTCCATCCTAAATGATTCTGTTCCTCTCTGATGGATGGAGCAGAGATGGATGCAGAAATATTTTGAAACAGAGGTGGCCTTGCCTTTTCTTTGGCTGAGCCTCAGGCAAGGCAGGGGTGACAGTGAGAACTCAGCACGAGTTGTGCTGTGTCCCATCTCCAGAGATTCCTGTGCTCTTGAGCTCAATATGAGCAGCAAGGTGTTGCCTCCTGAGGCTTGGAGCAGCCAGTGTGGTCCAGGATGGCAGTGTGTTTGATGCCCAGCAGGCCAGGGGAGCTGTTCATGAGGCCGAGTAGCAGCATTCAGATGCCTTTGTCAGGAAAAAATGATGATCCAGCTCTCAGCATTTGAAGCCTGCAGCTGCTAAGCTTGTATTAAGTGGCTGGAGAATGTGTACTGTGTGTTTTGCTTAGGGGAGGCAAGGCAGCCAGTGCATTTAGGGCTGCAATTAATAGTCCTCAGCAGCATTTCAGTGCTGCAGTTGCTGCAGAAGAATGTGTGGAGGCATTGTGTTGGTATTTTTAAAGTAAATCTTGCTTGAGGAGCAGACTGACAATGCTGGATTTGGGTGGCCGGAAGTGAGCGGCCCCAGGGATAAAAGTTGATTCATGTTCATCTTGCGGATTCCTCCAGGAGCTGCTGAACTTAGAGGGGCAGAATTTGTTCTGCCTCTCTGCCCTGCCCAGGTGAGACCCCACCTGCAGAGCTGCCTCCATCCCTGGGGTCCCAGCATAGGAAGGACCTGGAGCTCCTGGAAAGAGTCCAGAGGATGCCCCAGGATGATCAGAGGGATGGAGCAGCTCTGCTGTGAAGAAAGGCTGGGAAAGTTGGGATTGTCCAGCCTGGAGAGGAGAAGCTTTGGGGTGACCTCGTTGGCCTTCCAGTGCCTGAAGGGAACTTACAGCAAAGATGGAGAGAGACTATTTCCAAGGGCTTGGAGTGACAGGACAAGGGGGAATGTCTTGACACTGACAGTGGGCAGGGTTAGGTGAGATACTGGGAAGAAATCCTTCCCTGTGAGGTTGGACAGGGCTTGGAGCAACTTGGTCTATTGGAAGGTGTCTGTGTCCATGGCAGGGCTGGGACAAGATGAGCTTTAAGGTCCCTTCCAGCCCAAATCATTCTGTGATTCTATGGAAAAAGATTTCTGTGTTATTTCTTCAAATTTCTGAAGTTTGTCTGACTTGTAAGGCAGAAGGGACTGTTTGGGATTCTATGGGGCTCTGATGCAGAGGCAGTGTTTATTTGGATTCTGAAACTAGGTTTGAGCCCTGAATACTTTGAATTGTGCTTCCTACTAAAACTGATCATGTCAGCAAGGGAAAAACCTCCAACTTCTGTTGCAACACAGAGCCTGCAGTGTTACCAGTGAAGCAGATCCATAGGCTGCTCCCTCAGGATCCTTTGTCACCAGTGAACAGTGCCAGGTACTTCAGGGAAGAAAAAGGTGTGTCAAGGACAGACCTACAAAAAGCTGTAGGAGAACCTTCCTCCCAAAGCTGCTGGGATGCTGCTGGACTGCGTGGGATGTGGGAGGAGGAAATAATGGATCAGAATGAATTTTGGTGTTCAACGGTTCAGGGAAAGGCACCTTAGTGATGGAGGTGCTTCACTGCAAAAACTCCTACCTGTAGCTCTTCCTTGGTGCAGGAAAACACAAGTTACAAACCTGACCCTGGAAACATTCCTTGCTCCAGCTCCAAATGCGAAGGTTCACGTGCCATCCTGGTGAATGCCCATGTGTCTGGGGCTGCCGTTGCTACGGGAGAGGGAGTATTTGTTTTTAATTGGGTAATGTGCAGATGGCAAAGCAGAGCCTGGAGTGCAGCTGTGACCTTGGGGAGCTGTGGGGAGGCTGGGTCTGCAGCTGCCTGTCCTCTCCAGATCTTGGTGCTTGTGGAGGCACAGTTCTCCAGAAATCCCCCAAACACCAGTGTAAAGCCTTGCTTTGCATAGCAGGTTTTGGGTGTCTGAATTTTTCAGTCATTCTGTAAGGGTGCCTCCTTGTGTGTGCCTGAGAAGGGAAGAGAAAAACATGAATCAACCATCAAAGCTGAGGGTTTCTAAGTGTTGTAAAATACAGCTCAGTGTTTACACTTGGTAGCCTTTTCCCAAGGGATACAATGTTCTGTAGGGGCTGAAATTTGTCATCCATTCATAAAGACAGAAAATCCCCATCTCTCCTCCAGATTGTGTGATGAATCTGTTTTTCCAGTTGCAAAGTGACTCTGGGCAAAAGATTGGGAAGACATTTGTGCTAATGGCAGGAACTTCAGTATTTGTGAAGAAGTTTTCTCCATATCAGTGGTGTGCATTTTGTATCACTGTCTAGAGTACTCATGTAAGCTTGGGGTAAATTCACTGCTAACAGCCCAAAATTAGGAAAGAATTCCTCATAGTTGCTTCCCAGGACGTTGTGTTATTAAAAATAGCTGCAGAATTAATTAATCACAGAAGGTTCATTAATCCACTTGCTGTTGCTGAATTGGGTTGATGTTTTCCTATTAATTTTTTTCTTTTAAATCTACAAAAATAACCAAAACTGCTCCCTGTCTCTGTGCCAGCTGAGAATCACGGTGTGGTCCTTGTGCACCAAGTCTGTGTCTTACATCAAGTACCCCAAAGCATGCCAGCAAGGTAAGTGTGACACACCTACCTGGGGATGGTCCTTTAATGTGGCAGAAAGGGAAAATGACTTTAATTTGGGGAATTTAATTTCCATGTTTGGGCACAGGGTCTGATCCCATCCCTTCTAAGCAGCACCTGCAGCCAGGTTGTGGTGTCTGAGTGAAGGATTCCAGCTGATCCATGTGCCTGCTCTTCACATGTGCATATGTGTTGTGTTTGCCTCTGAGTGAAGGATCCTTTTAGACATTAAATTATGCTGGACGTGCTCGCGATGAAAAACATTAATCCAAAGCGACTTTTGTCATTTTCTGCATGTGGAAAGGCTGGAAAGGGAAGCTTGTGTCAGGGCTGTCAGAGCACATGGCTGTAGTGAGCAGTTTCCTGCCCAAGGCTTGTATCCCAGAGACGACAAAGACAATTATGTATTCCATGTAAAATCCAAGAGGACGGGGAGCAATGCTGGGAGTTGGTGGAGACCTGATGGTTGCATAACTGATCCATTTAGCCAGGCTAAATGAAGTGTTTATTTGGAATCTGTTGGGTTTATATAACAACTGTCAGTGGTTAGATATGTTTTGAAGAATGCTGGAGCACTGCATCCTGAGAAATTGTACATTCCAAGCTTAAAAATTGCTGACACAGTGAATCAGTAACACCGTGCTTTGCCTTGATTAATGTGACCTTCTGCGAAGAGATTCTATCTCCTCTTTTATTTCTGCTTTGAATTGGGAGGAACAGTTCCTCGTTGAAGCCTCATCAGCTCTTCTGCCTCGTTGTCTGGTTTCTATTTAAGCCAGTTTTAATGACTCTGTGCTGTGGCAGGGGTGGCTTTCACCAAGGACGGGCGCTACATGGCCGTGGCGGAGCGACGCGACTGCAAGGATTTCATCAGCATCTTTGTGTGCAACAACTGGCAGCTCCTCAGGGTAAGCTCTGCCTCTCCTCCCACTCTGCTGTGGTTACCTGCACATATTGCACACTACTCCACTAGGAACAGTGAGAGCAAGTGCTTGGCACCTGGGATGTGATATAAACTGTTCACATGTGGGATCAGTCCATAGAGGGTGGCATTTGCCATGGGCTGGATCTGAGCTGTGAGACCTCATGAAGAACTTGTCTGCATGTTGTGTCACCTCTAATTTGGGAATTCTGAGCCTCACCAGAAGGTCAGAGAAAATTTGGGAAGTACCACTGTCACGTTCTTGAGCTCTTCTCTACTGAACCTTGTAGTGGAAGCTGTGGCTGCCCCATCCCTGGAAATGTCCAAGGCCAGGTTGGATGGAGCTTGGAGCAACCTGGGGTAGTGGAAGGTGTCCCTGCCCATAGGATGAGTTGAGTTGTAAGGTCCCTTCCAGCTCAGACTATTCTGGGATTATGTGATCCTGTACTGGGTTTTAAGACAAGGAATTAGGCTTCCTGCATTTTTGACTGATTCAGTGTAACTAATTTAATTTTCTTATGAAATGCTGTTCATTTGAAGATACAGAAACTTTCAGCTTTTCTGTAGAGGGGATCAAAGATCCACTGGATGCAGCATGAATTACAGGAGGAAATATTTTTGTTGCTTCTCTGGCATACCCAAAGATCTTTTGTGTTTGTGGTAGCCCTTGAAAGGTCGAAACTGAGTATTCTGTCAGCTTAAATGAAACAGGATTTGTTGACATATTTCTAATGGTTTTGTGGTTTCTCTTTTGTGGGCAGCATTTTGACACTGAAACCCAGGATCTGTTTGGGATTGAGTGGGCTCCCAATGGCTGTGTGCTGGCAGCATGGGACACGTGCCTAGAGGTAGGAGGAAAAGCAGATTATTTTCTTGAAGGTTCAAGCTGGTCTTTGGCCATCACATATAAAGCAGAGACTAAAATAATTAATGTTTAAAATATTTCCTTTGAACATAAAAGGGTGTGAGTCCAGCTTTTTGTTAAACATTACACTTGTATTGGGATGGGCGTCCTTGCAAGTGGATGTTGCTGTTCTGTAAACCTTCAATGACAGCAAATTATTTCTCATTCATCTTGCAAAAAAATTGTAAACATAGCAGAATCTGCTATTGAAATAATGAAAGAGTAGTGGAAGAGTAATACTGGAAGAATGTAAGTCTTCTACGGCTTTACTGACATTGCACTTCACAGTGATTTTTACAGTTAATGAAAGTACTCATCCAAAAAGAGAGCAACGAAGCCTCTTAACTCAGATAAGAGACCATTTGTACCTTTGTATTTAACTTGCTGCATGTTAAACAGGCAGAGTTTGGCAGGGATGATTTGCCTGCCTGTGGTTTTTAGCAGCATTGCTGGATTTTATCTGTGTCTCAGTACAAGGTCCTGCTGTACTCCCTCGATGGGCGGCTGCTCTCTTCTTACCGCGCCTACGAGTGGCCCCTGGGCGTCAAATCCATCGCCTGGAGTCCCAGCAGCCAGTTCCTGGCCATTGGCAGCTTTGATGAGAAGGTGAGACGTGTTTCCCTGCCTCTTTTATCGAAGGCATTTGGAGGACTTTGCCCTAACAGTCTCCCCTTGCCGTGCTTCCTGAGCCAGGTGCGTATCCTGAACCACGTGACGTGGAAGAAGATCACTGAGCTTGACCATCCAGCAACCATTTCCAACAAAAAGACTGTGAGTGTGGGTCCCAAAGCCATGGAGTCCTTAGCAGAGCTTGGGTGCTGCTGTTTGTGTCTGAAAGATGCTGATGAATCCCTTTCATTCTGGAGACTTTGCTTTTTTCCCCGCTAGGGCTTGGGAAATTACATGGCAACCTGGGAATGTAACAAAAAAGTGGGAATCCTTTCAAATTTGATGGAATATGTGTCTATGATAGTCTCTCTTGAGCAGTAATAGATTCTCAGATGCTCCTGTCACATGCCAGTATATTTTGGTGGCTGCATTACAGATTTGGGTGTGCAGCTCGTGGCAAACTGGAAAACTGAACAGGAGAGATTTGTTTCAGCTTTATACAATTCCTAACTTAAAACAGTGCTGGAACTGGATTGTGTTCAGATTTTTCATCCTGTGTGGACTGGCTCATCCAGCTCACCTGATGGGCATTTCCTGGAACATCTGTCAGCATTGATTTTTATCCTTTATACCTGTACCTGCAAGGTCTGACAGATTCTGGGCTGTTGGCAGCAGGTGCAGAGCTGCTGTTCCCAAAATCCCAAGCTGATCTCATCCCTGGAGGTAACAGGAACAGTGTGTGGTGCTGTTTGCACTGCAGAGAGACTGAACAGACCTCCTGGAAGAGTTTGTGTGTGGATTGTAAGCCTGCAATATTCACATGACTCTGCCTCTTAACCAGAAGCAAGGCACAAGCCATTAAAGCACCTCAGCAAAGCTTCTCACGGCTGAAAAATGCCTTAACTTCCAGTTAGGTGTAAAATATGTCATGGAAAACAAATGGAAATAGCTCTGTTAATCTCCACTACACAGACACGAATTGCAGTTGCTGTGTTTTATCCTGGTGCTTGTGTTTGGGAATATGTTGCAGGCACACTAAAATATTTTTGCTATTTTCCTTCTGCAGCACTGCACTTTGTTGGTGATAGAATCAGATTAAAGATTTTTGGTTGCAAAAATTAGATTGCTGTTCCCACTGTAATGGGGATAATTTAAATTGCTGTCAAAAATAATGAACGAGGTGCAATCCCTCAGACCTGTTTTTTGCAGTGTTTTTTCTGATCGTGGTTCCAGATGGCCCACGATTCACTGGGAATACTGGATTCCAGATCTGCCTGCTGAACCCCTTTCCTCTGTTGATGAACCAGGGGATGCTGAGATGTACTAAACGTGCAAATGAGACAGTGGGATGTGGGTATTTGGTAACAGCCCGTGTTCAAACTCTCCAAGGCCCTTCTGTAGAGCTCTCACTTGTTTCTTTGTAGATTGTGTATAAAGAAGTGGAGAAATCCCCAACTGTTGACAGAGAGAGACTTTCTTTCCCTCCAACAAGAGCATTGGCTAGTTCTCTCTTCAGCACACAGAGTAAATGTAAGCCAAAGTTTACTCAAACCAGACACTTGAGTTTGCCTTGGGAAGTCTTTAAATAAACATTGTAGGTGAACTCTGCCCCTTGGATGGTGGATCAGATCCTCTGGATGTTCTCTAGGGCAGTAAAAATCAGTCTCAGTCTTTATGGCACTGTAAATCACCTTTGGTAAACAGTGTTTGAAATATTACTTAAAAGGTAGTAGAAAACTTAATCTCTCCTCTTTTTCCTGATTTAATCTCAGTCTTGCCTGAATCTCCAGCCTTTTTCCTTTTCTGTAGGAGGGCAGGAATAGTAGTAGTAGGGTGGCTGTGTGAAGATGTGATATCATAAAGCAATTGAAATTTTGATTGGAACATCTTGGAGAAGAGTAAAATGTGGTCCTGTCACTTCAGAGATGAGGGGTTTTAACAGTTGGATGTAAATGCATCGTCCATCCAGGCTCACTTAGTGAAATACTTTTATTTCCTGTTCCAGATGACATTTCCCAGGTGCCAGTTTCTCTACAGTACATCAAACCAGTTGCTGACAGGGCAAATCCCAAAGTGGGAGTTGGGATGTTGGCCTTCAGTGCAGATAACTGTTTCCTGGCAACCAAAAATGGTAGGTTCCGACTGCCCTGCCTTAGAGGGGAAACCATGTGGGGGGTTTCCTTAGCAGAAATGATCCTTTGCACTATAAAAAGAGTCATGGCCCTGTAAAATCAGCGCTGTTGTGAGATATGAATACTACAGAGGAATGCCAGCCTGTCTTCCAGTATGTGCTAACTGTTGTGAACTGCCAGAACTGCTGATCAGGGCATGAAATCAGCCTTGGCTCTGTAGTTAATGTAGTTAGTGGGGTTTTATGTTTCTTCAAGTTTGTGTGAGTTCACTGTATTGAAAATGAAACACATCTTCCCACTTACAGCCTGGGTCTCTTAAAAGGCAGAACTCTGCACAGCCTATAGCAGGAGGAATTCTGGCTTCCTGAACAGTGAAAGTCATGGAATAATGTTCCATTTTTCCCTTTGGCCCTGAGGAGCTGTTTGTGCCTGGATGCCAAAGCTCTGGGTCAGGTGCAAAACCCATCAGACAGACTAATGTGACAAAAGCCAGGGAAGGACTGGAAGATGAACTAGATCACTTCTTTTTTTTTTTTTTTTTTTTTTTTTCAATATTTCCAAGGCTGAATAGTTCCTGAAGGTTCTGCTTGGCAAAACTCAAGCGGGGTGTACCTAAGCGTTTGTGTCATATGAATTTATTTGTTTCTGTACATTTAGAAAAACCAAGTGTGATCCTTTTATCCTCCAGCTCTCACTATTGCTGCTTCCTCTGCAGATAACATTCCCAACGCCGTGTGGATCTGGGACATCAGGAAGCTGAAGCTGTCAGTGGTGCTGGAGCAGCTGTGCACCATCCAGTATTTCCAGTGGGACCCGTGCCAGCCCCGCCTGGCTGTGTGCACTGGCAGCAGCAGAGTGTACCTGTGGTCCCCAGCTGGCTGCATCGTCGTGCAGGTGCCTGGGGAAGGTGAGCAGCAGCTGCCACAGCCTCAGTGACAAAATATTGTTCCCTTTATAAATTGATCTGAGTGTTAATCCTGGAAACAGCTCGGGGGTGTGTTCTTGGAGCTGCTTAAAAATGGGTGTTTTCACCCTCTGGAGAAGAGGATTTCATAGTGAGACACAGGAAATGTCTCAAGGACAGCACAGGGCCAGCAGGGATTGGTGTGGTTGATTCCAGCTGCCTTTTCCTCCAGCAGGAGGATGGGCTGCCAGCTCCTGGCTGACACACTGATCTCTTCCTGCAGGTGACTTCCAGATCATGTCTCTCTCCTGGCATTCCAGTGGGGACTCCATGCTGCTCCTGAGTAAGGACCACTTCTGTGTGTGTTACTTGGAAAGAGAAGAGGTAAAATAAAAGAACTAAAATGCATTAAAAATGCTCGCAAGTCTGAGGAAGAAAGAGGAAAGGAGTCAAAACCTGTTGCCCAGTCTGAAGTGTTTGTATTTATAAGTTATTTATTTGAAGGAGCTCCAAGCTCAGTGTGTGAAATATTGTGACTGCATTTGAATGAAGTGATGTAGCAAGTGAAATGTAGGGGATGAGTGTCTATTGCAAGAGAACCTGAGTATTGATGGAGTTGAACATCTCTTTTTCAACTCTGAACCCTTATTTTCTAAGACTGTAGCTCTTTGTGTATATAATGTATAGCTATTTAAATTTTCTATTTCCAATAAATATTTTGATAGTTACAAACTATAAACCTGCACCTCTGCACTTGAAAGTCTGTTTCAGTGTGATCAGTGATGTGATGATGTAGTGATTTATCCCAGCACAAGGAAACTGTTACTTGCAAATAATTTTGGGTGACAGTAACTGTGCCTGGGCCACCATGAATTTATTATATGGAATCTTTGCCAGAGGGATCACAATTGACACTTTAAGATGCTGAATTCCAGGTAACTGAAATGGGAGTTTTTGTCCCAACTCTAGTGCCAAATATGAGTGGATGGTTTGGCAGGGAAGGAGCACTTTGATATCCTTCCTTGTTTTTCCCTGTATCCTTCCAAAGAGGGAGCCTCTTGTTTAGGAATTTACTGGATGTTTTTTCTTTTGCTACCTAATTTCACAGCCTCAGTCTCCAGAAAAAGAAGAACAAATACCAAGTAAGAGTTGAAATTTAACTTTACTGCAAGGTTAACGAAAATTGAACAGGTAACTTAGAAAATGTATGGAGAAGCTTGGAAAACTGGAGTCAGGACAGACTGCAACAGGAGTTTCACCAACACTCGCCTACATTAAGGTCAAAAAACCCCATCACTGCAGCACAGTGTTCATCCAGCAGATAAATGCTCTGATGAAAGGGCATGGAGAGAAGGTCATGCACAAGGAAAAAGCTTGTTAGAGTCACCTCCTGAGCAATTACAGCTGTAATCTCTTGGGCTGCTTCTGAATTTCATCCCTGGATGAGAGGTTCAGGAATGTATGAACCAAGGCTGACACACAGTGCTGAAAGTTTTCTCTGTCTCCATTAAAACATCCTGGCCCAAACTAGAGTAGATTTAAGAAAAATGGCTAAGAGTATCAATCTAACCAAAATAGAATTCGTTTTCAGTTCTACAAAGAACAGCTTTGAAGGCAAATGTGCTTGTCAGGCTTTTTGGCAACGTTCTCTGACAACAGTCTTTATTCTGTGGCTGCAGCAAAGAAACAGAAGTAGAGAAGAAGTTCCAGTAAGTTCTTAGAGGAATTTTTACAAGAAGCTCAGAAATGCACATTGAGTTCACAAACCACCACTGAGCAGGTGGAACAGCGCAGCTTTAGCAAAAGCCAGCGAATACTGTTAAAGACTGACTGACAGCTTTGAAAATTCCTAACAGGCATTAGTCAGAGCACTGAGATCATGGTGATGGGAACAGCAATTCCTCTTAAGAACACAAAGCAGTCCCAAGCACACGACAGGATTTGACACTGCACACGGGGATACAGCAGGGTCGTGGCACAAAGGTTCTGCTGTGCACTGGGAATTTCAGCAGATGCCAGTGGCACTTCATGGACTGGGGAGAGGAGGCACTGGGACACAGAACACTGCATGGCTCATTCACCCTGCATAAGGACCAGCGAGGGCTGCAAATCAGGTACAAAATACAAGACTGACACCACCCTGTGTCTGCTTCAAATCCAACCTGTGCATTCCCCAAACAACCTGGGAACTGTCACACAACATCCCCCTTTCCTTCCCTTCCCCTGGCAACTTTGCTTTATCACGTGCTCTGCCCTCAGCACCATCTCCCCAGGGAAACTCACTTGCCCTTGAACAGATGACACGCAAGGGGGTTTAAAATCCAATTTTGCCTCTTGTCATGGAGTAGCCCAGCTTGGCCTCGTTGTTGATGAAGGACATCAGCCCCAGGTAGGTCTCGATGAGGATGGGCCGCTCCAGCACCAACACCCCGTTAGAACTTCCTGGCACTGGGCCCTCCTTGTGGGCTTTCTTCACAGCCTGGATCAGCTGCGTTTGAAAGTTCTCCAGCTGGAAGAAATCACCTTGTTTTTGCATTGTTTTACAATGACTGTTAAGACAAGCAGCTGCTGCTAGGGAATGGTGAAGGATTGGCATTAAAGCTGTAGCTGTCAGGGCTCTATGGGCTGTGATAGTCACAGTCTGATATTTAACCTCAATGATTCAGTTAATTTCACGCAGGACACTGTTGATGTGTGATTTAAACACTGTAAAGATTTATCAGTGACCAGGTTTTTATTTCTGACTGTGGTTCTGCCCTGATCACTGATGTGTTACACTTGATAGTGTTCTAATTTTAGGCAAACCTTCAGAGGGAAGCACCTATTACAAAAAGAACAGAGAACCACCTTGGTGAAGGTTTTCAGTGAGCAATTAAACCATCAGTTAATTAGCTGGCAGTCCTAGATGAAAAGTTCATCAGCCTGTCAGGTAAGTAGGAGCAGAAACAGCCCAAGATCCATTTGGTTTTGGGTTTTACAGGACTCTGCTCCTTTGGAAGTTTTGGCTTCCTCTGTGTTTCAGCCAGTTATGGGTGTCTGGCAAAAGTGGACAGTGGCACCCCCCTGCAAGTCAAAATGCAGTGGAGACTGGGAAGATGGAGCTCCCAGCTCTAAGTTCTATCTCTCATGTAACTGATTTTGTTTGATTAACTGATGTATTGCTTAAAAATAATCCAAGTTGTGTCCACCCTACGAGCTCAGTGCGCTGCCTGAAGCAGCAGAGGCCGTTCCTTACCCGGCACAGGGACGAGATCTTCTCGTCAGCATCTGCCATGGGGTGCTCAGTGAAGGTCACATAGGGTATGTTGGTGGACCAGGGGTTCCACCTGTTGATGAAGGAGGCCCGGCTTTGCTTGTCCCACTGGATTCGGATCCCGACACCTTCCCTCCTGACAGTGCGGAATGAACAGGGTAAAACTCCCCAGTCTTTGAGCAAGGTTAACTAAAAATGTTCTGTCTGAAAAAGACCTGCCTGAAACTAGAAGCTATCTTGAAATACAAATCATGGTAAATTTTACTATAGGTAAGAAATGCAATAAGTCAGCCCTGAAATATGCAAAAGGCCATTCTTATGAACTGAGAGCAAGAAGGTGAAGCACCTGGGACACCCTGGTCATCCTTCACAGCCTGCGACAGCCCCTGTGTACAGGGGACCTGCCACTCAGCTTTCTACTCATGCTAAGGTGGTGTTACCACTAATTACTGCATTATGTAATAGTGATGAGTTTCTGCTCCCAAATCTATTCATCTTATCTTGAAAGGCCTTGAGCAACTTGCTGTTACTGCAACTACTCACTACCACAGCAAACCAGCAGCTAAAGCTGCTTCAGTAATTGTTTGCAAAGTTAAGCAAGAACAAGGAAGAATTCTCAGACCACTCCAGTGGGCAGGCTCACAGCTCAATCTGTTCCCAATAACTCTGCAAGACTTACATGTGCCTGTGGCTGCTTACTTGTTCAGAGATTTGGGTGGGAACTCAAACTCCCCCACAGAGATGGTGTCCACGGCGCTGAGGGCAATCCTGGTCACATGCTGGCACTGCAGGCTGATGAAGTTGTACTTGCAGACCAGGAGGGACCAGTCCGTGATGAGGACAAGGCGCTCCTTCTCATTGTTCCAGTGATCGATTCTGGGGAAAGAACATGACTGAGTGGTTTTGACTCCTGGCTAGAAACACAAGAGCTTGGCAGACAGAAGAGTTGCTGAGGAGAACAAATATGAAGTCTTAGTGATGGTATTTTCTGTTTGGTTTTTTTTTTTTTTTTGCTTTGCACTGGCAGGGCCAGTGCAGGGCTGAGGGTCTGTGCCCTGCTGCACACACGGGGCTTTGGGGCACTTTGTTACAGCTATGCTCGCGCTTTACCGCAGGAGTGGGTTCTCTGTGGGACTGGATTTCGTAAGGGCTTAACTGGAGAGCGTTTGTCTGGATCTGGAGGGCTGGGTTATAAAGAAATAATGTAATAATGATGTCTGCAGCCAGCCTGGGCCATTCCGGGCCTTGTGCGCGCGTCAGTATTCACCAGGTTTAACAGAAAAGAGCGCTGTGGGATGTGCGGCTCCGGACCCACCCCGCGGGGCCGAGGCTGCGCTGCCTCTCCTCTCCCCTCTCCCCTCGCCCGTCCCGTCCCATCCCACCGCGGAACTCACTCGGTGAGCAGCCACACGCTCTGCACCTCCCCGTCCTCGGCGGGCAGCACGACCACGCGGATCTCGCTCACCGCCTGCTCGATGGTGCCGGGCTGCGGGGGGAGAAGGCAGAGGTCAGGCCGTGCGGCCCGGGCCCGCGGCCGCCCCCGCGCCCCTCCCGGCGCGCACCCGGAACACGAAGTACTGGCGCAGGCGGCCGGCGCGGCCCGCGGTGCGGACACTGAGCGGCCGCAGCGTCTGCCGGGCCGGCGGCACGGCCGCTTCGAAGGGCGGCCCGGCCTCCGCCGGCACCAGCGTGGCGGCCCCGGGGCTGCCGGGGCTGCCGGGGCCCCCGGCCGGGCCGGACTCGTCCGCGTCCCGCAGCTGCAGCATCGCGGCGGCGCCGGGCGGGCGCTCCGAGCCTTCCGGGGCGGAGCGGGGCGGGCGGAGCGGCCAGGGCCGCCTCTCGCTCCGCGGCGGGCCGGGAGGCGGCACTGCAGCCCCGCCCGGGATGCTCGGCCGGGACCGGGGCACGGGCCGGGAGGCGGCACTGCAGCCCCGCCCGGGATGCTCGGCCGGGACCGGGGCACGGGCCGGGAGGCGGCACTGCAGCCCCGCCCGGGATGCTCGGCCGGGACCGGGGCACGGGCCGGGAGGCGGCACTGCAGCCCCGCCCGGGATGCTCGGCCGGGACCGGGGCACAGGGCGCTGGTCACGGCAGCGCTCCCAGCTCCGCTGGCCCTGGGCTTCGAGTGTTGTCATCGTCACACACCGGCTGCTGCTGCCACCGGGGCTGTACAGAGTGCTGGGTGCTGTCGTTATGGTCTGCTCAGAGCTGATTAGATACCAGGGACCATCACCATGCCCTGGGCTGTGCCAGGTGCTGTGACCGTCGCACACCCGGGTGGTACAAGGTGTCAGGTACTGTCACCATCACACACCTGGCTATGCCAAGTGCTGGGTGCTGTCACCATTGTCTGCTCAGAGCTGTGTTAGATACCAGATGCCATCATTGTCACACACTGGGGCTGCACCAGGTACTGGCCACTGTCACCATCACAAACCTGGGGCAGTAACAGATGGTGGGTGCTGTCAGCATCTCCTTCCCAGAGCTCTGTCAGGTGCTGTTGCTGTCCCACACCTGGGGTTGTATGAGGTCCCAGGTGCCACCACAGTTGCACATCCAGAGGTGTACGAGGCCTGTCTGAGCTCTGCTGTGGATTTTCAGGGCTTAGACAAGAACCCAGATGCATCACACAATGTACAGTGGGAGGCCCTAAGCTCAGCCAAAATGATGCTCTGCTCTGTCCAGGTGGTCTGGGCAAGACTCATATACGGACAAAGGAACAAGATTTGTAGGTCTACAGAGGCCAGGCAGAGCTGCTGTGAAGCAGATCTGGGTCAGATGTGCAAGATCCTTAAATACCATCAGGACAGAGCTCAGGAAGGCACCGGAGCAGTGTGGGATAGGGGCAGGATTGTGCATGGAGAGCCCTGGCGCCCGTATCACATCCAGCATGCTTGATAGCGAAGATTAAATAATGCTGGGGAATGAATGGCACGTTAATGTTTCAGTTTCTGTGGTCTCTGGCATGACTGCAGATATTATCATCAGTATTTATGGAACTGTATCATATCTTGGACCACTTTCAGGGCTGTTTTACCCAGAGCCAGAGGATGACATCCTCAGCGGGCGGCTGTGCTGGGAAATTATATAAAATTGAAAACATACTAAATTGACTTCACAGACAGGGTAGGGTTTCAGATATCTGTCTCTCACATGTGTCCCATGAATCCCCCGCTGTGCTCTCCACAACCCCTGCTCACACGGGCCTCTTTAGGTGGGAAACCTCACTGCTGGCTTTAAAGGGACTTTAAAATGACTGTGAGCTGACTTTGTCCTGGGTCACTTCCCAAAGCTCAGCTTTTCCCATTGGACCTTCCCTTTCTCCCTGCAGGCAGCCTGGCCAGGTTGGCTGTGGCTGGGAGAGTGGCCCATGCCAGGCCAGCCAGGATCCTGCAGTGAGTTGTGTCCTACCTGTGTGACAGCCAGGATTGTCGCCTGAGGCAGCGTGGGAGCTGTGGCTGGACCGATCAGTCGCCATCCTTGGCCTCGAGCCGTGTCCTGGAGAGGGAGCCCGACTCCCGGCTCTGCCCCATCCCTGCCCACTGGGAGGAATCCCTGGAAGTCTAACTGAGGACAGCCTGTTTCCTACTGTAAGAAACTCCCAACGTTTTAATCCCAGATAGAAAAAGAGAGGCCTGGTTTTATTGTATCCTGGAGCTCTCTCTGTTGTTATAAAGCACCTTTATGTAGCTGCCTTTCTTCTGGAGCAAGAATGAAGGATGTTTTCTTCCCGTCCGTTAGGCTTGGCTGATATTTTATTGCAAAGTGGAAGCATTAACCCTCACCTGCTCTTTTCTCTTACTTGAGGATTTATGGCACTGCTGTGACCCTGGGAGGGTTCTGGTGTAAGGAGCAGCTGCTTCCGTTTTTTCCAAGAGCCAGCAGCTTTCGGGCATGGCCCTTGGGGACTTCAGTCTTGATTAATGGTTGTCCTTCAGTCACAAAAGATGTCCATGAAACTATCCCAGCCTTTCTCCAAACCTTATCCTGCTTCTCTGATGGAAATCAACACCTGCTCTGGAGCACCCTGGGGCAGCTCAGAGGTGCATGGCTGCTGCTCTGGTTCCTCCTGGCCCTTTGGGAGGGTTTGCTGGCAGGGGTTTAAGATATTTAGTGCAGCATCCCTGCTCTGCTCTCCTCCTCCCCATCCCACTGTGCTGGCTGCTGTGTGCAGTTGGAGATGTCCCTGCCAGCAGAATTTCTTTGGGAAGTCATCAATTTTGTTATCTGTTGGAGTGCATGGGGAAGATGGACTCTCTGGGGGATGTTTTTGGAGCTTTTGGGGAAGGGATTTCGGGTGTGTGTCCGCAGCTGGCCTTGGGTTGTGCAGAAACAGCCCCGAAGCACCGCTGCTCCATCCCTGCGAGCAGGGCCTCCCCCTCCTCTGCTCGGGGCTGGGCACAGCTCGTGGGAGGGATTTCTGACTGACAGCGAGCAAAGAGGCAAGGGAGCATGTGAGGGAAAGGAGCTGGACCTGGGAAAGGCAGGGGGAAGTTTTGTTACTCCCCTGAGCCGCAGGGAAGCTGCTCTGGTGAGTGGCTGTGCGGGAGTTCCTCGCTCCTGGCTCCCGAGGAAGGTGAGGAGCTGCAGCAGGAGGATGCCTGCACCTCTGTGGATGGAGTGAAGGATCACCCTGCTTCGGGAAAAGCCCCTGGGAGGTGAGATTCTCCTGCCAGAAGAGCACTCCTCCTTTTTCCTTCCCCTTGCCAAGGGCTGGATTTCGAAGTGCCTTGGGAAGGGGATCGCAGCTCCGGAGCAGCTCAGCCCACATGGGCCTGTGCTGCTGGGCACAACACAGGTCTTGTGAGCCCCCAGGTCCTCGAGCTTTGTCAGGAAGCAAATCCCAGAAGGAAAAGTCACTTCAGTGCATTTCACTGCGAGCAAACGAGCATGAGAAGCCAGGTTTGGTTTGGGGGAAAAACCCAGCTGTAGCCTGCACTGTGATTTCCAATGGAGTGAAGAAACTCATTGAGCGGAACCCGAGAGGGAGGAAGCATCCAGGAATGATAAATCCTCTCTGCCCCTGCAAGGACTCCCCTGTGCTCTGATAGCTTTGTCCTTTGCAAGGAGAGACACCGGCAAGCTGGGAGCAGGAGGCAGCAGGAGCCCGTAGGGAGGAGGAACCGGTGGAGGAGGCTGTGGGATTCCCGGGATAACTGCTGGAAGCACCTGGAGGCAGAGGAGCAGCTGCGATGGAGTTTCCTGCCGTGGCACTGTCACTCATCGTGGCGCTGCGAATGTCTCCGCTGGCGGCTGGGAGCAAACTGCAGCCCCACATGTGAGTAGGAAGAAAGAGTCCTGGAGGGGTTTGTCGGGCAGGGAATGGAAAAGCAAGAGCCAAATGCAATGTTTTCAAATCAAGGGTGAAGCGAGGAGCTGAGAGTGAAGGGGTAGTGGGGAGGAAGCTGTTGTGGGTTTCTTTATTTACTACTAGATGTGCAGAAAGGGGGAATAGAAAATTGAAAACCTGGATAGTCTTTTCTTGTAGGAGAGAACTCCTGGATTTAACTGTGACTGTTGTCTGAGTGCAAGAGAGGATTCCTGTGTGAACACTTTGCCCTTTCTTCCAAGACCTGCTGCTTTTATTTCGCTTCACGAACCTTTCTTATTCCACGTTCCTCCCCGCCCGCTGCTGCTACTCCAGCAGCACGTAGGCTGCTCTTTTTAATTACATTTTACAGTTACAGTTTGGTGTTAATCATTTGGCTGCTCTGGAAAACTTCCTTGCAAATTTGGCTTCCTGCCAGAAGATGGTCTCTCAGAGCCAGGGGATCACTGTAATTCCCTTTGTCCATGGAGCCGGTGTGGTGTGGGGTGCAGACTCCAAGCCGCCCTCCCTGAGGGGTTTAATTCTTCAGAAAAAAAAGGGTGTCCTTTAGAAGATGAAGGTTTTGGAAGAAGCAGCTTTTTCTCCCCATGTCAGGGTTTTATGCTCCTGCCCTGACAGTTACTTTCAGGACTTCTTGGACGAGGCACTGGAGCAGAGCCCTGTGCCAGCACTCCAGGGTTGGAATTGAGTGGCCTGGAGCAGTTGGATGCCAGCTGTGACCTCTAAGCTTCACCACGTCCAAATTAGTTACTTTCACTTCTTTTATAGAAAGTATTTCTGCGAAAACTCTTGAGTCTCCTTGGAAGCAGCAGAAGCAGCCCCAAATACCAAGTGGCTCACAGAGTCAGGGGCAAACATCTCCCTCTTCATCCTTAGTTAAACCCACTGACTTGTGCTTGGAGAAACAGTTAGGATTAGAGAAGAAACAAAGTACATTTCTCTGATTTGTTGGAATTAGCCTCGCAGCCCTTAGCTCTGCAGGAGCAAGAAACCAGCTCTGTGGCTGCTCGGCCTGGCACCGTTTCTTTTCCCTGCAGTGACTGAACTCATTGACAGGAGGTGGATGCTGGGGGTTGCCCAAACCTTTCCTGCCCTTTCCGCAGGAAATTCAGGCAGTGGGAGCGCTGCACCCCTCGCAGCTGCGACCCCCTGGATCCCTCTGTGTCCCCTGGGTCCCTCTGTGTCCCCTGCATGCCTGACATGCCTGCATTTCTGTGTGCCAGGCCGAACGTGTGCGCGGAGCAGGAGCTGGGGGTCGTGGGGCTGCGGCAGCCGTGCGTGCAGGCGCTGACCCGTGCGCTCAAGGTGTGGAAGCAGGACTGCGGGGGCCGCCGCTGGTGCCCGGGCTACGAGCGCAGGTAGGTGCTCTTCCCTTCCACCCTGTAGGAGGAAAAGTGGCTCTCACTCCTCAGCAGCAGCAGGGGAGTGAGTTTGGTGGTGCCCACTGGCAGCGGCTGCACGGCTGTGGAGGGATGGGGACAGTCACCTGTGCACCCGTCCTGCTCCCCTGGCTGTGCTGTGGAGTGGGGAGCAGCCAGGGGAATGCCCTGGTGCCCTCCAAGGAGTCTCAGTGGTGAGACAGTGTGGCTGGGGCTCACCTGGATGTCCCACAGCGCTCAAGGGAAAGAGGAGGAAACACCTTGGAGGAAACCCTTGGTGCCTGGCATTTACCTGGCTAGTGGGAGGGGTCCCTGCCCATGGAAGAAAGTTGAAACTACATGATCTTTAACACAAACCCTTCCAACACAAACTGTTCTGTGATTCTGTGGCTCTATGATTCCATGATTTTGTGATTAGGGGACAGAGCAGTTCTTTTACAGGTTGATATCAACAGTCCCACGAGCAGAGATGTGGCCCTAACCCTACAAACTTCCAAGTAAGGAGTAGAGCTACTTCACAGGATATTTTTTCTTGGTTAAAAGCAGGAGAGCTTTGGGCATTTTGCTGGAGGGGCTTCTGGTTCCACCTGGCATTTCTGTGCTGCTCAGAGTTTTTAAACTGGGAAGGAATTCCCAAAGAGAAGGTCTATCCATTGCTTTCATTGTGAAGAAGCTTTGTCCTCACGGTGGGCTGTTTCCCATCTTCAGACAATGCATGACATCTGTTTCCCATGATCCAGCCACATTAATGGAATGACTTTTTCTCATCACGTGCACTATTCCTGTGTCTTTAGGTGTCTCCTCCTCGAAGCCCCTCAGTGCCTCTTGTCTGACAGAGTTGACAGGTGGGGCTTGTGAGGGTTATTGGCCAAAATAACAGTCGATGTGGCTGTGGTGCAGGGGATGGGGTGGTGCAGGACCACCTGTGAGGGCAGACACTGCTGGGGTGGTGGTCAGCAGGATTTGCTGCAGGGTCACCACCTTCCTCTCACTCCATGAGCTGGACCATGCTCAGAGCCATGTCAGAAGAGCTTGAGCTGGGCTTGCACAGATGAGCACAGAGTTGGAACATACACTGAGTGCTTGGACACCTAATCATAGCATCCCTTGACTTCCCAGCTGGGCAGGGATGGGAGCCTGGGCAGCAGCCCTGAGGAAGGAGGACTCTGAACATGTGTTACAGCACAAAAAATGAACTTTTCTTACCTACCCAGCAGCCAAACTCCAACGTGCCCAAGCTGTTCCCACTCTCCACCTGCTTTTCCGGCCTCATTAGAGAGTTACAAGCCTTTGCAGAATAAAAATGATAGTTGTAGTTTCAAAGAAACATCTTGGACTCAAGACAGCTTTTAAGTCCTGACTTCAGGAATTCCTCCTAACCTGTAATTGCTGGTAATTACCCTGGTGATGAGATCTGTGTCCTGGTAACAAAGGAGCAAACAGAGTCTGTGTTTTCAGGGAAGGCTTTGAAAGGATGGGTGCCTTGTCTGCTTCCACTTCAAAGGCTGGGAGCTCTTCAGCCCCAGTGGTCCCTTCAGCTCCTTAAAGGATGGGTTTGACATCACAAATCAGGGGACTGAAATGAAATAACTTTCTGTTCTGCTTTGTTACAAATATCAGAAGAACCCAGTGCCAAAACTGTTCCTGATGGAAGCACAGAGGGGAAGCCACTGAGGGATTTCACCCCAGGAGCTGTGAAACCCAGACGGGGAGAGAACTATCAGCAGAACATTCTTTGGGCAAGGTTTTGTCCCAGATCCCCTCTCTCTAAACCTCTGGGAGTTCCCATTGCAGCAGGCTTTTCAAGAGCTGGGAGCTGTCCTGCCAAGTTCCCTTGTGCGGGGCAGCCGAGGCAGTGGAGCACGCAGTGTCGGCGCTCGCAGGGACTGGAGCTGCTCCAGTTGGACCTGGCTCTGGCAGTGTAGGGGTCAGGAAGTGTATCCACAGCTCCAGCATCTGGTCTGAGATTGACCTCAGTGCCTTTGAGTTCCTGGAGGTGACTGGAAAAAGGAGCATCTGCTCAGCTGGAGCATCCTCGGGCTGCGCTGCTCCGTGTTCCTGGTGACGGGATGGGTTTGTGCAGCTTCCCAGCCAGTAATGACAGCAGGTAGCTTTGCTCAGCCCTCCATAACCAGGCTTGAAGGAACTACAGCGCTGTCCCAGAGGAGCTGGAAGTGGATTTTCTCACAGCAGGATACAGCAGCATTCCCTGGGTTCCATTAGTTCTGGCTCATTCCCCATTTTCTGTGCCAGGGACTCCTTAAAACACAAAAGAAAAGAGAAACACTGAAGATAAAGCATCTCCTGTGTGGTTCTTTCCTGTCTGCAGCACTCAGATACCCAGAAGCACTGAGGCTGTCCCAGTATTTGCCTGCCCTTGAGAGCTGCCTGGAGCAGCTGAAGGGTCTGGAGTGTCCAACAGAGCTGTCCAGGAGGGTGGGACTGAGGCTGCTTAGGGCACTTCTGGGGCACAAGGAGCCCTGAGCTGTCCTACATCACTATACTGAGCTTTTCCTCCCCGTCACTGAGCCTCCTTGTCATGTTCACACCACCCTGCATCCAGCATCTCCCCTTCTCCTTCCTGCTGGGCTGGGCTGGAGAGGGCTCCTGGTACCAAGAGGATCCCGGTGGGCTGGAGGCCTGTGAATTGCTTTCTCAGCTGCTTCTGGAACACAACAATTTCCTTCATAATTTGTTAACAGCCCGTACAAAACAAAACAAAACAAAAAATAAAAAAGGTATCTGCTTTTATTTCTCTCAGCTGTGCTTCCATGTGCTGGTTGGCACGCAGGAGTGGCCCAAGGTTTCCTTCCCAGGGATTAATGGTTCACTGTTATTTGCTTGTTTTTTTTTTTTTTTTGGTAGGGACATTCAGACAAAATCAAACAAGTCGACTGAGTTAGGATAAATATTTTCAGTGGACATGCACAACACATCTGCCGTGCCAAATATTTGTTGTTGTTTGCCTGATTTGCTTTGGTGGAGCAGTTTCATGTTCTGCCAAGGGAGCTTTTTAAAAATCGGCTTCAGAAGTATTATCTGTGTTTCGATTCTCACAAACACACAACACCAAATTTCCGGGGGAAAAAAAAGTGTCGCTTTTATTTATTTACGCTTCAGATCAGTCCTTGCTTTACTCCCCCAGCTCTCACCCTGGAGGGAACTACTGGGAGTGGTTAAAGGGACCCTCAGTGTTCCCTGCCAAGCTGTGGAGCCTTGCTGTGTCCAACACAACTCTTGGAGTAGTTTGGTGTTGCCGTCAGGATTATGTCAATTTTTTAGCTCATCAACCCCTTAGAGACACCTGCTCCTGCTCACTAAAGCAGAAATTCCTGTTCTCAGAAGTTACATTTCCTTTGTGATCAAGTAGTGTAAGGGAGGAGCTCAGAGCTGTAAATAGTCTAGAAAAGGAGAAAAAAAATATCCAAGGTATTATGAAGACCTGGGCGTTGTCTCTTGTGTTCCTAATTAGAGTAAATTAGGAGTATTTTCTTAGCATCAGTGATCACTGCCAGGCCATGTGGAAAACAATGGCAGCACATTTGCAAACCCAATTCCTCATTTTATTTGCACCCACGGCTATAAATTCTGTCCTTCCCTCTTTCCCTGTCCTGCAGGAGCTGACTTGGGCTGGGATTTTGTGTTTCAGGGTTGTGTATTACACGGGCTACAGGCAGGTGTACCAGCTCAGGTCCCAGACCACGTACAGGTGCTGCCCAGGATGGTCCCAGCTCGAAGGGGATGCTGGCTGCCTGCACAGTAAGTGTTGCTCTGCTCAGTTCAACTTCCTTGGGTTTGGCTCATTTCAAGTCCTGTGCGTGCAAAAAATGCTCTAAAAATGTCTTTAATTGTGCTTTAAAATGTGCTTAAAAATAACTGTCATTTTTTTTTTAGTTTTGTTTTATTTTCCTGGTGGTACTATTATTATTACTATTACTATTATTACTACTACTACTACTACTATTATTATTATTATTATTATTATTATTATTATTATTATTATTATTTCCTTGCATCAGAAGGATGCTGCTTTGGCTTCCTGGGAAGCACTGAGCAGTGCTTTCCATTTCTGGACATATTCCACATTCAGGGTCCCAGCCATTCATCCACTTGCCAGATGCTACTAAATGTTTAAAGTCAAGGGCAAATGGATGTTTCCAATGGCACCACTGGCAGAAGCTCTGGAAGCTTCTTTGAGAAGGTTTGTCAGGGGCTGGGTTTGTTATTTTAAGACTGGCTGAGTTTGAGCTGCCCCTGTGAGAGGTTTGGGATCTCTGCATCCACCCTTTGCCTGCTCCCTCCCGTATCCAGAGGATGAGCTGGACTCAGGGTGGTGATTCTGTCCCCTGGAGGAGGGGACACACAGCCACAGGGGAAGGGGTGGCACTGCTCAGGTCTGGAGTGGAGACCCAGAACTTGAGGTTTTTGGGATTCTGTGGCTGGATTCCTGCTCTCTTCCAGTGCAATTGCCTGCCAGACAGGCATGGAAGCGTGTCCTCCCCAGCTGTGGGGGAAGCTGCGAGATGTATTCAGGCTTGCACATGATGGGGATGTGCAAATATCAGCCTATAAGATGATTTTATGCTGTTGTTGCAGAGGACAGAGGCAGCTTTATCCCTGTGGGCCCCACATTCCCCATTTCCCTCCAGAATCTCTGCCTGACACAGGAGGCAGCTGCTGTGTCACTCCTTCTAAACCCTGCAGTCACGTCCAGCTGGGGAAACATTTAACTGGAAACTGCTTCTGAGGTGTTGAGAGCAAGGAAAAACCTCCTGAATGGAACCAAACTTATGTGCAGAACCCAATGTCACCATGTGCAGAGCCCCACATGCTCCTTGTGCTGTGGCATCAATTCCTTGGTGCCTGATTCTTTTCTGATTTAGACCTTGGAGGTGCTCTCCACCTTCCCCGCAGAAAAGCAGCTTTGGATTTAAGTGACAGGCAGGAGAACCAGCAGAGAATGTTGAGATCTGCCCTGCCATCAGGGGAATCAGAGCCAGCTCTGTTGTGGAGGCAGTCAGGGTGGGGATTGATCTCCAGGGCAGGAAGATGTCTCCCACAGCTGCTTGCCTTTTGTTCTGTGAAGAGGCCGTCTGTGCCTTCCCTGGGCTTTGATGCTTGTAGCAAAGGCTTTTTATAAAAAAAAGGATAAAAAGATACGTCAAACAACCAGTCTTTATTCCTGCTATTCCAAGCTGTGGTACAGGAGGGCAACCCACTGGGGGGAGGAAGCTCCATGGGTGCCTCGTAGCCCCTGTCAGTGAGCAGATAATAACCTCAGCTGAACTCAGAAAAGCACCTTCCGTAATGATTTTTCCTGCCAAGGAAATGAGTAATTCCATGCAGGAAGGAAGCAGAGAAAAGGAAATAGAGGTGCTCAGGGCATGCTCTGAACCCATCCTTCTCATCACCGGCACTGGGGCTGGTCCTCAGGGGCTGCTCACTGCAGGGTTGGGCTGGAGTGAAGAAGAGAGGGACAGCCAGTGCCAAAAGCAGAGTGACACCAGCCCAGAAACTCCTGCAGGAATTGCTGCTGAGCTGCTGGGGAGGTTGAGGTGGATCATGACCTGGAAATGGTGAGCTCTGTCCCCATTCAGCCCTTCAAACCCAACTGGATGCCACTGGGTTCACACCCAGGACGTGTTGCAGCCTTGTTTCTGGGACAGAAAAACAGGTATTTATGTACCTCAACTGCAACAGGCCCAACAGGGAGCTGGTCTCTGCTGGCTCTCAGCACAGGCAAGGGGCACTTCCAGGGGCAGAAAATTAAATAACATTGCTCTGTGAATCATCTTCTGAGCCCCTGAGAGCAGCAGGAGAGCAGCCACCAGCTTAGGGCTGAGGTGAGCAGTGGGAATTGTGCTCCCTGTTTGCAGATCCTCACAGGCAGCAGCTGGAGGAACATCCCACAGGCAAATGGGGCATCTCTGCCTGGCCCCTGCAGCTGCCCCAAGCCAGGCTGGCTGTCCTGGGAAACGTGTCTGGGCTCTGTGTAACTAAACCTCACCCTGAGGAGCTCCCAGGTGTTGGTTTGCAGGGCTGTGATGGTTTTTCCTGCTGGTGGCTTTGGCCTCAGCACCAGTGAGTCCTTCTGGAGCAGAGGAGGTGTAGGAAGATCTGGTAGGGAATTGTCAGTGACAATCAGAGAGGTGCTGGGGCAGGGGCACACAGCCAGGACATTATTTATGGACGTTGGAGGTTCCTCTGGTGGGTGTGGAGCACTCTGGGGTCAGCCTGTGCTTGCTGCTGTGGCTCTGCTGAATGCCACAGAGAACGTGCCAGTGGGATTTGGGGACCTTCCTATCTGCCTCCAGAGATCACTGATGGTGTTCCAGGAGTGCTGAGCAGGGGAAGGGCATCTCTGCTGACAGTTTAATTAGGGCTGTTGTGCAGTGGAATCTCTCCAGTGAGGACATCCTGCTCTCCTTTGGGGACTGGCATCTCCTCGCTGCAGAGTTCTCTTTGCTCTTTGCTGGTCATCATTTCTCCTTGAAAATAGAAAAAAGCCCAGCCCATGTGAAGGGAAATTTTCAGCACTGCAGGCTCGTGTGTAACCAGCCAAGGCCCTCTGCACCTTCTTGTCTGGACACAATGACACTGTCTGGCTTTGATGGTGATCCTGAGCACCGTTAGGAGATGGGAGGTCCCAGCACCCTCTCCCAGGCCAGGAGAGTTGTTTGAGCTCTCAGAGCTGTCCAGGTGCCTGGAGGAGGAATTTGCCTTGTTGCAGGCAATGCACTGGGGGTGCTCACTGTTAGCATAGCTTGGAAGTTGTCTACAGCAAAACTGGGGTGTCCTCCCCTTCCTCACGTGCAGATTTGTGTCTCTGAGGTCTTACAGGTGAAGAAATGTCCTCACTGCAGAGCTGTGGGGACAGTACTGGGAGGGTGTGGGCTCTGCTAGGAGCAAATAGCTTGGAAAAAGATGGAAAATTTCATAGAAACAGAGATCTCACTGGTCCCACAGAATACTTAGATTTGTTCCTCTCCTTGTGTGCCCTCTGAAATAGTGACAGCTGGCCTTGGTCCTGCCACCTCCAGGGCTGTCAGAGGTGAAGGCAGGGAGCCCTGACCCTGGCAGGGCTCTGTCATTTGTCCCTTCTCTTCTGGTGGTAGCAGGGGGTGAGGATTTGCTGCCTTCCATTGCCTCTGTCCTGGACTGTTCATCTCTTTGGGAAGCAGAAAGGTCAGAAGTCAAGGCACTCTTTGCATTTTTAGGATGGCATCAGGTTCTCTCCCTGCCTGATCTCTGATAGTTTAACTCTCAGACTGAGCTGCCCGGTTTCAAGTGGCCTCTGAGATGCTACTTAAATTCCACCTGGCTTCAGTAACACAGGTAAAGCCCTCGATGATTAGGTGAGGGGCCTGCATGTCTGGTAATCTCTGGGATCTCCACTTTCAGCTGGAGATGTTGAAAAGCTGAGTCCCTCTGAGTCTGTAACTCTTGATGTGCGTGGAGCAGCCTGTCTGTGCTCTTGGGCCAGCCCCTGCCGCCTTCAGAAGGGACTTGGTGGGGCAGAAAGGCACCAAGGAGAGCTGTAAAGAGGCTAAAGAGGAGACCATGACTAGATCTAGTGTGACTGACACTGTCACTGTTGTGATGTGGCCTGGAGAAGCTCTGCCTGAGCTGCTGGTCTAAACCTGGTCAAAGTTGTCCTGAATTCAAGTTTTTATCTAGGTGAGGTCCTGCTGTCTTTTGATTTTTAGCTCAGGTGGAGGTAAAGCCTGGCCCTAGGTAGGAAGGAGAATTAATGCTCATTTGAAGAAGCATCAAAGTCTGAGACACGATCAAAACCCATGAGATCATCCCTAGTGCTGAGCAGAAAGCAGCTGAATTGTAACTGGCCCATTAAAATAAAAAAACTTAGTCACAAATGGCCTGTTGAAAGGCTTGAGAGTGAGTTACTCCACACTGATTTGGGTTTCTTTCTGCCAACTCCACTGAGTTTTCACCTATCACTCAGGGAGCAGGGAAGGAGTGCACATGGGGACCTGCTGTTCTTGCTTCATTGGCACAACCTTGGAGCCTGCACGGCCCTGGAGCCTGGCATGGCCCTGGAGCCCAGCACAATCCTGGAGTTCAGCACAGCTCTGGAGCCTGGCACAGTCCTAGAGCTCAGCACAGCTCTGGAGCCTGACACAGCCCTGGAGCCTGGCACAGCCCTGGAGCCCAGCACAGTCCTAGAGCTCAGCACAGCCCTGGAGCCTGACAAAATACCTGAGCCCAGCACAATCCTAGAGTTCAGCACAGCCCTGGAGCCTGGCACAGTCCTAGAGCTCAGCACAGCCCTGGAGCCTGGCACAGCCCTGGAGCCTGGCATGACCCTGATGACTAGCAGAATCCTGGAGCCCAACACAATCCTCGAGCCTGGCAAAATCCTGGGGCCGGGCACAGCCCAGAAGCCCAGCTCTGTCTTGGAGCCTGGCAGAGCCCTGGAACCCAGCACAGCCCCACCATGGGCACCATCACAGGGCAGGCAGCTCAGGCTTGTGATCCAGGTTGGAAGCCTCGGCAGGAAATGTGTCCGGCTGACAGTTTAATTTCCCTGAGAGGCGGCTTTGCTTTTTGTCCATCACCTCCTGGCTGCTGCAGGCTCATTGTTTAGTCAGCTGAAAGGCTGTGACTGAACTCCTGAACCTCTTGCCTGCGGTGGAGCTCAGTGCTGGTGAAAGGTCCATCGTGGGCTCCCCTGGGAGCACATCTCTGCCCAGGCAGGGGACGGCTGGGCTGTACCTCGGGGAGCCCAAACGTTGCTTTTCTTCGTGCCTCTTCCTCCTAAATCAGTCTCATGTCCCCGACTTCGCGGGGATCCCGCCTCGCTGAAGCCTCACAAAGGACACTGCCTGGCCTCTGAGCGTGATGCTTCCCATAATTTATTCATTCTCTCCAGTTTGCCTGAACAGTGTCATTACCCTTTCCCCAAATTTCATGGCATTAAACTCTGTCGCTCTGAATTAGGAGCTCGTTTGCAGGAGGCCTGGAGGGCACAGAGGGGGAGACCCGCAGCCCCCACCCGCCCCCGGGCTGGGAAGTAGGTTATTATGATTTCCACTCGGTATGTGCCAGCCTGCAGCACAGAGCAGGGAATTGTCCGGCTCATTCAGGAAATCTGGGGCACTGCCAAGAATAACACCCCTGTCTTCTAACCCCTGATTTGTGTCGCTGAAATTGCTTCTAATATTTTCCATTGTTGTGCTTTGGGTCTCGCTGAGCAGCTCTGAGAGCTGAGTGGTGCTGCTGAGCTGGGCTCCCTGGAGCCAGGCTTGACTCTGCTGAGACCCTCATGAAAATGTGGGGTTTGGGTGTTTAAGGTGAAAGATTCAAGAAAAACCAAACCAAACTGTGTACTTTGGCCAGGCAACCCATTCTCTCTTACGGTGCTGAGGCCTGAAGGAAAGGACTAAAGGAAAAGACAGCCCCTCTTGCATGATCAGAGCTGGGAAAACCTGGAGGCAGCAGCCTTGGAACACCTTGGCACACACCTGGGGATGGGAAGTTGTTCCTGCCTCACCGTGCAGGGAAGTATTTGCAATCCACAGGCGTCACGGCTGGGCTGAGCAGGATGCTTGGCAAAGAGCTTCCCAAGTTCCAGTGCCCTGCCAGCACGGGATTGATACGGGATCACTGCAGTCCCCAGGGATACGTGGCCAAGGAAAGCGACTAAAGCGTTAGATGAGAAGATAACTGGCTTTGTGAAGCAGCATTTCATCACGGGTTCATTAGTTCGAGGAGACGAGTGTTTGGGCTTCAATGCTACCTTTGTGTTATAAATAATCTTCTCTTTTTGCGGGGAGGGGTTTGAAAAATCGTCAGGTCCTTAAAAGAGCCAATGCTGAGGCTCGAGGATTGAAGGTGCAAAGTTTGTGGAGTTTGGCCTAACCCAGTGTGGTAAAAGAATTGATAGAAGAAAGGTACATAGCTCTGTCTGGCAAGAGGATGTATTTTGATGGCAAATGTGAATATTTGGAGAATGGCACATTCACCTAAACTTTCACCAAACCTCCCTAACCTCCTGAATCACAAAACTTGCCTGGTCAGTGCAGCCTTGGCAGAAGGTGTTGTGTGAGCCAGGAGCAGGATTTAGCACAGAGGAAAAATCAGGAAGTCAATTGTGCTCCTGTAGGAAAAAACAGAGCCAATATTTGATATATGAGAGTTTGAATAGTGGGAATGCAGTAAGGTGGTTATTAGATTTCCACGTACAATGGGTTAGAACTGATTTTTCAGGCTTGACAATTTGACACCCACCAGCTTTGGGTTCCTTTTCGGGAAGGTAATCCCTGCCCTTTCCCAGCCTGGATTTCATGTGGCTGCCTCAAACTTTTGAGTTGTCTGGCAATTGAGAACTTTGCAGATTTATCTCCTGGTGTGCACAAGCTGTCCTGCCCCAAACCTGCAACCCCTGCCTTGCACTGTTCCTATCTGTGATCCCTTTTGCTCTGAGTGCAGTCAGTGTTTTGGAGCCGGCGCGTGGGGTTTTGTGCCAAGAATTTTGCAGCCATTTTGGAAGCCTGTGCGGGGTGCCAGTTATAATGACACAAAATGAAATGTGTAATCACAGACCTGCTTTTTCTGTCACTAATTAGTTACAGCTTTGGCTGGAAGGGGAAGAGAAGCCAGGGGTGCTCCCAACTTGCAAATAAGATGGAGAAGCTGCAGCCAGCACAGCCCACGTGCGTGGGGGACCCTCGGTTCAGCCAGGGCTGCTGTAATTGTTACCAGGTGGTCCCAGATTCTATGAGGGGCTGTAATTTAATCCCAGCTTGGTATGTTTAGTTGGTAACTGACCTGAAGGGCCTGTGGCACCATTGGTGGCTGCAGTGTGTTCTTTCTGGGATGCATCAGCTGGAATAGATCGGTCCCCATGGCTTCTCTTAGCCCAGGGCTCTCCAGAGTCCAGCCTGGGCTCAGCAGAGGGTTGGGGTGAGTGAGTGGGAGCTGCTGGACCAGGGGCCACCACTGTGTGTTTTGCTCTGTGTCATCACTTGATGGTCTTTGCTCCAGGTTTGCCAAGTTTTTGTGAGACACATTCCTACCAGTCCCATTGCTCTTGATGTTTGTAGCAGTTTGCTCAATGACAAGTGGGAGGAAAAGAGGAGGTGAGGGAAGAAGAATGAAGAGAGGAGCTGGCCGTCATCACAGCTCTGTCCAGATCAGTGAACAGAGAGAAAATTTCATTGTGCAAATCTTTTAGCAGATTTAAAAAGGAAGATGGATGCTTGTTCTGCATCCTTACCCCCCGACAAAGCACCACACACATGACAGTGCCCCTGCTCACAACGTTTCTGCTTTTGAGATCAGCATTTCCCAGTGGGAAATATAAACCATGGGCTGCATTTCATGGGTTATGAGAAGTACACACTCCTCTGGAAAAACCATAACCTTGTTAGTGGGTTTATGGGGATGATTTGGAAAGGTGGATTTCAGAAGCCTAATTGAGCATTCTGTGTCTCCGTGTCCATTTTACACTCCGCTGGGTGAGAACAGAGAAACGTGGCTGCTCAGGCTTACTTACAGTTTAGCTCCATTTCATCCTCTGGGCAGCCCGAAGGTGACGCCACGATGGGGCAGCCAGCTCCCAGGGAAGCTCAGTGCAGAGGTGGGAGCAACTCCCCGTGGACTGTTCTAGAAAGATCCCCCCAATTTCAACACAAGTAGCTTGTATTTGTTGCCTTGAGATCCTGCATGAGTCGTTTTCTGACTGTTTTTACCCATGTGTTGGCTGGAAAAGCATCGTTTCACCACAGCCCTGATGTTTTCCTGTGATTCTCAAGGAAAGCCCTTGGACATTATTCCTTGAGGTAATTTCCTTCCTATCCTAAAATTTGAGGCTTTGTGCGTTGAGCACCGTGCTGTCAAGCAAAAGGAAAAAACTCCACTCTCCAAAATGGTTCAACAATGTTTTTTTGTGACTATTCAAGTGCTCTCTGGGGCTTTGGGCATGTCACCAGGGATGAGGTGTTTGCTCTTCTGATGGTGAGTGTGGGAATCATCCTCTTCCTCCTCCTTGCCTGTGTTTATGGTGTTTGTCTCAACTGTGGGAGCTGCTGAGAGGAATCCTCACAGCTCTGTCACTGCTCCTCTGGCTTCCAGGGCCCTCACTGCCAGCACAGTGGGCAGCCCTGCCAAATTCCTCTTTTAATTCCGAGCTGGAAGAGGAGAGGCTTTGGAGCAAGGGATGCCCTGATTTTATTTACGTTTTAGTGTCACCGTTGTTTTATCTGCAAAACTCCCAACAATCTCCTCTTGGCTTTCGTGGTGTTTGGGGGAGTTGGATGTTTGGAGAGGAAATACTTATCATGACTTGCTGTGAAACACAGCTCCGTGCTGTACAATGGCCTTTATTCCTGGCTGCCATCCGCGGCGGGATTTGCTGGAATCGGAGAAGGAAGCTGATTAAAGTTGGGTCAAACAAAGGAACCCTGGGGTCACAGCCTGTGGGGAGAGCTGGGCACAGGGCACTGAGTGCCACCTCGGAGAGGAATGTCCTCATGTCTTTGGCCAGGCTGCATTTTGGGGCTGCTAAGCTTTATTTAATTAACCTTTGTGAGATATACAAGCTCCCTCTGGAAGGTTATCGAGTCTCCTGGGTTTGGTGGCTCACAGATGGTTTGGGAACACGATAGTCCACAGCAAACAAACCCTAAAAGCTGGGGATGTTTCTTGGGCTGAGAACAGGGCTGAATTCCTTGGGCTGAATTCCTTGGGCTGCAGGGACACAGGGTTGTCTCTCTCCTCCCTCTCACTGCTGAGTCTGCAGGGTCCAGGGCAATAGTGATTGCTCACATCATCTTCAGATGATGCTGATTCATAGCACCAAAATAAATAATGAGGATTTTCCTTTACCATCCATGACTGTGTCTGTTCCCTCTGAGACCCTCTGGTTCCTTTTGGAACCAGAGATGTGTGGAGGTAGGGGAGCTGACCAGCAAGGGCTGGAGAGGAGCATTTTATCAAAACCTGGGACCCCCCTAAACCTGAGTAATCAGAACCAAGGGCACAAAGGTGGAGTGTGAATCAATCAGTGCAGGGAACACACACGTCCTCTCTCATCCCAGCTGATGGGGTAAATGTTGGGTGTTTTCCTGTGCAGAACCTGAGAGGTAAAAAGCATTTTCACATTTGGAAATGTTATTAATTCACTGTTGATAATCGATTGCAGCTTTGAAAACCAAACACACATTTTGGAGACCCTCAAATTTTATTAAAAAGGAAATAGTTGGCTTGCTTTGGAAGAGAGAAAAATACTGGAGTGGTGCTGATGTTACTCACCTTGCACAAGGGACCTGAAGTTGGGGCTTTGGGTCTAACATGCCTGTCATATTTTAAATAAACGTCTGAGATCCTGAATATCTCTTGTCAGATCCCACTGTCACCGTTTTGGCAGAGTGAGCTGTGAAAAAGGGATGGCCAAGGATACACAAGGGCACGAATTATGGCTCTGCCACCTGAAGTTAAAGGAAGAAACCAGTCCAAACTCTGGTATTTTGGAGTGAACTAATTACAAGGAACAGGGAAGAATGTGAAGTGGAGGGGATAAATCACTCTTTGTGCTGCTTGTCCTGGGTTTGTAAAGCATTAATTGCTCTATTGCCTCCTGGCAGAGGAAAGCTCAGCTGAACCAGGAGCATTCCTCTGCATTTGCAACCTCAAATTATTTTCATTCCAGGGTGATTTATATTTCCCATTCAGGGCAGAGATGACTCCCTGCCATCCCATTTCCTGCCATTCCCTCCTGCCAGACAACACTTTGCTGTTTTCCAGGCCCATCATTTGTAAAGGTTTGAGCATTTTCGTTGCCTGCAGGTGAAGGACAGCTACAGCACAGGGGACTGGGGACAGTGGTCATTTTGCAAGCACCTTCAGAAAGCTTTCCTGACATTAGTTTAATTTTAACTTTGGTTGCCATCTGGCTTTTAAAGAGATGTTGCCCCTGCAAAATTCCAAAAGACCAATGAAACAGGCGTATTAGCCTTAGCTTGCAGATTTTTTTTTTGCCTGTTTCTTGATGCCTTTTGTTATTTGTAGCATTTTTCAAAACTCAGAGTCTTTGCCACAGAGAATGTGCTGATTGAGGATACAGGAAGATCCTAGTTACAGGATCATCCTTCCCTTCATCTTCATTTCTTACTGGCTTCTGTCAATGGTTCTCTTCAGTAAATATTTCTTTTGGACAAATTTCTGGTGAAAAAATCTAATTGTCTGGATTTTTCATCTTCTCTTTCGCTGTTAAAAGTGCTCTGGGTGGTTGGCTTTGCTCATCAGTCAACATTTGTGCTGGATTTTCCTAATAGGATGAGAGGCTGCTTTGGGGAGGGACACCTCACCAGGGACTCATTCTTTCCTTATCTGTCACCTCTCAGAGGAGCTCTCCTGGTGTTAGAGATGATGGCTCCTCCTTGAGAAAGGATGGAGCTGTGCAGTACTGGGCTGGAGTGGCTCTGGATGTGGGCAGGATGAGGCTGTTTGGTGAAAAGGACATGAAAATAACCCCTGTGAGCGAAGCTGTGACATTCCAGATGTGTCACTCGTCTTCAAGAAATCTGGGTCTGACCGGAACGGGACCGTTTTTTCTTGCCTGGAAAGAAACACAGACGTGTTTGCTTTAGAGGCAGGACGCTCCCTGTGCTGGCCAGGCTCCTATCAGAGCTTTCAGCACGGGATATTTTTGCTGGCCAGCCCCGAGCAGTGGCAGCCGGGTGTTTACCCTGGAGCTGGCGGCTCCGCAGTGCTCGCCTTGCAGGGTGAGGTGCTGTCCTTCCTGCTCTCCTGAGCTGCTGACAGGGACAACATTCGCTCACCCTCTGGCTTAAATCACCTCGTGGTGAAGGCACGGCCCTCGGTGGGGCTGTGTGAGCTCGTGCAGGAAGCTCTGCAGAGCATCTCGTGTGCCCGTCCAGGTTTCAACACCTTTTCTGTTGCCTCTTAGTGGCTTTTTGATCCTGTCAGATGCTGTCAGTGTGGAAATTGATATTCTTTACCCTGCTTTGCTTGTCCACCTGCCATCAGGTGAGCTTTGCTTTGTAGCAAACTGCAGCAGAGGTTGAGCTGGTCGATATTACAGTGACCACAGACTGGTTTGGGGCTGAGGAAGCAGCCGGCTTGTCCTGAACTCCTTTGGTATCGTCCATCCTTGGTAGATGAAAGGGTTGTAAGTGGAGTATTCGAAGTTTGGAGTGAGGCTCCCTTTAGAGCCTTTTGGACATAAATGACCTTTCAGTTCAGGCTCGTCGCTGGAGGTAGGGGGTGTCAGAGAGCCTGGGCTCTGCTCCAAGCCTGCCCAGCCTTCCTGGGAACCCTTGGACCACCCAGCGCTCTGGGCTGTGGTGCTGGCGAACCCATCAGACCCCAGGGAGTGCAGCAGAACAGGACCTGTGTGTGTGGGAGGTGGCCGTGGCCGGGCTCTGGAGGTGGCTGTTATTTGTGTGTCCTGCTGTAAATCAGCTGCTCGGCTTCACCCTTCGCTCACTGGAACCTCCGGGCAGAGTGGATCGTTTCAGCAACACTCAGGCTCTGATGTGGGAACTGCCGGGGGCCAGGACCGTGCCAAATTAGCCGGGCTGTGTTTTGAAGCATGGGCCAGCCCAAACCTCCTTTGGCTGGGCACAAAGGAGAGGTCAGCTGTGGCATGATTAGTGTCTGTGCCTGGAGGCCAGCTCGGGTGGCTTTGTCACCCTCCGCTTCAGGAGACCATTATTGTCTCTTTCTTTTATAGCGCTGCCCTCATTTACCCAGCCTTTGACGTGCCCTCGGTGTTGTTTGATTGACTAAGGACCTGATTTCTCCTGCTAATCTTCTCCCGAGCTGTTGAGCTGGAAGCCTTTGGATGTGTTAGGGCTGGGAGAGAGGGGTTTGCTGGAGGCCAGAGGAACATGGGACTGCGAAACACCCAGAGGTGTTGGGAGTCAAAACGGGACGGGTTTAGTCCTTGGAAGCAAAGGAAAGCACAGGCAGTATTTTCTTGGATCTAGGAGCCAGATGCTCTTTCCAAGACGGAGAGACTCGCGTGACAGCGCCAGTTCAGGCTCAGGTGACGTTCCCAGCCCAAGGAGAGCCCGGTGCAGACTTCAGAATGACGGTAGCAAGATACTGTGATCGATGCTTCCAGTTCATGAGGCCAATTTAAAATCCGTTTTGTGGAATTAAATGGCTGCAATTGTTCTTCGGCTGTCAGTTCATTGGAGAGAATCCACGGTTAATAATACCAGGGCTAAATTAAGCAGAGCACTTCTCCAAGCAGCCAAGAAGTCCGAATACTTTATTTATAAGCAGCCTCCTGATTCACAAGGTTAGCCTTCTGCTGGGAGAGGAGAGGAGCCCGAGGCCAAAGGAGATTCCTGCTGGGATTTTCTTGTATTTTGGCTCAGGAAGACAGTGGAACAAGGGCGGCTTGTGCAGAGCTCGGCCGCGTCCTGTGCTATCGGCTTGTCCATCAGCCAAGCGTGGTATTTAAGAGCTGGCAAACAGGTAGGGCTGAGCTCTTTGAAGAAATCTGTGAGAGGAAACAAGCCAAGGCGATGCAGGGGCTTATTCAGCTAAAAAACATCTTTTGCAGAGGGAGTTTGGAAGAAAAGAGAGAATGTGCTGGAGCTGGGGGAATGTCTGTTGTACCTTCAAAAGAACTGCCCTGGGACTTGTACCTATGGGGTGACCCCAGGCCCAGAGTCCCTCACTGAGATGTGTTGGTCAAACACGGTGCTGGCACCACCTCTGGCCTCTGTGTAACTGCAGGGCAATAACTGAATAACTGAGTGGTTAATGTGATTTGAGTTTCTAAAGGTGAACTGGAGTACAGCAAACAGCCTTTTGGATGTGTATGACGTTGTCCAGCTCTGTCCAGCTCCATCAGTGAGTGATGGAGCACGTGCAGAGGCAAAAGCATTGCCAGCCATTTGTTTAAAGGAACACGATAGTGGGTGAAGCAGAGCTAAAATCTGATGGGCTTTAGTGGATTTGAAATATGGCTGGCTTTGTTCTTTTCTGGCTTTCCTTGGGCTGAGCTCAAGAATTAAGGATTTCATGATCGTTTAAAAGAGATTATCATATTGGGTCGAAGAAAATACATGGCTCAAGTCCTTTGGATGAGTTGTAGCCTTCTGCTTAGGTTTTGGCAAATAAATCAGAGTGGAATCTTTTCCCTGATTTGAAACGTTCACACAGATCTTTACTGCTCCTCATGCTAAGATCTGCCAAGGGTAAGAAAACCTGGAAGGAAATGACTCATTGAGCCACCTGAAGAAGACAAAACCCCTGCTTTGCTGTGAGTGGTGGGTACCTTGGGCCAAGTCATGTGAAGGGCTGGATGGCATCTTCAAAGTGCTGCATCCCTTTCCATGAGGGCTGAAGCACCTCCCGTGATCCCTCCTCCGCCGCGGCAGTGCCGGTCTCGTGGCGGAGCGGCAGCCTCTGCTCTAATCTCCCTGCAAAGGATTTCCTTGGAGCTTCCCAGCCAGCTGTGACCAATTAAACAGGGGCTGTGGCTGCAAAACCGCAGCCACTTGCAGAGCTGGGTGAGGGCTGAGCAGGGTTTATGGCTCTGAGAGCAGAGAAGTCTGCCCGAGGTGTTTTCTTCCCGTAAACCAGCCGGGGAAAACCAGGCATGCGAGCTCGGAGGTGAGTCAAGGGACATTTATGGAGGTGAATGGATTATTTTCCAGGCAATGTGAAATGCTCCAGTGTAACTGGACCACTGGGATCCCATCGTGTAATTGGTAATAAGAAGGATTTGTTACACAAAGGCAAAGGAGATGGAATTAAAGCTGAATTCTTGGATCATTTCTGGAGAGAACTGAGTCCATCCCCCTGGTCAGGTAGCCAAGGACCTTTCCAAGCTCACAGTTCTTTGCCAATTTTTTTTTTTTTGCAATGAGAAAGAACATGATTGTGAGTGAGAGACTAAAATCTTCAGATCTTCAGTGGATTCACAAAAGAGAAATGACAATGGGACAGCTTGACTCCCTGACTGTGACAGAGTCAACAAATCCTTTAGCTTGGAAAAGACCTTTAAGAGCATCAAGTCAAATAATTCACCGTATCTTCCCTTGTTTTCAAAGGATCTACTGAAAATCAGTGGTGTGGGAACCACACTAGCCATGGGCACAAGGGCCAGGTTCCAACCAAAATAGGAGGATTGGTGAATGAGATGAGGAGTGAGGGCCACAGGAGGAACGAGAAGCATTGCTGCAAAGCTGCCTGGAATTTGTAGAATTAATTTATGCTTAAACACACAGCCCACTCCGCAATAAATCATTGGTATGTTATGCTTTCCGTTTCTGGGTTTGGAAAGGTTGGAGAAAACATTTTTTTAATTCATGAAGTGCTGCCTTCTCTGAGGCATCATTTTAAAACCATATTCTCTGGCAGGTGATAACATCTTTCAAGCAGCCTCTGAAATGCCTTATCCTCACCTCAGCAACAGGTTTGCCTTTCATTTTTTCTTGTTTGTTGTGATTCTCTTTTGTCTCCCATGCTGCATGGGCTCAGCACAACAATATATTTGGTTTAATAATTCAGAAACAAACCCATATTGACATTCCAGTCATTACAAATACCATTTTTTTCTGGGAAGGTGCTCAGAGGGTTCCCTCCCCAGAGGTCTAATCCATGTGAGTTATGTGGGGAAAGGAGGACACTTTCCACACATTCTTGATCCAAGTTTCAGTGTGTGTGAGTTGCTGTTGTGTTTTTCCCCTGGGCTGGAGCTTGATATTCTGGGCAGCCTGCATTGAAACAGAGTTGTTTGATAGTGGAGAAGGAAGAAAATCTCCCACTAACAATCCCTACAGAGAAATCCAGGTGCCACCAGCCAGTGAAGAAGTTTTTTATGGTCACTTTTTACCGTTTTACAAAGTTCAAATGGAAAATGTTACCTTGGAAAATGGGACTCCTCTTGCATCAGTGGCACCAAGATCAAAGCACCAGCTCAGGGAATTTGTTCCTCTGCAGCTTCTTTATCATGGAATTATGGAATTATTGAGTATACTGGGTGGGAAGGGACCCACAAGAATCATCAAAGCCGTGCCAGGGCAGGAGCTGTGGCCCTGGGATTGGTTCTCCCTTCACATTCCTCAGCAGAGGAATCTCTAGTCTGAGAATCCAAGGGACCCTCACCATTCTGGGCTGAGATTCCCCAGTCGCAGCATGGCTGGTTTCCTCCCAGACACACTTAATTTTATGGGGCTGCAGTTTCCCGTGGCTGAGCTTGCAGACAGTGACACATGTGCTGTGTGTAACGCTGTGGCCCCTTTCCCCCTGCATGATTCAATGTTTGTGGGGCCTCTGCAACCCCTCCACGTTCCTGCCGGCCACAGGGGCACCTGTTCGACCCTCGTTCTCTGTGAACCAGCCAAAACCCAATTTTGGAGGCCAACAGGTGTTTCTAGTTTGCGGCACGTTAACGGATATTGACTGCCTGTCTTCCCGCCCCTCCAAGCCCATAAACCCGTGGATCTGGAAAGGCTCCGCTCCAGGCTGGAGCAGCAGGTCCAGCACAGGGTGCCAAGAGGCCAAGTGAGCTCCTTCTCCGAGGCAGGCGTCGCTCAGGCTCACGGGCTGGGGCTGCTGGCCCCCAGCTGCTCTCTGAAGTCATTCCTTTGTGTTTGACTTTCCATTCACCTCGGAATGCTGGCTGGAAAGCCTGGAACGCTGCAGCTTTTCGGGCACTGCCATGGCTGTGGGGTTTTGTGTTGCATGAGGCCATCAGCTGGTCCAACCCCGTGAGTATCGTCGCAGAATCACAGAATGTGTGGGTTGGAAGAGACCTCCAAGATCATTGAGTCCAACCCCAACACCTCAACTAGATCATGGCACTGAGTGCCACATCCAGTCTGCTTTAAACACATCCAGGAATGGTGACTCCACCACCTCCCCGGGCAAACCATTCCAGTATTTTATCACTCTTTCCATGAAAAACCTCTTCCTAATATCCAACCTGTATTTCCCTTAACGCAGCCTGAGACTCTGTCCTCTCGTTCTGTCACTGCTGCCTGGAGAAAGAGACCAACCCCAGCTGTCTACAGCCACCCTTCAGGGAGTTGTAGAGAGTGATAAGGTCACCTCTGAGTCTCCTTTTCTCCAGGCTGAACAACCCCAGCTCCCTCAGTCGTTCCTCATATGGCTTGTTTTCCAAGTCCTTCACCAGCTTTGTTGCCCTCCTCTGTTTCAATTCAGGACAGCTCATGTAAGGACAGGTAGAACTCTGATTTCTTCAGAGGGCTTATAGCAAAGTTTATTGAAAGACAGATTTTTTTAATACAGTGTTTTGGTACAATGAATAGGATTGGTCCTTTAGGGCACCGCCTTTTTGTAAACATCTCTACAGGTGAACAAGTTGGAAAAACACCAGGTATCAGGAGGAGGATATCTACAAGGATTGTCTTGGGTTCCTCCTTGAGATTTCCCAGGCCAGACTGGGTGAGTTCTGTACTTGGTTTTTCCACAGGCTTCAAGATTCTGCCTGGAGTTTAAGAATCCATGTTCTGAGCACTGTCAGTTCCCACACGTGAGTGGCCACCAGGCACTGGCTTGGTGCTGGAAGCAGCTGGAAGTTTTTTGGTGGTTTTCATCCCAATGTGCCTTTCCCAGGTGCCTTCAGTCGTGCCATATCCACGGGGTCTTGTAGGTGGCAGAGCCTTGGTTTGAGATGGGACCCTGCTGCAGATGGGCTCTGCTAATGCAAAAAGAAGTAGAATAACCCGTGTTTGCCGGTTAAAATAGGGCTTCTTTTCTTTAGAGATTTATGTGGCTTGCTTAAAGACCGGCTAGACCATTCCCAGAGGTCCAACGCAGCTCTCCTTGCCAGGAGCTGTTTCGAATCACGGATAATGGGAGTCAGTTCTTTGATTCATGGTCCTGAAATGACTGTCAGAGATCAAAGGGCCAAAACAACCGAGGCCCCGTGTAAGAAAGGCAGCGGCCGGCGGGGGCTGCGCTCCCCTGGCTGGGTTAAGTGGAGGAAGGGGCAGGAGGGTTCTCAGCAGTTAAAGACGACCCGGGGACATTGTGCCTTTCCTTGGCATGCCATTGTGTTGTGCGAGGGGTGTTGGGTTTCAGCCCCGCAGATGCCGAGGTGATGGATGCCAGATGTGTGTCATTAGAGGATACCTCTCCTCACCAGCTGCAAATTGTCCGTCGCTTCCTCTGCTGTTTTCATCGGGAGAAGCTTGAATTCCCACTGTTTCCTGCCACCTCAGATGTTGTCGGGCTGCCCTTCAGCTGGCAAGTCATGGAATTGTGCAGCCCAAACCAGCCACGTGTGGCAAAATCAGGCATTGATTTGTATTTTTCTCAGGAGCTCGGTTAGGATTTGCCCTGATAAACTTGCCCATAAAATTTCGTTTTACATTTGACTTGCAGAATGAATCCCCAGAAAACTCCAAGGATCTTACTGGAAGAATGCTGGGGATGGTTTTTTACTTATGTGAGAAGACATGGCTTTTCACTTTGTGGTCTCTGGTGCAACAGGATATGCTCCTAAAAAACCGTGTGTTTTTAAACTGAAGAAATGGTTAAAAAATAGAACTACAGAATGCTCATGGTTAGCAATAAATTCATTAGGAAAATGTTCACGCTTTACCCAGGCTTTTCTTCAGCAGGACTCTGAGGTTTCTGTGTTTGATACCTTGCTGTAGGGCACTTGTTGAGTCCTGTGAATACAGCATTTTCCAGGCCCTTGGAAGCTCTCTCCTTCCTGCCTCTCTCCCAGACAGAACACTTTAGCAAGCGTCTAGAAATGGCCTGAAAGACTTTTTTTTTTTCTTCCCAAACCTAAAAGAAAGGTTCATTATAAGGAAAACAAGGGCTGCAACTCCCTTTCCTGAGCACTTCTCGTGGCTGTTCCCACCTGGCTCCGTGCTGGCCTTGCCTTGAGGCTGTCTCTGGTGAGGAGGAGGAGGGTGAGGAGAATTCCATGGGCTCCTGTGGTAGAGATGAAGGAAATGAGAGGAAAAAAGACCTGGATCTCTTCTAAGGAATGTCTTTGGAGTTACCTGTCCCTTTCATGCTGCTGTCCTGGCACATTCTGTGGTTGGAAATGCAGCATTGGCTTTGACCTTTCCCAATATTCTGTGGAGAGTGGGGGTGCTTGAAATGTGTAGGAGAAACAGATGTAGAAAATGAGTTTTGGGAAGCAGCGGACCAGGTAATTTTTCTGGTTTAAAATGATTTAGGCATTATCCCCCTCTATACGGGCTGGGAACCTGCCCTGGATTGCACAGCAGAGTAGTGACTCCTGGCAAAAAATTACATTATTTCAGTCTCCTTTTTCCCCAGTTGCTCAGGATCTCACCTCATTAATAGTGGAGATTTTGGAATGTCAGATATTTGGCATATCTGGCTATTGGAGCTGTACAATAGGTCCCTGGGGCTGGCTGTCACTGAGCCCCATCTTTCTGTGGGGAGGTGTTTGATCTGCACCTGGTTGTGCCAGGACTGGCCCTGCCCAGGAAACCTCTCCCACCTTAAACAACCGCTCCTTCGAGGAGGTGAATTTCCAGTTTAAAACATTACATTTATGCTTTTTATTTTTTTTTAAACTCATGAATCTCCCCAGAAGCGAGTAGCCCTGACCCTTTCATTAGAGACAAAAGGGAGTGTGTATAAATGTCTTTTGTGGCTTGGCAGTAAACTTGCTGAGGACGACATAAAACGTGCTCATTAAATGCTCTTTACCCAGCATTGCTTTTTGTTTTCAGCAGCACTGTGATGTTTCATCCCACCATTAATTGCCTAATACCAATTATGGCATAAACAAGCCATTTGCTAGTGTAACTTTTTCCATTTATTTTCTGAGGTTCTTACTCTTGGCACCCATTTATGCATCTGGGGACGTGAGGGGCAATATTTGTGGAAATATTACCAAGGAAATACAAATAACGAGATTGGTGATCAATAGTTTTACGCAGACCTTCCTGTGCCATAAATGCCACCACGGCTCTTGAGAACCTCCCAAAAGGCTCCCCCCACTTGGACGCTTTGTTGTATTGAGCTTAATTATATGGAGACAAAGAGACTTGGAGAAGACTCTTTTTTCCCAGGGATGTGCCAGTTTTTCGGTGTAAGACGCCGGCTGTTGTTATGCGCTGGCAGCCGAGCGAGCGGCCTCGAGGGAGAGGTGGGCATTGCCTGGGTGTCACAGACACCCCAAACGCTGCCAAGTGCCTCGAAAGACTGGGCACAGGAAATGAGGGCGCAAAGCTGACCCCATCCTGACAGCCCTTCTGCATGAGTTTGTCCTTGTCTTTATGGCATTTCAGCTTCTGGCTCTGTTCCGGCCAAAATCTGGGACTGGCTGGAACAAGCAGCGATACTGCAGCACTTTGGAAGGTACTTTGGTTTAGGATTCCCTTCGGAATAAAGAGTTGGGCTTTCTGGAGCTTCTGGGGCCTCTGGGGCTTCCTATTCATGTGATTGAGTTTAAACCTGATAGGTGAAACATTTGGATGTCACACTGACTTCTTGTGATGCCCGTCGCTCTCGTTTCTCACTCTGGTAGCAGAGAGTTATCCTTTGTCATTGCTGCTCCTGTCAAGCCTGGTCCCTCCATTGCAGAGATAGGCACTGACAGGCTTTTTGTGTTAGGAATCACAGCTAGAAGGACTCAGGAGGTAGGAGAGGCTTTTGATGTTTAGCTGGAAAAATGGGAATGAGCCAGGGTTATGAGCCCTGGCTGTGGGAATGGATCCAGGGATGTGTCTGGAGCCCAGACCTGCTGCCTGGGGCACGTGTGGTGCTCAGAGCCATCCACTCCTCCAGCCCCTGTCTGAACCCTTTACAGCTTAGCCTGGTGCTACAGCGTTTCTTCTGGACTCTCCAACTGGATCTTGCTAGATTTTCCTCCTTAATTCTGTGTTAACTCTTTGGCTTCGTAAGTGGTGAGAAGGAAGCTCTGTGCTTTTCTCACTGCCATGCTGGCAGCAAGTCTTGGTCACTGATGTCCATTCAGAAGCCACCTGCTGTGGGGACACACCACTAAAGGCCACCAGCTGCCTGGTGAGCACAGAGCTTCACCCTGGCACAGATTTTGCTGTGAGAAACAACCGAAAATGGGACAAACCTGCTGGAGACACTCAAACCTCCCTATGCTCAGCCTTGGCAAAGCCTCTGTGATCTCACAGAGCTGAGGTTTCTTCAAAGGGTTGGAAACTTTAAAGGAAGTCTCTTCACCTTCTCTATAAGAGGAATACAGGTTCTTTCCCAGGAGAGTCATCTTCCCGTTTTCCCATTAAATACAGCTTTGGCCATACAGTGGGAAAAAAATCCATCAAAGCCCAGCCGTGCTTTGCTGAGCTCCTGAAGGGAAGCCTTGGAAAGCCTCGGAAAGGCTGCCAGGCACAGTATATTTTTTATTGCATCCATTATATAATGTGTCAAAAAAGAATTCTCTCCACTATGGGGAGATATTTATAGTCCATCGGGTTTTATGGCAGAAGTGGAGTGTCTCAGGTTACCCTGGCTAAGCCAAGCCAGGCTGCTGCCTCTGGCTCCACAGGAGCAGTCCTGGGAGCCTGAGGGTGACCTGGGGAAAGGAACAGTTCATCTGGATGTCGTGACCTGTCCCACCTCTCCAGCTCTTGAGGAACCTTGGGAGGACCAAGCAGAAATTTTCCCAAACTCTCAACAATTTGAGCATGGCAGCAGATAGAAAGCAGTGGCAGGATGTAGGAGTGGGCAGGAGGAGGAGGATGTCTCTGGTGAGTCTGCCTGAGGGTCATACTGGTCAAGGAGCTGAAGAAACAACAAATGATGTGACATCCATAGGAAAAAATGTGTGATCTGAGTGGAGAGGGGACATTTGATGGACATCTTGGCCTCACCCATTAACAGAAGCTGTGTGGAAGACACCTGGCACAGGTATGGGAATGCTCTTGGGTCCATGTCTGGTCTCTCCTGTGGATGTTCCCCCAGGACACCTGCACAGCCTGAAGCAGCACCTTGGGCTGACCTGGCCCACACATTCCTGTGGGATGGAGGCAGATGAAGAGGTCACAGATGTCTCCTTTAGGTCAGGAAGATTCCCCAGGGGCAGTTTCCCTGGAAGTGTGGTTACCTTTTCCTTGGAGGAGGAAGCTGGAAAAGTGATGAGCAGAAATGCATTTACCAGAACTGAACCAGTGAAAGATTTGAGCTCAATTTTCCTCTTCCTTAAAAAAACCCCAAACCTTAAAGAGCAGATAAAACCCTTCACAGCTTTTTATGCCTTAACCTCTGTGTCAAGGGGTTGAGTTCCAAAAGACCTGCAAAGTTTACAGACAACTCGCTTACGCAACTTCTAACTTCACGAGGATTGAAAGCCCTGACTGTGGTATTGATTAAACCTTATTTGGCCATCTGACATATTTATATTTGTGAGGAGTTTAGAGGGAGCCAAGACTGATAATGCAATCACTCTGGGGAGGCTGGCTCGTGCTGAAGAGGGGGTGTCAGATTGCACATGCACAGCTGGTATGTGTGGGAGTGATGCCACTGTGATAAAGTGAGCCTGTGGTCCCTTCTCCATCTCTCCTGAGACTCCCCAAAACCCAGAAAGGGCACGTATGTGATTGTGTTTGTGCATGTGGGATCTCTCCACATGTGGTGTTGTGTTTTCCTACAGCCACGCAGCTTAACAACATCCCAGAGGTGCCTCAGGCTGCCCTTCTTGCCACAGCAGGTACAGCCCTGGTCATGTATGAGGAAAACATCACAGGATCATTCATTTCGGAAAAGACCTTCAAGATCATCCAGTCCAGCCTGTGCCAAATCCCCACCTTGTCCCCAGCCCAGAGCCTTGAGTGCCACCTCCAGGCTTTCCTTGGACACCTCCAGGGATGGGCACCCCAAACCTCCCAGGGCAGCCCCTGCCAAGGCCTGACCACCCTTTTCATGGAGAAATTCCTCCTGATGTCCAACCTGAGCCTCCCCTGGCACAGCTTGAGGCTGTTTCGTCTTGTCCTGTCCCTGTTCCTCAGGAGCAGACCCTGACCCTCACCTTGCTGAACCCTCCTGTCAGGTTCAAGACCATGATAAACAAAATAAACTAGAGAGCACCAGATACATCAGCACTGTTTGAAAAAAAAACCAAAAAACCCCAAAAAAACAACAACCCAAAAAAACCTCCTCAAAGATGACAGATGACATCAGTTTGGATGGGAAATTAAGGAAGAAATAAGGGGTGAGGGGAAAAAGCCTGTGGGAAGCAGTGCCCGTGGCACGGAGTCAGCGTTATCTGAGCACTGCAGGAAGCTGCAGAGCTGTGAGTGATAATCTGCTCCCTGCAGACCACGCAGCTCCCAGCAGGCACAGCCTCCTTTTATTCCCAAAAAAAGAGATTTCCTGGAGGTGCTGTCTGTCACAGCTGTTTTATGATGTCTCTGTTATTGCAGGTCAGGAGGAGCCAGGCTTGTCTCAGCATTCGGTGTAATCCATAGGAAGGCATTGGGTTAACAGAGAATTAGATTAATAAGGAGGAGAATCTGGGTAGCAATTCTGGAGATATGGGAAAATCTAAAATATATTCTTATGTTTTCTCTTTTTCACGAGTCTGGTTACACCTTGGTGTCTTCCAGCTTGTCTTTGCCACCTCTGCTGGTGGATCTCCTGGAGCTACCATGGGGGACAGGGGTTGGTGCCAAGTCCCAGAGGGTGCTGAGCTGGAGTGAGGGGAAACGACTCAAAAAGGAAAAGGAGGAAAAAAAACAAAGAAACAAAAACCCCACCGAGCCTGGATTTTGTGTGTAACCCCTGTGTGCTGGCAAACTTCAGCAGAGCCCCAACACTGGGGGGATTGTGCAGCCCGGCTCTGGCTCATCCCCCTGGCACAATTTCAGAGAAACAACGGACAGGCTCCTCTTTCATCCCAAATTCAGCCACGCTGAAGTGCCTGCAGGACCCACAGCCAGCCCTGGGCTTAACTCCTTGCATTTTAGTGCTGGAGAAAGCGAAATGTCTGATTTCCTTTAGGTTACCAGGAGGTCTTTCTCCTGGGGGAATATTGATGGGTTTGTAAGGGCTCAAATCCTCAGGATGTCGCAGCCTTTCTCCCATTACAGCTGGTTTCAGGAAGATGTTCCACAGCAGGCTCGTTTTTAGGGAATAATCACCCAAAGCTTGTCTCAGAGAGCATGGAGCAGCTGGAGTCTGTGAGGTGTCCTCTCGGCCAGAGGGAGGGGGTAGAGCATCTCTGCTGGGCTCTGCTCTGCTCGGGATCTGTCTCTGGAGCTGCTCTCCTTGCAGTGCCTGTCTCCCATCCAAGAGCTGCAGAGTTATCCCTTTGGAATGAGAGAAAAGCCGTTTTACCCCAGTTTTAATCACTTTTAGCCTGTATAAACTCTAGTATTTTTGTTTTCTTTTTTTTTCTTTTTTTGTCAAACAAAATGCAGAAACTTCTGTTCACTTTTTTGTCTTCTGAAAAGTTACTTCCCTACCAAAAAAAAAAAAAAAAAAGCCAAAAAAACCCACAAAAAACAAAACAAAACAAAACAAACCCCAAAAAACCAACACCAACCAATCAACCAACCAAAAAAAAAAACCAAAAACCAACCAAACCCCCAAACAAACACACAAAAAACCTCCCCCCACCCCCCAGAAAAGCCCCCAAACTAACCAACCAAACCACCAGGGAAAAAAGCTTTTTTAAACATTATTGAAATTGAAAACCAAACCAAAACCACTGCAGATAAGCGTTACCTATATATGTAGGTAAACAACACTGCAGATCTAACTGCAGAATCTGTTGGGAAAACAGACTTTCACATGTTTTATTTACTTCAGGATCATCCTTTTAAAGAAATTGTTCTGGAATTTGGAAGGGCAGCCTCCAGTGTTTGCTGGCTCCAGGTGTGTGCTGTGAGCTCAGGAGCCCTCACCTTTTTGGGACAATAATCCTGGGTTTGAACACTTGGTTTTGGACTCTCAGAAGACCTTGGGGTATATTCCTTATATTTATAGAGAATATTTCATTATAAATTTGCTTTCTTAGGATTGCTAAAGGAAAAAGCCAAGTGGCTTTTCCTGAGTATTGGGAATTAACCCAACCTTCTTGCTCTGTCCAAGGTGAGGAACCTGCTGAGACGAGGCCGAGGTTGGCTCATTGGCATCAAAATGTGGACCCTGGTTCTCCTTTCCCAGGGAATTGGACCCTGGTTCTATTTCCCAGGGAATCGTGAGCATGTGGATGGTCGAGATGCTTTGTGTGCCCTGGAGGAGCTCTCACCTTTTGGGGTCACCAGGATAATGCACAGACATTCCCTTTTCCTGTCGAGTCCCCTGCCCTGAGTGCCGGGCTGAGGTGTGTGCTCTGGAGCTGGCTGTCACTTTCTGGGAAAACTGGGAACTCGTTCCAGGGAAAACCAGATGCTTCCAAACTGGGGCCTCTGGCATTTCAGCTTCCTTCAGGCCTCTTTTAGGGGAGCTGTAAAATCACCTGACAATGCCATGAATATTAATGGCTCATAGCCCAAAGGCAGAGGGAGAAGTGGGGGTTTGTTACCAGGTTAAAAGTGGACGGCTGCTTTCATGTGGGAGTGTGCAACCTCCATCAATAAACCACCAGATGTGCTCGGATTCTGTTTTCCTTTAAACGACTTGGGAATTCTCATAAAGAGCAGGAATACCCGAGGTTACCAGGATTTTATTTCAAACCTTTCCTTGCAGGAGTCACGCAGGGGGAGCTGCTGAATGCCAGGGCAGTGCAGCCAGGTCACTGCAGGGTGGGTACCAGGTCCCAGCCGGGATCCTCAGGCTCTGAATAATTTGTATTTTATCTTCTTTTCTTCGTGTTAGAGCCGGGATTAATACATGGGAGTGGCAGTTTTGTGTTTGGACTCAGTATTAATTCTTATCTATATTACAGTCTCCTGTGTCGTGAGCGCTAACTAGCAAGGTAGAAAATGATGGTATGGATGCCTCTAGCTCGTTTCAAGGTCTTTTTTAAGCACTAATCACCCAATAATGAGATGACACTTATATTATTTATTCTTTTGCCCCTATAATTGACTACCCAAGGTACACAATATGGACCCTTTCACCCAATAAGCAAAAAACCACCCAAAACCATGGAGAAGAAGATGAAGAAGAGGGACTTAGACAATGGCCTAAATCCTCCATTTTGCCTTACGTATATTACTACAGCCTAAAGCCTTAAAATCTAAGTTTTCAGGGTTTCAATGCTGAACCCTCCAGATTAAGCCAGGCTTACCTGTAAATCCTCCAAAACGGGGCCTGTCTGCTCACAGGAACAGGATGTTGGTGCAGGTGTTCCTGCAGGAGGATGCACAGACCACGGGACAGCACCGTGCCCCAGGGAGGGAATGATGCTGTCAGTCCTTTCCTTGGGAGGGATTTGTGCTCAGAACATATTTGAAACAAATCTTGCACAGGTGCAGGAGCAGGATGGGATTCTTCCTCAAAGAAGAATTTTTAGGGTTTTTTTTTTTAAATGAGCACGGATTATCTGGGAAAAAAAATGTGCTATGTGGGTGAAAGTTCAGAGCAATGTTCTCTTTGCTAACTCTTCCTTGAAAACAAAAAGCAAATGTAGGTATTTCACAAGCAGATTGTTTGAAACAGTTTTGACAGAAATCGTGGAGGAAGTTTCATATTGAATTTATTTACGTTCACACGGCACATTGAATAAAACTAAGAAGCTTTCCAGGAGCTCCTTGACGTCCACTGTGTGTGACCTTGGAAATCAAGTGTTGGTGGAGCCTGTGGGGTGATTTGAGGCGACCCATACTTGGTTTCAGGGGTCTGTGGGAATCTCCAGGAGGAGTGAACAGTGCTCTGTGCCTGCTCCAGTTGCTGCACAAGTCCTTTGGTGTCTCACCCCAATAAACACGTGAGCAAAAGAAAAACCAACCCCTCACTGCTGAGGATAGAGGTGGCTCGGTAGCATTCTTGAATACTGGCTCGTTTTGTTTTGAAAAGTCACCTGAACAGTTAAATTTCTGGGTGATGTGAAGGATAGGAGTGATCTGGACACAGCAGCTGCACCTGACTCATCTGTGCCGTGTCCACTCCAAGCCAGGATCAGTCCCTCAGGCTGGATTTGAACTGCAGAGTTTATCCAAAGCTCACAGAACTCAGGATGGCCAAAGAGCCCTAAAATCATGACAGGAAAATCCTCACCCTCAGCCAGGGGTGATGCTGAGCCCGTGGTGAGCTGGGGGATGAGGAACACTCCTCGTTTTATTTATGGATCGTGTGTTTCTGTCATGGAGGAAGGAAGTTCCATAATGCTTTGATAAATACAAGCTCTAGGGAGCTGCAGGAGTGTTTGCAGAGCCCAACCACAAAGCTTATTTTGACAAAATGTGGAGGCAAGGATCATTCTGGCTCTGGCTGCATCTGCTGGGGAAACTTACGGGGCTTACAGGGAACCTGCTGAGACTGGGTCTGTCTGAAAGATTAAAGGGAATTTTGTATGAAAGCTGCAGTTAAACATAATAATAATAATAATAATAATAATAATAATAGTAATAATAATAATAATACCTCAGGTATGCTGGGCTTCCTCTGGATCCACACCTCCCCTCAAACAAACCCTGCATTTAGGCGCTTTCTCTGCGTGAAAAAAATCTAATTAGGATTTATGGATTTACAGAATCCATACTTGGGTTTTTGCAGTCTGTACTTTGCACTCCTGCAGAATGCAAACTGCCCAGAGTTCTGGGCTGCTCTCCTCCAGCTCCCTGCCTGGACCCTGCCCTGCCTGGAGCCCTTGGAATGAGCCACCGTCTCCGAGTGCCGGCAGGTTGCTGCAGGGAGGGGATTAAACAAATATAAACCCTTGGGGATTTCGTTAAGCTCTAGCAGGCCTTAGGATTTCTGAAAAGTAAAACAAAACTTGCACGGTCTGGTGTTTCTGAGCAGCCAGGGCGCTCCGAGCCCAGACAGGACCGAATTAGAAGAGGCTGAGGGAATTAAAAGCTGGAGCTCTTTGATCACATCAGCCTTGTTTTGATCGCTGTCCTTCTCCAGCTCTGTTCTTGGCTGGAAATACTTTTAATTCTTCATGACTTGACAGGTCTGTGTGCTGCCCGCAGCCACCTTTCATTGCTGTGATGGCAGGGCTGATCTGGGGGCTGGTTTATGCTGAATTTAAAAGTGTCACATCCAGGGATGGCCCTACAAGGGTTTTCCTGTCACCATCCGTGTCTCTGCCACTGTTCCCATCCCCACGGATCCTCAAAGGATTCCCTCTGCAGCTGGCCCTGGAGGCAGCAGGGATCCAGGAGGGATGGGAATGGGGCTGGCTCTGGGTGAGCAAGGGAAAAACCAAGATTTATCTGCAGTAGCAGAAGGAAACCCGGAGCACGGCGTGGCTGAAGCGCGTTCCTGGCACAGCTGCAGCCCATTCTTCTTCCATCCAGCCCAAACGCCTTCAAACCCTATTTGTCTCCATTTTTCTCCTCTCTCTTCTAAGAAGGAAATGCTGCTTTACAGAGAGAGAGAGAGAAAGCAGCTTCTTAAACACAGATACATTTTTGAAGTGCCTTGCTCGGTGCCAAATGTCAAAAATTTGCCAGCAACTGATAAATCTTTTTGAAACCGCCCCGCATATTCCACACTTCCAGCTGAAACTTGGAATTTCCTAATCTTGAGGTGATTTTGATCTGTATCTGAAAATAATGGAGTGGTGTAGCAGTGATGCAGGGGTGGAGAGCATCTCCAGGGCTGCTTCTTGGCTTCCAGGGGGATTTGGGGGAGGATGGAGGAGGCTTCGGGGGAGAACTCCAGGTTTTAGCTCCTTCAGCTCCCCAGTGGAATCCGTGGGAGCTGCTGAGGAGGGGAGGGAAGAAGGGATCCCGTAACAAGGGAGGGGTGATTCCTCCCTTCTCACCTGGTGATTAGTCACTCGCTCTAATAAAAGGTAATTTGAGAAAAGTGCTCTCTGTGCCTTCAAGGTCTGGCCCACACCCTGCTCAGGGGTAGGAAGATCGCTGGTTTCCGTGGGGTAACGTGTCTCATTCTCGACTTGAGTTAGTATAAATTAATAGAAAATGTGTACAAAGTGTCTTTTTTATATTTTTCAATCTTTTTAGTTTAGATTTTTGTGAATTAATGCTATCCAGGGTACTTGTGGGTGTTTATTTGAAGGAATTTTAGTGGAAAGGGGTAATAGTTCTTAGGCAAGAAAGTAAAACTTCTAAAACAACGGGTTTATAAAGCAGAGAAGTCTTATCTTATTTTCATGAACAAGAGGGTTGTTAGAGAGTTAGAGAGTTGGGATAACAGGTATGTCCTTATCCATGTGAGTCCCTCCAGGACAGGAATCTTTTGGATGACATCTGGAGTGTTTGGGCAAGGAAGAAGAGGGAAATTTTTGTACCTGTTAATGTTGCTTTTTCTTACTGGCACTGAAAGCTCAAAATGGGGAAAAGCTGCAGCAAAAGCAATTGGTTTTGTGCAGCATCTCAAGCACAGGGAGAACCAGTGGCTGTGGTGATCAAGGTAGGAATCGTGGCCATGCCTTGTGTTTTATTGCTTCAAAAGAGATGAGATTTTTCTTTCCCAGCCTGTGTTGCTGTTCACTGTTCTGCCTTAAACCTGCTCCTGAAACGTGGAAGAGAAGCCTCAGTGTTGGTCTGTAAATGCAAATCCTCAGTGGGGCTGTGTGAGCCCAGTGTTTGAAAGATTAAAGGGAATTTTATATGAAAGCTCCAGTTAAACGTAACAATAATAATAATAATACTTTAGGTGTGCTGGGCTTCCTCTGGATCCATACCTCCCCTCAAACAGGCTCAAGCCACCAGGAGAGGAACCAAGTGTGCTCCAGGTGGCCCTTTGTGCTCCCACAGCTGGAATGAGCCCTGCCGTGCTCCGGGTGGGATCTTCCCGGCGCTGCTGGTTCAGCTCAGAGGCAGAAAAATGCCAAAAGCTCTTTGCTCATCAGAGCCAAGAACAAGATTACAGCTTTTTTTGGATCGTGTCACAGCTCCACGATCTGTGGACAGGTCAGGGAAAGCACCTTCCCCAGGCTCCTGCAGAGCAGAGCCCCTGGATTCCCTGGAGAGACATCGGAACACCCACCCAGGACATGCTGGGGGTTGCTTTGGATGGTCGTGGCTTTGTGGCAAAGTTCTTGCATATTTTCAGCACTGGTTTGCTTAGCAAGAAGGCCAAAAGTATTCAAATAATTAACAAAGATTGCTGACAAACAGGGAAAGAGCTGTTTCTGTGGATATCGGCTCGGACATTAAAGAATTCCACAGAAAAATGTCACTTTCTTGCCAATTTGGTACATTTGTCTTGTTTTGTTGAAAATAACTGAAAAGTATTTCCTGGCTCTGTATCACTGTAGAGATGTGTGAAATAAACAGCTCTGCCCTTATCTTAGCCAAGCGAAAATATTTCCAGTTTCCCCAGAATTCCCCTGATGAGGATTAGCTTCTCTGATGATTAAGAGGTTCAGGATTTTGGTGAAAACAAGCAATCCTTTTTAAATTTTTTTCTTTTCCTTTTTTTTAAATTTCTTATACTTTTAGAGGGGACAGCGTGAATCCCTTTACACATATTTTTGGAATAATTTGTAGCTCTTTCCTCCCTTGTTGCCTCTGACTCCGTGTCAGGGGGCAGTGGGTGCTCTCGTCCTCCTGGAGCCCCTCGTCCATCCTGTGTGGATTTGCCCTGTCTGCAGGTCTCATCATGCCAAAACAGGACACTTAGGGAAGATCAAGCCTTAAATTAAGTTTTTCCCTTAAATTAGGAGAAGAGTTTGCACTGGGCTGCCTCACTCCTGCTTTGCTCGAATGTAAATCTTTTCACCCCAGCAAAGTGTGTGTTGAGTTATCCCCCCATGGCTGCATTTCTCAAACAACCCCATTACTGTGTCAGCAGGGGGACCCTGCTGTCCTCACCACTTTTTACATTAATTTCTATTTTTTACATCAGATAAGAAGCTCTTTCCAGACTCCCCACATGCTCTTGCATGTTTTCAGGAGCGGACGGGGCTGGATCTGTGTTTGTGCAGACGGGGAGAGTTTAAGGCACTGATTAATGTTTACAGTTCGCAAAAATATTCCGCTTGTGTTGGTCAGAGTCCTGATGGAGCCTGAATAAAGCTGCCTGAACTCCAAACCACAGGGTCAGGTATTTGGAGCCCTGTGTTGGCTGGGAGGGTTTGGAGCTCGCACCTCTCCTGAGGGTGGCCCAAGAAGAGGAGCTGTGGGTCCAGAGGTCAGCAGTTAAAAGGCTTCACCCTTGGGATTTGATTCCTGGCTCCGAGTGACATCAAACTGGGACTTTCAGAGTTCTCTCTGAAGTGTCTGCTAAACAAACTGCTCTGCAACAGCATCAGCTTTGTGTGCAGAGGCAGGAAAATACCAGGGACCGGAGTGTGTGCTGCTGAGGTAGGAGAGGTTTTGAAGGAAAAGACTTCATCTCAGCCTGAAGAGCTTCCCAACCTGACCTCTGGTCAGAAGGAGAAGGATATTGTAGCTCAGTGTGCTGCTTGTCCTGCCCAGAATTGCCTAAATTGTGTTTCACCCCCAGCAGAAACACAGGCAGTGGGTGGGGAACCACTGCAGGATCACGGGGCAAACCCAGGAGTTCCTTTCATGTCTGGTTGGTTGAAGCCTGGGCCCTCAAATGGAGGGTAAATCTGAGCCCTGCCAAGAAAAGCCAAAAGCTCTGGCTGTGTTTGGCTGTGGGAGCTCAGCAGGCTCCTCAGGAGTGCTGGGATGTGACACAGGATGGTCCCCACCATCAGGGCTGGGGTCTGTGTCCATGTGGGTGTGCACTGCTGGTCACCCCACACCTGGCACTTTGCTGGGGGGTAATTCCTGCCCTGCAGCAGCCTGACAGCAGCAGCTTTTGCCTCTCCAGTCTGTTTTCCCCTCTGAGCCAGAGGGATTACAGCTAGCAGGGATTTATCCAGTGCTGGGAGCTTTGCTCAAGCCACCAGGAGAGGAACCAGTCAGTGCTGTGCCATTTGGGATTGGTCTGAGAACCTCCCTGAGTGCTGGCACCGAGTCCCCAGGTGGCACCAGCTCCCATCTTTATTTACCTGCTTGGAATTAGTGATCCAGAGTGCCAGAGAAATGCAGTTTATGTGCTAATAATTCTCTTTTACCAGTATCAGTAACACACAGCTGAGCAGGTGCTGGTTCACTCCACAGGGAGGAAGGGAACACTCTCAGAAAAATCACAAATGCAACAGGTTTGGGAGAAACTCTAAAATATTTTCCCTTTGCCCCGAACAAAGGGCAAAGAGAAAATATTCCTACTTTTTTTTTTTTTTTTTTTTTTTTTTTTTTTTTTTTTTTTTTTTTTTTTCTTTTTCTGTTGCTGTTTTCCTGGTGAGCAGTGATGAGGGAAGCAAACCAGCTGGGGGAGAACAGGGCAGGGCTGGGGTTTGGCATCCCTTATGGCTGCATCCTGAGGGATGCCCAGTTGCTCCTGGAATCAGTGCCAGGAGGAGCCATGGGCATGGCCTGCATTTCTGATCTGATCTCCAGTGGAAAAGCCATCTGCAGAGTCTGGGGATGTCTTGTGTTGGGTTTTTTAAACAGGTTTGCTGTGCTACAATGGTTTTCGAGGCATGGCAGGTTCTAGGGGAGCTGAGGTGTTGATGTGCCCAGGGCACTGCCCCAGCAGCAGCGTGTTGGAGTGGCGCAGTGGAGAGCTCTTGGAAAACATCATAAACCAACCCCTAAACCACAATTCTCACAAGCTCGTGTTTATTTTATCCCTCTAAGCACCACTTGACATAGAGAAGTTTATTTGTACTTTTCATGGCCTTCATAGGATGAGGGCATTAGCTCCAAAAGTAAATGAAAATTCACATTTCAGCTGGATTGTGCATAATGAACCTGATTCAGCACATGGGAGTCTCAGTTTGGTTCCCAGCTAACATTACATGTAGAGAAGTTCCAAACCCTGTCTGGAATATATTTGAGCATGCTGACTCCAAATCACAGGGCTCATCCTTCAGCTTCCTCCTTTCCTCACCTCTTCCATGTTCCATCTCCTGCATATTTCTGCTTTCCCAGTCTCCATCTGGCCATTTCCTTTTATCTGGAGTCCATTTTTTTTTTTTTTTTTTTAATGTCAGAAGAAACACGCTTTAGGGTTTGGGTTGGTTTAAGATGAAGATTCCAGCACTCCTGTTTCCCTGAGCAGCTTGACTGTGTCTGTGCAGGGATGAATTAACTCTGGGGCTTATGATGCTGCTACCACATCACCAGCTCTGATTTGTTTGGGTCCTTACAAGAATTTTAAGACTGAATCTGAATGAAGTTCCGTGAGAGTCAGGGGTTCAGCCCATCTCTGTCCTGTTGAAGGATGTTGATGCTCTCCTGGCTCGTTCCCCAGGCAGCACTAATGACCTGCTGCCGATCCTCACGTGTTGCCATACTCCAGACAACTCTTGGTACTTAATCAGCTGAAGTAAATTAGGTGAGGAGGAAGCTGGAGCTGGCTCTGACCTGGCCAAGCATAACTTATTACATAAGCAGGGCTCAGTTTGTGTTCAAGGCCTTTTGATGCCTGTGCTGCACCTCTGAACCGTCTGCAGGAGTCTGAGCCTCTCACCAGGGCTGGGTTTTTTATCACAATCCAAGGAGACTGGATCGAGCAGGTTTGTCACAGAAATCACACTTCCCGGGCTGAGGAGTGAGGGCTCTTGGTTGGGAGCTGCAGGAGGAATTCCCAAGTTGTGAAGCCAGCAGAAAGATCCTTTGGTGGCTGCCTCAGGAGTCAGGGAGTCCCTTGAAGAGCTGCTCACCGTGACCCATCTGCATTCCAGGCAAGGACAATTTAAGATACACAAGTCTTGGTAGAATTTCTGAGCACAAGAAGCTGCCCTGAGCCATTTTCTACATCTCTGTGGCAACATTCATTTCTGCTTGTCAGCACCTCCAGAGACATTTACAGCAGCAGTGTCTGCTCCCCATGGCAGTGCCTCAGCTTGGAGGCAGCATTCCCTGCTCTGGGCTGGCAAGGACAGTCCACGTCTTGCCACGGGGTATTTTGCAATGGGTGAAGTATTTAATAGATTTAAAGTGGCTCCTGGCAGCGTGTCTGTGCACAGTGAGGGCTGTTGGAAGGCAGCACAACAGGGCAGGGGCTTCACTGTGGGACATGGGGAGTGCAGCCGGAATTTCTGGTGGCTCTCAGTGACCCTTGTGACATTTCCCCTTCTCCTGTCCCTTCTCTGCCCATTTCTTTGCTCGCTCTGAGTGCTGAGCATCTCCCTGGGGACTCTGGTGGATCCACCAGGCAGCTTGAGCATGGTGTGTGTGCAGCACATCAGGCTGGACTTCTCCAGACCATTTCCAAACATTCACAGCATCCTTCAGAGAGGTCATCTTTTTTTCTTGTCCTCCACAAAGTAACTGACTCAAAAATTTGTCTGTTTTCTTTTTTTTTGTTAAATTCAAAATATAAATGAGAAGCATGTGGGCTGTTGCCTTGTGTAAACATTAAGACGAGTTGAAGTGGTCCCTTGAAATGTTAGGAAGCTGCTCTTGGAACAATCAGCAAAGGGGACTCGTGACTGGAGTCCACCTTCCTTTGGAAATTGCTGCTGCAATAGCATGAAATCCCTGTTTTCTTCCTGGATTCAGCTTGTTTCAAATTTTTTTTTTTTTTTTTTTGTGGAATGCTATTCATTGCAGTCTAAACCACAAGTTTTAATTTGGAATTTTACTATGGCCAAATAATACTGTGAAAACGTCTCAAAGTAGCAGGGCCTGCTTCCCCCCAGCTCAGCCCTGTGAGCACATTGTTTCAAAACATTCCAGAAAGTTAAATGAGGCTTTTGAGCTTGCCTCTGGAAAATCCAATAAGTTATTCCTACTTCTTATTTAATGAAAAAGGTAAAATAAAATTCTCCGCCTTGCAGGAAACGGGAATGAGCATTATGGTTTTCTTTGGAGCAGCCACGGTGGCTGTTCCTCATTTCAGCTTAAATTTGGTGATTAAGGTTTACTTTTTGTCGTTATTTTAAGAACAGCCCGGCCCAGATTTGGTGTCGGGCGCTGTTTCAGCAGCCGGCGTTGTTTTGGGGGGAGTGCGATGGTAACGAGGCACTTCCACAGCGAATCGCTCCGTGTTTGGGGTCACCCCGGAGTCCCCCACAGCCGCTGGGTGCTCCAGGGGGAGATTCTGGTCACCCCTGCCCGCCTCCCCTTCCCCCTCAGCCTGGCTAGGGACAAACCTGCGGGGTTATTTCAGGGCGGAGGATCAGCCCGAGCCCCGGGCCCGGACCCGCCGTGGGGCCGGAGGGTCGCGTTGCTCCACGCGTGGGCTGTGGGGGCAGCTCCGGCGCCGGGCAGCACCTCGGTGTGTCCGACAGCACCTCGGTGTGTCCGGCGGCACCCCGGTCTGTTCACAGCACCTCGGTGTGTCCGACAGCACCTCGGTCTGTTCACAGCACCCCGGTCTGTTCACAGCACCCCGGTGTGTCCGGCAGCACCCCGGTGTGTCCGACAGCACCTCGGTGTGTCCGACGGCACCCTGGTGTGTCCGGCAACACCTCGGTCTGTTCACAGCACCCTGTCTGTCCGACAGCACCTCGGTGTCTTCGGCAGCACCTCGCTGTGTCCGGCAGCACCCCGGTCTGTTCACAGCACCCCGGTGTGTCCGACAGCACCTCGCTGTGTCCGACAGCACCTCGGTGTCTCCGGCAGCACCTCGCTGTGTCCGGCAGCACCCCAGTGTGTTCACAGCTCCTCGGTGTGTCCGGCAGCACCCCGGTCTATTCACAGCACCCCGGTCTGTTCACAGCACCCCTGTCTGTCCGGCAGCACCCCGGTGTGTTCACAGCACCCCGGGCGCTCCTCCCGCCCGTCCCGGGGATGCTCCGCGGTGCCGGGGCTCCGGGGCCGGCGGTACCTGCGGAGGGCGGAGCGGGACCGCCCCCACGGCTGAGCCGCCCCGCACCGCCCCGCGCATCCCTCTGCTCCGGCGCGTCCCTGCCCCGTCCCGTTCCAGACCCGTTCTGTCCCGTTCCAGACCCGTTCTGACCCGCTGCCGTCCGCATTCTGTCTGAGCTCCGTCCCCGCTCTGTCCCCGCTCCATCCCCGTTCCGTGCTGCTCCGTCCCCGCTCCATCCCGGCTCATTCCGCGCTCCATCCCCGCTCCGTGCTGCTCCGTCCCGGCTCGTTCCCCACTCCATCCGAGCTCCGTCCCCGCTCCGTCCCCGCTCCGTGCCGCGGTCATGGGCCGGCCCTGGGCGCTGCTGTGGTGCCTGGGCTGTCTGGGCGGCATCCCGGGCTCCTCCGGCGAGCACTACCGCTACCTGTGGAGGAGCTGCTACCCCTGCTACCTGGGGCGAGCGGGGTACCCCGACCTGCGGCCAGGTACGTGGGGACCAGGTGGCCTGGGAAGGTTCCTTCAGAACCAGGTTCTTGAAGCCAGGCTCCCTGCACGGCTCTGCCTTGAGGGGTTTGTCCTCAGATCCCTCAGCTGCCGGGTGGAGGTCCCTGGCTGGCGGCCACCCAAGTGACAGGCTGGTGACCTGACTTTATATACTGTGTATGTGCCTGTGCTTTCTATTATTATATTTATTTTTACATTATTATTGTTGTTATTATTGTTATTCAGTGCATTTCTTACTCTGAAAAATCAGTTCTTGGCAGAGGGGGAGAGAAACAGGAGTTTCTTCACATCTGTTGCTGTCCAGCTGGGTTAAAGACAGCTCCTGTGCCACATTCCTTAAAAAGCCAAATGCATGCATTTTGCTAGGGTATGGAGTAGCTTCTTTTTCCCCTCAGCTCCGAAGGATCTCGCCCCAGTCCAGGGCAAAAAAAAGTGAAATTTGATACGTTTTTAACATGAAAAAATGGTGCCTTCAGTGAGGCTGTGGGTTTGCTGGGGCTGTGTGAGTGTTCTCAGCAGAGTCTCACAGAGGACAGGGCTCGGTGTCACTCGGGGTTGGGTTTTGTGCAAAGGGAATCCTCTGGCAGCAGCGGCCGGAGCCGGGAGCTGGGCACGGCTGGGGGATGTGGGCAGAGGAGCCACGTCAAGGATCACTGCACTGGAACATTCAGCCTCAGTGTCCTTTGGAAGCCAATTCCCAGCCTGCTGCAGCGTGGGAAGAGCCTGGCCAGACTTCCCATGGAGCAGGTGGAGGGGATGGAGCCCTTGGTGCTCCCATTGCACGTGGCTTTTGTGGGGTGGGAGATGGGGACATGGAGCCAGGTGTGAGTTCTGCCTCTGCACCCCTCCTTCCTTCCCTGTGTGTGTGCTCAGCTGCCTCCACGGCAGGAAAAGCTTCTGGAGATTTAGGAAATAATAGAGAATATGTGAAGGTCATTAAAGACTTGGGATGCTTGGGCGTAATGTAGACATCAAGGAATGCATTATCTCATCCTGAGATAATGCTAATAAATAAATGCCCCAAGCAGTCGGTTAAAAAAGTGATATCAGAATAGCTGTGAGATGTGCCAGACCTTCGGGAAGGGGAGAGTCACTGCTTTGTTATTTATAGATCAGATGTTTGTCTCAAACTCAGACTGTGTTTGCTGTCCTCATCCAACTGTGTTGGCTCAAAGGAACTCTCCAAGACAAGCTCCTGAGATCCAGCTTTGTGCTGGATCCAACCTTCCCTTCCCTAATGCAGATTTCATCAGACCCTGATCCTGCTCCTCTCAGCTCCAAGGACAGGTAGCTCTGTGTGCTGGGCTTTATCCTTGGTGTGAGGCAGCTCTGAGGCTGCACAGCTGAGGGGTTTTCTCACCTTTATCCATCTCGTGACCCATCCTGAACCGGTATCCCTGTGGGTTTGGTTATTTTGGTTAATTTTTCCTCCAAGCTTCTTTTTTGGCAGGTAAGAGGAGTTCTCTTGGTGTGCTTTTAGGCTCCCAGTTGTTGTCTTGGTGTGATTTTCAGGGTCTGTGTGCTGGTTCCCGTGCAGTCCCCACAGCTGTGTCCCCTCAGCAGCAGCAGCTGTGGCACAAGGCTCCGCTGTGCGCGTGTCACCGGCGGCTTTGTGTGTGACAGGAGAGTGAGGAGGGGCTCTGTGCAGTAACAGTGTGGCTTTCACTGAGGTCTGGGGTGCCTTGATGTGCCCCCTGTGTACAGACAGGGCTCTGCTGGGTCCTGGTGTCAGGGCAATGGCTGATGGCAGTGCTGGGTGTTGTGTCCTGACACAGCCGCCCTCACAGGAGGAGCTTTGTGCTCTGCTGGGGACTCACAATCCATCATCACGGTGATGTGGACCTGGTGCTGTGATACCCTCTCAGTGAACCTCTGAAGCAGCCAGAAACCAGCAGAGCTGTTGTTTGATCGTTTTCCATTAGCTCCTTCAATGGTGACTTGCATTCCCATCCGGGGGTCCATTCCCAGATCCGTGTCTGGGAATCCATTGGCTTCCACGGCATGGCGCAGGGATGTCTTTCACTCAGACTGACAGCCTGCACAGGGAATGGGGTAAAACAGTGATGAAAGAAGGTTGGAGAGGATGAGAGCAGCAGCAAGTCCAGAGCAAGTCCAGGTGCTTGTTGCTGCGTGCACCTCTGCTCCACACTGCGTAATTCCTAATTACAGCCCCATCCCGAGGCAGACAGGGGAGCACAAGTGGGAGCTGGGCGACTCTCCCAGCCCTGGTGCTCCAGGGCAGGAAAAGGTGAGCTGAGGACAAAGCCAGGGACTGAGGCAAAGCAGTGTTTTCACTCCATCAGATTGTTCTGAAGCCGATGCATCCATTTGTGTGGTGCCTTTGGAATCTGCTGCTGAGGATGGCTCAGGTGGTGGGGAAAGCTCTGGGCATCTCTCCCCTGCAGTGGAAGGAATACTGGCCTCAATAACTCCCTGCAGCTCTTTAAGTGCTTTCAGGGCTTTCTCAAATGCCTGGTTTAGGATGAGGTGAAATCTGAGGGTGTGGAGGTGCACTGACTGCCCCAAATATCCTTTTCCTTCACTCCAGTGAGTCAATCACCTTCCCAGCAGTCCTTCCTCAACCTAGAGGAGGAAAAAACTTCCAGGGAAGCAGAGAGAGGATGAAGCTTTGTCCTCTCTCATTTCCTCCTTGCACTGTTGGACCTTGCCATGGCTGTTTTGTCTGCACACAGGGAGTGTGGAATAACAGGGCATCCGAATTCCTCAGGTTATTCATGTTGGCACTGTGTGACGTATGCAGGAAATTAGATAATGCAGAGGGTTTTTTCACTCTAATCTGTGTCCATAGTGTGGGATGGCTGTGCTCCCCTGCCCAGGAGGAGAGACTGTTGGGTTCTCTCCATCCAGTCTTTTTACTTCTTGAAATTGCTGAATTATCTTCAACAAACTGGTACTGGAAAGATAAAGTCATTAAATCCCACACATGCTCATCTCGATGGATTTTAATTAACCTTTTCCCTGCAGCCTTGCTCTGTAATCCAGGCTAATTGCTGCAGGGATTAAAGCCTGGCACTGCTGCTTGGCCAGGCAGAGCGAAGTGTTCCTCCTGCCTGTGCTTCCAGCTGGGATCCATCGCCTCCTCCTCAGCCCTGCAAGGAGATAAACTGCCTCTGTACCGAATATTTAAAGCTTTGCAGAGCTGCTGTTGCCACTTTCTTCCCCCTGACATGTAGCTCTTGTTGGAGATAAATCAGTATTCCTTCTGGAAGGACCTGTGTGTGTTCAGGGAGCTCAGCCAGCCAAAGCCATCTCCTGGCTCTGTGCCCCTTTTTTTTGATTTTGTGTTCAACTTCCTGATGTTTGATTTCTCTGTTACCTGTGTTAGTCCATGTAGGTGCCTGAGGTTTCAGGGATTGTTTCTGCTCAGGGAAGAGACTGGGATGAGCCTTCCTTGCAGAAGAACTCCAGTTTCTTTACACAGCAGAGAGATTTTCCTGCCCAGTGATCCAAACCTCACTCCCCAGCCCTTGCTGTGTTGGGTTCCTGCCTCAGTTGGCTTTTCCTGGTACCCACTGCCCTGTGCATGCGGAGCAGGGCTTGGCAAACTCCATCCTGGCACGGCTCTGGCTTGCTCAGAGTCAGCTGAAGAGCAGCCTGTATGCTTCTCATTTTCTCTCCTTTGGTATTATTAATTTCAACCAGATTTTGTCAGCTCTCCAGTAGGAAAATAACCCCGCCGTGCCACGAACCGCAGCTCGCTCCGTGTCACGTAGGGCTCTGGGTCCTGCTGCCAGCACCTGCACCAGGGGCAACGTGACCCTTCACAGAACTGCTCCTCCTGGCCCTGGGGGTATCCCCTGCTTCTTCCCATCCCCTATCCCCTGTTCCCTATTCCCTATCCCCTGTCCCCTGCTGCCTCCCTCCCTGCTGAGCCTTGGGCACACCTGGAGATGCTGCTGCTGCCAGGGTTGGCTGGTGGATCTGCCTCCTCACTGCCCGTGGGGAGAGTTTTATTTTGGTCACATCGTTGTGCAGGATGCCCCAAAATCTCTCTGGTATTGCAGAGGAGATCAGGGAGGCTCCAGAAAGGGGTGGGTTATGTGGTACTGGTGGCAGGGAAGGTGGTGGGTGATTCTACGGCCACGGCACGAGGAAGGACTGGCCGCTCTCCCAAGCCAGGAGGGGGCTGGGATGGGGACAAGCCCTCTGGAATCACGGAGATTTAGAGGGTGAAAAGTACAAAAGGGGAAGAGGAGACACGGAGAGAGGAGATGTAAAATTACTGAGTGTGAGTAATGGGGTGAAAGCAAGAAGTTTACTCAACACATCACAAAGTTTCTTGGACAGTAAATTCTCTATGGTTTCAGATTAGAGTTGAAGGGAAGCAGTGGAATAGTCATTTAAATTCAGACCAAAAAACTTTATTATGCTACATAAAACCTTCCCAAACCCCAGTTTTCCTGTTCTGGAGCTGAATAGAGCCAGTTCTGTATATTAATAGCTAATCCTGTCCACAGAGATGAGTGGGGAGTGCCTCAGGGGCTCTAGGGCTCTGCAGTATCCCAGTGTGTACAGAGGAAAATGATTTAATCAGAATTGGGTTGCTTTGACCAGCATCTCAGACTCATGCCATCACATTTTTCCCCTTGAAAAGCCACTTTGGCTTTGGCTCACTCTTCAGAGAGCATCACTCCAAGCTTATGTTTCACCTCAAAAATCTATTAATTTTCCTTTCTTTAAGTATGAAATGTCTTGGAAAAAAACAGGAAGAAAATAGCAAACCTCCTAAAAGACCCAGTCCACTGAATAAAGCAAAGGGCTGGCATTACAGAAATGAGCATTTTGCTGGGCTGATGGAGACCACAGCTGCAGTGGGAGCTCTGCAGGAGAAGCCCAGCATGGGACAGTGCAGCAGGACACCCAAGACAAGGTTGGGGCTTCCCTGCGTATCACTGGGACAGGAAGAGTTTTTATGACCTCTGAGCTTTAGGTTTTAACGTTTTAAGCCTGGGTAATTTTGCATTATCACCGCAGAGCTCAGAAACACCGACTCAAACAGGCGTCACCTTCCCCACTTCTCTTCCCTCTCCATCCCTGATCCCGGACCTTCCCTTGCTGCTGGCTGATTTTTCTTGGCAATTAATGTGATGAACGTAGAATTTGGCACAGCCAGGGCTGTGTTGCTCCTTTTTTGGTGTGTGTGTGCCCTTTGCCTGCCCAGCAGAGCTGGGTTGGGGCGCGGGGCTGGGCACGTTCCTGCACTTCTGGCGTGCAAGGACACGGCCAGGTCCCCGCCCTGCCGTGATTCACTCAGGAAATGTTTCTTTATCTTCTTAGTAACAGTCGTGGATGGGACGGAGATGGGAACTCTAAACTCAGCTCAGGGCAGTCGTAGCTGGGAGGGGCGTGGGTGAGCTGGAGGTGCAGAAAGTGCAAACAGAAACACGAAGAGACCCAAAGTTTTTGCTGAAGTTTTGCTGAAGTTTTTCTCTCTATGGGGAAGGGAATGGTTGGTTGGGTGCTTTGCTGTTGGTGTGGGTGGAATCTGGTTGCCCCTCTCTGATCCTTTCCAGTCTGTAAGGTTGTGTAGCTGCACACCTGTGCATCCCCACAAATGGCAGGAATTAAGGAACTGTGCAGCTCTGTCCACATCATCTCCGTGTTTCTGGTTATGGCACAGGAAGGAATCTGCCTCAGAAACTTAAAATTTCCTTTGACAAGCATGGAGTGTAAAATATGAATTAATCCATTATATTGGAGTCAGTGGCCACGGTGGCCATTGATCAGGTGATCAGATGAGGATGGTTTGTGCTGACTGACAAATGAAATTGGGTTTTTGTGGTTGTTGGCCACCAGGTTTGTCCCTGGAATTTCACAAGTAGCTTGACTGACGGAACATAACAAAATGGCCAGTCTTGTTCCCTTTGCATTCATTCCTCAGATCCAGAGTTGGGCAAGAGAGGGTAAATATTCCTGAGCTCAGACACCTTCCTGTCCACTCCCCTGAGTTTTTGGCCACTTCTCCCTTGTTTTTTTGCAGATGTTGATGAGTGCCAGGTGCACAACGGGGGCTGCCAGCACCGGTGTGTGAACACCCTGGGCTCCTACTACTGCGAGTGCCGGCCTGGATTCCGCCTGCACACGGACGGCAGGACCTGCCTCGGTAAGGCTCCCCCAAAAATTCCTTGGAAATTTCCTCTCTTGTTCTCTGCAGCCCTTCTCCTGCCAGTAAATCCATGGCAGTGTACAGAAAGCCTTGATTTCCTCGCTCCCACCCATCCTCTGTGCCTGGAATATGAAATGATGCTGGTGGGATGTGTGTTGCTCTTGTCCCTGTGTCTTCCTTCACGGTTTCTGTCCCTGGGTTTAAAACATTTGGTGTTCTTCCATATGGTTACCTACAACTGGGGCTGCTTTGCTGTCCCTGAGTTTATTCTGGTTCAGGAGAAGTAACTCCCAAGTGCTTTGGTGCCTCTGCTTTTGATTCAGGATAAATCAGATATGGCATTCTCACAACAGATACATAAATAAAATTATGAGAAATTTCAAGTCAGGCTTCGTTTTGAGGTCAGTATTTCCCCAGCCCGTGCTGTGGGCAGCAGATGTGACAGACAAGTGACAATGAACGTGGCTGTGTGGGGAACTGTGGTCATAATAATCCAAAACCTTCTCTGGGATGCTGGTCCTGCATCCTCTTGCATGGTGCTGGTCCAGACATCACCATCCAGGCACCAAGTTTGCCCTGCAGCTGATTTTGGGGCCAGTTCTTTGAAATGTTGTTGTCTTCTGCCCCAAACTGGAGGCTCAGAGTGGAACTCAGAGTGTTCCTCCAGCATTTGTGGCTGTTTTAATTAAACCACTTCTCCCCCCGAGCTCCATTTGACATATTTTTCCATTATTTGAGGGATATTTTCATGCAAGTGGAAAGAATTCCCGGGTGATGGTGTTTGCAGAGACCAATTGCTGGGTTTTCTCGGAACACATTCATACTCCAGAGTCTGCTGTGTGAGCCTGTGTATTCCAGTTAGGAATGGTGACATGAACAGAGACAACCCATCCAGGGAAGCTGTACCCACTGTGCCCAGTTCTGCAGTGATGCACATCTGGCCACAGCTGGCTCCAGTACATAATGACACTCTAACAAGTCAGATTTAAGGTCCCCAAGCACCCCATATTTCACTGGAAAAATCCATGGGGAAAAGGATGGCAAATAAAGGACAAAGCCAAGCCTGGCAGCCCGCTGCTGCTCCAGCACTGAACTCCAACACTCGTGTCGGGGTGATGTGCTGCTGCTGCTCACATGTAAGTGTGCTGTGGTCTGTCATCTCCTAATTTTCTCTGGAATATGTTGCTCCCTTTCTTGTGGTGTGCAGTGATTCCCGCAGCCGCCTGCGCCTCGCGGAATAAAACGTGGGATGGGCTGATGTCGGGAATTCTCGGCAGCACCAGCCCCAGAAGGTGGGACAGTTTTCAGAGAAAGCATGAAATGGATCACTCTAGGGAGGGATCTCTTCTTTAAGAGGAATTTCTGTCATGTTCTTTCATTCTCCCTGCTGGTGTAGCTGAGCATTCCTGCAGGATCCAGGCAGGGCTGCCCCGCTCCTGCTGCCCCTGCCCAGTGCTGAAAATCTGCTTTGCATTAAACTTGTGAGCAAGTATTGGCCATAATGTGCAGTGCTGGAATTCGTCTGCCAAAAGTGAGGGGTCTCTGTTCATGAAATCTGATCCATAGGAGAGAGTGGGGCAGTTCCTGAAGCTCCGGGGAGAGGAGGCTGCAGGATCTGCAGTGAGTTTGTGGTGCTGGAACCCCTGGGATCCAGAGCACCCGGGAAAGCAAAGCAGACCAGGCAGGGCAGATAAAAACCTCTTACTGCATAATTATCTAATACTGTTTCTAAAATATCAACAGAGCAGGATCTGAGGTGGGGCTTTTTCATTTCAGGGCTGGTGGCTTTTTCTCTTTACACCTTTGTGCCTGTCCATGTGTATATGTCACACCTTCACAGGGCTCCGTACTAACCCATCACATAAGATGTGAGGAAGGATGGAATGTCTTTTCCTTACAAAAGCTCAGAGGTGATTTCTGTGCTGGTGTTTGTGGCTGTCCTGTTGTACCCACAGGCACCAGGTTGCCCTGTGGGCCATTCTGAGGGATTTGGGGTAACTGCTCAAAGCTCTTTTTCTCTTCAAGCTGGGATCTCCTCTCATTTTCTGTAGAGATTCCATGCTGTCAAAACACAAAATATTGCCACTAGATTTAGGGAATAGGCCAGGAATGAAGGGAACAGGAGACAGTGAGCATCCATCTGTCCATCCATCCATCCATTCATCCATCCATCCATCCATCCATCCATCCATCCATCCATCCATCCATCCATCCATCCATCCATCCCTTGTCCTGCTCAGGGAAGCTTGCAGCTCCATGCTGGGACAAGCACAAATTTGGGCTGTAGGAAGCTCCTGACAGCCCACAAGAGTGTTTTGGAGACAGAAGGAGGCCTTTGCAGTCAAGTTTCTAGTTCGGGGCTGTCAAATCACGGATCTAATTTTTAAATGCTTTCTGGTCCCCACAGACCCCACAAAGGTTCGGATGATGGATCAGCAGTGCTGAGCTGGAGCTCCAGAATTCCCCCACAATGTGCTGGAGTGGCCCAGGCAGCTTTCCAGGGTTGGCTGGTACCTGGGGCTGTGACACAGGAGAGCACAAAAATGCCTTTAAACCCCTCCCTGTGTCCAGCTCTCAGCCACTGCTGGAGCTCTGCAGCTCCATTGTGCAGGATCCTTTTTGTTGTGTCTTTATTCAAATCTCTGCAGAGAGAGAGAGAGAGAGAAAAGGAGCAGCCACTTCCATTGCGAGTGAAAGAGAACAAAGAGAGGCCTTGGGCGTCCTGAAATCACCTCTTTCTTTATCAGAACCACATGGGCAGGAGGCAGGAAGTTGACATCTCCAGGTCCTTCTCCACTGTTTCAGCAGAGGGATGCAGGCCAGGCAGAGGGCTTTAATGGGAGCCAATTGCTTTTGTTGGCCTGAGGAGCGCAGAGATGGTCTGGATTAACACACAACATGTTTCTGGAAGTTGTCTGAGGTTAGGATAAATCAGTTTGGGATTACATGATGGATCTCTAGTTATATTAGGAGAACTTCAGATGAAGGGATCTCGGCACTAGGGGTGATATCATGGACAGAAGGACCATGCCAGGAGGTTTGTGTGGGCTTGAACTGTGTGTGCAGGGAGTCAGCGACCACGTGTGCTCGGTGAGGCTTTTCATTTTGCAGACAACTCTCACATTTTAGGGAATTTGACCTTTTCTTTGCCCAGTCACACATTTTTCAGCCTTTTCTTAGAATTGATGGTGTTTGTGTGATGCTGCAGAAGGAACATCCTGCTCAGTTCTGGTTACAGCTGTTCACAGTCACTCTTAGGGTATCAACTCGCTGCTTCTGGTGGCAAATCACTTGGATCTGAAGGAAAGGTGAGAGAGAGGAAAAAGAAGTGAGAAAAGAGAGGAAAATTCGGAAGAGCAGCTGGAGGGTGCAGAGATCAGGTATTAAATCAACTCCTGGGTTAGGCTGCTGCTGCACAGATCCACTTCCCGGGTGTAGTCAGCAGCAAAAACCTCCTTTCCATCCCTCTTTATCCATTTCCCAGGCCTGAGAGGGTCAGAATCTGGGAGCAGCATCTTCCAGCAGCACTGCTTTCCCCTCAGACAGCGGGGCTGGAAGGAACCTCCCTCTCGCAGACACTGAACTATCATCTGTGGAAAATCTGTCTGAGCTGTAATTACAACAATCTGTGTGATGTGCGGGATGACACTGGGCTTGGCAGCCTTGTCACAGAAATGTTAAGCTCGGCAAAGCATCTGGGAATGGAAATATTTTTAGAGTGGTTCTGTAAACAGAATAAAAACCCTGAGCAGTAATTAAAAAAAGGCCAGCAGCGAGGTCTGCTGGCTGTGACTCTGTGAGGAGCCAGCTAAGGAGACCCAGCCTCACATGGGCTCTCTCTCCTGAAATCTTGCATGGAAGAATCCAGACTTCTGATCTTTTTCAGTTGTCTTGTAGGAGGTTGCAAGAAGGCTGTTATTTAGACTTCAAATTCATCCCAATAACTGCATCCTGGGAGGTTATTTTAGACATAAGATGCATTGGCTTGTTCCATGTTGGCCCAGTGCTTTTCCCAGATGAAGGAATGTTTTGGCAGGCATCAGCATTGTTCGACTTCTTTTCTTTTTTAATTTAAAAAAAAAAAAGCTTGCCAACAAGCACATTATTTATGAATGCTATTTTTGAATATATGTTATTAAACACTTAAATATATTGGAATATTTTTAAATGACCACCCATCACTGCTAGAGCCTGAGTAGTGTAACTCTGACCCAGAGCTTTTCAGGAACGTTGAGTATTTCTGTTTTTTCCTTCCAAATGGATTAAAGGAAACAATGCCAGCACAACTAACATAAACCCCAAGTTCTTGCTCCAGCCTTATGTTTTGTATGGCAAAAACTTGACCCTGTCAAGCTGCTTTTATTCCCCCAAATGTTATTTATCTAATTAGAGGCATAAAATGAGAAGCTGAGTTTTTTTAACTTTTGGAATGAGAGGGATCCGCAGCTCTGAGTTAAAGCATTTTTCTTTGCAGGGGAATTGTGTGCAGGGAAAAAAAAAAAAGGAAAATGTATGATTTTTTTGCCTTTATTTTTGTCCTGAGCCAAATATTTGTTTTCACTAATGTACAAGAGCAAGGACCCAACTTGCCTTGGGATTCAGAGATGTGTTACAAGCAGGGACTTCGGCTGGCAGCTGCTTTCCAGGCTCTCCTGCTTCCAGAGCTCTGGAGGTTGTGGAGGGCACTGTGACCACCTGAAGGATCAGCCTGGGGAGAGATGGTTTTCATTAGAGGTATTTTTAGCTTTCCTATAAGATTCCTCTGAGCCAGCACATTAGTTTGTTCTGGAGTTTGAAAAACAGGTCAGAAATGTGTGCGACTGCTCTGCTTATGGGAGCCAGGGCTGGGTTGAGCCATGCTCCACCAGCCCAGTGGGCTGTGACACTTTGGTGGCTCCTACGAGACAGAACAAGGTTTAAAGGCCAATTTCCCAATTCTCATAAGGGACACCTCTCTCTTTGGAGAAGCTCAGTGCATGAGGAGTTGGATGGGTTAACTCAGGAGACATCCAATGCTCCAAGAGGGGACTTGGATGGCTTTGGAGGTGTGTCATTATCCCACAATGGCTTCCCTACAGAGTCCATGAATCCAGCTCCAGAAAGTCCTTCTCTATTTTGTTTCCTAGCTCAAATTCCTCCTGGATCTGAGGTTGATGGTCCTGGAGAGCTGCAGTAAAAACAAAACTTCTGACACATTCCCCTGGCTCCTCATGAGGTGCTCACATCCCAGTTAAACATCCCGCTCCTCTGCTGATGCTGCAGAGACATCCCAGATCACAGGAGGAGGAGGAGGAGGCTGTTCCCAGGCTGATTAATGATAGCAGGCTTGTGAGGAGTCCACGTGTTGGGTCACGGGGTCTGTTTTGTGCTGTAGCCCAGGCAGAACCTTCTGTTTCCTGCCTGTTGGGGATCCTCCAGGCTCCTTGCGCAAGGCCACACAGAAACGCTGTGACACAGCCAGGAACTCTGGTTTGGAAGCTCAATCCCCAGTCCTGCCTGCACTGAGGAGGAAATCAGAGCTCCTGCTGCTGTATCTCTGTATGCTCTGTCTGGGTGACACTGTTGGTCACAGCAGTGTCACAGCACAAGGACCCCACGTGCCCCAGGTTCCACACAGAAACCTCCTGGTCAGAGCCCTGAGCTGGGGGTTGTTACACCTGGTCCAGGTATGGACACACAGGATGCATTGAGTGTTCCCAGAACTGGCAGCACCTGCTGGGCTTTGTCCTGTGTGATCAGTGAATTCTGCACACCACAGAGCCAGAAACTCAGTTTTTTGTTACAGGAAAACCTGAATGTGCCTGAGCACAACTGCCTGAGCAGGAATGGCTTGAACCAGCTGTGCTACTGCACCTGCAGGGGCTGTCCTGGAACAAAAGGATGGGAATTTCAGCAATAGCACAGAAGCCTGGCTGCTGACACAGTGCCCTTTGGAGAGGGGGGATGCCTGGCAGGAAACCTGCTTCCCTCCTCTGTAGTGCTGGACAGGACCTGAACTGGCTCCCTGTGTCCTGGAATCACCTCCAGGGAGAGTGCTGGGGCCTCCTATGGTGGAGAAGAACCATTTTAGGTTCCTACCCAACACTGTTGAGCTGATCTTGCCCTGAAAGAACAGGCTGCCCACCTGGCATGGTGGTGGGTGGCCTCTCCTGCACTGCCCACAGGCTTTTGCAGCAACATCTCCCTTTTAACACCATCCTTGTTCATCAAGTTGGTCGTGAACTTGTCACTGAATGTGCTCCAGTCTTCAATTCTCACCAGCTTTAAGTGTGTGCAGTCCGCCCTGGTCCTGTGCAAGAGGTGCCCCTTCAGTCATGCAGGTGCCATCCTTTCAGTCGATAACTGCCTGAACATGAGCCAGCAGTGTGCCCTGGCAGCCAAGAAGGCCAGTGGCATCCTGGCCAGTATTAGGAATAGCGTGTCCAGCAGGAGCAGGGAGGTCATTCTTCCCTTGTACTCAGCACTGGTGAGGCCACACCTCGAGTGCTGTGTCCAGCTCTGGGATCTCAGTGTAGGATGGACACTGAGTGCTGTGTCCAGCTCTGGGATCTCAGTGTAGGATGGACGTTGAGTGCTGTGTCCAGTCCTGTCCCCTCAGTTTAGGAAGGACATTGAGACCCTTGAGCACGTCCAGAGGAGGCCACGAGGCTGGTGAGGGGCTGGAATACAAACCCTGTGAGGAACAGCTGAGGGAGCTGGGGCTGTTTATCCTGGAGAAAAGGAGACTCATAGGTGACCTCATCACTCTCTGCAACTCCCTGAAAGGTGCCTGTGCTCAGGTGGGGCTGGGCTCTTTCTCCAGGCAGCACTGACAGAACGAGAGGACACAGCCTCAAGCTGCACAAGGAAATACAGGCTGGATATCAGGAAAAAGGTTTTTACATAAAGGGTAATAAAGTATTGGAATGGTCTGCCCAGGAAGGTGGTGGATTCACCATCTCTGGACGTGTTTAAGAAAAGACTGGATGTGGCACTCGGTGCCATGGTTTAGTTGAGGTTAGGGTTAGGTTGGACTTGATGATCTCAGAGGTCTCTTCCAACCTAGTGATTCTGATTCTTTTGTGCCAAACCTTGCGTCCCTTTGCCTTGCAGCTCTGAACTCGTGTGCCCTGAACAACGGTGGCTGTGAGCACGACTGTGTGCAGGTGACCCTGGCCCAGCACCGCTGCCAGTGCTGGCACAACCACCAGCTGCACGAGGATGGCAAACGCTGCATCTGTGAGTCCCTGGGGCACGCCTGAGGGGCTGGGGAGCCACGGCTTCCAGCTGGGAGCTGCGGGGTGGGGATGCTCAGATGTCCAGCACATCAGACTGGGGGATTTCCAGTAAAAACTCTGTGTGTTTTGTTGTCATGGACATATCCTGTGGCTTATTCCAAGGGATGGGAAGAGCTGGAGGAGTGTAGCCAACAAAAATGAAGTTGGATGAAGCCACAGGCTGCCGTGGGTGTGGAGGGACAGCAGAGTGTGGCAGCAGGATGGGATCCTGTCCTTCTCTGGCTGACCTGCTGCAGGTTCAGGAGGGAGAGAAGCTGAAGGGGACAGAACACAAGGTTGTTCTCATTCATAGCAGTTGGCATTCAAAATGCAGGAAGGAGGGAAGTCCTGAGCTGTGAAGTTGCTATAGCAAAAGGAACAACTGAGATATTACAAATGCAGCTGTCAGTGGGGTTTGGAGCATCTGTCCCAGTCCTGGGGCAGGTCAGAGATTGGCAAACCTCTGGGTAAGAGCACTTGGAGCAAATTGCCAGCACTTGCTCTGTAATCTCTGCAGAGGGATGTGCCTGTGCCAAACTTCTGCTGGAAGGGTTTTACACAGCTTAATGCCAGCCTTTTGCAGGATCTCACACTGTGGAAATCCTCCCGAACGAGCAGAGCAGGGATTTTCTGCCTGATGCAGAACAGGCTTTCACAGACTGCAGGCTTTCCTGCTGCACTGTGCTATGCTCCCCCAGAGTGCCACAAGGGGCAGGATCTGTGTGGGATGACCCGGGCTCTCTGCTCTGCCTGCAGTGAGGAACCCGTGCTCTGACAGGAACGGGGGCTGCATGCACCGCTGCCACAGCCACCACGGCCGCGCCCGCTGCGAGTGCCACCCCGGCTACCAGCTGGCCCCCGATGGCAAGGCCTGCCAAGGTGAGTGCCCTGCAGAGCTCCCCCGGAGGAAAACCACCGTGTGTCATGGGCGAGGGAGTGCTCAGTGTGAACAGAATGGAGGGAAGCACGTGCTTTGCCTTGGTTGGCTCGGGTGGTGTCTATGCCCTGCTCGACAGACAACAGACAGCTGCTCCAGGAGGGGTTTAGACTGGACACTGGGGAGAAGTTCTTCCCTGCAAGAGTGATCAGGGATTGGAATGGGCTGTCCAAGGAGGTGGTGGAGTCAGTCTTTTGTTCCTTATTTGAGAATAAACGATGTGGCGCTGAGTGCCGTGGTCTGGTGACAAGGTAGTTTTAGATCATAGATGAGACTTGATTATCTCAAAGATCTTTTCCAACCTAATTGATTCTGTGATTCTGTGAATGCCCCACTGTCATGTGATCCAATCTCCTGGCAAGATTTACAAACTCTTAACTCTGTGTCCTTGTTGGTCTGGACCCCAATGAAGAGTTCAGGGTGCAAGAAACCAGTGCCGACCTCAAATATCATAACAACAGGCCCTTTGGAAGGATGTTTCAATTCCAGCCTACTTATCTTACGGCTTTCTCCCTCTCCCAGATGTCAACGAGTGCCTGACAGGGCTGGCCATGTGTGCACACCAGTGCCTCAACACCCGGGGCTCCTTCAAGTGCACCTGCAACCCGGGCTACGAGCTGGGGGCGGATGGCAAGCGATGCTACCGTGAGTACTGCGGGCTCAGCCCTGCCCAGCAGGACACAGCACACCTGGGCTGCTGCAGGCACGTGTTTGCCACTGCCCTCTGGGAATCCTCAGGGCCAAGCTGTGGCAATCTCTGCTGAAGGATTTCACAAGCGGTTTTGGGGCTGTTTACTCCCCCACCGAGATAAAAATCTTGGTCTGATCTTTAAAATCATCACAAAGCCACTTTAGCTGGTTAAGGCGATTGATTTGGAGCCATTTGGCTTCAAATAAGCCGAGTTCTGCTCTTGGGGACTCTGCTGGACAAGCTCAGTCAGCTGCAGATGTGTCACTGGAGGAACTGAGCCAGTGAAGGGATCACATCTGCTCCCATCAAGGCAAGAAATAAACTCTGTGATGCAAGAGCAAGCCCGGCTGTCCTCACAGCTTCATGCAACTGATGCACCCCAGCAGGACCAGGCTGAGCCAGAGCCACCAGCCCCTCACAGATGACAGCCACCGTGGCAGTCCCAGTGCTGGCAGCTGGTGTTACTGGGTGCCCTGCTGGAGCTTGGCAAGGGTATGAGAGCAAGGCTTTGCAGGCCATAAATGGGTCTTGAAAAGCATCAGACAGAGCAATTCTGGGCACCAGGGTGATGACATGAGATTTAAGATGCTAAGTATGTGCACAACTTTCTTCTCAGGGACCCAGGCAATCTCACACCATCACCACTGACATTGCCCTGGGGTCAGCAAAGCAGCCTTTCCACATGAAAGGTGTTTCTCCCTGCCCTTCCTAGCACTCTTCTTTAGAGCAAAACCCTGTTCGTGCTGCTTTAATAAGAAAAGGGGAGAGAGGGGTGACAGTCCTGCTGTGAAATCTGGAAAAAGTCTTCCACTGTGGCGCAGCTTTTGTTTTTGACAAGCACAGATCCATTGGGAAGCATCAAACTCTCTTTCTTTCATCCTCCTCGGGTCTGAATGCACGAAAAACTCAGTGTTCTTGAAGGCAGAAATTGTTTTCCTGAGGTTCAGGACTGAGTCAAAGCTCCATGAAACAAGTTCCTTTTAGTTTAAGAAAGCTTAATTAACTAGACAAGTTTACAGAAACCTTGCCAAGCTCGGATGATCTATGGCTGCAATTGATGTTTGTGCCGACCACTTTTGACATGTCAGGAGCTAACGATTCTCGCTGTAGGCATCTGGATGTTTCCCTACTTAGCTGTGTTCTGCTGCTCCCATTTCTCCCTGGCACCACAACAGCTCTGCTCTGAGGCTGAGCCAACTTTTGGTTGGCAGCACACGCTGCTGCTTGGCAGGAGTAGGAGCAGTTCCATCCGCAGCCTGTTCATCCCAGAGATTGTCCAGAGCCTGCTCCACGACCCCGTCCCTAAGAGGCTGCGTGGGATCCAGAGGTTTCTTTTTATACCCCATTTCCCAGCCCAGCAGTGGCCTCTGTGCTGAGCTATTTCCATCCTTTCCCACTGCAGATCCCCCTCTCCAGCAGGGATGCAGTGCCAGGAGCTGGTGGGGGCAGGCAGGGGCCAGCGGTGAGTGCAGATGTGTCCCACAGGATCCTAACCAACCTGCCTTTTCCAGGGATAGAGATGGAGATTGTGAATAGCTGTGAAGCCAACAACGGGGGCTGTTCCCACGTGTGCCACCACAGCAGCTCTGGCCCAGTCTGCACCTGTAACTTTGGCTTTCGGCTGGAGGAGGACCAGAAGTCGTGCACTGGTAAGGAGCAGGAAAAGGCCAGACCTTCATTTCCAAGCACATCCCACGTAATGGTGAGGATCCCTCTTGGGATCTTAGGTCAGGATCCCTCTTGGCTACTGTGTGCATGCACTTCAAACAGGCTAAAGAGGATAGAAATTGATGGAAAGTGAGAGTAGGTGAAATATTGCTCTGCTCAAACATATCCCCAAACTTTCCTCAAGACAGCACCTATAACTTGGACAGTAAATTATGATTTCCAAACTAATTAGTTTTTCCTGGATGAAGCTGCCCTAAGCAGGAGGCAGTCAGGTGGAATCACCCTGCTTGTAAGGACACGAAACCTGTAACCACAATCCCCGACTGGGAGTCACACTGAACTTCCCTCAAGGACTCAGGATTCCTCCCTCGATGGGGAGGATGATCTGCTAACACTAATCTCTCCGATTCCAGGAGGAACTCGAGAATCCTGGCTCAGCATTTGGCAGCAGATCAGTAAAAGCTCACCAGAACTAGTCAGGGAGCAGTTTAACAGTTCCTGTCACCACTCTGCAGTGTATTAACACCCTTTGTTTCTCATTTAGATATCAACGAGTGTGACACCGGCTCTCACTGTTGTCAGCAAGACTGTTACAATTACCCTGGGGGCTACGAGTGCTCCTGCCACGCCGGGTACAGGCTCAGCACGGATGGCTGTGGCTGTGATGGTGAGTGCCAACACCTCACTGGGCTCCAGGCAAAGCCAGGGACACACAGGGAATAGGTCACTCTGCTTCTGATTTGCCTGTTATCACAGTTTTTTTAGTGTTGGGCAGCTCTAACCCCCACACTAAGCCCAGCCCGGCTGGAGAGAGGCAGTGGGATTTTTGATGAACACATCAAGGTCAGGCTGAGCTAACTCAAAAGTGAGCTGGCCCAGGCTGGACCTCATTAATTCACAAAAACCATTTGATTTTCAACTCCAGAGGGCAAGGCTGCCCATCACTTTCACCCAAGGGATGAAGACAAATAACAATGTCTGTATAAAACACAGCCAAGACGGTGACTAATGAAGCTTTTAATTAGGAGAACAAGAAATTGTCTTACCTGGTTATGAACAGCCAAGCATTTCTTCCAGTTTCTCCCAGCTCCTACCAGTTTTCCTGCCAGCTTTCTGATGAGTCACCTTTTCAACAGAAAGAATGTGGGGAAAAAAAATCCCCCTATTAATTGTTCTCACTTCCAAAGCTCTCAACAACATTTCCCAGGGGAAGGAGCCAAACACACCCACCTTTCCTACACAACTAATAATGGATGGGAACTGAAGCCCAACACGTTTTTTTGTTGAAACCCAGGCATCCCTGATCCCTGAGGTGGTTTAACTCCATTTTTAGAGTTGATAGCTTCACATATTTAGCAGAGTGGACACCTGCATGGCCAGGGATGGCTGGTCCCCTGTCACTGCTCCTGTCCCACTGGAGCCTCCCATGTTTTGTAGATGTGGATGAGTGCTCTGCAAACAACGGTGGGTGTGAACACACGTGTCAGAACCAGCCAGGGTCGTTCCAGTGTGGCTGTGACATTGGGCACAAGCTGGATGAAGACAGAAGGAGCTGCATCTGTAAGTGCCTTGTCTGAGCTGCCTCAGGCTGGGCAGGGGGACCCTCCCCTGCCTCCTGTCTGAACCAGGACCACCCAGACTGCAGCTCCCTAGCCCTGCACCTCACCTCTTTCAACTCCTTCACAGCATCTGAGCAGTGGCAGGGCCTCATCTCATCCCTGGAAAGCTATCCCAGACTGGACCAGTCCTGTTTCAGCCTTGATCACAGCACTGTCCAAAGAAGTGCAGGGAGTTCTGGCACAGCTACACCTCCAACAGCTACACATTCTGCAGTGATGGCTCCACACAGAGCCAGAGCCCCTTCCACAGCCACCAGCCCCTACAGCTTTTCCTTGTAAGAGATAATAGATCACTTATTTGTAGCAGTACAGAGATCTTGAGGACACAGACCTGACCTGGGCCCACCATAGCCAAAAAATCCCTGAACAAACCACCTGGGAAAGCTTTAGGGGAGTCAAAACAGGGCGAGATCAGTGCTGCAAACCCGAGACCCGCAGAGAGTTCTGGTTTCCCTTTGCTGTTGCAGAGGTCCTGCCCCACTGTTCACCTCTCAGAGACTTGTGTCCCTCCCCAGTGTGACACTGTCACCTCTGTCCCTGCTCCCCAGCCCTGGAGGACACGGTGGAGGCCCTGGATGGCCGGCGCCCCGTCATCCGCCCCATCCCTCACGTGGCCATCCTGCGAGATGAGTTCACCCAGCTCTTCAACGACGACTACGAGGAAGAGGAGGAGGAGATGGAAGCCCGAGGGGAGCACACGCTGTCAGAGAAATTCGGTGGGCATTTTGCAGCAGCGGTCAGTGCCATGCTTTGCTTGGAACTCTCCAGGAATAACCGTGCAGGCTGGGTTTATTTGGTGAACACACCAGGCGTGTGTTGAGTGCCTTTCCTGCGTTCAGCTCCGCTGCAGCCTCCACATGGGAGTTTCTCTGCCCAAACTCCCCACGATGCTGCAGCAGCCTGGGGGAGGTTGTCACCTGCAGTGCCTCTCGTTGCAGTCTGCCTGGAGCACACGTTTGGGCCCGACTGCAGCCTGACCTGTGACGACTGCAAGAACGGAGCCACCTGCACCGCCGAGGGCAGCGGCTGCCTCTGCCCGCCCGGCTGGACCGGCGTGCTCTGCAACCAGAGTGAGTGGCAGCTCTGGCCTCTGCTCTGGGGGTGCAGTGCATGCAGCCCTGCGAGGCTGGAGCAGGGCTGAGCCTCATCTCCCTCTCCCTCCCCAGCTTGCCCGGCCGGCACCTTTGGCAGCAACTGCAGCCAGAGCTGTCGGTGCCAGAACGGTGGCACCTGTGACCCTGCCACCGGCGCCTGCCGCTGCCCGCCAGGAGTGGCCGGAGAGCTCTGCCAGGACGGTGAGTCTGGTGTCCTCTCACCCTCTTTGTTGTGCTGGGGGCCATCCCTGTCCTTCTCTGTCCTGGTGTCAGTGTCTTAGCACTGTGAGGAGTGGTGCCATCCCTGTCCTTCTCCTTCCTGGTGTCAGTGTCTTAGCATTGTGAGGGCTGCTGCCATCACTGGATAGATTGCACCAGCCATTTATGGTTTACCAGCTGTTTATGGTTTATATATATTGGTTTTTATATATATAAACAAATATATATGTGTATTATGTATTATGGTTTATATATCTATATATATGTAGTTTATATGTATTATGGTTTATATATATATATAATACCATATTTATTATGGTTCTGGCCATCGCTGGTGCTGCTCTCTGATGTCCCAGATGTGCTCCTCTGAAGCCTGGGAGTGTTTCCTGTGGGATTCCCTTTACACTGGTCTTTTTGTAGCTGCTCATCAGCAGCATCTTTCAGCTTTCTTGTTGAACCATCCCAGTGAGAGCGGCTCAAACACATTCCTGCCCCATCTGAGTCCATCAGCCACTGAGTCTTGTGTGGAAAAATGTCATTTTAAAAAGCAAAAAGGAGTGGTAAATGGTACTCTTCCCCCACAAAACAGTGCTCCAGGTGTTCTGTCTTGTCTTTGCACTCAAAGATGTTTGTAGTCCCTATTCACTGCTCACCCATGACTGGAAGCAGAGATCTCTATTTCATGGGGCATTCAGTGGCAGACACGGGAAAGAATGTCAAACCCACAATTTCCATGGTTAATTTCCATGGAAACCATGGAGGTATTTTCCACCCAAAGCATTGGAAAGCTGGGACAGCAGTAGTTACCCAAAGGAGGTGTCACTGCTGGTGGTGCTTATTTCTCACTCCCAAAGGGTTAAAATTTGGGGGACATAATCTGAAAACCAGAAACGGGGAGACAATCAGAGATTCAGACAAAAGGACTTCAGTCACATGTTGGGAGCATGTGGGAACCATTACTGAAGGAGGAGAGTGAAGCAGAATGCAAATGAACACAAGAGATACCCCAACCCCTTCTTTCTCTAGGAAGGAGGTGTTTGAGGGGGGACAGAGAGAAAACAGGAAGGTAGAATTAAAATAAACAATGCAGAATTGCTCTGTTGTCCCTGGGTTGGCATTTCCTCTGCTCCTCTGTTTGCAGGGACAACACACGTGCTGCTGGGCAGCTGCTGGCCAGAGCACTCTGCTGACACAGCCTGTCTGCCATGTGCTTCCAATATCGAGATCTTTAGCATAACAGAGAAAAAACAATAATTTTATTCACTTAATAGTGCAAATATCCCTGTGGCTTTTCAACAGGAGCAGCCTCATGGGTTGCTTTCTCACAGAGGACAGCCTTGACCCCTCGGAGCCCTGTGGGTGTGTTATTTCTGTCCCAGCAGACTTGCTGGTCACAGTGAGTGCAGAGCTGATGGGTGCCCTGGAGCACCACGACAAGTGGCAGCAAGTGACATCCCCTGTGACAGTGCACAGCTGATTTGGAGCTGGTGCAGGGAATCTGGTGGCTCTCCCCGTGGCTGCATCCCTTCCCTGCCTGCATCCCCGGCCTCACACAGCTCTGGTCCCGGTGTGTTTCTCTCAATTACAATGACCTGCTGAAACTGGCTCATCTTCCCATGAGTCCTCTCTCTGTCACTAGGGTGCCCCAAGGGATTTTTCGGGAAGCACTGCAGGAAGAAGTGCAACTGTGCCAACCGGGGTCACTGCCATCGGATTTACGGAGCCTGTCTGTGTGATCCCGGCTTGTACGGCCGCTTCTGCCACTTGGGTATGTTTGTCCTCGTGGTTACCCTTGGGTTCCAGCCCTTCTGGGAGGGAGGTTCCTGCCCCTCACCCCGGGTCTCTGATCAGCTCTTCCCTTTCCCTGCAGCATGTCCCAAGTGGGCGTTTGGGGCTGGCTGCTCTCAGGAGTGTCAGTGCCTGCAGCTCAACTCGCGGGATTGTGATGCCAGGGATGGCTCCTGCCGCTGCAAACCCGGCTACCGTGGCCAGCGCTGCGAGCACAGTGAGTGAGAGGCACACACACAGCTCCAGCGGGGCTGGAAAACACCTCTGAGGTCTTTTCTGTGACCCAACACCACCTCATCACCCAGACCATGGCACTGAGTCTAGTCTCTCCTTGAACACCTCCAGGGATGGTGGCTCCACCGCCTCCCTGGGCAGCTCGTTCCCACACCTGAGCACCCTTTGTGAAGAACTTCCCCTAAAGTCCAGCCTCAACCTCCCCTGGTGCAGCTTAAGGCTTTGTCCTCTCGTTCTGCTGCTGTTCCATGGGAGCAGCTGACTCCACCTGGCTGCACCCTCCTGTCTGGGAGTTGTGGACAGTGATGAGGTCTCTCCTCCTCTTCTCCAGGAGAAACAACCCCAGCTTCCTCAGCCATTCCTCACAGGATTTGTCTCCCAGACCCCTCACCAGCCTTGTTGCCCTTCTCTGGACACGCTCCAGTCCCTCCATGTCCTTCCTAAATTGAGGGGCCCAGAACTGGACACAGCACTGGAGGTGCTGCCCAGCCAGTGCTGAGCACAGGGGAAGGATCACTGCCCTGCTCCTGGTGGCCACACGGTTCCTGATCCAGGCCAGGTGCCATTGGCCTTCTTGCCCCCCTGGGCACACTGCTGGCTCGTGTCCAGCTGCTGTCCATCAGTCCCCACAGGTCCCTTTCTGCCTGGGCACTGTCCAGCCTCCCTGTCCCCAGCCTGTAGCACTGCAGGGGTTGTTGTGGCCAAAGTGCAGGACCCGGTCCTTGGTCTTTTTAAACCTCATATCCCTGGATTTGTCCCATCTATCCAGCTTCTCCAGGTGCCTCTGCAGAGCCCTCCCACCCTTCAGCTGATCCACACTCACTCGCAGCTTGCTGTCATCTGGTTCTGTTCCCACAAAGCACCCCCAGGGCATCCCCCTTTCTCCTCCCATAGCCTCTTTTCCCCATTAATTCTCCCAGGGCAAAGCTCTGCTTGCTTTCCACCCTCCCAGGCTGTCTCACCTCTTGCTCACGCAGGAGCACAGTGTGCTCACACTCAGCCACGTTCAGTGGTCAGCAGGAGCTGTGTGGTGGCTGGGGACAGCTGTGACAGTGGGTGGTGGGGACAGCTGTGACAGTGGAGCTTGGAAGGACGCTCAGCACCCAGGACTGGGCTCTGCCAGGGGCAAGGAGTAATTTCAGAGCTTCTTTCTCTCTGATGATGGTTGTTCACAGGCTGTGACCCTGGGTATTATGGGGATGGCTGCAAGAGGAAGTGTAGCTGCTCTCCAGGAGTGCCCTGTGACCCTGTCACCGGGAAGTGTCACAAGGAGTGTCCCCCAGGCTACCACGGCGAGCACTGTGACCAAGGTAAGGCAGGGCAGCTCTGTGTGGGCTGGAAACTCACAAGTCCTCACAATTTTGCTTCACAAAATGACACAAAAGCACTTCCAGAATCCCCTGAGAGCCCCAGCCCACTGCAGATGATCTGATAGGTGGCCAGCAGAGACTTCAGGGGACACAGGAGCTGCCATCCACAGGTCTCTGTGAGATGCTTCTGCTTCTTTGAAGTGGCAGAGTGAATTCCCTTGTATAAAATGAGCCTGATTCAGAAAATGAGAGCAAAGTCTCACTTCCCCCCGCCACTGGATATCTCTGGGTTGGTAGGTGGAGGTGATTGGGATCTAATTATCTTTCCCTGGCCTTGATGTCTTTTCCCTTCCAGGCAATCTCTGCCCAGCACAGCAGTATCACAATTTCTGCTCTGTTCTATAGTCCTCATTGAAACTCTGTTTCATCTGCAAGGGCAAAGGCACTTTGCACTGCTAGTAAAATTTTACATTTGATTTACATTAGGATTCAAACTTCTCCCTCTTTATGAACCTCCCTGGAGCAGTTTTGTGCTCTTGCCATGAAGGGCCAGTTGATGGGACGGGGACTGAACTGCCCAGCTCTGGGTATGTCTAACTGTGTCCAACACTCAGGCTCTAAGGGTGCAGAATTCAAGATCCTGGGGGTGGTTTGTGTGCCAGAGAGCTTCACTTTGGGCAGACAAAGGTGCTTTGAGAGAACCTAAAGGCAGTGAGTCATTGGCACGAGGTGATGATTACAAAATATGAACACGGTGCTTGGAAAAGAGTAAGTTCTGCCAACCGCAGAGCTGAGTGGCAACTGAAAAATCAACTCACTCCTGCTCTTGTAAGGCTGGGGCCTCCTGAACCCACTTCAGCTGGGTCCTGCAGAAAATGCAAAAAAGTTGGATACTTGAAGACAGACTGAGCAGCAGAAGACACTGCATGGAGAGGGTTGGAAGTGGCCAGCATCTGGATTTGGATTGGAGCTTCCCGGGAGTTTCTGCACTGATGTTCAGCCAAGCACTGCTTCACCCCAGCCCAGAAGCTGCAACCATCAGCCTCACTCATCTGCCAGCACAGGGTCGTGGTGCAGAGCCCCATCTCTGACAGGGCTTGGTCGGCACAAGAGCTGCAGAAAGCAGCAAAAATCCCAGTGCAAGTGCTACCATAGCGCTGGCAGGAGAGATGGGAGCAACTCCTGCAGGGCTGTGCTCCCTGACAGGGTCTGACAGCCCTGAGCCCCCCGTGGTGGGATTCTGTGGCCCCTGGAGCCCTGTCAGGCTGGGTGCTCCTGCTCAGGATATTTTTAAAAAGGGTAAGAAAGGAGCTGAAGGCTGTAGGAGCAGGGGGGGGAGTCACAGGAAATAACACAAATATTTGTATAGAAATAGTAGGCTCTTGGCTGTTGTTCGGCTCTGGAAATTATTAAAGGGTGAAGACAAACATCTGCCATCAATTAGCAAAGAGGAGGAATAACAAAAACTCCACTGTGTCGCTGGAAATCGAGGCGCTGCGTTTCCTCCGCGGTTTGTCAGTGCCGGTGTGTTCGCCTCTGCTGAGGCTTTACAGAACATTGGCTGGGGTGACCGTGGAGCTCTTGGGGGGGAACTCAGAGGGGATTTAAGGATCTTTGCTCTGGGGCCCTCAGTTTGCATGTCACCAGCTGGTTGCTGAATTGTGGCACGGGGTACAAAGATGAAACCAATCTGGGATCAGCAGAACCATCTAGAGCAGAGGGAAGGATATATTCCTGCTTTGGACGAGGATGTTTCTTCTTTCCTGCTTTTCATCTGTGTCCTGCTGCAAACCTGGCTGCTGCTTAAAATCCTGGTGCTCAGATCCTGGAAGCATTCAGCCAGGGAGGTAAAAACCCTCACAGCATCTTAGAAAAGCCAAGGGGTGGTTTGGTTTGGGGCTGTGACCCCACTGTTCTCCACCTCAGCTCAGAGACAGCAGGGTGGCTTGGGCAAAGTCCTTGTCCAAAGACTGGAGACCAACTTGGCCTCAGCTTTTGGGCATGTGAGTGGTCACTCTTGCACAAAGAAATATTTGTTGAAAGGACACACAACAAGAGAGAACTGACAGGCAGACAGACCAGGGTGGCAGTGGCAATGCTGGAGGTGACCAATGTGGCTCACAGAGTGGTCACACCCAGGCTCACGGGTTCATTCATCTTGGAAAAGACCTCCAAGATCACCAAGTCCAACCTTTGAGCAAACACCACCATGCCCAGTAAACCGTGAGCGCAGGTGGGAACCTCTCACACCCACAGACCCAGAGGCTCCTCCAGCCTGCAGGGCCAGGTTGGTAAAATGCTCTTTTACTTTACCTTGAGGGGAAGTTCTGACCCTGCTGTTCTCCCACAGAGTGCCCTGAAGGGACATTTGGGCCAGGCTGTCAGCATTCCTGTGCCTGTGGAGAAGCATCCTGTGACAGGAGCACGGGGCAGTGCCACTGCCCACCTGGCTGGACAGGACACGACTGTGCCCAAGGTGAGCGTGGGCAGCAGAGCACACACTCAGGGATTGTGGTGTAGAAGGAGGGATTTAGGTGTAGACCTATTGCTTTCCTTTTGCTAAAAATCATTTTAAAAACACCCAGCGCAGTCAGAATCATCTTTGTGAAAAATTAGGAGAAATTGCAGCTTTTGATGGTGAGTCTTAAACAACACAATGAAAAAGATGAAGATGTTTTTGGTCGTCAGAGTCCTCAGTGTAGGAGAGGAACCTTTCTTTATTGATGCATGTTTTTTTTTTTTTTATTGCCTTCACCAGATTACTCTTTAACTGCTGGAAAACTAGAGAGTCTGAAATTGAAAGCTTTTGCATGATTCTGCAGTATTGCAGCAGCTGGAAGGTATTAGTCACATCGAGATGTCCTGCTCCTAAGAATTTGGCTGAGCAATGAAACTACGTGTGCACAGTGCTTACCATACATTTCAAGCTGCCTTTTTTTCCATGCCCTGGAGCAGCTTTGGACCAGTTGGAGAAGGATTCTTGCCCTGGTTTTAGCAGTTTAGCCTTTTGCTCCTTCTTTGCAACTCCCAGCGGGTCCTGGAGCAGTGACTGATGTGCTGTCCATGGTGTGACAGCAGCTGGGGAGTCCCTGTGCCAGCAGCACCATTTCCCACTGAGGAGCCCTTGGAGCTCCCTGCAAGTGGATGCAAATCCAAAACCGGCATGAAAATCCTGGAGTGAGCTCAGAGTAGCACTTAGAGAGGGCTCACACGCTGCCTGTGGAACAGGCACGGCCGTGCTGTGCTCTCTGGTAGCCACGTGCTGTGAACAAAAGTCCAAAAATGTCCTGCATGAGCACGGCAGTGACGGCAAGAGGGAGCCCAAAAGGTCGCACATTTCCCTCTGCCACCTCGCCTCTGATCCTGGTGCTGTGTGTTCTCTGTCTGCTCACGCTCCAGCTTGCCCTGGGGGTCTCTGGGGGCCGGGCTGCCAGGAGATCTGCCCTGACTGTGCCAACAACGCCAGCTGTGACCCCGCCACCGGAGCCTGTCTGTGCCCGCCTGGCTACACTGGCCAGCGCTGCCAGGATGGTGAGTGCAGCCTGGGGTGGGTCCCTCAGCTGGAATGTCCATCTCCAGCTGCAGTGGGGGTATTTCAGCTGAGCTGAAATAGCATCCAGCGAGTGGAGCATCCAGTGAGTGACCAGACACTGCCACGCTCAGCAGGGCAGGCTGGGCACCGTGCACATCTCTGTTTTCCCACTCATTGGGGTGCAGGCTGGGGAATTCAAAGTCCCTCTCCACTGTGGTAACTTCTGCAGTAGGAGAAAGGGAGGCAAAATGCTGAGCCCCTCATCCCGTTCAGCACCTGCACTCAGGGTGTCAGAGCTGTGTCAGTGCTCATGACTCTGCCACCAGCAGCTCTGCTGAGGGCCAAGGTTCCAGGAGCCACCTGCAGTCCCTCCCTGTTTCCCTTGGCAGTGTGTCCACCCGGCTGGTTCGGCCCTGACTGCCAGCTGAGCTGCAGCTGTGGGAACGAGGGACATTGCCATCCGGTGACGGGGACGTGCAGCTGCCCGCCTGGCTGGACAGGGTACCACTGCCAGCGAGGTACAGCACCTGTGCTCTGTCACCCTCACCCCAGGGCCACTCTGGCCTCTGCCAACCATTGCTCTGTTCTTGTCTTCATGCCATGCCTCTGCCAGGAAAATCTCTCTGAAATCCTTTTGGTCTCTTTTCTCTGTCTGTCCGAGGCTGGCAGTGCCACTGGCCTCTCTGCAGCCGTGTTTGTCCCTGTGCCCAAGGGACACTGTGCCAGCTGGTGAAGGCAGCTCTGGGCCCACGCTGTGCCCTTGGGCACACATCAGTGATGGGCTCCTGCTGTGTTTTTCCAGCCTGTGACCTGGGGCACTGGGGCCCTGACTGTGCCCACACCTGCAACTGCAGCAACAGCGACGGCAGCTGCAGCGCCGAGACCGGGCAGTGCCTGTGCGACGCCGGGTACACGGGCACCCACTGTGAGCAGAGTGAGTGCTGCCCCTGCCCTGCCTGCCTTCACACCCAGCCAGGGGCTCAGGTGGTCAGGGAAAGGCACAGCTCCAGCCCCGTCCCCTTCCCTGGCTGTGACGCTGATCCTGTCCCCAGGGTGGCTGGGTGATGTGAGTACGCACTTGTAAAGGGGCAGGTTAGAACCCACTCGTTGTTATAAAAAAAGAGCAGCTGCCAGGTATTTTTTATTCCATTCACAATCCAAGCCCCTGCCTTAGGATAGCTTCTCTGGGATCCAGGAAAGGACAGACTCCTCAATCTCCTTTCTTTCAGAGTGCCCAGAAGGGTGGTTTGGGCTGGGCTGTCGGCACCAGTGTCAGTGTGACAATGGAGCCACCTGTGACCATGTCAGTGGGGCCTGTACCTGCAGCCCGGGCTGGAGAGGAACCTTCTGTGAGCACGGTGAGTACCTGACCCTGAGGACCAGGGCTCCATCCCAGAGGGTTTGTGCTCCCTGTCTGACTTTGTTATCCCATTACAGCAAAGAGAATTCCTCAGGATGGTCATGGAGGGAACAACAAGTCTGCAAGCTGCTGTCTCTGGTTTTATTTCTGGAGGGAAAAGGTCTAGGGAAAAAAACCCAAAAAACTATGAAAATCTAAATAATAGGTGGCCCCGTGCTTACACAGCTGCTGTGGTCACCCAAGGGTGTACATGTTGCACACAGGGTATTGGAGCAGCTCCTTGGAGGGGACCCTGGAGCAGGGATCCAGCTCCCCCAGCAGCCTCTCTGTGGTCAGGAACCTCAAGACATCACTCTCCTGATCCACCACTGCCATCTCCTGTACCTGGAATGTCCACAGTGGACTCACATCCAATATCTGCAGCCCTTAGCTGTCACACTGGTGCATCCTCACATTTGCCAACAAGGGGCAGGCACCTTTTCCTGCTGGGAGGGCTCCAGCTCTGCATTTTGTGTGGATTTTCTCCTTTGTTTCCTACAGCCTGCCCTGATGGATTTTATGGCCTGGAGTGCCGACAGGCCTGTGACTGCCTGAATGGTGCCCACTGTGACCCTGTGACAGGACAGTGCCAGTGTCCCCCGGGCTGGACTGGCCCTCGCTGTGCCCAGGGTGGGTGTCTGTGCCCAGGGTGGGTTTCTGTGCCCAGGGTGGGTGTCTGTGCCCAGGGTAGGTGTCGGTGGGAGGTGCCCACCCTGCTCTCCATGGGCACTTGGTTGCCAGGGTTGTCTCGGCTGCCAGGTCATAGGAACTGGAGATCTGGTTTGTCCCCATTCATGATTTTGTCCATGTGGAATTTAATTTGGGTTCAGACTGGGGGGCTCTGCCTGAGCATGTTGTGGTTGGATGAAATGAGGACTTGGGCATCCAGCAAAAGTGCTTCCAAACAGACAGAGGGTGTAACAGTGATGGTAGCAGTGTCTGTGTTCGGATGTCAGGCATGTAGGACACGTTATTTCCCTATAACAGCACTAAACACAGCAGCCACCCACCACTGACAGATCCTCTCCCAGCCCTTGGGAGAGTTGGTAGGAGCCTGGCTGTTGTAATTCCCACCATTCCTGCCTGCTCTGCTCCCCTGCAGCGTGCCAGAAGAACAGGTATGGCCAGAACTGCAGCCAGACCTGCCACTGCTTCAACAATGCCACCTGCAGCCACATCAATGGCCACTGCTTCTGCTCAGAGGGGTGGACAGGACCCTCGTGCCAGCAAGGTAACCCTTCCCAGCCCAGCCTGCTTCCCCTGCCATTCCTCGGGGTGAGTGGAACGCTGCTGCCTCTCACTTGAGCTGGTGAAATACCAAAAGTTGTTTTGTGGGCAGCTGAGCAGCCTTGGAGGTGTCATTGGCTCCTCTGGCATCAAAATCAGTGTTGCTCTGTATCAGACTATCCACTCACGGCTCTGGCAGGGTGACACAAGCCTCCAGAGCTGTGTCCTGACCGGGATGTTTGCCCTGTTTCTCCCTCAGCCTGCCCGGCGGGTTTTTACGGGAGGAGCTGCCAGCAGCGCTGCCTCTGCCAGAACGGTGGCACCTGTGACCCGGCCACGGGGGCCTGTGCTTGTCCCGCGGGCTGGACGGGGCTGGCCTGCGAGCTGGGTGAGGAAACAGCCTGGGAAACACCTCTGGGGCGAACAGGTCCTGGTTTGGAATGATTTTCCTGTGGAGGTTGGAGGTGACATGGAAGGGGTTGGGTGCACGGTCCTTCCTGTGTGTGTGCGGGGCGGTGGGAGCTGCGAGGGGGGTTACCAGGACAGTGTCTCACCCTGTGTCTCTGCCAGCCTGTGCCCAGGGACAGCATGGCCTGGACTGCCAGCAGCACTGTGAGTGCCAGCACGGGGGGCTCTGTGACCGCCAGACAGGACACTGCCTCTGCCAGCCCGGCTGGACCGGCCACAAGTGCGAGAGACGTGAGTGGGGCACGTGGGGGCTGCTCTGGGCATCGACGGCTCTGTCAGCACCTGGTGCTGCACAGGGAGGGTCTGGGGGCTTAAGCAAAGACATAAAATTCAGATTTCAGCAAGCAGGGAGCTGGCAGTGCCATGGGTTTGGCTGTGCCCCGGGTTTGCCCATTGCTGCGCTTTCTCCTTCCATTGAATCACGGAGGGGTTTGGGTGGGAAGGGACCTTAAAGAGCATCCAGTTCAAATCCTAGCTGGTTCCTGTGGTCTGAGGGCTGTCCTGAAAGGGCTGGTGTGCTGGTGGGAGGGGGGTGGGATTCCCAAAGGCACAGAGCCCCAGGCATCCGTGCAAAACCACAGGCTCCAGGCAGGAATGAAGACAGGGCAGCAACCCTGTGTGGTGAAACCAAAATGCCAAAGGAGGTCCTTCCTCTGCCACAATTACTTTAAGGGTAAAAGTGGATTATCCCCTTTCCATTCTTCCTTCTGTGTGTCCCTGTATCACACTGACCCTCAGGGCCTGGCTTTTGTCCCATGGCATCTGTCCCTTGGTGGCTCTGTGTCTGCTGTGCCCTTAGATGTGTCACACAGCCTGGCAATCTGCTCCCCATGAGGAAGGGTTTGAAAAGGCTCTTGGCCTTCAGAGCGGTGACAGGGACTTCATCTCATTTCAGCACACCAAGCAGAGATCCAAAAGCTTGTTCCATTCTGGGGTCATGACACCTCAGCTTGGCACATCCTTAAATCAGGGTGTAAAGTCCAGTGGCAGCACTTGCCAGCTGACATGTGGCACAAGGGAGCTGCCACCAGAGCCTCAGCTGCCACCGGCCACTCTCAGGTTTCCTGCTGGGAATGTTTTTCCCTTTAGGAAGCTGTAAACAGCTCTGCTGGCAGCTGAGGCTTGGCCACACAAATCACCTCACTGGATCCTGCCACATCCTGAGGGACAGTGTCCCCTCCCAGCATTGTGACATGCTCCCAGAACCCCACACAGCCTCAGCAGCACTGGGCACCAGGCAGTGTTAAGCACTTCTATAATTTATTTCCATAAAAATTAATGAAGAAACCCACCCAAAAGGTAGACTTTATGTTTTATTTTAAAAGAACCAAGTTGGGGTCCTGTCAGCTCCCCATGGCTGTATTTCAAGCTGCCTGTGTGTGCACAAGAGACAGACCCAGCCAGCTGTGGAGCTACTGGGAAAAAAGCCCCCCAAAGTCACTTTTTTGTGCAACTTATCCTCTCTGCTGTGTTTTCCTCCCTGAAGCTTGTCCGGAGGGGCTGTTTGGGGCACGCTGTGAGGAGCTCTGTGACTGTGGGGACAACGTCTCGTGCCACCACATCACTGGTGCTTGTGACTGCCCCGGTGGCTGGAGAGGCCGGCGCTGTGAGAAAGGTGAGGAACATCCCTGGGTAAGGGAAACCCAGGGAAACATCAGCTGCTCCAGAGCCTGGGAAGAGGGAAACTTCATTTTTAATGAGAATTACGAGTCGTGGCAAAATATTTTGAGGCTGTGACACAAGATGCTGCTGGGCTGGCTTGGCTCTGGGGCAGGAGCCTCTCGGATTCTGATGCCTTCCAGGCCTAAGCAACAACTTAAAATCCAGGCAGGAGACTGACATCCCGCTGTTTGTTTTCCCACAGCCTGCCTGCCAGGTTTCTTTGGGAAGAACTGTGCCAGTGGCTGTGCCTGTCCCCTGGGAGTGCCCTGTCACCATGTCACCGGCCAGTGCGGCTGCCCGCCAGGACTGACCGGCTCTGGATGTGAAAAACGTACGGAGATGGGAATGATCCTCCTGCAGCTCTGCTGCCAGGCTCTGGGAACGTGATGGGTCAAGCAATTCCTACAGAAAATAGAAGGGGAAAAAAATATATATAAACAAGGGAAAACAGCCCGAGAGCAGAGCTGTGCCAAGGAGCAACTCCCAGTCTGGCAGCTGGGTGCATGCCTGCGGAATGTTAGCGGGGCAGAGGGAGCCAAGTGGGAAATCAGAGCTGGGGATTTATCCAGAGGATTAGCAATAAATCACGATTTAAATGAGCTCCTGTGGGTATGAGCAAGTCTGGAAGAGACAGTGGTGTGTGAGCACATTCCTTACGCTGAGGACAGTGCTGGGTTTGCCATCTCTGTGTGTGGAGCTTGCAGAAATGGGAGGGCAGGTAGGGCTGGCACAGCAAAAGGCATCTAATGCATTTAAGTACTTGCCTTTCCTTTCGATCCAAGTATTTCCTGGAGTGAAGGAACCTTTTGCATGAGAGTCCCTTTGCTTTTTGGGTGGCAGAGAAATTTACTGCCATAAAAGGCTCTCTAAATCCTAGCTTAAAATAGAATATTTTATAGAAAGCCTTGCAGAGAGCAGGGGGATGGCTCCTGAGCCACCTTGGTGCCCTGTCTCCTCACAGCCTGCCTGCCAGGGACCTTCGGGGAGGGCTGTGCTCAGATCTGCCAGTGTCCTGGAGCCACCCAGGAATGTCACCCTGTCACCGGGGCATGTGTCTGCCCTCCCGGTTTCCACGGTCCCGACTGCCAGCTGGGTGAGTCCTGGTCCCTCTGCATCCCCTCTGCAGGCTGTCCCATCCCGAAATCCCGGTGCCATGAGGGATGTGTGTGTGTTGAGTTCTGAGTGCTTTGGGGCTGCTCTGTGTGACAGAACGGATCAGAACCCCAGCGATGGTGCCAGCCTGGCACAGCCCGCTCCCAGCCGAGCTCCTCACCTCCTCCCGGGTGAAACATCCGTGCCAGCCCACCTGGTGGCTTTTCCCGGGATTGTTGTCGTGTTTTGAAGCACTGAGGCCGCTGTTTTTTGTCCCCTCAGAGTGTTCCCCGGGGCGGTACGGCCGGGACTGCGAGAGGCGGTGTCGATGCAAGAACGGCGGCCGGTGTGACACCGCCACCGGGATGTGCCACTGTCCCGCCGGCTTCATCGGCGCCGACTGCGGCATCGGTGAGCGCTGCTGCAGCCAGACGGGCCGGGGCAGCCGGGGAGCCTCCTCAGGGGGACGTGAGGGGTGGGAGATGCAGAACCTGCCCGCAGAAAGGCTGCTGAGCCTGCGGAGGATGAGCAGCAGACCGGAGACTGATTCCTGAGCAAAGCTCCTCGTGTCCTTTGTCCACCTGTCCTGGAGGCAGTGTCCCCTCCTGCTGTGTCCCAGGGAAGGGCCCTGCAGGTGACCGTGTTTGCTGTGTGCCTTAGCCACGGAAACATTTTTCTGCTCTGTTTATTTTATGATAAAGTGATTTCTCCTGACACAGCCGTGCCTTTGCTGCACTTCTGTACTTAGTGGGAGGTGTCCCTGCCCACGGCAAGGGAGTCGGAAACAGATGATCTTTAAGGTTTCTTCCAACCCAAACCATTCCATGATTCTCTGGCACAGCAGGGCAGGGCTGGAGGTTCATTCTACTTCCCATCCCCTCAGCTCCAGTGCTGTGTAAAACTTTCCCTCTCCCACCTCCCACTTCTCCAGCTTTGGCCTGACTGAGGTTTTTCTCCCTCCAGGATGTCCCGCTGGCCGCTACGGCCAGGACTGTGCAGGGCTGTGCCCCTGTGGGGCCGGTGTCCCCTGTCACCCTGTCACCGGGGACTGCGTGTGCCCTCCAGGCAGAGCTGGCCCCACCTGTGAGCAAGGCAAGTGTGGGCTCGGGACTGTCAGGCAGGAAAGGAGAGATCCTGGGCACTGGTTTCCTTGCCCTGAGGTCTCTGCTCGTGGTCCCTGTGCCCACGGCCGCTGCCTCTGGCCCCGCAGGTTGTGAGCGGCACCGGTACGGGCCGGGCTGCCAGCAGCCCTGCTCCTGCCTCAACGGGGGACTCTGTGACACCGCCGACGGCTCCTGCACGTGTGCACCGGGCTGGACCGGGAAATCCTGCGAATTAGGTAACCCTGGCCCGGACGGATCGTTCCGTCCCGACCCGGTGACTGTGGAGCTCACACCCTGGGTCCAGTTATCCCTGCCGCGCCAGCCGTGCAGTAGCACAGCCCTCTGAAGCGCTGGTGTGGGGCTGCTGAGCAGCTCTGCCGCTCCCTCTCGCCCGCAGAATGCCCTCCGGGGATGTTCGGTGCCTCCTGCCAGCTGCGCTGCTCCTGCCTGCACAATGCCACCTGCCACCCGGCCACCGGCGCCTGCCGCTGTCCCGCCGGCCACTACGGACCCCTGTGCGAGCACAGTGAGTGGTGGCGGCGGGGACACCCTCGGCTTGGGCCCTGGGGGGTTTCTAAAGCTCGTCCGGAGAGCAGGACCGCAGGGCACGGGTGTGACACCGCTGTCACCCTCCGGGGCTGTCCCTTTTGCAAGGGTTCACAGCGAGCCCTTCCCAGGCAGCAGAGAGGGGATTTCTGATCTCGGCGTCACCCCACGGTCACAGCGGTGTCCTCCCAAAGGGACACGCGTCCCCAGCGCCTGGAGGTGTTGGGTGGCGAGTAAATGCCGTGGGGATGAACGCGGGGCTTTGGGGCTGAACGTGGGGCTTTGGGGTTGAACACGGGGCTTTGGGGCTGAGGCGGGGGTTCGGGACTGAACACGAGGCTTTGGGAGCGAACGCGGAGCTTTGGGGCTGAACGTGGAGCTTTGGGGCTGAACACGAGGCTTTGGGAGCGAACGCGGAGCTTTGGGGCTGAACGTGGAGCTTTGGGGTTGAACACGGAGCTCTGCGACCGCGACTCGGAGCGCCTGGGCACACGCCGGGGAAAAGGCTCTCTGCTTCTCCCTGCTGGGCCGGCCGAGGCTGTGCTGCAGAATTGCACTCAGCCGTGCTCTAACGAGCTTTTCCCGTGCCAGGTTGTCCCCCGGGTTTCCACGGAGAGGGCTGCCGGGAGCGCTGTGACTGCGAGCACGGCGCCGGCTGTGACCCTGTCACCGGGCGCTGCCGGTGTCCCCCGGGGCTGCGGGGAGAGCGCTGTCACACAGGTACAGCGTGACCCGGGGGGATGCCGCGGGCCGGGCACGCAGGGCAGGGGCTGCATTCCGTGTCTCACACAGGCTGCAAGGAAGGAACGTACGGCGAGGGGTGCCAGCATCTCTGTGACTGCCCCAGCGATGTCCCCTGCGACCCGGCCACGGGGCGCTGCCTGTGCCCGCCGGGCAAAACCGGCCCCACGTGTGCTGCAGGTGAGCTGGGCCCCAGCTGGGCAGGAGAGGAACGGGGCTCTGTGATGGGGGGTTTGCTCCCAGGAAGCTGGAAGGGTTTTTTTTCCTAGTGTGTGTCACCTCACAGAGCGAGAGGGGCAGTGGCACTCACCTCTCTGGCCCCTGTTTGTAGACAAGTCTGAATAAAAATTCTCCCCCAGCCTCCGGAGCCCGTGTCTTCAGATTGACACGGTCAAAAGGCTGAGGATCAAAGGCTGAAGGGACACCCTGGTGGCCTGGGGATGCTCTGATGTCCTGTGCCACCACAGCAAAAAGCTCTCTGCCCTATCCTGTGCCCAGCACAAGCAGGCGCTGCCTGCATCATCCCGGGAAAGCTCTGAGCGTTCCTGCTCGGCTGCTGCCACGGGCAACAACAGCCTGAGCAGCTCTGTGCCCTCCGCAGACTGCCGGCCCACGCAGTTCGGCCCCGACTGCCGCCTGTCCTGCCAGTGTGACCCCAGCAGCTCCTACTGCAACGCCCGGAACGGGCAGTGCCTCTGCCTGAACGGACACACGGGACACACCTGCCGCGAAGGTGAGGGCAGGGAAGGGACAAGTGCAGCCCCTGGTCCCCCTGCATCCCCTCTGCAGGCTGTGCCACGCTGAAATCCCGGTGCCATGAGGGATGTGTGTGTGTCACGGGGAGCAGAACCCGAGGGGAGGCTGTACCTGTGCTCAGGCTGTGGATTCTATCCCGAAGGTTGTGTTCGAGAGGAGTAAATCAACTCAGTGACAGTCCTGTCAATTAGGGTGGCATCTGCCTCTTCCCAAGCCCCCGGGTTGGTCTGACCTGTTTGCTGTCACTGCAGCCACCAGGGAGGTTTATGAGGTCTCAGAAGCAAAACTGCTCAGCAGCCTGACCACAAATGTGCCCCTGGAAAACCCAGGGCACAAATCCCACTCTAATGAGCTTGCTGGAACAATGATCCTGTGCACCAACCACGGGGGAAACGCCCACACTCCTCATTTCTGCCCAAACCATCACTGAACCTGTTGGCTCAGAGTGACCCCCGTGGGTGCTGGGTGGGGGGCAGCAGGGTCTGACCCAAACCTACAGACTGGGACCAGTGCTCCCAGCTCCCAGTGGGGAAGGAATGGAGAGGAAGCTTTGCCCCCAGGCAGGGCAGGGATGTGGAGGGCCAGCCCTGTAGCAGGGCTGCCCACAGCAAGGACTGACCTGTCCTTTCTTCCCTTCCAGCCACACAGTCCCTGCCACCCACCAGGCCACCACCACCCCCGGAGGGGCTCTGGCCAGCAGAGAAGTAGGAGCACTCCCTTGGTTTAACCAAGCAGCCGCCTGAAGAAGCCAATGACCTGAAATGAACTCATTTATGAGCCACATGAGCAGCTCTTGTCTCCTGACCCCCCCCAGCTGCTGCTTTTGGGGTGGTCTGAGTGAGGCTGAAGTGCCCAGTATAACCAGTTCACTGTGCCAGCGCGGGCTGGCCGTGAGGACACGTGTGCCCACACCAGTGCATGCCTTTGGCCAGAGACCAGATGACCATTCAGAAGGGATCAGTTCTGGTCAGGGGACTGTGGACTTTGACAACTTGTGACACATCGCTGGCCTTCAACTTTTGGGTGCTGGGCTTGGGGAGGGGGCTGAAATCGTGGTCCGAATCAGGTATTTATGCATCAATATTTATGGGAAGCTGCACCACAGTGTTGTCAGGACTGATGGCTGACAGTGCCTGGCTCTCCTGAAACCGGGCCTCCTGTGGATGCACCACCTCACTTGAATTATTTTTTTTTAATTTGAATTTTCCACGGTGTTTTACTGTAAATGACCATTTGCCAGAGTCCAGCACGTAGGGCTCCAGCACTCACCTGCAGAACTGGTGCCTCCTTGCTGACAAAACAGGCTGTGCTGGACAAGCTTGGCAGGGGCCTGGAGCCTATTCTTCATGCCAGGAGTTTGTCAGCCCAGGAACCAGGAATTTGTCAGTGCATGGTGCTGCCCGTGTCACTTACTCCAAGAAGAAGAAGGCCTCAGTCAAGTGTGGCAATCAGAGATGCTGCATGGATGGAGACAAAGCACATCTGTCAATGGAAATCCCAGCTGGAATGGCCTTGCCCAGCCCTGAATCCTGAGTGATTTGGCCATTCCAGTTGTAGCCAGGAGCTGGCCACTTGCAGCAGCAGGGGATGTCACCACTCCAGTGTCACCACATCACCCTGGCCAGAGCCCCCTTTGTCTGTTTGCACAAAGCTCCTGGGCAGGTGAAGCTGCTGCCAGAGGAACCCAGCTCTGCAGAGAAGAGGAACAGCCCTGTCCCCTCCTGTCCCCTCCTGTCCCACCCCATCCCATCCCCACTCCAGAGGCTGCAGCACAGCCCTGCCCAGGCACTTGGCCTTTAAATTATTCCCACAGGGGCCAACTGAAAATAATAAAAGAATTGTTTCTTTTCCTGATGGAATTTATTTTAATCTGTATATAACTTGTAATTTGGGGCTAATTCCTTTCTTATTTTATTTCTTCCTTAACAGTATTTTTTTTTTTGCATTAGATATCATTCTTGTGAAGAAATCATGTTAATATAAGTGTGTAGTGAAGGACCAAAATGGTGTTGTTGAGGTTGGATGTCGGATAAGCAGGGAGCAGGAAGATTTTGTCCATGTGCCAAATGACCCCAGTCAGTGCTGCCAGTGGTGCTGCCAATTCTCCAGACAATCATCCCTCAGCTCCCCTTTGCCTTGAAGCTCCTGGGGCATTGGAGGAAGGTTCCAGTGATTGGAGCAGCACAGCAGGAGGAGGAGGAGGCCAGTGGAGATGCTCTGCCTCGATGGCCCTGCTCCAGAACATGGAAAGGGCCTTAAACATGGGGCTGGATCCATCCTGTCCCATTCCAGCTGCAGCTCCGTGACTCCTGGCAGCTGCTTGGAGCAACCCACGTGTCTGAGCATGGGACTGCAGCAGCCCTGTACCTGTATTTTTATATTATGTTCTTTTCCTGTTCATATTTCTTAATCCAGTTTGTTTGCTTCCTCTTTTCTTCTACTGCCTCCCTTTTTGGATCTTCTTTAATTTAGCACTGATGAAAAATGTTACTTTCTCCACAGTTAAAAAAGAAATAAACAGAAAGCCTGGCTGTGTTTCTTCTTGTCTGTCTCAGTCAAATTCACCTGACAGCTGCTGCAGGTGACAGCAGGCTGGCAGGGGCTCTGGAGGGTGTTCCATGAGATGCACATGTTGTGTGAGAACATGCAGAATGCCACCAGAAAATGAAGATTCTTTTTAGTGCTCACAGTTGGCACAACCTGGTTCCTTGGAGCTGTCATGCTCAGGGACACCCACCATTGACAGAGAACACATTGGTATCCAAGAATTTATTGTTACCTTAATTTATAGTTTAACAGTTTGATCAGAACAGACATCAAGGAACAGACATCAATCAGAAGCTTACATCAACGCTGCCCCTGTGAGTGTGAAGTTGGCAGTGTATGGGGCTGGCTCACCCCAAAATTGTAGCTGCCATGTCCCCTGCACGGGGTGCGAGGGGCTGAGCACCCTCCCCAGTTAGGAGGAGGGCAAGGCAGGTGGGAGCTGCAGCACTGCTCCTCACCCTGCCCCTGCTTCCCCCTCTGCCTGGAGCGTATCCCACTCCTGGCCCCAGAGCTGACTCCATGGGAACAACTCTGGCATCAAGTATTCCATCAAGTGACAGAAAGGTGTCTGGCATCACCTCACCCGTGCAGGGCACAGCTCTGCCCAAAGGGCCCAAGAATTATCGTGGGAGGGAGAGACAGAAAAAAGATGATCAGGAGCACAAACTGAGTAGAGGAATAAACCAAGAACCTGGATTTAAACTCCCAACAATCCCTGACTGGGGTGTGCTCTCCCCACACCAGGTGTGCAGCAGCTGCCGGCAAGGACGGAGAGGGTGGCACAGGCCCCTCAAAGCCAAGAACAGCTCCAGCCTTCCCAACCTGAGCCAAGCCCTCGGCTGCTCCCGGAGCCTGTTCCGGGTCACCGGTGCCAGCCGTGCCGGGAGTGCCCGGCGCCAGCTCTGCCAGCGGGAGCTGCTGTGTCACAGCTGCCACTCACACCCCGCCTGGCCGATGACATCTGCCACCCGAGACGGGCACAGCTCAGGAAGAAAGGCTCTGCTGTTGCCTGCTCTGGGTGGGCTCAGTCTGCAGAGGTGTGGAGCTCCCTGAGGCACAGGGGCACCTGGGGCTGTCCCTACACGTCGGTCTCGATGCGCAGCCGCTCCATGCGCCGCACGTTGCCCTCGGCGGCCACACGGCTGGTGATGGGCCGGGCACAGGCCTGGGGGAACCAGCCCCGCTGCCCATCCCGCAGCCTCTCGCCCCAGCACCAGCCTAGGAGAGAGCAGAGTGAGTGACAGGGTCAGGAAGGGCCATGGATCCTTTGGGAACCAGCCCTGCTCCCCATCCTGCAGCTGCTCCCCCCAGCACCAGCCCAGGAGAGAACAGAGCCAGGGTCAGGGCCAGAAGGGCCATGGTTCCTGGGGAAACCAGCCCTGCTGCCCATCCCGCAGCCTCTCCCCCCAGCACCAGCCCAGGAGATAACAGAGTGAGTGACAGGGTCAGGAAGGGCCATGGATCCTGGGGATACCAGCCCTGCTCCCCATCCTGCAGCTGCTTCCCCCAGCATCAGCCCAGGAGAGAACAGAGCCAGTGTCAGGGCCAGGAAGAGCCATGGATCCTGGGGATGCACCACTCCCCTCCCTGGAGGTGTTGGCTAGAGGCATCCAGGGATGGCAGGGGAGAAGGTTTCTGATTTACTGCCTGTTCTGGGAAGTGTTTTCTCTCACTTCTGATGCCTCTGCTGCTGGTGCCAGCCACAGCCTGCACACAGGAGTCACCCCTAAGGAACACAACAGCTGCCCATGGCAGTGCCACCTCCCTCAGCCCCCCAGGACCCACTGTCACCTGCTGGGACACAGCACCAGCCAGTGCCACAGGTCTCACCAGCAGCCAGGGCTTCCTGGAAGCTTCTGCAATTGCTCAAATCCCAGTCCCTGGAGTCACTGAAGACTCCCCTGCCCCAGCTCTGCCCCGGCCCCAGCCCCAGCCCCAGACTTGCTGGCACTCACCATCCTCTTCCCCCAGCACCAGGACAACGTCTGCCTGCTGCAGGGACAGCTCATCTGCCTCCTTGGCCAGGTAGGCACGGGTGATCTCCACCTGGCTCAGGTCTGCAGGACAGGGGACAGCAGGGACAGTGAGCAGGCACAGCCCCCCACTCAGCCATGACCCCCCAGCTGCCCACCCAGGGCTCCACAGCACAGCGTGCTCCATTCCCTCCTGTCCCTGCCCTTTGACCCTCTAAGCCTGTCAAACCTCCTTTAACAACAGCTGAAGGCATTCCTGGAATTCCACTGTGCTTCCCAGGAAATCTTTTTAAGGTTAATTGTGACTGATTAACTTCATGGGAGGCAACTCCTAAGGAGCAAGGCGTGGTGTTTTCCTCTCCATTGGCACGAGTGGAGGAGAACCAGGCAGAAACCTGGGTCTGCCAATGCTCCAGTGTCCCAGAAAATCCCAGCAGAGCCAGGCTGGCCTCTGGCACACGGTACCTCCTTTGGGAGTGGTGTCAGGCTTTTCCTTCTCCCTGTGCATCAGCGCTGCCATCCACCGGGCCCGGTCACTCCTGCCAGGGGGAAACACAAAGGAAGCATTGGGACAGCATCCCTGTGGCCAGCAGCAGCTGGGACATTCCCAGCAGGATGAATGCTTTCCAGAGCAGTCAGACTGGACAAGCATTTGATCAGACTGTTCAATGTAAGGACACTTCCCAAGTGGCACACACGGCCCAGCTGCGTTGCTTCACTTGGACAGAGGAAGCTGATATGAGAATTATATGAGAAATATAAGAGAGATGAAGGAACAGAGCCTGGGAGAAGCCTGTGCACATCCCCATTTCTGGGAGGAGGACCATGGGGATAAAGGGAGATTTGCAGGAACCTCAGAGGATTCCCAGGGCACCAGTTCACCCCACGAGCCAGAGCAAAATCTCAGCGTGGCACTCACAGTGTCTCTGCTGACAGCAGCACCTCTTCCCGCCGGCCCTCGCTGTCCTTCTCCAGCACCACTCGCAGCAGGTGCCCACCAGCCTTGCCAGGAGGAGGGGAGGGTGGATCTGAGCTCTCCACCTTCTCCACGGTGACCTGGTCCAGCGTGGCATAGTTCATGACTGTGTAACTCTCCTCGCTGCAGCACAGATGGGATCAGCACTCAGCTGTGGGGTCCAGGCCACTCCCTGGCTCCCAGCCTGGCACAGGAGGCTCAGCAGGCATTGCCAGGAGCTGATGCTCAGGGTGGGACATGGCTCTGGGGACTTGCTGGCCACCCACCCACCGAGGCAAAGCCACTGCACTTCTCTTCTGGCTGACAAGGGATACCTCGAAAAGGTGAGAACAGGGAAACTCCACGGATTTCTCTGGATTATGCCGCTCGGGAAATTAGGATTTAATCCCCTAGCTGTTCTCCAGGGAAAGGCAAGGCCCTCACCTCTTCTTCTTGGTGATGATGAGGACGTCGTTGAAGAGGAAGAGGTGGCAGGGGCGGCCGGCGCCGCGGCGGAAGATGCTGGCCTCCTCCGAGAGCAGCAGCTCCCCTCGCTTCAGCAGCCACCGGGACACCGAGATCAGCGGGAAAGGCTGGAACAGAGCCAGGAAAAGGCTCAGTTACCCCCTCCTCACCAGCAGCAGGCAAATTCAAGGCTGGAAGTGAACCTGCAGTGGCCCTGGGGTCAGCTGGGATGGACACACCACATGGTTTTAAGCGTCTTTTAAAAGGGATTTTTCCAGGGGGCAGGTGGAAGGTGGAGCAGCTGTGCACCCACATCCAGCACACCCAGAGATGCCCCTGGACCCCAGCAGAGGGTGACACTGTCATGGCTTTACACCCTTCAGAAACTGTCTGCATCCAGCAGCTCAGTCTAGGCTTCCCAGAAGGATTCCCAGCACAGGTCTGACCTGCCTGAACTTCCACAAGACCTCACCTTCTTCTTCCCGAATTCCAGCTGTTTCTGCAAGGTGTACATCTGCTCTGTCCTCTCCATAGCCCGAGCTCCTTCATTGCAGTTCTTGACCAGCTGGGAAGAGAAAATCATCCCGAGGGAAGTGGAGAAGGGTCAGACACTGAGCCCATCCATCTCCCACACCAGCCCCAGCATTAGGGACTGTCCTGCTGCCCTGAGCAGGAGACAGACAAATCCTGGCACAGGCTTCACGCCAGGTTTGGGAAAAGGCTCTCCTGGAGAGAGATGGCACATGGGCTCTGCCTGGAGGAGAACTCAAGTGAACCTGCACCAGAAGTGAGGAGCAACAGGAAGAGGAAGAATTAATCATCTGAGAAGTGCTCAAGGCAAGAGGATGGACAATCACACAGAGGGGAGGACTCTGCTTGGATGTGAGAGCAGGACAGACTGGGAGCTGCAGGAATGTGCTGCCAAGAGCTGCTCTTCAGGGGGATGAAAGGAAGAGTCACCACTGGCACGGTGGTGGCTGCAGTCCCTTTGGCCTGTGTGACTGAGCAGTGGATGGGAAAACACAGGAATATGAGATCCAGGAGCACGGACAGTGCACAGCTAGTGACTCCTGCACTCCACACTTCCCTCTCTGCTTCATTCACTGCCCTTTGCCCAAATCCCCAAAAACCACGGTGAGAATTGTCTAAGGAAGGACAAAGGTGGGCCAAAGAGGAAAGAAGAAAAGAGCACAAGAAAAAGGAACAAACCGAGATGAGGTGACAAGGGTGAGAGGAGAAAAGAAGTGTTCGTCCAGCAGCTTTTTGGAGCAGAGGAGCCTCAAGTGAACTGATGCTGGGAGGGACATGAGAGACTGGAATGGATCAATGCTCCAGAGGGCTGAGCTGGCAGGAGGAGAGCAGGAGGAGAGCTGGAGGGCTGGCAGCTGGGCCTCACCTTGCTGATGGCCTTCACAGCGCGGGTGGCAGCTCCGTACGCTGCAGTGCGTGCGTTTGTTTTTTGCTGGACGGTCTGGAATTCCAAGATAAGAAGCTTTAGTGACATTGCACCATCACAGAGAAAGGAGCATCAGCCACTTCCCCGGGATTTCAGGATGCCACACGTTGGTTGAGCTGTTCCCAATGGCCCAAGAAAGGTCTGACAGTGCTGGGAGATGTGAATCTGGGGGTTTCATGTCTGATAGGTACCTGGCCACCCCCTGGCTCTCACCCCTGCAGCCCCCCACAGACTGGGAGCAGCTACTGGAAATCTCACATCCAGCAGCTTGGCCATTGAGAGCAGATGTCCACGAAGAATGCAAGACCTGCTTTCCATTCCTGGGCTGCCTGACCACCCATCAATCAGGACACTTGTGCCACCCCACCCTGTGTCAGACACGGCACAGAAGAGGCTCAGGTCGCTCAGATGGGTGGCACCAAGACGTGAAGTGTTATTTGCAGAGCTTTAAGCTGCACACCTGATACCACCCAGAGAAGCAGATTGCTCTGGATTTAATTCACAGAATCACAGAATATCCTGAGTTGGAAGGGACCCATTAGGATCAACTCCTGGCCCTGCACAGGACACCCCAAGAATCCCACCAAGTGTCTGAGAGTTATCCAAATGCTTCTCCTGGACACAGGAGAATCCAGGCTCAGCATCCAGGGCCCAGCTCCAGAGGGCTGGAGGTCCAAGCAGAGGTTGTCCTGGGCTTAGCAAACAAAGGCAATAGCAGAGTCACCTCTTGAGAGGTGCCAAGCAATGCCACCGTGTGACTACTTACATCTAAGAGCAGAGGAAGCCGTGTTACCCTCTGCATGGGCAGAATGAGAAATGAGATCAGTGGCAGGCCTCCACACTCTGGTTTCCTTTCAATTTGTTTCAAGGTCTCTTTAAATAAGGGGTTTGTGGTTCTGGAACGGGACAAGAAAGCTCCATTAACTCTGCTCTTCAGTTGTCAGGATTTTCCAGCAGCTCTCCACACACGGGAAATGGACAGCAGTGATGGCACTGCCTGGGGTGCTCATTGTCACTCTGCCAGGCTCCGAGTGCCCAGCTGGGCAGAAACAGGACTGATCCCACAGCAGGTGGTGGAAAAGCACCCAGAGAGAGATGGTGAGCCCACCAAAATGTGGGTAAAGCCACAGATGTACCGACAACAGAGCCAGAGTTGGCCTGGAGATGAACAAGGCCCATCTGTGTCCCTACGTGTCATCGACCTCTGCAATCCCTGGAGCCCAGAGCCCCTCAGAGGCAATTCCTTGGCCAGCCCAAGCCCTGTACTCACAGCAGCTTATCCAGTGTCCTCTGCTGATAGACCTCATTGGAGCAGTAGCTGATGTAGGGGTTGAAGTGCTTCGAGGCGTGTTCCTCCACGATGTCACTGATGTCAGGGATCAGGAGATGTTCCTGATGTCGCTTCTCCAAGTCTTCAAAGAAGCTGAGGAGAGAATTTAAACAACCTCACCACATGACTCACTAGGGCTGGACAAACTGAATGTTCCCAGTTTTCCCAGAGGAGATGGAGCCTGGATCCCTTCTGGCAGGGCAGCTCCAGCAGCTGAGACACCCACGCCTTCCCCAGAGGCACCGGCTTCCTCCACTCCTGCACGGGATCCCTCCTCCACCTCAGCCCTCCACGAGGTTTAGTTTCTGCCCCATTGGGAAGCCACAAACCCTCAACGCCCCCACAGCCATTCCCAGGGCTGCTGCATCCTCCTCCTGCTGCTTTCCCACACGGACACAGCTCGCCCAGCACCGGCTCCCGAGGCATTTCCTCCCCACCCCATCCCTTCAGCAATCCAAGGGATGGTGGGTTTAGCACTACAAATGAAAAGCTCAGGGGCCCCTCCCAGGCCTGCCTGGTCCCACTTGCCTGGTGCTGACGGTCAGGATGTCCCCGATGTTGGAGAAGAGGTGGTGGTGCTCTGTCTGAGTCATGGTCTCCTTCAGCTCCTCTGACCTCATGAAGTGGCCCACCAGGATGCTCAGGCTGTGCATGTAGGAGTACTCAGAAGTGATGATCTCAAACATTGCCTGGAGAAAGCAGGGAAGATGCAACAGCACAAACCTACACAAAGCTGGGAATTAATTGCTAAATCTTATTAATACTCTTTTGGCACAAAGCCACTGGAAATGACTTGGCTCTGTGTTGGTTCTCTGTGTCACTTCATGCATGGCCTGGCCAAAACTAATAATCCCAGTGTCCTAGGACACCCAGTTGTTAAAAAGCCACAGCATGAAGATGTTTTCCCTTCCCATCAGCATCCAACAGAGCTGCCTGTTTCCCCAGTTTGTGCAGAAGAGCCCTCCCAGCACTGCCCAGTCCTGGAGCAGCTGGAAGCAGCAGCACCATGAGCTGAGCCGAGCCCAGCTCCACCTGGAGCCGACCCTGACAGAGCCACGTGTGTCCCACAGCCTTTGGTGCGTCTGCTGTGCTCCTGGGCACGTCCCAGACCTGTCCCAGCCTCTCTCACCTCCTGCCGCTTGCGCTCCTCGGGGGAGATCCTCTCCAGGATGCCCGATTCCAGAACCTGTGGATGAGCAGGAATGATGGTCCTTGCACGCCCTCTAGTGCGGTCTGGGGCTGTGTCAGCCACCCCACTGCACATCCCGGGACCACCACACACCACCGGGACCCATCACACACCATCAGAACCCATCACACACCATCAGAAACCATTACAAACCATCACAAACAATTACACACTGTCACACACCATCACACACCACCAGAACCCATCACAAACCATAAGAAACCATCACACACCATCACAGACTGTCACACACCAGCTCACATCACCAGAATACATCACAAACCATCACATACCATCACATACTGTAACACACCATCGCACATGACCAGAACCCATCACAAACCATTATAAACCATTAGAACCCATCACACATCATCACAGCCCGTCACACACCATCACACACAATCAGAACCCATCACAAACCACTAAAAACCATCAGAAACCACCACACACCAGCACAACCCATGATACACCATGACACGCGATGACAACACCATCACAACCCCTCACACACCATCACTGACCACCACCAGTGCCCCTCATCACTCACTCCTGCAGCACCACTTGGCCCCCAGCCCCCAGCAGCTGGCTGCTGCCACTCCCTGGATGAAGATTACTCTCCCCACAGTCTGCAGAGAAAGCCCAGCCAGGAGCACCCACCTTCCCCTCAGCTTTGGGTGAAGCCCAACCACAGCAGCATCACCCGCACCAACAGCCCTGGGCAGACTCTGCGTGTTCCACAGGGCTGGACAGTCCAGAACACGCCAGTGCAAGGTCTAATGATGTGGAATTATCCCCTCACAACTCTTGGACCCTCCAGGCTGCTGTTCCTACCTCTGGGAGCTGGCTCCAGGTGACCTGGGCCGGGCGGTAGCTCTGCACCACGATAGCAGCACCCAGAGGGGACGGCTCCTCCAGCAAGTCCTCGTCTGACTCATGGCTGACAGAGTTCAGACCTCTCTCACGGATCTCCTGATACAGCCGGGGCTCTGCAGAGGAGAAGACACGAGGTCAACACAGCAGCCTCTCCCAGCCCACGGCTTCCCTTCCCACCATGGCTGCCCTCCCCTGCTGGCCACGAGCCACAAGCACCAGTGAGCCCGGGCCACAAATTCCCTGATGAGGCTGGACTTTGCACTGCACTGATTACCCAGCGGCTCGTGCTCCCAACAGCCTCCCACAGCTCTCCCATTTTCCCTGGGAACCATCCATCTGTGAGCACGGCAGCAACTGGAGCGTGATCAGCCCCAGGAGTGGGGAAGCAGGGCAGCAATGCTCCTGTTGCTTTGGGGAAACAGAGGCAAAAGCCACGGCCCCAGGCCATGGACAGGGAGCAGCACAGCAGGGATTTGCTTGGCTGAGGCAGAGGGGATGGGGACAGGAGCACTCACGGTCCTTGAATGAGCCACCACGCTTCTGCACCCGCTTCCGCCCGAGGGTTCTCTGCAAGGGCAAGAGGAGAGCCTGCTGTGGTTACCACACTTCTGAGGCCCTGGGAAAACTCTTTCAGGAAAAGGGGGAGTTACCTGTGCCAGTCTGCCCACACCACCCTGTTCTTTCAGCCTGGCTTTTGTCTGAGCTCTGTTTGCCTTACCCAGGTGACTCAGCTTTCACCTCCTGTAACCAGGGTCATGCTCAGAACCATTCTGTACATGCTCTGCTGCTGCCAAATCTCTCTCACACCTGGACTTTGCCTGCTCTGGAGTCTCCCTTTCTCCAGACGTGCTTCACCCATGTTTGTGTATGACTGGAGCCGCTCTCTGGGCCAGCCCCACCCTGCAAACATCCCACAGCCGCCTGCCAAGCGCCCAGCTCCACTCCCCATGAAAGACATGTCAGCTATTCCCGGGCTCTCCAGGAACCTGCAGCATCTGCTGGTGACACGGAGCTTCCCAAGGCACGAGGCTCAACAAACCAGCTCCAGAACTGACCAGAGCTGTGGGCCCTGCAGCTCCTATATCACCACCAGGAAAGCAGGACCTCCTTCCTCCCCGCCTGACAGGGGTGACAGCGGGGGCTGAACCCACCTTGTTCCTGCCGGGGCTGCGGTTGGGCAGGGCGCTGCCATCCTCAGACACGGGCTTCAGCGAGGGAGTGGCCTTGGCTGGCTCCAGCTCGGCGCCCGGGCCCTTCATGGCCGCGCGGTAGGACATGTTCCTCAGGTTGCGCTTGAGGGCCCCTCCGCCATCATCCTCATCCTCCGCCTCCACGGCCAGCACGGGGACGGCCGCCCGCTTCGGGTCGGGGCTCAGGGGCTCCCGGCTGGCCCCGAAGCTCTGGTGCCGGGAGGGGCAGTTCTTGGGCTTGGAGGAGACGGCCAGGCTCTTGGGGATGAGCTGCTGTGTTCCCACCTTCAGCGCGGCCGGGCTGTCCGTGCTGAGGATGATGCGACGGGGCTCGGCCGAGGTGGGGGAGGACAGTGGTGACAGCGGGGTGGCATTGGGAGCCGTGGTGGAGCTGTTCTTCCCAGGGGCACAACTCGGGCTGGTGGGCTCAGGCTGCACTGGGTGGCATCGGTACTCCAGGAGCAAGGTCTTCTCATCCACAGAGCTTCTAGAGGAGCTCCGAGACATGGCAGTGGCCCAGAGGAGCGGAGAGCTGAGGAGGACAGACAGACAGACAGACAGGTGGCTGAACACCTCCCAGTGAGGCAGCAGGAATTTACGGCGCAGGACTCGGCCTCCACCTTCCCAGGGTGCTCCGTAGGCAGGGCCTGTATGGACACACTTGGGATGCTGTCACCACCCGTGCTCCTTATGGGGACATCCGTGTGCCAGGGCCAGGCTGGGGGCTCCAGGACATGGCCAGGAGCAGCCAGGCCCCGGGAGCAGCCAGGCTGTGACACAGGCACCTGGGCAGGCTCAGACCTGAGCTGGGCAGGCTTACAGCCTCCTCAAGCTCCAGTATGGCCACACCTCCGTGTTCCCTCATTCCCCTTTGGGGTGCTGCCAGCCACCACAGCCGCTCTGCACCCTCCTGAACGCCACCTCCCCCGGGCTGTGGAATCCCCGGCGGCGCCTGGCCGTGAACCCTGTGCTCCTCCAAGCTCGTACCTGCCCCAAACCGCGCCGAGGGGCGGCTCCATGCCGCCCACAAAAACACCTGCCCCAGTCCCTGGGGCCCCCCAGCCAGGGTTGAGGTCACCCATCCCCTCCTGTGCCACGCACAGAACTGTGTACCTAACAGAACTCTGCCCCTACAGAACAGACAGAGTTTTATGCCCTCTGCCTATTACATAACTCCAGGAGAAGCAATGGTTTAATTCCCCTCAACTGAGATCCCATTGTGTGCCAGTGCCATGTCCAAGCTGTTCCCTTTCAAAGACCAGGAAACAAACCAAGGCTGGACCGTGCTTTTCCCTGCATGAATGACTGGCAGGAGGACAGCACAGAACCATCAACAACAGCTCATTTGACAGAGATGCTGCTCATTCCACTGTCCTCAGACGAGGGACACATGCTCTGTGTCCAGAGGTCTGCCAAGTGTCCCTCGGACGAGCAGAGCTCCACGTTCCGCTCTTAACCCCATCCTGGCTGAAGATAAAGCTCATCCTAAGCCCTGGCAGCAATAAACAGGCCTGATTCCAGAGGGTCTGGGGACCGCAGCATCCACAGCTCCCGGGGCCGGAGCAGAGAGAGGCTCGGTGGCCACACAGGGCATCGATCCCCGGTGTCACTGCCCGCGGTGACACACGGACACACGCACCGTGACTCGGGTCCTTCCAGCCCTGCGTGCCCAGGGCTGCGGTGCAGGGCTCTAACCGGGCTGGGAGCACGGCGGGATACAGCCCTGGGAATCACCGAAACCCCTCTACCACGGACCCAACCACTTCCCGGCATCGCTGGGCGCTGAGACCCTCGGGGACAGCGGGGCCAGAGCGGCGGGAGGACGATCCCCGAGGGCCGGGACAGCCGGTCCCCGCCGTCCCCTCCCCGGAAGGCGCTCGCAGCCGCTCGCTCGGGGCCGCCGCCCGCTCGGGGCTGCCCGGGAGCCCCGGTGCCGGTCCCGATGGCGGTGCCGGTCCCGGTGCCGGTCCCTCCCCGGGGTCCCCGGTCCCTCCGCAGCGCCCCCGCCCCGACCCCGCCGCGCCCGCACCTACCCGCGCCCCTCGGAGCCAGCGCGGCGGCGGCGGGCCGGGAAGGGCTGGGAGGGACCGAAAAGGGCTGGGAGGGACCGGGGAGGGACCGGGGGAGGTGCCGGTCCAGCCCCCGAGGCCGTGCCGGCTTGGAGGTGCCGCTCGGAGCCAGGTGTCACGCACATCCCGGCTCCGAGCAGCGCTCCGCTCCGTCCCGGGGTCGTCCCGGTTTCCCAGGGGTGAAAATTAATGAAGCGTCTATAGGAACAGTGTTTTGCTGCTTCTTGACGAGTGTTAATGGGGTGTTTGCGCGGAGCGTGGCTGCCGGCCCCTGCGATCTCGGCATTCCCCATCCCCTAAAGCCGCCTGTGCAGGGACACTGAAGGCGGGCGGATTATCCAGTGTCGTTCTCCTGTCACGTTAACGGGTGACAAACGAGTGTGCCCGGCTGTCCTCGGGGTCTGGCCGACACACCCTCGGTATTTCAGCAGCCTGGGGACTGTCCCTTACTACAGGCGTGTCTGATGCTCGCTTTAGTTTGGTCTTCAGTGGTCAAAGGTAACCTCGGGCGATCCCTCCGGATACACAAACCATCAGTTTCGGCTGCTTTTGGACGCTGCAGCTACTGAGAAAGAGGATCCGAGGGTCAGGCTGCTGACAGCTGTCCCGTAACCCAGCTGCCCAGTAAGGCTCAACAGTGCTCTGTGTCTTCACTGGGAACAGACTTTTCCTTGACCTTCTCTTTTGCCCCCCTGTTCTGCTCCTCCCCATCCCCCAAATGGGGCCTTTTTCTCACTTGTTTGTGGTGAATCTCAAGCACTTTTGTGCATGACAAAGTCCACTTGTCAGCAATATTCTTTTAAATGCCTCTGTTCTCTGCACTCCGGGGCCTGCCTGACAATCGCCCCATTATCACAGCTTTCTTATCCCATGGACTTTTTCTCCTTTCCCTCCGGGGCTAATAAGGCTCCAGCGAGAGGAGGGCTCCTACTCAAGGGTTCAGCTCCGAATGAAACCCTCCCGATCTCCGGGGAAGGGCCATTATCCCGAATGTGGGACACCATCATTTGATCACCATGAATGACTTTTTGAAGCGAGGCCATTCATCAGTTGTGTAATGGGGTTTTTAGCTCAAAGGGCCGGCTTTCAAGTAATTTCTGCTCCCAGGGTCCCCTGGAGCTGAACCATCTGACCGCTATCACTGGGCAGTTCACTCGCTCTGTGCTCTGGTTGTGAAAGGAAATATGCTGCACATATTCCATCAGCTCACCGATGCCCAACAGTTTCTCCCACCCTGGAATATTCTCACTCGTCCCTGTGCAAGCATCTCATCCCTTCAGTGGGATGTGATGCACCTGCTTTGCACTGGGGAGACCTCGAGTGCTCTGTCCAGCTCTGGGCTCCTCACAAGAGAGACACTGAGGGGTTGAAACATTTCCAGAGAAGGGCACAGAGCTGGGGAAAGGGCTGGAGGAGTCCTGTGAGGAGGGGCTGAGGGAGCTGGAGGGGGCTCAGCTGGAGAAAAGGAGGCTCAGGGGGGACCTTCTGGCTCTGCACAACTCCCTGGCTGGAGGACAAGGGACAGGAGGAGAGGAAACAGCCTCAAGCTGTGCCAGGGAAGGTTCAGGTTGGATACGAGGAAGAATTTTTTAATGGAAAAGGCAGGCAGACCTTGGAAGAGGCTGCCCAGGGAGATTTGGAGTCCCCATCCCTGGAGGTGTCCAAGAAAGGGCTGGAGGTGGCACTCAGTGCTCTGGGCTGGGGACAAGGTGGGGATTGGGCACAGATTGGACTGGATGGTCTTGGAGAACCAACCTTAATCATTCTGTGATTCTGACCTCAGCAGCAAGTGAGGTGACCATAATTTAATTTTTTGAAGCTCTTTTGAATATTGCAAACCACACACATGACATCACACCCCACAGGTACCCCAGAGCAGCAAAGCCAGACAGTGACACCTCCAATGTCCTGTTCCTGGGGACATTCTCCACGGTTATTCCATGGAAAGAAGCTCACGGGACCACTGCTTATAAAAGCACACAGGTTTATTGCATATCAATCTCATGTATAAATTCATTGTAGCATTGGAAAGATTACATTTGGTATACATTCCTATTCTACAGCATTAACCTCAAAATCAGCTTTTTCTATTCATTATTTTAAAGGAATTTCTCTACACAAGTACATTTGTCTTTTTATCACAAGCATCAAAATGAAATTTGTAAAATTGCCTTTTTCTTTTTTTAATTATTTTCTACACTTCATATCTTTTATTTCATTATGCTCCCAACAAAGCGATTCCATATTAATTAATAACTGCCAACACTTTTTCTTTCTTCCTTGGCAGTTCGAGGCTTCGAGCCTCGGACGCAAAATCTAATCACATATACAATAAGTGCATCTACGGAATTTTTTTCTTTTTAATAAAAATTTCACAAACGGACACAATAATGACTGCTAAACACAAGTCATGCACAGTTTACTTATAAACATAACAGAAGCAATATACAATCAAGAATGATATGGAACAAGCACCATCCTCTTTCTCAATGTTTTTTAAACATTATATGAAAACCAGACATTTACAATTGATTTTAAAAAAACACTATACAGGTCTAAAGAAAAAAAAAAATCCAACCTAAATCATATCTGTATTGTAACAATGGGAAAAGGAATGACATAGGATGCACAGATTTATGATTCTTGCAAGCACAATATATATATGTTTTAAATTACATCTTCTGCAGGCTGGAAATGACATCAGGGCAAAACATCTCTTGCTTTGAAGAGAGCAACGAGAATGTAAAATACACTGAGAATTACTTTCAGAATTACTTTGTTCACATGTGAATTGCACATTTGGAAAATCAAAGCTGCCTTTTTTTTCTTTTTCGTTCTTTTTTTTTTTTAATTTTTTAAAATTTTTTTTAATTTTTTTTTTTTTTTTAATTTCTTCTTCCAAAGTGGTAATAAGAATTAACGACAGAAGAAAGAGAAAAAAAAGAACCTCGGAATCATTCAAGAACGTTTTAGTCACAGTTTCACTCAACACTACGGAGAAGTTTCATGGCTTTGTGAGAACACTACTGACCACCGGCGAGGAGCAGAGGGGTTTTTTGCCCTTTGTGTTGCCAGCACTGACCCGAGTGATGCCACTCCCACCCTTGGGGACAGCGCTGCCACCACGGGCACTGTCCCCAGCGCTGCCCCCCCGCCCCCCGCCACACACACACACACACACAGAGAGTACAGCACGTAAAAAACCGAGTGGGAATCAGCAGATTGACCTGGGCGGGGGGCACGGGGGGCTCACGATCCAGTGCTTTGATGCTTAGAGTCAAACACGCTCACCTCATTGTGCAAGTGCTTTCGAAAGGCTCCGTCCAGGAGCTGCTCCAGGAGCGGCCACTGAGTGTCTAAGTGCTGATTGAGGAGAGGGCAGGAGGTCCCCCTGTGCTGTCCCAAGGAGGACAGGAGCCCAGCAGGGTGTTTGTCCTGGAATCAGCTGAGCACACCCGGCTGGGGTTTGTTCAGCCCCGTTTGGGTTTGGGCTCCCGTGCGTTGATGTCCCCGTGGCGCCCGGTGAGGCAGGGCCTGGTGGCCACCTTGGAAAGGCGCTCACCCAGAGCAGCCTGAGCACCAAAGGGCACATCCCAGGGAAGAGCCCAGCAGCCCAGAAGGAGATCTGGGTGCCTCAACTTGTCCTGCAGGACCTGGCACCTCAGCACATCCCATGGGAGAACCTCAGCTCGTCCCATTGGAGAGCTCCCAGCTGCCTGCACCAGCCGCAGTGATCACACCAGGACCAACCACCAGCTCTGAGCTGGTGGGAGCAGGGAATGCACAGACATGAGACTCATGTCCTCCTCCCTGACCAGCTCAGAGGTCACGTCCAGCCCTGACCTCTGGCCAAAGCGAGGGCCCTTCATGGAGCACCAACACTTCAGCCCTGTGCAGCTCCCAGCACCCCCCAACCACTCCAAAAACATCCAGGGCTTCTCCTTCTCACCTCTGTGCTGTTCTGGCTGTGAAAATACTTTAAATAAATAGATCCTACACAAAGCTCTGGGTTTAAAACCACACCTGGAGCGGTGCCCTGGCTGCCAGACACACCTCAGCCACTTCCCATCCCTGCCACCCTCACCTGCCCTGGATCCCAGTGTGTCCACAGGTTGGACACCACAGCTCCCTGTCTCACCAAAGCTTCCCCAGCACTGGGAAGCCAGCAGTGCTCTGATAGCAGAATGTCCTGGACACAAACCTCTCGGGAAGCAGCCTTGAAAAGACGAGATTCTCTGCTAAAGCAGCAAAAAGGAACCTCCACACCTGCTGTGAGCTGCAGCACATTCCAAGTGCAGTCCAATGAAAGGTAGAGATTAACAGAGGTTCAGTTCAGAGGCTTCCTGTTTCTTTATCTTAATGGGAAAAATTGAAACTTGTAATCAGTGCTAAATTAAAGGAGTCAGGAGATCCTACAACACAAGTTAGAGAAAATGGGGAGAAAACCGAATTAAGAAATACGAAAAGAAAAAAAAATCATTTAATGATTTCAAACCCTATATTTTTAATGTCCTCAATCCCTGACTGGATAATACCTATCTATCCTTGGCCAGGATATCCATGGAGAGCCAGGATGAGCCTGGGGAGGGGGATGGTGACAGTGTGGGCTCAGTCAGAGCAAGCACCTGACCAACCGCTCCAGGAGAAATGACAACTGGCAGCAGGGCTGACAGAGGGACGGGGAGACCACAAATACCCCAAATAAATCTCCACAATAACACCCTCATTCCTTAGTACTGGCCCACATTTTGGTGTCCAGCTCACTGCCACTCCCTCAGTTGCTCTGCCACCTCCCTGTGCCGTTGAGTGCGATGCTGACCTGCCCCAAGGTTTCTTCGAGGGTGAACAAACCATGGTCAGAGCACACAAACGCTCACTGCTGCCCACAGATCCTGTTCCAGTACAGCAGGCAGTGCTGCCAGAGAGATGCTCAGACACGTGGTTTTCTCCGAGCAGCTGCCAGGAGTCACGGAGCTGCAGCTGGAATGGGACAGGATGGATCCAGCCCCATGTTTAAGGCCCTTTCCATGTTCTCCTGGAGCAGGGCCATCGAGGCAGAGCATCTCCACTGGCCTCCTCCTCCTCCTGCTGTGCTGCTCCCAATCACTGGAACCTTCCTCCAATGCCCCAGGAGCTTCAAGGCAAAGGGGAGCTGAGGGATGATTGTCTGGAGAATTGGCAGCACCACTGGCAGCACTGACTGGGGTCATTTGGCACATGGACAAAATCTTCCTGCACCCTGCTTATCCAACATCCAACCTCAACAACACCATTTTGGTCCTTCACTACACACTTATATTAACATGATTTCTTCACAAGAATGATATCTAATGCAAAAAAAAATACTGTTAAGGAAGAAATAAAATAAGAAAGGAATTAGCCCCAAATTACAAGTTATATACAGATTAAAATAAATTCCATCAGGAAAAGAAACAATTCTTTTATTATTTTCAGTTGGCCCCTGTGGGAATAATTTAAAGGCCAAGTGCCTGGGCAGGGCTGTGCTGCAGCCTCTGGAGTGGGGATGGGATGGGGTGGGACAGGAGGGGACAGGAGGGGACAGGGCTGTCCCTCTCCTCTGCAGAGCCAGGATTCCTCCAGCAGGGCTGGCTCTCAGGCTCTGCCTACCCAGGAGCGTTGTGCAAATACGTGCAGCAGCTCGGTCACACCACCTGGTGCTCTCAGAGCCTTGGGCACTTTCACAGGATGTTGTGGGAAACCAAAAAGGGGAGGGTAAATTTTCTTGGGAAACACACTGGTGCTGCTAATTTACCTCTCGTTCCCTCTGTACCAAAGGCACCCTGGATGCTTTCCCATGGGGGCACCCTGAGGCTCCCCAAAATCAGCCTTACTGGTGCTCTTGGGTGTAAAGATGACTTGCAAAGCTGTCACAACCAACTCTGACTCTGCTTTGCTCAGGGAGCTGGTTTTGTTGTTTTGGCCTGCTGCATGACACACCCCACACTGGACTGGCTTAGAACCCTCCATCTGCCCTTTTCCACGGCTTTCCCAACCATTCCATCAAGGAATGTCATCTCCAAATTCCCCCCTCCAACTGCAGATGGGAATTGCAGTGGAGAACAACACAAAGCCCACAGGATTTGTGGAGGCTGCTGTGTATCAGTAGAGAAGATGAGGTTTTGAGGTGATTGGAAGTCACTCATAAAATCTCTGTGAGAAATTTTGGAGTCAGAGAGACAACTGGATTTTTATCTCTGTGCTCTGCACCCCTCAGGCTGCTGGAGCATGGAAATATTCATCTTTCTACTTAAATCACAGGCCAAGTAGCAGCGGGCAGAGCAGAAGGAAAAACAGGCCAAAACAACGTGTGAATCAGAGATCTGTGCCACAGATACCATGGGCACGGGGTGATGTCACCCTGAAATCCCCGGGAGGTGACACAGATGTGTCCCAGCTGCCCTGGGTGAGGTGAGATTGCCCAGCACACGCTTCCTTATGCACAGCCGGGGAAGGCTTGGCCTTGTGACCTCTGTACTTGGGGAAACCCAAGCATTTCCAGGAGCTCCACCAGCCTGGCTCTGTCCCAGGCACTCCCAGTCCATGCTGGGCTCACAGGAACCAGGAGGGGCAGGGAGCTCTCCCAGCCTGGCTCAGGGCACAGCCGACCATCCGTGTCCCTGTGACACATCCGTCACCCCAACCCCAGCACTGCTCCAGCCTGGAGATGTCTCAGCTGGGAGCTGCCTGTGGCTCATGATGACTGCAGGTGATGTGGCCTCGCCTTGGAGGGAGGAGCTTTGCACTGTGCCAGTGTTTTGCTGGGAGCAAAGGCCGGGATGGTGTTTTTGTGGGAGTGCAGAATTCCAAATTCTTTCGGGGGGGTCAGTGAAATGGGCTGGATTTGCCTTTCCCTGGCATAACTCCAGTGGCTGTGTCAGAATTGACCAGGGACAGGTCACACCTGGCTCTCTTCCCTTGGTGCTTCACCATTCAGCTGGATGGGAAGGAAATGCTGCTGTGTGGCTCCAAGCTGTCATCCCTGCTCAGGCTGTGCTGGCTCAGTTGACACTGGTTTGGAAGGTTGGAGGGGCCAATCTTTGATTGCACTGCTGCAATTCGTGTCTTGCTCATGCTATTCCTACAGGCTGTGAAATCCTGGGGCTGCTTCAGGGTTATCCAGTATGGGAGAGGTTCATTCTGATAAATTAGAAAGGAAAACTCTGGAGAGATAAAAAATGCAGGACGTGTAGGTCGGATGCGACAGGTTTCCTTCTCAGCCCAAAGTCCAGACGACTCCCTGAGGCCCTCTCATCCATCTTCTGCTGGCTGGGATTTTGCTGGGATGGCTGCAGCACCACCTGGGCTCCAGCCAGTGCCTTGTGGACCTCTCAGAGGTGGTTGATGGGGTTAAAGGTCCCCGACTCTGAAGCTGCTCCTGCCATGTCCAGCCAAGCCCCCAGAGAGTTCTGGGAGGACGTGTGGAGGGGAGCGTTCTCAGACAGGGACAGCATCATTGCATAAGCCTAGGGGAGAGAGGGAGGCCAGGACACGAGTGAGAACACAGCATGGAGGAGCACTGTATAAAACCCACAGCACCACCTAACCCTGCCCACCTGGGCCAGCAGCACCCTCTGTGCTGGGCTAAACTCACATCCATGCTCTGGGATGGCACCCACCACTCAGAAGACCAGATTTGTCACCGTTCATAGGGACAGTCAGGAGAGACCATCATTCCCACTGTTTTCACAGGACTGAACCTGCCCTTCACTGCCTGTGCTCGGTCACAAACCTCCACAAGATTCCAGGCTCAGCTCACGAGGGAAAGCAGCTGTAACTGGGGCTTGTTCTTAAAAAGAATCACATCCCCAGACAAGCCAGTGGCTCAGTGAGGCTGGGCTGGGCCAGCAGTGCCCAGTGGGAAGTGCTGAGCAGCTGCTCGTCCTGACTCGATGCCTGGCATGGGCCAGTGTGGATATTTAGGGATGTGGAATTCTCATTGGCATACCCAGTGTGGTCGGGGTGGGTTTATTGCTGCAGTGAAACCCTTAAAGGTGTCTGCTGAGAGAAATGCAGTGAGACTTGTTTGTCCTCTAACAAACTGCTGGTTCCTCGTAACCTGGCTGCTCTCCCTGCACCAGGACACAAGGTTTGCCTCACACACCTCTCCGTGCCCTTTTTAGCCCACATGAGTGATGTGAGGGCTTTAGGCAGATGATAACCTCATACAGCAGAGAGGAAAACCAATGTCATTGTCACCCAGGGCCTGAAAAAGAAGAGGACACTGTCCCCACCCTCTCCATCCCGCTGGCCCAGGGAAGAGGAACAGTTTTGTGGTTTTGTGGACACACACACTTCTAAAATTGCTTAAAACTAAGCCAAACCAAGCCCAAACTAAGCTGTGCTGCTCACACTAAGGTTTTATATTACTGCCAAAAGATGGGTCAAATTATTTAAGTTGCTTATTGTGATTCAAGTGTAAATCAGAGTTGAAACCCCAAACAATAGCTTCCCCCATCCAAGCACAGGCTGTACCAGGGTGGTACCTTGGAAAAGAGCAAGCTGCTCCCAAAGAGTTAGTGCATCTGGGATGTTAGTGACAGGACACAGGGAGGAGTCAGGAAAGTGGCTTGTGTTTAAACAGGTGTCACCCCAAAAAACTGCTGTGCTGTCTCTTCCAGCAGCCCTCCCCAGCCTCACTACTGGCACCCACTACGAAGGAGGACAAAAACGTCCAGAGTTTTGGATGATGCTAATTCAAAAATCATGTTCTGCATGGTGGCTGCACCAAGCTACCGCTCTGCTGGACATTTGAAATAGATTTTGGGATAAATTCTGTTGTTTGAGGGTCAGAAAGGGCCTCTGAGGTGAGAGTTGTGCTTATCCCCCACCAGGGGCTGGGTGTCCTGTCTCCAGCCCAGCCTGCTGAGGTAACTCCACTGAACAGTTCTTTTGTGGGAATCCTTGTGGAGGCATCAAAAAACCAACTCCATAAACCCAGACTGGGTGTTTTGGGTAATGAAAAAGCAGAAAGCCAGACTCAGAGACCCCAAACCTCCAGATCTCTCTCTGAACTCCAGTAATTCTTAGATGCCATTTTGATGGTTTTTAATGGGTCTAAACTGGTCTGGCTCACAGAGTTCAGGTTTTTCTTTTCCATTTTCTGGTTTGCGTTTAGAAATCAAGGAGATAAACAAGGATACCCTCTAAACCTGCTGGCTTGCAAGTCCTGGATATATTATTGTCTTTTACACCTGTTTTAATCAAACCCAAGGGCACTTTGCTGCTGTTTCTGCAGACCAAACCTCAGTGGGTACCCACAGAAGAGCCACCCCAAAGTAGAAATAAATAAGGACTTGTAAAAACATTTATACAGACAGATAAAAACACACAGATGCCTCTCTCTTCCTGTATAGCCCCGTTCTCACTGCACAGGTTGAGATAAATCCACCTAGATGTAATGTCCGCTCCCTTCCTCCTCTATTTCAATTTAATTGCAACAAGACACATTCATGTGTGTGTTGCAATTCCTGCTGGGGAGGGGAAATAACCTTCTGGAAGGGGAAAAATAACCCACTGGAAGGGGAGAATAACCCTGGGCTGGAGGAGGCCAGCTGCTCCCTAATCCTGCTGTACACGCTGGCGGCAAGCTAGGAAAACATTCTGGATATACCCACCTGGTTTTTAGCCTGCCTGTACAGAGTCTGTTTTATTGCCTCAGAGTCTAAGGTGGAATTAAACACATCCTTAACTTCAAATGCTTCCTCGGCTGCTTTGCGGAGATCCAGCCCCTTCCCAAAATTCGGCATCTGCTCCAAATCTAACAGGCCGGCTTCGTCCTCCTCAATACACCTGTACCAATGACCAGGGGAAGGGGTGACCTGTGTTAGCTCGTCTGGCCCAGAGCCTGCATGCACCACCCACGGGGGCTCACCAGCCACATGCGTGAAGGGATGGACAGACGGACACGGACACGACACGGCATGGCAGGAGGAGTGAGGAAGAAGTGGAAAGCAACAAGCAGCAGGTTCTTGTCTGAGGCTCTGCATCAAAAGCAGCGAGGCATTGCTCAGTGTTGTGTGGCAGAAACTGGGGCGAACTGCAGCAGAAAGGGAGCTGAGCCTGTGCTGTGTGCAGCAGTCTTTCATTTTGAGGGTGTTCAGATGTGGCTTGAACTTGGGGGGAAAAATCCTTCACGTTTTATAGAATAGTGGAATCTCGTTTTGGTTGGGAGGGACCTTTAAGATCGTTTCATTTCGCCCTCTGCCATGGGCAGGGACACTTTCTACTATCCCAGGCTCCAAGCCCTGTCCAACCTGGTCTTGGATACTTCCAGGGATGGGGCAACCACAGCTTCTCTGGGAAACCTGTGATCCTTCCCTGTGCCAGGGCCTCACCACCCTCACAGTTACAGATTTTCTCTGAAGATCAAACCTCTATCTCTCCTCTTTCAATTTAAATCCACTTCCCCCTGTCCTATCACTCCAGGCCCTTGGAATGAGTCTCCCTCCAGATTTCCTGTGGCTTCCTTCAGGCACTGGAAGGTCACTTTGGAGCCTTCTCTCCTCCATGCTGAACAATCCCAGTTCCCTCAGCCTTTCCTCCCAGCAGAGCTGCTCCATCCCTCTGATCATGCTGGGGCCTGCTCTGGATTCTCTCCAGCAGCTCCATGTCCTTCCTGTGCTGGAACCCCAGGGTTGGACACAGCTCTGCAGGTGGGTCTCACCTGGGCAGAATCCCCTTTTTGCCAGAGCTCTTAGAACTCCACCTGAAGCCAAGAATATTTTGCTACAACTCAAAGGGCCATAGCAGCACCAAAGGCGTTGCACAGATGCCTCTTCCCTTGCCCTGACCAGAGTTATGGAGAGAAAAATGACATCTGCTGAGCTGTGGTACCCTGAAAACTCTGGGGTTTGTGTCTGTTCTCCTGCTCCAGGCTCCTCAAGCCACGGACATCATTCCAGACTCTCCTTGCAGTCCACTTGTCTCGCGTCCCCCAGCGCGGTGAAATGGAATCTGGAGTGAAGGTTTGGATCACACCGGAGGCATGGCATGGCTTGGAGAACAAACCCACAGCACTCACAATGCACCACGGACACGGGCAGGGGGCTGAGCCCCCTGGGGACGGCCCCTCACCTTCGGGTGTGGTCAAAGCTCATGGTGAGAGACGTGGGCTCCTCATCCTCCTCATCCTCGAAGGCTCCCCGGGGCTCCGCCGTGGGCGACGCCGTCTCGTCCTGGGACTTCCCAGTCAGGCTGTCGTCGTCTTCCTCTTCCAGTTCTTCGTCCTCATCGTCCACATCTTCTGTCTTCTCGTTTGCCAAGCCGTGGCACTGGGAATTGCCATCAATATCCTGGATTTCTGGCCTGAAATGTTTGGTTGAATGGCAGGGAGGAGGAGGAGAAGAAGAAGAAAGAAAAAGAAAAAAAAAAAAAAAAAAAAAAGATGGCAAATGTTTAAGTCGGGTATTCCCACTAGAATGTAAGATTTTGGTAATGTTGTACGCAGACATGAACACAGAAACACATTTATAGATACGTATACATTATTTAAAATGTAACAAAGAAGAAAACCAATGTGCTTCAGGCATTTAAAGATCACCCTTCACAGTTCCTAAGGGCCAGTGAGCATGTTGAGAATACACCAACCCCAAGGCTTTTTGAACTACAAATTTGTGTAGTCTGATTTAAATGCTGGTTTTTCATCTCTTAAAATTAACATTTGTGTCAGAAGCAGTCCTCTTCCTTCTCAGGAGGAAGCTTCTACCAGCCAGCCTGAATTCCCTCTTGCATTACTCTGCTGTTCATGCCTGTCCTGCCAGCAGATAACTTAATTTCCTTGCCTACCTTTTATCTGCTAGAGCCGAGGCTTGATTCATCTCGCTATTTGCAATAAAATTTCTGATTTCCGAGAAATAGGAGTCCTCTTTTTCGTCTAAAAGTGCATGGTTGTCAGATTCCGAGTTGGGGGAGGAGGCGCTGGTCCCGAGGTGGTTGGTGATGACTCCGGAGTGCTGGCTCACTGTGGGGCAGGAGCAGGGAGGGACAACAGGAGGGACAACAGCAGAGACAACAGGAGACTCCATCAGGTGATTTCAAGGCCATGGTTATGAGGAAACATAAAGTAAGAATGTTGTCAACAGCCCTCTCACGTTATATTTGTGATTTAATACTCAGGAGAAAAGTCATGGAGCAAAGATCCCAAAGGAAGGTTGTGTTTTCCAGACCAAAATACAGGTGATGTTTAGCATTTATGGGCAATACACACAATTTAAGAACCATTGCAGAGGTCTTTGCCTATAACTTTTCCACAACACTATTTTTTTTTTACCCCTGTTGGGAAATCACTTACTTGGCTTCATCACAGGAATTCCTCTCTTTCGTTTTTTTTTTTTTTTTTTTTTTTAATGTCAAAACAAAGCCAATTCATCTTCTGGAACTTCCAAAAAAACCTTACAAACAACCCTATAAACTCATCCTTAGGGGACAGGGAATTCCAGCAAGGCTTCCCAAGGAGCCAGACCATGGAGCCTCCTCCTCTTTTCAGTGATCCCCAGCAGATCCACAGAGTTTTTCCCCACCTGGAACGTTCTCGTGCTCGTGTTTCTTCAGGTGCCTGTCGAGGTTGGTCTGCTGCCCAAAGCACCTGTTGCACAGGTGACATTTGAATGGCTTCTCCTTGTTGTGGATGTTCCGGACGTGCCGCTGCAGGTTGGAGGAGATGCTGAATGACCTGTCACAGTATTTACACCTGGAAAATATCAAATGCCAGAAAGGTAATGTTAGGGAAGGGAAAAAGCCAGTAAAAGGCAAATAAAAAATAAAAACCAAACTAACTGAACAAAGAAATCCCCCAAATCCACCACAACTACAATAACAAACAAAACCAAAAAAACCCAACAAAAAAACCCCCCAAAATAAAATTAAAAAAAACGAAACCCAAGCCAAACCAAAAACCAAAAACAAGCCCCCAAACCCACAAAAATATCAATAAACAAACAAAAAACCCCACCCCAAAACAAAATAACAACAAAACAAAAACAAAAAACCCAAAACCACAAAACCAAAAACAAAACAAGAAAAAAAAATCAAAATCAAAAGCAAAAAAAAAACAAAACCCCAAACCAAACAAAAACCCAAACCCAAACAAAACCCCAAACCAAACAAAACCCAACCAACAAAACATTAAAAAAAAAAAAAAGAGAAAAATCTGACAATCAAAATCCCATGGAAATGTTGGTCTATAAATCTTTACTCAGCTGAAGGAAGCACAAAGCATTAATCATCCCAGACAAATCTGATGTTATTGTTACTCAAGAAGCACAAAGAAAGGATTAGGATTAATTTAGGAAGTGAGTCGTCCAAACAAATAAGAGTTGGAAACAAAATAATTATTTTTCCATGCATGGCTGTAGGAATGAGAGAGCTGGATTTATTCCTTCCATTTTTTATTTTTTTGAGGGGAATCAGGTGAAATATGGCTGTGGAGGGAGGACAAGGAAGACAGAAGAAGAAAGAAGGGAGGTGAAATGTATAAAATAGTTATTAACTGGCAAATCCCTGCATGACAGTGAGCTGGACACACAGAAAATTCTGGCTCTGTTTGTGAAATTCCTTGTGGTACTGGAGCTACAGCACGGTTTAAAGGTAATTAGAACTGTTCTTACAGCAAAACAGCTCCCAAGAAATCCACCATCCTTTCCAAACAGGGTAAGATTTACTCTTAGGCGAGTAATATATTTCAAATAGTGGTTCTTTTTTAGGATTAACCAAGGAAGAGAGCAAAGCCCCTTTTTAAACCACAACATATCCAGACTTCTAAAGTCCTTCGTTTTCCCCTTTTTTTTATTCCCCAAATATCTGGTTTACGAAGAAAAGCTGGAATGCAAGGAGCCCAGCCAGGATGTTCAGGGCAGCTGCTGAGTGAATAAATGTTCCCTCTCTGCGCTCAGTCTCTGCAGGACCCACCGCAGATGGGCTGGGGGCTTGTTCGAAGCCATCACTCCCTTTTTTTTTGGGTTTCGAATCCCTCCAAATAAATCGGAATTGCTCGGGGTGATGGTGTGAGGACTCAGCCCGAGCTGCCAGCGCAGAGCCGGAGCCGCTGATGGACTGAAGGTGGCAGCTCCGAGCTGCGCTGGAGAGTTTGGGTCTAAAACTCCTGAAAACATCATTCCTGCCCGGACCCGCCGAATTCCTGCTTAGATCTCCCTTTAAACACGTCGCCTGTACCTCAGCAAAGCTGCTCCCAAAACCCACGAGCGACAGAATCTGTCTCTGATGCAGAACTCCACAAGTCCTGGGCATTTCCAAAATTCAAACTCTTCCCAAGCTCTTGTAATTCCAGAACAAGCCCACCTCAGCAGGGCTGCTCTGAGCTCCTCTAACACACAGCAACATCTGCCCCACGGAGCTGAGCTACTCACCGATGGGAATCCTGCCATCCCAGAATGGTTTTGGGAATCTAAACACCATCCGTGGGCAGGGACACCTTCCACTATCCCAAGGTGCTCCAAGCCCCGTCCAACCTGGCTTTGGACACCTCCAGGGATGGGGCAGCCTGTGCCAGGGTTTCCCCAGCACTCCAAGACATGGAGATGGAGGTTTTGGGAATATCAGCAGCTCCTGATGTGCACAGACTCACCCCATGCCTGCCTCACTCAAGGATGGAACTGGATTTCCCTGGACACAGAGGACTTCTGTGGGATTCTTCCCTACAGATGCAACAGGTTCAAGTGCGAGTGGAAAAGATCCCCGCAGTGAAACACAACCCCCCCATTTCCAGATGTGCTCCAGCTGTGATTTTTATTCGGTCTCGAAAAATAAATCGATATTATTTTTGGAAAAAGTGGGGATACGTTTATGAAACACTCGCTCTTGCTGGATGTTTATGGATTCCATGTCCGCCTCTGAATATCCTACTGCTAAATCTCCAACAAGAATAAAGATATTTCAAATAATGGGCCTTTATTAGGATTAACCAAGGGAAAGGGTAAAGTCCCTTTTTAAGCCACAGCATTTCCAGACTTCTAAAGTCCTTTGTTTTCCCTTTTTACTTTTTTTTTTTTTTTTTTCCAAAAACCCTCCAAATAACTAGAAAACAAGAAGTTATTTGAGCATCAGCAAGAACAACCACAGTTTCCACATGGAGAGTTAAACACCTATTTCCAGCACCAAGGAATTTGCTCTCGGATTCCTGTTCAACACTCCAGCAAACTGCAATATCCAAACCTGCCAACATCCCTAAATTCCTGCTATTCCATGGGATTTTCATGAGTAGTTTCGTCCCTCTTCTCATCCTTGCTGATGCCAGGGGTTTTCTCTCCCTCCCTGCCCTCACCAGCTCCTAAAACACGCTTTTTTGGTGTGTCCCAGTTTCTGGCACAGGGGATACCTGGCACAGGGGATACCTGGCACAGGGGATACCTGGCACAGTGGGCATCAGGATAACCCATGTTCCCAGCCTGGCTTTCCCTGCCATCACCCCCAGGAGCAGCTCCAGACATTTAAAGGCAGCTCTTACACATCCACGGCAGGAACAACCCGGCCTCCTCCACGTCCATTTATTTAGATGTTCAGGAAGCCTTTGAAAAGTTCCCTGTGACAGGTCCTCGCCCTAACCCTGTGCTGTGTGGATCCAGGGTCGGGGATGGGAAGGGATAAAGAGCTTGTTAAAAAAAATAGGAACCAGAGGGGCACTGGGAAGGAGCAGGGAATGCCTGGGAGCAAAGGGATGAGGGAGATGTCTGGGGTTATTTGTGGTCCCAGGGGGGTCGGTGCTGGGAGCTCTGCTGGTTTTAATCTAAATAAATGGCCCAGGCAGAGGAACCCGCTTAAATTCAGGGAAAGGGGTGAATGGTGAGGGAGGAGAAGAATAAAACTTAAAGGCAGCCGTGTTTGCTTTGCAAACAGCCCCACAAAGCTTCTCCCTTATCAGCTTAAAGGGCAGAAATATCCAAAGTGAGAGGGAGGGACAGCAGGGAGGCAGCCCGGGCTGGAGCTGGGGAGCTCTGACAGGAAATCCTGGGAGCTGGAGAACCTCTGGAACCTGGGACAACACGGGAGAAAGCAGGGAGCAAACCCTGGGAATGTGAGGAGGAGTTCCTGAGTCGTCCTCACGAAGTTTTGCACTGATCAGTGTGAGCTGGAGAGGCAGAATTGCAGGAAAAACCCCAAAAATACGTGGACAGCAAATCTCCCTCTGAGTGACTCCTCAGCCTCAAGTGCTTTATAGCAGGGGTGAGCTCAGGCTGCATTTTGAAAACCAGAAAATGAGAAATATCTTCAACGTTTATTGAGCTATGTGCAATTGAAATGACATGGTAAATGTAAGTTGTGGCTGTGAGTTGCAGATTAATGCAGATAACTGGACATGAGGCCTCCAGTGGCCTTTTTATCACTGAATTCTGAAATACGTGGTCCTGAATTTCAGGTTTGGTGCAGAAAAAAAGAATAAATAAAAAAAGAGTGAAAAGAAACAAGTTGAATTTCCCTGTAGACCACAGTGTTTTCAAATTATTTGATTTTTAGAAAGTGCATCACCAGATATTTCTCACTCTTCTCAAAACATTTTGCATTTTCTCTCTATAAAAACAATCTACCTCCTTATTGCTCCTGTGCTATCAATTCCTACTTTATACATAATTAGACACTTAAGAAGTTTGAGTGATTTCATAGTCCCCTCCAAAAAACTCCAAAAAACCCATCACTTAATCAGTGACCATCAGGAATCAAAACCCAAGGCACCCTATTTTCTGGCCTGTTACCTTTAAGCACATAGCAATTAATATTTGGATTCTTATTTAAATTATTATATATATAAATATTTTTATATAGGAACAGGGTAAAAAAAAATTTAAACAATCAAAAGCAAAGTTGCAAAGGAGACAAGAGTAAAACACTGAGAAGTCAGCAACCTCCTTTTACCTGCCTGAAGTCAGCACTTAAAAACCAAGATTTCAAAACAAGTCTGGCTGCCAAAGCTGCAAATCTCAGTTCTCTGAGAGGAAAAGCAAATCAATGATAATTAAAGCTCGCCTGTAAACGCAGCCCCGGCTCTCCTGAGTGCTGTTAGAATGCAACATTGTCCAGGAGTCAGACCTCTAAAAAACCCACACAGGCTATTTTCTGGGAGAAGACCAGATCAAATAAATCTTTATTTTCCTAACCTTTGTTAAGTTGCAAGTCTCCTTTTTTGGAAGAAAACTGAACTAACGATCTCGGAATAATCGGGAGCGAGCGTTGCAGTGGACAGGGAACACACAGGGCCCGTTCAGGCATATCAAATAACACAACCCCAAACATCACAGCAGGGAATGGGTCCAAAATATATGTCTGCTTTCGGGGGGGGGGTGTGGTGGTGGTGGTGTATTTTTAATTTACCTAATGTCTGCACAAAAAATGCTGGATGGAAAATAAACGCGATTCTCAGCGTAGCAGGGATTACAATGTGGGAGAGTCAATTCTTAGGTTAAACTGAGCATAAAAATGTGATGTATTTGACCACATGGCCTTTTGCTGCTCATAAATTTGTGTTTCTCTTTATTTAATAACTGCTCCATTTGCTTTGTTGTGAACTTATGGCTGCGTATGAAATGCTGCAATATCAGCTACCCAAAACGAAATGGAATTGTTACCATTGTTTGACAACCTGCAAAACACTCCCTCACATCACGGCAAACACAAGGCTTGATTTGCAGTGAGCTCTTGATTCATCATTCCTTCAGGTTTGCTCATTTCTGGACCTCATTCTAACAAAAAAATGGGCTTTTTATTTTTTTTTTCCCCAAGCTTTTTGAAACCGCTTGTAATGCACTGGGAGAAAATGCTGGGGGAAAGATTTCCATGAGAAACAGTTATTTATATACCTAAGCATACATATTACTTATATTTTCTTGTGAGTCTTATTCAGATTTAAAGCCCTGACTTGGGCAGGAGCCACAGAACACACTGGGCTGGGGCACTGTCCCTGTCCACACTGAAGAATCAAAATCCCATCACCTTGTCCCCAGCTAACAGAAAATAGCTCAGCCTTCAACCTTAAACACACACAAACGTATGAGACTCTGTGTGAATCCCCCCCTTCCAGTTCTCCTTTAAAACTCTGTGAATTAAGCTCAGACACTACCAAAATTCAGTTTTAAGGCAAGTAAATCAACAGGTTTTTTCTTGCCTTTGGTTTTTATTTGATCCTCTACTGCAGGCACCTCTGATGTGCATTAAGAAAAAAAAAAAAAAAAAAATCAAAAACCCAGCTAGCCCCAGCAGTGAAGGTCCTGGCAAGCCCTTCAAAACCAGCCTGAATTTCAGAGCCATTCAGCACCTTCAGCTGTCCTTGAGATGAATGGTTAACGTGAGTGTGAAACAACACTGCAAATCAGAGCCCTCATTTGCCAGCATACATCTAAATATAAGTTAAGTGTCTATCTTCGAGCTGCCAAGCCTGATTATTTTTGGCTGGCACACATAATATACAACCCTATGAATCACTCTGTGTAATGCTCCAGGCCTGTGGTATTCTGCTGGCACAGCTTTATAGAGGGTGAGGGGGAAATGCTGGAGTGGTGAGTGAGGAGTGTTTTGGGAAAAGGACTTTTATAGAGGGGCAACATCACCTGTAAGGCTGCTCCCCAGTGTGTGTCCGCAGATGCCTCGTCAGGTTGGCTGAGCGTGGGAAGATCTTGCCACAGTACCTGGATGGGGAAGAGCCAAAGGAAACCATCAGGAGAGCCAAAGGAAAGCCAATGGATGCCACGGCACAACCTCCACCCTTCATCCTGACGCCGCTCCCAAAATCCCTTCATGCACTCACGTCCCATGGAGGACAGTGGGGAGGATAAATCTCCCGCCCCAGGGTTACACCAGGAGCAGCTGAGGGAGCTGGGAGGGCTCAGCCTGGAGAACAGGAAGCTCAGGAAGAGCCTTCTCACTCCTACAACTCCCTGAGAGTGCAGCCAGGTGGGGTCAGGCTCTGCTCCCACGGAACGAGGGACAGAACAATAGGAAACAGCCTCAAGTTGCACCAGAGGAGGTTTAGATTGGATAATTGGATTTTTTATTTATTTTTTACAGAAAGGCTTGTCACACCTTGGAATGGGATGCCCACGGAGGTGGTGGAGTCACTATCCCTGGAAGTGTTCAAAAGAAGTGTGGACACGGCACTTGAAGACAAGGTTTAACTACAGCATTCCTGCATCAGGGTACAGAGGGTTTAATCACTGCCTGGGCAGATTGGAACTTGAGATGTTTCTGCATCTCCTTTATAGCCCTGTTGATGTGCTCATCGTATGGAATCTGCTCTTTCATCCTTGGAATTCACAGAATTTTCTCTAGATAAAGGCTGTAGCAGCACACTATGGGTTAGAAGCCTGACAAGCTGCTTAGAGCAAGGAAATGCAGCCACAGGAAATTAATAAAGGAAGGAATTGTGTTCCCCAATAAATCCAGTTCACCGTAAAAACAAAAAGGTATAAATAAATACACTAATTGGGAAATAAAGACGTAAGGATGAAGGGCTGTGCTCTGTGACTATTACAGGGGGAAGCTATGACAGTCTTTCCTTATTTCAGAGACCTTCAGCTGTCCTGAGGATGAACAGTGAATGTGAGTGTTCCCCCGCAATGGTAATCCAAATGTTAATTTTTGAGTGTGCATCTAAAATTCAAGTTTAGTCCTTTTTCTAAGTAGAAACCTCAAATTTCTAAATAAGTCAACTGAAATCTGAGCCCTCAGCTCTTGTGGCAAAGTTGAATGTAAGAGACACATCAACCAAAGTTTGTACCCACTTTCTGCACCCAAAAAATCCCCTCAGCAGGAGCCACCAGGAGAACCTCGAGGTAAAACTATGATAGCAGAGAGAGGTTTATTATTAAATATCCTTGATCTGCTCCAACTTGGAGCTGGACGGGTACGTGAGGAGTTCTGTGGATAGAACTGCTTGAAAACGTTGTTTCCTGCATGCCATTTTTTAAAATTTAATCATTTTTCCATAGTTGAGGTTGGATATAGCATTGGGACTGGCATTGGGAACGTTTGCCGCCGCACACCAGAGACTTGGCCTGGGGAGTTGGGTTTGCTTGAGAATCTCCAGATCCGCTCCCGAGGTTATTAAAAATTACAAAGCAAACAGAAGATGCTGATTTCCTACCAGACAAAACAAGCTATTTCAGAGGGAATTAGTCATCCCAGCTCTGCTCTAATTCCGCCGCTCCTTGTTTTCCCTCCTGGCGGAGACATTGGTGAGGAGCTCCTCTGCTCCACGCCGGTGCCCAGTGCAGCTCCCCGGCTGGGATGGCACATCCTGGGCTATTCCCACATCCTGGGATGTTCCCACAGCCTGGGGCTCAGTGTGGACGCCGTGGGATGCCCGGCTCACCTGCAGGTGTAGCGCTCCTTGCCCTTGCGCAGGATGGGGTCGGAGAGCGTGGGCGGCGGCGAGCGGAAGTTGAAGGGGTGGTGGGGAAGGGGCTGCAGGGACGAGCCAGAGTCGGCCTTCATGGCTGCAAAGCTCTCCAGTTTCTCCGTCATCGTCTCGATGGCCGACATCTGCAAGGACAAGGAGACAGCCCCCGTCAGAGGAACCCCTGGCAAGGGCAAGGTCTGCTGCAGGAGACACCGGTTTTGGTCAGGCAAAGGCTCCTGCTGGTGTTGGCTCTTTTGGGAGCTGGAGGTGCAGTGGGAAACAGAGCCAGTGAATCCAGCCAGGAGAGACAGGAGGAATGTGTTGGTCATGGAGAAAGCAGGAAAGGCACAGCTGGCAAAGCCAGGCATTTAAGTCACAGAAATGAGCACTTGTTCACTCTCTGCAGTGTGCATGTGCTCACTTTCAGCACTTCAGCTGAAAAATCATCTCAGAATATACCTGAAACATCCATTTTTACCGGGATAACACTGAAATTAAACACCATGATCAGATGCTGGAGGTATAACTCAGTACCCAAGCCCAAACCAAAGTCTTGGGAACAGGGAGGTCTGACATTTCCTACAGCATCCCAGGGACTCAGAAGGACAGGGCAGTGAGTGTGGGTGGGCAGGCAGGGACACAACTCCAGGAGAGGGGGAACAGGGAAGTTTTGGGCCCAAAGCAGAAGAATCCTGGCCAAAGTGGAGTGGGAGGGATGTGCAGTGGCTGCTTCAGGGAGCTGAGAGGAGAGGCTGAGGCTGAAGGGGTGAGGAGGGAGCAGCTGGGAAGAGGAGGAGTTGGGATCAGGCTCAGGATGGAGTGGGTCCACAGGGAGCTTGCCTGGTGAAGAGGCCAACATTTTAATTATGGGTAGGAAAGGTTCAGCAGCTCCTAAAGGTGATGGAAGGATGGGTGGGAGATGGCTGAGTTTCCTGGAGTGAAAGGGAGATTCAGCCAAACCCCCGGATGTGAGCAGTGGCTGGGTGAGTTATGGGCAGGAGGGGCAACACCTACACATCCCTTTGGGATGGGAGCAGCTGGCATGCAGGCCTGGGGCTGGGACACCGAGTAGAATGTCCCTGGATGCTTTATCAGATTGACTTTGTATGACTTGGCCATGTTCTCACAGACACGAGATTAAACACCACACCAGAAAGAGGGAGAAAGGGAAAACCCTGGAGATACAGGAGAAGGGGAAAGCAAGAAAGGAAAGAATGAAGCTGGACTATGTGCAAAAAGGAAAAACGGATCTGCATAAAAATCCTGCCTAAAGAACAGCACTTTTACTTTCATTACAGAGCGACAGGAAACCCAAGTCCAAGAGAGCAACTCAGCTCAGAGGACGACGCTGACCCCTCCGACGTCCAGCTCCGTGCACTCCTGAGAGCACTTTGGAGATACCAGGGGCAGCAAAGAGGGATAAAACAAACAAGGCAGCAATAAAGCTGCCTCCTGGCTGCTCTGACATCACCGGGACAGGCGGGAGCCGCGGAGGCAGCCCGGGCGGCAGCGAGGAGCGGAAGGCAGTAGGAAGCCATACATCACCCCGAGATGCTCGATTGTACAGGAAGGGCTGACCTTTTGCACGTTTACACTTTATTAAACTGGGCTTTAGAAGCTAGGGAGGGGGGGGAAGAGAGCCAAGATATTGTTTAAAAATATACGGCTATGAAAAAAAAAAAAGTTGTCTTAATCACCCCCGAAGACATTGTGGAGGGCTGACAAGCATTCATAAGCTGTAAAAAAAGAGGAGTAGTAGCCCCCATTTCCCGATAATAGATCCACAGCCCCTTAGCTGGAGGCTCCCAGCCCATGATAAATAGTAAGTAATACTTAGCACCAGCCACTTGAAAAGGTTACTTGATCATTTACAGCACCAGCTCTGCCCCAGCTGCCAGTCATACAACAAAACCATCATGTTAAAAAGCTCTCCGGACCTTTCAGAGCTGAGCTCTCAGCCCTTCGCCGAGGTACCTGGAGCTCTCCTTTGTTGTGCCCTGTTCTTTAGGCACTTAGTCACAGATATTTGCTGGCTCGAGAGCCGTAGGCTGGTTTTAAAATTCTAAACACTGGCCACGGCCTCTCCAGTGGCAAAGGCACTTTGCTATTTAGGGAACAACTGCCTGGTTATAATAAAACAGAAAGGGGGAAGAAAAGAATCTTAACAGGTGAGGAAAGGCTTTCCATTAAGTTATCAAAAAGTTACACTGGTTATTTATGTTGTCCAGAGTTTCATTTGGAATAGACAATGCAGGAAAACTCCCAGAGAGCAAAGGAACTTCTGCCAACGACTGGCTAAGAAATAAGAGCTGCCTGAAATTCATTTTGAGAGAGGAAACATCTCCTGAGTGCTTTTATCACATCTTCTGGCTTCATCACATCCCGGTGAGGGCACTCTGAGAGAGCTGGGGATTAATCACAGAGGAAAAGGCTGAGACCAGACTCGTGTCTGGAGTGAGAAAAGCCTGGGTAGAATGTGACTCTGACTGACCAGGCACAGGAACATCAGTCCTAATGAACAAAGCAGAGGCAGGAACCCTGAAAATGTGATTTCTTAGGAAAAGATCCAGGATCCAGGATCCTTAGCAATCCAGGGAATGGTCATGGCCCCAAGGCTGCCAGAGCTCTCACACACAGGGTGGGACTGTTGGGGTGTCCTGTGCAGACCGCAGGTTGGACTGGATGATCCTTCCAGCTCAGGACATTCCCTGATTCTATGATAATACTGGATGGGATCTGCTGGTACAAATCTCCCATATTCTGGGACAAATGCCCCGTGTTCCTTTGCTGTGTCTGAAATACCTGACTGACTGCAGCATGGGAACAGGACCTCTCCAGATCGAGTGATCTGAACACAGCGCCTGCCTTATTAAAAATCAGTTATCAGGAAGCTTTGGGTTGGAGTGATTGCAAATTTGAAGCTATGTTGTGTGATAAGCTGTTAGAGATAACCAGACCTTCCAGATCTTTTCACTGCCATGGGAAGAGGACGTGGTCAGGATTTCGGGAACAATGTTAACAACCTTCCACCCAGAGCTTGCTCCTGCTTGGGGTCTGAATGTTTCTCATCGTCTCCTTGGGTTGCTTTGCCACACTGGCTCCTCCCTGCTATCAGATTCTTTACAGGCAGATATCCCCACTATTCTAACTCACACAAACACAGGATGTTCCTGGCCAGCCTGTCACCATTATCCAGCCTGGATGAAGGAAAAATCGGGGGAAGTTATTAACCAAACTCTGAGGCTGGTGTGAAACAATGTGGGAACTAAGTTTAGCTGTGAAAGCAACCAGGACCCAGATTTCACAAACCTGCGAGTTATTTATCTAAGGTGGGAAACATTATCAGGGGAGAACAATGTTTGTGAATATAAAGGAGAGCACAATGAGGACCACGGAGCTGGGATCACAGCCTGGGCACAGCAGGGGATAGCTGGGGACTGTCACACGCCTTTGGAGCAGCACAGCTGAACCCATGGCCTGGCACTTCCACACACTCCTCATGATGTGGGAAATTCAGGAAAGTATTCTGGGGCTGGGCAGTCCTTCTTCACTTTGTACCGCTGCAAATGACCCCCACAAGGTGTTCCCAAAGGAAAAACCTCGCAGGCATTCTGGGCTGTGGAAGGGGAGTTTGGCAGAACCTATGAGCTGCCCAGACCTCATCCCTGTTTTTCTGGTAATGCAAAGGAAACAGCAAGGCACAACTGCCACCATCCCCAGATTGTGAATTCAACGTGTCTGGAAGGAACTGGTGGAAAATAGTGGAGTTTCCAGTCAGGCTCTTGGATGAGTCTGATCCCAGTGATCCCAGTGATCCCAGTGTGTACCATCCGCACCTCAGCATTCCATCAGCACGGCAGGAGAGTGTCCCTGCTTTTACCTGGGGGTGAAAAAGCAGCGGGGAGGGTCGCAGGTACTTCTCCTTGAGGGCACCCACGGGGTCTGTCACCTTCCGCTTCTCCACCCTGCTGGACAACAACACAGAGGGTTACATACCTCACAGGGAGTGCTTCAATCACACAAAGGTTATTCTCTAACTCATACAAAGATCTTCCACCCCCTTCTCCTGGACACTACAGATTCTGATGCACAATTCCCCCGCAGAAAGAGTTGGAAACAACATGAACACAAATCCCCTCCTTTGGGCAGTATTTTTTTTTAGCCTTCAGGCTGATGACTAAAAAAAGGTTTTGCTCGTGCTCTGCTGCAGTGGTTTATAAACCTCTGCTGTTGTGAAATGTCATGGAAAACCCTGTGTTTAGAGCAAAACTGTCTGAGCAGGAAAAGCTCTAGGGTCCACAGCAGGCAGCCCCCGCACAGAAAAAAACTTGTCTTTGAGAGTTTGCATTTATCTGAAGAGTTAACACTGCAGCCCCAAGCGTGCTGAAATCATTAGGTGTTTCATATTTGTTTCCTCCCTCGCAGCTGAGACATAATTTGCATTGAGTTTCTTTGGCAATCCCATGTGGACAACGATTTAAAAAGTGAGGGACTGGTGGGAGAATTCTGAAGTGGCTCAGAAACCCGAGTTCTTCTGATATCACCTTGGCCTGTTCAAACTTTTCGTGTTTAAGCATCTGAGATGCAGAAATCACCCTAAAGTGAGGCTCTTGTTTTTGAAAATATTGGCTTTGCTTCCAGAAAATATTCTACTTGCAGGGAAACAGGGGTGTGGAATCACCAAAAAGACAAACTGAGATGTTCTCTAAGGGAAAAAAAGTGTTGAGGAAGTCACTCCAACAAACACAGCTGCATCTTTAAACAGCTGGAATTGAGTCCATCCAGCTAAACCAGCAGAAATCCAAAAGTAAGAGTGATTTTAACTACATTAGTCCAGCATAAATTGAGAGCAAATTATTTTAGCTGCATTTCAGCTGATTGGTGTGTGGATCAAATTACCAAAGAGTTTAAAGAAGAGCCCTGCCGAGTTCAGTCAGTGAACTGTGCTTAATCTGCATTTAATTCTTCTTGGGTAGAGGGAAAGAGAAGAGCTGGATTGGAAACGCAGTCAGAATTAGGGGGCTTTGGAAAGTACGTGCTTTTATGGTTCTGAGTTGCCAGAAAAACCAAAGAATAAGCAAAAAGCTGCTCCCTGAGCCCTCTCTGACCAGCACAGCTTTTGTCTCCATGAGGCTGTGAAATGCCCAAGGGAACATCCCTGATCCCAGCAGAGCTGTCTGGGGAGGGCTCTGCCTGCTCCTTGTGCGTAAAACCTGGTGAAGTGACAGCATTCCCCCAGCTCTGCCATCTCCCAGCGCTGGGAATGGAAACACGAGGTCCAAATGTCCCCGTCAGAGCCCAACTCAGAGGATTAAGCTGATGGTTTCAGCCCAGTGCCTGAGAACGTCACCCCCACGGGCTGAGCTAAAAACTGCCCCCATTTCAGACTGTCTGGCCGCATTAAATTATATCACCAGGAGAAAATGTCAAGGATTTAAGTGGCCTTTGGGAGAAAAAAAAAAAAAGAAAAAAAAAAAAAAAGAAGGAGCCAAATGATGTGAGAGAGTCTGATAAAGGGAAGTTTAGAAACAAAATATTTCCATATTTTTCAAGCTGGGACTTGGAAGCCGGGCTGTTTCGCTCATTACATCAGAAGTCTGATTCGCAAGCAACGCCACTGCTGACTTTCTATTTTAACACATGACTAAAACTGTGTGCATCCCATGGAATGCAACAAACGATGCCCCCGTCCTTCACTTCCATCTGTCTTCTGGGCCTTTACGGTTTTCCCGAGGCTGCTGTTTTAATTGGCAGTGGCTTTTCCAGGCCGTGTTATTTCAGTATTCCTGCTGAGAGTGCCCAGAGGTGGCAGGACCCTACATGGATTCTTTTGCCTCTCTATCCCATTTATTGATTTTTTTTCCCCCCCTAGGGGTACTTTTTACATGAACAGTGTTCACACCATGCCTGATTTCTCCAGGAGGAGATGGCCACGGTGGGTGCCAGGCAGGACATGGCACCTCCTGAGCTGGGAGGTGTCCCCATCCCAGATGGAATGGTGTGGGCACACAGTGGCAGAGCCAGAGAGGCTTGTTTAGCCAGCACTGAGGGCTCACTAATCCTCACCCCAGCCACAGCTCCTTGGCCTGGCCAGACACTGACATCACTTTTTCCCACAGTTATCAGCCCTGCGACAGCGGCTGGAGGTGACATCTGGGCTGTCGTGGTGCTGGCAGCCCTCTGAGTGCCCGTCCCACCGTCACACCACGGTGGCTCTGAGGATTTCCAGTGCCAGGGACATGGCAGATCCTGCAGGGGACCAGCCATTAACCTTCCAGCAGGCTGGGCACAGCAAGGATCACCAGGCATTCAGCACAAGGACAAAGCATTCACCTCCACAAACTGAATCCAGGAGCGCTCCAGGCCAAGCACACGTATCCAGATGTGTGCTGTGGAGCATTTAGACATGGTAGTGGCTGATTTAGATATGTTGATGCCTAAATCAAACTAGTTCAGGACACGTCTTTTCACGGGGCTTTGCTAAAACCAAACGTGCCATGTCCACCTCATCCAAAGGCAATGCCCAGATGGGTAACACACGAATTTACTGTTACCCTCACCACGAAGTTATTATAAAGTTTCCTCTGGGAACAGGTTTTATAAAAAGCTCTCAAGCAACAAGAGTCCAAAGCCTCCCCTTTTCTCTTCCTCCTGAATTGATGCCTTCTGGAAGTTTAGCTGACATTTGGATAACTTCACCCAGCCTGCTCTGCACATGCCTTCCATGTTCAGCTCATTCTGACGTAACGCATCAGGCCCTCCTCAGAACCATCTGTTCAAGTGACACCAGAAAGGCCTTGTTATCTCCCAAGAAAGATAAATCTGTGAGAAATGTATCTGGGAGAGATCTGGGTAGTAACACGCTACCATGTGTTTACACAGGACTTGTTACTCCAAGAGTAACATGTTTCAGCAGGTTGGGTCTGCACCAGCAGCTCCTCCGAACGGAAAAACCCCAAGAAAAGGCATTGGAAAGGAAAAGGGAGGGAGGGAGAAAGAAAGGTGAAGTGGCTCACAAAAGGCCCTCGAGTCAGGCAGTGGGAGAGCTGCATTTCCAGGCTCCCAGGGCTCCTGACTCATTCCCAAGCCATGAGAGCCCGGGGCTCCAAGGCAATCTGAACTCTGCATTCTTATCGAATCAAACCTCTGGAATTTCGCCAGCAGAAGTGCCATCTTAGTGATGGCTCGGCTCGTGGGAGAGTCCTTAAATAGGTCAAGTTTCTTCTTTATCAAAATAAGGATGTGCTCTTTACACATTGATTATGAGGGCTCCTTGAAATTACTCAGCCCTTTCCATTCAGGAAATTCAATGTGTCGAGAGGTACAGACAACAACAGGAGATGCTCACTGTTCTTCCCAACCAACCTGCATGCTCCCCTTCCTCAGGGTGTGGTGTCAGCTGGAAAAGGAGCTGGTTAGGGAAAGGCTTAAGGCAGGGTATGTTAATACCTGTAGATGGGGTCCATGAAAAAGGGCGATGGCTTAGCGTAGTGCAGGGAAGGCTGCTGAGGCAGCTGGGACTGGGAAATCTTAGGTAAGACCTCACTGGCCATCAGCTTCCTCTCCCCATAAATGTGGTTTTTCCGTGGCTCTCTCCCTCCGTTCTGGCTGGCTCGGATGCGGTTGCCAATGCTCAGATCCAGTGGCTGCTCCTCCCCTGAGGATGGGGCTGGGAGGACCTTGGGGGGCGGCAGGATTGGCTTAATCTCTTTTGGCTTCGTGGTGAGATCGAAGGGGGACTCCGAGCTGGTGCCGCCGGCTTTGTGGAGGTCCCTGGGTGACTTTGGTTCTGCCTTGACCAGCAAGTTGTGATTGAGGGTCCGCTCCGTGAAAGGGTAGAGGGAGTGGGGGAAATTGGGGAGGAACTGGAAAGGGAACATGGAATGATACGGGAGCGAACCCATCTTTTTCTCCTGCATCCCCATAAAGCCAGGCCCAAAATACTTCTCTGCGATGGAGGCGATCGCTTTAATAGAGTCATTGGCTGCCCCCGTGGTGGGCAGCAGGTGCTCCTCAGGGGGAGGGAAGAAGGAATGCTGAGAATAGAAGAGAGGGATCTCGCTCGTGGTGTTGGTGGAACTGGCAGACACCGAGCTGCTGATGAAATCCGGCTTGGTCTCGATTTGTTTGCTCTTGTCTTTCGTTTTGTCCCTGTCACTCTCCGCGTCACTGTCCAGGTCGGAGCCGGTGCCAGTGGTGGTGTCCAGATCCGTGCCCGTGGTCGTATTGACATCCTCAAAGTCACTGCCATCGGACATGTCACTGTTCCTGGCTTTTAGCTTCTCCAGGTAGGAGTTTTCCAGGCTGCTTTCACATTTCTCCTCCCCTGAAGGGGCCTGGTTGCTGTTGCTCACGGCGGAGATCAGCGGCAGCGCCGGGTTCCCGAGGGGGCTGGGGAGCTTCGCGTCCGCAGTGTGGTTGAGGGGACTTTTGAGCAGCTGCGTGGGTGGTAACAAGGGGGGCCTGGGGTACAGAGAAGGCGGAAAAATCCCCGGGAATCCCGGGGTGAGGGCGGGGAAGGCCGGTGGGGCTGGCGAGAACGGGATCCCGCTGGGGTGCGGGCGGGATGGGAAATACTCATTAAAGCCCAGACTGGCGTGGTTGAGGTTGGGAGAGGGCTTGGATTTGTCCATCATGGAGGTGGGCGTGAGGGGGAGGCCGGGGGCGAAGATGCCGGCGGGGTTGTAATGGTTCTTGCCCTCGCAGAAGCGCCGGTGCTTGTTGAGGGAGGAGGTAGTGCTGAACATCTGCCCGCAGTCCTTGCACTTGATCTGGGTGCGGCAGTCCGCGTGCATCCGCTTGTGGCGGCACAGGTTGGAGAACTGCGTGTAGGATTTGTGACAGACCTCACCTAAAGCGTCAACAGGAGCCAAACAACAGAAGCGATATGAAATTAACAGGAAGATTGCAGGGGTTCGCCACGGGATTCACCAGCCCACCCCCGCGGATCTCCCTTCCCTGAAAGATGAACAAGAGAGAGCAGAGTCTCTCACTCTTCCCGTCACCACCTTGCCCTTGGGATGAAGCCCATCTGGGAGAATCTCTCAGGAAGCAGCTGCACAGAAATCTGAGGGGATGTGCCAGCTCTCTCTGCTCAAAGTTTGGGGGAGTTTTCAGGAAGGATAATCATGGAGTCACGGAATGGTTTGGTTGGGAGGGGCATAAAGCCCATCTCATCTCACCCCCTGCCATGGGCAGGGACACTTTCCACTAGCCCAGGTTGTTCCAAGCCCTGTCCAACCTGGCCTTGGACACTTCCAGGGATCCAGGGGCAGACACAGCTTCTCTGGGAAACCTGTTCCAGTGCCTCACCACCCTCACAGGGGAAAATTCTTCTGTATATCCAACTTAAATTTCCCTTCTTTCAGTTTGAATGCATTCCCTCTTGTCCTGTCACTCCATAGTCCCTCTCCAGCTTCCCTGTAGCCTCTTCAGATCGTGGAAGGTGCTGTGAGATCTGCACACAACTTCTCCAGGTTGAACAGCCCCAAATCTCTCAGCCTGGATCCACTGGTGAGATGCTTCAGTCCCCTCAGAACGTCTTTGCACTAATCATATATTTTTAATGATAACATCTATTTATCCCAGCTCATCTGCTTCCCATTAGTCCTAGCATGGCAGGAAGCACTGAGGGCTGGAGGGAGAAGAACTTTGCCTCATTTAATCAAACCTGCCCTTCCTTAATGCCCTCAGTGGTACATAACCCCTCCAGGGGGATGCTCTATAAATCCCCTGTCAGCCAGACCTGGCTTCTGCCAGGGCTGGGATCTCTTTTTTTAATCCATTAAATCAGTCGAACACCCCTGCCCCGCTAACTGAAGCCACATCAGCATTTTCTTTAACGACCTGTAAATACCAAGCTTTCAAAACATGGATTTTTATGACCCCTTTCCACCTCCAGACTTTGCTGCTGTGGAAGCAACAGGGCAAAGCGGGACAGGAATCCCACACCAAACTTTTATACACATCAAAACACTGTGACTTTTTATTATCTGGTGCCTCTTTCAACATGGGAATAAATGTGGTGGTGAATTAACACACTCCTTCCCCCGGGGAACTGCTGTTATCACCCTTTTGTGAGCAGGGAAACGGAGACAAAGCAGGGGAAGGATATTGTTTGAGGTTGGACAGGCAAGGACACGAATCCAAGTTCTGACACTCCAGCTCAGGGACTGCTCTGTGCTCCTTCCTTCCTCCAAGTTTACTGATGGCTGCATGTGAGCATGATTTTTCCCTGTATTTTCTCCTAAGTCTTTCCTAAATCTTTAAGATTTATTTCAGTGCTCAAATACTGAGTGACTGGTGGGAGAGTATTTCACTAGCAGCTCTGAAAACATAATAAATAATAAATTCCGACTGAAATTCTAAACAGAGATGGATAAAATTTAATTAATCTGACATTTCAATTCAGATGAGCACCCCAAAATCCAAAGGAGTGTCGCTGAAGGCTCTGGTTTCTGGCTGCACTGTAAATTTAGGCTGCACTGTCTGTCCCCAGAGCATTTCATTGTTGGGCCCTGACAGCCCTGAGCTGCAGGGAAACACAAACAGGCCAAGAAAGTCATCACAAGGGTTTGGATGTTTGAGCCAATCCTAATTTTGGCAATCACACTTTAAAATCTTGTGTCAATTCTCCTGAACTGTTCTTAGTGCACACACAGATTTTTATGGTTGTTTAAAGTATCTTTCCAGCTATCTTAGACTTGAAAAGAAAAGCTTTATTTGGCTTTTTTTACTCCATTTTAAAGGGTTTTCTTAAACAATATCCCGAGTTCTTTTGGAAGCACTACTGAATTTTCAGTAACTACTGAAAAATTCAGCACTATTGAATTTAATTTCCATGATACAACAACCTTAAATACAACAATCTCTAATACAACAATCTCTGGCTTTTTGGGTTTTTTTGGGTTTTTTTCAAAGGGAATCAGCAATCATCATTCCTGGAACTCTCAAAAAACTATGTGGATGTGGCACTTAGGAACGTGGTTTAGTGGAGAACACAGCAGCGCTGCGTTAAGGGTTGGATTTGATTATCTCAAAGGGCTTTTCCAAGTGTAACCATTCCATGATTCCAGGATTCTTCCATTTTTCACCCCAGGAATTTTTGCTAGATATAGAAATACTGCACAAAATTCCCTAAAGAGAAGTGCTAGAGCTCTGAGAACTCCCATCATCCTTCTAAAAACAAGGAAAATGGGAAAAATTCTGTTAAATCTCCAGTTATCCAAAGACTTAGTAATTCCACGTGGAACGGACTCTCTTGCCCTCCTGATTTTTGCAGTTATAAAGTTACAGGTTTGGGGTCTTTTGAAGGCCAAATATAATATTGTAAAAAAAAAAAAATTAAAAAAAATTAAAAAAAAAATTAAAAAACACATACAGACCCTTTTCTTCCACTGAACAAGGGAAAAAAAAAAAAAAAAAAAAAAAAAAAAAAAAAAAAGGCAAAACAACTTCCTTGTGAATCCTGCCGTGTGGATTTGAAGTTGTTAATGCGTTCCACATTGATGGACAAAACAACCTGGCACGTCTGACCAGGCAGGATCCTTCTGCAGTTGTTCCACAGGCTGATTTGGTCTGACATCTCCCTAATTCTGATGAGGTGAGAGTGAGGAGATTATGAGGAGAAATCCCTCATCTCCCTGCAGCAATCCTGGGAGTCAAATTATCCCTTTCATGTGCCCAGTGAAAGATTGCGGCAAAACGAGTGAGAGGAGCGTTTCTTCTTCCTCTGCTGACACCCAGCTGATGGTCTCAGGACACTGATTACCTCGGGACATTAATGAAATGAGTCTCCCAGGATGTTCCTGCATGCTGTTCCCATTATTCCAACAGGGGAAAAAAAGCAGGAGTGGGTTCAGTGGCTTCCCTACCGTAACATCAAAGCCTGGAATCAAACCCAGATCCCGGCCTGTGCCTGAGCGACGTGTTCTGAAGTGTCAGGAAGTGTTCCCTAAAGTTCCTGGAGCTTTGTTGTGACACCATCCGCCTCCCTGCACAGTTATCCAAACCCAGTGGGTGCTGTGTCAATTAAAAAAATATACAGCCCTGGGAATGACAAGGACTGAGATGGGTGGCTCTCCAGGGAAAATGCCCTTCTGGAAATATCCCACCAAGGAGAGCACTGAGGACACAGTTCATCTGCTGTTTATTTGGCTCCCAGCATTATCTAGATGAAACATGCAGTAAATAAAGAAGAAAAAAAATCCTTTCTTTTTATAAAAAACACCTTCTCATCTCTGTGATTACTCCAAGTTCTTTACAATAGCTCCAGGATTTGAGGCACCCCGTAAAACATTTCGATCAGGGCTGTGCCAGCTATTTATTTATGTCACCAACAGGAACATTCAAAAACGATTAGGGGAAAAAAAAATTAAAAAAAAAAAAAAAAAAGACGAGAGAAAGAAAAGATATGAGGAAAATGGCATCGCTGTGACCGCTGAGAGACTCAGCTTTTAACTTGTCAAGAAAGTCAAAAACTGCCATGAATGTTTGCTGAAAAAACAGGGAGCATACAAAAATAAAAAAAAAAAGGAAAAAAAGAAAAAAGAAAAAAAAGGAAAAAAAATCATCTTATGCTCTGAGCTATAAAATTACAGCGGCCAGGGATAGGAGGGCTGGGGGGCCCCCGCAGGATCCCTGCAATTACAGCCAGCGCCGGGCTGGTGATGGCCGTGACAACTTACATATGAAAGGTTTGACAGTGCTGTGGATGTGCTTGTGCTGCTTGAGGCCCGAGGAGGTGGCGAAGGTCTTGCCGCAGTCGGGGCAGGCGTGTGCCCGCGCCCCCACGTGCTGCGAGCGGATGTGCCGCTGGAGATTGCTGGGGTCCGTAAACACCTGCGGGGCAAAAACGCCTTCAGGAGGGGGGAAAAGGAGGAGGAGGAGGGTCTATGTGTGAAAAACTTATTTTGTTAGGGGTTGTTTGGTTTTTTTGGTTTTTTTCCAAGTGCTGCTCGTGGCTTGAGTGGACAGGTGAGACTGGGTCATGAAAGAGTTCCGTGTGTGTCCTGCCAGGCTGTGGCACCTCCCTGAGTGTGTGGTGCTCAGGGTTTGACAGGTCTGTGACACCTCTCTGAGAGTGTGGTGTTCATGGATGAGCAGCTCTGTGGTACCTCCCCAAGTATGTGATGCTCATGGTTTGACAGGTGTGTGGCACTTCCCTAGATGTGTGGTGCTCATGAATGAAAAGGCCTGTGGCACCTCTCCAGGTATGTGGTGGTCATGATGGACAGGTGTGTGGCACCTTCTCGAGTGTGTGATGCTCATAGTTATAAAGGTCTGTGGCATTCTGATGAGTGTGTGATGCTCATGGTTTTTCAGGTGTGTGGCACCTCCCCAGGTGTGTGGTGCTCAGGGTTATCCAGGTCTTTGCTGTCTTTGCTCACCCACATCTGCCCAGCACAGCCCTCCCCACCACCCCAGTACCCAGCTGGGAATGGCCAAAGGGGAGTGGGTTGGGAGAGGGTTGAGCTCCACATCCCCATTGGGATGTCCAGGACAGTGAGAATACCTCTTCTCCCTGGGACAGGGACAGCTGAGTCACCTCTCCCTGCATCACCCTGCTCTGGGCCAGCAAGGGCCACCCATCCCCTGCAGCCCTTGCCCAGGTCCAAGTGTCCTTCTCCAAGTGAATCTCCCCACAGACACTGTGTCCTGCACCCTTTTCCCCAAATCCCAGCACCCTCCCCCAGGTGAAGCCCCCCAGGGTGACCCTGTCCTCACTGTACCTTAACACAATTTTCACATTCAAACCGTTTCCCACTGTCGTGAGACATTTGGTGACGAATCAGGTTGGATTTCCAGTTGAAAGCCTTGGGACACTGGTCACACTTGTACTCCCTCTCCTCGGTGTGGATCACCATGTGCTGCTCCAGGCTGGGGGAGAGAGACAGGCTGAAGGCAGGTCTGAGACCCAGAGAGGGGACAGAGATGGTGACAGAGAACCAGCTGTGGGGCCTGGGGGGATTCCAGTCACCTGATGCCTCGGAGCAGGAAGGGATTCATCGACTGTGAGAAGGGCAACGACACCCAAGCACCATTTGAGGTTTTCGATGTTTATTTCACTGGTGGAAGATGCCCTGTTCTGCCTCAAAATGATACTGTGTTGTACACTATTTCTTATTAATACCTGAGTCTGTTTTCAATGATTGAAAGAAAAGTAAACTCAGCACTGCAGGTTTTTGAGAGGAAAAATGGGCACTTTGTGACCAAAACCTCTGTGGCATCCCCCCCGGGAAAGATATTTGCTGCTGCTGAGACTCTCACGTGTCCATTTTCACGGGCACCTGGCCCACGGCTTCCCAGAACACAGGGACTCACCGTTGGGAAGAAACATGATAAGGTGCAAACACGTTTCACTTCTAAATGTCAGACATCTTTGATTACTTCACTCAGCAATTTCACCTTCTGCCAACTGGCAGAGTCTCCAGACTGGGGGGATGATGGCAATCCCGAGTGGCTGCTGGCACAGGGCCACGGCAGGGGTGGCACAGAGTGCCACAGTGCCCTGTGCCACGGGAAACCTGCACCTCCCTGCCCAGGAATCCTGCACCTCTCATGTTGGGAATCCTGCACATCTCAGACAGAAATCCTGCACCTCTCAGGCTGGGAATCCTGCACATCTCAGACAGAAATCCTGCATCTCTATGGCCAGAAATCTTGCACATCTCTTATTTGGAATCCTGCACACCTCTCAGAAATCCTGCACACCTCAGACCGGGAATTCTGCATCTCTCTGGCTAGGAATTCTGCATATCTGATGCCAGGAATCCTGCATCTCTCTGGCCAAGCATCCTGTTTCTCTCAGGCCAGGAATCATGCTCCTCTCAGCCCTTAAATCCTGCATATCTGATGCCAGGAATCATGCACCTCCTAGCCAGAAATTCTGCATCTCTGAGGCCAGGAATCCTGCACATCTCAGGCTGGGAATCCTGCTCCTCTCAGACAGAAATCCTGCATCTCTCATGCTGGAAATCCTGTGTCTCTCTGGTTAGGAATCCTGCATCTCTCAGACCAGGGATCCAGTTCCTTTTAGGCTGGGAATACTGCACCTCTCCAACAGAGATCCTGCTCCTCTCACCCCTCAAATCCTGCGTCTCTGAGGCCAGGAATCCTGCACCTCTCAGCCAGAAAAACCTTCACAACCCAGGCCTATAATCCTCCACCTTTCAGCCATTAAATCCTGCACCTCTCAGGCCAGGAATCCTATATCTCTATGGCTAGAAATCCTGCACATCTCAGACCAGGAATTCTGCACATCTCAGCCCTGAGAAACAAGGAAAGGAAATCTGCATCATTGTCTTCCTTTGGGGCAAGGCAATAGGAGTTACAAACACTACTCTTACTGTGAGTTCTAAAAAAAAAGAAAAAACCACAATCAAACCAGCTCACATGGAATCTGCTCCTCTCTGACACCCCTACACATGGATATTAAACCATTCCTACAGAACTGTAGAACATGGCTGTGTTTTCACAGAAACAATAAAGCTGAACACTGCTGGAAAATCCTGCCATTCTTCATTAAATGCCACAGGGAAAACACTCCCCGGGTACTTCCAGCGAGCTGAGGGGTTCAGGATCCCAGGAATTGTGTCAGCCTTGGTCACTCCACACCCAAAACCTTGGAGCACCAGCCCTGATCCCAGCCAGATAATTCATATTCATGGGCATGCCCCTCATAAACTGCCAACCCACTCCTTGAAAGCAGCAATACTCATTTTGCTCAAGAAATGCTGCTCTTAAAATGACCAGATTTTAAACACACGCGCACACAAAGTAACACAAACCTTTCATATCCACGTCCAAAAATACGCTCCTGTTAACTGTGATTTATGAGTTTGTTTCGAGCAAATATGGACAAGCTAATATGCTGTTTAGAGGCAAGTACCTACTGGGATTAGTGAAACATTTATTTATTTAGTCAGCTGCTAAATGCTCAATTTCAGGTCCCCAGTGGCATCCTTGATTTCATCTGTATTAACTTTGAAAAATTCTGAGACCATCCAGGCACTCTGAGCGGGTTTATTTGGCGTTTTAGTGACTTTAAACTTGGCAGATTGATGGGGGAGACACTGATGTGGACATTTCCTCCCACCCCAGCAATCCACCAGCATGTCAAAGGCTGAGTGGGGATGCTGCTGATTTTCTTTTACTTTGTCAAAAAAAACAAAAAACAAAAAAAAAAAAAAACAACCCCAAAACAAAAAACCAAACCAACCAACCAACTAAACAAAGAAACAAAAAAGCCCACCAAAAAACCCCCCAAACCTTTATATTACTTATCCCAAAATATTGGGTCTAAAAGGCAAAAACCCAAGGCCACAGTGCCAGTTCAGACCCCTATGGAGCCAAGAACACACAGAGGGTACAAATAGGATACAGCACATACATTTCAAAAGGTCATTTCCTAGTTAAGACAAAAATTAGAGAGCACTGGAAGTTAAACAGGAGAGAGCTCTTGACACTGATGGATAAAAGAATTGGATTTTTTTTTTCTAAAATCTGTAATATTGAAAACATTTGAAGGAAATTCTCTTTGTCTCGTCAGGTAAAATTAAGTAAATTGCAGCCTCTTATTTCTAATGAGGGTACCCAATGTAGAGACACGAGGTGAGGGGTAAAGATGCCACACTGGGCCAAGAGGATCCCACACAGGAATCCCAGGATCCACCCCAAATTCTACAACTCCCAAGCTCTTTTCCATGCACATACAGGGAATGCTCTGTAGGCTTCACCTTTCTCTGCATTTTTTAAAATAGATTTCTTCCCCCTCACTTCCTCACCCAGATCAAAGAGCTGAAAGTATCAATGCAATTAAGTTCAAAGTGACAAATGCAGGTTTTTAAATGTTAAACTGAAGTGAAACAGGCCTTACAGGAGCTTTAACCTCGAGGTTTTTGCTCTGCTCAGGCAGAGCCTGACAGGGGATTGCCAGTTCTCACAGTTTTATAGCAAACCTTGTGGTGCACGGGGTTTGTTCACCCAAGAAGGCAAAAGAAATGAGTATGTGAGAACTTCAGCCTCCGGTAAACACAGAAAACTCTGCTTTTATAGAATTTTATAAAGGCTTTTATCAAGGCTTAGGATGCAAATAAATACAATCTTAAGGTGATTAAAAAAACTCTCAACTTTTAAAGCTGGCTCCTAATATTTAACTCTTTGAGTCTCACTTTGCCCATGAATTAGATAGCTCAAAGATTGCTGCGTTAAAGCTGCATTTCATTACTACCACATTCTGCTTAAAAAAATTCAGATTTTCAGTTAAAACCTGAGTTAAAAACATTTTACCTTTTAAAGAGAAGTTTCATTCTTGTTTAGAGTTGCCATATAATCATCAAAAGAACTGAATAAATATTGAAAATTAAAAAACGAGCTGGAGAATACCCAATCTTCTTTTTTTTTTTCTTTTTCACATTGCTGTCACAAGAATGTTTGGTGGACACAAAATTAAAAACTTGATTGGAATAGAATTTTTTAATTGCTCCTTCCAGATCAAAGAGGAGCTTGTGGCCATATTACGAGTTCTTAGGGCATCGACACCTCTTTAAACTCACTCATCTCAAATGACCAAGAACTGAATTTAAAAGAAGCCTTCATGCACATTTTGACTGAACTAATACTGAAGAGTTTTTTTCCTTCAGGACCAGAGCACAAGAGAGCAGATGGTGGAAAGATCCTACACAGATCTCTCAGAAAAGAACCCCTTAAACTTCCCACCACCAACCCTCGGGTGCTTCCACCCACGGGCAGTGAAAAGCACCAGTGAAATCAAGGTGGAATAAAACACTGCCAACAGCTGCAGAGGGTCCCAAAGTGAACATTCCCAAACCTTGTAGGGAAAGGAAAGGTTGGTCCCAAAAGGAATATTTGTAAAGCCTATGGAGGAAGGAAAGGTTTATCCCAAAAAGAATATTGTGAAATGCTATGGAGAAAGGAAATTTTTCTATAGAAAAAAGAAAAGTTTATCCCAAAAAGAACATTCCTAAAGCTTATGGAGGAAGGAAAGATTTATATGGAGAAAGGAAAGGTGTCTATGGGGAAAAAAAAGGTTGATCCCAAAATGAACATTCTGAAATGTTATGAAGAAAGGAAAAGTTGATCCTAAAAGGAGCATTCCTAAAGCCTATGGAGGAAGGAAATGTTTCTGTAGAGGAAGGAAATGCTTCTATGGAAAAAAGGATGACTTGATCCCAAAAGGAACATTCCTAAAGCCTACAGAGGAAGGAAAGGCTTGTCCCAAAAAGAACATTCTGAAATGCTGTGGAGAAAGGAAAGGTTCATCCCAAAAGAACATTCCTAAAGTCTATGGAGGAAGTAAAGGTTTCTATGGAGGAAGGAAAAGTTTCCATGGAGGAAGGAAAGGTTGATCCCAAAAAGAACATTCCTAAAGACTATGGAGAATGGAAAGGTTGACCTCAAAAAGAACATTCCTAAAGACTATAGAGGAAGGAAAGGTTTCTGTGGAGGAAGGAAAGGTGTCCATGGAGGAAGAAAAAGTTTCCATGGAGAAAGGAAATGTTGATCCCAAAAAGAACATTCCTAAAGCCTATGGAGGAAGGAAAGGTTTATCCCAAAAAGAACATTCCTAAAGACTATGGAGGAAGGAAAGGTTTCTATGAGGAAGGAAATGTTTCCATGGAGAAAGGAAAGGTTTCCATGGAGAAAGGAAAGGCTGATCCCGTCAGTCCTCCCCAGCCGCACCATCCCCCTTTGGCCCGGACGGCGAGGGGAGGCCAGAGGAGCTCTGGCTCTCAGTGGGTACCTGTATTTGTTGGGGAACATCCTCTCACAGTCCTTGCACTCGTAGACCTGTCCATCCCCGAGGCCCTCCTGCTTGATCTCGTCGCCCAGGCTGTCGTACAGGGCGCCCACGGCGCTGCAGCCGTACTTCTTGTGTCTCCGCAGGTCCAGCTTGGACTGGAAGAGCTCATCGCAGTCCTCGCAGCGGAACGAGGGCTCCTCTGCAACACACACAGCAGCCCATGGTCAGCCCTGCCCCAGGGAACACCAGCAGCCCGGCCTCTTGGACCTCAGGGAGGAGGAGAAGCTCCCCGAGGCCAGCAAACAAACAAACAGAGAGAGAATTCACAAGTGAGAGGGGAGAGAACCCAAGGGAGGCTGTGCCAGCAGCTGCTTTCACTTTAAGCATTAAGAGAGACAGAGAAAAAAAAAATTAGATCACACAACTAGAGGAGATCTTGTTTTCTTTGTGTCTTGGCCTCTGGTGAGATGGAGAGAGCTACAGGGACTGGGAGACACATGAAATTCTGGGTCCATTCCGGGGGGCTGCTCGTGTCTACAAGGAAGGGGTTTGAAATTATGGATGAGTTTTCCTCAGAAGGGGCTGCCAGGGAAAAAGGAACGAGCCAGACTCGTGTAAACACAGATAGAGAGAAAAGCAAACTGCCACAGCACAAACCTGGAGGAGCTTCTTTCTAAGAAATCGTCTGTCTAATGTTCTAATGTTCTCCTCCTAATTTTCCACTGCAGGAGCTCAGGGCTCCATCAGCCTGAGGAGCCCCAGCCCAGAACACCATGGAAGGAAGAGCAGGGAGCCAAAGGCTTTGTTGCCGTGCTCTTTGCTTTTTAAATTTTTTTTTTAAGTTCTAATGCACATAATAAATTACTGTAGTCAAGGTCAAACAAATTAAAAAGAGGGCAGCTATTATTAAGTTTACAAGGCAGCATCCTGACCAGAGTGCCAAGCCAAACAATCAGCTCGGAGCTGTAAATTTTCCAGGAGAACAAGCTCTGCGAGGGAGTGGGGATAGCTCTGGGTTTCTCCACCCTGGAACAGAAGCTTTCCAGCCCCTCTGAGTCACTGGAGCCACATTTCCCTGTCCTCCCCTACCCTCTTCCTCCACGCTCTGCTGCTCTGCCTGGTTGTTCTCTTTTTCTGATAACTTCAGAAAGGAACAGCCTGTGGTGAGTGCGTTATCTCCGAGGGAGGAGTGGGGATATTCTGAGAGCTGCAGCCAGAGGCAATGCTGTGATGGAGCTGATCCAGTCCCTGGATGTTGGGGTGGGATGTGGCCACGCTCACGTTCTTTGGACAAAATCTTCAACCCCTGAACAAACCTTTGCTTTGCAGTCCCCCCTTGCACTTGTTTACGCCAAAATTTTGCACAACTGCGAACACTCAGGCTGAGCTTTGAGGTCTGAAAGGAGTTAATTTTGTTTTGAGTGTGACAGGTCAGTGTCTCACCCAGAGACCTCCGTGTTCCCACTTGGGCCCTCACCTCTCATCTCCTTTTCTCTGCTTAAACCTGAGTGTAAAACTGAGCGAGGCAAGGTCCCGGAGGCTGCAGCAGCCACGTGGGCAGAGGAAACCCTCTGCACACTCTGCACACCTACACGGGAAGTGTCGGCATGGGGAAACTCAAACCCAGCTGAACAAAAGGAAGTATCAGCAGGACTCAGGCAGCACAGCCCTGCCCAGGGCTCCCAGAGCCACCCACGCCAGGCAGGGATCACCCCACAGCACCCACAGGGCTGCAGGAGCATCTCCTCAGCTGCACAACGCAGGGGGGCAAAAGGAAATCAAGGCCACAGTGGCAACAAAGGGATTTTGATTATAAAAAAGGAGATCCGAGGGAAGAAAATACTCAATTGTTCTAATCTGAGCTCATTTTTTGAGGGTTTATACACTCTGAAACTGCTGGCAGCAGCCTCACCATGAGGTGGGTCAGGCCCTGCTCTGCTCCTCAGAGAAATTCTTTTTAGAAAAGAGAATTTTGTAGAACATTTTGTAGAACAGGACCAATTCTGTAGAAAATTTTGTAGAACAGGACCAACGTGTGTCTCGTGTTTTTATGTCCCTAGGGAGGGAAAACTGGAAATCGGCACACCAATAACAGCAGGATTGAGAGCTGCTTCACTACCTACCATTAAAATGATCCAAACTCCTTTTTAGGAGTAAAAAGAAGAAGGGAAAAAAAAAAAAAAAAAAAAAAAGCGTAGCATCAAACTCCAGAGACATGGAACTGCTCTGGTGAGGTGTTTCTCTACCTCAGAGCCAACATTTCCCCTCTTTGCTCTCCTGTAAATGCAGCAGTGGCTTAACCAGGAAGGAATTTTTGGAGGAGTGACTGAAATCCTCCAGGCTGGGAAGCCCCAGGTGCCTTCACCTCTTAACAAGCTCCTACCAAACTCTCAGGATCCCTCAAGCTCCACCTGGCAAATCCCCAGACCTGAAAACACTTGGAATGGAGGAAACAGATTTTTTTTTTCCCCCTCCTTATTCTAACTTCAGAGAAAATGCAACCAAATTCCTTCCACAAATCCAGGTGGAACTCTTCCTGCTTCAGTTTGAGATTCACATGAGTAATTGCAGCTTATTTCACCCAAACTCCACTCTAGAAAGCAGAAATCCTCTCTGGGTTTGGAGAAGCAGCCACGGAGAATGATTTCCTCCACACCTGGCTAAAGCTGGATAAGTGACTTCCCTCTCACACCCTGAACACTGCCCCTCCTGCTCTTACCAAGGACAGTGACACATTTCTGTCCTTTCTGTGAGCTCACAGAGCAGGAGAGGAGGTGAAAGACGTTAATTGCCTCAAGAATATTTTAGAGAAGAGGTTTTGTTCCTTGTTCACCTCGTCCTTTGCCAGATCTCACCCCAATCACACGTGGGACAAGAGAACACCAAATACAGCAGCTTTTCCACAGGTGGAATAGATGGAGGCTAGGAAGAGCAATTCCTGTGCTTCAGAGTATTTGGGTTTGGAGAAAGAAAGTTATGTTGAAAGGAGACTTAGAGAGCTGACAAAAATATGAGTAAAAGCCTTGTAGCCACTTGTTATTCAGGCTGCCACCGGTTGTAAATCCTGTTTTGATGCTCAGAAAGGGCAAAGAGAGGAAAAACTGATCAGGTGGGAGAGCAGCTGAGCGTGGGGAGGCCCTGGGAGAGCAGCTGTGGCTGTCCCTGGATCCCTGGAAGTGTCCAAGGGCAGGCTGGAGGAGGATTGGAGCAGCCTGGGGTAGTGGAGGGTGCCCAGGGCAGGGATCAGATCATCCTTCAGGTCCCTTCCAGCCCAAATCATTCCATGCTGACCTCCTGCAGATCCCAGACCTGACTCCTCAATAAATACCCTGCAGGGGAAGGACCTGACCTGGCTTAGGACCAGACCATCCCCTACAAAACCGAAACCTAAATCAGCACAGAGGCTCAGGGCTGAACCGAGCCCCGGTATTATTTTTGTGTCTGTATCAGACATCCACTTTGCAGACTCCAGGTTCGTTCAACTGCTCTTTTTTTTATTTTTTTTTTTCCCTACCTCTAAGTACCCAAAATAAAAAGGTCGCCCTTCAAAACAACTTCTCATTTAAGTTTTCCCCTTTACTTTAAGCATCACAAATGAAAATAGTGCCCTTCACAAAGGTAACTGCCTCGGTGTGTGACAGGGAGAAGGGGCTGCAAAGAAAAGAACAGCCCCAGTTACACCGAAATTGCTGCCTGCTCTCCGTGTCGTGTTTGTCAAATCTATGGTTATATGTGCCTATATCTGAAGTTCCATCAGTAACACTCAGGACAAAGCAGGAATGTAACAGAAAAATAAATCAGTGCCTAATAGCTTTCAGAGAAACCAAGGGGAACACAATTATGTGGCATCTACATGCTAATCTACCAGACTCGAATCTCAAAGGAGTTCAAGTGCCCTACTCAAAATTCCTGCAGTGATAAGGGGTCTGCTGTGTTTGGCTGGGGTTGGGAGGAAAGATTTTTATGATAATTATCTTTGTGTGGAACAATTTTGCATTTTCTCTCCTGTTAATTCCGAAGTGAGCTGGGGGTGCGAGGCAGCAGGAAGATAGCCCTGCTGAAAGTAAAAAGTATTAAGGAGTCAAATATTTAATGTTGGCCTGGCATAATTTGACAGCAATTATGCAGCAAAAGCACTAGACGTTACCAGGAAGATCCAGATAAATGTTCCATAATGACAGAGATGGAAAACAAGGAGCACTTTTTTTGCTCGTTCACATAAAAGCCTGTTAGAAACTGAAATGCTGAACAGCAGTGAGTTTTCATTCAGATTTCCCCTTGACATTAAAAAAAAAAGAGAGAGAGAGAAAAAAAGAAATTATTCATCTCTGTGTGTTGGTCTTGAGAAAATAATTAACTTTTTTTTTTGAGGGGAGGAGAGCAGTGAAAAAATAGCCCAAAACTTGGTGTGTGTGAGGCAGCAAATATCACACTTCACCCCCAGCCCTTCAGCAAATGAACTTCCAGCAGCACAAATCCTCAAACTATCCCATTTTCCAGAAATATTGGAAGCTAATTGTGCAGGATTTTACTGCAAATTCGCATCAGAAATTATACTTTTGGACAGGTAAAAGAAAATAAATGTACTGTGGGATGCCCAGAGAGAACTCCAATTCCATGAATTAATTTTTTAGAGCATTTTTTCCAACTACTAGTTTAAAACCACCTGGTAAATGAGAATGCATTTATAGAAATAAATCATTGAATAATGGTGTTGGGCACATCCTTCCCAGTTTTGCTCAGAGATCACTTCCTTGCACAGTGTCTGTAGTGTCAGAGTCTGGGATGAATGTGGGAAAAAGCACCCAAAGAGAGGAAAATCAGTCCTGGGAGCCCTCTTAGATTTCCAGAACATTCCATGTGTATGTCCTGCTACCTGCTCACAGCTGCTGCAGAGAAAGATGAAGTGTCTTTATTTCAGCAATAATAATTTTAGTGATGACTCTTCGACCTCCTGCCTGGACCCCCCTTTTCCAGATTCCCCAAATCTCTGCAGGCTGGTGTTTTCCAAGCCTTGGGATAGTTTGGCCATTTTTATTACACCCAAAGGCACCTGGTGACCCTGGGGATGGAAAAAGCACCTCTGATCATATCCAAACCCACAAAGAGAAGGAAAATGAAGCTGCTTGAGGCTGATAAAAACTCAATATTGTGGACTGAGCCCCTCTCCCCAGGGAAACAGTGAAAACGAGCACAAAAGGCACAGAAGGGGCAGGTCCTGGTTTTGTCATATCCTGCCCTGGCTGAGGGTGCCAGCAGTGCCAGGGGTGCTGCAGAGAGGAGCAGAAGCTCCTGGGGAAGCCTTACCTTCCATGCTGGGTGCCATGTTCCCCAGGGAATAACCTCCTTCCTTCAGACACACCAGGAGCTCTTCTCCCGGCTCAATCTCCTTAATAACTTTATAATAGACCTGGGAACCACAAACAGAACAGACACGTTAAATAGGCAAAAGCTCGTGTTTTGTGTTTTAACCAATAACTCAAATTGCTCCAGCTAATAGGGGAGGTTTGTCCCTCGATTTGGGATAATTGGGATAATTGTTTTCCCGCCTTTATTCGACTATTTGGGTGTCAGAGTTTCACAGGGCTTGGACAATAAAAAAATATTTTGGGCAACAGCCTCTCTCCCTCAAATTACAGCAAATCTTCCCATTTTCCCATTTTTTTCCTGTCCTCCTATGAGCTCAGTGTGCTTGTCACAGTGAAGGGAAGATTAACCTGATGGAATTGTCACGTTTAAGGCTCTGCTCTCTGAGCCAGAATTGGCCTCATGATTAGGGCTGAATTATCACGTCTCCACAGAATTATTTTGTTGATTATTCTCTCCAACAGGCTCGACCTGACCCCTAACCACAGACGTGAAGCACTCCAGGTGAGCAGTTAACCCACATTCTGAGCTCCTGCCTGAGCACAGACCCTGGAGCTTCCAAAATGTCCCACACAGCTCAGTTCACCTCCAGGCCCTTTGTCATTGCACCAGGAGAAAACCCCAAAACAGAGACAGGATTCAGACAAGGGCACAGCCCACACACCTCACCTTCACTGCCCTACAAACCCCAAACCCCACAGGAGCCAGGGCAGTGGGGCCAGTGACAGCTGGGTCGCACCTGAGCTGATCCCTGTGGCCTCATTCCCTCCCATGAGCCTGCTCCAGGAGCTCCACGACTTCTGTCCTGAGGACATTCAGTGTCCTCTATATTTTCCAAATTTTTGGGGTGCACAGGACCCTGTCCTAACACGACACTCTGAGAATTCACCTGATAACAGTTATCAATTCCCAGGTTTTCTTAGCACTGCGTTTAACAGCAATCTAAGAAATTCTTTCTCAGGCTAAAAAACACATTTCACCCAGAACAATTCCCTAAATTTGCTGCCACTCTGCCTCTGCCAGCCTGTATTTATGGGCAGGGAACACACACAACTCCTAAATTTCTGCCTGGGCTACATTAACTGTGTCACCACGATGCATTTCTCTTCCCAGAGTCCCTTTTCCTCCCTCCCAGGCACGGAACACGAGGCTTTGGCAGACGTGTGGCCCCAGGCCCGGCAGCTGCCCAGGGATGTTCCCAAAATTGTCCTCCCCATCCCGGAGCTGCGGCTGCGGGGAGATGTGATCACACGGAGAGGGAAGAGATTGCAGGGACGGGCGGCTGCAGGGACAGGGGACATCCATCCCAGAGCTTCAGGGACACGGGACATCCCTCCCAGAGCCGCAGGGACAGGGGACATCCCTCCCAGAGCTGCAGGGACAGCGGACACCCATCCCAGAGCTGCAGGGACAGGGGACATCCCTCCCAGAGCTGCAGGGACACAGGACATCCCTCCCAGAGCTGCAGGGACAGGGGACATCCCTCCCAGAGCTGCAGCGACACAGGACATCCCTCCCAGAGCCGCAGGGACAGGGGACATCCATTCCAGAGCTGCAGTGACACAGGACATCCCTCCCAGAGCTGCAGGGACACGGGACATCCCTCCCAGAGCTGCAGGGACAAGGGACATCCCTCCCAGAGCCACCACGCGGTGCGGCGGGGACCGTGGAGCGCGGTCACCGCTCACAACTTTCCCTCCACACCGAGGTCAGGAAGCTCCCGACCGATCACCCCGCGTTACACCGAGCGCCGGGACGGCCCGAGATCCGCCCTGTCACCGCTCTGGTGTCCCTGTCACAGCTCTGGTGACCCCAGGAGCGCCCGCAGGTCCCCGGGCGGAGCCGTTCCCGTCCCGAGGGATGATTACCGCTGCCCGGCGCCTCCCGATCCCGCTCTCCGCAGCCGCACCGCGGCTCTCACCTCTCCCCGGGACACACCGAGGAAAAGTTGCCGGTGGGGCGAGTTCCGGCAGCCGCCGGGACCGGGAGCGGGATGGGGCCAGCACCGGGATGGGGATGGGGATTAAGATAGGGATGGGGATTAGGATAGGGATGGGGATTAGGATAGGGATGCGGACCGGGAGCGCGGCCCCTGCCCGCCCCAGCAGGTGGCAGACGCCGCCCGTCACCGGCCCCGCCACGGCCGCGGGGACCCGCCGGTGCCTCGGAGCCGCTCCCGGGCGATGCGAACGGAGCCGGGCCGGGCCGGGCCGTGCTGCCTTCCCCTGACCTGCTCGCTCCTGTCCCGCGGCCGCTGCGCTCCTCCGGTGCCGGCGGTGGGGCGGTCGGGGGCAGGGAAGGGAAGGGAAGAGGAGGGAACGGGAGGGGAGGGAAGGGAAGCGGGCAGCCGGGCAGGGGCTGTGCAGCAGCTCCGAGGCCGGGGCAGTCACAGCCGTGACCGGTGTCTGCGTGCTGCGGGGCGGCCCTGGCCGGGAACTCCGGTACCGAGTGCTGTGACACTGCCCTAACCGGGAGTACGACCCTTATCGGGGTACGGCCCTAACCGAGGTGCAGCCCTTACCGGGGTACAGCCCTAACCGAGCACCCAGTATAGCCCTAACGGAGTGCTGTGACACTGCCCTTACCGGGGTACAGCCCTTACCGGGAGCTCCGGTACAGTCCTGACCGAGTGCTCTGATACAGCCCTCACCGGGGGTACAGCCCTCACTGAGCACCCGGTACAGCCCTAACCGAGGACCCGGTACCGCCCTATTCGGGAGCCCCAGCACATCCCTTACTCGACACCCGGTACAGCCCTTTTCAGAAGCTCCGGTATATCCCTTACCGAACCCTCGGTGCTGCCCCGCTCGGGAGCTCCGGTGCATCCCGCTCCTTGCCGGCTGTTTGCTGGCCCGCTTTCCCTCCTTCCCCCGGACCCAGCACAGCTCACAGTTCCCTGCTCACCCAAATATCGAGCAGCCAGCACTGCCCGGCCATCCCTCGCTGGGAGTTTCAAAGCAGGGATGGGCACAAACACACAAAGATTTGGGATGGGAAATGAAATCCCGCTGTTGGCTGCAGGTAAAATGTCCCAAAGTGCCCAGACGCTCATCCCTGTGCCTGCCAGAATCTTTGGGGTAATTCCACCAGCGTTTCCCACGGATGTGCAAACAGTTCTCCCAGTGCAGGCACATCTGTCCTCGTCCAGCTGAGAGTCCAAAAACGGGATTTGGTGCTGAGAAATGGGATTTTGGGCAGGATCTGGGCTCGTACGGCTCCAAAACCTCAGGTGGAACGCCCTGAGCAGCAGCAGGCTGACACAGGACACACACCTGGGCACAGGTGAGAGCAGTTCTGAGAGAGCCCTGCTCCACCCAGCCCGGGGAGTTAATTTCTGGCGATTCCACTGCCAAATAAAAAGTAATCCAAAATTTTCCTTTTTCTCATTATCTCTTTCATTTGCATTTCGCTGCTCCTCTTGGCTTGTACTACAAGAAAAGCTTTTCCCAGGACCAAACCACACTGAGCTTAGCAGGAAAAGTGCCTGAAAAAAAACCCCAAAATGCAGCCTAGGGGTGAGCCCAGAGCTCAGGAGTGACTTGGAAAAACAGAACTGAAGATGGGCCAAGCCAAGAGGGAAAAGTAAAATAAAATAAAATAAAATAAAATAAAATAAAATAAAATAAAAATAAAATAAAGTAAAATAGCAATTAACAGATGTTTCTCATGCAGCTGGCAACCCAAACCAGCACTAAATCACCAGCCATGGTCTAAAAGGTCCATCAAGTTCAGAGATAGAGTCACGGATCTTACAGGGGAAAAATCCTTCAGAATTCCCCTGCCAAGGGCTGACACTGCCCCGGTCTCACCCTTTAGCTCCTTTTCCTCTCCTGTTTGTTCTCAGAACAAAGTAGCTCCTTGTGTTTCACAACGTCTCCTGCAGCCCTTCCAGAAATATAGGACAGGCTCCTTTAATGATCAGGGAGAAGTTGGATTCTGCTGGAGTCACATTAATTTCATCAAACATTTCATTATGATAATTAACTTCATGTTTCAGCCGTGCTACTGATGGTCTGGGCTCATCAAAGCCTTTTTTTAAATTTTTTTTTGTGTGTGTGTGTGTGCTGGAAAAACTCAGATTTACTAATCCAGCAGAAGATTTACATTCATCAATCAATTCTGTTTGTTTATAGAAAAGTTCCACACTTGATCATTTCGTGTTTCCCACTGCAGCATGGGCAGCTCTCCAAATTACCAGCTTTGTTTTACACTAAATAGTTAACAGGATAAGTAGGGTTTGGTGGTACTGAGAATACTTATTTTTTCTTTTTTTTTATTTTTATCAAAATTATTCTGGGCATGGGGTGTTGAAGAAAGAAAAGAAATGGAAAGCAACCCCCTCCAAAAAAAAACCCCAACAAAAAAACAAAACAAAAAAACCAAACCAAACCCCCCTAAAAAACAACATAAAAACCACCCCCAAAACAAACAAAAAACCATAAAACCAAAAACCCAACCTAAACCAAAAAAAACCCCAAAACCCACCCCAAAAACACCCAAAAACCCAAACCAACAACCAAACCAAACAAATAAGCAAAAAGGGAAAGTAGAAGTGACCCAGAGGAATTGTTGATCCCTGGGCCAGCAGAAATCAGGCTCTGACTGTCTGATTTTGCTGCTAAAACAGAACAATTTGGTACAATCACAATATGAGCCCTGCAGAACCATAATCACCACACTCTGGGGCTTGTCTCACTCAGAGCCCAGCACCACCTCATCTTTCCACTGAGAAAAAAAAAAAAAAAAATCTGGAGCAGACAGAGGCTGGGAATGAGGTTTAACCATTCCCAGAGTCAGGACCAGGGATGGAGGTGGAACAAGGCGAGTGGGAAAAGTCCATCCCAGAATTACCTAATTAATTAGGGCCCTTGCTAATAACCAGCCCCATTTTCCTGCTGCAGAGATTTATCTGAACTTCCACCCTTTTGTATTTCAGGGAGGAAAAAGAGCATTAAAAGGGGAGAGAGCGGCTGCCGTGTTCCCCTCGAGATCAAAATCCCACCCACAAACACATCAGCTGCAGCAGAGGAGCTGAGAACCTCAAACCCAGCCTGAAAAAAATAGGTTCTTTGTGTCTTTATCTCACCAATAATTCACTCCATGGGCAGCCCAGTGAAGATTTGTCCTTCCTGCTCCCTCAGACCTGTTCGTGTGTCCAGCTCTGGACACAGAAAATTTGGCCATGTGAATATCCAGCCAGGACAGGGCTGCACATTTTGCTTTTGTTCCTGTGTTTTCCTCCTTTGGAATTGCTTCCCTTTTGTTTCTGCTCGGCCACATTGCTTCTGATTTCCTCTTTTTAAGGCTCTTTGTGACTTGTGTGCTTGGGAATCCTGACTGGAGTTACCAAACCTCTGTAAAATTCACCCAAAATCTCTGCATTGCACTCACACCTCACACTGGCTGATGAAATGGAGGCCTGGATTTTTTCCTGTCTCCTATTACTCCTTTTTTTCACCCCCAATATCTGCACCCCAACTAAAAGCAGCAGCTGTCACCCTGACTATTATTAATATATATTAATTATATGAATGACCAGCTCATGGCCTTGAATATAATTTTTGTATATTATAAATATATTATTACATAGATTCTGTTTAGTATTTCAGACTCTTGACCTGCTCAAGTATTTTCCTTTTCGAGGCAGGAGTAACAACAGGAAAAAAATAAACCATTTCCCTTTTAGTAAATGATATAATTTATCTACTATTTTTTTTGCAGTCCTCCTTCAGAATCCCAATTATTTCCAACAATCAAGGATCTTCTTTTCTAATACCTCTCCAGCATGAATAAATAGAAAGAAAAATGGATAATGTTATTCTACATGTGAAAATTGGCCCCATAATTGAAATATAGTGAATGAAACATCTCAATTAATAAATACATTTTATATACATTATAATCTGTTAATAGGGGGACAGAAATAATTGAATGGTCCAGATTTTGCTGTCGATTTCCTCACTAAAATCCAGGAAAATTCTCTGTGCATTCCTGGGACTGTTCCTGGGTTACAGGACTAAAGAAGAACAGAAGGGGACACACACACTCAAAGATCATCTCCTGTGTAAACCTGTTCTTTTTTCCCCAAAACAAAATGATTTTAACAAAAATCTTCTCCTGGCCCTTATCACCAGAGTGCTGCCTGGTTATTTAGAGGGCAATCATTTTTTGCAAAACTTTTTATTTTCTGTGGGCGCTTACAAACAACCCCAAACCTTTTCCTGGTGCCTGAAGGGGGAAGATCAAACTTTTGTCCTGCTTTATGTTAGGGGAAAAATGCATCCCCTGGTGAAATAAATGAAGTTAAAGCCAGCAGCACCAAGAGACAGCACAAGATAGGAATCATCAGAGACTGAAAAATGGTTTTGGGATTTACTCTGGGGAGAGTTTGAGGTGTCCCCAAGTCCCTTTCCCTTGGGGATCTCTCCCTGCTCTGAGCTCTCCCCTCTGACCTGCAGGATTCCCCCAGCACCAGCCCCCAGCAGAATCTCCCCTCAAATGAGCAGCCTGTGGGGTTTGGTGCACAGGAAACAAAGTTGGAGGTTGACACAAATTTTCTAAATTTATCCCGGTGTGAAAATGAGAAGGGTTGATTTTTAAAGTCCAGGGTGACCCTGGCCAGGAACACACCCGGGTGTGAGAACCCAGCTCAGGATCAGGAAGAAGCTGTAACATCCCCTTTTATTGGCACACAGCTCCTGGTGACACCAGCTAAATCAAACCTAATAAAGTCTGAAAGCATTTTGTACCCTCCACCTCTCCTAACTTCAGTATCTTTGGCACTGTGTGACACTCTCGCTGTGGGATTTGGTAGTTCAGAGTTCCCAAGGACAGTTTTCCTAGGACCAGGTTGAAAGGCTTCAATTTGCAGCCTAGAAATATTGTTTTGGGTCTCCCAAGAGTTCAAATGCTCTTCTATTGCAGGGGCTTGTATCCAAAAGGCACCTTGGCCACTTGGGAATTAGGAATTCACTGGGTTTGATGAAAGCCCAGAGCAGCTGGAAACATCCCAAAAAGCCCTTCCCAGTCCCAAATCTGCCTCCTGCCTGCTAAGACAGTATTTCTCATTTAGGTCTGGACAGTAATTTCTATTTGAGTTGTACTCCATTGCAGGTTTGCGAAGCTCACAATGTGAATTGCCCATCTTCAATCCATTTTTGGGTCAAAGAACTTTGCAAACATCATCAAAATCCTGTTAATTCCATATAAACCCCCACCCAGGGACTGCTTCACCAGCATTGCTCTAACCTGCCTAGGAGATTTCAACTTTCCCCTCTGCAGACTCCAAACCACCTCCCACTCTCACTCTCCTCTTAAAAGCAGACAAAATCTGAATTTTCACCTTAGGACCACCCTTCCCACCCTCCCTGGCCACAGTTTCCATGGTTCCCATTTCCAGTGCTGGTTTCCAGCTGTCTCAGAGGGGTTCAGTGCCATAACCTGGATTTCACTGGATTTTCTCCACCACCACCAGAGTCAGGGACAGGATCATGAGTCAGGGGCTGGATCCTGAGTCAGGGACTGGATCACAGACCAGGGACAGGATCACAGATCAGGGACAGGATCACAGACCAGGGACAGGATCCTCAGTCAGGGACAGGATCCTCAATCAGGGACAGGATCACAAGTTAGGGACAGGATCCTCAGTCAGGGGCTGGATCCTGAATCAGGGACTGAATCCTGAGTCAGAGACAGGATCACAAGTCAGGGACAGGATCACAAGTCAGGGACAGGATCCTCAGTCAGACACAGGACCATAAATCTGGAGGTTTTATCTTCTCCCAGGGTTACCCATCACCTGCCCTGGCTGCTGTCACTGCCCAGCAGCCCCTGGCTGATCCCCAGCCCCGCTGGGTGTCGGTGGAGCCCAGCAGCCCCACAGGGAAGTTACCTGCTCGTTGATGTGGCACACAGCCAGGTTCTGCTCGTCGCAGGAGCAGGACACTCGGATGTACTTCAGCCAGTTCCCAGCCCCTCCCTGGCCGGCGTCAGCGCAGAACTTCTCAGTGCCCAGGGCATCGGGAATCTGCGGGAGAACGGGACAGGACAGGGGTCAGCTGGGGCCAAGGGGCAGCTCCGGAGGGGAGAGAGGGAGGAAAAGGGTTTGCAGGGCACAGCTCGGAACAGAAAAATGGAAAGGAGAAAGGTGGGTGATAGATACAATTGATCAAGAGGCTTGTGATGAGAATAAAATCAGCTCTCAGCCATTGTCTGAAGGTCCTGGCTGGCAGAACCTTCAAGGACACACCTCAGAGGGGTCCATGAGTAAAAGGTTCAGGTGCACAAATATTCTGGAGAACACAGCTCTGGTACAGCTTAAGTAATCAAAGCAGGGAACTCCTCCAAACTGCACTGATTTTTATGACAAGGACGTTAACTGCTCCATCTTCACATCATCTCTTTCATCCTTTCATGCAGGATAATTTTTAATTACAAACCTTTCAATAAACTCTCAAACCAGGTCACTTTCCACAGAGCTGTGAGGTTCTATTTTTAAAAAAAACCTACCCAATGCTCTACCCAATGCACTGCTTTCGTTTATCTGAGTACAGCCTGAGAAATTCACTGGCCACATCTGTGTGGCTGAAGGTGAGATACAATTTGGCTGCTGTGAAAAAGAGGAATCCTTCAAAGTAAAACCCCTCAGATATTTAAAGTCCAGGTGTGAGGAAAAAAAAAAAAGAAAAAGAAAAAACGGAAAAGAGTTAATTAAGGGGTTGCAGTCCAAAGAAAGTCACTGGTTTACCAGGAAGAGACTTTTCCCTCTCTTAAGGCAGTGAGTTTGGTGACAGAGTCAGAGCAGATGCTCAGCACTCCAGAACAACCTTTGGCATGACGCAGTTTGTAATTCACTCAAAAAAGCACATTTTGGAAATGACACAGGACACCCTGAAAACAAGGAGAAGCCCTTTGAGTCCCAGCATAGCAAGGCTCTGCTCTGCTCCTAAGTGGGCCTCCCTGCTCCAGAAACTCCTTTTTTCCTGAGATTCAGATTTCCCTCTACCCCAGCCAGCCCCTGTGTCAGTGCAAATTACTTCAGTCATCAAAAGCTCTTAACATGCTTTTACTAGCAATTAATTCTCTCAGATTCTAGTGGGATACGATTATATTTTTTGCCATCTATTTCAAGACACAGAAAAAAGAAAAAAGTGGGAAAACAAAGGAGAGGAAAAATTAAAGCCTGGCGATGACAGCAACAAGTCCAGCCTGAGCTGGGCTGAGAAACCTCAGGGGGACAGGTCCAGTCCAGGCTCTGGCTCCCAGCTCTGAACTCCTGCCACAACCACCAGGACAGCTCCCAGCTCTCTGCACTGGTCCCAGCAGACATTTCCTGGGCTCATCCCCACCACCAACCCTTCCTTCTCCAGCTCCCTGGTTGAAACGGGGTGAGGGAAAATCCCACCATTAGTACTGAGCTTCTTCCTTCCTAATCAGAACTGGGAGTCACTGAAATGCTGCAATTTCTCCCAGAATTTTGGGACAGAACTGGTGTGAGGAAAAAAGCTGGCTGCGCTCAGTTTCTTCATCCTCTGCCTGGGAACACTTGGGGTCATTCACTCATCCCTAACTAGACCCTGGAACTTTCTAGACTTCCTTGGTCATCTACTGGCAGCAGCAAAGGTCTGAGGGGGCCATTGATGGCACAGGAAGCCAATTCTGGGTTGTTTGGAAGTTTTAATAATAAAAAAACCCCAATAAAACCTGTTCTTAATGTGGCTGAAACACTACTGAGTTTACTCAAGCTAAATTATCAATAACTCCTGCTCTCTTTCAGGGAGCTCCAGGGACACCCAGACTGCCTAAAGCTGGTGAGACAAAGAGCTTCTCTTGGCTTTTTTGACCCGAAATTGAGTGACCCAGCCAAGCCAACCCCTGGAGTGGGGACACCCCCAGACACCAAGTGACAGCAGCTTCCGGGGAAACTGTTTGGAAAAGCAAATGAGACGAATCATTGAGGCTCAGCTGGTCTGAAGCCACTGAAGAGTTTGGGCAGAGTTTGTAGTGGTTTGAGGAGCCAGCAGCCCACAAACCTCCCAGTGCCAGCAACTGGTGACATTCAGTGGCCTTGGGAACACAAGATGGCAAATCCAGGACACACAAATTAGATTTTTTATTTCACAGCTCTATCCTACAGATGGTCTCTTTCATCTTGGAGGATTGTTTGAGAGGACACTTCGGGCCATGGAATGGCTTAGGATGGAAGGGACCTTAAGGATCATTTAGTTCCAAACCCCTGACCTCAGAGAAAGCCCAGAATTCAGCTCAAATTAATTTTGCAGGGTCCTGCTCACCAGCTGAGCCTCAGGAGGAGGTTCTGCCATAGCTCGAAATCACCTGAAACCCTGTGGTTTTATCTGCGTGGGGCATTAAAACCCAAGCTGAGGGTGTGAAATCTGACAGATCAAAACGAGAGAAAAAGAGGTGCTGGGAGAGCCTGAGAACCTGAGCTGCTGTTCTCACACACACTCAGTGCCCTCCACAAATAGAACCTGGCACCACGGCCCAAAGCCCAGATTTGGGGACTGAGCCCAGGCACTCCTCATCCCTCTGCTGGCATCGACCAGGAGCCTCTGGAAATGGAATAAACTGGCTGAGAGTGGTTCTGAGAGTGCTGCAGCTGGTCTGAGAGTGCTGCAGGGCCAGCCCCAGAGCCAGGGCAGCTCCTGGGGCAGCTCAGCCCGCCGTGGCCAACACCTCTAATTAAAGATCAGGTTCACACGCTCGCACTCCTCGCCGATGGTCTCCATCAAAGTTATTTCACAGCTGAAATGCACCGAGGAGCACACAGCAGCAGTCACCCAGCACTATCTGCACTATCTGTTCTTTCTTCTGTCAAATGTTCACACACAGAAAAATATTTTAAGTCTCTCTTCCCTCCCCCACCTGAGAAAACTCCGGAAAAACAAACTGAAACCTTTTACCACATCTTCTTCCAGTTCAGACCAGAAGGAAATCAGAAATTTCCTCTGGCGAAATTCTGCAAACCAACTGTTTACAAGTCTTTGTCAGTAAGTTAAAAAGATAAAAAAAAAAAAAAAAAAAAAGAGATTCCATGTTGAAAATGCTCTTGGGATGCTCATGGGGCATTGTTTTTCATCTTTTCTTTTGAAGAACCAAAAGATGTCTTGTGCTCTAGGACAGGTGAAGATGGAAAACGGAGGCAAAAAAATTTTGGGAATGGCAAACTAAAGATCCCAGATGGAAGCACAGAGGGATTCACCCCACTCCTGGAAGGGTCAGCTCCCCACAGCCACCCACCTGGGGATGCTTTTACCACAACAGGCATCTCCAGCTCAACTAAATCTGTTTATTCAGACTTAAAGCCAGAACTAAGTTCCTCCTTGTCCAGGACTTAGCAGCAGCTTTAATCACAAAACTATCCATCCCTGTTTTCCTGGGCAGGTAAAGGCTGACTTCAGGTATTTAGCACCAACAGCAAAAAAACCCAGAGATGCCATAGGAAGAAAAAACCCATCAGAAAATGCAGTGTAATTATTAGCAGGACTCTGACTTGGAGCTGACACGGAATTTCTGCCTGTGCTCTCTGCTCAGGCTGGCTCTGTATCACTGGAGACATCTCTCCTGAGAGTAATTTGGCTTAGACTTTAAAAAAAGTTGTCAGAGGGAAAGGAGAGGTGAAAAAAAGCTGGGAAGATACTCGAGAGGAAAAAACCAAATAAAATCAGTTTATAATTAGTAATTGGTGCTGGTTTTGCAAGTCTGTCACCATCACGTGCTGCTGTTCCAATCAGTTTTGGGGAATGCATTTCACCTCCTGGATCCCCTTGGCTCTGGGGCCCCACAGAGCTGGGCTCCCTGCAGGAACAACATTTGTCCCTTTTTCTTTGTCCCCACGTTAAACCCCAGCAGCCTGGGCCAGCCCCTGCCCTGGAGATGTGCTGGAAAAGCAGACTTTCATCTGGCCTGCAGCCTGTGGACACGCACAGAAAGTTAATTATTGTGGGAGCACTTCCTCTGGCCGCTCTTCCATTTTATCCCTCCCACCCCATCGTGGATTTTTCCCCGCTTCTTTTTTCATCACTGAACACGCCAAAACTGCAGTTCATCTTTTCTCCTTCTGCTGCAGATGGTGAGTTCAGTCTTTATTTATTAACCCACGGCACCTCCCAGCACTTTTGTCTTTGAATCCAACAGCTCATCTAAGAATTCCCAGTCTCCCTTTCCCTGCCCTGCCAGGAACAGTGCCATGATTTTGTCTCGTGGAGTGGTTCTCTGGGTTTCACAGAACTCTCCTTGCTCTGAAGTCCCCCAGCCTCCTCCCCTCCAGTCTCTCCCCTCCAAACAAATGCACCTTCACGTTCCCTGGGATTACAGGGCTCTGACTGGCCCTCAGCAGAGACACGGATTTGGGATGCAGAGCCAGAGCTCTGGCTGTGGCTGTGCTTCAGACCCATCCCCAGCCAGCCAAAAGGAAATTGTTGTCATGTTCCAGGGCTCACTTTGCAGCTTCATCTGCTGTCTGCCTCGCAGCGCTCGGGGTTTGGATCCAAAAGGCTCCTTGATCTCGCAGAGGCTCCGCTCCGTAATTTATTCACATCAGAAATGCTGAGTTATGGGGGCAGAAGTTATGGAAAAATCCTCTCGAACGTTTACAATTTTTTTTGCACATCATTTGAGGTTTCCTGCCCTTCTAATTTGTGGGCTCTCTGTTGGGTTGTTTCTTTCACATTTTAATGGGCAGCGTCCAAGGTTTGGCCCCGGCAGAGGTGTGCCGGGGGGCTGGAATGCCTGCGGATCTGTCGTCAGTTGGCTTAATGGATTCCTAGTGTGCATGGAGAAACGGAGCAACCAGGAGTTTGCCATCACTGCCCCGGCGTCCTGTTGCTATAACATCCCTCCCCAGAAGCCCAGAGTGTAATAAAGCTTCTCATCCCATGGTCGCAGGATCTGCCTCTGACAGCTTGGCTGATGTGCACATTTTATTTGGCAGGAGTTGGAGATTTTTTTCCTTTTTTTTTTACCCCCCCCCTTTTTTTTTTTCTTTGCTTTAATGACCCACGAGCTGATTTAGAGCAATAAACTGTTGCCATGAAGTTTTGTTGTGTTTCTTTTAAATAAAGGGAAGGGAGGGACTGCTGCAATTTATGACTTTCAGAAGTAACTGAAACAGAAAGTCCATTCTTGCCACGAAATGAAGAGAAAAAGACTTCATCCAGAGAAACACCTCTGTCAATGTGTAGACACGGAGCCTAGATGAACTCATAAATTCAGCACTCTGCCTGCAATTAAGCAGGCTTCCTGGTGATTTGACAAAGAGTTAATGAGAAACGTGTCAGACAAAAACAGGTCATAGCACTGGAAAGCGCTGGGAAGAGCAGCTGAGCCAAACCCAACTTGTCTGCTCAGGGCCACAGGAAAAGCTCGGAGTGTGCTCAGGGAGAGCTACTCTGAGTGATGTACAGTAGACTTCTTGTGCAAATGGAAGGTCCTGGAAGGAGGTCCCAGCTCCGAACCCACCAGAAGAAGAGAGAAGAGGCTGCAGAGCTCTCACCACCACCCTGCGTGAGATGGTCACACCTTCATCCTCAGCGTCACCCCCTGGGACATGGGCAGTGCAAGTCCTCAGGCTGTTAAATGGCTGCAGGATCACAGAGCTCAGCTCTTCCCCCTGGCTCTGGGAGCAGGATCCTGTCCTCAGGAGTCTCCTCACCATCCCCATCCCCTCCCCTCTGCGGGCAGACCCTCGGGTTTCCCCCAGCACAGCACAGCACCCAGCGGCTCTGTGACAAAACCCCAACGTATCCAAACACTGTGAATGCTCAGAGGGGAGGAAAACAAATCTTTACGGTTCTCCCCCTGTCAAACAGGCACGTTTCTGCTTCTTCCAAACTGAGCCAAGAGCTGGGAGAACCATGAGTGTGAGGAAACCCAGCTGGACTGCACTGGGGCCGGTGGGATTGGTGATGCCAGGCAGAGGCTGCCGAGCCCAGTGACACCGTGGAGCCAGGTGACACTGCCAGGCCTGGTGACATTGCTGAACCCAATGACACTGTGGGTCCCAGTGACACCGCTGAGCTTGGTAGCACTGCTGGCTTTGGTGGCAGTGTTGAGTTTGGTGGCAGTGTTGAGTTTGGTGACAGAGTTTGGTGGCAGTGTTGAGTTTGGTGACACCGCTGCTGGCTTGAGGGTCAGCAGCCTCGAGCTGCTGAAACCTTTAGAAATCAGGTTTCTAAAGGGCTGGATGTCTTTGAACTCCCACTCCCACCCAAGCCACATGTCTGGGGTGGGAATTTTCCACTGGTGTGTGCATTTCTGAGCTGCTACTGGGCTGCTGCATCCTCTGGCTTCACAAATGGTCTGGAGGAAAAACATGCCAGGGAAGGCAGGTCCTGGGGTATATTTCTGTCACAAGAAATAACCTTCTCATTCTTTTCCCCCCACCACATCTAAAGCACACGAGGAGTCACATGACAAAAGGCTCCTTTCTCCCAAAAGTCCCTGTCCAGGTTCCAAGCAGAGGAGCCTGAGGGCTCACACGAGCTTGGGAAGCAAGGCTGCATTTCTGGAGAGTGTTTGGAGCCTTTTGAAGGGCTGCCCACTATTAACTGCTCTTCTCTTACACACCAGCACCGTGAGTATGTCCCAAGTGTCTGCTCTGCATCAGGATGAAAAGGGCTGGAAAAAGCTGCAGTGTCACTGCTGTGCCCTTCAAGCACCATAGATTTGCTCCAGCTAAAGGAACATCAGACCTGACCCTACATGCAAAGCCTCAGGAAGAACCAACAGCAGCAAGAATCATGCAGGACATCATTTACATTAAATTTACATTTATACATTAAATACAATCTCCTGCTCTCCACAGCAGAGAGGCACCACGCATACATGGCAGAGCAATGGGGCAAAGAGAAGAAATCAAGAAATCTTGAGAAAAATCCACCCTGGCTCTGCTTTCCTTCCCCTGTACCTATCATTCCTTCTGTTCCCATCTTGGAGATGCAGTTTTGCTGCCCAGAAGACGCCCTGAATGACACAGGATGCCACAGGAGGTGCTGCCAACACTGATTCCTGTTGGTGCACAAAACCAATCCCACCCCCTGGTTTCTCTCCCCCACTCTCCTCCTCTCCTTGCACAGCAACATCTCATCACCACGCAGAAAAACACCGAGCAAAGATGTCAAAACAGAAGAGGACTTCCAAGCTGATGGCAGGCATTTATCTCAACAAAAGCTCATTTTTCACCAGTAACGTAATTCATACCACACGGATTTAAATTAAACAGTAAACCATAAAAATCTCTGCTCGAATCAAATCCCAGGGCTGCCTCAGATATTGTACACACGAGGCAAGGGAAGGGATTTCCAGTTCTTTGTAATATACACACACAAAAACTTTGAAGTTTTCATCTGCACCAAAAGAGTTCAGGACATCCCATTTTTGTATCCTACAGCATTTTGGCTCATTCCAGAAGAATTGTAATTGTTAAGTTGTAAATAGACGAGGAAAAAATGGGAACTTGGGAGAAACCTTCCTCTGATTAAAAAAAAGACAAGGACTACTACAAGCAGGGGAGGGTTTGGAGTCTCAGGACATTTCACTGCACTGGAGAGAGGGAGCAGCAGCAGGAGGTGCAGCAGGGCTGAGCCAAGGGGTTAAAATGGACACAAATCACTTGTATCCCAGAGCTTTCGTGGTGATCCAAAACGCTTTAGGGTCTGATTCCTCCGCTGCTGTTTCCAAAGGACCATGTGGGCTAAAATGGCTCCCTAATGACCGGGTGCCAATTAGCCCAGGGGGAGGGAAGAGCAGGGCAGCTCTCCTGGCAGAAGGGAGTGGGCACAGAAGCTGAACAGAACTTTATTGTATGAAGATGGGAACATTTTCTGATGGTAATTTCACCAAGAGTCCTCTCTGTGCTAAGGCACAGCTGCTTCCCTTATCCACACCCAAAAGGTACTTCTGCTGTAAGGGAAACACAGCCAACCTTAAAAATAAATTCTGGTCAGCTTCTTGAGGTGAATCCTGTGAGTTCCACTGGATCAGGACGGACAGAGGGAGCTGCTGCTTGCTTTAAATAATTTCTTATTACTCCAGCTTGGTTTTAGTAACTTTTGGGGAATGGAGCTGTGGAACACCACGAGCGTGGAGGCCTCTCCAGGGTGATTTATGGCTAGCACACAGTGCCAAACTCATCTGTATTTCACACTCTGGCCAAAAAAATACATGCTGTATTTCACACTCTGGCCAAAAAGTAGCAGAGCCTTCAAGTGCCCATTCCTGTGCTGATATCAGCACCAAAGCATCAGCCTGGCAAAGGCCACTGGAGGTCCCAGCAGGAGAAGACCCCTATGAAATGTCTTATGATCTCCTCTGAGCCTCTTCCTTGAGAAGAATCCAGATTGCCACCCAACAGCCCTGGCAAATCCACTGCCTCCCCCTGCAAACGCTCTGGGATTGCACTGGGTCCTTAATAACACATGAAACAAATTCCAACAACTCTTATCCAGGTACCCCACGGAGAGATGAATGAATTCAGAGAGCTGAGGGGCTTGAAATAGCACTCATTTTCCCTTTGATTAATAGATTTGGGGATATATGGCCCAAGTTCAAGTAAAAAGGGGACACAGACAAGGAACGTGGGGTGTATTTGATGGACGCACCTGGGTGTTTCACTCCTGAAAACTAGGAGTGTTATTCTTAAAGCTTGATACCTGGAGTTACCCTGCAGCCTGGTTCTGGTGCTTGGGCTGTGTTTGGACACCTCAGCACAGCACAAATCAAACTTTCTGTCAGGAATGAAAATTCCTGGGAATCAGAAGTGAAGGGAACCAAAGTTACTGGCAGAGTGGGCTGTGAGCAGTGCAACAAGGCCAAAGTGCTGAATGTCTGGAGAGGCTGGAAAGGATGTGGGCTTTTATTCCGTGTGTGACTGGTGCCAGCTGCACCCAGGCAATGACAACCATTGGGTTGGTCTCACTTCTGTCTTCTCCCTTCTCCTGCAGCCTGCTTTAGGCACTGCTCAAACAGGGACTGACTGGTGCCACCCCACAGCAGCGAGACACAGCCTTAGAAAGATGGGAATCACCACCAAAAACCTGCCAGAGGTGTGGTTCAGAGTGGCAGGGCAAGCCCCAAGACACACAGGCATCGTGCTCTTCTAGCACTAATTTTAGAAGGGAAGGTTAATAGAGGATGATTATCCAATTATCCCTCCTTTCTTTCCCCATCAGCAACAAGCCACCAATCCAGGAACACTCACCTGGAAGTGTGCACCTTTCCTCCCATTGGCTTGAAAAGCTTTAAAATTTGCTTTAAAATGAATTTTCAGGCCCAAAGGCTACGTATTCCAATGGTTTAACCATGACCTGACACTTTCAGAACAGAGATTTACAAAAAAATAAAAACCGCAAAAAACCCCAAACCACCCAAAAACCAACCAACCAACCAAAAAACCCCCCAAACAAACAACCCTAAAAACCCCCTCCAAACACACAAATACACACCAAAAAAAACCCCAACAACAACAAAAAACCAAACCAACAAACAACACCCAAACCAAAAAACAACCCCAAAAAACCCAACAAAAAAAACCCAAATCAAACCCCTCCAAAAAAACCCCAAACCCAACAAAAAACCCCAAAAATAATAAAAAGAGAGAAGGATAAAAACCCCACTAAAAGGCAGCCCAGGCAGGGCTGTGCCTTCCCCCATGAGCTCAGCTGCACCTCGGCTCCCCTGACACAGGAAACCCACCCAGGCCACGCTGGGACAGGGGAAGCCAAGTCCCCACAACCTTTTTTTATCAGCAGCAGGGCTGGCAGCTGCTCGGCAGCCCGGCTCTCGTGCTCTTTAGAAGGTGTGAAATAGATGAGTTGGTGAGCTGGGCTGGCACTGAGAAAGAGAACGAAAAGGATATTCGAGGTTCCCCCGCCGGCCGCGCATCGAAAACAGCAGCAGCAGCCCCTTCTTTGAGGAGCTCAGGAAACAAGGCAGCCCAAGAGAGGTTTTCTCTCACGAGGTGCTGCTCACCCCTCGGAGGGCTGAGATGTGTGATCTCTTCAGAGCGATATTTACGGAAAAACACGACCCAGAGAAGGTGCTAAATGAGGCGCCCCCGGACTCCCCCACCGCTGCCCTACATCCTGCACGACACCTGCCCCGCTGGTTTGTCTCATAAATATCACCAAACGTGAGGGCAAGAGGCTTTCCCAGCACTGAGGAAGGGCTGACCCTTCCTGTGAGGGAATTTGGGGGTGCTCAGGGTGGGCAGGGCAGGGGGGACACGACCATGAGGCTCAGAGTGTCAACCACCAGCTGCTCCCCTGCCTTGGACTGCTGGAAGGACAACAAGGATCTGGGATGAGGGAGCTGTTCCACAGATCAAAATCCCTCTCTGCTGTGGGCTTTTTAAAGCATCCAGGCTTGTCCCAACCCTTTGCCTTTGGATATTGGCTGAAGAGTGAGGGCGAGGTCAGAGATGCAGGTCCTCAGGGTCACTTCCAGGAAAAATCTGCTCCCAGAAAACCTGCTCCCAGAAAATCTGCTCCCAGAAAACCTGCTCCCAGAAAATCTGCTCCCAGAAAATCTCCTCCAGGGCTGGTTTGCCTCCTGAGGGACATGAGGGCTATTCACATGACCTAAATCTTGAGCAAGAACTTCTTCAATGTGTAACCATCACAGGCAGTTTGTCTTCAATGTGAGCATCACTGAAATCAGAACCAGGGTAGGCATTTTGCCTCAAATTTGTTTCTATTTGAGAAAAGAAGGTTTTGGAGTCAGTTCTCACCTAAAGATATTAAAGTCTTTTACAGAAGGGGAGTCCCCCCCACCCCAGCCCGACAGCTGCCTGCGGGTTTGGCGACAATCTCACTCACAGATATACAAAGAAAATGTGCAAAGTGTTCTGCCCTCAGATTTATGCAGTGAATATGGTTATTTTCCCCCCAACGCAGTGAGTCACTTCTTGTAAAGAAATTCTAGGGTGCTCATTTTCCACCAAAATCTCTGAACCAATAATTTTCCGCTGGTTGGTTGACGAGACATCCGTGAGAGGTTCACAAACCTCCGGGCCAAACCTTGTTCCTTCTTTCCAAATTATGACAGGGAGGGGCTGATTAAATGATTTCCCCCTGCAGCTCTGCCCCCTCTGCAGCTGAAAGCAAAGCAGTATCTTGTCTGACATCACCGACAGAGCTGAAATCTCAGCCATAAGGAAGTACAAGGGTAAAACTGCACAGTCCCAAGTGCCGCCGGGGTGAACTTTACCCCGAGCCAATTCACCTACTTATGAAATGATACATCCCAGGGAATTGATTCTAATGATAAATCTGCCCTTTGAATAGGCTGAGAAACAACATTTCAAAATCTGCAGCTCGGATCTGATCCCATCTCTGGGTCAAAAGACAGCTGAGCAGAGTGGCGCTGTGGAGGGAAGGGCTTGGATGGGGCCGCAGGAGAGTGATGAGTGAGAGGGACCCCGATGCCTCTGCTCAGGTTGTTTTACTGAGGCAGCGCCAGCACATCTGGTTCTCTGACAGCAGGGCTCAAAACAAACCTGATCTGACACTCCAGAGAGCTCGCACTGCCCCAGCAGGGGCGGGTTTGAGTTAGGGAGATGCTGATAACCTCCACTCAGGATTCCTTATCTCCACGGACACCTGTGCCCAGCCTGAGAGACAGCACCCAGCAGCTCCAGCCTCCCCCTGCCCTCCCTGATCCACATCCTGACCCGGCAGGAGAACACCTCTGCTCCTTTTAATTAGGGCTCCTTTGAAGCCAGATGGGAAAGGACAAAAAATATACCAGCATCTGCCTTTGGAGCTAATTTCTCACCTCTCAGAAAGCCAGACTTCCACCCAAAGGTGAAGCTGAGGGTGACAAATATTTCCTTTATACATCAGGATTCCCTGGGCAGGAAAAGGGAACCCTCCTCCTTCCTGGGCACTCTGATTTTTAAGGTCTCTTCCAACCCAAACCGATTTAGGATTATTTTCTCAGCCAACTCTCAGTTACAATAAATCTGAGGATGGTTCTGTCTCTTAAAACCTCAAATACTCCTGGTGGGGGTGGAAAAAAAAAATCAGACTTGAGGTATTTAGAAGGTTCACCTGATAATGATCTCAAAGACTTCCTCATTAACAAATGGAAACACCTTTTCATGTTTTTGGTAACAAATTTCTTCTTACTTTGAAGTTTAAAATCCTCAGTTGTAGAACACAACCCTCTCAACCCCCCTAAAAAAAAGCATTAATTTAAAGCTAAGTAGAAGTTATCACATTTTAAGCAGTGCTTCAGCATCCAAAACAAACAAACATGGTGAGGACATTATTGTCTCCATTCCCTTCACAGACACTCACACAAAAGTTGAAGCAACTGCCCAAGTCTTGAAATGCTCCTGAAACAGTTTCTTGTGTCCTAATCCTGCAGTTTTTAAACCAATCCATGGTATAAACGATTGCTGCCTGTATCTGGCAGCCCTGGGAGTTCTCTGAGGATGATCATAAATTCAATTTTACCAAATTAAATGGGAACATACATAAGCCACATTGCATTTTAATTGGGGGTGATTCTTCACTCTTTTTTGGAAGAACTGAGCAATAGCTGAGTCCACAAAGATGATATGACACATCTGCTTTCCCCCTGGAGCTGCCTGCTTTTATTAATTACCCTGCAGAGATATATTTATATTGATGTAGTCAGTGTGTGAACAAAACCTCATGGACAAAAAATGGTTTAATTAAGGGAGGAAAACGTGGCTTACGGGTGCTGAGAAAATCTGGTCTTTAGAGTCAGTAAAAGTTTCATAAGTGATTAGATAAAAATAAATCCTAGGGAAATACTTGCACCAAGTATGTCTTTGACATTTCATGCTGGAGAATCACATAAAAAAGGGTTCCTGACTCAATCCACTGGCTGCACCTGGGGGTGAGTTCAGACCACTCAGCTCTCTCATTCACTTTTCCTCTGCTCTGATTATCAAATCTGCCTCTGCTGCCCCAAACTGCTCCCTCCCAGCACTGCTGTGTCAGGGTTAGCTACCTGTCCCACTCTGCCTCCCACACTTACTGCTGGACTGGGGAAGGACTGAACAGGAGCAGAGGCTCTGCCAGAGCTTTTCCCTGCCTGTTTCAAAAGCCAGAAGCAGATTCTGCCTGTGAATGACACAGAAACTTTGGCGAAGCGCTTTGCAGAGGAACAAACATCACAGCCGGCGGCGCTCAGGTGTTGAGCAAAACACACCTGGCTGTGCCAGCCCGGGTCCAGCAGCAGCCAGGGAAGAGTTTCACCCTGTCCCCGTCCCCGGGAGGCAGAAAACAAGGCAGGAAAGCCCAGAGAAGCAGGAGAGCCCCCGGAGCTCCCCCGGCCCCGGCACAAGGCGCTCTTTGTGCCGGATGATGCTCCTGCGAGAGGCGCTGCCTCCGCCCAAAGCCCGGCCAGAGATGGAGATCTCACACGCTAATAAATAAAAATAAATATCTGACCTCAAGTAAAAGATCCTTCATTTGACACTCCTGATCGTTTTTTATACTTCAAGCTCAGTTTTTACTGGATAGGATCCAGCCATCCTATGGAAATGGAACAGTCTTTTTCTTTAGGTGAACAAAAGTCCTTTTCTAGTCCTGAGGGCCGGCGAGTTTATCCAAATATTCTCAGTTTACTACTAGCCCCTTTTGGAGCCAATACACTCGATACAAGCACACTTTGTACCTGCGGGGCAGCGCCAGGACAGGGCTGGAGCTGGGCTGGGAGGGACCACGGATTGCCCCGCGGAGCCCCTGCCCTCCTCATCCTCCCCCTTGTCATCTTCATCCTCCCCCTGCCCTCCTCATCCTCCCCCTTGTCGTCTTCATCCTTCCTCTGCCCTCCTCATCCTCCCCCTTGTCGTCTTCATCCTCCCCCTGCCCTCCTCATCCTCCCACTTTTCCTCTTCATCCGCCTCCGTTTCCTCTTCATCCTCCCCTTGCTCTCCTCATCCTTTCCCTTGTCCTCCTCCCTTTGCCTCTGCCCTCCTCATCCTCCCCCTGCCCTCCTCATCCTCCCCCTGCCCTCCTCATCCTCCCCATTTTCCTCCTCCTCTCCCCCCTGCTCTCCTCATGGACACCCTCATTCTCTTCATCCTTCCCCTGCCCTCCTCACTCTCCCCTCCTCATCCTCTCTCCTATCCTCCTCATCCTCCTCCCATTTTCCTCCTCATCCTCCCCCCCATCTTCCTCCTCCTCCCCGGCATCGCTGCCCACATCTGATAGCGCCGCAGAAGGAAACCACAGACAGCGCAGCGCCTCCTGCCCTCCTGCCATCTCCCCGGGAAGAGTGTTTGGAAAGGCAAAACGCTCTTTTCCATGTTCCTACATCAGTCCTGATTTCTCGTCCAGCCCGTGAGCGGCTGCCAAGCGCATGAAGTAATGAGAAAGCTTCGGCAGAGGGGCTGACTTCACTCTGCAGAAACACACCCAGCGTGTCCCGGGCTGTCAGCACGGCGCTGGACGGGACCTCATTAGGGAATTTTGACTTTCCCAGCCGGAGGAGATGCGTTCTTGGGTGTCACCGTCCTCCCTGCCCTGCCCTGCCCTTCCCGGTCACACCTTCCCTTCCCTGTCACACCTTCCCTTCCTTGTCACACCTTCCCTTCCCTGTCTCCCCTTCCCTTCCCTGTCACATTTTCTCTTCCCTGTCACACCTTCGCATCCTTCCTTGTCTCACCTTCCCTGCCCTTCCCTGTCACACCTTCCCTTCCCTGTCACACCTTCCCACACCCTGCCCTGTCCAGCTGGGAAAGTCCCAGCCAAGCACCCTTTGCCCCCCAGACGTGACCTGGGGCTGGTGACAATGACCTCAGCAGCCCCGGAGGCCACCAGGGATGTGAAGAGGAGGAAAAGGCAGGACACAAACGCTCACCTGAAGCTCTGTGGCTGCACCAGGACGTGGCTCCAGTGCCCAGCTCACAAAGGCTGTGCTGGGTGAGCTCTGTCGTAACCTGTCCCCTGTACAGGGAAATGCTTCCCTGGCCAGATTAAAACTCCTCTCTGGAATTACATCCTGTTGGGGGACACAAAGGGACCCGAGCCCTCAGGAGAGGGAAGCACTTTCACATGAAAAATGTTCAAATGGCAGCTGAGGGGGCAGTGCTCTGCAGGGAGGGGGCAGAAACTGGAGACAGAGAAGGGAATGAGGGTCTGGAAACCGGGATAACCGGAGTTGTCACACCCCGATGAGGCTGAGGGATGGGGGTGTAAAGACATTCAGTTCTGACACTGAGACATTAGTGATGAGAAAGAGGGAGAACAAGCGACAGAGACCACAAAGCTTCTGTGTGTTAACACAGGTCAGACAAACACCCAGACAAATATCTGGAGGTGCTGCACTGGTCTGAGTGGGATTTGAACTGGAAATGGAAGGGTTTGTGTGCAGCAGTGAGCACATGGATAACACCAAGTCGTAACCTAGTGGCCCCTGGAAATAGCTGCAAACTGCTCTCAGCACTTACTCTGCAAGCGCTGCTATTTGAGGGGGAAAATATTCAATGGAAATTCCTTCTCTCACTGAATCAGCAGAGGAATCCAACACAACACATCCAATCCCTTCAGCACAGGGATACATTTTTAAAAATAATACATTAGGAAGGGTGATTTTATTCGTACAAGCCTTGCCCACACAATGACACCAAAAAATTTCAGTAGATAAAGGTCCATAAATCTCTTTACCTTATTAGAACGACTCCTAGTTGAGGAAAATGAGCCCAGCTTATCCCTGGAGCATGTGCTGCCTTTTGGACAAGGGCTTTGCAATAACACAAGAGAACACAGGAGAAGGGGGCCGAGCCCAGTGCTGTAATTTCCACGGGGCCGAGTGCCACAGGTGCACTAATATAGGCATTAGTGAATGATTAGGCCCCATAAAATATATGAATGCTGTTTCTTTAAGAAGCCATAAAATTTTATGGAGGGAAAAAAAAAAAAAAAATCCATGTGCAAGGCTTTTGGTGCGTTTCATGCGGTCATTCAGCATTTCTCTCTCTTCTGACAGGACTATGATAATTAAACCTGCGGCCTGGGTCTGGTTTCTATAAAGTCCATCTGGCCTTCCGTGATGGAGACTTTTGGAAGGATGTAATTGCCTGGGCAGCAAATAACTATTTTGCCATCCGCGGTAGTTTAATTTTGTCCCTGCAGCAGGGGAGCGAAGTCACGGGGGCAAAAGATCATTAAGGTCTGTGGGGGAAGAGGGGCTCCCAGAGCTGGGGCTGGCCCGAATTTGTTGAAATGCTTGACACCAATGGGCCCCATTAATGCATGGGTTAGATACAATCTGTGGAAAAGGGTCTATTATAAAGGGATTATTTGGAAGTGTTCTGTAGTTGGGGGGGAGGTGGGTGTGATTGAAGGACTTAAAACTGTTACATTAACCCTTAGGGCACTCCAGGCAGTAACAAACCTGGCATTAAAGCGCTGGTGTTTGTCACAATTTTCTCCACTTCCCTCCTTCCCTGCCACAAGGTCAAAGGGATTAAAAGCATCCATAATGCAGCTCTTGGGAGCTACAGAGATGAAGCTTGTTTTCTGTCCACTTTATGGCTGCTGCAGCCCCCTCCTCACCCTTCCTTCCCTTGCTCCCAGCCCAAACCCCATCGTTCAACGACAGAACAAATGGCAAAGGACAGACAGCGGCGAGTATTTGATATGCACACGGAATACAGGCATGTGTTTACTTGCACATCAAAAAGAAGCCAGCACAGATGGAGTGGTGACAGGAGAAGCTCTAGAGCTCTGCCTTAAACACCCAAAATATGCCTGTTTGTATTTTGCTCGATTTGAAAACAGAGCTGGAAATTTCAGGCTGGTGAGTCAATACCTTTCCTTCAAGGGAAGCTGCCTTGTTCTGCCACGTTCCTTTGAATGTCACAGCTCAACAAAACTACTCAGGGAACTCGATAGACTCTCAAATGCTTTCCAGAAATCCAGCTTCATTTGCATTTTAAACATTTTAGGAATTTTGTGGGGATTTTTTTTCCTGTTTGTCAGCTGTGCGTGTGTGACTCCTCTGGGAGACTAAAATCCAAATTGAGACATTGTGGGCTTGAAGCTCATGAAGGGATCAAAAATCTGCACCACCAGGGCAGCCACTTCAACCAGCACCTAGAACTGCTCAGGTTGGCAGTTTTCACACTTAGGCACCTCCTTTAACTCGCCCCGTGTTCCACACAGAGGGATTTCAGCCTTCTGTGCAGCAAGTCCAACAGCAAATCCAACCCAAACATGGTTCTGTTTGGCCTGAGGAGGAGGTATTGCTTTGCCAACCATTTAAACAGAAGAGGAGAGTCTGGATCAGCTGAATTTGGACATCCTGAGTGTTTTGAAAATTAATTTGTGGGGTAAGAGGCAGAAAGATAAGAAATAATTGAAAGATCAATGCATGAGGAATTGAAATGTACCTCAACCTGAAAAACCCGCTGCTGCTATGAGGGGTTGGAATCCTGGAACACCTGAACACGACCTCGAGATCCTCGTGTTCTCTTCCTGGCCATGGTGAGGGATGAGGGAGGAAAGGCCAGAGGAGGACATGAGCCCCAGGCACTGGGCAGACCCAGCCCCGGAGGACCCAAAGCTCCATCCTCTCCCTCTGGCTGCAGCTTCTCATCGTGACAAACCATTCACACTGCTGTGTCCCCAATAACCCCAAAGCCTGTGACCATCAGCCATTGCCAGGACAATTTGCTCTGGAATAAATGAACTTCTGTTTTGCTTTCTTTTCCAAGGGTTCATCCATTTCATCCATCCCCAAATCAATCACCTGATTCACGGGCTGTTTGCTAGAATATTGAGAATGTGGGGAAAGCCCCAAGGGCCAGAGGAGGTCCCATTTCCCTGGAGTTTGTACCACACTTTGCTGCAGGAATGTTTGTGACTGTCTTTCCTTCTCTGGGCAGCTCTGGGAGCTCTGAGGGAAAACGTGTGTGTGTGAAGTGTTCCCCACTCGAAACAGCAACAGAGATATGGCAGAGGAGAACACACTTTGGAGAGAATTATTGCAACTGTGACTCTTCCAATACAGTAGAAATGTCTGTTTGCTTTGGCGTGTCCAGCTCTGCTCACCACAGCAACCAGCACTGCCAGAAATGATTGATACCTACAAATGTCTGCTTGGAAGAGCAGAAAGGATTATTAAACCCCATAAATTGGAGGGGAAAAAGGTGTTTAAAACCTTTGTATGAGCCCAACCCACAAGGGTTTATCCAGACCAAGTAGTCACTAAAGCAAACCTCCTAATTAACAAACTCTTAGAGCTGCTAATTCTGGTTGGTTTCTTCACCTGCTGCTCCAGTGCTGGGACCTGTTTGATGTGGCACTGCAGGCACAGCACCAAAGGCAGGAAGCAGCTGCCCCCCTTGAGCAAAACACTGAAATCAAAGCCCCAGAGCCACCCTGACCTCTGCCTGAGCTGTGTTTGGGTATCTGGCAGGAAGGCAATGCCTCAGAGAGGATGATGCCTTGTAGGACACACACAAGAAAAACCTTCTGCAAAGTGACCTGCCCATAAATCAACCCCAACTCGAATTTGGTCAACAGCACCAGTAAAAGGACAGAACTTCTGAACTGATATCGGTGCTGACACACTAACAGAGGAAAGTTTAAATGAGTTAAACCCCAGCTCCTGTATTTTCATCCCGCTCCCAAGGCTGCTGGTTGTTCTCTGTCTGGCATTCACCACACTGGGTGTCAAAAAAAAAATCTATTTATTCATGGTTTTATTGGGGTAAACCAAAGACAAGTGGAATTCCAGCCAGGCTGTGCAACCACCCCTCATTCCCATCCCTTTTGCTGCTTGAGCAGCAGCCTGTCCTGTCCCATCCAGCCCATCTGCACTGAGCCCACCAAGGCCTGTGATTTTCATCCTCTTCATCTTCAGACTAAATACAACTGAATGAATCCACCCCTAAAATTTGTTAGAATCCTCTTTGTGCAGTTACTTAGAGCATGAACAAAGTTATTTACCCACGTTTAAAAAAAAATCTTCTGCTGCAAGTTTGCAGACAACTTCCCCAAAGACTTTATTTTCCTATTTTTCATTGAAGTCAAAACTAGAGACAGGGCTGCTTTTTCTTGGAAATCACATTAAAAATATTCTGTTCTGAAGATCCTGTAGATTCATGAAACCTGCATCTTTTCTAAATCAAGGAGAGTGAAATTCTGCCAGGCAGTGTAGGCGGAAGAGTGCCAAAAACCCTGAAAAGGTCTCTCAGAAGGGGAAAAAAAAAAGAACCAGAATAAAAGAAGCTGTGAAAGTTTATGAGGATAAACACTGATGACAGGTGGAGTAGAAGCTGAAATCTGAACTCCAAAGTAACTGCAAATAAAGATTTGTTACAGATGGTTTTAATATGACCTAACACTGGGATGCCAGCTACAGCATCACTTTTTCCTGTAGGCTGGACAAAACTAACGCTGGAGTTTTAGAAACAGGGCTGCAGCAGGACAGTGAGGGCACAGGGCCTGCAGGACATCCCCTGTCCCCTCCAGAGGGTGAGATACAGCCAGGAAACAGGTGAGAAAGGCACACAGAGCTGGCTGGAAACAGCAACGTGTGTTTAAATATGGAAAAACACAGAATCACAAACTCACTGAGGCTGGAAAAGACCTCCAAGGTCATTGAGTCCAAGCTGTGCCCAGTCCCCACCTTGTCCCCAGCCCAGAGCACTGAGTGCCACCTCCAGGCTTTCCTTGGGCACCTCCAGGGATGGGCACCCCAAACCTCCCTGGGCAGCCCCTGCCAAGGCCTGAGAACCATTTCCATGGAGAAATTCCTCCTGCTGTCCAACCTGAGCCTCCCCTGGTACAATTGAGGCCATTTCCTCTCCTCCTGTCCCTGTTCCTGGGAGAAATCCCGATCCCCTCGGCTGTCCCCTCCTGTCAGGGAGTTGTGCAGAGCCAGAATTTCCCCCTGAGCCTCCTTTTCTCCAGGCTGAGCCCCTTCCCCAGCTCCCTCAGCCTCTCATGGTGTTCCAGCCCCTTCCCCAGCTCCGTTCCCTGCCCTGGACATGCTCCAGCCCCTCGGTGTCTGTGGTGTTGTGTTAAGGGTATTAAGGGGCTGCAGGGATTCCACAAGTGTCCCTTTTGTCTTGAGGGGCCCAGAACTGGCCACAGCCCCTGAGGTGCCTCAGAAGCACCAGGGGGACAATCCCTGTCCGTGCTGGACATTCAGCTTTTGGCACCAGTGGTCACTGACATCCCAGAGCCCTGCTGGGACTGAGCTGGCCCCTGGAGCATCCTCCCTGGAGGAGCTGGGACAGCACAACCTGCCCAGCTCCTCCTGAGCCCCAAATCTTGATGGTGCTGCTGGGACAGTGCAAAGAGCTGCCTCCTCCCCTCCTCCAGCACCCAGCAGCATCACCCAGAGATGAGGGATGAGGGGAGAGAAGCCCCTCCTCTCATTCCCCCCCTAAATTCATTATTTTGGCAGCTGGGCCCTGACAGATAAGAAAACAAACCCGGATCTTGGGGAGAGCTGTGAAGTTCTTGTGTCTGAGCACTGACCTCCAGCCCCGTTTCTGGAATCCCTGCGTCATTCCCAAAGCAAAATCCAGCTGGAACACGCGTGGTTGCTACATCTCTGTCTAGACTTCAAGCATGTAACACACTTGGCAGGTTGGAGCATTCTTGCTGAGATCAATGGCCACTAACCTGCTGCACCACAATTCCAGGAGGATTTGGGGTTTGTTTTTTTCTTTTTTCTTTTTTTTTTTTCTTTTTCACTGCACGGTAAATCTGAAATGCAGGTCAGGGAAGGAAATGCTGCAATGCTGCTGTAACTTCCAGTGTCAGTTTCTCAATTGAATTGTCATTGTTGCTTCAGTCGGATTTTAGAATGCAAATAATGTTAAAGAAAGAAAAACTTAGCAAGATTTTCGGAAGTGCCAAATGCCCTGGTATTTTCAGCCATGTTTATCAGACAGAACTTAATGGGGGAGAAAAAAGAACTTTAAACCATTACTACCCTGAAATAAATGTATGAACCATCGATGATCACAATATCCTATGAGCCACTCGAACCAATTAACGCAGCCAATGACAGGCCAAAAATGAAAGGAATTTATTCACTTTGCACGCTGCAGAGTGTGCAGATGTTCTGTTTTACTTTTCCTGGGTTTCTGTGTTCTTCTGATGGGGCAGCATGAGCAGATCACATGAGGAGTGCATGAAAAACAAGTGAAAACTCCTTATGGAGAAGCTGAAACATCCTGAGTACTGAGACAGGACAAGGGACTCTTCCTCCTCATCTCCCCTCTCAGGATTCTTGCTCAGAATGCCCCAGGATGGATATTTAGGTAAGTTGGCTTGGGAAAAAAATCCTTATTAGTGGAGAGAAGCCACCAGCAAAGGGTGTGTGGCTGCCACTCAGGGCACACATGGAGCCCTGGCCTGACTACAAGAACCAGCAGCTCCTCCCATTAGCCAGTAAAACATCCCACATTTACCTAAGGATATGGTAATTGGGAGCTGGAGAGAGCTTTGCCCATAAATTCCTGGGGCACATGTGAGGCTGCCGGGCCCGTTCCCATGTGGAGGTGCCTGTGGAGCACAGGCTGGCAGGGACATCCAGTGGGCTTGGTGGGATGCCACAGCTCATAACAGCCAGGGCAGTCATCAATAAACCCAACATCAGCAATCATAAAGTTTTACCACTCACCTTATGTAACTTTTATTTTACACTCGATTAACTTTTATTGCCAGCTCCAAAGAATAAAGGCATTCTTACAGGGGAGAATTAAAAACAGCTTTTTGGGTAAGAAAGAAAGAAAGAAAGAAAGAAAGAAAGAAAGAAAGAAAGAAAGAAAGAAAGAAAGAAAGAAAGAAAGAAAGAAAGAAAGAAAGAAAGAAAGAGAGAAAGAAAGAAAGAAAGAAAGAAAGAAAGAAAGAGAGAAAGAGAGAAAGAAAGATAGAAAGAGAGAAAGAATGAAAGAGAGAAAGAAAGAAAGAAAGAAAGAGAGAAAGAAAGAGAGAAAGAAAGAAAGAAAGAAAGAAAGAAAGAAAGAAAGAAAGAAAGAAAGAAAGAGAAAGAAAGAAAGAAAGAAAGAAAGAAAGAAAGAAAGAAAGAAAGAAAGAAAGAAAGAAAGAAAGAAAGAAAGAAAGAAAGAAAGAAAGAAAGAAAGAAAGAAAGAAAGAAAGAAAGAAAGAAAGAAAGAAAGAAAGAAAGAAAAGAAGGAAAGGCATATTCTAATATAAGGGGCTGCATTCCCAGGCAGCTTAGGAATATCAGGGGCAAATCTGGTGTAAACGTGCATGTGTAATTCCCAGGTGATGGAGAGACAGGCTTACCTTCCTGCAGCCTTGGGCAGTGCCCCCATGCCTTCCCTGCACTTCCCAGGATCACATTGGAGGGAGACACTGAAGCAAGAACTCCCCGGGCTGTCTGTGCAATAACTCGGGGTGACAGCAGCTGATTTAGCAATTCCTGTCTGCTCCTGGCAGCCGGGGGAGACCCAAAGGCTTTTTCACATCACCAAGGTGGGAGCACCCGAGTTACAGCAGCACAGCAACTCGCCAGGAATTTGGGGTAGCAAAGGCACGAGGAAACCACGCCTTTCTCGAGTTCCTTTAACTCATTGTGCCCATTTATTTTTAAATTTTTTTTGGCACTTTCATGAGCTTCAACCACCAGCAGCCCGTGCTGAATACACCGTTGTTGGTTAAACTGGACAGTGCCTGGGCCATCACGCCTGGGAAGTCAGGGGACTGTCTAATGTCTGCTTTTAATATGGGCCAAGTTCTTTTTTCTTCCCCCCCTGTTTAGTATAATTTTATACTGGGTGGACACATTTAGGGCCTGAATGGTTTGACAGTAATGATTAATACCCTGCATTAGGAGATTCCAGTGAAAGTATTCAGGAGCACGCTGTGCAGTTTGGTTCTCATCAGATGGTCAGGTCTACAGGCCTATTAAAAACAGCAGGAGAGCTGCAGACTTAATCACAGAGGCTGGGCCCGTGGAGGGAGGAAGAGTGAGACACAAAAAAAGGAGAGAATGAATAGAAGGACAGAGAAGAGGAGCAGGAGAGCTCAGACTAACTCATGCTCACACCAGCCATGAAACCAGGTGAGGGTTTCTTTAAAAGCTCTGTCCAAAAATGTTTCAAATGTAAAAATCTCTTCTCAAAACCAAAGCAGGTAAGAGTGGAAGACTTCACGGGGCAGGAACAGAGTGGAAGGTCAGAATTACTTGTGGTTTAACGGCAACAAATTTTAGAAAGACAAACTAAGACCCAAAGCAGAACAGGTAACATTGGTGCTCCACCCAGCAGCTCTGGAAAAATGCATCAAAGTTGTTTTAAGGGTGAAATCAAAGTGAACAAACAACTCAGAGAAAGGCATCACAACTCTCTGCTGCTGTTTTGTGCCTGGTTGTTGGTTCATGGAGCCAGAGTCGTCTCCAGATAAGTGGAAACCTCAAGCAAACACGTGTCCAGACGAGGTCCCTGGTGACACAGCAGGAATGGGGACAGCTCCAGGCTCAGAGGGCTGAGCTCTGCCTGTCCCCCTGACCCTGCACTGCAGGACAGCCCCTGCCCCATGTGGACAAAACCCTGCAGGTGACATCCCCATCAGGGTATTGTCACCCAAGTAATGAGATATTGGTCATCCTCCACGTGAATGAACAGGGGACAGGGGGCAGGGGATGCTTTTTTTGTGACACGTGAGGAATGTTCCCTCCATATTTAGAAGTATCAGTGCCAGAGGCCATTGTCTGAATGGCAAGGGACACTGGGGGACACCCCTGGGTCTGGAACCCCCAATAATGTGCTCAGCAAACTCAGTGTTTGTGGGGGTTTTTTGCCATTTCTCTCTTAGAATAAAAGCACAGAGGAAACCCAAAGATGCTGAGGTGAGCATGACAGCTCACCTGGGGGAATGTGTCTGTGCAGAGAGTGAGGGGAGAGGCTCTAAGGCTGTGCCTGCCTTAACTCAGACCTGGTGTTGCCCAAATGATGTTCTAAGACATGTTTTTGCCCAAATTATATTCTCCAGAGAGTGAGGAAACACTGGGGGCTGGCCAGCAACACTTCAGGTGGTGCTGGAGCCCATCTGAGCCCTGGTTCCACTTGCAGTTTTTTCCCTCTCACCCTTTCCTGCAGCGTTCAGAGGTTTCAAACATGTTAACAATCTTTGAGGCATTCCCTTAAACCACCATTTTCCCAGCTCTGAGCAGGGAATTACAGAACTTGCTCTCTCCACCGCAGGAAAAACACCAACCCGACCCCATGGAGATGGTAAATGCACCTCACTGGGGAGTTTGGAACTTCAGCAAGGTATTTATTTATTCCTTCACCCAGCAAACAGCCCCACGGAGCACTGAGCAGCAGATCACACGCCTGGCTTGTGAGGAACATAATGCTCCCAATAAAATAAAGCCATCAGCACCAACCCAAATCCCAGGACATTCCATCCAGTCTAATCTCGCCCACGCCATCAGTCTCTAATTTCCACGAATTTTCACCGAGTCAATATTTGTTTGAGGAGGGTTTGAAAATCCCCCCCAAATGTGCCATCAGAAAATTGGATAAAGGAACCCCGTGCTGTGCTGACCAACAGACAAAAGTTCTTTTTAGGAAGGCTGAAGCCCCCCAACCTGCAAATCCAGCTTTTTATTATTGAAAATAACAAAAAAAAATTTGAACATGTGGTGGCTTCAGCTGTTTTAAGCAGTTGGTGGAAGTTCAGTTCCTAAAGCCCCAGCCCTGGGGGGATTTCTGGGGCCTTGTGGGGACCCTGGTGATGCTCCTGAGGTTGCAGTGGTTTTGTGGGTAACCCAGCGCTGCTCTGACCAGAGCTGTCACCTTTCAACAGGCCTGAATTTATATTAAAGCCCAAATCATCATTAAAACCCCAACAACACACAAGTGGCCTATAACAAAGCCCCTGAGGTGTTCAAAGTCTGTAAATCCCCTTTTTTTTTAATGTCTGAATAACAACAAACCCAAAACAATAATTAATTCTTCTCCAATGCACAGACCCAGTTCAGTAACAAGCACTAAAAATACATCTGGACCTTAGAAACAAAAGAGGAGGCACGGAGCACTTTGAAAGTTTGCTCCAATGATTAAATAAATTAGACCTGAGCTGCTAAGAAGGGAAGGACACAAAGTTCACCACCAGCACGACAAGACATTGCCAGCTCTTGACTTGTTTACCAAGAGGAAAAAAGAGCAAAACCCAGCATATTTCATCAGATTTCCAAATTCTGAGAATTTTTTGATATTTAAGTGACAATATGATTTTCAGCTCTGTGAGACCTCACTTGATTTTTGACACGATGCCCACGCACAGGGCTCTGGCAGCTGCTGAGCAGGGAAGGGGCTCAGCCACACACCTTCTGTGTGCAGGAGGGACAGGGACAACAGAGCTCTCATTCCCAGCTGTCCTAAAAATCTGCTTTTCTCTGCTCCTCTTGGAGCCCTGCAGGGCATCTCCTGTGCCACCACCTGGGGATGGTGTTTCCCACCCCGTCACTGGTTTGTACTGGGACCCCTGGGACAGCCCTTCCATCCCCACAGGGCTGCAGGGAAACTCCATCTCCTCCCCACCAAAACACTGCTCTGGAAACCCGACGCTTTTTTTGTGACACGCGAGGAATGTTCCCTTCACATTTAGAAGCATCAGTGCCAAAGGTCATTGTCTGAGGACAGCAACTGTTCCCAAATCCGTGTAGTGGCAACAAGGATTTCACTTTTCAGCTGGAGGACATTTACTCTGAGCTTCCCTCTCTCCACAACCTGCACACAAAGCTCCTGAAGCCCCACTTTTCCATCCTGGTCCAGAACTATTCATTCAATACAAGAATTCTCTTCTCAAACACCACAAGAATGCAGAGCTCCCTGTGACAGCTCTTCACGAAGCCCATGAGGAAATTTCTTGATTCCCACAGCCTGGATCAGCTCAGGGAGCTGCCGGAGGAATGAGTGCTCCCCTTCTGGAAGCATCATCTTTTATTTTTTTTTCTTTCTTTTCTCCTTTGGTTGGGCCCTTGCCTGTGATGGACAGCTGAAGAACACAGGGACAGGACTTCAGAACACCCCACTGCTATCTGCACATTATTTCGGATTTGCAGGTTATCAGTGGGGCAGCAACTTCGGCTATGACCTCATTAACTAATGTGGCCACATCAGCACCTCTGCACGGCCTTTATCACTCATCATGTGTCATAAAGCAGCCCGCTGACACCTCCCAGGGAATGCTGGTTGTATCTTATCTCCCGCAGGGGGAGGACCCTCGCTGGGAGACACAGAGCACGTCTAGGAATGCGCCGAGGAGACGCGGCCGCCAGCGGCAGCTGACAGGGGATGATTTCTCAAACAAACACCGAGGGGGAAATTAATGGCCTTTGGTTTGCCACTGACAATGCCGAGCAGAAATACATTAACTCCCCGGCTGCTATAATTTAAGAATTATGAGTGTAATTTCAGCCCAAAGCTACTGGGACGCTTCCGTCAGCGTCCAGCGCGCAGCTGCTCCGAGCTCCCATCATCACCGGCTCATGAGAGAAGGCCAGCATCTTTCATTTGCAGCCTTCCTCCTGGTGGCTGGGCCCTGGAATTCCCTTCCCACATCTGAAAACCACTACAGCGTTCTCTCTTAATTTCTTCCCGTAAAAAAATCCTTCTTTGGATTCGGATAGCGGGAGGAAAAGCCGCTCGCTCAGAAGCAGCCAGGGAGGCAGAGATCAGGATGATGCCAGGACCCTTCATCCTGTTTTACCTTGTTAAAGATGGTTTATTGGAGGTGTGTTTGGCCAGGAAAATGCCACCTCTCACTGGCAGAAGTGGGGTGTTCCTCATGATGCCCAAGGAGAAGTGGGCACAGCCAGGAGGGAATGGCTTCACACCCTCAGCAAACACCTTCGGGAGGGTCCCAGGGAACCCTCTCCACACTGCTCTGCTGTTACACCAAAATGCAGTAGGCAGGGATGGTTTAAAGTATGCAAAACCCCCTTTAAAAAAGTAAAAATTATATTTTAAATGAAAAAAACCCGACCCAAAACAAACAAATCCAGCCAACCCAACTGGCATGGGAAAATTCCTCAGGCTGAATTCGAGGTAAACAGAACATAATGCACACTGTGAGTGAGTTGGTCACTGCTGGCTGAACTGGGAGGGATCAGGCCACTGAAAGAGGTGATGGGCACAGCAAAGCTGCTGCATCCTGCCCACCCTCCCTGGCAATTCCTCTCTGCTGAGGGCCAGGAAAAGGAAAGAGGATCTGCTGCTCACCAGCACAGGGATGGCAAAGCCCCCAGGCATGTGCCCTGACAGGGAATTTGATGCTCTGCCCAATGTCGAGAAAGTTCTGGAATGATTTTGCCTTAACGCCTCACCTGTAGGGTTTGTTAATCACCTCTGGATTTAGAGCTGTCAGAAGCAGGCAGTGAGGAATAAGCACAGGAGGTGGGTAAGAGCTGAAATTCCCATTCTCAGGACTGGAAACTGATCAGGCAGTGCCAGTGTGTAACAAATGTGGAATAAATCCCTCACTGCAGCCCCAGGACAACCCCAGCCACAGCAGGCCTCACACTGTGGCACCACTTTGCACCAGACAAATGCCACGTTTTCCTAAATCAATGCGCTGCCTAGAATTCAAACCAACCAACCAACCAAGGAAAACCACCCTCCCTGAGATGTGGAATCTTATTGCCAAACATCCACTTGATGTTGCCCGTTCCGTGCAGGGAGCTAAAGGGAAAAGCTGATCACACTGTCACTGGATAGGGCTGCTGAGATCCACCTGGGGAGCATCTCCTGCCAGTGGATATCCTGGCCAAAATATCATGGATGCTTCTCTTACCACTGTAGGATCTCTGGCGTATTCCAAAGTACTTTTCATCCTGACCCAAATGTTCTCATTTTTTCCAATTATCTTCTTTTTTTTTTTCTCAGCTTATTCAAAGAGTGTCTTGTTCTCAGTGGCATTTTCCCTTTTGTAAATGATCTGTTGGATAACTCGGGAAGATCAGCTTGTGGGACCCGAGAAACCCACATCTCTGACAGCCTGGTCCCACCAGCCAAACTCTGAAAAATCACCGTGCCTCCTGTTCTATTCCCTCACATCCCCAACCTGTTATCGAGTCTGGAGACTAACACAGCCCTCACCATCCACACTGGATAAAGGCTCTTCTCTATGCCTTTTCCAGACTTAAAACCAGATCTTTTATTAAACCACATTAACCTAAACATCCTCCCTTTATTCCTCCCCTGCTGGGTAACACCGTGTCAGAGCATGAGCTGCCAGGAACGCGCCGGGTGCTGCTGCAAGCTGTAAAAGAGGCCGACGAAACACACGGAGCAGAAAACATAAACACATCAGGCTGACTGTGTTCTGCGTGGATTAAACTGACCAGGGACATCATAATGGCTTTTCTCAATGGTTATAAAGAAAAGCAGAGCCCGATAAACATTTTCCATGCCCGGGCGTGCCAGGAAAAGTCGGTTTTGAAAGCGAAAATGAAATTGTGGCGCTCCGAGGAGGTTCCACTTGGGCAGGAGCAGCTCAGCTTGTCACAAAGCCCAGATTGTTTCAATCTGCACGTGCTCGATGCTCTGCTGGGCTCTAGAGGCAGCATTGGCTCATGGATGGGACACGGGGAGCAGGACAGGCCCCAGCTGTCCCGGCATCTCCAGCTGCTTGTGGTTTCTGGAAGTGACCCCTGCCCTTGGCTGTGTCACCATTTCTAGTAGTAGAGACTGATCCTTGTCCCTTGACTGTCTCACCATTTCCAGCAGTGGCCACTGATCCCTGTCCCTTGGCTGTGTCATCATTTCTAGTGGTAGACACTGATCCCTGTCCCTGGGCTGTGTCACCATTTCTGGAAGTGGCCACTGATCCCTGTGCCTTGCCTGTGTCACCATCAACTTCCCCTTTTTGGGAAGTGCTCTGGAACCCCAGGTCATGACACCCACACATGTGAATGCCCTCGAGAGCTCTCTGCTGTGACACTGAGGTGACAGCTCCAGGACACCTGGGTGTCACACACCTGTGACAGCTTTGGGGGTTTATCTGCCCTGGCCCACCCCTGGCAGTGACTCTCCAAGGAGAAATCAGTGAGAAAGGCAACTCTCTCTTCTGGCCACATCTTCACCATGAAAACCTAAGGCCCAAATCACTTTTTGCTTCAGAACAAACCCATATTTGTGTTCCAGCTCCTTTTAACTTGAGCTTTTCTTCCTGGAAAAAAACAAAACCAAAACCCAAAAGATTAAAGAAAGGATTTCTGACAATTGGTGGTGTGACCCCAGAATTCCAAGTATTGTGCAGGTACTGACTCGATGTGGAAGTATTTCTTCTCTTGTCCCCTGCATTGCCACTGAAGGTGCCTGGCCCTCAAAACACTCAGGGAATTCTTTTGCATCATATTTTTCAAAACATCTCCAGGGTCTGACAGAGCCTTGGTTAGAGTCAAAATTTGTAATCTCTTGAGAGCCAAGCACGGGGTTGAGAGTCAGAGCCAGGGGCCAGCTCAGCAAACTCTCAGCAGGTTGTGCCACGAGGCTTTGCCCTCACCCCAAATTCAGTGTGACCCACAGGGACAGCTCTGACCACACCCCTTCCCTTCCCACCCACATTGCCCCAATTTCCTCTTTTTCCATACAATTATCTGGAATTTAATACCCATTCCCACTTGTTTTCATGGCTGGAGTTCTCCCCACCAGCTGATGATGTTCCTTTGTGTGGGAAGTGCAAAGGATCATTTGGTCTCTCTGAGGGCCACCCAAAAGCACAGGTCCCCTGTGAGTGATGACGTGGAGTTAATAATTCATCACAGTGCTGCCTGCTGAATTCTCTGAATCAAAAGATGATCAATGAAAAACAGTTGGTCTATCGAGTTTCCTGTCAGTTTTATTTCCTGAAGACATGGGAGGGAGTGCAGGGGATGCCTGCTGAGCAGAGAATGCTGCTGCAAAGTTGCACTGGATCGATGCAAGTTTGCCCAAAATAATTATTCTCTTAGGGAATGTTCAAGACACTCTGTGACACACCAACCTCTTACAGCGGAAGCTTGGTGAGTTCAAAGCCTTTTGCCTGTGTTGCTGTTTTCTTAGACACTTGAGAGTCTATTTATTTGGAAATAAATATCTGTGCTTTAAAAGCCTGCTATTAATTTTTGTATCATCTGTTTAATTTTTGTGTTATCTGTATGAAATGGATGTGGCTGGAAGGCAGAATACAGAAAAAAGGAGTCAGCAAACACACTGCTAGTGGAGGCAGAGTGCTCCAGCAACTCTTCTCCTCTCTAGCAAATAAATTCAGTGTTTGCTGCCTGCTGCATCTGCCTGCAGATGGACTCTGCAACAACAACAGGACCCCTCTGCACCGAGTGTCTCTGAGTGCCACACGAGGAGCCCAGACTGAGTCAATGCTCCCGTGCAGGTCAAGTGTTCCAACAAAAGTAAAGGGGAAAACAAGTGACAATGAGGGTTTAGCTTGGCTGCTGTGAGAAATTCTTTACCATAAGGGTGGGCAGGCCCTGGCACAGGGTGCCCAGAGAAGCTGTGGCTGCCCAAGGATCCCTGGAAGTGTCCAAGGCCAGGTTGGTGCAACCTGGAATAGTGGAAGTTGTCCCTGCCACAGCAGTGGGTGTGATGGGATGATATTTAAGGTCCTTTCCAATCCAAACCAGTCTGGGATTCTGGAATTCTCTGAGTGCTCAGCACACAGGTGAGTTTGGCATGGCCACAGGGACTGGGAACAAGATGGGTGTGATAAACAGGAAAGCAGGACAGGTGAGATGCTTATCCACCTCCCAGAGCAATCATAAGGGATTCTGGCCACACAGACACCTCCCCTGAAGATCAGAGCCTTTCCGCCTAAAGCCTCAAGCACAGCAACTTTTGGATGTCCCCAGGGTGCTGCTCCTGAGCCCACAACTGCCTGGGTGCCGAGCGGAGCAGCCTCGCCCTGCTGATTCTTTGGGAATCAGCAAACCTCACCCTCCCCTCCAGCCCCAGCAACAAAACCTGCCCAGGAAAAGGGCCTGCCGAGGTGGATTGGATTGTTTTCCCTCACCCATTGAGAGCTGGGCTCTGAGCTGGGCACAGAAAGCCCCCAGTGTTTGCCTAAGATGAGATCTTACTTTCTCCATCCCTTTCAAGTGCGCGGACCCTCGCAGGTGTGCGCTGCTTCGTTTTCCCTCTTTTCCTTTCTTCTCCCCTCCCTTTTTTCTTTTTTTTTTTTTTGGCTAAGATTGATTACAGGCTAAGCAGGGCTCCTTTAGCCAGCACTCCCATCTCTAATTATTAGCACTGCCAACTTTTCCAGCACAATGCTCAGTGTCAGATAAACGAAATCTGTTCCTGTCTGTTCTGTAACTGATATCAGCTCCATAGTGACCGTCCCTGACCTCAGGACCCCGGGCTTTGTTTGCTGCTACATCTTTACTCTGCTGAGAATGGAGCCTACACACATCAAAAAAATCACCAATATTAATTAAACCTCAGATACTGTTATCAACTTCAGTGAATAATGGGCTTTGTCGAGCTGCACTGAGTGGCCTCAGCGAGACTTTGCTACTGACAACATTCAAAATATTAGATTTCCAATACTTCTTTCATCTTGCCCACAACCTCTTTGAATTAGTGGTTGTTGCACTGCAGCAGTCAGAAATCTGTTAAAAATCTATCTGTACACAGAGCAATTTGATACAGACACACGTTTAGATCCTGAGTCACCCTTTTTCTAATGGAAAAAAAAAAATTAACCATGTTATTAAATACCTAAATACCCACACTCTGCTGGAGAATGGATATTCTGGCAGTATGGATATCGGGGTGATGTCTGGCACAGCAGGCTCAAAGTAACAGAATTTGGGATTTATAAGTGCAATATGATGGGAATAACAGCATCATGTGGGAGCAGTGTCAGTTTTTATGGATACCTCAGCACTCAATCTGCCATTTACAAAAACTCTGGGACTAAAGGAATTGAGGTAAGGGATTCACACAGGTGCTGCAAGGCAGGACAGGATCCACCCCCAGAATCTGGAGATCCTGCTTTATTCCTGAGTGACTTTTTTAGGTTTTATATCAGAATTAGGCACCTGCAAGAGCCATTTGGGGCACTCCTAAGCCACTAGACCTAAAGAAGAATATGTTTACAAGAAAAATTTTTTTTCAGCCTGATGTGTGAAACCTTCCTTTTTAGTGTTCAGATGTAGAGAATATTCAGAACGGAGACATTTTCCTCTAAAACTTCACAGCCAAGCCCGGCTGTCACAACAGTGAGCTGGCTCCCTTTCCACTGCTGAAGGCAACGGGAATTATGTAATTGTGCCTACGAGGGCTGGTCCCAGTTCCAGACACTTCTGTCAGACACAGAGAGAGGGTGGGAGCCAAAACAACAGCAAATGGGTTAATGATAATAATAATAATAATAATAATAATAATAGTAACAAAACCGACTAGGATGCTGCTAGAGAAGTGGGGCTGCCTTTCCCACTTGAGCTCTAAAATCAAAAGCAATGAAAAGGAAATTTTTCAACACTGCAGAATTTCTAAAGCCTGACCGTCGTGTGAGTGAATCCAGTCCCAGTCTCACGTTTCTTCAACACATCCCAAATCAGGACAATCCCTGATTTGGAAGAAATTTAACCCATTTTTTCCTCTGCAGCCACGAGGGCATTGCTGGTTCACTGAGCTGTGAAACCTTCCTTGAAGCACCAGCTCCTCACACCTGGGATCCCACGGTTTTCCTGAGGAATTCTCTGCTCCAGCATGGACCAACATTCCCAGGGCTCCCTGGAACACTGAAAGTTGCAGCTGCTGCTGTAGCTGAGAATTGATTTTTAAATATTCGTTACAAGCTCACATCTCTAATCAACATGAAAATATCTACTGTAATAATTTCAATAATCCTCCTGTTAATTATTTCATTAGTTTTATTGGTTTGATGAGTTTCTGATTTTCCAGTCCTTTGGATTTCCATATGGATTGGAGGCAAGGGCAAGGCTGGGATGTTTCCTGTCTGGGGAGGGATGCCTGACTGTGCTTTGGTACCACTTATTGGAATCCAATAAATTTGATATTAAGAAGAAATTCTTCCCCATGAGGGTGAGGAGGCCCTGGAATGGATTTCCCAGAGAAGCTGTGGCTGCCCCTGGATCCCTGGCAGTGTCCAAGGCCAGGTTGGATGGGGCTGGGAGCAGCCTGGGACAGTGGAAGGTGTCCCTGCCCATGGCAGGGGGTGGGACTGGGTGAGATTTCAGATCCCTTCCAACCCAACCCATCCCATCCCATAATTCTGTGATTTTCTGGTTGTTTTATTGCAGGGTGCAAAGACACCTCACAAGAAACTGTGAATTTGTGTTTTCTATAAAACAAATATAATCACCCTTCACAGGTGGTGAGAGAATGCATTGTATGTTAATTACTGGTAAATAATTAAATAGATTTGTTTTTCAGCCCTCCTTCCCCCAATCCTTTTCCTCCTCACCACATCTGCCCTGTTCAGTTCGGTTGTTTTCCCTGTCTCTAAAATGAATGATAAATCAGCACAAATGGCACTTTTTGACATCCTCAGTGTTGTCCTTCCTCCCTAAACTCTTTTCCCCCCAATTCCTTTCCATGCCTGTTCCTAAAGGCCCGTTGATTACCTGGATAATTGACTGGTGCTGCCGGTAACAGCACCACAGACTAATTGAAATGTATGAGAAACAATTAAGGGTAATTGGAATCAATTAATTGACGATTTTCTGCGGAACCGCTGCTTTATGCCGGCAAATCCTGATTGCATTCCCACAGCCTGGGAAAAAAAAAAACCCAAAAGCTTTTTGGGTGGGGATTTGGAAGTGAAACTCTGCTGTTTGCATCAGGTTTTGTTTGAGCAAAGATTTTCAGCCAGGGGAAGGGGAAGGGGAAGGGGAAGGGGAAGGGGAAGGGGAAGGGGAAGGGGAAGGAAAGGAAAGGAAAGGAAAGGAAAGGAAAGGAAAGGAAAGGAAAGGAAAGGAAAGGAAGGAAATTTAAGGAAAGTAAATGAAAGGAATGGAAAGGAAAGTAAAGGAAAGGAAAGGAAAGGAAAGGAAAGGAAAGGAAAGGAAAGGAAAGTAAAGGAAAGGAAAAGGAAAGGAAAAGGAAAGGAAAGGAAAGGAAAGGATCCACAGTGGACTCCTGGATATCTTTGGGGTGTCACCAGCTGGATTTCTCCTCAGCCCTCCCCAAGGCAAGATGAGTTTGACACCCAGAGCAGTATTTGGGGTGACCCTTCCCGAGCCCCACTGTCACTCACGGGTTATTCCTCAGGGATAACTAACACCCCAAACCCTCCCTCAGAATCCTGCGTGGAGCACCAGAGGTTTTGCTTCCTTTCAGACTCAAAATATTCCTAGAAAGGGAAAAAACGTGGTGACAGAGGGGCCGGGAAGTGCCTTCACACCTGAGGCTGGAGAGGGAAAGCGCCAGGGGGACAGGGGTGGGCATCATCCCTGTCCCCAAACTGATGGCATCGCTGGGGTTGTCAGTGCCTGGCTGTGAGCAGAGCCTCTCGTCAGGGTTAAGTTTAGTGTCTGCGCCTTATCAGATGAGAGCAGGCTGGAGTTTCAGCATCCTGACTCCTGCCATTCTCCCGCATTCATCCCCGCTTCCTGCTCGCTGAAAGTCAAGCTGCCATTCACAAAAGAGGGGCCTTATCTCCTTACCTCTTGACCCTGAATCAGGGCTGCAAACACTGGGTTTTCTTTCTGCCAGCACCAAACAGGTGGCAAAGTCCTTTGGCTCTGGGTCTCCAGAGAATAAAAGAGAACATCGTCTTCAGGGTCGTTGTCGGGGTGTTGAAGATGGCAGATGTCCAGCTGCAAAACCCCTTTAAAATGTACCCTGGATAAAGCAATCTGCCCTTTACAAACAGATCCGAGAAATTAGGAGCTTATCTGCACTCAGATCAGAATTGCCTCGAACGATGAGGAATTTCAGCAATAAAAATGGGTGGGTTTGGGGGATCTTCTTTGTCTCTGAAGCCCAAAATTCAACTGGTTCCTTCCCTGAGGATGCCCTGCACAGCAGCTCTTATCAGGGCTCCCTCTCAGCTCCAGGCCGGCTGTGGAGGAGCTTTATCACATCTCACAGCCAGAGCACTTGAGCTGAGGAGCTTCGGTGGGGAAAGGACTCGAGACAATTAAGGGAACTACAACACGAGTGCCCCTGAAAACTTCAAGTGGCAGAAATACATGTGCCTTGTTATGGGAGGAAAACCATTTGTTGGTGAGACAATATTTAAACTTCTTCCCATCAAAATTAACTGTAATTAAGTCTTCAGAAAGCCAAGGACTTTTGGGGTTGAGTTTCTTTTTTTTTTTTTTTTTTTTTTTTTACAAAGCTGTGCTTAAAGAATGCGTTAGTCCTGTGGGCTGAGGCTCTGCTCAGTGGCTGGGCACTGTCCTGGTGTGAGAGCAGAGCCTCAGCCTGCAGTTTTACTTCATCATTTTCAAATTAAAACCACACAAAAGCTCCAAGCCTGATAACAAAACTGCTTTCCACATCTACGGTTACTAAATTTTTTGCTCCAGTTTTTTTCTCAGCTGTATTTTAACGCTGAAGTCCTGGAATTCCTTGATGTTCCTCCAGCAATTCCAGCGGGGAGGGGCTGATCCCAATACCTATGGGAGGGATCCTTAAATCCCCATCCTGCCCTCCCCAGAGCCCCACTGAGGAGGAGAATATTCCTCGAGGGAATCATCCCCCAGGCTGGGATGGGGCAGCCCCCAGGAAAACCAGCCAGGATCCCACAAGCATTTATTAAAAAGAACCCAGTGCTACCTCTGTCCCCTTGGCTCAGGCGTCCGGGGTCAGATAAAAGTGACATGAAAGCATTTCTGCTGCCTGTGCCCCAGCGGGACAGTGCGAGGTGACAGTGCACAGTTGTCCCCAAATTGTTGGGCAAACTATGTCATGTCCCAGATAGCAGCAAGAGCCTTGCCCTGAACAACGTGTCTGGGCCCTTTGAACTCGTGATGAGCTCGAGGTGTTCTCTCCTCTTTATTTTTGTCACTGCTGCAGACCCCGGGGCAGGTGGTGAGGAAGGATCAGTGTGAGGGGCAGGGGATGCACAGCCCAGGGCTGGGGCAGGAATTATCCCAAGGTACAGGGATTTTCAGGGTGCACAGCAGGGTTTTTTGGTATGAAAAGAGAAAACCAGAAATACTAACCCCCAAAAATAATCTCCCATTCCCTGAGAATCCCACACCAATCCCTAAACAGCGAGCAGAGGAAAACCTCCTCGCCCTCCTGGAAGAGCCAGGCTTCTCCTTCCAAAGGAATTGAGAATTTCTATCCCTTTTACATTAAATATTTGGGAAGAATCTTCTGAATAAAGAGTTTGGAAGGATGTTTCTGGTGAGATTTCTCATTTTCCAAAATGCTGCTGTAATTAAATCATCTCGGTTCGACTTTTGAATGCTCAACAGGTGATTAGAGGAACTTTGAGCTTCACTTTCATCCTCTCTTAATTGGTTTATCACCTTTCCAAGCAGCCTGAACAAACAGGTTGATCTGGAACGAGTTGTTCAGGAGACCTTTCTCCCCAGCCAGGAGAAAGAAAAATGTCCTCATTTCACAACATTTTTATTAGAGGATATAAAGGTGAGAAATTCTTCCTCAATATCCTTTCCCTGCCTTTAAACCACCCAGCTGCAGCATCCCAGGTGTCAGTGCAATGGATTTCACATGATCAGCAGATGAGGGAGCTGGAATATTCCATATCAGAAATGTGAACAGCCTGAAGGTCAAATAAATAACTTATTGTCAGCACAAACAGAATTACTGTAATGAGCCCATCCAGCTCTGCCCTAACTGTGGAGGATCTGTGGAAAATGATTCCTGATGCACAGAAAAGTGGCTGGGGAAGGGGTCTATGAAATGGGGGCAGCAGCTGAGTCCTTTCATACCAGGTGCAGGGGTTAAAAAAACTGAGTTGATCCTACAGCAAATGTAAAAGAGCTGGCCCAAAGTTGTCCATCGTTAGTTACTGCTGCATTCATCAGTGATCCTGCAGAAAGTACAAAGTTTTCCTTTGGGTGCTTTGGTTTGGTGGGTTTTTTTCAGAATGTTTGGATATTTTGCATGCCTGAGGTGAAACATGAAAGGCTGAGGCTGTCAGTGCACCCCATGTGTGAGAAGGGAAAGAGGGAGAAGTCCCTGTGCAGTGCCCAGAGCACAGGATTTACAGGACAGAAACTCCACGGAATTAAGATGCTTCTGAAGGAGTGTCCCTGCCTTGTCCTGTCTGTCACCAATCAACTCTCATTTCAGAGCTGTGAGGGCTAAAGCACTGCTTTAGAGAACACTGGGACACTTCCCAGAATCACAGAGTCATGGAATCTTGGAAAAGACCTCCAAGATCATCGAGTCCAACCTGTGTCCCATCCCCACCTTGTCCCCAGCCCAGAGCCCTGAGTGCCACCTCCAGCCCTTCCTTGGACACCTCCAGGGATGGGGACTCCAAACCTCCCTGGGCCGCCCCTGCCAAGGCCTGACCACCCTTTCCATGGAGAAAATTCCTGTTGCAATCGTGTATGGCTGTGTTGTAACCAGAAAAACGTCCAGCTCCAAATACCCACCCCACAGAGCCCATCCCAAGGCAGCAATTCCCATTGCAATAACCTTGGAAAAAGCACGAGATCAGCTCTGCCCCAGCCACAGCAAGGGGCAGGAGGAATGACCCCGAGCCACTGGCAGGTTCTGTGCAGCCACCCAGGGCACTGCCTTCCTTCAGACTTCATTTTTCCCACCAGGATGAATCCCCCCAGGATATTTTCTGTTTTCCCCCCCTCAGCACCTGCGGTTAGTGAACGTGCTGCGCCTTCAGCCTGCCCTGATAACAGGTTATCTCCATCCCAGCTTATCTCCATCACACTTATCTCCATCCCAGGTTATCTCCATCACGGCTCGGGCCTCCCAGCAGGACAGATGCCTGGCAGTTGACTGAAAGCTGATTCCTGTCAGGAGCTATTTTCTCCCCGAGACAGAGGAGACATTGTGCCCCTTGGTGCTCGAGTGTGGCCTCGGCTACTGCCAAAAGACCACCTTTTTGTTTTTTGTTGGTTTTTTTTTTTCTTTCCTTCCCTGAGACAAAACAGAATCCCCCTGCTGTCAGCTCTATCTGGAGCTGCTGAAAGGGGATGTATAAGCCCAGTAATGCTGCTGGGGAGATAACTGTCAAACAGCATGAAAACCCCTGCCTGTCTGCCCACGGAGGGACTGAAGCTCCATGGAGGCTACAACTCAATGCTCAACAGCTCCTGGCATCTGTGAGGTCTCTTTCTTAGCTGCTTTTTAATGCCCTGGTGAAAGGAAACACTGTGGGATTCAGAAACCTGCTCCTGCTCACCCAGCTGGGCCACTGGGTGGTTGCTGGAGATGTGGAAACAGGCATTGTTCCCCTTGGAAGGGGAAACGGGAGGAAAAACAGGGAGCTCTGCTGCACACAGCAGGGATGTGAACCAGATTTTCAACCTGCTTTACAGTGCTGGGCCAGGAAAACAGATAAAAATAGTTGTAAATGTGTACCAGAGAAACGAGAACAACACTGAGCTGCTGAGAGTCACCAAAGGCTTTTGCTGCTGCAGTCATGCACAAAAACACACATGAAGCAGTTTGCACCCACATCAGAATAGAAACTGTGATGGAAGTATATTAAAAAGTTACAGAGGTACTTAAAAGAGGATTAAATATGGGATTGATGAACATAACCCCTCCCAAATGACATTATTTATAGTTTTACTCTAAAAACAGGCAAATTAAAGTTTCCCTCTGAACACCACAGTGGTCAGGAGCCAATCCTCACATTATTCCACCCAAAAGCACCTTTCTGGGCAGCGGCTCGTTGGGAGGAGCCCCCAAAGCTCCTCGAAGTGGTGCCAGCAGCTCAGAACCCCTCTGTGATCACCGGTTCAGAGGCTGCAGCTCTCAGTCAGGGGGTTCAGTCACCACCACATCTGACAAACCCTACAGGCTTCGACTTGCAGGACACAAGACAATCCCTTGCACAAACAAGCACGCTGGGAACAGCAGGCAATGGGAAAGGAGTAAAAAAAAAACCAAAGGCAAAATAAGTAAATTCCAATGAAAAATCCTCCAAACCCCATTAATTTCACAACACAGAAAGGATGAAGTTGATGAAGTTACATAATACATATGGAGAACTCTCCTCATTTTTAGGCAGTATTTGGGAATGAAGAGAAAGCAAATTTCATCAGCATAAGGGAAAGGTTTTAATGTCCAGCCCTTAAAATCCTGGATATCAGAGAGAACTGGACTAGTCCAGATTTGCTGATGTTTGTCCTTCTAAAAATCTGCAAAATCAAAGCCGTTGGGGCAACCCAAAGTCAAGTTCAAAATTATTGGTTGGCAGCAACTTCCACAAACCATCCATATCTATGCCTGTAAATATCCCTGCATTTTATATATGTGTGTGTATATATCAATTCTTTGTTAAGTTTCTGGCTGAGCATGTCTTAATGTCTGTGGGCATCCTCCTGGAATAAGAGAGTTTCATCTGAAAAGTCTGGGGAGAGAAACATCTCCCAGCTGTTCTAACCCAGCCACTCTTTGGAAACTCCTAAAAGGAAAGTGCAAATTGGAATCAGGACCCAGCACACGATAAAACTGCTGCTGCAACTGTCCCCGTGCAGCCCTCAATCCTCCCAGTGATTCATCAGATACCTTCTTTTTGTTTTCATAAATGATAAGTAAATCCACTTAGTTTGTGTGAGTTTTGCCTGCAGGGATTCCAGCCAGCACGAGCCAAGCTGCATTTCTCAGCTTGTGTCAGCTTGTCTGTTTATTTCTTTTCTTGGGGGGCAAAAAAAGGAAAATCAGTCTAGAAGGAATTGCTGGTTTCATTGTTTAGTTCTGCTCTTCCTGCACTTAACCACAACATCAGCATCAAAGCATCCCCTGATAGGGAAATACAAACTCCCCTCTCCAGTTCAGCCAAGAGCAGCAAGCACTGCTCTCCCTGAATGAAAAGAACAATCTTCACTCACATTTCATGCCTAAGAAAGTAGTTTAAATTGCAGATTTTTATATATTTGCCGATCTAATAATATAGAAGGCACTTGAGAGCATATCAGCTGCAATAACAAAAGCAGAACTTTGGAGATTTGGTGTGAAAATTTGGATTTGGCCACTGGAAAGCTTGGATTGGGCTGAGAAATGCCTCTTGGACATGACTGGATGTCACATTGCTGCACAGCTGGCAAAGGGCTGCAAACACACTGGGAAAAGTCCCTGATGTTTCCTCAGGGTACCCTGAGACTCCAGAACTGGTTTTTCACTGCCACTGATCAAGGCACGAGACCCCACTCAGCTTTAGAATCCCAGTCCCTGCTCCATAAGCTCCACAACTCCACATAACAATTAAAAAACTCATCCTGGAGACCTGGCTGCTGACATCAGGGGAGATGAAATCCCAGCTCCAGGTCAGTTCCTAGTTCAGAGAAGAGAAGTGGCCCAAAGCCCCTCACCTGGGGCACTGCCACCTTCAAATCCTCACTGATCCATTACTCCAACCCCCAGTCCCTGATCCCCACCCCAGAACACGAGCTCAGGGTGCTGCAGCTCTCTGTGTCACACCAGCCATGAAAAAAACACCAAAACACAAATAAATCCCTGTCGAATTTAAAAATCTCTTCATCCGCGAGACTGAAAGCAAAACTAACGAGCGCCGCAGCCGCCTCAACAACCCATCATTTTTCTTAAAATGCAAACCCTCAGCGCCAAGAGGCCATAAATTGTGCAATAATCAGAAGAAGCCACTTTTTAACAGAGGCATCTCTGCCATCCCGGGTGCCTTTGATCAGGATTATTCGTGGGGAGAGGAGAAACCCCAATGTGTGAATTAATCGACTGGCGCTCCGTGGCCGGGCCAGGAAGCTGCAATTTGGCTCCAGCCCGGCCCTGCGTATGGGGAGAGTGTTATCTAAACCACTAGGACGACTATAAAATATCTTAACAGCTTCTGCTGCTTAGCTGGGAGCAGGGCTCCCAGTATCTAATATGAAACAAGTGGGCCAGGCTGTGAAAGGCAGCTCTATATTCGGAGGCCGCAGCGGCTGGAAGCGATGGGGTCGTCTCAGAAGCTCTCAATTGTTTTTAAATTCTGTTTTTACAAGGAGCGTGAGATTTATAGGCTCTTGAGGGGAAGAAAATGATGTAACTTGAGTAAATCAACAGGCCATTTATTCCTGGCCCTGTTTCCTCTCTGTCACTGAGCTCTGGAACGAGCCCCCAAGCACTCCCTCTTCAAAACAAGAGCAGCCCAGGCTGCAGAGACCTTGCAGGGACAGTTAAAGGCACAGCTCCTTCCTTCTCTCTCTGCCTCAGCCCAGGCACCCCCAGGGTGAGGGTACCCCGGCCAGGATGTGCTCCCCACCCCAAAAAACCCTGGGAACTGCAGGTGCTCCTTGGAGCTGGCAGAGGCAGGGACAGGGATCTGCAGCTGTGGGAGGGCTGAACCCCAACATTTGCAGAGTTTGAGGAGAACATTCCCCAAAGCAGAGTGTGGAAACAGGAGGAGCCCAGCAATGGGGAGGGAATTGTGGTTTTTTTTCTCTGTTTCTCCCTCTCACATGGTTTATGGTTGATGATGGGTCAGTTCATTGTCAGCGTTTTCCAAACTGCTCCTAAACCTTCACTGCTGCTCAGTGAGCCCAGGAGCTCGTGGAGACCAGTAACCCAGCACTGTGAGCAGGGCAGAGAGGGATCATTCTCCTCACAGGGAATTCCAAGAGGTGATTCCCACCCAAGGGCCTGCTGTCATCTCCTCAGGTTTCTTCCCAGATGAAAATGTGATGTGAAAAATGAGAAGTCTGGGCTTGGAATTCCCACTGGAAGCAGCTCCAGTAGCCACAGCTGGGCTGGGGCTGGTCCAGCTCAGTGCTGAGGGTGTCTGAGCATCCTCACTCGGGGGAACAGCTTCAAACTGACAGGGAGCAGGCTCAGATGGGACATGGGGGAGGAATTCTTCCCCGTGAGGGTCCTGAAGCCCTGGAATGGATTTTGCAGAGAAGTTGTGGCTGCCCTTGGATCCCTGGCAGTGTCCCAGGCCAGGCTGGACAAGGCTTGGAGCAGCCTGGGACAGTGGAAGGTGGGGAGTGGACACTGAAGGGTTTTTAAGGTCTCTCTCAACCCAACCCATCTCTTGATTCACTGATTTGAACCTTTGCACTCTGCAATTTTCAACCCTCATTACCACCTGTTCCCTTCCCCTTGACCAGAGAGGGAAATTTTGGGTTGACAACACCCCGTTTGCTGGATCTCCAGTGCCAACACAGACCTTTACTCCCCTCCTTCTCCTTTCCCAACTCTCTGCCTATTCACAGAGCCCCAAACTTTTGTTCCCAGCTGCCTCTGAGGCTGTGCTGCAGCAAGCAGGGCAATCTCAGCGCTCAGGTCAGGCAGCCTCGCTGACCCCTCACCTTTGACAGTGATCTTTATCTAGACTCCATCGTAATTATTTATCTCAGGAAGGTCAAGAAGAAAATGCCTCTCTCAGGACCCCCGCTGCTCCCAGCCTGCAGGACTTGTTAAAATGCAAGTTCTTTGAGGATAGTAATTCAAGCAAGCAGCGGAGAAACTGCTGCATCACTTTTTCTGCCTCTTTAGGAAATGTTTAGGAAATTGCTCTCAGCTCACAATTATCATTTTCAAACCCAGCAATTGAGGAGCTTTCCTCATAAAACCAAGACTCAGAAGGGCCACAAGAGCTTTGCTAATGAGACGTGAAAGATTTTACATCGTTAATGCGGTTTTGCCTGGAAGTTTAGCAAACACAAAAACCTCAGAGACAATAAAATTTAAAACCTCTTGGAAAACACCTAGGTAACGTGTATAAAAGAATTCTTCAGGATTTCGGCAGCGTTAAAGCTTGGAGCGTTTTGAAGAAAAGTTGTAATAAAGTTATTAAAAACGCAACACTTTGTCCCCCCTGCGACGGTGTTTCCCAGCATAATTTAAGAAAAACCACGCACAAAATAAAAGGAAAAAAAAGGGGGAAAAAAAAAAAAAAAAAAAAGCTTGTAGTAAAAAACTGGGGTATAATTTTCTTCAATCAACTCCAGCTCATGACTGCAATTACCCCAAATCTTTCCGAACCTTGCTGTGATACACCAGGGACAGGTCTTGGAGCCTCGGTGGGTGGCAACCTTTCATCTGCCTCTCAAACTGTTCTTTATTGTAAGGTTTCAAATTAGTGCTAGCAGCAATGAGCAAATTTGATAATTCGATCTCAAATTAGTTAATGTAATGTGCCAGGAACCACTAACTAAAGCTCCGCAAAGATGAAAACCTATCTCTGCCGGCTCGGGATGCAAAGTTAACCAGCCTGACAGTTCGGATTGGAGAAGTTGCTTTTTATTTTAATTAAAACGAAATTTTGCTGTAAAAACGCCGCCCCTTGGCCCTTTTCTTCTCCCCGCGGTGTGTTTGCCTCATTCTGCATGGAAAACCACGCTATAAACACACGAGGCACACATTCTTCTGCCGTGCAGAAGCTGTGCCTGACCCAGATAGCGGTGGATTGGGTGGAAATCATTAGGATCGTGTGTTCCGATGGAGCCTTTGTAGATAACCAAGTTAACCGGGGATCTGTTTCCATGGCAGCTTTCAACCAAACGAGCCCGCGATTCACATTTTGCAGATCTTTATCTCCGGTTTAGCCAAACTCATTTGTTCTGGGCATCGCGTTGAAATATTTAACAAGGGGGGAAAAAAAACCCCAAAAAACTCCCCCCAAAAAACCAAAACCAAACAAACAAAAAACCCCCAAAAAACAAAAAACAAAAAAACCCCAAAAACAAACAAAAAAAACCCAAAAAAAACCAAAACCGAAAACAAAAAAAAACCCAAAAAACCCACAAACAAAAACAAAAAATAAACCCAACAAAAAACCCACCCACCCAACAAAAAACAAAAAACTAAAAAACAAACAAAAAACCAAACCAAAACAAAACAAAAAAAAAAAAAGAAAAAAGAAAAATAACCCAAAACCCAAAACAAACGCACCCATATATTGAGTTTTCCAGTGATTTTCTGCATTTTGGAAGTTTGGGACTGTGAGGGAATTCCGCTACACGTTTGCTCTTAAAATGAAGACAAAAAAGAGCAAGTTTGATCATTAAGTGATTTTGTCTTGGGGGAACTTCTTCTCTCCCACCTCTGCACCCACTTTTTCTCCCCAGGGCAATGAAAGGAGCCCCCGGGCTCACATCACTCCTGGAGCATTTGCCTCCTGCTGCAGTGCCCTTTTCTGCTGATCCCCTTCAGGTTTCCATTCCCTGGAAAAGCTGTTATCCCCCTTCACCAAATAAAAACGTCATTATTCAGACAAAGTGAGATATTAAACAAGGCAGTCGATGGGAGCCCCAGGTGGGAGGGCCTTAAAGCCACAGTGAGGTAAAAGTATGGGAGAAGCATGTTCTAGACCCCTCTCTGAAAAGGATTGCTGACATTTTAAAAATACATTTTTCATCCACTTAACAACATTAATTAGAATTAAAAAAAAAAAAAAAGAAAAAAAAAAAAAGTGATCAGCTCCAGCCTCCTGAACAGAACTTTTTGGAATGAACAGCTTTTAACCTTAAGAAAAGGCATCACCACCTGCAGGACCAGCCAATCTGTGTGGACTGGATGAGCACAAGTGGTATAAAGGCTGTGCAAAACTTTCCAAAGTCACAGCCACTGTGGTTGGCTGACGTGCAGGTTTGGTTCTTGCCCAGAGGTTATTCTAAATGAGAGCACAGGACCCTGCCTGCGCTGGATTGGTATTAACTGGCACATTGACTCAATTACACTTATTGTAACAGTAAAAATTACATCTGAACCCAGCTAAAATCTGAAATAACGCAGATGAGGGAGGATCCACTGCAGGGAATGAACTCCCCATGCAAAATCTCCTTCAGCCTGGGGTTTGGTGGGGATAGAAGGACCCTTGATGGAGAGAAAAACAAAAAAAGGGAAGGGACTTGAAATTCCTCAGGCAGCAGCTCTGCAGGGCTCAGGGGTGACCCTGCCTTCCCCAGGGAATTGGTGCCCGCAGCGGAATTACTGCAGCTTCCCTTCGCTGCTTTCAACTACCAGGAGCAAATTCTGGAGGTTCCAGTGGAATGAAGGACTGGGAAGGGTTTGAAAAGCGTCCCTGTTGTGGCGGCCTCTGCACCTCGGTGGGAGCCGAGAGGCCTCAGCCCGGAGCCAAGTGACAGATGATTCTCCTCTGAAATGTTTTCAGACGGAACAGAAGACGTTCTTTATCTGTGTGGTCTGAGCTCATTTACTCCAGGAGAAATCTCCAGCTCCTGCCCGACTGAAAGCCAGGTCTTGTTCTCCCATCTGATGGATGAATGGAATTCAGAAGTTTGATACTGTCCCCTGAGATGTCATTTAAATCCACAGATACATTCAGCCAGCAGGTAAAGTTAGAATGTCATTCCTCGGGCTCATCTCTCCCTCCCTGCCCCCTCTGCTCACACAGGAGCCTGTCTTCACTTTTTCTTGCTGCCATGAATCCCAGCACCTTTAAAAGGAGATGCCAGAGCAGAGGAATGGCTCCAAACTTAAAGAGAGTATGTCAGATATCACAAAAAAATCCTTCCCCATCAGGGTGGTGAGGCTCTGGCACAGACTGCCCAGAGAAGTTTGGAATGGTTTGGGTTGGAAGGGACCTTAAAGATCACCCAGTACCATCTCCCCTGCGACTCGGCAGGGACACTTTCCACTATCCCAGGGTGCTCCAAGCCCTGTCCAACCTGGCCTTGGGCAATTCCAGGGCTGCAGGAACAGCCACAGCAGCTCTGGTACCCTGTGCCAGCCCTGCCCACCCTCCCAGGGAAGGATTTCCTCCAAACATCCAACCTGAATTCCCCTCCTTCAGTTTGGCAGACTCACCCCCTTCCTAGAAAACTTACCCATCTCCTTGAGATCCAAACACAAATCCCAAGATCCACCCTCATCTTTGGCACAGTTTTTCTGGCAGTTTGATTTATTTTGCCTGTTCTGCTGCTGCTGTAAATTCAAAACTTTAAATCAGAAGAATGCAGCAAAGCAGCAGCAGAACAGAAGGAAGTTTTCTGCTTTTTTTTCTTTAATCTAATGACTCATTTGCTGTATTGACATCCCCATGGATTCTTCCCCAGAACAGATTGTGCTCTGGAAGAGCTGCTGAACTTGATATAAAAGAAATTCTTCCCAGTACAGCAACACAGAGACCACGAGGGGCTTTTGCATCTGATTACCCACCAAAAATGTGCCCATTCAGCCCAGCCCCAGCCTGCACATTTCCCCCTGTCTCTGAGGTTACCTCTGTTTATCACAAAAAGGGCTCCAAGACAGTCGGAGCTGCTACTGTTGTAATCCATCCAAGATGGATCGTGGAAAAGGCTGAAATAAAAGCCAAGCTTCCTGCCCCATGTGTCTGCCAGACTGCTGCAGAAAGGTCAGGGCCATCCTCACTGCAGACTGGTAATTGCAAAAAATGAAGGAGGTGAACCCTAACCAGGAGATCAAAGGAGGAGAGGGAAGGAGAGGGTTTTACAGGGAACAGGGCAAGACATTAGGGGGAAAGAAATCTCTTTTACTAGGAAAAAAAGCAGTGTAATTAGCATTGCCTCCATGAATCAGCCAGATACAGAGTAAAACTCAGCAGATAACGAGATGTAATGGTCACTGGGCAGCTGCTTGTTCCCACTGAAAACATGGCCATGTTTTATTGAAGTTAACATTTTCTCAGAGTTGCAAGAGACAACTGCTGGAAATCTGGAGCTTCATTTGCTGGGGGGAAACAGAACTGCAGCAAGTTCAGGGTCTTCAGAGTCCTTGGAATATTTGGGGCACAAACATTGGAGATAGCAGCATTGTGCTGGGAGTCCTTGGGTGATTGTGGCAGCACCGACCCTAAACCAGTTCTGTGTGAGCCCAGCCTTGTCTGATCCCAGCTCTGGGTGATCCCAGCCTTGTCTGATCCCAGCTCTGCCTGATCCCAGCTCTGGTTGATCTCAGCCCTGGGTGATCCCAGGCCTGCCTGATCCCAGGCCTGCCTGATCCCAGCTCTGGGTGATCCCAGCTCTGGGTGATCCCAGCTCTGGGTGATCCCAGCCCCGCCTGATCCCAGCTTTCCCTAATCCCAGCCCTGCCTGAGCCCAGCCGTCCCTGTCACTCCCACCTCAGCAGCCTTATTCTTTTCTGGAGCCAAGGAAGGAATCCAGTTCCCCCCACCCTGTGCCCAGAAGAATAAAGCAGAATTTGCCATGAGCAGAAAGGTCCCCAAGCCTGGCACTCTCCTTCCAGCCCCTCCTGCTCCCACCCAGGCACTGCCAGCCCCTCTGCTGCTGCTCTGGTGATGCCCATGCCCAGCATCCCTCAGCACAAACTCCTCTGCTTTCATTTCCTCCTAAACACCTCAGAAAATCCCTCAATCAGAAAACGCTCCCCTCTCCCGAAGCAGGTCCAGCAGGGACTGCAGAGACAGTGCACAGCGCCTGCCTGCTCCGGCTGGGAGTTTCAGGACTTCCCTCACTTGCAGTCTGTGTATTTAATAAACTAATCCATTGATGACATTTCCTATTTAAATGAACAAGATTATGCAGCTAAACAATATTTTGCAACCAAAATGGCCAATAAATCACGGCCTTTGGAAGTGCTAATGGTGCTCACATTTATTCCTATTAATGCTTCCTGGTTTTGAAAGCTGGGCCAATTCCAGAGATAATGTATTACAAACTTTCCTGCTGAAGGATTTGGGTTCCTCTAGGCTCCATTCCAGTTATAACTGGCAGCTAATACTTTCACACATTCACAAATCCCCAACCCCTCCCCACGAGCAGAAGGGAGAGGAGAGGTTTTGGCTGGGGTCAGCACATTTGGGAGTGTTGCAGAAATGAATGGGAAGTGATGCAGTTCTCTTTGAACACTGGGCTCTTCATGAATGCGTGTTCAGCACCTTCCCCCTCAGCCAGACATGTCTGCACATCTGCACACCGATGGGATGCCCCCCAAAAAAACCCAAAATCGATGCAGAGGCATGCAGCAGTGCAGGTTTTCTTGCAGCCCCACAGAAGTGCCACTTTGTGCCTGCAAGGGAGGGGCTGCTGTGCAAAGCAATGGGCTGTTCCCAGCCCTGCAGGGAAGGACCTGGGGGTGATCCTGGATGAAAAACTCAGCGTGAGGCAGCCCAGAACCACCCTGAGCCCTGGGCTGATCCCAGTGTGGGCAGCAGGTCCAGGGAGGGGATTCTGCTCTGCTCTCCTGGGATCCCACCTGGATCTCAGGATCACCTGGATCCCACTGCAAACAGTTCTGGTGCCCCCAGCTAAGGACAGGAGCTGGAGCAAATCCAGAGGAGACCTTGGAGGTTGCCAAGGGCCCTGGAGCATCTTCCCTCTGGAGCCAGGCTGGGAGAGTTGGAAATGTTCATCCTGGAGAAAGGAAGGTTGTGTGGAGACATCACAGCACCCTCCAGGGTCTGAAGGGGCTACAGGTAACTGCAGAGGCATCAGGAACTGGAGTGCCAGGACAACGGGGAATGGGTTAAAACTGATAGAGAGGAAGTTTAGGTGGGATATTGGGAAGGAATTCCTGGCTGGGAGGGTGGGGAGGCCCTGGCACAGGGTGCCCAGAGAAGCTGTGGCTGCCCCTGGATCCCTGGAAGTGTCCAAGGCCAGGCTGGATGGGGTTTGGAGCACCCTGGGATAGTGGAAGGTGTCCCTGTCCATGGCAGGGGATGGGACTGGGTGAGCTTTCAGATCCCTTCCAAGCCAACCCATTCCATGATTCTATGATTTTATGATCCTAAAAAATCCCAACTTCCCAGCATCCAGGAAATGTCTGCAACAGGCACAGGTGTGAATGGGAAATGGGCACAGGCTGGAATTGCATTTTCCTGACCCCAAACCACGTGGTTCCAGGCAAACCCAGTCAGACCAAGGGATGCTGACACTTGGGGTTTGCTGAAGGGTAATTTGGGAATTTGCTTGAAAATGGAAAGACACAAACAGGCCCTTAGGTTGAGGACAGCAAATATTCTGTTGATCCCGATTTTAGTCAATTAAATATCACTCAGTGCCTTCAATCTCCTCCCAAAAATGAAGCTTCAGAAATCATCCCATGTCGGCTGCTGAGCCCATCCAGAAGAGACTTCAAACCCAAACCATCAGTGAGAGATCCTCAGATGCACCCAGTAACCTCTGCACAGTGAATTGATGGGATAAAAACTCTGTAGGGTGCAGGAAAGGATGTTATTCCCTAATGACTCGCAACAAATTGCTTGGAAAAGCTACTCCAGTTTCCCAACCCAGCTCCTTGCTTCTCAAAATCAGACGGAGCACACACTGTGCATTGTAAAAGCCTTCCCTGCTCTGTCTGACAACACCTATACCCCAGACCCTCAGCATCTTTCAGAAGTTATTTCTGGAAATGTTGAATCCCACAACAGCAATAAAAGGAAAATACTGTCGTAGCCAAAATAAATGTCTCTTTGGAGCCTGTTTAAAAAGCACAGGGGTATTTGTGTGAGTTGAAGTGCTCGCCTCCACAGAGAACAGCTCGGCTGTTGGGAGACATCAAGGGGCAGGGTAAATTTATAAAGAGCTCACAGTTGATTTGTCTGTTCAAGGGAAATGCTGTGGGAGATAAAAGTCTGAATTCTGATTCTTTCAGTCGAATCAGGATCCTGCTCTCTCCTCAAGCAAAAGCATGAAATCCAAACCAACAGCTGAAGAAAAGCCTCAGCACTGGGTGTTTTGATCAGGTTGGTGAGGGCTGAGCTGGTGCTGCTCACGAGGGCAGGCACTGAAAGCTCTCAGCAGACTTCCCGTGGCACCCCAGAAACACGGGCACAGAGATGTGACACCCACCAGGGACGTGCAAAAATATTCACAGTTCAAGAAGAAGTGTTTGAGAAAACAGTATTTTCTAGGGTTCTGCTAAAAACAGACTGGGTTTCCAAAGAAAAAAAGAAAAAAATCTGTCATTTTTGGTCATTTTGAGTCTGCCTAAAGAGATCCAAACCAGGATTCTGGTCTGTGAAGGTCCAGTGAGATCCATCCCAGAAAAATCCTAATCTCATCCCAAATCTGACAGCACAATTGTGCACCATGAAATAAATATTTCTCCGGTCAAGTCTCCGTTTTGGTGTGGAAGGCAGAGGTGGATGGGGCTGATACAAGGTATGATTACCAAAATGGAATTAATTCTCTCTCTAAACAACCTTTATACCTGTCCCCCTCTAAAAGAATAAAAAAAAAGGGGGGATGCAAGAAACATTTCAGACTTTAACTATTTCAGTTATTTTGCCTGAATTAATTCCCACTCAGATCCAGACCGACAGCATTGCAAACTCTCTCCCTTTCCCTTTTGTTTGGCAGGCTCACAAAATTAACTTTATTTCTTCCTTACTCAGATGATAAAACAGATTATCCCTAGAAATAGAATGTAGGGGTTCAGATGAGGGGATTTTTATTATTTTATTTTATTTTATTTTTAGGAGGAACAACCCTCCCGTTCCTCTGCAGGGAACAGTGGGATGATTGTTGGAGGAGTGAATCTGGTTTTCATTAGAGGGAAGTGATGGGTCCGGTTTCTGCCCGGGACTGTTTGCTCCCATCTCTGTTTGTGTTCTGCCTTGGCAGTTAACCCCTTCCCGGTGGGAGCCCGGCCTGCCCCACTGATCCCACCCACCTGGCACAGGCAGGACAGTGAGATCCCTCCAGGGATAATGGGATCCCTCCAGGGATAATGGGATCCCTCCAGGGATAATGGGATCACTCCAGGGATAATGGGATCCCTCCAGGGACAGTGGGATCCCTCCAGGGACAGTGGGATGGCTCCAGGCTGGACAGATCTCTCTGGAATTCCTGCAGGTACTGCTGACAGCCAAACTGAGTGGAGGGGGAACCTTTTGGCTTCCGTCTTCAAGTTGGAAGGAGCTCAGAAATTGTTTATTAGGGGCTGTTTTACCCCCGAAAATCCCCAAGCCCTTTTGTTATACATCTACAAATTGGCTAGAAACTCGATATAGAAATGAATTCCTGCAGGGCCAGGTGTCCCTCCAGGTGAGTGCAGCACCTGGGGAGGCTGCCAGAGGTGACCCAGCCAGGAGGGGACACGAGGGATGTGCCCTGTGCTGCCTCCACATCCCACAATAGTTCACACACTCCGTGGCAGGGAGACACCTACTCCAAGCCAGCCATGAAAACTTGTGTGTTGTAACTTCTATTTTAACACACCAACTCAAATTAGACATTTGCTGATTTTATATGAGCGTAATATATCTATTATTTTTCTGTTTATACAGAAGAGAACTGCAATTCTGTGCCCAGTCCAAGCCTCACCATCTCCAGAAACAAGAAAATCCCACAGTTACACAATGGCAATGAACCACTGGATTCATTTCACTCCTTTTTTTATTATTATTATTATTATTCACAGGTTTCTCTGTATTACCTGGTAAATTTTGGAATGTGGTCACTACTCAGAGCTACTGGCTTCATTTGGGAATATTTCTGGATTTACAGATGCTTTGCTCTTGGCAAGGGAAGACCTCATTTATCCAGCCCAAGCACTGCCCAAACACACTTGGATTTCCAAGGTAAAAAGGAGTTTTAGGCATTGCAGTGCACGGAATGAAGTTTTCTGCCTTGTTCTTAATTCCTTAAAAGCCAGAGAGGCAGTGGAAGCATGGCCTGGAAAATCCATCCTGAACAGGCCAAAGAGGTGCTGCACCCACCAGGCCCTGGAAGGAGGGATAAAATCTCATTAAGAATGGTAATTGGTAACCAGCATACTCCCAGCCTCTGGATTTTTCAAACTGCATCCATCCTGCAGGAGCAGCCAAAAGGAATATGAATATATTTGGCCACGTTTCCATGTGCTTTGGGGCTTCCAGGATAATGTCAGCAAGGCAGATCACCCAGAGCTGGGTATAAAGCCTGAAAAATTTTCTCATGGGAGGTTTATAAATAACATCCCACTTTCCCCCAGGCCTGTTCACACCAGCCCCAAAAAGGCTGGGGCAAAATTTGTGTTTTGAAACAGGAAACTTGTGGTTTGATTTCCTTCAGAGCCCTGGATCCAGTGCCAGTCACTGGGAGGTGTGGGAGCTCTGAGGGCAGTGAGGAAAGTGAATCCCAGGGATGATTCCTACAGTTCCTCACTGTGCCTGAGCAGCTCTGGACACAAACCCCTCTGCTCTGGGTACAAACCCCACAGCTCTGGGTACAGACCCCACAGCTCTGGGCACAGACCCCACAGCTCTGGGTACAAATTTCACTGCTCTGGGTACAAATCTCACTGCTCTGGGTACAAACCCCACAGCTCTGGGCACAAATCTCACTGCTCTGGGCACAGACCCCACAGCTCTGGGCACAGGCCCCACTGCTCTGGGCACAGACCCCACAGCTCTGGGCACAGACCCCACAGCTCTGGATACAAACCCCACTGCTCTGGGTACAAACCCCACAGCTCTGGGCACAAACCCCACTGCTCTGGGTACAGACCCCTCTGCTCTGGGCACAAATCTCACTGCTCTGGGTACAAACCCCACAGCTCTGGATACAAATCTCACTGCTCTGGGCACAGACCCTGCAGCTTAGGGCACAAACCCCACAGCTCTGGGCACAGACCCCACAGATCTGGGCACAAATCCCTCTGCTCTGGGCACAAACCCCACTGCTCTGGGCACAAACCCCACAGCTCTGGGCACAAACCCCACAGCTCTGGGCACAGACCCCACAGCTCTGGATACAAACCCCACTGCTCTGGGCACAAACCCCACAGCTCTGGGCACAAATCTCACTGCTCTGGGTACAGACCCCACAGCTCTGGGCACAAATCTCACTGCTCTGGGTACAAACCCCACAGCTCTGGGCACAAATCTCACTGCTCTGGGTACAAACCCCACAGCTCTGGGCACTCTGCACAGACAGAGCAGGTGTCTTGAGGGGAATTAAGAGTCCCATTCCCTTTTCTGCAGGAGATTCACTGCACACCCACTGCAAAGAGAGGGAAATTGTGGATGGGCTGCATGGAGCTGCTGGGGCAAGTCCAGAGGAGGCACCAAGGTGACGAGAGGCATGGAGCAGCTCTGCTGAGAGGAAAAGCTGAGATATTGGGGATTGTTCAGCCTGGAGAAGAGAAACTTCAGAGTGATCTAACTGTCGCCTTGCAGTGCCTGAAGGAGCCAACAAGAAACATGGAGAGAGAATTTTTACAGGGGCCTGGAGTGACAGGACAAGGGGAAATGGATTCAGACTGAAAGAGCAGAATTCACGTTGGCTATTGGGAAGGAATTCTCCCCTGGGAGGGTCCTGAGGCCCTGGCACAGGGTGCCCAGAGAAGCTGTGGCTGCCCCTGGATCCCTGGAAGTGTCCAAGGCCAGGCTGGACGGGGCTTGGAGGGACATGGGATAGTGGAAGGTGTCCCTGCCCATGGCAGGAGTGGCACTGAATGAGTTTTAAGGTTCCTCCCAACCCAAACAATCTGTGATTCTGTGATTCCACGAAATAAGGAAAGCAGGTGAGGTTATCAATGACAGCCTGAAGGGATTACACGGATTTTGGGCTCACAACACCAGAGACCCAAAAGAAAACTGCAGTTGGCCTGAAGTTCCAGAATTGGACACAACCTACACATATTGCCCAGGCTTTGGTTAGGTTTCATTCACCTCCAGAATGAATCAGGATAAAAGATTTGCCTGAAATGAGATTTCCTGGCCTCTTCTCGTGTCTTCTGCCAATCCCAACACCCTGAACTGGGAAGGCATCATGGAGCAAACCCCTCTCAAAGTAGCTTTTGGATATAAACAATCTCACCCAGTTCAACACCTCCCCTCCCCTGAACCTGCTGTGAGCAGATCTGCCCCATTGCATTGCCCCTAACTCTATTCCTGACCAATAACACAGAGGAAACCCCTCCAATCCCCCAACCCCTCTGAGGGCACCACCAGCACATGCTCAGAGCCCAGATCTTACCAAATAAATGCATGGAAAAATGACACTGTCAAAAGGCTTCCTGGTTAGATGAAGCCACAGATACGGTTAGTCAGCCACTAGACTGAGACATCAGAAAATAAAGGAGATTAAAAGAAGCTGTCACCACCTATTGCTAAAATTGTCTTCCACCTCCTGTTCCAGCCAGTCTGCATGTCACTGCTTCTTTGGAGGGAATTATCTCGGAAAGAAAATCCTGCTCTTCCTTTTATTGGAGGGAAACCTCTCAGACACTCCCCCCCTGTTTAATGGGGCACATTCTTGCAGACATTTGCCACAAAAGGGCACCGAGAGCACAGCAGCAAGAGGGACTTTTTCTGTGTCCTTGTCCTCAGCCCCATGCCCAGCTCGTGTCGAGCACAACCACACATGCCAGGGCAGAAAGAATTCCTGGTGCCACCTCCGAGGTGACATTTCCCCTGCTCTGCCCTGTGCCAGCCCTCCCCAAGCCTCTTCAGAGCAAAGCCTGAAATGCCTTTTTCTCTTTGGATAATTCCTCGTTTCACCCCAAAGACCTCGCTCTGCGCCCTATACATTCATTATAAACTCGGGCTCTTAAGCCAAAACATTAATTGCATCTTCTAGCAAGGAAAAAAAAAAAAAAAAAAACCAAAAAAAAACCAACACAATAAAAAACCCCAAAAAAACCCAAAAAACCCAACCCCAGAAGCTCGTTTAGGAATGTATTCATTAAGGGCCTGATTGACACGGCCAGAGCCAGGGGGTTAAATTGAAGCCGGAGCGGAGGCCGGAGCTGCAGCAATCTCACCTCTCTGTGGTTTATCTCTGCAAGTCGGATAATTTATCCTCCTCACGGCAAGACAAAAAAGGGAACTTGGCAGAGGGGGCAAGACAAAAGTAGACATTTTGTAACTGCTAAGTGCTAACGTTTCTGAAGATAATTTTTTTGCAAAAGGTTTCTAAACAGCCCCTGTCAGCCAAGTTGTATTTTGTTATTTCAAAGTGACTGTGGGAGTCTAATCCAGTTCAAGCCCTTTGTAAATTTTAATGGAAATGCTCATACACAAAGGACAAAAAAAAAAAAAAAAATGTTTAGCTGCTGTTAGATATTCAGGAAATCTAAATCTAATTTGCCCTCCTAATCAGTGCTTCGATCTCAGCAGTGCCTGTTGTTTCTCTGTTTCCTTATTGCAATTTCAACTGCAGCATCAATTTTGTACCAAAATACAGTTCTGTACAGACAATTCTATATAGAGCTCAAAATACAGCTTTAACCACAGGGAAAAAAAAAAAAAAAAAAAAGGGATTTTCTTGAAAAACAAACTCACGGCAATATTGCTTTGACTTAAAAGTGTGTGTGGAAGCGTGGAATAATAATAATAAAAAAGGATTATATCCATCAACAACAAAGTGGCCTTTTGTTTCTACACTTAGGGGAGATGGTAAACATCAGGGGGCTGATCCGGCCACAGCCTGCCTGAAACAGGTGTGCAAAGGACTTTTTTCAGTAGGAAAAGAGGAATGAGAGCTGATGGTTCCTGCCCAGGAAAGACAAGGACATAGGAGCTGGGACAGAGCTCCCCTGAGAGGACATCACAGTCCCATCCATGGAACAGCAGCTGGCCAGGACCAGAAGAAATCCCAGTGGAATAAATGCTCACAAACTAAACACAATTCCTGTGCCAAAACCCCAGGCAGAAGCTCCTGGGCTCACAGATCTAAGGGGAAGGGTGGACAGGGTCTGTTGGGGTCAGGAACAGAAGAGTCTCACCCTACAGTCCTCTGCTCCCACTGCCTAACTCAGGGCTGCAGAAATTTTGAGCCTCACTAATTATGGATAATCCTACAAAAAAAAAATGAAGCTCATCAGGAAAACAGACAGAGGATCTCCTTCATCACCCAGCTTGGAGGGCTCAGCAGACTGCAAGGTGGGTGAGAGGCACAGGGTGAAGTGTTCTGTCCATCCCCTCGTTTAATCCAGAGCTTTAGTCACCACAGTTATTTCTAAAGTTTGCCAGCAACACAGCAAATTAAGCAGTAGCTGCAATATTATTAAAATTGCAAGGTCTTAAAATAATTCCACAGCAGGAAGCAAACTGAGGGATGAGGCCACAGCTGAAGATATCTTGGGTTTTAGTTTGGGTTGGGAGCTGAGGTTTCCACAGTTAAAAAAAAATCACAGTTCTTAAAGGAAGTAGATGGGGAAAAAGGATGGAAAACCTGCAGCCATGAGCACTCTGGATTGCCATACCCAGAGAATTCCTCAAAAACCTGTGCAACAAACTCTGGGAACAAGCCCGTGATTTGGCTTGAGAGAAATTTTTCCCCAAACCAAACGCTATTCATTTACCTAAAGTGCATTCCCAAGCAATCAGCAGCCCACAGACCTTAACCTATTTCCGAGGCAATAATGGAATTAGATTTGAATCAAAGTTCAGTGCCTTTGATAAGTCTGTGCTCTCACTTTGCCCTGGGCAATATTTGCCTCTTATTAAAGCTGTGTCCTGGTTCTGAGCCGATGAATCGCTGCACAGAATATCAGTGGGCTTTAGGCAGACACTGTTATCAAACCCAGTGTCCACAGGCAGGTTTTGCTCCAACCCCATGTTCCCCAACTCCAGTCCTCAACCCGGAGGAGGATTGAGTCCCCCAAATGTCCCCAGGAGCACCCTGGAGATGTCAGGATTTTTGTGTTAAACATACTGCTGGGTTTTTGATGCAGGTTCTTGCAATCTTCTAATGAACCTTTAAAAAAGAAGTCTTAAAAATGCATTTACGAAAGTCAGAAAATTTCCCTCAAAAGCTCTGCAATAGGAGAAAGAAGAAAATCCCCTGAGCTTGTTCACTGCCTAAACACAGCCACACGCTGAGGGTTGCTGCAATTAAACCGAAAATGTTTAAAGGAGTGAAAAAAACCTTTAGAAATCCTTTTGAATGTCTAAAAATATTATAGAATACAGAATGGTTGGGTTGGAAGGGACCTTAAATCTCATCCAATTCCATCCCCTGCCATGGGCAGAGACACCTTCCACTGTCCAGGCTGCTCCAAGCCCCATCCAACCTGACCTTGGACACTGCCAGGGATCCAGGGGCAGCCACAGCTTCTCTGGGCACCCTGTGCCAGGGCCTCCTACCCTCCCAGGCAACAATTCCTACCCAATATCCAATCCAAATTTCCCACTTTTCTGCCTGAACAATACTGGAACTCTTTCTAAGAATATATAACTGATAATTTTAATTAATATTTTACAGCTGCTTATGTTAAACTATTTCAGTATACTGCTGTAGGATCTTCCTTACTCTGAAATTCTACATGATACACTTACCCTCAAGAGAAAACACTTCATTTTAAAAACTACAAACACTTTTTTGGAAAAAAAAAAATAATTCTTTTGAGCTGTCACATGAAAAAACAACTCTCCCCTGCCTTCAGCTGAGGGCACAGGATCAGATTATTAAATACTGGGATTCCCAAATGGCCCTTTGGGAAGGGTCAGGACTAACCAGTGCCACGTCCTTGCTGGTGGAGGGACAGCTTGGCTGGGTGAAAAAAGGCAGGAAAAAGGACCCACGGCACAGAAACCAACATCCCCACAGGCCACTGGCTGTGACACAGAACTGCTGGGCCCTAAACCCGACTGTGGGACAAACAACCCCAGGACAAGTGAGGAGGGGACACTCCTTCACTTCCCCATCCCTGCTATAATGAGAAAATGTCATATAAAGTAACTCTTGTTCGTGTCCTTTATCCTCAAATTTATAACTGTCTCCGACAGTGCAGTCAAGGGTGAAGGTTATTTGTGTCATACTTGCCAAGAAAGTGCCCCTTTCAACACTTAAGGAACACAGTCAAACTACAGATAAAGGAGCAGACAAAAAAGATTCTGTCTTTCCCAAGTATTATTTATCTCCTCTATGTTCTTTGTTTCCCTAATGGTGGAGATACGAGCCAGAGTGGGATTCACAGACATAAATCCTTGAGCCCAAGTGTGTAATTTAATTTTCCTTCATTCGGAGCTAACATCAAGTGGGGATCCTGAGGGTCAGAGTCGAAGCTCACCCTTCTGAAACACTCTGGTGTTCTTTTTTTTTTCCTAAAAAATGGGTCTCAAATTGATACTCAGAAAATAAATTAAAATTAGGAGCAAAGTATAATGTAAAATTATCTATAGGAAGGTCAGCTGGACCAAATATTACTATGTTTTTTCCTTATTCAGGTGAAGTTTGTCAATAAGAAAGAGTTGCTATATCTCCTGGTGTGTTAAAAACAATATTTAGACTCTGCTTCCAAGCAGCCAATTTCCAGCCACGGCCATTCAAAACCAGGCCCTGAAATGGCTTCAGCCACTGGTGCAGTCACCCAGGACCCTCTCCTGGTGTCTCCCTTTTGTTATTCCCATGCCAGCCCCATCTGGGTGGAGGGATGGGCAGGAGCCCTGTGGTGCTTCCAGAGGAGCAGCAGGAGCTCAGAGTCACAGCTCACCTCCTTCAGGGAATCAAAGAATGGTTTGGTTTGGGAAGGACCTTAAAACCATCCAGTGCCATGGACAGGGACACCTTCCACTGTCCCAGGCTGCTCCAAGCCTCTTCCTGCCTGGCCTTGGACATCTCCAGGGATCCAGGGTCAGCCACAACTTCTCTGGGCACCCTGTGCCAGGGCATGCCCACCCTCCCAGCCAGGAATTCCTTCCCAATATCCCAGTGGGAAGCCATTCCCTGTGTCCTTTTCCTCCATCCCTTTGTCCCCAGTCCCTCTCCAGCTCTCCTGGAGCTCTAAGTTCACTCCAGAGTCTTTTCTACTGCAGGTGAACACCCTGAGCTCTCCCAGTAGCTGTTCTGGAGGTGTTTCTCTCTGCAGCAGATCTCCTGGCACAACAAGGCATTTACATGAAGATTAGCTCATTTTTTTCCCCCTCGTTGGTGGAGCGGTTGCCGGTGTTCTGTGAGGGCCGGGATGCGGGGAGCCGGGGGCCGGCCCCTCCGCTAATAACACGGCTAAGACAGTTAATAAGGCTGGCGATGAATGATTAGGATGGATTTCTGCACCGCTAATTTCCGTAACTATCACTCTCTGAAAGACAGCTCCAGGGATTTCGGGCCCGGGGTGCCTCTGTCTCGGCGAGCACAGAGCCCGCTTTATCCGCCCGCGCTTCAAATTGGCGGATCCCCTTTCAGTGACCTAATGTGCACCGGCACTTTAAAATGATACAATATTTTGAAACATGCAACTGCTTTGCTGATACCGTCTGTGCCTAAAAGCCTCGGCGCAGTCCAACAGTGCCTGGGATCTCCTGCTTTGGGAGGGAACACAAAGCCTTGGCATGTGCTCCGTTTTGGCCGTCGTTTTGGGGATCTGCTTCCATCGGGACAGCAGGGCCTTGCTGCCACCCCAAAGACACGTTTTGGTTGTTGGCAGAGAGGGATCCATCGTTGCCATGTGGCTGTCACAGATGGGTTGTGTCCCCGTGTCCCTCTGTGACAACACCAACCCCTTCCGCTGCTCTTTGCACTATGGGCTCATGGCCTGGTGGCTCTGATGGGGCACAGAGGGGTCCTGAGCTGTGTCCAGTGTCACCCACACGCCTGAACGAGGAGCACAACAGGTCTGGTTGTGGAAATCATTCTGCACAAAGCAGAGGGATGTGGGGTGATAACTCCACACACGTCGGCCGGGCAGGGGACAGAGGAGTCAGTGCAAAGCAGGAGAGAGTGGTCAGTGTTCCTTCACACACACACACTCGTGCCAGGCCCTCCTCATTAAAACGGCCCAGTTTAGGCCAAACCAGGCATTTTAACACACTCCAATTTTGTGAACAACTTGTTGGACAGGTTTGTTGCTCGCTCCATTGTAAGCCAAAAAAATGAATTCGTTTTTCCTCATCTCCATTCAACCCACACCTGCAGACACCTTCTCTCAGCCCTGATTTCAGGAGAACCTAGGCTGAACCTGTGCCATAAATACTCCTTTCTGAAAATCTTTCCTACATTATTGACATCTTTGAAGAAGAATTCTCTGTAGTGGTCATCAACCTCAAAATTATTATTAGGAATTTAACCTGGGATTCTGGAGGCAAACCAAGAAAATCCACCCCAACGCCAATGACTGCATTAATTATTCTGAGTGCTGCTGCTGGGTTTAAGCAGCCCTCCTGAACCTCAGGGAGAATTCAAGATTAAAACACCAAGTCATACTTGAAGGGGTGTTTATACACACAGATGACACTACGTGCAAGCTACTGATGTATTATATTAAACAAAGCGTATTTTCATAAATTACTTATTGCCATTTTCCCACTCTGAGTTGGGACGTGGCAGTGAAAATACCTGAGAGCTTGAGACAATGTCCAAGTTTCTGTCAGAACGGAATGTAATTAGTGCAAATTAAGCAGCATCCTGAGAAGGAGGAGGTCAGGGAGAACTGGCAGGGTTGGACTGGGTCATTACAAAGCATTTTTATAGCCAGGCAAGCAGGAGGGATCCCAAGTTACCTATTGCTGCTGTGGTCTGAACTCCCCCTGCATCCCAGACCTGCTTTTCCACACAGATCAGGAGCAGGAGCCATCGATTTTATCGGCAGCAACCAAAGAGCTGCGAATTAAAGCTGTAAAAAATCAGCACAGTTGCTCTTTTCTCCTTTTAAATTTTGCATTTTAAAATTGGGAGAAACAAAGTGAGCCCATCAAAACCCCCATGGGCTGTTACATTTCTGTGCTGGGTTTTGTGGCACTTGATGGCTCAGGAGGAAAAGCCTTAAAGCTTATTTATCCACAAATGGGTATGTCCGACTAAGGCACCACAAATTTACCCCCAAACCTCCACCATTTTTTCTGCCAGAAGGCTTGGAAATGATGACACTCCTGAGGAGGCCTTCAGAGAGTTCCAGAATTTTGCTTCAGAGATGCCAACTGAATATTTAGGCCAGAATTACTGATTTTACAGATGTGTATGTGCACACACGTGTCTGTCTGTCACATGTGTGCAGGGATGACAATTCAGGTACCAGCTTTTGGCCATCCCAGTTTTCTGGGCTAGGATTTCCACAAGAACAGGCTCTGTCCTGCTACTTTTCTGTTAGAGGGATATTTTCCAATTTACTTTGCAGCCACATAAGTTTTTTGGCATCCGAAAAACTCTCCTTAACAATAATCCAGTCTTTTAACATGTTACAGCCACAACATGCTGGTTTTGTAGGATCATCCTCTTGAGCACTTCCCACCATGCTGAGGTCTGAGGAAACTACTCCAAATTTCTGTCAGTGCAGTGAAACTCAGAGTTTGGTGTGCTCAGAGAACAGGGACCTTCTCACCTGCAGAGAAGCATCTCCCACACCCTCCCTGCAGATGAAATAGTGATGCACCTTTCGTGTAACCACTGTCCCAGAGAAAAGGTGGACAGTGCATCAGACATCCACCCCATGGAATCACAGAATCACTGAGGCTGGAAAAAATGTTTCCAAAAGGCCACTGAATCCAACCTGTGCCCCATCCCCACCTTGTCACCCTGCCCAGAGCACTGAGTGCCACAGCCAGTCATTCCTTGAACTTCTCTGAGGACTGGGGACTCCAGCACCTCCCTGGGCAGCCCCTTCCAAAGCCTGACCACCTTTTCCATGAAGAGATTTCTCCTGAAAAGCTTGGGCCAAAATCAGTGGGATTTGGAGACCATCATTGCCCCAGGCCCATGTGAAATCTCTAGAAATGGAAGCTGCTGCACTGGTTAGACTGGAAAATGTTTTGAAGGCAACTGAAATAATTTTGATGTGAGATGCTGGAAAAGCCCTTCATGGTGGATAATGGCCCTGTCTGTTTTCCACAGAAGGCCACGAGCACCAGGCTCTTCTCACAGGGCAGCAACAGCTTCTGCAAATTATCCCTTTCTGTCTTACTGGAATTTCACATCTCAGAAAAGTTCCAGGTGGGAGGGGTGGAGATGAGGAAGAGAACTCTGAGCAACTTGTGCTTCCCATGCCTTCCTCCCCAGCAGCTGCTCAGCCCAAGATCTCTGTGCTATAGACTTTTTCCTGCCTCTGACAAAACACTAAAAACCCCTCCAGCATGACAACGAAAAAATAAATATCAAAAGAACATTTGAGGAGCTCAATAAATTGATCATATTCTGCTGAACCTTCACCCTTGTAACGATAGTACCATTTAAATGCTAATGTCATTTTTAAAAAAGTCAATTACAGGAGTTTTAAAGTAATGGAGTCAGCAGTCTCGATGTAAATCTGTTATATTAATCTGCTCCCTACACTGTATCCATGGGCACTGATGCATTCACCCCCTTTCCCCTGGAGGGAATGTTCCCTCGCAGTGGTACCAGTAATTGAATCAAGTTGATACAGACACCAAAAATATTGTAAGTCTTGTAGGTAATGAAAAGCATATGTTGATAAAGCCAGTTGCTGTAATTTTGGATAGAAGAGCACTGACATTTGGGAAGTTCAAAATTAGAATTAACCCTTTGATGATGAAGTGACCTGAAATTGTCTTCACAAACTGCTAATTTCACAAAGAGAAACTGCTCGAAATCTGCCATGAGACAGCTGAGATCCACTACCTCCCATTTTCGCTGCTATCCCCAATTAAATTCACTTTCATAAAGACCTTTACAATTATTTTTTTTCAAACTGGTTCAGACAAAACATGACTGGATCAGAAAAAAAAACATTTCTTAGGTCCAGATTCATTTCTGCAACATTCACTGGCCTAAAGAAGCTGGAATGTCACAGCAAAAAAGTTATTTTGGTTGTGCTGCTTAGGCAAGTAAATGGATGCAGCAGAAATCTCCAGGTGCCAGTCCCTGCTCAGCAGATTTTGGGTGCAGTTCCAAACTGAACAGAACCACAGAATCATAAAGTCATTTAGGTTGGAAAAGACCTCCAAGATTATCAAGCCCAACCCCTGATTGATGTCCAATATTTGGTACATACAAATGGTGTTTAGAAGTATCAAATAAAACCCCATCCAAACAAATTATCATTCGAGGTGGGACTTTTAGTTGTGAACAAACTTGGGTAAGCCCCAATATTTTGCATATTGATCATATTGGCCCATAAGGAGCCATTCAAATTATAATTGCAATGGGGCTTAAACAGATCCACAGCCTTCCCTGCTCCCACACCTCATGAAATGTTTTTTCACATTAAACAGGATTCATTTTGGTTCAGGGAAACTTGGGATAATGAACCCTAGGAGAGAGGCTGAACTCCCTGACTAGGTAAAATCACAAATATCTGCACATATCTGTGCACTCCCCCACATTGAGAAGTGTCATCATTTATGGCAGAAGATAAAACCTGCTGAGAACTTCCAGACAGTCAGAGCTATCAGAAATAAAAGACTAAACAAACATATATTTCTAAGTAGTAATGAGGAGGGAATTGCACTCAGCAGTGCTCTGAGGCAGAGGCAGAACTTCCAGATAAAATTGTCATGGAATCCATTCCACTTGTCACATAAACACTGCGCTGGCTTTGCTGGTAAGAAGAGGCTGATTAATGGTTCACCAAGATTTTCCTGCTTCTGCCTTTTGTGAATTGATTCTCAAGTGTAGGTCTAATAAAATTCCAGCCGATGTCACACACACGCCACAGAAATATTTCCAGTGGCATCATAAATCCCAACAGTTTGGAACAGGGAACTCTCAGGGATTTTGTTAACTCGGGGCCTTCCTCTGCCACAGTTCAGGGGTTAAAGGGACCCACAAATATTAAAACAAGAACTCAGAATGTCTGACAGCATTTGCACATTCTCCAACCCTGGAACTTCTCCCAAAATGCTGCAGGCTTGAGTCTCTGGAGAAATCAATCCACAATTTTGGAGTTTTGCTACTACCAAAGCGGCCAATATCCCTTCCCTCAGCATTCCCATTCCACATGGAGCACACAGAGAAGGGGTCTGGAATGCCCTGGACTGGCTCCCACTGCACCAACGTCACGGTGCCATCCCTCCTCCGGGAGACTCCCCGACAGAACCAGGAACATGGGATCATCCAACAGGGCAAAAACTCCCTGTTAGCGACTCTGCCAAATTCCTCGAGCTGGCATGAGAAAAGTCGTGTATTTTTCAAGAGAGTGTGGAGTAATTGAATAAACTGACTCACAGGGCAACGTTTCACTGCTTCCAGAGAAATCTTCCAGTTAAATCCAATCTTGCTGTTTGGGCAAAATTGAAAATCTCCATTCTGGCACAAAACGGAGCTATTTGAGTCCTAAAAACATCACAGGCCTTTTTTTGGAGGGGGAGGTTATTTGTGTGTTTTGTTTTTGAACAAATAAACTCCAAAGCTGGATCTCATTCTTACCAAATCTTCCCACACAACTCCACTCACAATGGCCTGGAAGTCGTGTATCCAGGCACAGTTTATTCCATTGGAATAATAATATCCAGAAAAGCGCTGTCATTTTTGATGTGGACCAGCTATGGGGAACAGATCCACAGCCCTTAAAGACTCGATAGAGACACAAACCCCTACGTGGCTCCCTTGAAACCAAACCATCCTGGAAGTTGAGACTTCGGAAGAAAAAGGAAAGGAAGGAAATTCTTTCAAGAGCGACATGAAAGGGAATGATTCTTCCAATAAAAGATTTGCCTGAAAGGAAGCCTGGATTCACGCTCGGCACCGCTTAATGGCAACACCTCTGACGAGAAATGAAAAATATCAGTTAAAAACCGGGATTTTCCCTGCTCCAGAGGCAGGAGAGGGATGAGGGATTGAGCCTCGAGGCAGTTCCGCGACAGCGCCGAGAGGGGGAACCCTCGCCCAGGCCGAGCGCCGGGGGCGGACGGGGAATAACGGGGATAACGGGGGGATAACGGGGATAACCGGGATAACGGGGATAACAGGGATGACGGGGATAACGGGGGGGTGACGGGGATAACGGGGATAACGGGGATAACGGGGGGATGACGGGGATAACGGGGGGATGACGGGGATAACGGGGATAACGGGGGGATGACAGAGATAACGGAAATAACGGGGATAACGGGGGGATAACGGGGATAACGGGGATAACGGGGATGATGGGGGATAACGGGGACAACGGGGGGATAACGGGGATAACGGGGATAACGGGGATAACGGAGGGATAACGGAGGGATAACGGGGATAACGGGCATAACAGGGGGATGACGGGGATAAGGGAGGGATAACGGGGATAACGGGAATGATGGGGGGATAACGGAGATAACGGGGGGATGACGGGGATAACGGGGGGATAACGGGAATAACGGGAATAACGGGGGAATGACGGGGGGATAACGGGAATAATGGGGGGATGACGGGGATAACGGGTGGATAACGGAGGGATAACGGGGATAATGAGGGGATAACGGGGATAATGGAGGGATAATGGCAGTTAACGGGGGGATAATGGGGGATAACGGGAATAATGGGAGATAACTGGAATAACTGGGGATAACCAGAATAACTGTGGGCGAAACAGGAATAACGGGGCAATAATGGGAATAACAGGGGATAATGGGAATAGCAGGGTAATAACGGGGTGTAACGGGGATAACGGGGGGCAGCAGGAATAGAAGGGCAATAATGGAGGATAACGGGGCAATAGGGGATAATGGGAATAACAGGGTGTCATGGGGATAACAGGGGTTCATGGGAATAACAAGGGGATAATGGGGGATAACAAGGATAACGGGAATATCAGGACAGTGGGAATAACGGGGGGATAACGGCCATAACCGGGGATAGTGGGAATAATGGGAATAACAGGGGGGTAAGGGGGAATAAGGGGAATAATGGGAATAATGGGGGGTAATGGGGAGATAACGGAGGAGTAATGGGAATAATGGGACATAACAGGAATAACAGGGGGTAACAGGGCTCTCCCAGCCCTGCCAGCCCCTGGGCACAGGGATGGGGAGAACTGGGAGCAGGGGATGCCCCTTGGCAGCAGCCCTGGCCTGTCCATGGCAGCTGCCAGCAGTTCCTTGGCCAGTGGTGTTCCAGGAGGAGTAATGGACACACTGGTGGAGTTAACATGGGAAGTTATGGGGAGTTATGGGAATTGTTCTATACTTCAGTAATATTTGGTATTGTTGTATTTTGTGGAAAGATGCTCCCTGTGTCCCTCACCCATGGGAATTCCCCATCCTGGACACTGCAGTGAGAGCTGCACTGAGGTTGTCACAGCACAGGGATTGCCTCAGTTTAGAAAAACTTTTGTTTAAGCTTGGAATGAAGCTCCTGTATCCTGAGTGGTTCCTCCAGGAATGCCAAAGGCCAGGCTGGTTCACTGCCCGTGGGCTGGAGCAGCACTGGGACACAGGGACACTCCCAGGGGATGTTCTTCCAAGGGTTTTCCCTCCTGAGGGGCTGGGGCAGTGGGAATAGGGCCAAGAGGTGACACCAAAATGTCCCAGGCCTGCAGGACTCCTCACCCTGCCCTTCCACTGATCTCCCCTGGTCTCTCCTCAAACAGCCATTAAGGAAAACCTCCTCCTGTGGCAGAAATCCTCCAGGGGCAGCTCAGACCCAACAAAACCGATTTCAAGCAGTATTAAAAGACAATGAACTCCAAAGTATTCTTGAACAAATGGGGTGCAGTGGGCTGGAGGAGGGACAATCCCACAGTGTCCCTCAGCCCAAAGTTCCAGCAACACCCTGCACATAACAGCAGGCAAAGTGAGACACCAGCTAAAGAAAGAGTTGAAGGAACAGTCTGGAACCAGGAAAATACAAAAAAAAACTGAGAGTGGAGGCTTTTTGTCTGTTTACAATCTTTTTTTTTCCCCCTCCTTTTCAATTTGTAAAGTAACAAGGAAAAGCAAATGCAGCCTGAGCCCTCCTGTGACCTGGTGTGTCTGGATGGACTGGATGAGCTTGGAGGTCTTTTCCCAAATAAATGATGTCATGATCTTCTGCCCCAGGTCTGCACACTCCCAGCTGGGAATGCTTTTCCAACCATTCCAACTATTTTGCCTGGCACAGCAATGTTCATCTCTCGGCAGCAGAAACCACCATTAAACTGGGGGTTAAGAAATCAGGAAATCAGACCTGGGCAAAGGGGGTGATGACTTAAATCTTTCCAACTCAAAGAAACCCAAAGCTCAGAGGAGTCGCCCTGAATTCCCACCACAGCCCCAAACCAACTGAACATTTAAAAAGTAACCTTGAGTTTTGCACCTTTTATTTCCTTGTTTTGCTATGAAACCAAGGGCAGTAAAATTTTCCTGAAATACCTGCAGAGATCAGGGCAGAGAAAATTTGGGAGGCAGAAGAATCATCCCTGAGCCAGCCCAGCCCCTCACACAGCCACAGCCTGTGCTCACCTGAACTTGCTGATGCTCAGGGGTTCTGCAGCTCTTTGCTGAGTAATTTTCGACCAAACTGCAATTACTCTGCTCTCAATTAGTATTTTTTTGTGGTTTCCAGTGGCTCCACATGCCAACAGCCAAAGAAATGTGGGGAGAACACCCCGGCCCGTGGTGGTTTTGTCAGCACAACGTGTGCTTGTGCAAAACTTCCCCTTGGGACTGATGCTGGATTAACAATCCCAATCCCCCTGAAATCCGTGGGGAAACTCCTCCTTGCTCTGCTTGGGCCACAGTTCTGCACCTGAATTTTTGGATCCAAGTACAACAAGTCCTTTTTAGCTGCGTGTCTCTAATTCAGGTGCAGCAACATGTCTTGGTGGTTATTTCAAATTAAACTGCAGCTGTTTCTAGAGGACCAAGTGCTCCGAGTTTCCTTGCAAACGTGAAGATTTTTTAACTCCTCTCATCCAAAAATCAAACTCCTCTCATCTTCCAATTGAAACTTGGATATATTTGCTCATAGGAGCACATTTTCCAGTTAGAAAATTCTAAAAACAAATGGTTCAGACATTTTTATAGGCATACAAACTCAAGCCAAGTTGGTTAGTGGTTTCAGATGCTTTTTATTTGCAAATCAGAAAGGGCTTCATTTATAAATTGAAATTGTACTGGCTGCTAATCCTGAAGGCAGACTCAGGCCTTTGGCTCTGCTTGGAGAAGGAGAAATAATGCATTTTAAAGACAAATTATTTCATTTGGACCAATGAGTGCTGTGGTTGGACAGGACATTTATTTTACAGCAAAACTCACAGAAGAAGTCCTCTAGATTGAGAGTTCCACTGTTTTAAGGGGACTTTGCCCTCTACTGTGGGTCTGCATCACAGTCCTGCTCCCAAATGTGAAACTTGGGAATTTTGGGGATAATTCCTGGTCCTCTGAGGAGCATGGGCTCTTTACACAAGGTGCTGTACCACCACACTGCTGAGGAGATCCCAATCCACCCCATTACGAGGGAGAATTGAGTTTCCCCTGCTTGGAAGCTGGATGTGATGAGCAGAGGTGATGAAGGTGCTCAAGCATCCCCACAAGTTTGTGCTGGGACACACTTGTCCCAAATCCCTGAGAGCACATCCCTGAGATGCCTCTCTCAAATTTCTACCCAAATTTCGGAAACTCACCCCTTCCTGAAGCCCAGTAGTAACTTTTTTGATTACAGAATCACAGAATCACAGGATTACTGAGGTTGGAAAACACCTCCAAGACCAACCTGTGACCAATCCCCACCTTGTCAACAGCTCAAAGCTCTGAGTGCCACATCCAGGAGTTCCTTGGACACCTCCAGGGATGGGAACTTGAAAGCTCTCCTTCCAAAGCCTCACCACCCTTTGCACGGAGAAATTCCTCCTGATGTCCAAACTGAACCTCCCCTGGCACAGCTTGAGGCTGTTTCCTCTCACCCTGTAACTAATTGCTGAGAGAAGAGAATAATTAGTTAAGATGATTGTTCTTCTCATTGAGTAACACACTCAAGATGGAGAGCTGTGAGCCTGCACCATAATTTAATACTGGAGCTTTGAAAATGGCCATGTTTTGGTGTCTTGTTTCTGGACAAGGTGTACAAAGCAGGAAATATTTTTAAAAGCTGTCTTCAGAAGGCAGGGATCAATGCACCAGAGCTGGGTTATCTTTCCACACCTAAGGCAAGGCTGGACAGGAGTTTCTCTATTTCTTCCTGTCTCAATTTCCCTCATCCCGCTGCACTCAGTGCAAGACAAGGCTGCAACACTTGCTGAGCTCGGCTCACCCATTTCTCATCCTGCAGAGAGTGTGAAAACCAGTGGCCACGACGGCAGCTTTGCACCCAGCTGCTCAACACCCCTGAAAGGCTTCCCCAAAAACCACTGGAACCCCTTCCCGAGCCCAGAACACCTCGTCTCTGTCCTCAGCATGTCACACCTGCCTCACACAAAACAATGGGAAGAAGCTCCCCCAGCATCCCTGAGGACACTGTCAGAGCACCCAGGAAAATCCAGCATGGAGTGGCACCTTGGGGAAAGTGCCAAGTAGCCAAGTGACAAAGAAAACGGCCTATTTCAGGGGATTTGTAAATCAGGAGTGAAGCAAGATGTAAAAGAAACAGGAGAGAGCACGAGGAGGGGAGAGCCGAGGCAGATTTGCTGTTTGCTTCCCAAGCTCCTCACGTGCAGTTCTGTGGCTGGGGATCACACCTGGGGGATTCCCAGGGATCAAGGTGAACCCACAGCCCAAACAGAGATCAGAGAAAATTCCAGTGGCTGCAAGGACAAAGGTGGCACAAAACCAACAGCAGTGGGAAAAAAAGGGCAACACTTAAACCTCCTGTAGGAGCAGTTTCATAGTTCCACGAAACAGGAACAAAACAGTTTCTGATGGGTGCCCCAACCCAGCCCAGAACGAACCCTGAAATTAATCCCATTAATTCCCTGAAATAATTCCTGACGCTCTCTCTGGTCTGTGGCCTCTGCAGTCCAATCCCACCCTCTCTGACCTTCTGTTAATTGTTTTTTTCACTCTCTAATGGAAAGGAAAATCCCTGGTGCTGGGGGGCTGCTGCCCCTCTGCTTCTCTGGCTGAGCTCAGGGCTCGTTATCGCGCCCGGGCAGCCCCTGCGCTGTCTCCTGCAATTGTTCCTGCTCAAGCCACTTTTTTTTTTTTTTCTTTTGGAAGGGTGGTGGTGGCGTTTTGTAATTTATAGCAAAAATAAGAAATGATTCCTTATAACAGAAACCATTCTGTTGCTGCAGAGTCCTTATTTAGCTGCGCTCGAAGAGCCGAGGAGAAGCCGTTCCGTCGCTCGCCATCGAACCACGCAGCTTCTTCTTCCTAACACCTCCCACAGGCCACATATCAACCCTGCACTTCCTACAAATGATAAGTAGCATTCATTTTGATCATTCACAGTTGTTTTGGGGGTTGGTAGGTGATAGGCTTCTGTCTCAGTCTGTCACCTCCTCCCCAAACTGTCTGCGGCTCCCCGGTGCCAGCCCTGCCAGCGGAACCAGGGGGTTTCCTGCTCAGGGGACAGCACAAACACAAAGCTGGGCTGTTCCAAACCCTCCCTGCCACAGTCCTCTAATCCCCCCAGGGATTACACACAGCCCCCTGCCCGACTCTCTGGTTATCCAGCTCAGTGTCTGGAAGGCACAGCTACACCAGGCAGGTCACCAGGCACTGGGAGCGCCCTCTGCTCCACCACTGCAGAGCCTCGCCTCGCTTTTTAACACCTCAAAAATTCGTCCTGAAATTTCATTTCCAGGCTCGCAGAGGATTCCCTTTGCCACTCCAGGCCCTCCCAGAAACAGATGAGATTTCAGCCACGCTCCTCCAGCACCAGGTGCCCTCTTCCTGCTCCTTCCCAGGAAGAGGCTGATGTTTCACTTGGCTTTTCTCCTCCTTTACTGGGAAAAATTCCTGCTCAGGCCTCATTTCTTTTGTACAGTCCTGGGATCTGGCATCCCTCAGGAGGGGCTGATCTGACTGTGTCAGAGCACAGAGTGCCCCAGTGCTCCCTGTGGGAGTCCTGGACCTTGGGAGCAAACCTGGGGAATCCCACATGCCCCAGCTGAACATTCCTGTTCTTCCCAACTGCTTTGATCTGACCACTATTACCCAAAAAACAACCATTTCTCGGTGGCCCCAGCCTCAGGCTGCATCAGAATCCCAGAAATGTGGTTTATCTGCTTCCATATCCCATAAAAGTGTGGATTTCAGTGTCCATACTCCAGGAGAAGAGCTTTAGGCACCTCAGCAGGACCAGCACCAACCAGTGCAGCCAATCCCTGCCTGTGCATCCAGGGGATCCATTCCCTCACACCCCAGTCTTCTCATAAAGCTGGCCAGCAAAAGTTCCCAGAGTGGCTCACATATTTTTAAAATACTTCCCAGACTATGAGTAGCCACACTTGGAGAAAATTGTATTTTCAGGATTTAAAAGCAGCTTCTCTGGGAATTTTCCAGCTTATAACCACTCCCAAGGATGTTTTTAACATTCCAGTAAATAAGGGACTAAAGAACTACTCTTGATTAAACAGAAGAAAACCTGAACCTGTTGTAAATCCACAAAACCTGAATATTTTTTAAATCATTGGAAGTGCATTAATGGGCTTGGTGGTCTGTTAATGATTCTTCTTTTACTCCGTTTTCTTAGGACCACGCGTTTGTTTTCCACAGATATCAGAGTGCCAAGGAAACCTAAAAAAGTGCTCAGGAGGCACTTTGTGTTCACTTCTGCCTACGAGGGACGAGCACTTGAACAAGTTTGGAGTGTTTGCAGCCTCTTCAGTGTTTCAAAACCACCTCGGAGTCCTCAGCACTGCACGGGAGGAGGTGCTTGGCCTGAAATCTGATGGGATTTGATTTATTTTTAAGGACATTGCAGACGTGAACACTGCCCTGGTGGAAGCCTCTGCTGCCTGTTGCATTCAACAAAAGGTGGTTTTGTTTTCTTTTTTTTGCCAAAATACAAAATCTTTGTATCTCCACAAATAACTGGGCAATGCTTTATTCCAGGGGCTCCTTTGACACGTGCAATGTTTGCTCCCTCCCAGCTGAGTGTCCTAAGCCACAGAGCAACCCATGAATCTCACAGGATTCTTGTAATGGCTTTTAAACCCTGCATTGTGGGCTGTTTATGGCGCAGTTGCATTTGCTTTAGAGATTTGTTTTAATGCTGTTGGTGTTATTTAGAGAGATATTAAATTCAAACAGCTTTATGGTTGCTAATAAACATCTATTACCATTACAGACATTCTGATATAAAAGCCTCATACAGGTGCTTTCTCTCAACTATGCAGATTTGATTGATTAGGCCACAGTAGTTTATTTTACACTTCAGTGGTCACTAAATCTATCATTAAGATTAAAAATTGCAGTTTGTGCAGTCTGGGAATAACTACACATTTAAGCTGTAAAATAAAAGTCACTTTACCAAAATTCAGAGGAAAAGGGAGGAGGGTGGAGGGAACACAACACAGAGCAGGTTAAAACAAAAACAGTTTTGCAACACCTTTTTCAGTTTTTCAGAAGATTAATTTCATAGGTTTGGGTTAGAAAGGACCTTAAAGATCATTTTGTTCCCTCTGCCATGGGCAGGGACACCTTCCACTATCCCAGGGTGCTCCAAACCCTGTCCAACCTGGCCTTGGACACTTCCAGGGATGGGGCAGCCACAGCTTCTCTGGGCAGCCTGTGCCAGGGCCTCCCCACCCTCACAGACAAGGATTTTTACCATATTTCCATATATCCACCCTGAACTTCCCCTGTGGAGTGTGAATCCATTCCCCCTTGTCCTGTCACTCCAGTCCCTTGCAAAAACTCCACCTTCATCTTTTTTGTCGGCTCCTTCAGGAACTGGAAGGCCACATTTAGGTCACCCCAAATCTTCTCTTGTCCATTCTGAGCATTTCCAACTCCCTCAGCCCTTCCTTGGGGGAAATGTTCTCCAGCCTCCCCACAAACACAGACTCTGTAAAGTCCTGGGCTGCAAAGCTTTGATGAGGATGATTCTGCTCCATCTGTATTTGACACAGCACTGATCCCCATCCCCTCGGGGCACAGTAAAACCTGCCAGGATTCTCTGTGGAGCACATCCCCATCCCCTTGGGGCACAGTAAAACCCACCAGCATTCCCTGTGGAGCACATCCCCATCCCCTCTGGGCACAGAAAACCCACCAGCATTCCCTGCAGAGCTCATCCCATCCCCTCTGGGCACAGAAAACCCACCAGCATTCCCTGCAGAGCAGATCCCCATCCCCTCTGGGGACAGTAAAACCCTACAGCATTCCCTGTGGAGCACATCCCCATCCCCTCTGGGCACAGAAAACCCTCCAGCATTCCCTGTGGAACACATCCCCATCCCATTGGGGCACATCCCCATCCCATTGGGGCACATCCCCATCCCCTTGGGGCACAGTAAAACCCTCCAGCATTCCCTGCAGAGCACTCCCATGGCATTTCCACCCGCAGCAGCCGCCGGAGCCGCGCTCCGAGGAGGGACTTGGCCGACTCCAGGCGTGACATTTGCACTCCCAATTGCGCCTGCAGCGCGGCCTCATTTGTTACTGTCTCCTGCATGAGCTGCAGCACGGTGCCCACCAGCCCCGGGTCCATCCCCCCGTAGCTCCCTGGAAGCCCAGGCTGCCGAGCCGTGCTCCGACAGTGACCACCTGGGAGCAGCTTGATAAATGGCCAGTTTATAATGCTGTCATGCCAGCTTTGTCCTGGGGGAAATGTGTGTCTCTCTCAAAACAGCTTATTACCAACCTGTGGCTGGGGCCATGATCAATCACGCTGATCAGATATGGCAAACATGGTAACTGATATAAAGAAGATTTCTCGCTACACAGTTTGAGGTTAACGTGACAAATGATGGAGTGAGAAAGAATAACTTAGAGGGAAAAGCCAACCCATTAAAGGCTGAACTTAGAAGTGGTTTTGGGAAGCAGAGTTAACAGCACGTCCTTGTGACATGAATTCCCTGCTCATGGAGGTAACCCTGAATACATTCCCTCGCAAATTCCTTGTATAATCCAGAAGGAATGAATTTTTAAACGTGCAGTCTGATTGTAAAGGGAAATTTAACCCCCCCTACACCCATCCTCAGTACTCAGATGTGATGCGTTAGGTGCAGGAAATGCAAGACTCCAGGTGAAAAGCCCAGGGCAGAGATACACCACATCTTGCCATAATTCCCAAATATTTTGAGGGATTCTCTTGTCAGCCGCAGCAGAGTTATCTGAGAATGATGCTCTTCCCAGAACTCAATCCAGTTGCCTTCAAAATCATGGAGGAAGAACAGTGGAACCCTGGGCATGCATAACCCACCCGAGACAATTTCCTAAAACATGCCCATAAAACACACCCTGTAAAGCAAGATCCAAGGATGTCTCCATTTGGTCCCTTTTACACTCCCAGGATTTCTCTGAATTCTCTGAGCATCAAATTTCCTTTAATTTTCCTGCTCACACAACTCTGAGCCCAAATCTGGGAGAACTGGGTGCCAAATTGGTCCCGTTATCCTTTTGGTCTGGAACAGGGAGCATCCCTCCAGGATCAGCACACGGAGCTGCGGCTCTTGGAGACCCTCTGGCAAACATCTGATATTATTCACTTGACTGAGTTTGTGAAAACGAAGCCTTATTTGCTGGCAAAATTAATGAGAAAAGAGTCTTCAATGAGACAATAATTTATGGCTTCCGCCCGACAGGGAAACTCGTCCGACTCAATTCCTCACAGGAAAGGCAGATATTTTGGGGGAAAAGTGTGGATTTCTTTCTAGAAACATGGCCTGTCATTTCAAAATCGGGTTCTTAGCTGGGTATTTTTTATTTTATGAAACCCTTCCAGAATTGCTGAAGGTTGGAATAAATGGCCCTTTGTTCCCCTTCCCGTACCAGTGCATTTAATGACGGTGAAATAAAATTCTGCTCCGTGGCTGCCCGCCAGAGATCCTATGATACAACCAACTCACAACATATTTCAAATTTTGTGCTACACTGAAAATCGAGACGCATTCAGATAGGTTTGGGGCTGCACACATCCAGCATTATCTCCCGTTAGTGCACGGAAAAGTGAGAGCTGCAAATCGTACCCTTCTCCCCGAGACTCCCATCTCTAATCCGGCCATAAACACCAACTCTCCGCCTTTCAAACGCAGCAAACTGCCACGAGAAAAGCCAGAAATGCATCAGACAATAAAAAGAGGGATAATGGCCACCAAACTCCACTCTTCTCCCCCCCTCTTTTTTGAACAGATAGGTTTTAGACTCTATAATAATCACGCAGCTAAGATACAAGGTCTCTTGTTGGCAATAACCTACATGACATGACTTAGAAGGCAGGTGTTACTGTAATTAGCTATTGTTTGACTATCAAAAGTCAGAGCTGATTAAAGCCACTAAGTACAAGTGCACTATTTTATTTCAAAGAATATTATGAACTGCATGCTGGGACTCTTTCACTGCGGCCCTACCTTCCGGAGTCTGCTAAGAGCCCATGCCAGCAGTAATCAAAACTAAAATCTGCATAAACCTTCAGGGTTTTAATTCAAGCAGAGCCCTTTCATTAGAAATATGTTACTTTATGAAATCTGGTCGCCAGCAAGGGGAGAAAAATGTGACTTCTTAAGAAAAGTGAATGGCATCTCTTTAGTGATTAACCCAAGATTAATGGAGGCTCCTACTGCTCGGCCTAAGTCCATTTTATTGCTAATTCATTTAGGTACTATTTCAGATGTACTTGATGAAAGTCACCTGCTAAGAAGTCATGTTTTGGCAAGCAAGGATAGCCATTATGGTCAAATCCCAAATAGAATTTTTATTAAAGAAGCTTTGAAAAGTGTCTTGTATTAGTCTTTCACAGACATACCATTTAATGTGCTCAATTAGTTAAAAATTTGGGGCTCAAGTCACTAATCAAACATTCATAATGCTTTTTTTTTAAAAAAAAAATATTTTTTTAGTCCACATGCATCTCTTAATGTCCCAGGTAGGATGAACACTGCACTGAACAGGGACATTTATATTCAGACAAAAGCAGCAGCGCTGCGACTCACCAAGAAGTGGGTGGGATTTGGGTAAGTGCTCGGTGGGATCCCTGAAATGTTGGCTTGGCAGAGCATCTCTTTGTTCCCCGGGATGCTGTGGGGAGTGGGGGCTTATGCAAATCACATGTTCCTCAAACTGTACCTAATCATCCAGCTTTGGCTCGTGTGCACGCTCGGAGCGTGAGGTTTGATCCCTTGAACACAAATCATTTCGGTTTGCGACTTTTCTGCAGTTTGTGCTTTTGATAAATGAGGGTTGAGGAGATTTTGTGATTAGAGAGCCCAGAACCCTGGCCCTGTGTGCACCCTGAGATCGTTTCTACCCTGACAAAGCACCTCCATAGCCCATCCAAAGTTCCTCCCCATTTGGGGCAAGAAAGAACCAGATCCAGAGGCAATTCCATGAGGATGGACATCCCTGTTAGATGTTTCTACCATTCCCAAGACACTGAGCAACCCACGATGCTCCATCAGAGACTCTGATGGTCTGAGCTTTGCTCCCCTGCACTGAGCAGGGAAATCCTGACAGCCAGCCCAGAAACACTCACTCTGCAGAGATAAAAACCCTATTGCAGAGGTCGGGCTGGGCATCACAGAGCTTCAGTTGTGCCCTTCTCTTTCAAAAATGGAAAAAACCACCCCGAAGGTGGTGCTGGGGATGAAGATGCCTGGATGCTGCTGCTGTGCTCAGCCCCTCACCTGCCAGGCACCAAAACCCTACATTGGTGAATTATTGATAACATTACTGATAACCATCACTCATCTCAGTGCTCACACTGGTTTGGGTGCTCGTGTACAAAGCCAAAGCCTGAGAACCCCCCCTCACAACCTGCTCTGCTTTGTCCCTGCCAAAGATGAGACAGTTTTGGTGACAGAAAGTTGCAAATCAATCAAAAAATGTCTGCTTTGGGTCTTCTGGCTTGTTGGGAGCTCTCTCCACGCTGGGGGTGATGATTGACTTTGTAACCCAACAGCACACACGACCCAAACTCTACTCTGAGAAGGGAAAAAATCTGGTTCCTAAGTTTATTTTTTTTTTAATTTGTTAATGACTGATCCAGTTTCCAAAATACTGACTGGAGCTGTCAGGATTAGTGAGAGCCACAAAACCAGGAGTGCAGGTGCAGGGTGCCCCAAAACAGGCAAACAGCTCCCTGATGGCTGTCAACGTCCCTGTCAAGGGCAGCAAAGTTTCCAACACTGCCGTGGCAAAATCCAGAATTATCGGGAAAGCCAACACATCCTGTGGTGGAATTCTGCTCCTGGGAGACTCCACAAAACCCAGCCTGGACTTAAAGCCCTTGGCTGGGGAAATGTGGCACTAAAGGAGCCGCCTGGGTGTGATAACAAAGTTATCCTAATCTGTCCCTCTTGTGTACTGGGGCACTCACACATGCAAATCTTGTCTTGTTCCACCGTGTTTGTTCACCTCCAGAGTCCTTCGGTGATTCAAATCTGTGTCTTACTATCCTATAATACCCTTGTCTAACAGTTCTTTTTAAATGCATGTGTTAATTATCTTGCCACCGCTGTAATTTCTCCCTGTAGTCCATTAATTAAGAGGTCACAATCTAAGAGCATGTTTACCCAATAAGCTTTCTTTTTTAATTATCCTAATTGCTTGGATACTGACAAAGACTCCATCCCTCCCCTTCCTCTGAGTGGATTAGAAAACGACATTTCAAAGCCCCACACAATGATGGGTCTGTAAAACACACATATATTTATATCTGTTTTTATAACTCCGTGATGTTCAAACATCAAAGGTCAACAAGACACAAGGCGCTGCATTTCCATGGCTGTATAAAAGGTAGAGACAAACTGCCCTCCATTAATTGATCCATTAGCCTGGAATGTTCTATTGGTCAGGAAAAATATAAGCAAAATCCTCAGAATAGGAACGAGATGGTTGTTCACAGCTTGGTGTGTCCTGGAGACCACCAGAGCCTGCTCCTGCAGGGATGGCTTTGGATAAAAGCAGGCAGAAATATGAATAAATCAGGGAAAAGGCACTCAGCTTTCACTGCAGCAAAGATCAGTTTTATTCTCCCAGTTCCCAGTATTCCCTTCCCATGGGTCACATCTTGGCAAGCTGGTCCCAATAGCTTTTCTACTGACTTTGTAAAACTCAAGAGACAAAATCTCTACCACTTAAAAAATTTTAAACCCTTCCTTATGTCAAGTTTTTGAAAGGGAAAAGCAGCTATCTGAATTCCAGATAGGATTTTAACACAACAATTAGCAGAAATCATGTCCAGAAAAATTACTACTGTGACAGAATGTGAAACAACATTTGATATGTCAAGTAAAGTGATTTTTTTGTTTTGTTTTGTTTTAATAAATCCAATGTCTCATTCAGACCAGTCATCTCAGGAACTATATAACAGAAGTATAATTACTTAGAAATTGCTTAGGTAAGCGTGATTGATGCATGGTAAATAGATGTTTCCAGCACTTATTGTTTCTTCCTGATGGATTAGGAAGAGTTGTTTAACAGTTCATTTGACCAGTCTCTCCTGGTGTTTCTCGAGTCTGGCTGTGCCAGTCAGCACCAGCAGTTCCTGGTAGTTTAAGTCTCTTTAATAAAGATTAAGATGTCAGAGGTCCTGCATTGCACAAAATCCCGATTTTATTAACTTCTCATTATCAGCTGAAATATGAAGTGCATTTCTTTTCATCTGGAGAGCGGTACTTTCTCAAGGGAAAGGACAGATACATCAGACACATTTAGGGTGGTTTAGAGTGGCTTTGCCCCAACCTTGGCTGATGCTGGGGAGCATTTTCTCGCCCAAGGCCATCCCATACATGGATGTTTCTTCCCACAAAGTGTTTGGATACCCTGGCTGTGGACAGGTTGCTGAGCTGGCAGTGGGGCTGAGAACTCACACTCACTTCAGTCAATACCCCTTCCATGAAGGAGCAGAAGAAGTGTTGGGCAGGAAGACGGAAACCTCAGAAGTCAGGACTGGCCAACATTTCCCTCCTCACACCCAGCAGATCTCGAGGAGTAACAGCAGCAAGACCACACAAAACTCAATCGAAAGAGATCCCAGAGGTGTCCAAAGTGCACCCTGACCAGCAGGCAGATACATTCTGATGCCATCGAGGTGAACTCAGGCAGCACCTGACAAAGTGAAACTGCAGCAGCTCCGTGCAGCTCCCGAATGTGCTGCTTGGGAAAGGCTCCTGCTCAATCCCGTGTGTTTTATCACCACCCTCACCCCAAAACCCTGCTGGTCACTGCCACACGAACAGATGCTGCAGCAGCATCACACTCGCAGCCATGCTCTCAAGGGATTTCTAAAAGCCGACAAATTGATGTATTTTGCATATTTTAGAAGCGAGGCTTTGTCGAACTTCTCGTTTTTGCCGGCTGCTGATTGCAGGGAGGGCAGAGCTGCCTCTGTGTGTGTTTGAACAGGCTGCCTCTTGCTGGGAAGCTCTCCACGGAAAGAGTTAAGAGGGAAAAACAGTTGTTGTGGTGTAACCCCGGCCCTGCAGCACGGGATCCCAGCCCCAGCAGCCTCCCGGGAGGGTTAAGCTCTATTACTTCTGGTCCCTGACACTGCTAATGGCACTCTCTAACTAATTGCATTTCTATACCTCCACATACGGCCGGGCAACAAATAAGCCCTTTAATCAAACAGCTTCATCTACTTCTAATTAATTCCATTTCTATGCCTTTTTAAGAGCACAGGAACATACAAAGATAGAGATGATGGAGTGCTTTCCGTGCCCGGCTGCCGACTACTGCTCTGCTCAGGATGTGTCCCCACCTCACACCTCCCGTGTCCCACCTGCCTGGGCCCGGCTGGATTAGGGTTTTGACTTTTCTGCAGTTTGTTCTTTTGATAAATGAGAGTTTAGGGGATGTCCTGATTCAAGAGCCTGGAACCCTTGCCCCTGTGTGCACCTTTGAGGTGTTTTCTACCCACACAAAGCCCCTCCACCGAAGCCCACAGGTGGCTCTGTGGAATCATCTGTGATCCCCTCAGCGAGACGATTTCCCATTTGCCACCGGGTTTAATCACTTTTTGTTCCATCAGAACCAGCGCTGGCCTTGCCCTGCCGGTGCTGAGGGATGAGTGCGGCATCAGCTGAGCAAACAGAGCGGGGTGTTTGCACACCCAGACCCAAGGCAAAGCCTTCAATTCGAGGGCCACCAGCTTTGAAGGAAATGCTGATTCCTGCCCGACATTGACTTCTTTGATAAAACAGGTCGATGCAGCAGAAAAAAACAACTTAAAAAAAATAATAATAACCCCCGCTTTGGGTATTTAGGAAAGAGAACCACATCTGCCGGGAGCTGCCTGTTGCAAAGGTATGTATGTACAAAAGGCACGATAAGTGGGTGCTGAGCAGCGAGGAGTGGCAATTATCAGTTGCACATATCATCAGAGTCTCTCAGCTTTTCAATGGCTCGGAGCTCCCGACGCCGTGTTTGCTGGGCCAGGTAAAAGGGGACTCTTAATACTGTGCAAATATGACTTACCAAAGGACTTTGCTTTCTCACCTATTCTCGGGCTTTTCAAATCAACATTATTAATTGGTGGCTTATCGGTAAGTGCTGTCTGGCAGTTAAAGGATGTTTCCACCCAGTGCAACGATACATAGAAACTCAGCAATGTCAGCCGCAAGGACAAAGAACTGCCATGTTGGAACAGAAAAATGCTTCGACACCTTACATTTCTTTATAAAAGCACTGAGCATTCCAGCATTCACTTGCAGCAGTTATTCCATATTCTATCATCCTTGTTTTAACTTAATACTTTAATTCAGAACTCTGGCGTACAGTTGCAACTATCAGAACTTCTACTCTTTCTTTTCTTTCTTTCTTTCTTTCTTTCTTTCTTTCTTTCTTTCTTTCTTTCTTTCTTTCTTTCTTTCTTTCTTTCTCTCTTTCTTTCTTTCTTTCTTTCTTTCTTTCTTTCTTTCTTTCTTTCTTTCTTTCTTTCTTTCTTTCTTTCTCTCTTTCTTTCTTTCTTTCTCTCTTTCTTTCTTTCTTTCTTTCTTTCTTTCTTTCTTTCTTTCTTTCTTTCTTTCTTTCTTTCTTTCTTTCTTTCTTTCTTTCTTTCTTTCTTTCTTTCTTTCTTTCTTTCTTTCTCCCTTTCTTTCTCTCTCTCTCTCTCTCCCTTTCTCCCTTCCTTTCTCCCTTTCTCTCTTGCTCCCTTTCTCTCTCTCTTCCTTTCACTCTCATTTTTTCTCTCTCTTTCTCTCTGTCTTTCTCTATTTCTCTCTCTATTTCTCTCTCTATTCCTCCCTTTCTTCCTTTTCCTCTGCTTTCCAGTTATCCAGGTGTGTATAACCACACGCTTCAGAATCTGGATCAACTGGTTTCCACGCTGGATAACTCAGCTACGTGGGACTTGAGGACTTTGAGCCCCTCAGATCACCTTGCTCTCCCACCTGCCAGCTCTCCTGAGCACCAAATCCACTTGAAAACGGAGAAAAAAAAAAAAAAAAAAAAAAAAAACAAAAAAAAAAAAAGTTCGGCTGATAAGGAAAACCGAACACAAAGAGCACGACACTTCCCAGGCACCATTGAAGGGAGGCAAAAAAAAGAAGCCTAAAAGGAGAAGAAAAGCTTTCAGTGCCCCCAGCTCGTGCGGAATGAAAGGACAGTGGGGCTCCTGCCTCCCTCGCCGCCTGTGACAGCGATTAACAAGATAAACGCGAGCACCGGCAAACGCCGTGTGGCCGGGAGGGAGCCGGGGAGTGATCCCCGCTCCCCCTCGTTCTCCTGCACGATTGTGGACACCCAGGCCGGCCTGGCAGGTATTTGGCTGAGCCTCTTAAGAGCCTGCAGGGGCAGGGATTTTATCTCCTCCCCAGAGAGCCCGCTCAGGTGCTCAGCTATTCCAGGGGCTCGTTTTTCTCAGCATCCAACCCGTTCTTGCTCCTCCTGGTCCCGTTCCGAGGGGTGTGTGACACAGAGGAGCCACCCTTAACGCAGAATGGGAATTTCTGCTGCTTCTTTTACAGCACGGCATCTGCTCACCTTAGAGAAGTCTTCCTGTACAAGCACAAAATCAGACCGAATTCATTTATTTAAAGGATTTCTTTTCCTCTGAAAGAGGGTTTCACTCTGTCACCACGCTGGCTTTGCAGTTTTACAACAGCAGACCAGTGAACTGAGATGCTCGGCAGCTTTTTTTCTTCTTCTTTTTCATTTTTTTTTAAAAAGAAAGTGGTTATTCATTGATATTTAAAGACAAAGCAAACGAATATTTGACATGCTGTGTTAGCATGAAAGGGGGGAGCCCTGTGCAAGCACAGAAAGCACAGGTGAGCTCTTTTCTGGGAGTGAAAACAACCTGGGGGGGAAATGGGGCTACTACAAAGGTAAATCCTGGCTGGGTAAACACAGAGACAGAGGTTGGGTTATTCTCAAATGTGTGTGAGAGAGGCACCAAACACATGGCTTTATAAATCCGAGTTTGACATCTTTAAGCATCACAGAAATAAGAGCACAAAAAGCACAAGACTGAGGGAAGAGTAGGGATACAGGAGGTCAGCGAGAGCAGCAGAGTTTCTGTCTTACCCAAAGAGAGTCCAGCAGGTTTTCTGACTGACACTAAATATTAATTTAACCACAGAGCTGGGAAATGTAGCTGGAAAATCCCCTCTCCCTCTTTAAAGCCTAAAAGCTGCTCATTATGCCAATCAATTTGTGGTCGTGCTTTGTGGAGACCCAATCCATGCAGATACATTAAAAAAAGTCCTTTTTCTTGAATTCTACTCCTCTGCAAGAAGCAAAACAGACTCAAAACCTTGTCCAGCTCTGAAGGATTTCTGAACTTTCAGAGAAAAAGCAAAAGTCCATTTGTTTCTTTTCTTATGTGCATAAGCTACCAACACTCCCAGGCTTTCCCTGCATTACAAACAGGACAGAGAAAATTCAACAAGAAAATCTATTCCTTGGGTATTTCCAGCCCAGTTAGTCTGAGGAATTGGAAGAAATCTATGAAAGAAAAAAAAAATAAAGTCATGTGCAAGGTTTTCATGGATGTTTTTCAGGCCAAAAGGGTTCTGGTGGATTTCAGAGATGCATCCAAACTTCAGAGCGAGTTTCCAAACCAAACATCGCTGCAAACCCCAACTTCCATCAGCTGCTCGTTTGCCAACCTTCCTATCATGGAGCAAAAAGGACCATTTAAAATCATCTCAGAATATTCTGCTCTCATGGCTGTTTTGCTTTGTAACACTGAAGTCACCAGAACACAAATATTCATGTGGCACATGGTTAAAGCCTTGCTCTGGGCCCAGCAGTAATGTGGACACACACCAGGATTAAACAATAAATCTCATTTTTCTGACTTCATTACTCTGAGAAAATCGTGCTATCAGGATAATAATAATTAAAATGAAAATGTCCATGACTTACTTTTATGACTTTTTATTTTTTTTTTTTTTTTTTTTTTTTTTCTTGGAATTAAATACTTTAAATAGCAAAATGGATCATTAGGCTGTGTGAACAGCAGCTGGACATGAAGGGTTTTGCCTAAAAGCCAACCCAGCTCCTGGATGAGGATGGGATTTGCTGGATGGTTGAACATCTCTGATATAGCAATGCCTTGGAAAAATGAGCATGATTTAAATCCCACATTTCCTTCTCCAGTTTGTGCCCAGTTTGTGCCTGTCTTCAGCAGGGGATGTTCTGGGGTCTGCAGGAAAGGCCATCAGAGCAAAAAGAAAAGGAGCATATGGTGAGCAGCAGACCTGGAATGGAGGGTGGGACACGATTCCAACCCGAAGTTTTTACTGGCAAAAGGACTGGCAAATACAAACTGCCAGGAATAAATTGCTGCTGGAACTCGGAGGACATGTTCGAGTCATCAGCAGACACAAAGCCTGAGAGGAAGGATCTTAGTCAGGGACAGCACAACCTCCTTAGGAAAAATTGCACATCCTTCCTGCCTGGCATTGCAGGCAACCAGGAAAATAACCCTCCAGGATTCCTCTGTTCCCAACAGGAATTTAGCGGGGAAAGAGGCACCCAGGCAGAAAAAAGGAATGAAGTCAGTGTAAGGGGCATCCCAAGCCCGGCCAGAGCTGAGTGTCCAGCTGAGGATGTTTTTTCTGTGGATGAATTTTCATGGCAACCCCGGCCCCAGCACAGAAGTTTTCCAGGATTCACCTTTTTTACGATTCCCGTGACAAGGAAAGTGATTAATCTCCATTTCATGGCAGCAGGAGCAGAGCAAGAGACTGCTTGGGTTTGCCAAGATAACCAGGAGAAAAGTCCAGCTTATTTCTGGGCAGCACTACAGAAAGAGGAAAAAAAAACCTGAACCAGGGATTAAGGGAAGAGATGAACAATGGAAGTCAAGACTTTCCTGGTTTTACATATAAATATAAGTTATTGGAAGGGCAAATATTGAAAATATGAATATTCCTCTTGACTCATTTTTTAATTTAATATTTCAGGAAAGAAGAATTTAAAACTGTCCTAACAACTACCTGAGGCAGCAGCACTGATAAAAATTCCCCGAGTTTTCCCAGACTTTGTGTGAGGAATAACCAACATTCTGGGGCAGACGAGCTGAAGCTTAAGACCAAAATTCCAGTGGGAACTCAGAGAAGCAGTTCCTTTAGGAGCTGCAATTTATTCTTCTGGAACAGCAGGAATTATTGCATCGAGCAGGGGCTAAGATGTCCTGACAGCAGCAGTGCAGAACTATCTCTGCAGCAGTTATTAATGAGCTGGAAAAATGCTGGGTAGCAAATTCACCTCCCCTCCCCAAGGCCAGAATTCATGGCAACAAATCCCTAAAATAATCAGCTAACTCCAGAAGATTAGGAGAGGAGATGCCTCCAGATGACAGAGGATTTCTTAATTTCAGTTACTTATAAAGTCACATTAAGCAGGAGGAAAAGTTCCTCTGAAGTTTAAAAATTAGTTTCTAATCTATTCCACAGCTTTCAGTGTTTCTGGTCTATATTCTGTGTTACAGTCTAAAATAAGGAGGGGAAAAAAGTAATAAAAAAATTGAATCGTTTGGGTTAGCCAAGAAGGGATTTAAGCACTTAATTTAGACTCCTCCTGTTGTTACTATTATTATTGTATCCATATTTTTAGTATATATTTATATACATCATGTTTACAGAGCATTGCTGAAATTTCCAGGGGGAAGGCACCACAGAACACCACAGAGGAGCTGACTTCTGGCAACTACTTACCTTTATTTTTCTCCCCAAACTGTCCTGTGTAAAATAAATTTGGTGGTTTTTTTTTCCCTCCCAGAACATGTATTTTATCATCTCATAGAAATCTTGTAGAATCTAAAATCAAAATATATCAAAATATATTGTCATCCAGAAATGCCTATGGGACAACAGTCCCACCTTCACTGCTCTGCAGAACCTTGATTTATTTCTAAATCTAAATCTAAATCTAAAATAAATCTTGATTTATTTCTAAATCAAAAAAGCATTTTTTGGTTTTGTTATGTTATATATATTTGTATTTAATAATTGGTCACTGGGACACAATTCTCTGTGTTTTGGCTTTCATTTTTTCAGCAGCAGCATCGGGGCTGGACCCAACTTCAAGTCACTCTGGTGGTTACTCTCACCCACAATCCCCTTTCCTTTGTCCCTGTCCAGGTTTTCCTGTTTATCCAGGGAGCTCCAAGAGGCTCCTACCTGACCCAAATTCTCCTTCCCATGGGATTAACCCAATCCTGCACACCCCTCAGGATCCCAGGTGACATTCATGGAACCATCTGGCTTCTCTAAGGCATGGAGTCACACAATAAACCCTAATTCCAGATTCCCCACTGGAACAGGAACCTGTCCTGGGAGTGATCCCTCCTCCCACACTGAGGAATATTCCCTGTTCCACAGAAAAATCTGGAGCTGGCACACAGAACTCCTTCCTGTGCTGCTGTCTCAGCTGCCACCCCACCCCAGAGGTGGTTCTGAATCCAGCCCTGATCCCAGGAGCTGATTCCAGCCCAAACCCTCGTGGCACACTCAGCTCAGGGTCTGAGGAGGAACTGCAGAGCAGAGGGAGGGGAGGGGGCTGCGCGTGTGTTACCTTCCAAGTTACCACACAGCCCCCAAATCCCACAGGCTATCATTCCAAAATTTGTGATGTTTTGTCTACTCTGGTGATTTAAGGTTTGTCAGAAAATGTCAGAAAGGCCATGGGGCCAAGGGCTTCCTGATGACTGAGGATTTTCTTTCACATGACCTTCCTGAAGTTGATTTTGGGCTCCAGACAGTGCTGCCTTCAGCTCTGACAGGGGCCGGCTGGCAGCAGATTCATGGGGATCTCTGGGGCATTCTGGCATTTTCAAACTGAGCCGGGGCTGTAATGCCTCCTAATCATCCAGAATATTGTTTCACTGGCGGGGTGGAAATGCCAGCCCCTCGCTTTGGTTAGCAGGGAAAAGGAGCCTGTGCTCCTGATGCAAACAATTAAAAACACGTTGGATGTGAATGGATAAACACCAACGTGGAGTAGTGGCATTTCATGTGTGATAGTGCATGTGGATTTTAATGGGAGAGCACTGAAATGAATTTTGTAGACACAGAGAGAAAAGGAGGATTGGGACAGAAGTGTCAAAACTCTTAATCTGTGTTCAGACTCTTACTTTGTGCTGAAACTGTTAAATGTGTGTTTCTACAAAGTGTTTCTACAAACCCCAAGCAAAGGGAGCAGCGATCAGCACGAGAGGGTTTCACATTATTTAGGAAACTCCTGGTTGTAAAAAAGTTTATGAATCTTGAATTTGCCTGTGTTATTAGCATAACTGATTACTCAGGCAAAATGCCTAAATGAGGCTCCTTTGCACCCTGATCACAGAACCATGGAATGGTTTGGGTTGGACCTTAAAATTCATCCAGTGACACCCCCTGCCATGGGCATGGACACTTTCCACTGTTCCAGGGTGCTCCAAGCCCCATCCAACCTGGCCTTAGACACTTCCAGGGCTCCAGGAGCAGCCACAGCTTCCCTGGGAAACCTGTGCCAGAGCCTCCCCACTCTCACAGAGAAGGATCCTAAATCATTTATTTTGCCAAGGGAGCAGCCACCTGCCTTCTCACCGCCACAGAAATGCAGTTTCTAACTCAAACCCAGCCCAAAGTCTGTGTGTCTGTGCTTCAGATGCATCAAGATGACAAGGTGACCTCTCCAAAATCTGCCTGGAGTTCAGGGATGCTTTTATCTGAGGCGATGCTGCTCACTGCAGCCGTGTGTCACCTGAGCTGTGTGCGTGAGCAGCTCAGCAGCACATTTTGGACACCTCCTCAGGCGCAGCAATGCAGGAAAATCAGACACAGGTTATAAATCAGTGCTGGAGAACAGCTCGACATCACAGCTCCAGAGGGAGGAGGAGAAGAACCAACTTAACTCACGAAAAGATCTTATTTAGAACTGCGGGAGGTGTTCGCACCGTACCCAAAATCCATATTATTTGCCAGAGAGAAATGGGAAATGGGCATTAAGCACTTCCCAGGCTGCAGCTGTGGGAGCCCTGGGCCAGCCACTGTTCCACCTTGTGCCGAGCGTGTGCCTGGGGCTGCCTCAGCATTCTGCAGATATGGGGAGAGCAAACTTAACCACGGCAAGTCCTCTTAACTTGGCCTGATTTATGGGCTCAAAAGCCCCCGAGATCTCTTCACGGAGCCATTTCTCATACCCACACTCACTAAACAACCCAGCCCAAGCGTCTGTATCACAGAAATTCAACATACAATGTTATTCCTGCAAAATAATTTAACCCTCGCTTTCTTTGCCGACTTTTCCATGCCAGCCTTACACCTTTTTTTTTTTTTACTTTACATGCCTCATTTCAGCAAAATCAAGGATGCAAACTTCTTAGAAGTACTTAGTTTCCATGGAAACCTAAGCTGACCGCAACATTATTGTTCTCAAGAGGGAACTGACTTTACTATATGTTCATTCACTGAATTAATGGACTCCTGGTTCTTTTATTAGCAGCTCTCTAACAATAGAAAGAGAGAAATGTTATAAAAAAGACTCTCAGACAACTGTCCACTCTTTTGTCCAGGGCTTATTGGAATGACGCAAGTCTATTCAGGAAAAGATTATAAAAATCAACTCAAAGCTGCCTCTGTTTGTGGCCGCTAAATATACCTTTATTTCATAAAGATACAACCTATAAAACAAGCAAATTAAAGCTCTTTCTGAAATAGTTACTGTGAAGCAGCAGCCCTGGAGAAACGGAGCTTTAGCTCCCAAATCTGGGATTGTTCCCCCCTTCCACGGGGGTTATGGAGCATCTTTAACCCCAAATTCTGCCTGAATTCTCAGCCAGGATGATGGTTGTGCCCAAACTGGAGGTGGGTGGTGATTCTTCAACACACAGAAAAGTGAAGACAACTAACCAAAACCTGCGGGCTTAAATCTTCCCTGAGAGTTTTAGAGCACCTTCCATGAGCTGGGGATAATACATCCCCGTTCAGCGCAGAAATGCGTGCGCAATTCGTGCTGCAAAGGCAGAAGCTTGGAGCAGGCTGGGCTCAAATCTGCAATTTGTGTTGCAGAGCCAGCAGGCCGGGCTCAGAGCTGCAATTCCTGCTGTAAAAGCAGCAGGCTGGGCTCAAATCTGCAATTTGTGCTGCAAAAGTAGCAGCAGCAGTTTGGGGCAGGCCGGGCTCAAATCTGCAATTCCTGCTGTAAAAGCAGCAGCATTTTGGGGCAGGCCATGCTCAGAGCTGCAATTCCTGCAACAAAAGCAGCAGCATTTCGGGGCAGGCCGGGCTCAGAGCTGCAATTCCCGCTGTAAAAGCAGCAGGCTAGGCTCAAATCTGCAATTTGTGCTGCAAAAGTAGCAGCAGCAGTTTGGGGCAGGCCGGGCTCAGAGTGGCAATTCCTGGTGTAAAAACAGCAGCATTTCAGGACAGGCCATGCTCAGAGCTGCAATTCCTGCTGTAAAACCAGCAGCATTTTGGGGCAGGCCATGCTCAAATCTGCAATTCCTGCAATAAAAGCAGCAGCATTTCGGGCCAGGCCGGGCTCAAATCTGCAATTCCTGCAATAAAAGCAGCACCAGTTCAGGGCAGGCCGGGCTCAAATCTGCAATTCCCACTGTAAAAGCCCCATTTCGGGCCAGGCCGGGCTCAGAGCTGCAATTTTCTCTCTCAGGACTCACGGTGTGCTCCAGCCCCCTGAGGCCCGGCAGAGCCGGGGGCGTTCGGCCTGCCCGGTAATTGCCGCACAAAAGACACTGAACAGTTCCCTTGCTCTTCTCTAACTACCTTCCTGACTCTGCTTATTGAAGTCTGATTTCTTACTCCTCGGGGTGATCATCCATCAGCCCCGCGGATCCCGGCGGGAGAGCCCGGCCAGAGCTCTGCGCATCGCCCCTCGCCCGAGGCCATCGCTGTCGGCCCCGCCACCGACAAAATGTCTTCACAGCGACCCGGCGGCCCGTAAAGCCCAAATAATCATTTCGCAAATTATCATAATTATCAATCAATCATCCCCCCGCGCGAACAATGTGCTGCCCGAAGTATCAGATGGTTCCTGTGACCTGTAGCGTTTTGGATATAATAATAAAGCCGGGGGAGATTTATGGCCCCCCATCCCGCTTCGCATCTGCAGCAGCGAAACAACTCGTCGGGGTTTTTGCTTTAGAGCTGAAAGGTTTTCTCGTTACCTGAATTTTTTTGTTTGCTACTTGATTTTTATTTTTTTTTTTTTTTTAATAAAGGCCAAAATTTCCAATCGCACCCAGTTTTCTAAAATTCACTTCATTCTTAAAAATAAATCGGCGTGATTTGCGAGCACGGAATAATAGTGCTGCTTAAATTGCTTTTACTCCGCAGCCTCATCAGCATTATATTTACAGCTTCTAATATTTGGCCATGTAGGAATGAGGCCAGCCAAAGGAAGGGGGGAAAATTGGTTTTGTCTTCAGTTTTTTGTTGTGTTTTGCACAATACCAGATTGAATCCAACCCTTTTGAAGCCGATAGCATCTCCCGCTCCCTGTGCAGCACATTCTTGTTAATGGATAAATTCAAGCTCTCCAGAAAGTCAAAGAATAAATTTAAAGCCTTTTGCCAAATGCCTATCCTATTGGATTTTGATAAGACGGCTATTGAGCTTTAATAATGTCTTCTATCCTTTTTCAGCTGGCCCTTAACATGTCTCTTTATTTGTCCCTAAAGCCTCTTCAGCGATGCCTTTTTATTACAAGTCTCTCAGCTTGCTCTCAGGGGAGACAGGGTCGACAAGAGTGATAGATAGATAACTCTATAGATTATCTCCCACAGATGTTTTCTCTCCAGTAGCCCCTCAGGCTATTCCCTCTAAGTAAACAGAAACTAAATAGAGAGTCTACTGAAGAGAGAAGTCCCTGAGGTCCCTTGTCACCACGGTCAGAAAAACAGCCCAGCCTGGGGAGGATGGCTGGGAGCCCTGCACACACTGAGAATCCTTCCCCAGCATTCTGGAACCCTCATCCAAAGTGACCCTTGGAGGGGACAGAAATGCATCTACTTGGGGAAAAAAAAAATAATAATACAAGGTGGTGTGTAACGGGCACAGGCCTGGCTTCCTGCTGGAGGAAGTGGAAATCTTTCAGCTCAAAGTTAAAGCAAACAGGACAACAGGACGGTGATAATGACAACAAGGTGTTTGTTCAGTTTATTAAATGCACTGGAGAAGCTTGAAAAATTCAGAGGGAGAGGACACTGAGCAAAATAAACAGAGTGCAGGGACATGGGCTGGGAAAATACATTTGGAAACAGGGGACGATAAACCCACAGGTATTACTCATTTCTCTCTCTGAGTGTCTGCATTCAGGTCACTAAAATAACTAAAATAAGTGACTTTCTTGTTTTAACATTGCTTCCATCACGGATGATTTAAAAATTAAAAAACAGGATGAGGAGCTCTTGTGTATTTGTCCAAGTTAAACAAAGTATCAGCAAGCAAAGGAAATACAAGGAAAACTCGTTAGGCATACACCACATTTCAATCCATAGAGCAGCACAGGTATAGAAAATAATCCTGGATATGGGTCCTTAAATGACATTGACTTATTCCTGCCAGACAACCACTAACAACAAAATCAGCCTTGTGATGTCAGCAGCACAGCAGTCCCAGCAGAAATAACAGTAACATGAACTGAAAAATACTGGCTATGACGAGAAATACTCATTCTTTGTGCTCCAAGCCAAAAAGGAGCCTGTTGTATTCTACTACAAAACAGGCTCTGCTGTGCTGCTTCTTCAGGCTTGTCTCTGACTTTGATTTCATTAAAGTTATTCGAAAGAGTGTTGGGGTTTTTTTCCTGAGAGCTTAAGAGCAGAGATAGTTCTGGGGTCAGTTTTAAGCAGAGGTTGCTTCCTGCACATCTCCATACACCTCTCACTGCCATCACCTTCCCTTCCCTGCTTTTCCTGGTTTTACAGATTTTTCTCTGAATTCCAGATTTTTTTTTTTTTTCTCTTTCTAGTCCTTGTTAGTGCCCAATTCTGAACCTGTGATGCAGCAGTGAAAGGAGCCACAGAAATGATAGTCTCTGCAGCTCGGATTTCCTCCCCTCCCAGTTTAAATCAGGCCACCCACTCCAGTTACATTTGTCTTCAGTCACCTTCTCGCCACCAACTCATCTCTGAAGGAATAGGAATAAATTGAAGTCAAATCTCAACTATTGTGTCTTCAGGGATATGACAACTGAATGATTTAGAGAGGCTGGAAAAGGAAATCTGCTCCCGAGAGGGTTTTGTGCCACTGGAGCCAAATGCCAAGAGTGCTACTTCCAAACAATTGAGAGATCCTACAAAAATTGTCCGGAGTGATTTCTCATTCTTTAGTTTTCATTTTCTCCTGACTGAAAAGCTGTCTCGCAGTAGTCTTTTCACAAGCCATAAAGTTTAGACTTGAACTCTTTACCTTACTGCTCTGACCTCCTTTACCCCAGCTGTAAAACCCTACTGCCCATCCTTCAATAAATTTATCACCTCATAAACTCCCACTAGTGCTTTTCTACAATGCATTTAAAAGACACAAGTGGAAGGCCAGGCCTTCCCCCCTTGTCAGATATCACAATTGTCCAGTTTTATACCTGCTGCACAGGGAAATATTTAAGGACATGGCATCTTTCAAAGACCTTCAGTTTTTGTAACAATCCCCCTTGAAATAAAAGCATGAAGTTTAAATATAAACCCATGGATTGAACATATAACACTGCCAGTCTCGTGTTTCCCTGTTTCACACAACTCCTGCTCTCTTCAGGATAACGGAGATCCTGGAGGTGGGGATGGAGAGTTCATTTGTGATATCATAATTAAAGACTGAATAAGAAATAGCTGAGCCACGGAGAATTCCCTCCATCCTTGTGGGAAGTGTGTGGGGATAATGAGAACCTGCCACCTTGTCACCACGTCTGTCCAGACAAAAGGATCCCACAGAGGCAGGGACAGACACCCCATGAGTTATGGAGGTGCCCAAGGTAAAAAGTTCAGCCCCATTGCCACAGGTCCCTGGCGAGGTCACGGCACACTCAGAGGATGCTTCCTCTTGGGAGCCTGGGAAATAAAACCTGATTTTTTTTTGTTGTTTTTTAACATGGTAAGAATAGAACAGGCCACACTGAACTGATGTCTAAATCCCTTTTCCCAGCCTGACTCTGGAGCCTGGCAAGGATTGCATCTCACTCTGTTTGGCAGAGGGAAGTGAAGGATTCCTTTCAGTTTTAAGAGTAGAGAAGCAGCATCGCCTGAAGGATGAGCAGCAATGGCAGCTGTGGCAAGGCCCAACCTCAATCAGAGATTTCCCACTCTCCAAAACCTCATGAACAGGACTGTGAACATCCTTTACGAGACAACTGCACATAAAAGGAGTCACCACCAGCTCCTTATTTCAGTGAGGACGCACAAACTACAGCCCTTGAGAGGCTCTAATCAAACCCGACTTGTAACACTTTAATCAGCAGAGTTGTTAGCCAACAGATCCACATGGAGCAAAACCTCATTTTAGTGCTTCTGAGGGTAACCCCAACCCAAACAGCAGCCTGGCTACCCAAATGTGTCACGCTGAGGCTGCCTCCCAGCTCCAGTGGAGACATTTGTGCAGCTGAGTGTGGAACACATTTTCTCTGGTCACTGTTACAGTTCGAGCCCCACAGTGTGATGAAAGGCACCACTAATACATCACATGGGCTGAATTTTATCCTTTCACAGACCTATTCCTTTTCCTGTGGACTTCATATAAGCCACATTTACATGCTGAAGTGACCTCCAAAAATTTAGCACTTTTTACAAAGGACCAACATTTTCTTTTACTGGAAAAGAGGTAAATGAGGTTTTTCACTTTGGCCCGGCAACTGTTTGTGTTGTAGTTGAATCAAGGAACACCTCAAGCTATTATTTTCTCTTTCATAATGACTGGAATCACAAAAAGACAGAAAAAATATGCCAACAGAACCACAACACTTAATCCAGAAACGCAACAGCAAATACTGGAAAACTTTTACAACGTTATTGCCATCAACACCTTGGTTCAAAAGTGAGGGAAAAGTGTCCGGGTGCATTTCCAAGCCGGGGAATAAAACAACTCCCAGAAGACTGAGCCATGTCCTACCTTTTTTATGTTGCCCTCCTGGGAGGTCACCTCGGGATCAGTCAGTATTTGCTAAGGACAAAACAGAATAGAAACAAAATTCAGTTGAGTTGCAACTAAGAAATGTTATAAAATAATAGAGATTATTATTAATAATCTTTGCTGTTATGATGATGATGAGGAGAATGAACAAATATTATATTATTGACAGTAATGGCCAAAACTCTCAACTGCACCCAGATGCTTTGGAAGTTCGATGGAGGGTTTTCACCACAACTCTTATTTATATTTTAAGGTTTCCTGTCACTTCTGTGAATAATTCCCTTAGGTTTGGCAGACAAGGACAGGTTTCTATCCCCCAAGGCAGGTGTGGACAACACAGGCACCAAGGGAGCAGGGACCCACAGGTTTTCCAGAACTGATTCCCTCTGGAGCAGGGACAGATCCCGGGATGCTCCGGCCCCCAGCGCTCCCGGCAGCTCTTTAATTCCCCCTCCAGCCGAGGTGTGGTGGAACAAGTCATTAAATCGCTGCTGTGCTCCACCTCAGATTAGCTCCAGGTCAGCGGGCATTCGGGGAGGTCAAGTACCTCAACTTTGCATCACCCTGGATACACCACCAGGGTAAACACACCGGGAACGGAGCTGATCGAGCGGCTCCCGCCGGGAATTCCAGCGGCTCCCGGAACCCTGCGGGGATCGGGGATGGCTGAGGTCAAAACAGGCACCCAAGGGCAGGGTGGGGCAGGGGGATCTGGGCTCCCAGAGCCGGGAGAGGGGATTTGGATGCCAAAGAGCAGGAAAAACCTTCAAGGAACGAAGATGAATATGGAAGGAAATACAGGTTAAAATGGGGAAGGGAAGGGAAGGGAAGGGAAGGGAAGGGAAGGGAAGGGAAGGGAAGGGAAGGGAAGGGAAGGGAAGGGAAGGGAAGGGAAGGGAAGGGAAGGGAAGGGAAGGGAAGGGAAGGGAAGGGAAGGGAAGGGAAGGGAAGGGAAGGGAAGGGAAGGGAAGGGAAGGGAAGGGAAGGGAAGGGAAGGGAAGGGAAGGGAAGGGAAGGGAAGGGAAGGGAAGGGAAGGGAAGGGAAGGGAAGGGAAGGGAAGGGAAGGGAAGGGAAGGGAAGGCTCCATTGCATTTTAGCAGCTGAGGTTTAGCAGCTCCAGGCCCCTTTTGGCCGTGCCCAGGTGAGATCGACTGATTTATAAATTTCCAAGCCGTTGCCAAATCTCCAGCTCAGCTGCGCTAACAAGGGGCTGTGTTTCCATGGGAAGAACCCCAAACCATTCCGTGCTTTACACCAGCTCTAATGGACGTTGAAACTGCGGTTTCCAAAGTAGCTGAGAGCAAATAGGATCAAGAGGCAAATCCCAGAGCCATAAAATTCTGTGTTCCTACCTTGGAACACCTTGACATCCCCATGAGTGACTGGGGTTAAACATCCATCTGCCTGTCCTGGATGTCACCAAGCGTTCAGGGAACGCTGACTGCTCCCAGTGCGCTCACCAGGAGCCAGAAACTCCCAAAAGCTTAAGGGAGAATTAGGCCATGAAACTTTGAGAGCTGAAACACAAATGCAAAATGACTCCAAAACATCCACGGGACGCAGCTGCCGTCCGAATGAAGACACTTCCCCTGTAATTATTACTTGCAAAAAGCCTTTGGATACAATCAGAGAAGTGTGTGCAGACGGAGTGTGTAATCCACCCATCCAGCAGCACCATAAACGTGGAGGGGAAAGAAAACTCCAATGAAGTGCAAATTGGGCTGTGGTGGAGCCCTGTATAAACAGGCTTAAGAGTCAGGAATTCCTGAGTTGGAATTGAGATGCCAACACAAGCTTCCTTTTGTTGGTTTGGACAGAGCTGTGCTCAAGGGGCAAGTTCCTTCTCTCAAGCATTTTTTTTTTCACTTTTCAGTTCATAGCAGATCCTGAATTTCAAAGTTCTTAGAGAACAGAATTTCTGTGAAAATATTTAATCCATATTCAGAAATGGTGATTTTTCAGAAAATCCTCTGTAGGATTGCTACTCCTTCAGAGTATTTGAAAATGGCTGAGATTTGATATTTGGTGTAATCCTTTTTGAGTTCCCACCTATTACAGAACTTCTGGGGGAAAACCCACCAATATCACGAAGAATTTTAATTTTGATGGAACCATCTCTGCACTCAAACTATCAGAACACGGACAATTAGTGGTGAACATGGTGGTGGTGCTGCACTGACTTTATTATCCTAAAGTCTTTTCCAACTTGATCCTATGGGTGAAAAGGCATTTTAGCAGTAGTGGGAGAGTAGGAACGGGTTTAGACTAAATATTTCACCCTTTCTTTACACCTGATTTTTTCAAAAAGGTGTCCAAGGTGTTATTGTGGGCTGAGCTCTACCACAGACCATCTGCCTTGGCTTGGACACGTCCCACAGCCCAATGTCCTGAATGTCCTGTTCTCCCACTCCAGCTGAGCAGGTTGGCATCTTGGGATGATGTTGGCACTGTTGGGGTGTCTGTGGAGGAGCAGAGACCACAGTTCCAAACCTCCCCTTGCCCAGCCACTGGCAGGACTCCGAACAAGCCTTCAGAAACCTTCCTGAGAGCTGGAGAGACCCTCAGAACTGTTCTGCTGCATTCCCATTGTGGAATAAACACCGTCTGACAACCCCTGTGTCACCAGACAGCAATGCAACAGCCACACCAGGTGTCCTGGAGCAGAGCCCACGCTGGGATTCCACTCTCCACGGCACATGGGAAGGGGGTGATGCAACACCGGGATGTCCACGGCACCTCCTGGTTAGAGGGGAGAGGCAGAACCAGGCAAAGCGAGCCCCAGATGCCATGTTTATTAAGGAAGAATAACAGAAGATGCTTTGAAAATCTGCTCATTGGGTAATTTTAGCTCAGGCTGGGCTTCATCTCATGCAAATGCCACAAGACTAAATATAGAGGTCGACGTGTGCAGTGGGCTGCACTCCTGCACTTAGCACAGATGTTCCTAAATGTGCTCAAAATTTACACCACATGCTTTTTCTATCAACTGATCTGTTGATTTTAGCCAGGGGAAAGACAACATGTCAGCAGCAGCCACGTCAAGAGAGCCTGTGCCTTGGGCCTGGGCTGGAGGTGGATCTGCCCAGCTGGAGAGGATTCCACTGCCTTTCCTTCCCTGGGCACAGGGAATTGGTGGCACCAGGATCCTGCCCCAGTTACACCAGTTAGGGATGTGCTAGAATTTTTGCAGAGCCCCCTGAATGTATACTAAACATGTCAAGGAACACCATGTGATTCTTTTTGAAAAACAGTTTATGAGCTGGCATTCTCCAGCTGCAGTTAACCCTAATTTGATTACATTACTGAGACAGATCACAATGAGCTTATGTAAATAGTAACGTTATCCATTCATTCCCCCAGCTCAGATAAACTGTCATTTGGGGGAAAAAAAAATCCAACCCAAACTTCAATAGGCATGGCCTGATGCATTCAGCAAGGCATGGTGCATTCAGCAAACTCTGAGGGTGAAGATGACAGACTGGAACATGCCCCTGCTAGATCTCTGTGAATCTGGCTTTTAACGAGATATTTCCACATCTGCTCCAAGCTGGAAGGAGAAGAGGATGCCCAGAAATTGCACAGGAGTCAAGAGGCAGATAACAACACTGCTTTCAATAACTTGGTCTTTATTATCATCTGATTTTTCAGTAAGAGCTCAGTACTGATGACATCAGTGATGTTCACAGCTAAGTGAGGACTTCAGGGTCTCACCCACTGCCAGGGCACCTGCCCTTGACATTGGCCCTTCCCAAGGTCTCCTGCCCGGGTCAGGGCACTGGGACATCACTTCCAGCTCTGGAACCCCAGCTGTTCCACCTGCACCATCTCACATCTGCCTCACCACACAGCTGGTTCAGAAAAAGAACCAGAAAACACTTTTTTGGCCTTAAATTAGACAAGGGCTAGCAATTCTTACCTGCACACAAGGTCACATGAATGCTTCAGATGAAAGCAGAGGAGCCTGCTGTGCCCAATTTAGGCTGTTCATGGCTGGGCTGATGGCAGAGTTGCTCTGCTTGTCTGTGACGTGATGGCCCCATTGTCTGCATGGACACAGGAGCAGCACGACCTGCAGAGCAAACGGCTCCTGCCAGCCAGCCTCTTGTGCCTTTACAGAATGTCTCAGGTCGGAAGAACACAGACTATCCTGAGCTGGAATGACCCCAAAGGGTCATCCAAGCTCAGCTGATGGCTGTGCACAGGACACTCCAACAATCCCACCCTGTGCCTGGAGCTCTGGCATTCACACTCAGCCGAGCTACTGAGCAACACCCAGAACATCACAGCACCTCTGTGGCCTGGCAGAGTTCATTCCAGCCCCCAGCAGTACCCAGCACCTCCAGGTGGTTTCTGAGCAGGTTAAACTGTGTGGACAGCTCTGGAAGTAGCTCTCCTGTGCTGCAGCTTGAGTGCTCACACACACTTCATCTCCTCCCTGCACCTCTGTTCCATCCCAGCTCAGGAGACAATGCTGTTATTAAGCTACAAATCTTGCTCTTCATAATTTCTATTAATTATCTCCTTAAAAGTTTTATCCTGCCAACTTCTGAGTGGGCTGGCCCTGACCCAGTCGGGTATTTAGGCAAGAGGTATCAGTGAGATGAACAGAACCAGGAATGTCTCCATATGAAAGTGCTTTTTTGGCCATAGGCCAGGAGCACAAAGCACCCTGTGGGACCCAGCCCAGGCACAGAGCACCAAAACTCACAGTTATTCCATAGGGAAGAGATTCTTTATAATTTTATATCTATTATCATACAATCTCAGACTGGTTTGGGGCCTCAAAAATCATTTTGTTCCATCCCCTGCCATAGGCAGAGACACCTTCCACTGTCCCAAGCTGCTCCAAGCCCCATCCAGCCTGGCCTTAGGCAGCTCCAGGGATCCAGGGGCAGCCACAGCTTCTCTGGGCACCCTGTGCCAAGGTCTCACCACCCTCACAGCCAGGAATTCCTTCCCAATATCCCACCTAAACTTCCCTTCTTGCAGTTTGAACTCATGCCACCTTGTCCTGTCCCTCCAGGTCCTTGTAAACAGCTTCTCTCCATCTTTCCTGTGAGATCCCTTCAGGTACTGGAAAACCCCAGTTAGGTCACCTCAAAGCTTCTCTTCTCTAAGACCTTCATATATATATATATATATTTATATATATACTCAAACACAGCAGCCAACAACCCACAGAACCACATCACAGCACTGATGTGCATCCATAGGAAAACCAGACGTGGAGGAAACCCACAGAAAACCATTTCAGCACTTAAACATTTAGTCTTTCAGCCCTATTGTTAAAATACAGGGATTTTACAGCATTTTCTGGCCAACAATTTACCAAAATCTCCCATTTTTCTATAGTAAGCAAATCCGTGAGCCCTATTAACTTGAGGAAATTTTCAGTGTCCTGCCTTGGGAATTTGAAGTGAATGTGCCTGGAATTAAGAGGGAAGGGAGGAAAGCTCTTCTCTGAGGGGAAGAATTTCCTCTCCTTGCTGGCCAGGGGAGGAGGATGAAGAGCACAGCTCTGACTGGCAAGGAACAAACCACGGGCTGAAAAGAGTGGAAAGAATAAACCAACCATTCACTGCTAAGGGCAACCCCAGCACAATTGGGAACACTGGGGAGCAGCCAAGCTGTGGTTTGTGGCCCAGGAACAGCCTGCAGAGCCATGCCACTCCACAGACCATTCTATAACCATTTATTTTTCAGCTGGAAGCCTGGGCAAAAAGGTGGAATGGTGCTCCGGGAAAAATGTGTGGAATTAGGAGGGATCCACGGCCCAAAATTTCTGGAAATCTCCTGCAGGGAACACCTCTGCACTTGTTCATGTCCTCTGTGGCTTTACAGAAGAATCCTCTCTGTTCTCTAAACCCCAGGAGAACAAAATGCAGTTTGCAGGAGTGACTCAGGACAGGTTGTTCCAAACGGGGTTCAAAAGAAATGAACATCCTAAATGATCCTTTAGTATGAAATAATGTGTTTGTACCCACAGACCAAACTTCAGGGGGAGATAACGTGAAGAAAAATAAATGTTTAAGAACAAAGACTTCGAGAAAGAACACAAACCTGTGATTTCCATACACAGTATCACAACTTTTATCACAGATTTTTAAAGACATAACTCCTCATTGCCATTGGGATCGAGTTAACTGCAGCTACCAGGAAGTCAAACAGGATCTAATGGAGAGAATTTGCAGTGACTTCAATGAGCTGAGGACTGGAGACTTCCAGCCAAGACAAATATGAGAGGGGACTGATTAGGAAATGTCACCATTTCCTCTGCCAAGCACTCAGGGCCTGGTGATAGGAGAGTATTAAATATAATCTCGCAGTCTTTAGGGGCTCTTTGATTTTATATTGCATTCTTATCGGGTTCTTAAAGTCCAGTGTTAATGAGCATGAGAAACTCGCTTGATAGTTTGGCAGTTTTGCTGAAATCAAACGAGTTCATTCACTCCTGGCCTGTGGATCCAGCTGGAGATGCCTTTCCCTTCCCTATGGCTCCACATGGAACCTCTGGCTGTTCTTTTTCTCCATCCCAGCGATCCAATATCACCTTTACAACCAGCTCTTCATGACCACCATTAGGAAAAAAATAGGCTTTGCCAATAATCAGAATTCCCCCATCCCTGGAAGCGCTGAAGGATGAAGCTCTGAGCAATCTGAGCTAGTGAGAGGTATCCCTGCCCATGGTGGGGGTGCAAAAAGAGGAGATTTAAGGTTCCTCCCAACCCAAACCATCCTGGGATTCTATGAATGAGGTTTTAAGGGACACAGAAACAGAGGTGAAACATTTACACTGTAAAAACTCTCCCATTGCATCCCCTTTGGAAACACACAGTGACCGCTGAAAGCAGAGCAAGTCCCAAGCAACAACACAAACCTCCAAGTCTGGTATTTTGCCCACTTTCTCCCAGAAAAGAAATGTATAACAATACACAGGAGGAAAAAAAAAAAAAAAGTTTAAATTAATTATGATTTTTTTTTTAAATCCCCTTGCAGGTATTACCTCCAACTCCCTTTCTCCTAAAGAGAAATTCCATTATAAAACTGAATTCTGGAAAGATGAAAGAGACACTAGTCACACTGAACAGTGTGTGCAGTCTGAGGATTAAAACAGAAGCTGCAAGGGTTAAATTATATCTGATTTACTCAGTTTGTTCATCTCCAACCAAACCTGCCTGGCACAGGCTGTTGTGCTAAATAAATTAAATATAATATGAGATTTTTGGACGCAAGGTGCTTTTGAACTGCAAAGCAGCCCCATCTTCACTGTAAGCAGAGAGAAAACAGCAGTAGAGTGGAAGTTTAAGGTCATCAGCTCTAAATTCCCTCTGCCATGAGCCCACATTGCACAATCACTTAATGCAGCCAGAGCTATTTATTATCCCAGCAAAAAATCATCTTGAGGAGTGAAGTGCAATGTTTTGGTTAACAGATAAAGCCGGGCTGTTTGTGGGGATGTAAATGGATTGGATGGTTAAATTCATCCACGAGCCATCCATCTTTTGTCCTCGACCCTTTTTAGTTATAAAAATGACCTTGGTATTGACGGAATAATATAAACGAACTTCCCCCATAGTTCATCTATTGATCCCCCCTTTGCTCAGCTGATCAGTAATAATCATAAGTAAATAAAGAGGGGCTGTGCATCATCCCAGTGCTGACAGATGGGCACCTCTGGGCTCGGCTGAGGACCTCAGAGCTCATCTTAAACTCCAGCTTTTCCACCCAGGACAGGCAGGGACAGACAAATCCATGGAAAGGCAGCTGGAAGCTGGGTGTGGTGTGAGCTGGGTGTCTCAGGGAATGCTGCCGAGGGAAGGGGTGCTGGGATGGATTCAGGAAAAGACTCAATCCAGTCCTTGGAATCATTCATGGTTTGACCCCCAGCCACTGATGCTTCTGTTTGGGTGAAGTTTTGCTCATCACAGAATCATTTTGGTTGGAAAAGATCTCCAGGATCAGCCAAGCTCTCGTTCTTGGTGTCTCAGTGGTGGGCTCTCAGTTCTGTTGGAATGTCCTTTCCACAAACTCCCTTTTCTCTTCAGAGAGGCAGAGGTCAAATACCTTCAACCCTCCGTGGCATCATCAACACTATTTATTTTTGATTACAAAATTCTCTTTGTCACAGACAAGGTCTTGCCATTGAGGCATTGATTAGAACCAATCTCAAGGAAGGAGGAAAACCTCAGCACTTCCATCCTTCCCAGCAAACAGGTGCCAAGGAGAAAGACTAGGATGACTTATTCTTAGGGAAAATATTTTCTTCTTCAGGTCTCAAGACACAGAGCAGCTGTCTCTGGCTTCTCCCACCACCCTCTGCTGAATGACAGCCTCTATCCCTACTTAAATGCAATCATTAGGCCTCTAAAAATTTGAGATAGAACAGAGAAAAATGACCTCATTTCATTCTCTTCCTCCAGCCTACAAAGACTGATAAGAATTATGAATTGCTTTACCACATCCAAAGGGTCAATGAGGAGTATCTTGGTTCAGAAGCCAAGTCCTGCCTCTGCCCTGGCATTGCACAACTTCCCTGAGCTCACCCTGACTGCTCCAGTGCCCCACATGTCAAGTCACGAACACAAACATAAAAACCGACTTGTGATTCATTAAACTTCCACACAGGATTTGCCAACCCCTGTTGGAACCCTGGGCACTGAGGATTTTAGGCTTTCTGTGCTGACAGGAACTGACCCTCAGGCAAGCACTGTGTTTGACCTGAGGCCGTGGAAGAGGTTTCCGTAATTGGGTGACAGCAGTGGGGTTGTGGGTGTGTAGTTTGAATAGAAGTGTGTGATATCACAGGGTGCAAAACTTAGGATTTGAGGGTTTAGTATATAGTAATGTACATAGAGCAAAATGGAGGGTTTAGGGTGTAGGCTAAGTTCTTTCACCTTCTTCCTGGGTTTGGGTGGTGTTTTGTAATTGGGTGGAAAGGTCTGCATTGCGGGCCATGGGTGTTTGGTTATTGGGTTAAAAGTAAAAATAATATAGGTGTCATCTCGTCATTGGACAAATTATGTTTAAAAGACCTTAGAAAGAGTTAGAGACAGAGCCATTTTCCACCTTGTTAGGTAGAGCTCGCAACTCGTGAGACTGTAATTAGATAACAATTAATAAACAACTGATCCGAACACGAAAACTCCATCTCCTGTGCATTAATCCCGGCTCTAACAGGAAGAAGAGAAGACAACAACCCCCCAGGCCCCCAGTGAACAGCAGCTCTGGAGCTGCTCCCCAGCTCATCCCAGCAGCAGCCCCTGGTGTAGCCCCAGCCGAGCAGAGGAGTGCAATAACCTCGCTGGGACGGGCGGGCGGGGTCATCCATCACACTTGGAGGGAAATCACCCCAACCTGCAGCATTCCCAGCAATTCCCCCAGGCTGGAGTGGGAAATGAACTCTCATTTGGCAGCTTGGCTTCTCTGCCCGAGCTGGGAGAGGCAGGAGTGAAAGGGCCTGGCTGGGAATGCATCCCTGCCTGACACTCTGACACAAAGGATGGGAAATGTCAGCTTGATACCCATCAGCAGGATAACCTCAGTGTCACTTTAACATGACAAGGTCATCAGCAAGGCAGGAAGAAAAATGGCCCATTAAGGCCAGGAACTGGAAAAGAAACAGGGGGCTGCTTCGGAGGTGCTCGAGTGCCGTTCGTTTTGGGGAAAGGTGCCGATATTCCGGGCTCCTTCACGAGGATGAGATTTCCTGAAAGGAAAAGAAGGCAGAGACCTGTGCAGCCACCACAGGAGCTTCTCACAGGGGCCTTGAGGGAACTTCACATCACTTAACTCTCATTTAATTTAGCAAATAAACTAAAACCTGCAGATCTGGAGAGCCTGGGTGCTGAGCAGGAGGGGAATTCCCTGTGCTGGGGTGTTACTTTTCCAGGTTAACCACAAGAACAGCTTTGCTGTTGTGTCTGCCACCTTCTGCCCCTTGTCCTGAAGCTGCTCAGAGGTGGAGGAAGGACTTACTCTGAGGTGGAAAGTGAGCTTGGAGAGGAACCCCCTGTAGTAACACTCTGTGCAAGCAAAGAGAACAAGAGAGAGACAGAACAGCACTTTGCCTCCTTTTATTCAGAAGTGATATTGAGCAAATGATGCTCTCTGGAAGGAAAAGTTAATCAAGAATTATTCCGTGGCACAGCTTCAGACACCAGCACAATCAGCTTTTTATTGGGAAGGCACACAGAGCTGTTTTATCTGAATTGATAGGGCTGCCAGGTGAGCTCCCTTTTAAGAGCTGTAGAAACAATCTCAGACAGGACTGGATAATATTATGCTTGGAATGATAATATTGTGTTTGGAAAAGGTCAATATTTTATTTAATCAGATAGACAGAGAGTGGGTGGCAATTTCAAGGCATTTTCTTGAGACTGGAATTCAGGGGGTCCAAATGGAAATAAGGTTTTGCTTTTTTTTTTTTTCCTTGGGTTTCTGGGTGACTGGAACCCCCTGATAAGAAGTGAAGGGTGTGCTGAGCCTCTTGAGGAGTCCTGAGATGAGAGAATGTGGAGATTTTAGCTCATTATGATCCCTCACACGGCGGACACCACAGGCACTTCTTCCACCCCTTTCCAGGCAGTGTATTCCCGACAGATGAGGTGGGAGACATCCACCTCTAAAACTCAAACCTGCTCAAAAACTCAAACCTGCTGCTTTTGTCTTCCAAAACAGCCCTAGAGAAACACTAAACACGGATGAATCTTGCTCAGCTGTCCCCAGGGGCACCTCAACAGCTCCTCTGTGTCACTCTTTCTCCTGGAGATAAATCAATTCTAGTCCTGGAATCTCTGCACAAGGCCTTCCTGAAGTGTACCAAAACGGCCAAGAGATTTTTTTTTTCTTTTTTAAAATTCCATTATTATTCTTAATAACTCCAGTTATTTGCTGTTGGAGTAAAACCGGGTTCTACATTTGGAGCTTCTTCAGAACAGCACCAGAAGAGAAAAAACAAAAAGGTATTTTTTTTTTTCCTTTTTTTTTTTTTTTCCCTTAGAGGTTTTGAAGAGCACACACAGCCTGTATTGTTACCCAACACTCCAAGTCAATTCTGAGGAAAATCTTGGGGGATCCAGCCCCGAGCATTGATTACAAGGAGTTTTTAATCTCGTGCCAAGAGGAACATTGAGGTTATAAGATGGCTCCACAACCATCTTGCCAAATAGCACAAATGTTTACATCTTCCAAACTACCACCAATAGATCATAGACAAAGAAATGTCCATAATGTACCCAGCTGCTGGAAACAAAATGGATTTAAGCCACTGAAGAGGGTTTAATGAAGTAAAGCATTTTTGTAACTGCCAGCTCAAAGTAAATAATCACTGATGTGAGCGGAGTTAAGCGATCCTGACTCGCCAAATAATCTCAATGTGCCATCGAGGAAGCTGCTGCTTTGTGGGAATAACATAACAGCACTTGAACATTCTCATAAACTTGGGTCTTGTCTTCCTCAACACCCTGCACCTCCTGGGATTGGGGAAGTGCAAAGAGAACTCTGCAGCATGTGCAGAATCCACGGCGTGGTGAAAGTACTAAAGGCTTAATTCACTCTGAAAGTCTGAGCTGTTTAAACCTCAAAACAACCAAAAATAAAAGGTGAAATACCTGCTTTGACTGGTGCATAAGAAGCACTTGATTCAAGCTAATACAGACAATTCTTTTGGGGATTTTTGGAAGAATTTGCTCCACTTCAATACTTTGGGGTTTTCACATTCCTGGAAGCCTTCCAGGATGGGTGAGCACAGGCAGGGGCTTTCCCCACCCAGCACACACCTCCACTGCTTTGTTTTATCCAGGCACTGCCCAGGAGGTTGTCCTGCAGGTATGGAAACACTTCTGCAGGTGAAAAGGAACGTTTCCCTGCCTTTTTTTCTTCTGTCCAGACAATCTGTGTAACTTCCACACTGTTTTCCACCTTTGAGGGTGCACAATGACTTGACCAGGTGAGCACAAAACATAAGGGAAGGGAAAGACAAGCCTCACTTCTGGTTTTTATTTGTGCACATGTGGGAAAAAAAATAATAATAATAAAAAAAAGCTGATATTCTGTATATTCTGTAGAGGGAGACCTGGCCCTGTAGATTTTCTCTGCTACATCACTTAAAAAGAACACACCAAGCAGCATTTGTAACATTAGCTCACAAGCCATAACAGCAGAATTCAGGTTCCAGGGATGAGAGTTACTTGCACTTATTTCTCACAGGTTTCCTGCAGTCTGCTTGAATATGAATTCGACTGCTTCGCTTTTTTTTTTTTTTTTTTTTTTTTTTAAAGAATATAAAACCCCTTTTCCTTTGCACCACATAATTGTGTTCCATGGCAGAACTGGCATCCATCATTGCCCCGCTGTCCCCTGCCTAAAAGATAAAACATCCACAGGGTAATAAATGTCAAACTATGATTATTGATGCTTTCAATTAAATTGATTATCTATTTGAGGTGCAGAGCAGGGTGATTTATTGCTGTCTCTTTACACACTTGGCACAACGGCTTCCCTGCAAGGTGGGTGAGCCTTTGGATTGTTCCCGTGGATTTTTTATTAAATCTGATTTTCCAGAAGTGGCTCACGACCACTCCAGTGCTGGGTGAACTGAAATGGCACCAGATCCAGGTGGGAATATCCTGGGTTTTGTTGTCTCCTGGATAATGCACCTCGGGAAGCAAGAGGGGAAAATGGGAATTGAGAACTTTGAAGTGTGGAAGGACAGGAGACGCTCTTGATTTACATCCCTCATTCCCAAACTTGCATTTACAGACTGCGTCAGACAAAACCTGTGCATAATCTGGAGCTCTGCTGAGCGCTCCCCACCTCAGCAGAGATGAGATGAGATGACCTTCGGCTCGTCACTGCATTGTGTTTTTATTAGTTTCAGATAACAGGAGCTATAAAATTCAAAGCCATTTGCTCCCCAATGATAATCAGCAGCTGCTTCACAAACAAGGCTCTTTTTGTGGTGCCACGGGGTGACCTTTATCTGATCATTCCCTTAGAGAAATGCCTTTTGTGGCTGGACAAGCCAGGAGCACCTTCCACTGGATCTCCAAAGCACAGCACACTTCGGCTCAGTCTGCTCCAAAAAGCAAATTTGGCTCAAACCCAGGTAGAGCCTCAGCAAGCAACGCTTGTTTTGGGAAGTGCCAGAAATTAGCACGAGAAAACGATAATTCTCTCAATGTGCTGTGAGAGGGAGAGGAGAGGAGAGGAGAGGAGAGGAGAGGAGAGGAGAGGAGAGGAGAGGAGAGGAGAGGAGAGGAGAGGAGAGGAGAGGAGAGGAGAGGAGAGGAGAGGAGAGGAGAGGAGAGGAGAGGAGAGGAGAGGAGAGGAGGAGAGGAGAGGAGAGGAGAGGAGAGGAGAGGAGAGGAGAGGAGAGGAGAGGAGAGGAGAGGAGAGGAGAGGAGAGGAGAGGAGAGGAGAGGAGAGGAGAGGAGAGGAGAGGACAGGAGAGGAGAGGACAGGAGATCAGCACTGATAATCCACTGACTTTGAATTTGAGACTTCAAATTTTCCCCATTATTGCCCACATCTGACATTTCCAAGTCCTGGGGGAAGTTTTGTGGCAGAAAACCTTCTGGTTGAACTTCCCAGGCAGTGCCTGACCATGTTTCCCATCATTTTTTATCAAACCCCAGCTGAGACATAAAACAGGAAGATGATTCTGCCTGAGACACCTTGTGAAGTAAGTGAATGCAAGACAGGAACAGTGAGCCTGGAAAAAGAGGATTTCTATCCAAATTTCACAGACCAGACAGAGATGAGAAATTAAGTGAGGTGCCCAAATCACCCAGACTCTGGCATTTAGAAATTGAGTTTTGAGCTCCTTAGACCTAATCATAACCACAGGGCTGTCAGTCCTGCTCAGATGCAAACACCTTTGACCCCGGTAAGCTCAGAATTACTCTCACATCCACTCAGACTTTGAAGCCTGGCTTATCTCACAACAGTGTAACTGTCCCTTCCACCAGAACAGGGCTAAAAACAAACAATCCAAGAAGGGGAAAAAAAAAAAAAAAAGCAAAACAAAACTCTTCCTGGCAGCTCTGGCCAGAATTCACTATTCATAAAACCATAGAATTCTCTGAGCTGGGATGGATCCACAGGGATCAGTGGAGTCCAGCTCCTGGCCCTACAATTGGTATTTCCCACCTCCATCCCAATTTCTGAAGGTGGGAGGAAGCTGGGAAACACTGAAATGTGCTCAACTTCAGAGAGAAACCCCACCAAGTGTCCAACAGCCCAGAGCAGGAGTGGTAAGGGTGGATATTAAAGCAATATTTCTGTTTGTAGGGTTGGCTGCACTCGAGGATGAAGCGTGCAATGGGCCAGGCTCAAACCTGGCCAAGCAGCCAGGAGTTTAAAAAGTCAACACTCAAACAGCTTGGGGTCACCAGAACATCATTTTGGGCCATCAGCTCCGGGAAAAAAGTGACAAAACCCCTGCAAGTCGTTCCTTTTTTAATTAAATGTCCCCGTTGAGGGTGTCAGAGCCTGGCTGAGCAGGTAAGGACAGTTCTCACAGGGACAGCACCTGCACTGCCTGCCAAAGGTGAGGCTCCAGAGGAGTTTGGACATTTCTGCTGCTGGAACATGGGGATCCCCACAAAAAGGGACACCTCAGGGCAACCAGAGCTGATTTATTGAACTGGGAATCTCCTTGAGGGAAAGAAAAAAGTGTATGAGAAAGACCACAAGCGACAGGGAATTAGAACAAATTCCTTTTAAAACTACAGATCAAAGGCAATTTGCTTTGGTGTTTCTGGACATCAGAATACCTTTTTTTTTTTTTTTTTTTCCTTAAAAAACCCTATTTTTATTCCCATAAAAAGATAACTCTGTGTACTGTAGACTTTCTGTGGCCAGCCCCTCGCTCTGCAGCAGAGGTTAGAAAATGGCACATCTGGTTCCCAAAGGATCCCTGCGTGGCCACACACAGCTGTAATTATGGCAACCATTTGGGGAGAACCTGAATATATAATTTTTTGGCTTGAAGGACGACACTAAAGGCCTGGAGGAAAAAAAAAATTACACACACACAAAATAATATATATATATATTAAAAAAAAAATTATCAGGAAGCCTCATAGGATGGAAGGCACTGACTTCCCTCCCTAGCCCACATCCCAGGCTCCCAGATGCAGGAAACAAATTCCAAGTGACCCTCTGTGGTGGAGGTGACGGCATTGGGCCAGGCTGGCAGAATGTGCCCGTTGTGGAGGGAGCAGCAGCTCCAGGTGGAGGTGTTTGCTTATGGAAAGTGCCTGGCCGGCTTCCAGCCCCACAGATGTCTGGGAGAAGCCCAGGGATGCAGGAGGAACACGGAGTTCAGGCTCCTGCCATGGGCTGTGTGTCCATGTCTGTGCCCCCACATCGCCCTCAGCTCCTGCCTGCAGCCTGACAATGAAACAAAACTCCAGCAAGTGACTCAAGGCAGGTTTTGTTCCAGTTGAAAAAACTCAGGTTTTGTTCCAGTGGTTTGAGAAATAAGCAAATTCCTTCATCCTGGACAACTCCTGAGCCACGAGTCCCCCTCCCTTTCAGCACAAACTCTCTCCACCAAAGCCCTGCGTGCACAAAACCAAGCTCAGCCCACTCCTCACTCCTCGTTCCTTGGACAGCAACACAATGATAAAAAAGGGGAAAAAGGGAAAAATATTTATTGCTGCTTCCCATCCAAGTTTTTTTGCATAAAACTCTTTTACAAAATGCCCAGGCAAAGTTCTGCCCCGGAACAGGCAGAGAAAAGGGAAACTGAACTGGAGGCAGCTGCGGTCACTTACTCATTCAAGCGGGATGGCTCACAGATCGTCCCACCCAGCCCCAACAAAAACTTCTGAACTCATCCCCAAAGTTTGAATCACTCTCTCCCTTCCTTTTCTTCCTGTCCTAGAGACTCAAATGTGCCTCCCCAAAGGAAACTCACTCCTGGATTCACTGGAGGCTGGAGCTCCCTGCCCTGGCAGTAGCCCTGTGACGGGCCTGTCTCAAAAAGGAAACACATATTTGGCTCTCCATCCTATAACATTCAAACCTGGAACCCAAAATTAACTGATTTTTGCTCTCTCCTTTCCCTCACATCCCCTAAGCAGCACCGTTTCCATATCAGTGAATCCCTGCCTGCTGAGGTTTTCACACGGATTAAGAAGCCAGGAGCTGATTCCTTAGAGCAGCATCTTCACTCTTGACAAAAACAAACCAGCCCACTCGTCCCTCGGAGTTATCTGACTCAAGACAAGCTCTTTTTCCTCCGTTTTTAATAGGGCCACGTTGGAAATGTCACAGTGTTATCAGGGCAGCTGCTCAGCTATCAGCAGTGGCTGTGGCACAGAGGAGCCCAGCAGGCATCTGCTCTGTTTAACGCTCAGGAAACACAGGGCAGGTTTTAAGAAGGATGCAGAGGATGTAATGGAGCCTCTAATGTGTTTGGGTTTCTCCAGTGGAATCCAGTTTTATCAGGAAACAAAGGCCCTGGTGGGATTATCAGCAGAAAGAAACCCAGGACCTGTCTGGCTGCGAGGGGGACTCTGGGGGTTGTTGTGCCAAGGTGCTTCCTCCCAGCAAAACCAGCAGCACTGGGCTCCTCCAACAATTCCTGTGGAATTCTGGAGGATTCTCAGCACAAGGAAGTGGTGGCCTGATGCTGATTGCTTGAAGAAAGGAAAAAGGAGTCACAAGCACACTGAAATACAATCAGCAAAAATTAAATGTTATTTGCCAAGTGGCTCATTAAGAAGCCAACAAAGCTCATCCCTTGTTCATCATTAAGAAGCCAACAAATCTCATCCCTGTTCCCCATCCGAGTGCTGCCACACATTGTCCATCCCGAGGAATCAAACAGTGTCCAAAGCTTCCACAGGCACTTCCCACCTTCAATGTCCCTGCTCCACCTCCAGCTCCTCACTCCTCACAACACACACCACGAGAGCAAGAGGAACTAAAAGTGTCAGAAACTTTGCCACAGGCAGATAGGAAGATTGTAATTGGGAAAGCAGTAATTATTTGTGAGCTTGGTCCTTATCTTGTTGGTTTGGTGTGTTGTTTTTTTTTTTTTTTTTAATACCTGGTTAATTAAACAATTCTAACAGTTACTTAAATTCAAATCCCAGCCTGTCTGTTAATCCAGACATCCTGGTCAAGGTATTTCTGTGCACTCAAAACAGTGCTTGGGTCCAAGGGCTCTTGATTAAGCCCTGGAATAAACAAAACCCAGATGTCACAAACAGGGAGCAGCAACAACGCTGAAAACCACAGATTGTTCCTTGGCCTTCCAGACCATTGTCATCCTGCAGACCTCAGGGTTCCACCTTTCAGGTGGTCAGAGGTGTCACACAGACCTGTGCCTGTCCCAGCAGCCGTGCACAGGGTGACAGCTCTGCTCCTGGGGGTGACACTGTGCTGCCTTCAGCATGTGGAGGGGCTGCACAGGAAAGATGGAGAGGGATTATTTACAGAGCCTGGAGTGCCAGGACAGGGGGAATGACTTCAAACTGGCAGTGAGTAGGATTACACGGGGTATTAGGAAGGAATTCTTCCCTGTGAAGGTGATGAGGTGCTGGGATGGAATTCCCAGAGAAGCTCTGGCTGACCCTGGATCCTTGGAAGTGTCCAGTGCCAGGCTGGACAGGGCTGGGAACACCCTGGGACAGATGAAGGTGTCCCTGCCTGTGGCAGAGGGTGGGACTGGATGTTTTTTAAAGCCTCTCCCAACCCAATCCATCCTGGAATTCTGATTCACCCTCATCCTGAGCCCGTATCCCTCTGAGCTCAGCCCACACCTGAGTGGTGCACTGGAGGCTGGGGGTGTCAGTGGATCCCCAGATGATCCCGAGGTCTGGGATCAGGGGCTCTCACCCCCCTGTGAGGCTCTCAGGGGTCTGTGTGTTCCGAGGGAAGCAGAGGATGAGCCCAAGCCCCTCCTGAGCTCTGCCTTCCTCTTCCTGCCCCCCTGGCACCCCCTCACCTCCTCCACAAGCACCAACTAAAAAAGGGAAAGAATGAGAAAGTGAGTACAGCGGGGCTGGCACTGCAGACAATGTCTGTCTTGTGTGAGTAATTTAGCACTATGGCCAGTCAATCTGGTTTCTGGGCCCGATGCCCTGACCCTCTTCAGAGCCGCTCTCTCTCTCCAGCACAGTGTGAAACGTTTCCTTTCACAGCACTGACACTTTGCAGATTGAGACGTCAGGCCTGTCCAACTGCAGCAAATTAGCAATTTTTCTTTTACTAATTGGAAATAAAAATGTTTGCTAAGGGAATAATTTGTAGGAATGCAGTGTTAGGTTTCCGGCTTTTTATAAGGATGCTTTAAACTTTATCCATGTGCACTTTCCTTCTGTTTTGATGCCTTGCACTGTAAATTTTAATAGCTTGCTTGACTGTTAACTTTACAGTCTCAGCCTTCCAAAGGATTAAATGAAGTTTTTAATTTATCTTCCTCCCTGTAAGGCAGCAGGATCTTCTTAAAGCCGTGCCCAGCGCTGCTCACCCACTTCTCAGCGAGCAGAGAGCGGGGACACAACCCCAAAGGGTTAAAACCCTACACGGGGACGTGGCATCTGGATGAACCTTGGGCAGGCGATTTGTTTGCGGAGCCTTCAGCTCACAGCTCCCAAAGTTCCCTCGCAGAGCGATGCAGAGAGATGGGCAGCAGATCCAGGGAGGCTTTCCAGCTCTGAATCTGCCAGGAATGGGCAATTCTGTCATTGTGGATCCGTGTTTTGGGGATGTGCTGGGCTCAGGCAGGGAGTGTCTTCCCTTCTGCCCCCTTCAGCTTTGCACTAATTCAGCTTTGCCTGCTCCATCGATACTTTGGGCAGGGGTTGGTGGTGACAGTGTTGGGATTTTTTAATTTTCACATGCAAAAAAAAAAAAAAGAAAACAAAACCACCACCGAAATGGACTGGGAGCAGCTTGATCTATTGGATCCTAAAATCCCCGTAATTAGCTTGGCATAAAAATAACAGCCACGAAAGATTCTTCACGTGCAAAAAAAACCCAAAAAGCTCTTCAGGAGACCAGGACCAGGAAAGAGCCTCCTGGAATCTAGAAAACCCAGATAAGAAACTAGAAGTGAAAACAAACGCCCTTTTGCTGAAATCCAATATTTTAGCCTAATGCCCCTGCAATTCCTGAGGCATGTAATGTCTTCCTGCACGGCACTCCAGTGGTACATTAGCTCCTGTAACAATGCCAGCACATAAAGAGTTACTGTTCTTTCCCCCCTGCACCCCCCACCCCCCCATAAAGCATTTGACAGCCATGCCTAATAATTCTTTCTGGTGTGGTTTTTCTTTTTTCTTGATGTCTTTATGTGAATATGAAGCTGGAGTGAAAGGCTTTGGGTGACCCCTGTGAGAGAGAAAAAGTATGAACTACAGAGCAAAAGAGTGAGATATAGACTCCCTGCCGAGCCCTCGGCATCTTCTCTGGCAGCTCACAACTTGGCTTCAGAGGGCCTTTGTGAAGGAAAAAGGACTCTTCTTCACTCAGCCTGTGACAATAGGTGTTTTGTCAGCCAGGGACAGGATAAAAAGCAGGGGGTGGGAGGCGAGATCATCATCGGCCAGGGGCTCGCCTTTGGGGCCTGCAGATGTTGGAAGGAGGATGATTTATTGCTCCAGTGTCCTCAGTGGCATTTGGCCACCTTCCCAGAGCCCAGGCTTGGTGGCTGCGAGGGTGGGAGGCGGGAGAGCAGCACAACGAGACATCTCCAAACCTTCTATGGGCAAAGTGCGCTGGGGGCTGCGGGAGGGGGCACGGCCAGGGCTGGGACATGGAGGGAAGGCAGAGCAGCCCTTCCCAAAGCTGTGCATTTTCCAATTATTCTATATACATATCAAAATAAATCTATTTTAAAGTTTCGCTCCACTCCAGAAAGCCCAGCAAAGAGCAGTGCAAGGGTTACCTGGGGATGGACAATCAAACCCCAGGATGGATTTGTGCTGGGAAGAACCCAACCCAAATTCACTGTCATCATCCCAAACCTCCAACTGAGACCTTTGGGTGTGAGAGATGGTGACTGGAGTTAGGAGTATTGGCAGCATTGTGGCAAAAGCCAGTAGGCTGAAAAGCATTTGTGAGGAGTTGTAATGAAGTAATAGTTCGGCTTCTGACAGAATGGTGCTGAGGTTTACATCTCTTGTGTCTCTATGACATTGATAATGGAATAAATCTTTTGAAATGCCTCTCAGTTGCCCTGTCTCTGTAAAGCTGGGTTTTTCCAGCATTTGGGTGTGGTTTTGGGATGTGGGCCTGCAGGAATGACCCTTCCACAGCTCCCAAGAGGTGTCACTGTATTTCTGCATGGAGTGAGGTGCAAAAATTCCTGTCTGGGCTCTGCTCCTGGCTGGCTGATCCCAAAGCCAATCTGGTTTGTGTGTGAATGGCAGGGAAGGAGGGATCTGGTGCCTCCTGCTCGCTCAGGAACTCCAGAAAGGCTTGGAAGCAGCCAAGGAGGATTTATGCAAATCAGCTGAGAAAGGGAACCACTATTTTGGATGTCTCTCCATACCTAAAAAAAAAAAAATAAAAAATCCCAGACCTGTTTGAAGTCTGCCCACTGCTCCATATATCCAGTATATTGAAATGTATCCCAGATCACTGAGCCAGGAAATCCTGGATAATTTCCAAGAAGAAGGAATCACAGCCTAGCAAGAAATACACACCAAGACAGTGTATTGCCAGCAGTTTGATTTAGGACTTTTGCTCCAGCTCCTTCCTTCTTTTAATACACAGTTTTCCACCACACTTTCTATATAAATACTCCATCCTATGGCTGACAGCCTCTCTTAGTAGATTTATCCATTAGTGGATTTACTAAAAATGTTTTCTACTGAAACAAGGGCAAATACTTCACCTCAGCAAAGGACAAATCCAGAGGCAGCATTAAAATCAAGCCCAGTAAATCTTAGACAAGATAGATACAATGAAAAACTTTGAGAGTCACCTTGGACACAAATTCCAGGTAGGAAAAAAAAAAATTAGCAAACAAATTCCAAAAGTGGAAAATGACTGAAAAAGGCACGAGAGAAAAATGTATCAACCCCTTAAAATGAGGCACAAAGGTGCTCAACAAACCCCTCTGAGAAGAGCCCCGTTTGTCTCAGCTGCCAGGACCCACCAGCACCTCTTAGGAGTGAAATCTCCAAATGCTTTCCTGAGTTCCAGACACACTCTCCTGCATGTGCTCCAAACTGTTATAGCCATTTACAGAAGGAAGTGAAGCATTCAGGGGATAAGTGACACGTCCAAGGTCACACACAGAGTCAACTGCAGAGTCAACAGAAGAGCAAGGAGAGCTTTGCCGAAAATCCCTTGGCTTTGACTGCCAGACAATGGCTCCCCCTCCCACGTAATCAACCAGTTATGGAAAGGCATAAATGCATATTTGCTGGGCTAAATATGTTCACTTGAGAATAAAAATGTTCGGATGGTTATCTATAAATTATCTGACATTCTCCAGACCGCTCCGGTTTGGAAGTTGGATGGAAATTTGATGAATTGCAAGCACGACACAAATGTTAGAGGAGAAGTTTTGCTTTGACTGTTTCTCTGGGTCTCTGAAAAAAAAAAAAAAAAAACCAACACAAAAACCTGGAAGAATGGCAGGGATACACCAAAAAATACAATCCCCAAAGAGATGAGTTTCCAAAACCTCTCCAATAAATTTTTCTCTGATTTCAGATTGTTTATCACTCTTGGCATTTAATATTCCACTACTGATCCTACTACAAAGTGTTTTTTTTTTTTTTTTTTTAATTAAAGCAATAACCCCAAAGTATGAGCAAGAAAAGTCTATCTTAGAGGCAAAATGAATTTCCTCTAGACTTTCACAGGCTGTCAGGTCCCAAATATCTCCCATTTCCTGATGACATTATTAATGCTGGTCTAGGAACTCTTCCATAGTTCGAGTAATTAAAATACCCGAGCTGCTTTTTTTCATTTCCGTTTTTTCAGGCTGTGTTTGTCCGTGTCCTTACACACCCAGATTCTCCTCATTTGTGGCAGCAAAGCCTTTTACTCTCCGTGGAGTTGAGCTCTCCAGCTCCTGAGGGATGTCATGGGACTGGAAGTAGAATTTATGTCAAACTCCCCTGCGAGGGAATGCGCTGCTAAAAGCTGGCTTTGTCTCGTTTGTATTTCTTTTTTTTTTTTTTTACAAGGCAGTGTTTGGGCTATAGACATGGATAATTCTGCATCTTGAATGCTTTGCACCAAATTGCCACATCAGCACTAAATACCTCCACTTAATTTTTCATTTGGACCCGATGAAACATTTTTTCCCATGGAAGGAAAAGTCTGGTCTTTGTGATCGTGGCACTGCCAGCCCAAGTTACAGTAAAGGTTAATCACAAACAAGAGACAAGTAAAGTAGACAAAGAGCATCATACACTTCACTTTTCAATGGATGTTTTCATAAATGTATGAATAATTTAAATTATCATTGCCGAGTATTTATTCGAGTGTTTCAGGGGAAAAAAATGCCTCCTCTTTTTTTTTTTTTTTTTTTCTTTTCTTTTTTTTTTTTTTTCCCCCTCCTTGATTCTTTTCATTTCTGTCTCATCTCTTTTATGTGCTGCATCGGCTGTTTTCTTGCCATCTGAATCAGTTTTTTGGAACAATGGGATGTATGAGGGCTGAGGGGGCAGTGGAAGAATACAGCCCTTGTTGTACACTCTGTGACTTGACATTGATTAATGAGGGTGCGGACATGGGCAGAATTTGATAGAGAGAGAAGGGGAAATTGGAGGACCTGAGGGCACCAGAAGGAGGAGGGCAAGGAGATGACAGAGAGGACCAGAAGGATGCCAGTGACTGCACAGCGAGTGGCGGAAGTCACCAGAGATCTGGGATGGGGGAGAGACACTCCCATGCCAGGACAGAGGCCCCTCACAGTGACAGGGGCATTTCAGGGAGCAGCTCCCACCTCTCCAGGTTTATCCTGCACGGCAAAACCTGCTGTGCCAATGTAACCCTTTCTCCTGTGAACATTTATCCCCAAAATGCCATTAAAAACACCTTCCTCTCTTCTTCCCCTCATTCCTCAGTCTCCACCCCGTGGGTTGAACTCCAAAAGCTGAACACACTGAGGTTACAACTTTCCTGCAGGAGCCTAAAGCCCTGTGCTGGAACAATCCCAAGATCCTGACCTTGTGGATGCAGGGGAGGGGTGAGTTGGTAGCACTTTGGAGAGAGAAAATTCACCTAAATCCTGTTCTTTCAGTTGGGTGTCTCTTATTTTCTTTTGCGAATGAGTCAGAAGTGATGCTGGTCAGAAAAGAGTTTGCACACTGATAAACCAGAGATGTTTCAGGGAAGTTGAAAGTTTGGTGTTGTTCTTAACTGACTTTTTTTTTTAAAAAAATCCACCTTGCCCATTCAGAAGTAAAGGCCCAAAATGAGCTCAATCAGTTGGTGAAGTTGTAGAAGAGCAACGTGTTCCTTGCTGGGTGGTTCAGGTTTAATGAAGCCACCAGGTTCTCTTTACTTGTATTAAACCAAAAAAAACTTCCTGTAAAATAGAAAAACTCAGAAAAAACAATAACAAGTGACTGTAATCCTTTAGGATCCAGTTCCTGAAGTAACACAGAAAAAGATGGAGAGAAACTTTTTACAGGAACATATAGGGACAGGACAAGGGGGGATGGCTTCAAACTGACAGAGAGTGAGTCTGGATTAGAGATGAGGAAGAAAATCTTCCCTGTGAGGGTGGTGAGGAGCTGGAACAGGGAGGTGGTGGCTGCCCTATCCCTGGAAGTGTCCAAAGCCAGGCTGGACAGGGCTTGGAGCACCCTGGGATAGTGGAAGTGTGGAATGAAATGAGTTTTAAGTTCCATTCAAACCATCCTGGGTCTTTCCCATCCCTCTCCAGGACTGACTGTGGGTCTTCCCTGCTGCTGAGCTGGGAACTGCAGGGGGGAAGCCCTGGGACACACAAGGTGAGGCACATTTCCCTTTCCAGCACGTGGGACACAGTTGTGGGTTTGCTGCTTCTGGTCCTTCAAGGTGCATCTAAACAGCCCTGAACCAGGAACTCTGAGGTCTGGCTGGCAGGACCTGCCCTCTGCAGAGAAAGATCAAAGCTGCTGGCTCACACAGGTCCCCAAAGTGCTCAAAAGCCACCTGAAAGCTTCACACTGCCTTGTGTGAGGTGTCAGGGGCAGGGGAACCACCACAGCTGCTCTGGCAGGGAATTACAGCAGCTTTGGTATCGCAGTAAAGACAGGACCCAGAGTCCAGTTGGGAATTATTGCTATTAAAAACATCACTATAATCCTCCTGGTCAGAAATCTTGACAAACTCCACTTTTGATAAAACCTGGAAACAGAGCTGCACTTTCAGAGATTTCAACCAGAAGGAGAGAGAGAGAATCCACCCAAACTTGCCCATTCTCAGACTCAAATTCAAATTGTTTTGCCTCTCTGCAGCGCCCCAGATAAATTTGATATCTGCCAGCCTGTGGACTGTTCATGTGCTAATCCCACTCAGGCCCTCATTCAGGGCTGGTCTCTTTTGCATAAAACATTAAATGTTGGTTTGAGGGGACAGTTGTCCCTACCCCCTGTGCGGGATCTCTCCCCACCAGCCTCTGGCCACTCCAACCCTGTCTCATTTTCCCAGAGTGAAAGATCCTGGGTCTGCTCTGTGTGAATATAAAAGGAGCACAGAAAAGTCTCACTGATGAGCACAGAATCTGCTCCCTGTCTCCCCTCTGCCCTGACCACCACCAGCTTTAATTCCTCACCCAAAGTGCACCACGAAAATCCTGCTCCTGGCTTAGGTTCAGGCAACCAGTGTGGGATTTCTGGGTGCAGAGGCAAAAGCAACACCCTGTCCCCCAACATCTGGCTGAGAACGAGGTCTCAGACTTTTCTCTGAGCAGACTCTTCCAGCCTTCCCCTTTCTCCCTCCTCTTTGCATCCAAGACAAGCGGCCCAGTGATCACCTGCAATGGCAGCCCCAGAGGGTGACCTGAGCCCTAGAGCTACTGCTGGAACAAATGAGAGAGCTTAACTAGAGCAAGACTGGCATAAAAAGGAAAGGGGAAAAAAGAGAGGAACAAAGATTCCGTCCAATTTGCTCTTTTGGGCATTGTAAAAACTGGCCTGTTTCCCAGTATATCACTCTGCCATTGAATAAGGTCAATTGCAGAGCAGTTCTTCAGTCATCCTGATGGGTTTTCATGAGAAAGTGAATGGAGTGCAAATTAGCCAAAGTCGTCACAAGCTTTTTTACTGTCACTCCAAGCCTGACAGTCCAAAGGAAAATGAGGATTAATAAATCTAACGAACTTTCTCCATTATCCAAGCCAGGTTAGGAAACTATTTATTGTCTCTCTTTTTCTGTGTTTCATCCATTTCGCCTACTGTGGTGAAGCATTTGGAGAAGAAAGGAACAACAGCCGCACGCACACACACGCTCACACACACCCCCAGAGCTCAGCCCCTCCAGAGCCCAGCACAGCCGTGGCCACAGCACAAAATAAAGGCACTGCCAGCAAGAAAATCAAGGGGTTTTTATAAATAACTCTGCCTCAGACTCACCGTGTATCGTTTTAGATGAATCCTCGTAATTGCTCGTTCCCGTTAATTAATATGTGCTCAGTGTGTTGAGCATAAATATTTTATGGGAGGAAGAAGGGCTGCTGGTAAAGCTTTAAAATTACCCTTTTTTTTGGAGGGTAGAAAATAAGTTTCAAGTGAAAGGATTAGTTTCAATGAAAGGAAAAGTTTTTTTGATAGTTATATCCATGTGTGAAGTGGATTGATTGCAGCTTCAGTAATATTTTTTTTTTCAGTTGCTACTGAATGGACACAAATCTTTCCTAATTTATAAAAAAAAAATTTGTATTTGAACAGCTTTTAAAACTTGCTTAACTTAGAGAACTGCTGAAGCATTCCCAGAGGACTGGAGCTCACACAGAAGGTCTCTAGGAACCATTTAGGCTCTTTGGGTTGGAAGTTTAAGTCTGTGTGTCTGTTTATGCAGGTATTTATGGATTTAAATCAGGATGATGAAAATCTGTCCAGCTTCACAGCTGGACAACACATTACCCATGTAACTCCTATACATTGGCATTCCTACATAATTTTCCTTCAACATTCCTAAAGTCTCTAAAAACTTCCCTGAACAAGTTGGTGCTGCCTGAAAATAGATGTTCGAGCTGTCAGGATTCTTGTTTTCAGCACCAATTAAAGCCATTTCCCGTTTGCAGTAAACCAGGTGGAGAAAAGGAGACAAAGGGATCAGTCCCTTGCTCCTGTCCTTGGGAATGAGCACTTGTTTCCAGGTTTCCACTGTAATTTCAGCTAAAAGAGATCAACTCACCCAATTTCTGAGGACTGGGAATACAGTAATGATGGGAGCAAGCAAAATGTACAATATACATAATTTGACAACTGGATCCTCATTTAACCCCCCCTGATATTGTGAATGAGGACAAAGCTGATGAGGGAACAGAGAACTGCTTAGACAAAACCAACTGTGGCTTTTTAAAACTAAAATGCTGAACTTCAATACTGGCTACAATCAAAAGTTATCCCATTTCTCCTCTTTCTTCCAGTAACCATGAAAAACTTAATTCAAATCATACTTCACGTTGGTGCTGACAATGAGTTATTCCTCTCCCAGCAAAATCTCCTAAACTTCCTTCAGTAATAACCAGGGAAAAGTTCAATTAGACAAAACACAAGGCTTCATTCTGCAAGCTACTCCAAAAAAACAAAAAAAGAAGCAGCTTTGATTTCTTCCATCTTTCTTCAACACAATAAAAAATCATAGCAAAAATATAATCATTAAATACCTGTTTGGTATTTAATCCTCGTGGCTGCAGAGGGTGACAAACCAGGGGAAAGCCAACTCCCAGAGTTTGTTTCAACTCTTTGTTTTCAGCTTTTTTCTGTGGAGACACTCACCAGAATAAATTCCACCTGAGGAAGTTCATTGCTCCTGTCTGAGTAACCGAAGAAAAATTGTTGGGCATTCAGAGCAATCTGGGCTTTGTTGAGATTTCCCTTCTCTTATTTTACAGTCACTTGTCATTCCATTTAATAAGAGAGAAAACTTTCCTGACCAGCTAAATTATGCCATTCAAGACGTTAAGGAAAACACACGTACCCTGAAGTAAAGGTAAAATTATGCTGCAATCATCAAATCAGCCTTCTCTTCTTTATCCCATCTGTATATTCTCCCTGGAAAAGCTGGAGCAGGGGCTCCACGAGCAGCACAGCCCTACCTGCCTGCCACTGCAATTGCTGGTATTTTAATCTCATCAAAGAATCTGAGTTTTCCTTCCCGCTGTTTTGACTTTGCTGTCTCTTAGCCCTGTCACATTCACTACTTTTGAATAAGTGCAGAACTTGCATTTACAGAATTTGCAATCTGCGAGATTGTTTAAGTGATTTATCAAATACTTTGATTGAACACTTATTGCTGCTCCAGTTCTGAATCTCATTTAAATTGACTGGCTTGACATAAGCCTTTTGGAGTGAACACAGAAACGAGTCCAGGCTCTGGCAGGTACAGCACAAAGGGGGAAAAGTTCCACCTCCAGTCCCAGCACTTCTGGAATTACACCCTGATAAAATCAGTGCTCTCTATTCCCTATTATGCATTTTATGTCAGAAAACCACGGTCAGATGGACTTCTTTCTTATTGGTGATGCAGCACAACAGCTCTGAAAGTTGGTTCAGAAAACACAGAGCACTCCCCAGGGTTCTAAACTAGAAAATTTGGATTTTCTCTCGGTGGAGATGAAGGGCCCAGACCTTTGGCAGGCTCTGCTCAGCCACAACCACATCGCTTAAATCCAAGTTAAAATCACTTTGCACTCACAGAAAACATTCAGAGCAGAGAAAGGCTCCAAGTTCTGAAACACCTAAAAAATTTGAAAAAATGGTGCTCTTTTTTTTTTTTTTTTTTGGTCATCAGATGGATGGCGCACCCCTGAGGGATGTTAAGCAAATTTAGGGGAAATAGATTTGAAGGTCTACACAGACAACATCCAAAGGGATGCAGCAAAACTCTTCCAAATTCAAAGTCAATGCACCCCAGACAGACACCACTGGAAGGCTCAAGACCTCCTGCTCCATGGAGGCATTTCAATTTAACTATTTGTGCATTAAATTCATGCAATTCCCTCTTTATTTTTTTTCCCCCCCCCTAGCTTTGTGTAGAACAAACACGGTCTCCAAGACCACGTGCTGCCTGCCCACCTCCCTTTCCATGGGAGAACCCCTCAGAAACAAAACTCAGCCGTGATGAAAGAGTGTAATAAATCAGAATTAACACCGAGGGGAGGGCCAGAGCCAGGGTGGATTCCCAGCACCTGAGATCCTGAGGTGAGCAGGTAGAGTCACTGGGAGTGACAAGCAAGCAGAAGGAATGGAGAGGATTTGTTTCAGCCCGTCAGAGATTAAATGAAATGCTCCTGCAGTCCCGAGGCTTTCTTGCTAAATCTGTTGTCATTCAGGCCCATGGCGTTTTCAGGGCTTCCTCCAAACTCCTGTGGGATAATGCACTCCCAAAAAGTAGGCTCTAGGTATGCACATTCTTAAAATCAACCACTCAACACGCATCCAAATAAAAGTGAGCTTTCCTCCCCATTTTCCCCAAGAAAGGAAGCTCAGAGCCCTTTTATGCATTGTGAATGGCCCACCTAATTTAGACTGAATTATACCCTAACCTTCATTTCCCCTTTACTTCTTTGCTCCATTCAGCAGTTTCTGACTTCAGCTAATTCACTAACAATCCCAGCTGGTCCTTCCCAGCTCCCAGTTCTTTAGCACATTGTCCAAGGAAACTATGTGCTCCCATCTACACTGGTATTCCACTCTCCAATTAACCTACTGCTGAGAGGCTTTACCCCTTTCCACCATCCATTCCTCTGCACAGACTTTTTTTTTTTTTTTTTTCTTTCTTTTTTAAACCTTTTACTTCTTGAATTAAAGTGCAGGAGATCCCTTCCAGGTGAGAAGGTGTTAAATTTATTTGCTGAAGGTTACTCAGGAAGACACGACCCAGGATGGGGGTAGAGAGCCCTGAAAGAAAAACCTGCTTGATCTCCAGCGCTTTTCAAAGCTGAGTGTTAAGGCACAGATGTTGAAGGTGGAAGTAAACAAATAACAAAAGAATTTCCACACTTGCTCTGCGACAGGCGTGTGCTTGTTCTGGGCACTGAACCCTGGCAGAGGAGGCAGCTCAGGCAGAGGTGTGGCTGGAGTTTGATCCACACACAGATGGCACTGCCGGAGACACGGGCAGGGATTTGTCTTCTCCTTCTTTCAAAAGAATCAGTGGAATTTTTTTATCGCACAGCTCTAACTCAGGTGGCAACAGAGGGAAGGGCTGTGAGCCTGGAGGGCTCCTTGCTGTGAGAGTTTTGCCATGTCTGCAAGAGAGAAGCTTTGGTCCATTAAACAGACCTGTTTCACTGATAATCTTATCCATAAATGCACATTTATAGATATAAAACTGTAGTTTTTGTCTGATCGGGAACAGACATGAGCCAAACCATTTGGGTGCCCGATCACATCACATTTGCACAAACAGAACAAGTCAGCCAGAAACTGTTCTGCCATTCTGGGATAAAGCCAAGGCTTCCACATCTTGGAGTCCCCTACCCAACAACATTTTACAGCCAGAATTCCCACAGCAAATGTTAATAAACCTCTCTGGATTCACACTAGAGCCTTGCCTGCCTTACAGTGAGGGGCTGCACATCACCCCTGCTGATAACAAGAGGTTTTTCCCCCCTCTTCACCCAAACTCCTATGGTTATCCCAAGAATTCCTTCCTCATGTACATTGAGACCACATTTTAGAAGACCTGAACTTTCATGTTTGCTTCCTGAAATCCATTGAATATTTCCCTCTCTCCCACCATGCCCAGTGCCTTCTGTCGGGGTAAACGGCCCAGATCTCATCACTGACATGATCCCAGATAAAACAAAGACAGGGGAAAACGTAATTACTGCCTATTAAACACCCACCTCCCCCAGTTCCTCCTTTTCTTGTACATTTGCTTAGAGGCAAGTGAGCATAACCACAGCCCCGTGCTCAGAAAGTGGGGCTGGGAATCAGGCAGTGAGAAAGTCAATATGGAGCAGCGTGTCCATTTGTTTTGATTTATCTCACTAACTTCAATTGACAGTTAATTCATCAGAGGAGGAAAATGCCAGTCTAGTGAAAACACAACTCGTGAAGGAGAGAGAACCGAGTGGAAAACACAGAGTGTGGATAATACAGGTAATAAATTAAAGGATACAGTATCGGTATTTTATCATTCCCATTCTGGATTTGCCATATCCCGACTCTTGCCAATTACAATTTATAGTGAGAAGTAAATTTACACTGATTTATTTCACACACACACACACATGCCCTTTACAAAATGGGGTGACTTTGGAAAACAGGAAAAGACGGGGAAAGGAGTCGCTTTGGCTCAAATTCCTAAATCTGAAATTTCCAGCAGCAACTTCAAACCCTTGTAACAAACCACAGGCGAGATGAGAATTTACCCTGAGGACATTGGCTTGGATCTAAAATCCACCAAAATACTGAAGAATTGAAAATGGGATTTGCACCAGTGACACCAGTGCAGGGGGTGGGGATGCACTGGGAGCCTCACCTCTCCCCGTGGGCTGCTCCTCCCAGGGCTGGGTGTCCCCCCTTCCCCTGGGAAATGCTCCAGGTATTCCCTGGTTTACCCCCTGACCCCACAGCTCCTCCCTTGGAGTTGTTTGTCATCACCCAGCAACACTTTATTTCTCCCTGCTCAGGGGATTTTTGCCTTCAATGCTCCTCTCTCCCAAAAGATGTTTTTTGGGTTGGTCTTTGCCTGACCTTTGGGCAAGATCAGTGACAATAAAAGCTGGAGGTGGGATTTGGGGAGGCTGTGAGAGCCTGGCCCAGTTCCTCTGTGGTCACCTCACGGCTCCCCAGTGCCCAGAGCCATCAGGGAAGAGACATGAGACAGAATATCCCTGCTGGGATGAATGTATGAATTTATTTAGTTCACACCATCCCCATCCTCTCTGAACCTCCTGATCTGCTGTGTTCTGGAATTCACCCTTCACTACGAAAAGAAGAACTTGCTTGTGTTTAATTTAAACACTTTTCCCAGTAGTTTCATCAAATGCTCCTGTACAAGGATCCTGTTTGTTCTTAGACAATTCCAGTTTGAATTTCAGCCTTGCATGGACACAACTTGGATTATTCCTCCTTGCACATTCCTAATTAAATGATCTCGTGTTTATTTGAATGGAAGTTAACCTGTGACCATTTTGGCCCATTCACTGAGTTTTGCAGGGCTAATGAACATTTTGGGCACCATCCCTGATGCTGAACTTCCATCTGGGAATTGCTGCTCCTCCACTCAGGAGCAAACCCCAATTTCTGCTCCAAAGAGCACAGACAGCTCAACAAGGAGCCGAAATTCTTGCTTTTTTTCTTTTTTTTCCTTAAATCACCTTCTGTACTTCTTAAACCCCAAGCACAGCTGCAGGAGACTAGAAGAAATTAAGCTTCTTTCTCTCCATTTCTCAGGAAACTGGACAAGAAACTGGACAAGAGCCAAAATTAATCTGTCCTGGTTGAAGCATCTGCATTTTGCCTCCATAACTCTCCAGAAAGGCACCATCTCCATCTCCCTGCCATGCTGCTGAAATTCATCGTGGAGCTGATAAAACCACTTAGGAATAGCAGAAGATCCTTCACTTCTGAAGGTGGGAGTACCCATAAATCAAGGTTTGGGGAAATGGTTCAATTGGTGTTTAAGAGATGAGCTGGCCTCACTTTTGGTTTCAGCACGAGTGAATTTGGTGCAAATTACCAACAGTTTTAAATTGTTAAGCTAAAAAAGGGATTAAACACAACCACAAAAAAAAAAAAAAAAAAAAAAAAAAAAAAAAAAAAAAAAAAAGATTGTATCAACTCTGAAAATCCTACACCTTCCCTATTACTGGCTAAGGGCTGCAAAGGCACAAATGCAGGGTAGGACACAGGAGAGAGAAAGCACTCACAGCCTGAAGTTTCACCCAATTAAATGAAATCAAATCAAATCACAAGTCTTGCAAACGTTCAGAGAAGTCTGGATACTTCTGTTACATTCACAAGGCACTGCACAGGGGGGGTTCTTGCTCAGAAAGGGAAATACCAATTATTGCAGTAGGATTTACTGGTATTTCTGGTCCCATAGGCCCAAATGTCAGGCTGGTCCAGTGAATGGAGTGAATGCCTTAAAATACCTAAGAATTATGTATACTGTTTAATTATATAGGTACATGATTTTATCCTACAGAGGTACAACCCCTTAAAATACCTTTAAACCTTCAGTTCATTCCAAAACACTGATCTTTTATCTGCACCCATTTCTGAACACCCTGTGGTTGATGCTCAGAATCACCTGGGAATGCAACACTCATTTCACCAGCTGGTGCTTTCCAGCAAAAGCTGAAACATTCCAGAATGTTCTGATACACCAAAAGTCCAAAATAAATGCTAGAAGTGCAAGCTCTGCTCGTTTTAGGTGGAGATGTTTCTGCCCCTTGGCTGGGACACAAGGCACCACCACAGCCCCAGCAAGAACCAAAATCCCTCTGGGACAGCACTGAATTCTCCCCCTGCAAAACCTCTTTAGCCACTCCAAAGAATGAAACACAGTGACCCAAGTTTGATGGATAATAAGGATTTCCCCTGCTCAGCTGAGCAGGCTGTGATTTAGCAGTGAAGTTTCCAAGTTGTTAAATAACCTTTTCCTTCATTACATAAAAGGTGAAGGAAGCTAAAAGGTGTAAGCAGGAAAACAGAATCTGGTGTTTTATGGTGTTTAGGGGTGGAATTACCCAGTCCCACTGAAGCTGCCTGTGTGGCACTGATGGGAAATTCACTTCAGCTACAGCTCACAACTCTCCCCTCCTTCAAGAGGCAAATATTTATTCCCCTCCTCACAGCAAATCCTTCAGACTATGGCTGTTGCCAGCTACAGGAGAATCACGGCTTTCCTGTTGGGATTTTGACACTTGTCAAGTTCAATTCAAAAAATTTCCCCTCTTGCAGCGTTAAAATCACGCTCACAAGGAAAAGTTTTGCTGCTCTGCTGCACCAAAACCCGTTAGACGTAACCCAGTTTTTAAAACTTGTTTTGAATCAATAAATTTGATTTAAATTTGCCTTGTTAACAGCTCTGAAGGAGCTGAGCCTGTCCCCCTCCCCTGCCCTGCTGGAGGACAGACACACAACCCTTGGGAAGGACTTGGGGACACTGCTCAGCCCTGCTGCTCCCTGCCTCCAGGACAGGAGGTTTATCCAGCTCCTCACATCCCTCTTCTTTTCCAAACATTTGGCTCTGGTGGCTCCCCCCCTTTCCCTTCCCTTCCCCTTGCTCCAAGTTGAAGGCAGTTCACCACTTACGGTCATTTACAGCTTACATCCCGGCAAATCCAGAAGGTGTCTGATGAAAAAGAAGGACTAGCCAAGCATCTTAATCCCCCTGTTCATTCATGCTCTCTGTAATGTTCTTTCAGGCCTCTGCTGAGAGACTAGGCTGAAATGAAGGCTGATAAATTAGTCTGGAGGGAAACAAGGCAGATTCTGCTTGTAAAAGGTCATTCCAACTTTGTTCTGGGTGAGGGTTTATCTTGACTGCAGCTGCGACAGACAATGGCCGGGGCCTAAACGGCAGAAATCCAAGCTCTGCTCACGAAATTACTGTGCTGATAAGGGAGAATGGGCTTCAGGGAGATCTAAATGGGAAAAGGGAGGTGGGGGACAAGGGTGAGACGTAGGTATTTTTTGAACAGGCTTGAGCAGGGATGGCACAATGAGATGTGCGATTAAAGCGGGGTGATACCAAAGGGAAGGAGCACTGAGCTGCCTGGTCAGAGCTGAAGGGAGGAAAGAATCTCCTGTGTGTGCTGAGGGAAAGGTCTCGGTGTTACACGGGCATGAAGGGACCAGACAGGTGAGAAAACACACCAAACACAGAGGTGCCTCTGGCAGGTCAGGGCTGCACTGCTCAGGGCTTGGGCATCGCTGCCAGGACATGCAGGGATTTATTTCCCCAAATAAACCCCAGCAAGGAGAGTGCAGGACTCTGGGTGAGAACACTCCCCAGTGGAAAACACTCATTTGCTTTAATAACTTTGTGCCTTTCTGAGCAAAAAGAGAGTTAATAATTGTGAGTTGTGATGAGCCACCCCCCAGCCTGATGGAGTCCCCTGAGACATTTTCCCCCTGTTTTCTTTGTGAACACATCCCACTGGATCCTGCACATCCCATCAGTGTGGGCACACCAAAGGGTCACTGCCCATTGTCACCTCTCTGGAACCTGATTCCAGCTCCACTCGGGCCTGGAGGCCCTCCAGCCTGGGATCCAGCACAGGATGGGCATGGAGCTGCTGGAGAGAGCCCAGAGGAGGCTCCAGGATGATCAGAGGGATGGAGCAGCTCTGCTGGGAGAGAGCTGGGATTGCCCAGCTTGGAGAACAGAAGGTGACCCGATTGTGGCCTTCCAGCACCCTGGAGGGAGCCAACAAAAAAGATGGAGAAAAACTATTTATAAAGGCCTGGAGTGCCAGGACAAAGGGGAATGGCTTCAAACTGACAGAGAGTAGGGTTAGATTAGAGATTAGGGAAAGAATTCCTCCCTTTGAGGGTGGGCAGGCCGGGGCACAGGGTGCCCAGAGAAGCTGTGGCTGTCCCTGGATCCCTGGAAGTGCCCAAGGCCAGGTTGGATGGGGCTTGGAGAACCCTGGGACAGTGGAAGGTGTCAGGGGTGGAATGAGATGGGCTTTAATGTCCCTTCCAACCCTTCCTAGAATTCCATGATTTTGTTGTCTGTTTGCTTTGAGGACAGAGGAGACCAGGAAATCAGGAGAGCTGCTCAACCCAGCCAAGGTGGAGTTTTTACAGGGATGCCCCACAAAGCAGCTGGTCCTCAGTGACCACTTGAGAAGGAGAGCCCATGACTGGGAATAACCCTTCCAAAGAAACCCCCACGCTCTGGAAATGCTCTTCCCATCCCAAGGGCCAATTCCCCACCTTGCCTGACCCCAGGCTCTCCTCCTGCAGCCGTGATTCTTCCATTCACATTTCTAAAAATGACTCAAACTCAGCTTCACAGCTTCCCTGGATGAGCAGCCCTTGTTTTGCCAAGCCGAGATCTCTCAGTACCAGGATGGCCCCATCCTGAACAGGTCCCAGCCCTTTGCTGGGATGGAACACAGAGAAAGAGGAATGATGAACACAGGGAAAGAGGAATGATGAACACAGGGAAAGAGGAATGATGAACACAGGGAAAGAGGAATGATGAACACACAGGAAGAGGAATGATGGACACACAGAAAGAGGAAAGAGTGAATAATTAAGAGCTGTGTCAGAACCAAGTCCACCCATGTCCCACTCCTTCGGAAAAAGCAATAGCCCCAACCCTTCATTTCCATCCCTAAATGCAACAAAACTCCCTGGCATTTCCAGAGCAACTGAAGTGCCAAAATGTGTGAAGTCCTAAACCCCAAACAAAGTTAGTCTTGCTACATTTACCAGCTCTCCAGGTCTGTGGTGCTGCTCTGTATTTGCCATGGGAAGAGGAGGACGGTGCCAAATTATGCAGAGAATGTGATTTTCCCATTCTTTAAAAGCAATTAACACAACATTTTACTCGGGAAAATTCGCTGTTGGTACTCCTTGCATTGAACAAATTTGAGGTAAAGAGATTAAATCTAGAACTTTCAGACTTTAGGATTGACCAGGAATTAACTGAAGGGTTTCATGACCCTCAGCACATCCCTGGACCTCATCCTGGTCCCACATGAACCTCTCTGAGCAGCGAGGAGCATGAGGCTGATTCCCAAAAAACCAACAGCCTCCTGAGAGCCTTGCACCAGCAGCCTGAAAACCCCAAGATGAGTTATTCTGCATCCCTCCCACCTTCCCAAACTGCCTCTAAGAGAGTGCCCAGAGCTCTGCCTCCTTCAGAGCCCATGTATATTTATGGTTTCCCTTATTGATCATTTCCTTTACAAAAGCCCACTGTGCTCCAGGCTCCAGCAGCTTTGCTGGGAGCAGACAAAACCCAGGTTGAGTCTCTCTGTAGGTTAAAATTCCAGAAGAAGAAGCAATGCCCTGACTTTCTGCAGGGCTTTTGACAGTGAGGAAAGCAATTTTTCAAACCACTGTGGTCACCACTGAGCTGTTCATGGGATTTTTTTTTTTTTTTCCTTTTCATTCCCCTTTTTGAACGTGTGGCTGATAAAATATTGCTTCAGGAGCTGGTATTCAGGGATGGCTCTCGAAGACGAAAGAAAAATATTTATTTCCTTTTTCTGCTTGTGAATCAGAATGTTCTATTTAAAGAAAGTGCCCTCTGCCGGATTGCTCATGAGTTATTACCCCTTATGGAAATAAAAGAGAAATATCAGGAGGTATTCTTAGTCATTCCCTTCCCCTGTCTCTTCTTTTTTTCCCTTAATTCCTTATATACCCATGTTTTAGCCAATGCCTAAGATAGAGCAACTTATCTTGGCATTCTTGGGCCTAAAAAAGGCTTTAGTCTCTTAACCCTGGCACTGAAGCATTTGGGGAAATGTCAAAAAACGGGACAAATTTCAGCCCTTTCACTCGGATGCCGTAAGGTGCATTTTCCACTTTTATCCAAATTATTAAATTAACCCCCCCCCAAAAGGTGGAGCTGTAGACAATGGGGTTTCTCCTGTGATTCCATCAGCTTCTTCCTCTCAATCCCCAGCCAGTCCATGTTCCTCCTGGGTTTAATTCCAATCATAGGAAATGGCCCAACAATTCCCAGCACCTGGATCTGACCTTCCCCTTCCTCGTGGTGGTCCCCTGACACCAGAACAAAGCCCAGATCCTGCAGGGAAAATAAAAATGTTGGTGCTCTCCCAGAGCTGCTCCCTGGGAAGGGGATGGAACTGAGCATGTACAAAGCTGAGCAATCTCCTCGGCCCAAAAATCTCATCTAAAAATTTAAATACTTACATTAGATTAAATTATTAAAATAAAAATTAAATCTCTTAAATATTTAGAGATCAGGAACTTGTTTTTCTTTCTAGAGTTTTTTTTTTTTTTTTAAACTTAAGCTCTTTTTGGTCCAAAGCAAAAGTTTCTCTGCAGTTTTTTATCATGTGTATGAAAATTCTCACTGAGGATGCTCTTAGCAAATATTGAGGGCAGTCCCAAGGAGCTCTGACATTCTGTTTTCTCCATGAACCCAGAGATTGTTTCATTTTCAGAGTGATTCCAGGTCAGGGAACTTGGGGAGTGAACCTTGGGAAAGGTTTGTTCTGCACCTTGGGAAGGAACACACAGAAAATTCCTCATCAAATTCCCTGCAGGAGCAGGGATGGGGCTTGGAAAAAAGCAATTCAGGAACTCCTTTTCCCTGAGGGAGAGAAGCTGCTGCAGGGACATTGTTGCTCAGGCAGAGGGAGAGGCAGAGGAGGTGGAAATGAATGAATCAGGGAAGGAAAAGGAGCAGGAAATGTCATCACATCCTCACAGGGCCCAGCTGAGAGCCCTTCAAGAGACAGGAGGAGCTTTGGGGATTTCTTTCCTCATTTAAAGGACTCACCCTCCTTTCAGCATCTCTGGCTTCAACTGGATCAGCTTTTAAAGGGAAATGAAGGAATTTCTGTATTATCTGAACTGGGAAACATCATAAAACCATCACAATTCAAGCCGTGCTTAGAGGCTTCTTCTTATTTAAATATTTTAGTATAAAATATTTTGATAGATTCTATTTATAGCATTAAAATATTTAATATTACATTAAAGTTATAAATTTTAAATTTTATTTTATTTTTGAGGACATTTTAATATATTTAAGACTCAAGGAAACAGAATTAATTCTCCTCCCAGCATTTAAGGCTGGTCATGTAAAGGAAATTTCCCTTGGCACTAAGAAGTATTTCTAAAAAGCAGAGAAAATAAAAAAAAAGATCCCCTGCTAAAAATTTAAAATTTTCAGGAGTAAGGAGGTTGGATTTCTGGGAGTCAGTGACACTTTAAAGTGTGTTCAAACCCAGCAGTTTTCCCTGGGCCAGACGTGGATCCAGAACTCTGTTGCATCCTCAGCTGCTGGCTCCTATTTTTTCTCCAGTTATTTGTCTTCCATGGGACAGGCTCTACCTTTCCCCCCACTCAAGTAGGAAATGAAAGCACTTATTTATTTTTCCTATGTAAAGGAGCAGCCCGGCTCTGACACTTCAGCTGAGAGAAGCCTTTGTGCTTCAGCAAATAACCTCTCTTAAAACATAAATGACAACATAAATGAAAATAGAAATGAAAACATAAATGAAAATAGAAATGAAAATATAAATGAAAATATAAATGAAAACATAAATGAAAATAGAAATGAAAAAAATAAATTAAACCAGAAATTAAGATAGAAATTTAAAAAGAAATTAAAAAAGAAATTAAAAAAGAAATTAATTAAAATAGAAATGAAAACAAACTGCCTTTATCAGTGGTGTTTAGCCTGTGAAGCAAACCAAAACCATGACTGCTCGCAGACCTCCTACAATCCAGGTGCTAAATTTCCCCCCAAGGACGAGATCCCCATTCTTCTCTCAATTAGGAAAATTAACAGCGCCGTGATAAATACCATTACTTATCCAAAGCGACCAAAATCATTATGTAATTATTTTATTTCCATTTTCCTCGGCTCCCAGAGGCCATAAAGCACAAACAGGCCGTGATTTATTCGGGGTGCTGGCAGGGCTGTGCTCCGTGTCAGCGGGCAGGGGGGCAGTGGGAGCAGGAGAAATGCAATCAGGTCACACAATAATCACAGGGCTTTTAGCTGGGGTGGTGTCTTTCAAGGCACACACACACAAAAAAAAAAAAGAAAAAAGAAAAATAAAAGGTGAAATGACACGATCAGCACAGCGGTGTCAGGGAATGAGGGAAAGCACCCAACAGGTCCTGCACTGAATCATCCCTGGGAGGGGCTGGGGGCCAGGATTGACACATCTGATTTATTTTTATGAGATGTGCGTGAATCACTCGCTGCCATCCCGTGTCCAAAGAGCCCTTTGAATGATAGGTGTGGTTTGATTCAAAAGAAAAATTTTGGAGACGTATCCCACAAAGCAAAGCAGGAGGCTGTGCTGCAGATAAGGCAGGACACGTGTTCAAACCATCCCTCCCGCCTGCCTCAAAGGAAAAACCCCTGTAAGAAAGATAATTATGCATCTTTTTTTCAAGGTACGGCAGTTAAAACACAGCGTTCTGCATTGCCACGGATGTTTTGGGCTCTAAATGAGTGGAGCTGGAAGTTTCAGCAGGTCACACCAGGTCTGGAGCGAGGAGTTCAGATGGGAACAGGGCTGGGCCTGCCTCCAAACACAAACTGAATTTCCTGAGGACTTTCAGGTAAAACTCACTGCTCTGTTTCATTTTCATTTTCACAAATCTGCCCTTACTGGAGTTGGAAAAGAGAAAGCTCATTCTGCAGTGGTAATCCTTGGGCAGAAGAGCAAGATCCATTCTCACATCAAAACCTTCATCAGCACATTTTCCAAACCCCAAAATGGCTTTTTTTTAAATTTTTTTTTAATTTTTTTTTTTTTTAATGCAGGAGTCAGAAGGAACAGACATTAATTATGAGGCACATCCTGTACGACCACAAAATCAGCGTTTTTCTAGCAAAACTGAGATGCTGCTGAGGAATGGGCACTTTGCAGCCAATTCCACTCCCAGTGAACTCCTAGTTTAGTCAAAACCTGGCAATGAATTTCCTGCAGGGAAGGGCAAAAACTTCTCGTGCCAAAGGCAGAAACATTGCTCAAATTAAGGAGCTGATGACTCCTAAAAACAAACAAAGACAAAGACCAGGTTTTCAGAGTTTGGGGAGTGAGGTGTGCACAAAAGTGGGATCATCAAGACTATGAACTACAGGAGATTAATTAAGAAATATGAAGAGAGAAGAGGTTGGGTGTGAAGAACAGGTATCATTCCTGAAGTAAATTCCTAACGTGAGAGGCAATTCACATGGAATATATTCAAATTGGCCGTAACAAGGAGTTGTGTTGAAGTCTCACACCAGCATTCAACCCACAAGCTGACAAAACTACAAATGACAAAACTACAAACGACAAAACTACAAAAATACAAATTCCAGAGAAATACCGACCCCAAAAAAACAATATTAAACTCCAGAAGGAACATTCCTTGTGGTCCTACAAATCTCAGATTATCACCACTGAAAGAAACAGCACATGGGAGCAAAAGCCAACAAACTACTGGTGACAAAAATCTCCTCCCCTTTCCCTCTTTTTCAGTCATTGCCCATTCTCTGCCTGTTCAATTTTACGAGCAGAGGATGCAAACACATCCCAGGCTAACATTTCCCACTTTGCCATCGGGTAGAGCTGCCTGGAACATCCCAAATCACCATTTCCCCATTTGCCATTGGATAGAGCTGCCTGGAACATCCCAAATCACCATTTCCCACTTTGCCACTGGGCAGAGCTGCCTGGAACATCCCAAATCACCATTTCTCACTTTGCCACTGGGTAGAGCTGCCTGGAACATCCCAAATCACCATTTCCCAATTTGCCACTGGGCAGAGCTGCCTGGGACATCTCCTCAGGGCCTTTCCAACCTTCCACCCCAAGGGAAGGGCTCAGTCCCCAACACCCAGCAGACAGAATTTATTCCATGAATTCCTGTCCAGCACATGGAGGGATTCATGGGCGTCGCTCCCCAGTGAAATTCTGAAGGCACTTTTTGAAAACAGACCCCTGAAATGTCCTTAAACCCTCTGGGAAATGGGAAAATCCAAGAGGTGTCTGCAAGGACAAGCAGAGAGTGTTGGGGCGGGTTTGAGGGCACCTGAGGGAGGACAAAGCCCTTCCTCTAAGGTGTGAAATGTCCCTGCCACAGCAGGGGACAAAGGGACGCCGCTGGAATGGGAGAAGTGCCCGCAGAGGGAAAGTTTGCTCAATTACACTACAAAAACAAACAGTATCACAAAGTCAACGGGAATTGATAAAGGCAGCTCCTATCAGGGCACGCAGAGCAGCGGGGATGTGAGGAACCTTTCTGAAAATCGTGAGTGTAAATGCCAGCTTTTATCAGAATTATGAAGCACGAGGACGATGTTTTGCCAAGGTCACAGAAAAAAAAAAGAGTTTGCACCATTCGACTTCTGCCAGCCAATGAAGATTGAATTTTGTTCCTAAAAATCAGCCTTAAAGCAAAATAACCAGCAAAAATACAAATTGAAACAACAAATGCCACCTATCGATAATTGGGTCAGAAAAAGAGGATTCATCTTTCACATTGCAGCCTACGAATAATTAATATGGCATATTCCTAGAGGAAAATTATCCTTATTTTCAGAGACATCTGGAAGTGATCAATACCTTCCTCAGGAATCTTGAGCTTCTCACACCTACAGCCCCCCTGACCCAGACCATGTATTGCCAGTAAAATAAAAGGGACTTTTTCCCCCAGAATCTCCACTTTTTGATCCTCATACAGTGCTACCAATCAAACGTTCTGCAATGATATTCACAACAGAACCCAACACCAAGAGGAATTTCTGAGGAATGTCATTGGAGGGGAGAGAGGGGATCAAAATTCAGCTGAATTTCCCTCTTTTCCCTGCACTAGGATAGAAGGAAAAGGAAACTCTTCACTCGGTCATTCAACCAAACCCTGATTTTAGCTCTTCAGTCAGACACTTCCTACTGCAGAGCAACAAAACACAACTGAGTTTCGTTCTTTAAAACAGGAGGTTTTTGTTGTTTCCTGCACTTCAGACACATTGAAAAAGTAAACAAAACAAAAACATCTGGACCTGCTTCTCTGGGCTGTGCTGGTTCTCACTGCTCACTGATTTTTGACTCCACAATCAAGAGTGCAAATATAATCAGAGACAATTTGAACTGTTAATGCTTCAGCCTGGCCTTTCTGACCTCTGTTTCTAAGAAAACAGGGTTCTGTCGCTGCACTGGTGCTTTCTCCTGGGAAAACCTCAGCTGCTTCCCACCCTGTAAAAACCCTCCAGGACTTTGTGAACCAGTTCACTCCAGTGGTAGCTGATGGAGAAAATGGGGCAAGTCACTGCTTCACCCAGGGAAAAAAATGAGGGAAAATTCACCTCCCACTTTTTGGGATAGGCCTCATCTATCCTACAGCAAAATCCTGCCAGGAAATCTCTTTGCCCCAATACCCCAGACTCAGCCTCTGTTCCTCAGCATGAGCCAGCAGCTCCCATGGCAGCAGGGGATGGAATGTTGGGATGGGAACTGGGGCTGGAGAGAAGGAATTATATATTGGATAATGGGCCCTGGGGTAGAACTGTGAGCACAGAACAGAAATCCCAGGATACGCTTCGCTGTTAATGAATATTTCAGGATAATTATGGATCTAGATATTCTCTAATCAAGAATCTAGGAGCGGAAGAGGTTAAGATGATTTCTGGGACAAGCCCAGAAAAGCAGGCAGAGAGACAAGATGGGAGCTGTGGGACAGAGCTTTTTCCTGCTGAGGGCTGGGTTTTATTCAGCTCTTGGGGGAAAAAAAAAAATGACTTTCACATTTCCCCATCTTTGCTGCAGCACAAGAACTCGAGAACATCGGGGCTGTTAATGGGTACATGCAATTTTTCCCTGCCCAGTTAATAATGCCTGCACTGCTGACACGGGCTGGGAGTCAAAGGTAACACCCCCAACCACCAAACATGAGGCGATTAATCCCATTCCCTCCACGCGACAACTCCCGAACACAATTTGGAAATGACAAGCACTTGATGAAGTGACCCGACATCATTCAAAAAACAGACTTCCAAAACAGTGCTCGAGCAGTTTCCGTGGCCCAAGAAGTGAACTTAAAAGGGATTTCTGCTGATTTTTGAATCCTTCAGGTAATGGGGGTGGGAAACACGGCATCAGCAAAGTCACCACCTCTGTCCCCAGGCCACCAGGCCTCAGTCCAGCTCCACAAACACTTGGCAGAGAAGACAAAGGAATGTGGTGCCCACATTCCACGCGCTTACCTCCCATCCAAAGTTTGTTTCCTTTAATGTGCTCCTCTGCACTGCCATATAGGGTCCAAATCTTTCCCCAACTTCAATCTTCTTTTTGGCCCAAATCCCTAGCCCTGCCCCTGGGACCGAAGATTCTCTGAGTTCAAAATCTGGTGGGATTGGAATGTCATCAGGAATGTAGACGGGAGCTTCATAGGGTGAGCCCTCCTTGGGAGTGAAGTCCTCACTGGTGGGGAAGGGTGACGGAGGTCCCACAGGGATGGGGGACATTATACTGTCCTCAGTTTCCTCCTCTGCGCTTTCGCCAGCAAGGAGATCGGGGTCGGTCTCGTACATATTATTTACAATCTCGCTGTCACCTAAAAGGGGAAACAGCAGAACAAAACACACTGAGATACTCACGTGAACATTGGTTAATCTCTCCCTGGGATAAAGTTTTGCTAAGCCGAGCTCACTTTGGTTTTTTAAATTCTTAAAATTTTTAATTTTTTTTTTTTTTTTTTTTAAGTTATATATTTTTTTACGCTTCTAAGGGGTAAAAACCTCCCTCAAGGAGCTGAGGAGGGGCTGAGGTAAGGACACTGGTAATCATGGGGTGCTGCAGAAGGGTACAGTGAGGCTCATTGCAGCTTGGTGTGTTCTATGGGATCAGGGGTCCTCTGCTGCCTGCACTTTTGGAAGGAGGGAAGAAAACACACAAGAGGTGGTTGAGGTTCTCTTTTAGCCACTTCTTGCTTTAACTGGCTCGGTGTATTTTGTAAAAGGGAAAAAAAAAACCAAACCCAAAAACATTTAAAAGCCAGAAATAAATTAGGGTCAAATCCGAGTTTGGCAGGAAGTGTTTGCCTGGTGTTGGGGGTTCCTGCTTGGGGTGTCCCACACCAGCAGCTGCAGCCCATGGCAGCCTCAGCCCTGCAGGTGTCACAGAGCATCACTGCTCACAGCACCGAGTCCTGGAGGGATTTAGGTTGGAAGGGACTTTAAAACCACCCAGTGTCATGGGCAGGGACACCTCACACTGTCCCAGGGTGCTCCAAGCCCCATCCAACCTGGCCTTGGACACTGCCTGGGATCCAGGAGCAGCCACAGGGCACCCTGTGCCAGGGCTGCCCACCCTCACAGGGAAGGATTCCTTGCTAATCTCTAATCCAGCCCTACTCTCTGTCAGTTTGACGCCAATTCCCCCTTGTCCTCGAGTGAAAACCCTGGACACACAAAGTTTGGGGATTTTTCCAAGGAGAATCGATTTCTAAGCAAGGCCATTCATGCAATGAAAACAGAGCTTTCTCAACCAAAAAGCAAAAAAAAAAAAAAAAAGGGGCTGTGGCGAGGGAGCAAAACATGAGAGAGAGGGGGGAAAGAAAAACACAATTTGTCACCCAGCAGAAGTAGCTGGGGTATTTTGGGAGCAGCTTTGCCCTGTCTCCACGGGCCAGGAGGCAGCGGGGCGTGCTCAGCAGCTCCCACCACGATAACAAACCCAACAACTGCCACTCTGTGGGCACAGCCAGGGCCTGAGCCCCGAGGTCACCCCACCAAAACGACACTTCCCACTGGCTCCCAGCTAGGAACCATCAGGGAAGAATAGCTGGAAAAGCACGGCTCGACTCGAGGTATTTATAATCCATCTCCCTGCTAACCTCAGAATGCACCTTCTGTCTGCAAGACACATCTCCCCCTCTATTTCTTTTTTTTTTTTTTTATGCCTAATAAAGATTTTTCCTGAGTTCATGCCTAAGAAACCCGGTGGCAGGCTCGACTAAAGAGGAGGATTTTGATTCCTCTGCCAACATTTTTTTTTGCTCCAGCTTTTGGAGGAGAACAGGGAGCTGCCTGCTGCAGTTGACATGGGTTTCCTCTGCTAGAAAGTGCAGCCCTCCCTACTCAAACATGCCACCAGAACCAAGCTTTCATGAACATGAGATACTCCATCATCCTGAAAATATTTGTGGTCGCAGTAAATGTTTTCTCGCCCAGTATTAGCAAGTCAAATTATTTTCTGCTCTATGATTAGCCTCTTTTGCACTTAAGGAACAGGAATTCCAACAGAGTTGAAGAGCAAAACTGGGTTTCTTGGAGCACGACCTGTGAAAATTTCCAGAGGATACAAGTAAAGTATAAAGGTACCTTACTACTGAACACTAATTTAACATTATTAAACTACTACTGAACATTAATTTAATTTCTTCTATGGGACAACCAGGGCAGTTCTGATTGAGTTTTAATTAACAGTGAAGCTGATCCTTCATCTGGCTGACCTTATATTTCAAGAGGAATCATCAAAAGATAGGTCAGTGTGTCTTTTCAGCTCTAAAATGACCAGGGACTGTCAACAGGCACGAAATGACAATGAAACAACAATTTCAGGGCACGAGAGGTCTGATTCCAGAGATTCCAGGTGGCATCTGTGGGAGCAGAATCCCATCTGGGCAGATGTGGGGACGTTGGGTTCCTCAGCACAACCCAGTGCTGGGATCAATAAATTGTACCCAGCTTTGATTAACAGCCAGGGGAAATCCGAGCTGTGCCCAAACCTGGCCCTTCTCCTGGGCACTGCCAGGTGGGTTTCACAGAAACCCAGAATCACTGAGGCTGGAAAAGACCTCCAGGATCATCAAGTCTGAGCTGTGACTGATCCGCACCTTGTCCCCAGCCCAGAGCACTGAGTGCCACCTCCAGGCTTTCCTTGGACACCTCCAGGGATGGGCACCTCAAACCTCCCTGGGCAGCCCCTGCTAAGGCCTGACCACCCTTTCCATGGAGAAATTCCTCCTGATGTCCAACCTGAGCCTCCCCTGGCCCAGCCTGAGGCCATTTCCTCTCCTCCTGTCCCTGTTCTCTGTGAGCAGACCCCAACTCCACCTGGCTGGACCCTCCTGGCAGGGAACTGTGAAGAAAAAAGGTCCCCCTTGAGCTTCCTTTACTCCAGGCTGATCCCACAGATGAGGAACTGATCTTCTCCACAGGTCGTGTTTATTCCAGGGACTTGAGGCCAATCTGACAGCTGGGGTTCAGTTTTCATTATTCCACAGAATTTTCTACATTGTCCCCACTGAACCACTCCTCACCTCTGGGGCTGCTCTCAGCTTTACCCCAGACATTCCACAACAGGGGAAGTTAAAAAAAAAATTAAAAAAAGGGGAATAATAATAAGCAGAGAAGATCTTGTTTTCCAAGAAAAATTCCCAACTCTCCTGAGCTCCACCCCAACCCAGCTGGAGGCCACGGAGAGCCGGACGTGGCCACTCCGTGGTGACAACGGTGACAACCACGCCGTGCCACATCTGCCCCTCTGCAGTGTCTGCCTGGGTGAAAAGCAGCACAGAAATACAACTTGACCTTATTGTTGTTGTCACGAAACTAAAATTAGTCCCTCAAAGCTCCCTTGGCAAAACGACTTGATAAAAAAAGGCTCATTGAAAGGTTGTTTCCACAGATAATCAGATATGGGCAGACGCTGAAAATCTGTGTGACACCAATGAGGGGCTGGCAACAATGAGAGGGATGGTTTAGTGGTGGTGAGAGGCCTCATGAATAATCTATTTAGCAGCTGTAATGAAAGCAAAAGCAAGGCTGATGTTAGAGGGGATGGTGGTAGGAGAAATAATGTGTTAGGGTTTGTTGTATTTGGGTTTTAATGTGGTTATTGTTGGGTTTATTCTTGTTATTGTCATAATTCCTGTTTTAATTATTGTTATTGCCGCTGTTGTTGTTGTGAGGTATCTAATTCTGCTGTGGAAATACCCAATTATCTGAAATGACTGAGCATTTTTAACACTCACAGATTGCAAAGAACTACTTCGACTTCTTCACTGGGAACATTTAAAGAACATCCCAAGAATTGATTTCTATTGGGCAGGCAGTGCCTGATCACCAGCACAATCTTGACTTTCGTCTACCTGGATAATTCAACATTTGTGTGAAACCAAGGTATTTTTATTTTCCAGGCAAGGAGGAGAATGACACTGAACTCACACTTTGCCTCAAAACCTGGAGCCTCAGGTCCAAAGGAAGAAAATACAAATATTCACAGAGAACTCTGACTTTGTAGCTAAGAATGGAACCACACAGGCACAGACCAAGAGGTGCTTTTTCCTTAGGGATTAACTGGGGGTTGGAAGGGGTTTTACATCATTATCTAAACTTTGTGGCTCATTCCTAGCTGTGAGTTTAAAATCACATGTGAGCATTAAAACCTCTGTGCTGTCTAGAGCTGCTTGTTAAGCGGTAATTATAATATATAATAATAATAATACTAATTATTATCATCAGGAAAATATTCATTAGGCCAGGGTTTCCCTGGGATTTGTTTCCATCTTCTACAGGAAGAGCAGTGGGGTGACCTCAAACATATTTTTCAGCCCAAAGAGGGACATCACCACCACCTTCACAGCTCCATGGGTGTCCTGAGGTCCCTGCACTGAGAGATTTTCCTTTAGAAACGTTCCCCAGGGAAGGAAACAGAAAAACTAAACCAAACAATTCCTGATCTGATGGCTGGTGAGGAAGGAGGCAGGTAATATCTGAGCACTTTGAGCAATATCTTGAGGGGCATTGAGCAACCTGCTCTAGTGGGAGCTGCTCAGGGCGGTGAGGCTGGAATTCAATCATTTTTAAGGTCACTCCAACCTAAGGATTCTCTGATTCCATAATATCTTATTCCACACCTCCAGTAAACAAAACCACCCACATTTCTAACTCTGGGGTGACAGGATTCTGTCTCCATTTCTGTGGACTCAGACCAAAAATAAAGACATTTTTGACCCCTCTGTAGCCCAGAGGAGCTGGATCAGATCATCAAAACACAGCCCTGCTCAGCCAAGAAGGAAATATTCCCATCCAGGATGTGCTTTTAACTACTGCCGACAGGGTTCATCCCCTCGGGGTGCTCTGCTGCTCATCTCACCTTGATTCAGGTGAATTCTGAGCAATGCCTGCCCTCCATCCTGCCTCAATCCATCGGGAATTGTGCAGGAGCCTGGCTGCCCATCCCTCTGTGCCCTGCACAGGAGCTGACAGCAGGCACAGCCCAGAGCTTGGCAGGCACGACCCTAAATCACAAAGGGCCTTGGAGAGCCCAAGCAGCACCCACCCCAAAGAGCACAGAATGATCCCAGTGGTCAGATTGCCACCTGATGGCCACAGCTGAAATACAATAGGAAATCCCAAATCCAGGCCCCTGCTCTGCTGAATCTGCCTGGCAGGACCAGCCCAAAAAAATCCAGATTTCCCTCCAGGTGGTGGGAACTGTTGGTGTCAGTCAGCTCTGGGTCCAGTCCTGGCATTCCTGAGCACTGGGAGTCTCTAAATCCTCTAAATCCCACATGAAATTAGAAGAAAGGAGAATTCTCCCTTAACTTTCACCCTCCTCATGGATACACAACTTCCTTCCCAGACTTTTCTCCCTGCTGGGTGCAAACCTGAACCTGCAGACAGGGAAGTGTCTGGATTCCCAGGGGGATCTCACTCCTGGGTGCCACAAACACCAGCCAGGTTTTTCTTTAGCCTTGTGTGACAAGAGAAAAGTGCCTTTGTGGGTTGGATTTTGCAGCACTCTCTCTGGAAGTTCGTGTGAAATATTTCTGCCAGAAATGATGCAAATTAGTGACAAAATTTTCATGAGAGGAATTATCTCTCTTCCATTACGGGTGGGGCTGAAGCATTAAATGCTTCAAGGTTGTACAAAAATGGCTTTTCCCTCATGCATGGACAATATTAATGAGAATCCTTAATGCCAGGAAAGGACAATAAACAATTGTTTAAGAATCTCAAGCTCACCACCCAATATCTTCATCCCATTCACTGCAAGAACCTTTCTCCTCCATCTCCATCCAAGCTGTTCTGGGATCTACAACATCTGCTGGTGGACACTGACCTAAAATCATCGAGCACCAAACCAGAGCCTGGCCACGAGGAACCCCTGGGATCAGCTCCTCAGACTACTCTGACAGCTTTCCCCATCACCTCTGGCTGATGCCAGAGAGAGAGGAAATTCTGCTTTAAATGACCATTGGGAAAGGTCTTTTTTTTCCTCTGTTGTTCACTCATGAAAACCCTTCATTTTCACAAATTTAACAGTTGAAAATTGACTTGGGCAATAAATATCCAGGCGGGGAAGTGGCCACGAGTGGGAAGTGGTTTTGCCCTCTTGCCACAGTGCCAAGGGAATGTCACAGGGGCTGTTTTTACCTTTGAGAAATAGTGCTGCTCACACAAACCTTTAATTTTTCACTCCATTGGGCACTTCTGCTGCAACTTGCAGTGGTTTTGCCAATTTTCTGAACGTATATAGAGATACCCAGCTTGGAATTCTGCTATTTTTCCCTTTGGATTCCTCCTGAACCATGGGCCTTTAACACCACATGACACTGACACACCAAGCACCTCAGATTATTTCTCAGTGGAATAATCCTTTCTCTTCCTTAGGTCATATCCAGAGCTTTTCACAGCTCCCTGACACCTCAGAACACCCAAAATGCTACGAGTGAAAGGAATTAGGGACAAGCAAAATGGCTGTGGGTGAGATCTGGTCTTCCCTGTTCCCTGTTCAGGCTGGAATGGTGACACAGCAGTGACAGGACGAGTCAGAAGGTCACCAGCTTTGTCCAGCTGAGAAGTTAAACTCCACTAAACAAGTGTGCATGGAAAATTCAGACCCTGCCAACCTCAAATCATTGGATACTCAGTCAGATGTGAGCTGATCCCACAACAAACCCACCAGCCCAGCTCCAGCAGACACACAAACTCCACTCTCGGCTTGTTTTCCTTGGAACACTAATTCTATTTCACTTCCACACTACCAAATACAGAATTCTGGGGATGCTCAAGAAGCAGGAAGATGCTGATGGGGCAAGCAGGATTCTGGAGGTGAGTGGTCAGGACCCATCCCTGAGGGACTCAGCTGCTCCAAACTCTGCTGCCAAGCTCCCTGTGCCCCAGTGACAGCCCCAAACACTCACATTTGCCCAGCTACACATGGACATTTGGATTTACAGCTGCCATTGAAATGAAATCTGAAGGAGCCACAAGTTTTAGCAGATCTCTGTGTAAGATTCCAGACAGGAACAAGCTCTGAACATTCCCAGCACAGAAACCTGCCCCAGGTACTGCTGAGTCCTGCTCTGCTGCCCAAATCCTTCCAGCTGGAGTTTAAGGACAAAATACACAAAGCTTCCCCAGGTCTGGCTGATGCAGAACTGCTGCAGAACACATTAAAAACCCAATTTACTGCTGAAGAATACCCAGACCTGCAGAGGCAGTGAGGGATGAGGGAGGAGGAGGAGGCAGAACGAGTGAAAAGGAAGGACTCCCATAAAAATTAAACCCTTGCAAACACAGCCCCTTCCCCGTGCTCACTCTGTATATTCATTTTTCAACTTTCACGTTTATGCCCTGCTTTGTCTTAGCTGGAACTGCACCTCTCGAAGCAGCTTCAAGTCCTTTTATTAAAAAGAAACAGAAAGCAGATCCGAGAGGAGCAGTGAGAGCAGATGAGAACCGAGGGGAGTTAATCGGGTGCATTTTTCAATAAACATTCTAAAAGCAATTGCTGCAGAACTTGGCTGTGAGTAGAACAGGTATTAAGGATTTCAAGTGCCTTTGGTTTTAAGCAAAAAAAAAATTAAGTGTTTTTTTTTATTAAGGGATTTCTGCTGGCAGAAATGAAGAATAAAGCTCGAAACAGTATTTCAGTGTGTTCCTTAATACCCATTTTCCTCTAGTAAAACCAGCAGGGAAAGTGTCCAAATTACTCTGCTCTAAATGCCAGTATTATATTTCCAGTAAAAGTCTGGTTCAACCAGGCATCAAAAATATTTCCACATAAGATCCTTTCAGAATCAAACTCTTCAGAGAACGTCGTTGTTGTTGTTGTGTGTTGTCCGTAACTTCGCTTCACCTGATCTCCCCAAATCCACAGTTTTGTTTTATATTTGAATTCAAGCTGACATTTTTACAATTTGTGCTATGCACGGATATTGATTTGATCCGTATTTGGATGCAGAAGATAAAGTTGGTTCTTTTAAGCAACAAAAAAAACCCCACCCCAAAACAACAAACCAAAACCAAAAAAGCTTTGCTATTAAAGGCACTGGAAAAAAATATCAGCCTTTGAGATTTCTGTCTCTGAACTATTTATGAGATAAAAGCTCCAGTGAAGTGTCACAAGATACGTACAGTGTATACGACCAGAGTGTTAACAAACATTTGGGGAGAATCTATAGAAATAACACAACAGAGGAAAAAAAAATCAGGGGAGGAGGAGAGGAAAGCCTGGAGAAAAACTCCTCTCGGTGCAGAAAACCCGTCATTGCTTTGCAGTGGTTTGCTTATTTTTGCTCCAAAATCCCACCCCCTCTACCCCCCAAATTTAAAAACCTATAGAAACGCCCCAACCCCGCTGGAAAAAAACTCAGCAAAGTGGAACTTTGGAGAAATTTCTCCCAGGGGACAAACGCTACCTAGTTAAAATAAATAAAGAACTGCGCTTGGGCCGGCTCTCCAAAAAACCAAGAGCCCGTGCTGGATATTTCTCTCGGCGCTGGATGTCAGGCCACGGAGCGAGAATAAAGCGTTTGTGAGCCTCCAAAAGGAGCCCTCGCCATTGGAATTCACGTCCCTGCCAAGAGCAGCCTTTGGGGCTGTTGTCACCGTCTCATTGTCATTCCGCTCACTGTGGCTTCCCCAGGGTCCCGAACAGGAGCCCTTGGCATTATTAACACGGCAGATTAATAGCAGAGGGGAGAGGCATTCTCACAAAACACAAGGCCAAATATTAATATTAATCGATAACAATTTCCAGTGGTTTGGGAGGCGAGGAAATGTTGCAGGAGGAGAGAAGAGGAGGGCAGGGAGGGGAAGGGAAAAGAAGGATGGTGCCCACAGAATAGGGGATGAAAAGGGGAGCAGTGAATCAATGCAGGGCACAGGACGGAGCCGTGAGGTGGGTGTCAAAAGCAGGGCTTTATTTTTTTTTTCACAGGCACACACAGGCGCACATTTTAATGCCACCAGATAAGTCGGATTTGCCTTGCCCCTTTTGCCAAAAATAAAAAGAAGAAATTCCGGGGAAGCTCGTTGGTTTTATATTGGGGAAGAAACAGCAGAGCTCTGCAAAAACCAGGGGGAAAATATCCTGCATCCTATTTTTGCCCTCCCGAGTAAGGCTGTACTCTGCAAATTGTGTTTTCCTTGACACTCAGAACTCCACATAGATATGTTTTTAAAATTCAAGTCTGTGCACATTTACCAGATTTCTCTGTTTGTATTTCAAGCTCCTTTCTACTGCCACCCCTCCATTTTAAAGCCAAAACAATCTGTAAAACTTTTTCCATCTTTTCTAATGGATCTGTCCTATTTTTACTTTTTTTTTTTTTTTTATTCAGTCTTTGGAAGTCTCTATCATTATTTCACGCACTCTTTAATTACAAACTGCACAAGTAGAATGCACAGAGATGTTGCCAAAGAGTTTCCCAAACGCTCCAACTCACAATATCAGTGAAACCAAATCCAACCATTCCAGCTCGAGACCTTTTAGCACAGACCCCACTGGGTCACTGAGCAGAGTCCTCTCCAAGCTCTGGACAAACAAATGATTTTTTTCTCTCCAAGACACGTTTTTGCAGCAGCCTCAACGTTCAGTTGGACCCAGGAATGTTTCTCCCGGACCTGAAAGTGAGGATGTGGGTAAAAACCTCTCCTGGCACACGAGGGGCTGCCCGAGCTCTACCCCACATGGGACGCACAAAGGGCTCTCAAACACTGCTGCAGCTTTGGTCTTTGGGCTGGTTTCCTCCCAGAGAGGTGTGACCCACAAGGACAAAGCTCCTCGGACTAAATCTGCACTGGGAGCAAAGGATTGTGCTCAAAAAACAGCTGGAAATGGCTTTCCCACTCCTTATGGGTTCACTCCCAAAGCCCATGGAATGTTTTGGGGTTTTACAGCCAGTCCCTTTTTAGTTTCTTTTTATGCTCCCACACATCCCAACCTGCCTAGAGCCCACCAAGCCACAAAATATTTGTGTTTTCTCAGTGTCCTGGGCATCTTCTGGGCACCTCAGTGACCACCTTGTCAGCCTTTCCTTCACAGCCACTCCAAGCAGGAATTACCAGCTGCATTTTCCTACCAGGAACAGCCCAGAAACTGATGCTGCAGCTTTTTTGGGATGGACAAACATTGTGACAACCAGGGACAACGTCAGCAACAGAACCTCAAATGTGCATCTGAACTCGGTGACTGGGACACACCTGTGACTGCACCCATCCAGTTGTGTCCACCCAGCCAATTCACATTTCACTTGTCACATTTTGACCATGTAAATAAGGAAAATTCAGAGGTTTATCAGGTATTTCCCACCACTGGGCTGGGGAGTCAGGTCCCTGATGTTTTGGGACCAGAACTGAACTCCTTTCCTTGGCCAAACGCCTTTCCTCTGGCTACCAGTGTCATGATGATTGCAGAAATGTTTAATTACTATGAAAAATGGAATTTTAACTGGGCAATTGATGACAGTAAGGAACAACTGGGAGTGTAAATGCTGCTCTCTGTAGTGATCTCTCAATTTCTCCTGTCCCCATCCCAGTTTCCATAAATGTTTCCACAGAGCTGCTGTTTGGGGCACTTTTCTCCTGGCTGCTCAAGTGCTCTTTTCTCTCTAAGAACAAGAACCTGACAAAGAACTGAGCGTGTGTTTAATCCTCCTGCTTTTCCCCACTGCACTCTATTTACAACTCACTTCTGACAGAGAAAAGTGCTCCCAGAGTTTGTCTGCAGAATGCAGGACAGGAGAGATGGGAAGTTCAACAAATGGCAGTGGGATGTGACACTCCATGAAATCCTTCCCCAACGCTGTGAGCAAACACTGTCCCAGGTGGGATTCCTGGGACAATCCCATCCTCTCCGAAGGAACTTTGCCCAGTTTCAGAGAACTCCACAGTTGTTTTAGACCTCCCCGTTTCACAGCCACACCACAATATCCTCCTGGCTTCACGTGACAGATCCATTCATTTTAATCTGCTTCCACCAGCTCCTGGTTCAGTCAGAACCTGGGAAGCTGTGGGAGTTTGGGGCTCTCCCAGGGCACTCCCCACACCCAGGCAGAGCTTCTGTACCCTGCTTCCCTCTCCTCCTTCCAAAGCAATCCTGGGTGTTGCACCCACCACCACCTGGCCCTATTTAAAGCCACGACATTATTCTAAAAAGGATTATTTATACTAAAAACACTCCTGGGACTACTGTATTTGTATTTCAGGGCTGCTGCATCCCCTATTTCCTCACTGCTCTAATATGGCCCGAGGCAGGGCGGCTGAAATGACTTGCGATGCCACTGTAATTTTTATCAAGGCTTGTTCCTGGTAAAAAGCCTCTTTGTTTCAAAGAAATGTGATTTGGCCTTTTTCCTCCTCTGCTCTATTCCTTGGTTAATATACCACTTCCACTCGCCCCGGGGCTAAGAAAGGTATTCCATGGAATTGGTCAAATCTCACTGTTTTTCTTCTAAATCACAACTGGCTTTTTTCCCTCGACCCTTGCTAAGCACTATCTAAGCTGACAGTCTGAACTTGAGGTTTTATTTGTGCCTTAACTCTTCAGCTCCTGGATTTGGAGCAGTCACATGGGCACATTAAGGGATGCACCAAGGCTGCTCAAGCTGCTCTGGCAAAGGAGGAATTAAGGGCAAGGCAGGAGGAGCAGCTCTGCCTCATGTTATTTATTATACAAGGCAAATTTGTCCACCTCTATAAAAGTATTTTCAGCCAGGTGTTCATTTATTATAAATCTGAACACATCAGTGACTTAATGTGCAAGTCCACGAAGTTGAGATTTGGAGTTTTCAAAGTCTTTTTCTAAAAGTAAAAAAAGACTCTTCATCTCTTATCTACCGCAAAGAATTTGGTTTTAAACACAGTAACGCTTAACCCAGATTTGGGATTGCCCAATGAAGTTTTAATTTAGTCTGTCTCATTGACAAATAGGGTGGATTTTCCTATGAAATATATGCCAAGTGTTCAAGTACACTCATAAAATATCCCTCGAAAGCAGAAGCTGCGGCAGGAGCTGTTTGTTGACCTGTATTTATAAAATGCCCACAGCCTCTAATAAAGTGAATAATTATAAATGAGGAAATTCAGTATTTTGTTATGGATCTCTGTCTGAACTGGTCCTGTTTGGAATCCAGTCCTCATCCCCAGCACACAGAGCTGAGAGCATCAGGGAGGAACACTTCACCTCAACAGAAAAAACCGCATCAATATCCAAAATACTGCTGCAGGAAACAGGAGTTAACACCCTAATGGGATCTTCAACAATTCATACAAATCAACACCTTGCCTTAGTGTTTAATCAGAGATCATCACCCTCCCAATTAGCTGACAATTAATAATCCTTGATGCAGGAAGTTTTCACTGTTGTTCAGAGTTTTAAACACATTTCTAAACTTTGCTAGCCATAAAATTATACCCACAAAAAGTGGATTAAAACCACCAAGATGATATCCTGCTTTATGGATCATCAGCAAATATATTTGCACTAAAATTAAATGCAGACAGGAAAATTAGTTCATTGAAGGAAACACAACCCAAAATATAAACGTCTTTATCTCCCAAGACAGCACCTACACCCAGTGGTGAAAAGTGAGGCATTTTTAAGTAGCACAAATATTTCTCCTCGTGTTCACCAAGAGAGCCTCTGTCAGAGCAGCTCTGCAGATCTCCAGCATCCCCAAAAAATAAAGCTGCAGGATCTCTCCGTGCCCTGGCAGCAACAGGAACCTGGGCACTTCAACATTCCCTCCAGGAGTGCACTGAGGGCTTTTGTTTGTTTGTCTGTCTAAAGCTTCCCTGTGTTTTCCTTCTCTAATCCCTCTGTTTTTCTGCTCCCTCCACAGCCAAATCCATGGAAACTCAGAGAACCTTAAAGGTCCCTTGCGGGTCAAGTGTTATTTTTCTTCATATACCTGACTTTAACTGGTGGAATTGCTTGAAGGTTTCCCTCACTAGTTTGATAAAACTAACAAAGCTTCAGAGCAGGGTTGTTTAACTCTTGTTTTCTTACTCAATACCTGAATTTTCATCAGTCAGCCCGTAGAGTATAAAAACTACAACTAAGGCAAGCCAGGAGTTGGTCCAAGCTCCCTTAGAGGAGCGCATCCATCTGCAGTGGTCCCAAAACCCAGCCCCAAAGGACTCCAACAGTGTTCCCACCACCCTTTCTGGAATTCTGAGGTGCTGGTGGGTTGTACCCCAATCCTGTGTGCTCCAGGGATTGCACCTCAAAAATCATCTCACTGACAGGAGCCAGCGCTCCTCATCAGCACAGTCAGAGCCAAAAATCCTCGTGAAACCAACCCAAACTCTTCTGTGATTACCTGTGAGCCAGAGCTCACTAATTACCAGGTAATAAATTACCGGTTTGGGATGGAGAATCCCAAAATTCTGCTGACTTCTTCAGGGCTGCTGCCTCTCCCACCCATTCTCACACCTGGTCTCAAAACCCACCAGGCACCAGACCAACCTCTCCCACAGGACCTATCCCTGGCCGGGCTTGGTGTTGACAATTATCTGAATCCTGGTGGAATTGGAGGCTGGGAATTGATGGAAAGGCAGAACCAGCCAGCACTGGGCAAGCTCAGAGGTGATTTTGCCAAAGTTCTGTGCCCGAGAGCAGCCAGGGCACTCCTTGAGAAGAATGAAGGCAGGGATCCACCACCTCCTAATATTAAATATTCATCTATTCTCCACCAGACTAAACCTCTTTGTTTCCTGCCTCCTCTCCCTGCCGACGCAAACACGGCCCCAAACTTTCAGAAAGCCTCGGTGCATCCCAGCAAACCCCTCCTGGAGCCCAAACAAAAGCCCCACCAGCCCTTGCCACATCCCATCACGGCCCTAATAAAGATGTTTATACTTTTAACCACCGAATAAAACCCTCTAATCCCGCCGAGCTTGTCCCCCTCCACTCCACTCCTCTCCCTCTTCACTCCACGGCTTCATTTAGCAGGCCGGCGGTAAAAAAAAATTCATTAATTTTTATTAACAGGGAGAGAGCCATTTGTTCCCTGTGACAATATTTGACTTGTCGAAATGATTTTCACCTCTGCCATGAGGTGCGCGCTCCCCACATACATCACCCGATTACTCCGGGAGCGGCCAGAGTTGCAGTCATTAGCCAGTGAATTAACGACAATCCACAGCGCTATTAATCACGCTGACAAAAGCCTGAGCTCGCTGCTGACCCGAGCACGGCTCTGGGACACGAGCACAGGAGAGGAGAGCGCAGCCACAGGGCTGGGGAAGAAAGGGATTTTTTTGTGTTGTTGTGTTGTGTGTAGGGATTTTTTTATTATTATTTTTAATTTTTTTATTTTTTGTCTAGCATTCTCTCGCTAAGATGCTGAGGCAGGGAAAAAAGGGAGAGGGGAGAGAAATGATGGAGCAGAAGGTAAAAGTAGCTGTGCTCTGCAAGGTGAGGGCATCTCTGGCTGGTCCTGACAGCCCTCCTGCAACTTCCAAGCAGGAGAGACTGCAGGGGTTTGATCTTAAGGGACAGTCTGGGAAATTCTTGGAAGCACGGTTGGTTTGATCAAAGCTGTTCCTCAAGGCCTCTCCTCTCTCACCCTGCAGATTTCAGCTATCACAGAATTGGAGAAGACCTCTAAGGCCATCAAGCCCTAGATGCACCTTTCGTGTAACAACTGCCCCAGAGAAAAGGTGGACAGTGCATCAGACATCCCACCCCATGGAATCACAGAACCACTGAGGCTGGAAAAAATGTTTCCAGAAGGCCACTGAATCCAACCTGTGCCCCATCCCCACCTTGTCCCCAGCCCAGAGCACTCAGTGCCACGTCCAGCCCTTCCTTGGACACCTCCAGGGATGGGGACTCCAAACCTCCCTGGGCTGCCTCTTCCAAGGCCTGACCACCCTTTCCATGGAGAAATTCCTCCTGATGTCCAAGCCGAACCTCCCCAGGCTGAGACCATTTCCTCTCACCTGAGAGCAACCACATTTCACAGGGAACAGAGTGGATCCTCCCATCCCACCTCCAAAATATTGATCCCTGAGAACTGCTGGGATTGCAGATCCCAGAGCTCTGGCCACTCCTGCCTGGGAACACCGGGAAAGAAGCTATCAGAGAACATGGCAAGGAGCCCTCATTGTTTTCCTGCAACACAGCTTCTAATTTCAAGTTTCTGAACACTGCACGATGTTTAAAGAAGAAACACCCCAAACCCAAACACTACAATCCTTAGGAAACAGAATTTTTCCCAGTGGCACCATCATCATGTTCTTCAAGAGAGTGCTGCAGCAATCCAGGACAATACATGGATATAACTGCAGGGTTTAAACTCAGAAGTCACCAGAAAGAGCTGAAAAAGGGAATCTGCAGGAATGTGGTCCCATATGAACACACATGAACTCACACGAGCTCTGGAAGAACAGGGCAAAGAATGAATCTTTGCAATGGTTTGAATGTTCCTGCTGTACTGGACAATCCGTGGCATGGAAAGCACATTCCTGCAGCCTTGCCCTGTCCCATCAGTCCCCAACTCCCACCACAGCACTTCCAACAGTGAGACCATTCAGCATTGGGAAGATGATAAAACCATGGTGAGAATTCCAAAAATCTCCTTCGAAACTTTTAACTGCTGTCTTGTTGTTTTTTTTCCCCATTCATGACCTAATAAGGGATTTAAGGGCAAATTTTCAGAAGTGCTCAGTGGATTCTTCCCCCCCCCCAGTCCTGCAAACACACTGAGCTAAGTGCTGTGAGAGATGGTCATTCTCTCTTCAAACCCAGATATGTTTTCTCCAAGAAAAATCTCTTAAAAATCGAAGCAGAGATAAAGAACGCATCACAGATTTAAGGAAATTAATCTCTAAAAAGAGAACTTTCTGGAATAACTTCCAATAACCCAGGACTGGTGTGACACAGCCCTGTTTTTTGGGAGAATTTTGGTGTATTCTCACCTCTAACAGATTTTATACCTGCATTGCAACCCGGCACCTCCTGATCAACTCTCTGCACTCTCCATTCCTCCAGCCACTTTCCCTTCTCCAAATCCCTTTCCTAACCGAGCTGCTACTCCCCAGGTCGATGCTGTTCCCCTCTTTACCACACAGAATAATTCTAGAACCTGTTTCTTGTTACTCACTTTCACCGGTTTAATTCTCCCTTTTTGCAGCGAGGAATGTCGTAAGGAAAGCCGGGCTCGGAAATCCACGATTTCCTGCCAGTTAATTCATCTCAGCTAAACAGGAGGCAAGGTGATATTGCTGTTTAATGTTGCAGCCCCTCTGCAGCACTCCCCGGGGGCTCTAAAGGGATCCCATGTGCTCCCTGCACCACTGCCAGCACCGAGTGCCACCTTGGGCCAATTTGGGCTCTTCCACCCCCGAGCCATTTCTTCCCCTTTGCAACTTTTGTGAATTTGGACATCAAAGCAGGAACAAGAAGCAGTGGAGGTGCAAACCACGGGTCCTGAAGCCCTGGCAGAGGTTCCTGTGGCCTCACACAGGCGACTCCTTTTCATTTCAGAGCTCGGGTCAGATGCAAAATTAGCTTTAATGTTAAAAAAGCAAAGTTCTGCTTAAAATTTGTGCCTGTCTGGAGGTTTGGGTTGGGAGGGGATCCTCGTTCCAACGAGGAGGAAGGGGAACACTTCCAATGGGGCAGCCCTTTGGATGAGCCCTGCCCTTGTCACCCAACCCAGCCAGGTTTGGGGACAGCTGCCGAGTCAGGGCACCCCAGGGCAGCCTCAGCATCCCTGTGGCTCAGACAGGAGCTTTTCCTCGCTCCCAGTCCCATTCCCTGACACACACAGAGCACAACTGCTGCGGGAAGAGAAGGGGAAAGTTTTATTGTCATCCAGACCAGACACGGGGAAAGAACCCTCAGCCTTACTACAGACCTCCCCCAGGAGTGTCCCCAGCTTCCTCAGGGATCCCACACTGAGCTTCCTGATCTCCTCACTCACAGGAGGGGGATTATTGATTGGAATAATGGAATAAAGTGAATTTTCCCCATTTAACCACTGGTGGTTCCCACTCCACCCCGTTTTCACCCACGGCTCCTCTCTCCACTGTTAATTATGAACATTTCCATTGCAACCTGATAGCCAAACCCAGGACTCGATGTAAAATCCACACAACTGCTTCATTCCTGCTGGGATCTCCTCACACAAATCTACAACATCTCCTCCTCCTGTGTTACTCCTTCTAGAAATACTTTTGCTGGGTTGTACATCAGGGCAAAAATAATCCACATTCCAGCCCCGGCCATTAACACACCAAAATCCAAGGTTTTCTCTTCCCCCCAGCTCGGCCTTGCCAGGCCACAGCACGCAGCAGTCAGCTGCAGTCCAGCCAGCCATTTCTCTGCCTTTGAAGCTATTATTAAGAAAAATATTTGAGATAAAAATATTTTTACATTTTGCTTCTGCTGGCCAGCGATTGTCCCACAAGTCTGAAATATTAACTGCTGGTGAGTGGGACTTTCAAGCTTTCTTCTAGAGAGGGAAAATTCTTCTGCTGTCAACCAGGTGTCTAAAGGGCTGCTGCTTTTCACTGTTGATTTTTCAGGGGAAAAAATGCAGATGCACTGAAAGGACAGCACTGAAAATTAACGTTTTATTTTGAATTAAATTCTGCTCCTGTTAATGACTGGAAGCTGTGACTGCCCCATCCCTGGCAGTGTCCAAGACCAGGTTGGAGCAACCTGCTCTATTCTCTTTTTGAGGTAATGCTTTAAAAATTATTTTCCTTAAATCAGGGATGGGTTCTTTATCTCTGGTGTGATTTTTAGGAGATTTGGCTTTGAGAACACAAATATCTGCCTTTAGAAAGGAGAATGAACATCTTTTAACTTGCCTGGGGCAAAGGACAGATCCAGACTCTGAAACTTCACTTTATGTTCTTTATGTCCAGCAGGAAAATAAAGAGCTGAGTTACGTTAAAAATAAATAGATAAAACCAAAAACAAGATCAACAGTCCCCACAACAAACAAACAAACAAAAAAACTCAATCACAACTTTTCCAATCCAGTTCCTGGATATGATCCTTGTTATCGTGGAACATGATTTTTTTAAAGTTCATTTTTAGAGAAAAAAAACCCCACCAAATTTTGAAGAGCTCAGTGTATGTTAAATGACAGGTATTTCCAACATTTTCAATTAACTGTAAATAATAATAATTTTTTTTAATGAAATCATTCAATTCACAGTGGATTCTGTTTTGCTACATCTGGGATATCTTAGTCCTTTTGTGCTTACTCTTTTCTGGTATTAAAATCAGGTCAGTTCAGGTCAGAGCTCAATTTTTCAGCTTTTCTGAAATAAAACACTACAAAAAATATTCAAGTCTGGCCATTTTCACAATTTTCCATTTTCTGATGGAAGCTCCTTTCCAAATCCTACTTCCAGTGTTTTTTTCCTTCTTTTAGAAAACAATTATCTGTTTAAAAAACATCCAATTCTAGTTCAACCTGGACAGAGCTGCCAGTTTACCACTAATATCATCCTTTTTTTTTTTAAATTTTAAGCTCCATAAAAGTATTTCTAAAAATATGGACAACCAAGAGGATGAATCTGAGCTGGACATCCCAATTTTCCACACCAACCAGGGCTGCCTTGACTTGGTGGACACAAATTGGGGACCCAGGGCTGAGGAAAAAAAAAAAAAAAAAAAAAAAAAAAAAGGCAAAAAGGAAAATCTGGCACTGAGGGTTTTTTCCGTGCCACTTTCTGGCTGCTTTATTCCTTCTTGTGAAATGCCTGCTGAACGAAAACATCCCATGGCTCACAGACTTTTCAACTTAGGGTCTTCAGCCCCACATATTTTTCATATTACTCATATTCCCCTGCTTGAGTTAAACTCAAACAGGCCTGGAACAACTTCATTAACATAAAACCACATGATAATGGGAAACAGAGCCTTTTAATGGTTTATTTTCTTATTATCTTTTGATATATTTCATCTTCTCCCCCTTCTCCGAGTGCTACTACATTCTGGTTTCACTCTGCTGCCTGGGCCTGGCAGGGATCGAGCATCCAACACTGGATTCTGGAAATTCAGGAATTTTTAAGCTCATGGGATCAGTTTGGTACCAGGGCCATCACAAAAGCTTCACTAAAAGTTTAAGAAAGAGCCTTTATTTATTTAAAATCAATGTATTAGATACCTTGTTCTACCCTGAATACCCCTACAGCATGTAACACTTCATCTGAATGAAAAAAAGAGTTGGTTTGAGCCCCAGAATTTGGTAAGAATTCCTGGGCTGGGATGCTCAGGGAATATGGCAAGGGAAGAAGCTCTTTTGCAATACTGCAAAAAGTTCTTTTTGTCACAAGACCACAATTTCAAAATTTAGGAGTTGCAACATTTTTTTTAGGAAGCTTAAAGAAATCAGAAATTGCATCTGATTCAGGATGACTCTTCTAACCTTTTTCAGACATCCTTGTAAGAATGAATAAATAAATCTTTACAGGATTTCTACTTTAAAACAGTTGCTTTATTTCTTTGCCTTTTTAAACATGTCTTAATTTTTTTTTTTCCCCCAGCAGTTTAAATGCTAAAAAATTGCCACAACTTCCCCTCTATTTTGCCCATATTAGGTTCAATCCTAATTAACCAAAAATCTCCAGGTGAGTGTATTATGTCTGACTACAAAGTCCATTAACTTGGTATTTACTCTATTGCTTGAGAGGCTCAGCAGCAGCCTTAGACTCGTCCCTAAAAAGAGGAAGGGCAATTCCTGGGATTCACATCCTCCCATAGCTGCAAGCGGAATAAATGGGAGATGGAAATCAGCGAGATATATTAGCACCACTCCTTATTTTTCATTCCCCTCTGTCTCTGCCTCCCGAAGAATATCGGTGATGAATTTGCAAATGGCTCTGGCTGATGACAGAGTTGGTTTTGGTTTGTTTTTTTTTTTTTTAGCCTTCATTATTTATCCCCCCCAGTGCACACCTCGACCGGGGATTCCAGTGACAAATGCAGGAATAAAAGGCAAAGACAATATTGCGGCGGCGCGGTGTAAATCTCCTTTTACGCATTATTAATTTAGAGAAATCCATTATCCCATCGGGCTCCGAGGGGAGGACAAGGTTACATAAGAGCTGGTCGAGGCAGCTGGGGGTCACCTGCAGACAGAGCCCCGCTGCCACCACCCAAGGATGCTCAGTTTCCTTAAAAAATGGCATTTTTCACGGGTGTTCTTCCCCTTAATCCCTCTCCTTGCTTTGGTTTGGCAGAGGCAGGAGGGTGCTGAGTCCTCAGAGCGAGGACAGAGGTGTCACAGAGTGTCTCAGTGTGGGTTATTCACGGGAACAACCACACATCAAGGCTGAGAGAAGAATAAACCCTCCTCTGGCAGCCCAGCACGTTCCACCTCTCGCTGGAGTTGGGTGCGTGGGGATGGGAGAGGAAAGAGGGAGAAATTAGCCCTGGTTGGAGAAGGTTTTTCTCTGCTGTGGGCCCCTAATTCACCATGACCTGGACAAGGGCCCAAACTTGTGTCGTGTGGGCCACCCACAAGCTCTTAGGTAGCAAAACTCCTGATCCTGCCCTGCCCTTTCTCCAAATTCTTTGAATAAATGAACAAAAAATTTTAAAAAGTCTCCTTCTCCCCTGTTCCCCTGTCCTCTTTGCCCAGGGATCAAATCCTGGGCAGTGTCCTCCAGCACAGGGCTGGGGAAGGCTGAGCACAGGCTCCCTCTCCACCCCTCTCAGAAGGGGAGGAAATGCTGCTCCTATCGGGAGGAAGGAAAGAGGAAAACAGATGGAAAGTCCTCAGAACGGGAACAAGTGCCTCTCGAACAATACAACAGGTCCCTTTAGCTCCAGAATAACAGAGCCCTTCTGTGGAAATCTAAATACAATCAAGGCATCGACAACAAAGATAACGGGGAAATAATTCTGTGAACCTGGAGCCGGGGGCCCCGGCCCCATCCAGCCCCCTCCAGGCTTTGATTTCACTTGATTTATTTATTTATTGTTTAAACCTTGCAACAAAAGAGTTGGGAGTGAAATACCCCAAACTGGGGTTTGTCACCAGCTCAGTCCCTGTGCTGTGACCCCCTGGGTTATTTCATCTGCTCTGCAAATCTGCTCTGGGTTTGTGCTTTTCAAACCGACAGCTTTCTGAGGGAATCTGATTAATTTCAGTCCTAAAATGTCACTGGGGTTCTGTCTGTGTGTGCCTAAAGGATGAGGTGGGACTAAGGATGGTCAGCGTGCTATAAAATATATATACACACACTAAATATACATATAAATAAAACAGTATATTGAGTATAAAACAGTTCTGCCTCTGCTCCTGATGATGCAGCTCAAGTGAATCCAAACAGACACATAAAAGGAAGACAAACATCAAATTTCTCAAAACCCTAAAAAGGGCTAAATTCTCATTTGATCACCTTGTACACTCAGGACTGTTGTTAACTTCTCCCAGTCATCAATATTTGAAAGAGCTTTTAGGAAAATAGTTGGTTTAGATTGTTCTTTACATTCTAAAGTACAACTTCCCTTCATAACTGGAAATAAAATATTATCAAAGATACTGTTTTAAGCTTTCAATTCGAGTTTGGGTGTCCCAGAATTTGCTTCCCAATGGAAACACCAGAAAGGAAATGTCTGTGTGGAATGTGGGCACTTGCAGCTTTCTGAAAAATTAGGTTTTCTTTAAGATGTCCAATATTGGAAACTTAAGCTCTCCAGTTCTCTTTCAAAATGTAGACTATGGTTCATTGATTTCTTCCCTTCTGAACTGAGGGACTCAGTCAAGGGGCTTGAAAATAAGATACTTAATAGTAATTTTAAACCCCCTAATTTGTTTGCCCTCCCCCATGCTCCCTATACCTTCACAATAAATCCTTTGAAAAACTGGAAATGCTTTAGTGAAAAGACTGATGGGAAACGTTAAAAAATATCAGGCAGGCAACATCAAGTTATCTCTGTTATTTTAGGCCAAACGTGTTTCCTGCTTTTTTTTTCCCCCTTCGTTCTCCCTCCAGGCCTGCAGTGGAGCCTGGGCCGTGTCCCATCCACGGCAGGTCCCTTGTGCTGGGGTTTCCTGGGGGAAAAATCCTCCTCCTGCAGTAGCACCTCCACCTGTGCAGAGCCCAGGAGCCACGGGCAGGTGCCAGCCCAGCTTGGGGACAGTTTTTCCCAAGAAAATCCAACCCCAGCTGCACATTCCATGGCTGCTGCCAGGAAAGAGCCCCCTGATTTCCCAGCTCTGGGATGGGGTTCACCTTGTGTGAAGGCTTTTCCTCTATAGGGATTTCGGTTTTAAAGCATCAATATCCCATAAAATCGGATTATTTCAGGCAACACCTGAAAGCCCACTGTGCCACCAGTGTCTGAAAAACTGCCATGGGAACTGCCATGCAAGACACTGAAATTTATGGGGAAAAGCACAAAGATATTTCCATCAGCCCTCAGTGCAGTCAACGAAAAGGGTCATTATTGCACCTCGGCGTCCTGCTCTAATAAAACAGAAATTAGTGTGTTTAATAACAGCGCAGAAGGAAGGCTCTGGAGTACAGCAGTGGATAATTTGTCAGTGATTAGAAGGTCAATGGGTCAACTCAGGAACAACCCAGTGGCCTCACCTGGGGGGGAGCCCCGTCTGTAACAGGAGAAAGCCCCTCCTTTGTCCCAGCCGTGTCACCATGGAGCCTTATCAAAACAGAGCTGGGACTTATCAGTCACGAGGGAGGCAGAGCCAGGTGACTGCAGAGTCCATCAGCAGGGCCTGCAATTCCCACACGGGGCTTGAAATCCTTCTAGAAAACAAGAGTTGCTTTTCCCCCAATGTAAATAGCTCCCCCTGTAAAAAAAAAAAAATGCTGATTGCACTTTCATCACAAACTTCTTTTATGGGATTACATCACTTCTGCAGGGATATTTTATATTTTTTTAATCCCAGTCATCTCAAATGGGAAATTCTGCAGGAATAACAATGGTTTTTGCTTGTTCGTTTGTAATGCCAGCACCACTCGCTGCTGACCCAGTCCTGGATAACTCCAGGTCTGTTAAACACAATGTTGGTTTCATCCCTTGGTAAATCCCGGCCAAAAAGATGCTGCTTGATAACCCAGAAAGGTGAATTGGTACCTGCCAACCCTCAAACCCAAAATTCTGTGTTTTTCTGCACACCTTTGCTGGTGTCACTGACAAGGGGCTGCCACGCTCCCCACACTCTGCTGGGTTTTGGGGACAGCAGGGAGGAAAATCCAGAGCTGTGAACCACAGGCTCATGGAATTTCTGGGCATTTTCACACGTTTGTAGATCCCTTGTAGGGTGCAGCTTTTGTGTGCACCCAGCCAATTCCAACCATCCCTGTGTGTGTGCAGTAATGTCATTTACAGGGACCACAGCTCAGAGCAAACCCCTCTGGTACCAGGGGCCAGAGAGACAAAACCTGCACAGAATCCCAGGAAACTTTAACATGAACAGACAAGAAAATGACAGATGAGCAACAAAACCCTAAAAACCCAAACCCTGGGGATGTGGTTTGGCCAAAGTGATGGAGCAAGGGTCATGGATCTGTCTGGGCTGTTACTAAATCCTATTTCAAAGCTTTTGATGCAAACCCCGCTCTGTTTTTCACTGCTGGGGCTCCCAGGAGCTGAGCCTGGTGCCAGGGATGCTGTGCTGGGCACTCAGGGCTACGTGGGCACCAGTCCTTTCCTGACCCTTCTCAGGAATCCCACAGGGAGGGAATGATCCTGCAAAGTGCTGAGCACGTTTCCTGGGAGCATCCCATCCTGTCAGTGACTCCCACAGAGCTTCCCCTGCGCCGAGCCCAGAGTCCCACAAAGATCACAGGTGTCACCTTGGCAAAAGGTTTTCCTAACAAAGTGTTTAAGGTGTCATGTGACCTGATATTGCTTTCAAAATTTAATTCATGAGTAGGCAGCAGAGACCAGTTCTGGTCTTTGAAAAGGCTGAAAGTTCACTTATGCAAATAATGTTTATTATTTAAACATAAAATAATAATTTCAAAAAAATAGTGTAAGTCTATTCCATTTGCTTTTAACACAGATTAAAGAAGGTTGGATATATTAGCTACAAGTTTCAGTGCACACGAGCACACACAGCAGCAGGTTTGTGTTTCATGAGATCAGGTTCCATCCAGAGTGAAGGGACAGAAAAGCTGAATTTGAATTGATAATAACATTGTGACTTGAGCTCCAAGGAATTCCCTCCCCACCACACCCCCCCTCCTTTTTTTTTTTTTTTTTCCCTTTTTGCTTAAAATAATTAAATTGGATGAGGCAAGATACCTGAGCAGTGAACTTTTCCATTCCTCCATTTCCAAAGAAATAAAATCTAGCAACAACTTTATGCAAAAGCTTGTGCTCTCTGCCAGTGGGTCAGTGGCCAACTTAACCATAACAAATAATAGTCTAGTCTTTCAAAGTTTCAACTTTTTTTGATGGTTTTTTGGGGATTTTTTTTTTTTTTTTTTTTTGGGAAAGAGGAATCCGAGTGCTGGAAGACAGTTTGGATTTCCTCGGCGTCCTTCCCCTGCCAAGTGGCGTTTTCCCTCTGGCTGCTGAGCACATCCCCCTGTGAACATCTGCAAACTGCAGCTCCAGACAGCCCCGCTGCAGCAGCCCTGACAGCAACTGGGGGCAGCTCTGCTCTGCAGTGATGTCATTCCCTAAATCCACTCCGTTCAGGGAACGTCCATTCTCAGTGCCCCTTCCCTGCCTTTGCTCTCTCTACAACTCTTGGTTGTGGAGGAGTTAAAATATTTCAGTTCTGAGTTAAGGAACAGTAAAAGTTCTAGTCCAGAGACGCTTTTTTCCCCTCCTTTCCGATGGTGATTGGCTTCCCCTGCACCTCTTTTGTTTTGAGAATTTTGGAGTATGCAGGCTTGTGTAATGCAGAGATTGCTTCCAATTTAATTTAGTTGTTTTGTCTTTTATCATAATGGAAACGAGCGCAGGATCCTTCCCAGGCTTTCTGCCATGAAAGAGGAGGCAGATTTCACTGCTGTGGTTCCCCAGAACGACAGGGGAGGGAGAGCAGGGGGAGAAGGATTAAATAAGATGCTCATGGAGGGTCAGACAGCAACTTCTGCATTGCCAGCAGCGCCCAAAACTCTGCTCTTGCACTCTGTGAATCAACATTTCCCCAAGAACTGCACGGGATCTGCTGGGTGCCATCCCCTGAGAGTCTAAAACAGTTCTCGAGCCCTTTCTGTGTTTTGGTTTGATTGGTTGTGGTTTTTTAGGAAGGAATTTCAGGAAGGGCCCTGGCACAGGGTGTCCAGAGCAGCTGTGGCTGCCCCAGGATCCCTGGAAGTGTCCCAGGCCATGATGGAAGAGGATTGGAGCACCCTGGGATGGTGGAAGATATCCCTGGCCAAGGCGGGGGGGAAATGGGATGAGTTTAAGGTCCCTTCCAACCCAGCCCATTCTGTGATTCTCCTGTTCCTGGAGAAGAATGTGACAATGATGGACTCAATAAGAAAATCCTCTGCTTTTGGATGCAGAATTCAATGTGGATTCAGATAATGACACCAACATTTTGCCCCTATTGCCAACCCCCTATTGCTGGGTTTTCTCTGAATGTGTTTGAGTTTTTAGGCCTGTGCTGGATGGTTGGGTCAACCACACTCAGTGTTTGTGTTCTCAGTTCATTTTGGCTCTTGAGGCTCCTTCCTGCAGGTCCATGGCAAAAGCACTGCCAAAATACAGAGTTCACCCTCCAAAATTCCCTGCAGGAGCCTGGGGTTGGTCAGTGCAAACACCCCCACAAAACAGTGCCTGGGCTGGACTTTTTGAAACAGGAAAATAATAAATAGTGGCTGATGGCTTCTCACATAATCAATATTTGCTCTAAAGATCATCATCCAGGAGAAACACGCAAAACTTTCAGGATTTACAGATGTTTTTCCCACTTAACAGATCCTCCTATGAAGCACAAAAACCAAACTACAGGTACAGAGAAAAACCTTGGGGGTTTTACTTCAGGTACACCCCAAACCAACCCATTTTTTGGACAGCCTGGATTCCAGGACAGCTGGAGGTCACAGATCTCTGTGGAATGGCACATCCGACAGTAGGAGACCTGATTTTGGTGGCAGAGGTACTTCTGCCTGTGGGACAAAATGGATTTCATCACATTCTCAATAGCCAGCCAGCTACATGAAAAGGTCCAAAAAAATATTATCCTGAAAGGATGAAGCAAATCTTGAGGACCAGAAGATATTTGATTATTTGTGACGGTGCTTCTACTCTTACACACACCAGGAAAATTCAGGATTTCTGCCACCAGCAGCAAGGGATTATGAACCCAACAGGAAGGTTTAATCCCACTGAACAAAATGTGGGTCAGGATCAAATCACCCAATCTATTCACCTTTATAAGTGAATAAACATCTCAGTCATTGTTGGTGGAGTGATTTCCACTGCTGTTCTTTGTCTCGCTTTTAATTCTTTACAGTTTACAGTAAAGGAGCTGAAATTCCTCTCGGAAAACAGGAATAGGCACAGGAACTTTGAGACACAAAATCCATTGTGGAATAAAACTGAATTGTTAACAGGACCCTTCTAGCAACAAGAATCAGAGAAAACCAGGCAGAGAATTCATCCCCTGAGAATTGTGGCCATGATGATGAGAGGACACCACATGCAGCCTGCAATCCCATGGGTGTTCCCTCCTCCAGTTGGGTGGGAATCATCCCAATGTTTGCACAGCCCCGGGGCAGGCACAGCCCTGTGCTGGCCAGGTACGGATGCACCAGGCCAGCAGTGCATCGTAATCATTCCTGACCAAAATGCCACAAGGATTTGAAGATACACAACACGGAATCAGCACATTCAGAAACTTCTCCGGAGGCGTTTCCCAACAGGCGGCCGCAGCCGCGTGATCTGATAATCCCTGTCAAAAGCACAGAGCAGATCACACGAAATCACAGAGTTACACTGAATCGTGACACTCCACAAACATGGCAGGAGAGCCTCACTTGTTGACGTGTGGGATAAATCCAAATACCTGCTCCTCGTTCCCTTGGCCGGCTGGTGAGCCAGAGCTCTCCGTGGTTTGCTGGAAACCCCTGCAGAGCTCCAAGGTTCTGATTGCCCTGCTCAACTCCTCTCTAAACACGAATCAGCAAGACACAGCCTGCACCCCTGCAAGTGCAAGAGCTCCTCTGCTCCAGGGCTAAAGGGGTGGAGAGGAGAGAGGAAGAAACCCACACACAACACAACACAAACAGAGCCAAGCCCTGCCGAGGTATTTGTCCACCTGCTTGGACTGCACAGGACTGGAGCAAAGCAAACACAATCCCTGAGCTATCAGCAGATAGCACAGTTCATGGTTAACTTCAAGTAGCACGGAACACACCTCTTGAGAAACAGCAGCAGCTCAAACAACTTGAGAACAAAACTGAAAACACAGACACGCCCAGCACCTTCGGAAGGGGGGATGGCCCTGGCTCCCAAAACTCAGAACTGAAAGTACACGAGGTCACTGCTGCTGCACTTCCACAGCAGCTGAGGACAGGGGAAAACTGAAATGTTCTCTAATCCCTACCCAGCAGCGCTTTTCACCTGCCTCTTTTCACCACATTGAGCCCCGAAAGATGCTTTCTGGCCTCCACACCTCCACCCAGAACACAAATCTCTGAGCTGTTTCTCTCTCTGATAAGGGTTTGCAGCGTGTCTAACACAGGGTTTGTGGGTGAGCCTTGCAGAGGCTGGGCCTCAGAAATTCTCCAAGATGAACAATCCCAATTCTTGTAGCAGAACTGCTCCATCCCTCTGATCCTTCTGACCTCCTCTGGATCTATTCCAGCAGCTCCCTGTGCTGGGCCCAGGGCTGGAGGCAGCTCTGCTGGTGGGGTCTCACCTGGGCAGGGCAGAATCCCCTTTTCCTGCTGCCCAGGCTGTGGGATCAGCCCAGGACTCAGGGAGTTTCTGGGCTGGGGCATTTCTAGCCTCCCACCCACCAGCACCCCAAATCCTTCTCCCCAGGGTGGTCCTGGATCTGGGTTGATCCCAGGGCTTGGGTGGTCCTGGATCTGGTTTGATTCCAGGGCTTGCCCTGATCCAGAGTGAAGCTGGCAGCAGGGCTAATCTCAGGTAAAGCAGAATTCCCACACACAGCATCCATTAGGGCCTGTTAATATCAGGATTACAGATATTAATAACTCCTCCAGTGGATATTAATATCATGGGTTCAACCCTTCACCGGGGAACACCCACCCTGACAAATCCCTCACACACCAACCTTTTTTTTTTTTTTTTTTTTTTTTTTCTCTCAAACCATCCTAAACAGAAGCCTTTATAACCTCTTCAGTAAAGTTTAGTCTGGGATTAGCAGGAGGGCAGCAGCTCTGTGCCTCTCCATCCAGCACACACATTTCTCCCCCCACCTCTCACGACAAAGGAAGGCAGAGGGAGGTGATGGCTCTTTCCACTCCCCTGATTTATAACTGTCCCTGGCTATAGGTCAAAGGAATGAGCAGCACCTGGGGAGCACGGCCGAGGCAGGAGAGCAACCCCAGAGTGCAGGGGAGATAACTACCCCGGCTGGGCAGACAAATTAGATAATTAAATGGAAACAGGCGAGATAAATTGCACTTTCTTAATTGGGTTATCAAGAAACAATAGTGACTATGAATGACCTCACTGTCTGTGTAGTCTAACACTTCTCTCTGTAGGAACTAGGAGGGAGTTATTCGTCTAGGCCAGGGTTATTGTTGGCCTAGAAAATGAATGTTTAAGAACAACTAGTGTTTTTTTTTTTTTTTTCCCTTTCACCAGAAGCCATTACAGATAAAAATCTGAGGTCTGCCGATTTGGGAAGTGTGAGTGTGCACAGGAAGGAAGGAGAAGGATTGCACGAACCTGGGAGTAGATATCTCACCAAAGTGAGCTGAAGTGCAGGTCACTGGTGATGGATCTGGGCTTGCTCACACCCACCTGGATGGCTCAGGGGAAATGGGTGTGTGCCCTGTGTGTGTGCAGAGAGAGGCAAAAAAACACTGCAGAGCTCCTGAGATGCTCCAGAGAACACACTGGACAGAGGGCAGGAGACTGGGGATGAGTCAGCCCCCAGCCAGGCCAAAAAAGGACCCACAACTGGGATTTTATGGCTCAAACCTTCTCTCCACCACAAGTGTGGATCTTCCTGGAAGATCTGCACGGGGAGAGGGGAGGAGAAGGGAGAGTGGGAAAGCTCCCAGCTTCTCCTTGAGCATTAGTGGTGGAGGTGAAAGGGATGAACAGACTCAGGACCACAGGATCCAAACTGACCTGTGCTGGAAAATCAGGATATGCTGACCCAGACTCCTGATGCAAGGCCAGGGTCAGACCCTTAATCACACTCACCTCAGTCCTCCTCCCTCCCTGTGTGCCCTTAAGGACATGGAAAGACTTGGCTCCTGGCTGAGCCTGGCTCAAAGCCTGTCAAAATCTCTAATGCCAAATCAAAACTCTTCCTTACAGGGTCCTGCACCACAGGGGGTTGGTATCCAGTACACACATTTTCACAGGAATGAGTAATTCACAAGATTCACCGGTACTGCCAGGCAAGGCAAGGTGGCCACTAATTCTGTATTTTTACAGCCCTGGTGAAAACAGACCTAGGAAAACAGTGCTCCAAAAATGAGCCTGTGTAGACTGAGCCAAGCAAATATTGAGCCGTGTCACCTCTTCAGCAAAATTTGAATTACACCCACTTCTTACTATGCTGCTACACAGCCTAAAGCCATCCAAATCCACTATTTTAAATCGTTTTGGGTAATGTCAGGATCTTGATACTATCTGTGGAGTTATCACTCCATCAAGCTCAGATCCTGTTTGGAAAAAAACTAAAAAAAAAAAAACCCACCAAAAAACCCCTAAAAAATAAAAATTATATCCAGAAGTCCTTTGGAGCAAACCATACCAAACAACTCCCATGCTCGCAGGACACGGGGAGCAGGGGTGGGAAGCTGAATGTGGACTTTCAAAGAACATTTGGAAGAAAGAACAAGCATATGGCTTATGTTTAAAAACCTCTCTTGATTCAACGACCCCGAGGCTATGGGGCTGCCTTGAAGCCCCTCGGTCTGGGCTCTCTGTGTGCTGTGTTTTGTTAAAACAGCCCCTTTTACCCTTCCCTGAGTTAATGAACATTGTGATCTTTGCTCGTGCTCCGTTGTTAACATGCTGAAATGGATTCTAATTCCACACATGCTTCCATGTTCCTCTGGTCCCCATTTAGGACACCGAAAGTTGCTGCACCCGACCAACTCCACGGCAGAAAAGGCACTGCAGGATGTTTGCAGCTTGTCAGCTTCCACCTGAAGCACTTCCTCAAGGGAAGCAGCTACCTCAAGCTACTTTTACTCCAGGTTCCTATTAAGATACCGCGTTCTCCCTCCTTGTTTTTTATTCAAAATGACAGGAAACCAAAAACATCAAGTGTGGACCTTCTCTTTAAGCCTCCGAGAGATGTAATGAAAAACATAACTGAGGGCTGCATCCAAGAACTTGTTTAAATATTTCAGCTCTGGGAAGGCCACTGACGTGCTTCAGATGGTTTCCCAGGATGGGACACCTTTGAGACCCAAGCAGTATCAAGGAAAAAAAATGAAGGTTCTCCCATTTCTCCTGCACCTCGAGTTCAAAGATTTCGAGCACTTGGGCAATGTCCACACCCTCACTGCAGCAGAGGAGGAGTGACATCTCCATTTTTAGCAAGAAACAGCCTGAGGCACAGAGAATAACAGAACCTATGGCTCCCAGACAATGCATAATTGGGGGGGAAAAAATGAATGTGAACAAAAAAGCCATGGAGTGGTTGACCAGTCACACGCCCCGTGCACAGCCCAGGTCCATTCCTGTGTCCCAAGCCATTAAATATTAACAGGCTGGCAGCAAAGGGAGCACTTTCTGAAAGGAAAGATGACAGGACTTTCCACCTTGAGAAATATCAGGAATTTACCCCATCAGACTCCAGCTCCCTCCAAGCCCCTGAGGATATTGGCTGCCTGATTGGATCTGCTGCAGAGAACAGGGACTGAGAACATCCCAGTTCTCCTCCTCTCCCTCTCCCAGGCAGGGGAACCCTCTCCCCTTTTTTACTTCTCAGGGAAATCTGAAATGAGAATTTCTCCAGCATTTTTATTTAATTTTTTTTTTTCTATTAGTGGATGGGACTTTCTACCCCCAAAAAATCCCCCAAATATCTGGAAACAGCTCAGTTAAATCCAGCACTTCCACAGGCTGAGGTTTAACAAGGCAACTCTACAAGAATGAATATTAACGTGGCAAAGTCTCCTACTTTTATCTTGTTAACATCAGACATGCAAATAAATCTTTCATTATTTACAACTCTGGATTTCCTGTGACTGACAGTTTGCAAGCAGAGTAGTAATTACATTTAATTTTAGCTGAAGTCAGGTCATTTTACTCCTAAATTTTTAAAAATAAATTAATTAAATCATCCCCCTAGCTGCTGCCAGATGACTAAAATTCGCTTTTGAATCCATTCAGCCCCTTCTTAAAGGAACAAAGCCATGAATGTTCCCCCAAAAGCAGTATCCATGATGGATAATTTCCCTTTATGTATGAGATCAATGGATATGGGTTCAACATAAAAATTGCAGCTCCCATTCGGGAGATTTACATGAACCCTCTGCAGTCCTACTTTATAGTCAAGCAGAGGAGAGTTAATTATTTCTCCAGAATTTATCTTCTAAATGGATATTCAGTGGCTCTGTTTTTCACCCTACTTTGCAATGAACTCTGCACTTCCCTACTTTCCTCCCAGGAAGAGGCAATCGAAGACAAAAGCCTGCAAATGATAGACAAGGGCAGAGGCCATGTCCAACTTTGATATCTTGTTGATAACGTATTGTACAATTAGATCAATTTGACAATTTCCATTATGGCTGATAAAATATTTATCGAGCCTTGGAGATGATGTCTGATCCCTGCGCCATTTGTTTCACTAATGGGGGAGATATTTACCAAATCAGGGGAAAGCATTCAAATTTCACATCCTCATAGCCTCCCCAACATTAGATTTGCAAATTACTGGCTGAAGCCATAAATTACAGCAGAGCACAGCCAGGCTGATGCCAGGCTGACAGGGTAGGTGGATGGCTGGCGATGACATTGTTTCACAGGAGCATTAATCATAGCAGCAAAGAAAATACTCTCAAATTGGTCCATAAGTCTAAATATTAAGGAATGAGAAGCGGGTTGCCGGGAGATAGCTTTAGCTGCAGCTGGAAAATTAGGAAATGAAAAACCCTTTCTATTATTTAACAAATCATCTTAATAATGTTTTATGCCGTAGTGCCAGCAAGCAAAGGAAATTCCTATTCTTGCCCATTTGCTCTTTATCCTCATTGCTCTTTAATAGGAATATTAATAATCTGAGGATTGGTGCAGATGTAGCCCGAGCTGTATTTTTCTTCTGCCTAGTAGCTTAACTAGAACCAGGATAAATACTGGAGGAAAATAGAATTTTGATTTCCATGTTTAAACCGTTTGCTTTGTCAGCAACACCAGCGGGGGTGTGAGCTCCTCTTCTGTTCTGCTCAAGGTCAAGCACATGTTTACTTCTGTGCAGGCCAAACTTATTAAAATCCCACAAATCAGATAAACAGCAGAATCCAGCTTACCACGGATGAGAGTGGGGCCTGTAATCTCATGGGGGGGAAAAAAAAATACAGGTATCATTGTTGCTTAAATACGAGCCCTGCTGATTAATTTAAGAGCAAAGCACCAGCTTTACAGGGGTGATTAGACAAGGAACAGCTTCAAATGCTCCGTTCTCAGGGCACTGTCAGCCCTGAGCCCTCCCAGCACCCTGGCCCAGGGTTGCTCAGACACCACTAAAATAAGTTGAAGGTGACACATTTGTCTGGCAGACGTAATTAAAGGTATAATGTTGGTGCTAAAGGTCAGAGCTGCAGAGTCCTAAGGCAAAAACACTCGGAAGGAAAGAGCTGGGAAATGAGGGAATGAAGAATGAGGCTGCTCAAGCACCTGAGACCTCTGAGGGAGCCAGGGGAAAGGATTCTCTCTGCTCTGCTCCTGGGAGATCCCACCTGGAACACTGCAAACACTTTTGGTGCCCCCAGGATAAGAACATGGAACTGTTGGAGAAAGTCCAAATGACACCATGAAGTTCCCAAGGGAACTGGAGCACCTGCCCTGTGGAGCCAGGCTGGGAGAGCTGGGAATGCTCATCCTGGGAAGGGAAGGTTGTGTGGAGACCTCACAGCACCCTCCAGGATCCAAAGAGGCCACAGAGGAGGAAGAAATGCTCTGGACCAGGAGTTGGAGTGGCAGGACAAGGGGGAATGGGTTCAGACTCCAAGGGGAAGTTTAGGTGGGATATTGAGAAGGAATTCCTCCCTGTGAGGGTGGTCAGGCCCTGGCACAGGGTGCCCAAAGAAACTGTGGCTAACCCTGGAATCCCTGGAGGTGTCCTGGACAGGGCTTGGAGCACCCTGGAATAGTGGAAGGTGTCCCTTAAGAGATGATCCTTAAGGTCTCTTCCAACCCAAGCTTTCTATGATTCAAACTGAACTTGCAAAGCTTTGTCTCTCAAGCCTGATGTTCAGCTTTTCCTACCTTTCACCAGTAAAAAAACAGGTCACAGAGCTCAGAATTCCCACAGGATCCCAGCTGCTCAAGGGCTGTGCCTCAGTGGTTCCTATTGATGTCTGGATTTCCAACAGAACTCCATACCCAGGGCATATCCACATCTTCAGGAAACTCCAGCTGTTATTCAGTGCCTAAATGGCACTTGAGCATCACATTTTGGGTTTTTGGACACACCACTGGTGTTAGGCATCCGTTCCACCTTTAAAAATCCTCTGGAAATTTAGAGGAGGGTTCATAAAGGAGCCTGAGACTGAGCAGGGCAGCGTTTGCACAGTCACAGTGTCAAATAAAATGCTAAAGAACGGGTTTGCCTCGAGCTTTGCCTCTGTCAAAGCCTTCAGCACTATCTCTGTCTGCTGGATTTGTGGGTTCCATCAAAAGGAGCAGCACCAGGTGACCATAATGGTCTTCTGTTGTGTAGCTCCTCCTCCCCTTCCCAAGGGAAGATGTAATTTCCTTTCTTCACTGGGGAAAAATGTCTTAATCACCAGGGCCTGCAGACTGTCAGCCTTTCCTGCTGAAGCAGCTCCTCCTGCACAAAGTGAGACAGCAGGAAATTGTCCCCATCAGTTGAGCTGTTGCCTAAAGGTTTAGAGATGCTCTTCCTTTTAACAGGCTGTGAAGGAGTAAAACTGTAAATAATAGCTGTATTTCCGCAGCAGATTTTCTGAAATCCAAAGAACCTTTATCCAGTGTCCTCAAAACAAAGGAGATGATGACAAACAAATGGGAGACGCTTCATCCCTCAGGTCAACACCTAAAATAAGGAGAGGTTTTGTGTAGGGGAGTTACACAGGCAGCACACCCCAAAACAGGGCCACCTTTGGGGCCATCCTGAGGGTCCCCATCTCTCCCTGCACACCTGGGGCACTGAACTGGGTGGTGCTTTTGTAACCTCCTCAGCTCCCACTGTCACCTATTTCCTCTGCTCCACAACTGCTGAAGAGTTCTTACTGCTTTATACTTCCCTAGGCCTGTAAAATGGAATTTTCTTAGGCCTGAAAGATGTATTTCTCCTAGGCCTGTTGGATGTATTTGTTTTAGGCCCACAAAGTGTGTTTCTCTCAGGCCTGTGAGATGTGTATCTCTCAGGGTTGTAGAAGGTGTTTCTCCTGGACCCATAAGGTGGGTTTCTCTCAGGACCTGCAAGATGAATTCTGAGACACTGAAGATGGATTTCTTTCTGGGCTCTAAGAGGTGTTTCTCTTAGGCCTGTAGGATGTGTATCTCTTAGGCTTTTAAGATATGATTCTCTCAAGCCCCATAAGATGCATTTCTCTCAGACCTGTGAGATGTACTCCTAGACCCATAAGATGTATTTCTCTTAAAACTGTGAGATGTATTTCTCCTAGATCCATAAGATGTACTTCTCTTAGGCCTGTGAGATGTTATTTCTCCTAGACCCATAAGATGGGTTTCTCTTAGGCCCAAAAGATGTTTCTCTCAGGCCTGTAAGATTCATTTCTCAGCACAGGACACCTCTCACATAACCTCTCCTTTATGAGAGCTCACATTTCAGCACAGGAGAAAATTCCCCTCTGAGCTCTCTGCCAAGCCCTTGTCACCCTTGTAGATTTGTGGTACAAAACAAGAGCTGGTGGAAGCTTCTCCCAGAACGTTCTGGGGCTCAGGAAAAAAAAAAAATAAACTCCCCATTGCTCCCGATGTCTTAAAATCAGACACAGCTTCCAAAAAGCACCTTCACGCTCATGATCATACATTTTTTTTTTCCAGCCCACCACAGAGCCAAAGCAGCAATAAATCCCTGCTCCTTCCACCCCTGAAATCCTTGCCCAGCCATTCCCAGTGGCAGGGGGAGAAGTGGCTACACCTTTAAGAGGGAAATCTGCGGGCAGCACTTTGAGATAGCAAAGTTATTGTCCTTTGGGCTGTCTGGCAGCCCCTTGTGTCCCTTGGGTTTATCTCACACACATGATGCAGCTTTGTGGAAGGGATCGGGAGGGACTTTGCATTCCTCTGGTGGGATGATATGAGTTTGTATCTAAATCTGTTCCATATGACCCACCTCACATGGTCGGTGTCTCGCCGATTCACTTGGAAAGGTCAAGGAGGGTTTCAGCCGAGGCTTCGGAGTCAAGGGGTTTGCTCACGACAAAAGAAAAACCCTACTGATAGAACTGGGGCTTCCTAAAGGTGCTGGGAACACTCCTCGTTCTTTTGCACTGATAAATTTTGGGGGCAGGTGAAGCTTTGCCTGTGGGACTGGGGGTGCAGTGCTGAGGGTCTCACAACCTTCCCCCGTTAGAAGAGGGAGCCTTAAAAGAGGCTGGAATAAATCAATCCTTCCAGGTCCCACAAAACCTGCTGCGTCAAGAGGGTTTCTCACCAGCTTTTCTAACAGCTAACAACATTTTCTGAACTAACTGAGACACTCCTGCTCTGCTCCTGGCCCAACAGAGCTCAAAGCTGCACAGAAAAGCGAAACAAAACCTACCAAATGTAGAGATTAAACAAATTCCAAACCATTCTCGGGTCACCTGTCTCAATAATGAGCTACTGGGCACCAGTGAGAGCAACTGGGGCCAGCCCTGACCCCAGGTTTGTGGAGCAGGGAGCACTCCTCATGCCATAACCTTGACGTTCACATCAACACCTCCCAACAACAAACATCTCACAGGGGATTTATCTCTGGCAGAGAATTCTCCTTTCTCTGGACAGCACAGCCTCACACCGAGTGCCTCCACTCCACTCCCATATATATTTTTGGGATATGATGGCAGACATCATGCCCCAGGATCGGTAAAGCAGAAAACAGCAACTATTTTTGCAAGAGGAGAATTTGAGGGAAGGGTGTAAAATACACATGAGATTTTTTAATTTTTTTTTTATTTTTATTTTTATTTTTTTATGCAATGATTTCTAGAATTTAAATCTCTCCAAAGGGTTGAAGTTTCAAATGATGGAAAATAAAACAGAGAAAGGAATGAGCAGACAACTAAGTTTTAGCCAGGACTGCTGCATTTTCTGATTGCCAGGGTCTGAAGATCATCAACAGGGACAGAGCAGGAAGAGGTAAAATGCTTAGAGGTATTTCTCTGAGTTTCTGATTTCAGGGAAAAGAAAATCAAGCTATTTTTAACCAGCAGGTAAAAGGAAGGTTCAGGTAGCTGGTTTCTATCCTATTGTTTCTGCTGAAATTTGAACAAAAGCTGTGCTGCAGTTCTGTACTTCACCTCTTTGGGGGAACTGCAGGCCACATGGAAATACCTGGTCCTCTTTAGGCAATACAACCCCTCAAATTACCAATGATCCTCAGACAGTGATGCTGTTTAGTGCCAGCCCTCAAAACACAAATCAGCCAAAATAAATCTATGAAATCACCATACTTTAAAAAAAAAAAATCCATGTTGGCATTGGCTGGGATGATTTGAGGCTCTCATGTCTGAGCACAGACAGGCAATAGAAGAATTCATTCAGAAGCACTATTAGAAAATCTGATTATTTCTACCAGTTTGGGCAGTAAAATCCATTCAAATCAGTCCATCTCTCAGTCAGGTTTGACACGTCCTGCTTCATTCTTGGTCCACAGGACTCACAGACCCCAGCCAGAAACAAGAGGAAAATTTTTAGGACAACGCCATGGACTGAGAACTACAATCATCATTTGAAGTCCCTGCAGTGTTGGGTATTCATGAGCAGCTTTTGTCCCCTCAAGTGGAACATTAATAGATTAACAACTGACCATCTCCAAAATCAGCATCTTCACTTCCTTCCTGGCACAAGCACTTAGAAGATTTCCCTTTTCCATGTGTCTGTCATGAAGAATCAGCAGGTTTGGGTTAAAAGGGATCTTAAAACTCATCCAGTGCCACCCCTGCCATGGGCACAGACACCTTCCACTGTCCCAGGTTGCTCCAAGCCCCATCCAGCCTGGCCTTGGACACTTCCAGGGATCCAGGGGCAGCCACAGCTTCTCTGGGCACCCTGTGCCAGGGCCTCACCCCCACCTTCACAGAGGAGAATTCCTTCCCAATATCCAACCTGAATTCCGCTTCTTTCAGTGTGAACCCATTCCCCCTAATCCTGTCACTATCTGCCCATTTCAAAAGCCCCTCTCCCTGATTTTTAATCCATCCCAGGTACTGGAAGGCTGCAGTAATTTCTCCCTGAAGCCTTTTCTCCTCCCAGCTGAACATCCTCGGCACTCTCAGCCTGTCTGAAGCTCTCAGAACCACCAAAGGTGAGACTGAGGAGCTTGGACTCATCTCAGAGGGAGCATGAACATGCAGAAGCCAAAGTGGCCTCTGTCCCCACACCTTTAGAGTGACCCAGCCAACCCAGGGCTCCTCCACACCAGCACCGAGGGCATCACCCAAATTTTTTGCCCTCATTTGGAGAAAGCTTGCACAAACTCCTCTCTCCAGCAGGCCTGGTGGGTGGCCAGTGATTTCCCTGCTGTGCTGGCAACTCCAGCTCCTAATCCCCCTGCTAATTCCCGGGGCTGATTCGCTTTGCTGGCCATGGATAAGTCGTGTCCCCGGGTCCCTCACACGGTGACCGGACACCACCTCTCCCCGCGAGCCAGCGAGCTCCAGGCCCCAACAAAAGGCAGCCTGTTTGGTCACCCTTCCTTCAGAGAGGCTTAAGGACATTTTTGTCATTTTTGAACAGCTAACATCTTGCAGAGGGGGGCAAAAAAAAATTAAAAAAAAAAAAAAGGGTCGCCTAATCTCTTTAAATTTAATCTTTACTTCTTGAAAAATCTGGGCGCAGATGCTTAGTGCTATGACTATGTTCCATTAGACTAATTAGGTCAAGATTACCTCCAACGGCATGACTCCACCAACCCAATTTAAATTCCCTCCTCCTGTCCCTAAACTTGCACTGTTTGGAATTTTGCTCCCTTTTTCTCTTTCCTCCCCCAGGGAGCGCGAAGTGTGTGGGCGACTATTAATAAAAAGAACCAATAAAGAAATAAAACACCTGAGTGGATGAATACCAGAGGGAATCACAGAATGAGGGAATGGTTTGGCTTAGAAGGGACCTGAAAACTCATCCAGTTCCATCCTCTGCCAAGGGCAGGGACACCTTCCACTGTCCCAGGCTGCTCCAAGCCCTGTCCAACCTGGCCTTGGACATCTCCAGGGATCCAGGGCCAGCCACAGCTGCTCTGGGCACCCTGTGCCAAGGCCTCAGGACCCTCACAGGGAAGAATTCCTTCCCAATGTCCCATCTATTCCTGCCCTCTGGCAGGAGGAAGCCATTCCCTGTCTCCTGTCCTGTTGAACAATCTCTTTCCATCTTTTCTGTCGGCTCCTTCAGGCACTGGAAGGCCACAATTAGACCACTCTGAAGCTTCTCCCCTCCAGGCTGAACAGCCCCAATTCTCTCAGCCTTTCCTCCCAGCAGAGCTGCTCCATCCCTCTCATCATCCTGGTGCCTCCTCTGGACTCTGTCCAGCTGCTCCATGCCCATCCTGTGCCCCTGAACCTGAGCTTTAACCCCACTGCCCGTCCATTCCCTCTCCAGATGGCCCCAGGAGCTGATCTCACTGATTTTGTGAACTCATTCCCAACAAAAACCAGGAATTCAGCTCAAAGCACTCACTGCTGTGGCCTCATGGGCCCTGAAGGTGCAGAGAGAAGGAGAGCAGCCAAAGGAGGGGTTCAGTGGCTCGGCCCCACCTGGCAGGAGCAAGGACAGGTGAGGTCAGGCTGGGCAGGCAGAGCTGGGACAGTTCTGCTGGCCAGGTGACAGGAGCACAGGGGTGACAGGAGCACAGGAGGTGACAGGGACACTGCCCTGAGTCCCTGCAGCAGCCCTGAGGAGCCGTGTGCCACCTCCTGCCACGCACAGCAAAACCTTTCAGAGCAAAGCAGAAGCTGTGATGTCCTCTTTAAACATTTCACTGCAGAGTTTTTGGGATCACAGAATACCCCGAGCTGGGAGGGACCCACAGGGATCACCCAGTCCAGCTCCTGGCCCTGCACAGACACCCCAAAGTCCCACCTTGTGCCCAGGAGTGTTGGCCAAGCTCTTTCCTGGAGCTCTGGCAGCCTCGGGGCTGTGGCAGCTCCTGCTCCTCTTTGGAGAGGACACAGTGACCTCAGAGAGGCAACACAACCCCAACACTGAAGTTGAAGTTTGTTCCTGCTCACTAAACCAGCACTGCAAAGTGAGAGAAAATCAGAGCTACTCATCCATTGGTATTTTCATGTTTTCTTTCCTCAAAAAAACAAGTTTTAATGCTTAGAACGTTCTCACAGATTATTAAAATGCCTGAAACAACCCCGAATAATTCCAGGAAAAACAAGGTGTGAAGTGCCTGGTGGGGCTCAGGGGTCACCGGGCTGGGTGTTTGCTTCTCCCTCTCACAACCAACTCCTGATGACCACAAACAACCCTCAGGAAAACCTTTATCGGGAATTCTGGTTATCTTCAGGGTAAAGGCTTTGAGAAAGTCAAAGGCTCCTCAGGATTTAGGCAAGAGCAAACCCGGAGCAGTTCATTTTTCATTCCACAAATGTTTAAACACAAGCATAACTTTACACACTCCTTCACCCAGTGATGCGTATCGAATGTGGGCTTGTCATTTCCTTTCCTTAAAAATATGTTTTATCCGACTTAATGTGGAATTTATTTAAGACACAAGATCAGTTATTAATATGCTCTTTCAATTTTGGGAAGATATGAATATCTCCTTTGGCTGCACAGCATAATAGTCCATTTATCAGCGAGGGAAGCCTCTGGAGGGATGGGAGTTTTTTTATTTCAAATACACTTTAGCAGTTATTGGAAAAGATTCAGGGTTTTTCTGGGAGAAATATGTCATAAAAGTAGAAAGATGAGGGAATTCTTGCATGCAACACAGGCTTTTCTCTGATAGCAGCCTGGTGCCCGTCTGGACAGATCCCTGAAGACACAAGAAATCCCAATTAAATCATGAGTGCAGAGCTCTGCCTACATGGAGCTGATGTCTGGATCAAGACCTTGGAATGTCAGCTTCGAAATTTCCCTGGCAATTGCATCACACGGCCTCCTGATATGAAAAACTCGAGTGCAGGCAGGCATTTCCCTCCTCTTTCTATTTTAGGGACTTGTACCTCTAAGGGAGAAAAAAATAATCAAGGCAAAGATGACGACAACAGAAACCACTCAACTTAAAAAATATCAAACAAACAAAAACCTGCTGCATTCAGCAGGAAAAGTGTGAAAGGAGGGAATCTGAGGGATCAGTGAGCCAAGGAGTAGCTGATTAACTTCAGCCTGATAATATCCTCCAATATTTCAGTCAAATCTGTGGCATGAAATACAACGTGAAATACAACACATATTTGATCTCTCTCACACTAACTCAGAGCGAGGCAATAAATATTTCCCTACAGAATAATTTCCCTGTAAGCAGAGATTTACTGTAACCCAAATCACGATTTACTCATTTCAGAGCATTAAAAGCTCATCAGCCTCTCGCTGGAACTTGGATCACTGGAAGAGGATCCCACAGCCCAACTCCCAGACAGTATCCATGGGGGAAAAAAACCCCGAAAAACTCCTATAGAGGCTTTATCCACTAAGTTGGGGGCATGGGGCTGATTTTAGTTCTCTTTGTAGCCATCTAGAAGACAGGAA